>NC_140584.1:752876923-755276923 GCF_964204655.1 Triturus cristatus | reverse complement strand
TGGAGTGGCATAAAGTGAAGTGGGAAAGGGTGGAGTGGGTTGGAGGGAATTGAGGTTGTGGGGTAGATTAGATTGGGGTGGATAGGATTGGGGTAGAATGAGTTAGATTCAGTGGAGTGGGGTGGGATTGAAATGGGGTGAGGTGGATTGCAGTTGATTGGAGTGGGCTGGATTAGATTGGTTTGGGTGGGGTGTATTGGATTGGATTGGATTGGAGAGGGGTCGGGTGTATTGGATCAGATTAGGGTTTTTTGGAGTGGAGTGATTTAGACTGGAGTGGAGGGTGTGGATTGGACTGGACTGGAGGAGGATGGATTGGCATGGGTTGGATTGGACTTGAGTGTCACGAATTGGATAAGAGTAGGGTGGATTGGAGTGTGGTGTACTGGACGGATTGGATGGAGTCGGGTGGACTGAACTGGGGTGGAGTGGATTAGATTGGGGAAAACTGAGGTGATAGGAGTAGAGTGGGGGGGATTGCACTGCAGTGGAGTGGGATGGATTGGAGTGGGGTGGGCTGGATGAGGTGAATTATATTGGAGAGGAGTGGATTGAAATGGGATAGGGTAGGGCAGGCTGGAGTGGGGCGGACTGGAGTGGGGTGGCATGGAGTGGGGCAGACTGGAGTGGGTTGGCATGGTGTGAGGTGGAATGGAGCAGGGTGGAATGGAGCAGGGTTAAATGGAGTGGTGTGCATTGGAGTGGGGTGAATTTGATTAGTATGGGGTGGATCGGAGTGGAGTAGATTGGATTGGGATGTAGTGAAGTGGATTGGGTGGGGTGAATTGAATTGTGCTAGATTGGATTGGGGTGGGTTGGGTTGACTTGATTGGAATGGGGTTGATTGGATTTGGCTGGATTAGGCTGAGGTGAGGTGTATTTCATTGGAGTGGGGTGGATTGGATTGGGTGGGGTGGATTGAATTGAGGTGAGGTGGATTGAATTGAGGTGAGGTGGATTGTATTGGATTGGACTGGGGTAGATTGGAGTATGGGGATTGGAGTGGGGTGGATTGCCTTGGATTGGAATGGGGCAGATTGTTTTGGATTGGCGTGAGGCAAATTGTTTTGGATTGAAGTTGGGCACATTGGTGTGGTGCAGATTTGAATGGGGCAGATTGTTTTGGATTGGAGTGGGGTGGACTGGATTGGAGTGGGGTGAATTGGGGAGGGAGTTGCCAGGAATAGATTTGTGTGAGGTGAAATTGATTGGAGTGGGATAGATTATATATGGGTGGAGTGGATTAGATTGGAGTGAGGTGGATTGTTTTGGATTGGAGTGGGGCAGATTTGTTGGATTGGAGTGGGATGGATAAGAGTGGGGCCAATAGTTTTGGATTGCAGTAGGGCAGATTGGAGTGGGAAGATTGTTTTGGATTGGAGTGGGACAGATTGTTTTGGATTGGATTGGGGCAGTTTGGAATGGGGCAGATTGGAGTGAGCAGATTGTTTTGGATTGGAGTGGGGCAGATTGTTTTCTATTGGGTGGGGCAGAACAGAGTGGGGAGACTGTTTTGATTTGGAGTGAGGCAGATTAGAGTGGGACAGATTGAAGTGAGCAGATTTTTTATACTGGAGTGGGCGGATTCTTTTGGATTGGAGTGGGGCAGATTGTTCTGGATTGGAGTTTGGCACATTGTTTTGGATTGGAGTGTGGCAGATTGGAGTGGGGCAGATTGTTTTGGATTGGAGTGGGGCAGATTGTTTTGGATTAGAGTGGGGCGGATTGGAGTAGGGCAGATTGTTTTGGATTGGAGGGGGCAGATTGTTTTGGATTGTAGAGGGGCAAATTGGAGTGGGGTGGGTCAGTGAATTGGAGTGTGGTGGAGTGGATTAGGGTGAGTGATTTGGATTGGAGTGGATTGGTCTGGGTGGATTGGATTGAGTGGGGTGGATTGGATTGGGATGGGGTGAACTAGATTGCATGGGGTTGATTGCATTGAGATTAATTGGATTTGGTGTAGGGTTGATTGTAGCAGATAGATTGTATTTGACTAGATTGGGCTGAGGTGAGGTGTAGTTCATTGGAGTGGGGTGGATTAGGGTGGGGTAGATTGAATTGGGGTGAGGTGGATTGAATTGGAATGGGGTAGATTGAAGTGGGGCGATTGGAGTGGGGTTGATTGTTTTGGATTGGAGTGGGGCAGATTGTTTTGGATTGGAGTGGGGCAGATTGTTTTGGATTGGCATGAGGCAAATTGTTCTGGATTGGTGTTGTGCAGATTTGAATGGGGCAGATTGTTTTGTATTGGAGTGGGTTAGACTGGATTGGGAGAGGGAGTTGCGTGGAATGGATTGGGTGGAGTGGGGTAGATTGGATTGGGGTGGAGTGAATTGGATTAAATTGGAGTGGGGTAGATTGTGGTTCAATGGAATGTGGTGAATTGGGATGGAGTGGGTGGATTGGGGAGTGGCGGAGTGGATTGGAGTGGGGCAAATTGTTTTGGATTGGAGTGGGGCGAATTGTTTTGGAATGAGTGGGAACGTTTTTTGGATTGGAGTGGGGCAGATTGGTGTGGTGCAGATTTCAATGGGGCAGATTGTTTTGGATTGGAGTGGGGTGGATTGGAGTGGGGTGGACTTTGGGCAAGGGAGTTGCATTGATTAGATTGGGGTGAGGTGGATTGGAGTGGGGTGGAATGTAATGGAGTGAAATGGGATGAGTGGGTGGATTGGGGTGAGGTGAATTTGAGTGGAGTGGATTGTTTTGAAGTAGAGTGGGGAACATTGGAGTGGGATGGATTGGAGTGGGCACATTGTTTTGGATTGGAGTGTTGTAGATTGTTTTGGATTGAGTGGGGGAGATCAGAGTGGGGAGACTGTTTTGATTTCGAGTGGGGCATATTGGAGTGGAGCAGATTGAAATGGGGCAGATTGTTTTATATTGGAGCAGGCAGATTATTTTTGATTGGAGTGGGGCAGATTGATTTGGATTGGAGCTGGGCAGATTGTTTTGGATTGGAGTGGGGCAGATTGTTTTGGATTGGAGTGGGGCAAATTGTTTTGGACTGGAGTGGGGCAGATTGTTTTGGATTGGAGAGGGGCAAATATGAGTGGGCAGATGGGAGTGGGGTGGTTTGAGAGGATTGGAGTGTGGTGGATTGGATTGGTTGAGTGATTTGGAGTGGGGTGGATTACATTGGATTTGTCTGGGATGGATTGGATTGAGTGGGGCAGATTTAATTGAGAGGGGTGGATTGGTGCGGTGGGGTGGAATGGAGTAGGGCGGATGGGGGTGTACTGTATGATTATGTGGTAAAGCATCATTTTAAAAACTACACATAAGAAAGAAACTGTGTCAATCTGCAATAAAATAATCCTCATCTTTTGAGCAAAAACAAAAGAAAACACAAGTAAGAAAAGAAGATTTGGCAAGATAAAAGAAAGTTTGGTATAGAAAATAAATCTTTACTCTTTTGTTTGTTCTGCTGAGCACATTTTTGCGAGTCAGGTGCTTACTGTTTGCGGGGCACTAAAAATTAAACAGCACAAAATAGTACCTTAATCACATCTGTAGTAGCGAACAGGCACTGATTAAGTTGAATCAATCAGTGCTTGGTCCCTGCTTCACAGAGAGGAACAGAAATTATGTTAGGCCTGCATTGACAAATTATGAGGCTGTAATAAAGAGTGCCACATGGGAAAGCTGGAACCTGCACTCCTAAATAATCTCACTCAATGTCTTTTTTTATGTAGCATGAAAGGTAGAAGGAAAACTCTTTTCACAATATCTAAATTTCAAAAGTTCACTTTACCGCGTAAGAATTTAAGACAACAGCTAATTTCAAGGTAGTTTGTTTAATTCAAATTTTGAATCAGAATAATATACACCTACCTGAGCAAACAGGATGAAACTGAAATTCCAGAACCAATTTAATTTGTATAACAAAAAGAAAATGACTAACTCGATCACCACAACATATACTATCAAAAGGCAAAAAGGCACATTGGATTAGATCAAAATTCCATGTGTAAGCCATACAAATCCCTAACTGTCTCTACACTACTTTAAAGTGGGGATCTTAATCTAAGGCAGTTTCAAGAAAGATGGCAAAAGGTGTCAGCCGTCAGAGCCTTCCAAAGAAGAAACTCCAACCAGGTCATGTAGCATAAAGCCACAAAGGATAAGATGAGGTCTGTCTCTCATAGTGCCACTAGTACATTTCAATTTCCAGCATCCTCTGGCTCCCTTCCTCCACCTCCATGTTCACTCGCTGAAATATTTCAGATGTCCGGGACGTCCTTGGTGCCATCTCCTTCTCTCACGAGCATTCGTCCCCCATCCGTTTTTGCATTTCTCCTTCTCAGGCCACTCTATCTACTAGGAACAATAACTCTTTCTCTCAACCAATGAAGCCTTGTCCACCTGCAGTGGGAACACAAGATACATGCAATATTCCACAATGCAAGCAAATGCAAATTCATAATTTAACAGCAGCTGAAAAATACGTTAGTAATGCATTTAAGGCCTACAGTTAGGTTAAATTAACACTGTACAGGTTACATTATGTGCGCACTTCTAAAAGCAGGTAATTTATCAATTCAATCTATACTGCAACACTTATTAATGGCACACCTGTGCTACATTAGTGTCATGAGTATAATTTTTAAACAAATTTGTATAACATGTTAACTGTTATTCCCTTAACCAAATATTTATGCACAATCCTGTCAGTTACATTTCCAAAGGACACGTGGTTTGCGTTAATCATGAGGATACTCAAAACATCGCATATTTCTCTTCTTTTTCATATATTAGTCACACATAATATATGTGAGCACAGGCTAACTGTGATTATAATTAGGGCTCCCTGTTTTATGGTGTTTACTTTTATGCCATTTCTGTCTGCATTTATACATATTTATTTTCTGCTAATTTTATCTGTATTTATCCATATTTATTTTGAGTTTTGTGGAAAAATTAAGCTGAAATTAGTATATTACTACATTTATTTAACCAATAAATATGCACTCATACTTGATTGTCTGCCAGGTTTTAGTGCTGTGAACACTGGCAGAAGATAAATCAGTGCACTCAATACAAATATATGCACATTTTAGTATCAACCTTGTGCATATCTACTGCTGTTAAAGCCTCTTTACTAAAATTACTTTCTTTTTAACCCCCTATCTATCAATCCACACATCTATTGGCGTGGCAGTTAAGGCAGGCAGTATTTAGAATTACTCAAAAAGCAAATCAATTTCTGTTTTTATCCACATTTAAACATAAATACAAACAATGAAATGTATATTTTCTGTCTGTATTTATCTGTAATAATCAGTAAAAAAGGAAAACAGGGAGCCTTAATTATTATGTACTCCTACTATACATTCAAAAAGGGGCCCAAACTACTCGCCTCCGCACGCTAGCAAACAATGGGCGGGCTCGGAGCCCTTTTTGTTAACAACAGTGTCTCGCAAATGAGACGCATGCACAAGTACATGCTCTCGCAGGTTCGACCCCAAACAGAGACCCGCTCCCCCTAAAAAGAAAGCTGGGCGTTTCAGCTTGAGCCTGCTGAAGCAAAGCCACTCGGATGCCAAGAACCACCTGATACTAGAGTCTGCCCTGCATAAGCTCAAGCAAAGCCTGGGGCAGGGGCAGGCAAACATGAGACACTGCCCCACCATTGTCAGTGTACATGGAGATGCTAAAGGAGTTAACAAAATGAAAGTCAATCATAAAACTGAAATTTCTACCTGCTGCTCAGCAGTTTAGAGAGAGAAGTGGCCTGCTTGATATGGAGAAAGAAAAAGAAGAGGAGGAAGGAGACTTTTGTGGCTAATATGAGGGCGAGTAAATACAAATATTTAGTTAGTTTGTAAGAGTAAACACAAATATTTAGTTAGTTTGTAAGAGAAGAATTTTCTTCTACTGGGTGGATAAATGATTAGAAGGTGAGAATTCACTTTACATAGTAAGGACAAAAAACTATTTAGATATGGTGTTAATGATGTCAACTGGAAGCTTTGGACTAAAGCTTCCATTTTCAGATGAGCTCTCTTGTGGACGTAGATTCCTTTTCCCTTTCCTTTACAATCAGTCCCTTACTCGGTGCCTTCATAAGGCAGATATGTGTATGTTTATAAAACCAGAGACGAAAAGCATTGTAAACATATGGAGTCAGAAAAGCACAGCACAACTTCTAACTGCAAAACAATGGACTTGGCTTAAAATGCATTGCTTCATAATAATTTAGTTTACTAATTTTACAGTGTGTGCTAACCCTTAGCACAAGTTGTGCTCAGAGGACATTCCGGTCGGTAGACTACAGACAGAGAGCAGATTTGACATCCTTTTAGTTTCATGTTTAATTATGGCCACATTCTTTTCAACATTAGCTTTGAAGTTATATAATGCCCTTTTCTATCCTCCCGCATCTCTTCTGACCCTTACTGACCCGAATAACAAAATGAAAGCTCTGTGCTCCTGCTTTAAAAGCTAACACGCACACTCAGAACACTCGTGTTCACATTTGAGAAATGTATAGTGCTCAGCTTTTTTCTCCCTGTTCTTAGCAATTTGTGGAATATGTTTTTCAGCAATTTCTGCTGGATTACCGGTTCGGAATGTGATTCACAGGTCTTAGAAAATGCTGCAACTGAAACTAGCCTTTCGGACCACATTTTGTGGCAAAGTTATCTAAGTTTTGCAGCAAAAAATGCCAATTAAAGAATTACTTTCTGGTAGTGTTATTTGAGCTAGAAACAACATTTGTTTTTAAAATCAGCAATTACTGCGTAGTTTGTGGCAAATATGTGGTAAATGCGCTAAAATAACATGGCACATTTATCGATAATTTATTCATCAAATATAAGTAAAACCTAAACAATTTAATTCCAGTTGGTGGCAGTTGTTACCTGGTTTTTGAAGCGAAATTCTCCCAAAATGAACATGCAATGCATAGAGTATCATGTGTAATATGATGTTTGATTGCAATCTTGGGTCCATTTACAAACCACTCGGTCTCTGGCCTTACGCTTTATGATGTCACCAAACCCCCCAATGACAATATTGTATTTGTGTGTATTTATATATCTCACTATATATCTATAGACCAATTTCCATATCTATCTATCTATGTTATGCAGTGCGATCACCACTAGGAAGTTATAATTAGTACCACGTTTCCATAAGAAAATTATTATTTGTTTTTCAAATAACTTTGGCACCGTTTGACAAATGTTTATGATGCTCCACCCCCCCCCTCCCAAAAAAAACCCTGCTGTTCCCCACCTGCAAGAGTGCGAACAGGAAGAATTTAACCTCAACCTTGCTCCCGCCTGGCCAGAGGACAGAAATCTGCTCCTGCCCAGGCGAGAGTTAAGGAATACAGCCGACTCCCGCTGACACCCACGAAGCCTGCAGGGGTCACAGGAACCTTGAGGCTTCCCCCGTGGCCCCCAACATAGAAAACTGTGGGTGCCGTGGGTGGGCACCGGGGCACACAAGGTTAAAAAAAACCAAAATGGCCCGCTTCCGCAAGGATGCTGGCTGGGGAGCAGCATGGGCTGCAGGGACTCCTCCGAAGGCCCCCAACATTTGGCAATGTTTTAGGTGCCCTTATGGGCACCCCACTGTAAAAAGAAAAAATTTGAAAAAAGAATTGCTTGCTCTCACCAGCAACTGGTATGGGTGCTGGCTGGGGAGCCGGCAGTGGCTGCAGAGACCTCCCACATTTCCCAACCGTTGGCAATGTTGCGAGTGCCCCAAGTTGGAACTAGGGCACCCACAAAAAAAGGAATAAAAAGATCAAAAAAAGAATACAAGGGGCAGTGGAACCACTAACCATTTTCTTATGTTGTGGTGTGCGGCAGGAAGCCTAGCAGCCCCCTGGCAACACAAAAAAAACACAGTAAGTATCCTTAGTTCATTGAATCCATGACTTCAGGAGAGGTTACAATATTGTTTTATAGGCACTCCAACCTGGAGCTGTATGCTCTTCAGCTGGAGTACAGAAACCCCTTGTGGCTGGTTCTATGGCTATACAATGCTGTCTGCAAAGTGTTAAAATGACTCAAAAATGTTTTCATTTTTGTAAATGTTTTATTGAAATTATTAGATGGCAATCACTTTTAAGAAACATAACATTGTGGGAAATTCTGAAATATATTTTTGATTATACTTATTGGTAAGATTTTCAGAAAGACTATAGATCAAAGGCTGTGTGCTGCGGCGAGGGGGCCACTTCTTCCGCAGTGCTTTAGGCGCAGGGTCTGACCACAAGTCAAACCCTGCACCCAACCGCAGTGGGCTGTTGGAGTTAGGGTGACTGTGGGGGGTGGGAGCAGGCCCTGCATCCTACCCGACACAGCACACGGCTAAAAGCTGTGTGCAGCGGAAAGGTTGAATCCCCCATGAGGGGTTGGCCGTGCACCCAACCTCACACCATGCGCAATTGGTGGACATCTTATTTTAAATTTAAAAAAGATATCTAATTTTAAATTAAAAAAAGATAGAACTTCACTAAAAAAAACAAAGGTTATAGTGATGTTTTAGTTGGGAATTGTAATAATATCTTACTTTATATTTAAAAAAGAAATCTCAGAAAGTCACTGAAAAGAAAACAAAGGTTTAAAGGATGATATAGTTCAGTAAAAATATCAGTTAAAGCATATTGTTTTAAACTAACAAAACCACGGAAATTCACCAGCTTTACTACTCTCAAGTAACTATAATCCCTGCCCTAAATTACCTATACTTCGCACCCTTGCCATGCACTGTTGATTACCTCACGTATTACATCACTCATAACATGTTCTATGACATCATTAATATCACTGCAACATCTGAAATGACATAATTGATGGCAAGATTGTGCATGATGGGGGACACTGCCAGGGCTTGGCCCCCGGGGAATGGTGTCCTCTGGCCATTTTATCTCTCACGGAGGGAGGCCCTGTGCCCCTTCCTCAAATAATCATTTCAACAGGCCACAGGGAATGGGATCCCCGTGGCCATGTAATAGTTCGAAGAAGGGGAGAGATTGTGGCCTAACTGCTAGGGCGGTCGACCTCGGAGCTGGGAAACCGGGTTCAAGTCTCGGCAGTGACGTTCAACATTCTGTGATTCTGGGCAAATCACTTAATCTCCCTGTGCCTAACAAAGAATGTGTCCGTCTGTAACGTAACTGTTGCTCATGAAAAGTGCTCTGATACCTTTGGGTCTAGTTCACGCTATATAAAACTCCATTAATAATAATAACAAAAAGGAGCTGTGTAAGACCTGGGGTCACCAAGCCCTAAGGGGGTAACGTGACTCGAGCGGCTGGGCACCCAAAGGCTTATGTGTAAAGCGACCATACAACACACACATCCTCTGAGGCAGGAGACGCACACAATAAGGGACGCCACACAGTAGGATTTATGCAAATGACTCAAGTTTATCTTAGCAGTCAGATGTAAAAGCGGTTCATTAGATGGCAATGGCATTACTTGCATACATTAGCATTTGATTCTCCAGCATTTCATGATGGTGCCATAGGCAGTACCTGAATACATCAGCATTATGTTCACCAGCGATTCACTAAGAGGCACTAAGAGGCAATGGCCCCGCCTGTATACCTTAGCATCAGATTTGTGAGTTCTTATTCATAGTTTCAATGGTGATACCTGGCGAACCTGGGGGGAGCGGTCAATACAGCGGTTAATCTTGGCGCTGCGCCCCTCCCACCTCTAGCGTTTCGCTCCGCCGTGGCACCTCGCGCAGCGTCTGGTAATGATCAGCATGGTGAAATAGGACTTGGAACCGTAGCGCCACACCTGGGAACTAGTAGCGACTCAGGGCACCCTTCGCGGGCTTACCGCTACTCAGGACACCACTAGCGCTTCAGCTGGAGGTCGCAGCGCTACTCGAACTAATCAGGCGTTAAGCGCTTCTGAGCAGAACTGACAAACACAGCACTACTCGTAGTAATCAAGCATTACACACTTTTGAGCAGGGCCTAAGAACATAGCACTACTCGGAATAATCAAGCATTAAACACTGTTGAGCACGGCCTAAGAACATAGCACTACTTGGAATAATCAAGCATTAAACACTGTTGAGCAGGGCCTAAGAACATAGCACTACTCGTAATAATCAGGCGTTAAGCATCTCTGGGCAGACCTTAAGAACACAGTGCTACTCGTAATAAGCAAGCATTAAACACTTTTGAGCAGGGCCTAAGCACATAGCACTACTCGTAATATTCAGGCATTGCACCCTTCTGAGCAGTTCGTGAACCCTCAGCGCTACCCGTACTTAACAGGCCTCAAGCAGGCGGTCTCCTGATATGCGGCAGTCTCAAGGAAGGGGGGGGGCAATCCCTCGGAGGGGAATCCGAGTCTCCGAAGCAAGGAGGGAATCCCACAGAGGGGATCCCGAGTCTCCGAGTGCGGTGCCGCTCCCGATCGACAGGGGGGTGCACCGGGTCCTTCCCAAGTCTCCCGGGGAGCAGGGGGGTGAGTCCCAGGCCTCCGCATGGCCACGCTACCTCCCAGCCCCCGGGGGTTACCTTGAACTTGGCGTCCTAGGAGTCTTCACTGCGGCAGGCGTTTTTCGCCGCCTCGGGCCCCACAGGTAATGCGCTCCGCGACGGGGGACGGTCCACAGCCTCTTACGACCCCGGCAGCGGCGGCGACGGCAGCAACGGGGCCCCGGGCTTCTCCGCGGGCCCTGACTCGCTGAAGGCAACCTCTGGCCTCTGGGCCGCGGTGGTGAGCGCGCTTCTGGTCCCCGCGCCGGGGGGGTTGACAAATTAAGCGCGATGACTACGAGCTCAGCGCTCAACGTGGGACTGACGCAGGGGATCCCAGGCCAGGTCAGGGAGCGCAGTGGTCACAGCGCTAGTACCTGGTTGATCCCCATCAGTCCGGCAATCAGTCGTACTTGAAGTTTCAGCATTCAGTTCTGGCACGAAGTTTCAGCATTCAGTTTTGGCATGAAGTTTCTGTATTCAGTTCTGGCATGAAGTTTCAGCATTCAGTTCTTTGTGGCGCAGATGTCACTGGCGCCCTTGGGGGGGTCTGTTCCTGGGGGTTAGGGATTGAGTTGGTGACTAGTTCCTTCCTAGTCAAGCTTGGCAGATGGCCCCTGGGTTCTCCTATCACTGGGCTAGATCAGTGGGCTTTACAGGGTCCCTCACTCACTTAAAAGGCAGTACCTAAGTCCTGTCACTTTCAGAGGCATAAGTCCCTGACTAGGCCCTACCGCCTAAAACTCCTGCGTGGATTTTCCCCCGGTCTGCTTCACTGCCACCGGCCAACTGACTAGAAAAAGTTCCCTCCCTCACTTAAGTAGCCCTAGGTCAGGTGACCTCTATCCAAGGCGGCAAAATGTAAACCACACCTCCCTTCTAGAAGGTTCCAGCACATTCCAGGAGCTTCCCCATTCTACTTATGGGACAAAAAAAAGGCGGGCTGGTGTCGCAACATTGTTGTGGGGTTCCAGCCAGCTCTTGGCAGCTAGGGTGCTACTAGTACAGACCACTCCGCAGTAGCAGGGGCCTGTGGCAGCCATCTTGGGAGAAGGGAGCACCTGCACCTTAACACTGATTGGCAATGAAAAGGCGCCCGGAGACCTAAGTCCAACATAAAAAATGAGGGTGGAAAAAATGAGGCACGATAAAAAATATATGGGGGGACCACCCTAGGGCTGACAGGTCTAACACGCGTCCCCCCAGCCGAAAGAGGGGAGAGCTACCCAACCTCTAGGGAGTTCTCATCGCTAAGGCGGAAAAACCTGGAGAGACCGTCAGCATTGGCGTGGTCAACTCCGGGCCGATGTTCCACCCGAAAGTCCATCCCCTGTAGGGAAATGTACCACCTCAACAACTTGGGGTTTTCGCCTCTCATCTGCATGAGCCAGCAAAGGGGCCGGTGGTCAGTCTGAATGAGGAAGTGAGTTCCGAAGAGATATGGCCTCAACTTCTTCAGAGCCCAGACCACCGCGAAGGCTTCTCTCTCAATGGTGCTCCATCGCCGTTCCCGAGGGAGGAGTCTTCTGGAGATGAAGGCCACTGGTTGATCTTGGCCCTCGGTGTTGAGTTGCGAGAGCACCGCACCTATGCCGTGCTCTGAGGCGTCTGTCTGTACAATGAACTCCTTACTAAAATCTGGAGTTGCCAGTACTGGAGCGGTACACATCGCATGTTTCAGCGTGTCAAATGCCTCCTGGCAAGCAGCTGTCCATATGACCTTGCGAGGTTGCTTCTTAGATGTCAATTCTGTTTAGGGGGTTACGATGGTACCATATCCCTTGACAAACCGGCGGTAATACCCAGTGAGGCCGAGGAAAGCTCGGACCTCTGTTTGGGTCTTGGGGGGCTCTGAAGCCAAGATGGTCTCTATTTTGGCCTGGAGGGGTTGCACCTTACCTCCGCCCACCAGGTGTCCCAGGTACACGACAGATCCCTGTCCAATCTGGCACTTGCTGGCTTTAATGGTTAGGGCAGCGCGTTGCAGCGCCTGCAATACCTCCTGGAGGTGCTGCAGATGGTCCTCCCAGGTGCTGCTGAAGACAGCTATGTCATCCAGGTATGCCACCGAGAAGGACTCTAGACCAGATAGTACCTGATTCACTAACCGCTGGAATGTGGCTGGAGCATTTTTTAGCCCAAAGTGGCCCTCGGGGGTGGAGAATGCTGTCTTCTCCCTTGCTCCATCGGCCATGGCAATCTGCCAATATCCGGATGTCAGGTCAATGGTACTGAGGTACCGGGCTGCTCCCAGCCGGTCCACCAGCTCGTCTGCTCGTGGGATGGGGTGAGCATCTGTCTTCGTGACAGAGTTCAACCCCCGGTAGTCCACACAAAACCGAAGTTCCGGTGTGGTACCCGGTGGGGCCGCTTTCGGCACCAACACCACCGGACTAGCCCACGGGCTTCTGGAAGGTTCTATCACCCCCAGCTCCAACATCTTGGCTACCTCACGCTGGATGCTATCCTTCACTCGGTCAGAGAGCCGGTAAGACTTGATCTTCACTGGGGGGCTGTCCCCTGTGTCCACATCATGGGTACACAGATGAGTGATTCCAGGCGTGAGGGAGAACAACGAGGCGAACCGTCCCAGGACATGGCGGCAGTCCCTCTGTTGCTCCAGGGTCAAGGATGGGGAAAGGACTACACCTTCTACCGAGCCATCCTTCTCCTGTACCGCTAGAAGGTCAGGAAGAGCTTCACTCTCCTAATCTTCGCTCCCATCCGTCACCATAAGGAGAGCAAGCTCTGATCGCTCATGGTGCTGCTTCAGGCGGTTGACGTGGAATACCCTCAGGGGCTGCCGGGGGGTCTTTAGATCCACTACGTAGGTGGTCTGGCCACGTCGCTCCACAATGTCATACGGGCCAGTCCACCGGTCCTGGAGGGCACAAAGCTCCCCAGGTTCCATGACCCACACCTTCTGTCCAACGTCCAACTCGACCGTCCGAGCGTTGTGGTCGTACCACTCCTTCATAACGGTCTGGCTAGCCTCTAGGTTCTCTGAGGCCGCCTTCCACAGCTTGGCCATCTGGCTGCGGAACGCCAGCATGTAGCTGACAATATCGCGGGGAAGCTTCTGCGAAGTCTTCTCCCACCCCTCCTTCACTAAACTGAGGGGACCCCTAACGGGATGGCCATAGAGCAACTCAAACGGGCTGAACCCGACTCCCTTCTGCGGTACCTCCCGGTAGGAGAACAACAAGCAGGGGAGGAGAACGTCCCATTTACGCCTCAAGCCCTCTGGCAGGCTCCGGATCATTCCCTTCAAGGTTTTGTTGAAGCGCTCTACGAGCCCGTTAGTCTGGGGGTGGTAAGGAGTGGAGAACCGGTAGGTCACTCCACACTCCTTCCACATGGCCTGCATATAGGCCGACATTAAATTCGTGCCCCTGTCCGACACCACGACCTTGGGGAATCCCACTCGGGTAAAAATCCCCAACAGTGCCCGCTATACCACCGGTGCAGTGATGGTCCTCAGAGGGATAGCCTCTGGGTACTGAGTGTCGGGGTCCACCAATACCAGAATGAACCGGTGTCCCGCTGAGGTCGGAGGGTCCAACGGCCCAACAATGTCTATTCTGACCCTCTCAAGAGGGGTCCCGGCCACCGGGAGCGGTTCCAAAGGGACCTTCAACTTAGTCCCAGTCTTGCCACTTGCCTGGCAAGACTTACAGGTCTTACAAAAGGTGTCTGAGGCAATTCTCATCCTGGGCCAAAAAAAATGGGGGACCAACCGCGCAAAGGTTTTGTCCTGGCCCAGATGTCCGGCTAAGGGTATCTCGTGCGCTAACTCCAGCAGGAAGGCCCAGTAACATTGGGGGACCACTATGGCCCTCGAAGATCCATGTACCGGCACCTTAGGCTCACTGTACAGGAGACCATCCTCCCAATACACATGATATCCGCCCGCTTCCTGACTGGCCACTTGGGCTTCGGCCTGTCGCCGCATGCCTTCAAGCGTGGGGCATGCCCTTTGTGCCTGACGAAATTCCTCCCGGGTAGGCCCTCCTTCCACATGCCAGTCGGCAAGGGTCGGCAAGTCCCCCACGGGAACGACATCCACCTCCGCGGACTCCGGGGGCTCCTCTGCGGCCTCCCCATCCACCTCATGGGGTGTGTCCTCTACCACCTTCTTCTTTCCACCCTTGGCGTTGGGTTGGGCCATAATTCCAGGCTCCAACCCGGGGTGAGTTCCATGCCGGGCAGCCATGGACCGCGTGACTACGCATGTCCACCCTGGTAACCCCAGCATCACGGTATGAGCTCGAAACTCTACATCTCTCCATTTGGTGTGCTCCAGGTCGTTCCCTAGCAAGCACCCCACAGGCAAGGCAGGGCTCACCTCAACTCTCAGTAGGCCTTTGACTCCTCCCCACTCAAATGGAACACGAGCCACTGGATAGTGACTCACACTGCCGTCAGCCAATACGGCCGGATGGAACTCCTCGGGGACTACTTGGTCTGGGGACACCAGCCGCCTCACTACGGTGGTCATGCTGGCACCTGTGTCCCTCAGAGCCTCCACCTCCTCTCCGTTAACTCTCACCCTCTGCTGATATTTAGCAGTGTTCGGGGGCAGGGACACTACGGGGACCACCTCTCTATCCCCGAGTGAAACCAGGGTGAGGCCTGTCCACTCCCCTTCCCTATCTAAGGGCAGCTCCATCCCAAGCTCTACACTACTTACCCCGGGGCTCTTCCAGCCCGTTGGGGCTGGGGGTCGCTTGCGACACTTGGGATCTCCTTTGTAGTGTCCAATCTCCCCACATTCGTAGCACCTCACAATCCTTGGCTGCTGACTCCTGTCAGGGTAAGTGGGTTTGTGGAATTGGACGGGGTGGGGTTCCTACCCCTTTCCCAAACTTATTTTGGGGGCCTTTTGAGAACTCCACCTTTTTATCTCCCCCCTCTTTCTTCTGGGGGAAACCCTGCCCGCCTTTCGAGCCAACTCCCCCGGGGCCCTTGTGAGACACCCGGGTGCTCACCCAAATATCTGCCTCCTCCGCAAGCTCACGGGGATCCATTAACTTGCGGTCCACCAGATGTTGGCGCAGCTCCGGAAAGCACTTATCCAAGAGGTGCTCCCGTAAAAAAAGATTGTACACCCCTTGGTAGTCCTGCACCTCGCTGCCACGCACCCAACCATCTAGTGCCTTACGGACATAGTCAAAAAAATCCACCCAAGTCTGTGTGGACAGCTTATGGCTGCCACGGAACTTCTGCCTATACCTCTCGGGGTTGAGACCAAATTTCTTGAGTAAGGCCTCTTTCATGGGGGCATACCTGACCTGATCCGCCTAGGCTAAGTATAACAGGGTGTCCCTGACATTGGGAGGTATATAGCGATACAGGCCCCCTCCCCAATTGCTCTCGGGAACCCCATGGGCTGTCAAGGCCACCTCGTATGCCTCCAACCACTTGGCAATATCGTCCCCCACTGTGTAGCTGGCAATGACTTCCTTGGGTAAATAAAATTTTGACTCATGGGACTCTCTTGGTACGCTGCCACCTTTGTCCTTATTGGACGCATTTAACTGGAGGGCGCGCAGCTCCAACTCCTTCAGCTGAAGCTCGTGCGCCAGCTTCTTTTCCTCCATTGCCCATCTCTTGTTTTCTCTTTCTCTCTCCCTCTCATGTTCCAATTTGGCCAGCTCCCACTTTAACTGCCTCTCCTCCCTTCTGTCCTCGTACTCCTCTGGAGACGCGCTCCTCCTAGACCCTGTCCTACTACTGGCCCCAGAACGTCTCCCTGGGGGCACATTTTAGGACATATCCACATTGAGTATGTCTAGTACTTCCTGGGCGCTCTCCTCCTGAGGTGCATCTGGCGCCTCCTGTCCCTCATCCTCTCTCCCTTCTGGGTGGGCCTCTACCCATGCCCCTATGGCGGTACGGAGTTCCGGTCCTTTGGCCCTCCGCACCCCAGGCACCCCCATCCCTTGCCCGCATTCCCTCAGTTGCCTTACAGTGTACCCCTCGAGGTTGGCTAACCGGAACTCCATCGTGACAGGTAGGGACCTAGATACTAAGGAAGAAAAACTCTAGGATATGGGTGACAGTTGCAAGCTAACCAGGATTTTACACCCTCAGTCTGGACAGTGGAATGTAATCAGTGCAGCAATTACAGTTGCAGAGCTTAAATACAATAGGCGTTTAATTGTGGCGTCCTCCGCCTCACGGGAGGGTGCTGTATGGTCACAGGTCCTAATCCCACCGCTCGCCAGCAATGTAAGACCTGGGGTCACCAAGCCCTAAGGGGGTAACGTGACTCGAGCGGCTGGGCACCCAAAGGCTTATGTGTAAAGCGACCATACAACACACACATCCTCTGAGGCAGGAGACGCACACAATAAGGGATGCCACACAGTAGGATTTATGCAAATGACTCAAGTTTATCTAAGAGTCAGATGTAAAAGCGGTTCATTAGATGGCAATGGCATTACTTGCATACATTAGCATTTGATTCTCCAGCATTTCATGATGGTGCCATAGGCAGTACCTGAATACATCAGCATTATGTTCACCAGCGATTCACTAAGAGGCAATGGCCCCGCCTGTATACCTTAGCATCAGATTCGTGAGTTCTTATGCATAGTTTCAATGGTAATACCTGGCGAACCTTGGGGGAGCGGTAAATACAGCGGTTAATCTTGGCGCAGCGCCCCTCCCACCTCTAGCGTTTCGCTCCGCCGTGGCACCTCGCGCAGCATCTGGTAATGATCAGCACGGTGAAATAGGACTGGGAACCGTAGCGCCACACCTGGGAACTAGTAGCGACTCAGGGCACCCTTCGCGGGCTTACCGCTACTCAGGACACCACTAGCGCTTCAGCTGGAGGTCGCAGCGCTACTCGAACTAATCAGGCGTTAAGCGCTTCTGAGCAGAACTGACGAACACAGCACTACTCGTAATAATCAAGCATTACACACTTTTGAGCAGGGCCTAAGAACATAGCACTACTCGGAATAATCAAGCATTAAACACTGTTGAGCAGGGCCTAAGTACATAGCACTACTCGGAATAATCAAGCATTAAACACTGTTGAACAGGGCCTAAGAACATAGCACTACTCGGAATAATCAGGCGTTAAGCATTTCTGGGCAGACCTTAAGAACACAGTGCTACTCGTAATAAGCAAGCATTAAACACTTTTGAGCAGGGCCTAAGCACATAGCGCTACTCGTAATATTCAGGCATTGCACCCTTCTGAGCAGTTCGTGAACCCTCAGCGCTACCCGTACTTAACAGGCCTCAAGCAGGCGGTCTCCTGATACGCGGCAGTCTCAAGGAAGGGGGGGGGGGGCAATCCCTCGGAGGGGAATCCGAGTCTCCGAAGCAAGGAGGGAATCCCACGGAGGGGATCCCGAGTCTCCGAGTGCGGTGCTGCTCCCGATCGACAGAGGGCGCACCGGGTCCTTCCCAAGTCTCCCGGGGAGCAGGGGGGTGAGTCCCAGGTCTCCGCACGGCCACGCTACCTCCCAGGCCCCGGGGGTTACCTTGAACTCGGCGTCCTAGGAGTCTTCACTGCGGCAGGCGTTCTTCGCCGCCTCGGGCCCCACAGGTAATGCGCTCCGCGACGGGGGACGGTCCACAGCCTCTTACGACCCCGGCAGCGGCGGCGACGGCAGCAACGGGGCCCCGGGCTTCTCCGCGGGCCCTGACTCGCTGAAGGCAACCTCTGGCCTCTGGGCCGCGGCGGTGAGCACGCTTCTGGTCTCCGCGCCGGGGGCCGGGGGGGTTGACAAATTAAGCGCGATGACTACGAGCTCAGCGCTCAACGTGGGACTGACGCAGGGGATCACAGGCCAGGTCAGGGAGCACAGGAGTCACAGCGCTAATACCTGGTTGATCCCCAGCAGTCCAGCAATCAGTCGTACTTGAAGTTTCAGCATTCAGTTCTGGCACGAAGTTTCAGCATTCAGTTCTGGCATGAAGTTTCAGCATTCAGTTCTGGCATGAAGTTTCAGCATTCAGTTCTTTGTGGCGCAGATGTCACTGGCGCCCTTGGGGGGGTCTGTTCCTGGGGGTTAGGGATTGAGTTAGTGACTAGTTCCTTCCTAGTCAAGCTTGGCAGATGGCCCCTGGGTTCTCCTATCACTGGGCTAGATCAGTGGGCTGTACAGGGTCCCTCACTCACTTAAAAGGCAGTACCTAAGTCCTGTCACTTTCAGAGGCATAAGTCCCTGGCTAGGCCCTACCGCCTAAAACTCCTGCGTGGATTTTCCCCAGGTCTGCTTTACTCCCACTGGCCAACTGACTAGAAAAGTTCCCTCCCTCACTTAAGTAGCCCTAGGTCAGGTGACCTCTATCCAAGGCGGCAAAAGTAAAACCACACCTCCCTTCTAGAAGGTTCCAGCACATTGCAGGAGCTTCCCCAGTCTACCTTTGGGACAAAAAAAAGGTGGGCTGGTGTCGCAACATTGTTGTGGGGTTCCAGCCAGCTCCTGGCAGCTAGGGTGCTACTAATACAGACCACTCCGCAGTAGCAGGGGCCTGTGGCAGCCATCTTGGGAGAAGGGAGCACCTGCACCTTAACACTGATTGGCAATGAAAAGGCACCCGGAGACCTAAGTCCAACATAAAAAATGAGGGTGGAAAAAATTAGGCACGATCAAAAATAGATGGGGAGACCACCCTAGGGCTGACAGGTCTAACAAGCTGCATGCCCCTCTCCACTTTATATAAATAATTCATTTCCTGTGGCTGCAGGCGATGGGATCCCCGGGACCATTCAGTGGTTCAGGTAGGGGGCTGCATGGCTCCCTCATCATCATAACATTCTGTGGTGACCCCTGAGGTTTTCCCCTGGGGAATTAAAAACAAAAGGGTGGACCCTTTCTTTTAAATATATTTTAGCTTGTGTCTGCTGAACTACTGCAGCACTGTTAAAACAAAAATCAGTTTTTGGCCCCAAATGGGGGGGGGGGGGGAGGGGCACTCATGGCCTGGGGAGTCAGGGCATACCTACCCCACCCTCTAAATGTTATTTTTAGTTTTTTTAACAAACACGGAGTCCCTAAGTCCCAAAATGCCTACCGAACATCTTTGTTGATATGAGGCAGCAAATTAAAACTAATCTTTTGAACTCCCTGGCACACAGGACTACTGCATCATACATTTTGAACCTTAATTCTCAAAAACTACTAAACGGATTTACACCAAATCACAAAAAGCACACTTTCGGGGTAATGATCTAGCTTTCTGCCTAATTTGGTGTAGTTCCATTCAGCAGTTGTTGTGATAGCACTGTTCGATTTTCCTATGGAAAACTGGCTGGAGAGTATGCATTTTGGAACCCCCGTTTTATCGGCCCCACACTTTCCAGGAAGAAGCTGCATTGGCTTAGCTTTTTTTATGGAACATTTTGTGAAGGTTTGTTAAACAGGGAACACAAAATATGTATTTCCTTTGGAAATCCAGTCCTAACTATAACTAAACAGTGGGTTTATTTTGCAGACAAAAACAAGTTTAAAGTGAAGTCATGACTAGCTTTGGTTCAAACATGTGTCTATTTTTTAAAGACAAAACTCAGAAATTCACTTAAAAAACCTAAACTGTTAAAGTGCCTTTTTTACTACAAATTAAGCTATACAAACACTGTGATTAGCGAATGATGGTACATAACTCGCTCAACAGCCATGAAAATTATAACCCAATGCCAAATGCAATGATCATGACCTTGGTTTGATCTGACAAATACAATTGCTAATATGGCAAATGATCTCACAGACTAAACTGCATTTTGCATTACCCATAACAGTCTGAATAGGTGACTATGAATGTAGCATGTATTGATTTGAGTATGTGCTGTTATTCAATTACATTGTACTTTTAGGTGGTATTTATTGAAATAAATACTGAGAGGTTGCAAGCATTTATGAGAGAAATCCAAGAGTCTGGCATTTCCTGCCAAAATTGCTGTGGAAAAATGGCTGCATCAACACAGACCTTCTCCTTTTCTCACAGCACTCACTTCTACTGAAGGAATTTGTCACTAGAGTCCGAAATGTCTACAAATCCAGGAAACAATACTTATGGACTAAAACTAGGCACAACTCCTCCAATTAGCTATGGGAGAGCATCAGTGTCTATCAGTAATAATTGGAAGGGGATGAGATAGGCCTTAGTGGCTAGAGATGCCGAGTTTGGAACTTGGGGTCCTAGGTTAGAATCCCAGCATCAGCACTTGATTTAACATCCTGTGATTCTGGAAGATCACCTAATATCCCTGTGCCAAAAATAGTTACATGTAATGTAATTGTGAAATTTCCACTTGAAGTAAACAATCTTGATTGTCTGACAATGTCTACATAATGTACAGCACGCCATTGCTCCCTTTCTATTTTTGTTGACACACACAAAGTTGAAGATCCAAGTGGCTGATGGAAACCTTGTGTAAATTGATCTCAGATACCTATTCAGTAATCAGAAAGAGATTTTCTTAAGTGTGAAACAGCCCTCACCAAATATTTCCATCATGCTTCTCCCACCCCAATATCCTAATTTATTAACACATTTTTTGACCATCCCATCCCATCCCACTCTTTGTCTGAACTCCATACCTCAGAGAAGGCACCTCTCGTGATTTTAGTGGCAGTGACATTCCTCCACTTCTCCCATTAATTGACTTCCATATGTCCTCTCCCATCTATAGCCATCCATTATCTCCTATGAACCAGTACACGGAACCTGATTGCATTGCATTCTCTTCCTCTACTTCCCCCATATTTTCCTTTAGTGTCTACTTGTCGCTTTAACACATTATGGGCCTCATGTAGGTAGCATACCAGTTACCACTTCTAAAATACCGAACGTTACCGAATCGGTATTTTAGAAGTGGTAACTCGTATGTAGGTAATGAGTCGGTATTATTTACCGATTCGTTACAATTCGGTAATTACCGAATCGGTATTTACCGATTCGGTAATGAGGCATACCTTCCCATTGATGGGAAGGTATGCCTCATTACCGAATCGGTAAATACCGATTCGGTAATGGTGGAGAAAATGCAAGGGTGGCAGGGTGTCACATTGACACCCTGTTGCACCCCTGATTCGGCCATGTGTGCACATGTGGCACACATACATGCCCTAAGGGCATGTATGTATGCCACATTGCACACTGCTACGCGCTTCAAAATGCATACACACATACATTAACTATTTACCACCAACTATAAGTTGGTGGTAAATACCGACTCCTAAACACACCCACACACTCCCCCTACATATCATTTCTGGAATCGGAATTTACCGATTCGGTAAAACTACCGAATCGGTAAAATTACCACATCGGTAACGTTACCGATTCGGTAATTTTACCGATTCGGTAGTTTTACCGAATCGGTAAATTCCGATTCCAGAAATTGACCCCCTACATACCAATAGCCAAAATACCGGTCGGTAACGGTATAATTACCGAAAATCGGCCGTTACCGACCGGTATTTGGCTACCTACATGAGGCCCTATATCTCTCAAAGGACATCTGTTTTGGCACATTAAGAATCTGACTTCCTGCAGTGCTGCACCACACCCAAATTGCGTTACCAGGCGTAAATAAATACTTTCTGCTCAATTGAACTCCCTGGCACACTCCCTAACACTCATCCCCAATGCTATGACCACTCTAGAAAAGAAAATGTTTTGCTGCTTCTCCTCTACCCACTTCTAAGGGTCACACTTCAAGACCCGGCCACATAGAAATCGAGATGCCCAGACTAACAGATCCACAAAAGCCCTGTGAAAGGTGTGACCTTATTGACATGAAAAATCTCAGTGCCTGAAAAATTAATAAGGACTGGTCCGAGTACTTACTAGTTAGTTTTACCCTTCATTACTCCAACACTCATACACTAGGAGTCAAACCTCGAAACCTAAGATTTGGGTAAGAGACTTAAAATATATTAATATGGCAGTAATGAATACCAAGATTTCATCAAAGGTATGTGCCCCATTATTAAGTTGGATACTGATTACTGTTATTTAGTAATAAGTAATGTTCAGCTTGACTTGCCCCCACCCGCACCAAATTAAAAACAGGTAGCAACAAAACTGGACATTGTTCTCTAATGAACGGCAGAAAAATAAGAAACTTCAAAGGACAACTGAAAGAATATGACATTAAAAAATATTAACATCACACACCTCATACATCCTCACTTGAATCACATACTTACAAATCCTTTTAAATCAGTGGTCAATATGTTAAAAGAAATTGCCCTTAGAAACGGTTAGAAATAGTTAAGAAGCACACGTCTTCCCTTACTATGAATATTATAGATGTGAAGGAAAACTATGAGAGACTATTCTTCTTAGCGGATAAAATAAGGAAAATAGGACTCCCCACTCATCTCCGAAATATCTGATGTACTCAATGATGGCTCAACCTGTAATTTTGCAGGTAAGTTTGATCTTCTGTTCCGCAAATATCACAAGCAAAACTGTACATCATATTTTAAGATCTAAAACTATTGTCACATTTACTGACTCTATCCCTTCCAAGCTGGAGAAAGATATGCTCCCCCTCCCATACCCAACAATTGTAGTTAACTCCACTCTGATCCATAGTGCAGTCATAGACATCTTGAAAACTGTCCAGTTCACTCCTTTTTATTAAAAGGCTCTGAGCAATTTCTGGACAGTACACATGCTCCCTATCTTACCAAATGTCCTTAATTACCTTCAACCAAGCTCGAGACACGTTTGTAGCACAGAAACTGCTTTGCTACCATCAGTGGACAACGTGCTGTACATCCTTGAAATAGGCAGGTCCTGTCTACTCATTCCTCCTGACTTGTTAGCAGAATTTGGCATTGGCACCAAGGCTGTTGAATTTAATGTGTCCCAGAATATCTTAGAATCAAGATTTCAATTCTATACTTTTAGTGTCCTGGGAAAGCCACCATGAATATGTCTAATTTTTTAAAGTAAAGGATTTAAAATGTCAGTGTGAGTGAGGATATTCCTACCTCAAACTTTTAATATTTAGGAAAAAGTTAATCCCTGAAACTTAAATGAAGGAGATTGAAAAATGTGAATATTGCTGTATGTTTGAATACATGGGGAGTGATCATTTCCTACAGCGTTTTCATCAACCAAACCACCCCTTCCTGGGGCAATATTGAATGCATGGAAGCACAGGCCTGGCAAACGTGTGCTCATCTTCAAAAGTAATACATCTAGGTAACAATATTAATTCGGTGGAGGTACTAGAACTTTGAAAGGAAATTGTTGCATATATTCTTGAGAGGAAGGTTGCATTTAACAGTATTTTATCTGTTTATCTTTTTATAAGGAATTGCTATTTGAATGTTCTGGGACAGCTGGGGCAAAAAACATGCAAACGCTGAAAGAACTGGCTAGGAGGGATAGGGTAAATGCTGTAATGCAATTAGGAAATTGAAGGAGTAATTGAAAAATAATGTACCACAGAGATAAATACAAAATGAACTGGCTTCCTAATTAGAACAGCTGAAATGAAGAATTTTTGCAACCATTGCACATCAGGGCGTAATTAAAGTGAAATACAAACAAGATGTTATATAGAGTTCTTCAGATAAATGGGAAGAATTCATCACTTGACGATATCATTGCCAGTTTGACACTACAATGCCTGAGGGTTTTAACGGAGATGGTTGAGGGCCACACTTACCCATTAAATCCGGAATCAACAATCTTGACTCTATAGTCTTTCAAATATTGTGCTCTTAATGGCAATTAACAAAATTAGCATAGTAACTGCAGCCCTGAGGGATATTTAATATTCTCTGTGCACGAGACAGTTGTGCTGAATGCACTTTACATGGTTTACAGTGTTGGTAAAGTGTAACCCTTGACCACAGCTTTTTGGGCTTTAAAGAAGGTAGTAATACACTCCTCTTCTTTTAGCCAATCACAATCTGCTAGGCATAACAGGTCCTAACATCTTGCAGAACTGACCAGCTGCAAGCCTCTATTATACTGCACATTTATTGACTTTGAGATTAAATATGACTCCCTCACTTGATCCCTAGTCTGGACCAAATTAGAATTCCCTGTAATTCTGTAGCTCCTACATACAGGAATGTGGACTGTTGTGCACCTGAAAGTTGAGTGTGCATTATGTGAGAATGTAAAATGGTATAACAGTGTCAAGATGGGGGTGCAACCTTGTTATTTTGCTGTTTCACACATTTATTTTGAAGTGGAATAAAACATTTTTTTTTTTTGTAGTAGTAGTAGTTTTATATAGCTCAAACTTGAACCCAAGGTATCTGGTATCAGAGCGCTTTACATGAGCACCAGTTGCGTTACACAAGGACACATTCATTTTTGTGAGGCACAGAGAGATTAAGTGATTTTCCCAGATGTTGAGCGTCATTGCCGAGACTTGAACCCGGTTCCCCAGATTGTAGATCGAGAGCCCTAGCCCTTAGGCTACATCCTCTCGCCAATTTCCCCAAAATTGAAAGGCTTCCTCACCCTAAGTGGTGAATGCACCATCCTGGCTTGGCTTCATGCAGTATGATCCTATGGGAGGAGTTATTGCTGTGTGAGATGGGTACGCAGCCTCTCAGACATAACTAGAACCTGCAACAGATTGACCTTGGCTCAGAGGAAGAAATCCATCAAATATTCTGTCCTTAGCTCTTTGCATAACAGTGGCTTGGTCCTCTGGTACCTATCATGGGACACAGACCTCTAACAATCGATATTAACACACAATTCCCCCACTGCCCTCGAATGATTTAACAGAGGTTTTCCCATATCCAAGAGCATGTAGATCAATACAACTCCGATGCATTTTGTCGGCTTAAAGAAACACAATACAATGAAATGAGACTATCATGCCCAATATTTTCTTGTAGTGAAAGAAATCAAAGAACTATCCCTTCAGCCTTTCCTGTGGCTCGTACTTCCATAAGCGTCACGTGGTGTATCCGCTCTACTACCCTCTATGTCTGCAGCCCTCTGTCCCTGCCTATGCTTTTCCCTGCTCCTTCTCCCCCCCCCCCCTCATTTCTTACATTAGCATTCTACGATTGCCGCACCCGCTGAATATTTTATATTCTGAAAGCTTTGCATTTCAAAATGTTTAACAAATGACTGACTCGAATGTCGAGCTTTGCAATCAACGAATCAGTCCTCGTGCCCTCTGCTTCACATCTTGCAGTTTGCGTGTGGGAATGATGGCTCCTCTTGGAGTAAATACCGCAGAGTAATCATGTTTTACCTGTTAATTCATGGTTGATATAAATATAGTCACTGCTCTCCTTCCTCTTCAGCAATGTTTTCCTTCGATCCAAAATATCACTCAGTAGGCATAATTAAATTTTTTTTAAATGGTGACCACATTAGTATGCATTTTATTTGGGGTGCATAGGTGGAGTAAGAAATGTAAAATATTTCATATGTTCCACCATCCTGTTCAATATTAAAATAAGACACCTGAGTCACCCTCTTTATGTCATTTTTAGCCTGAGGTGATCACTTATTGAACTACCATTGTCCTCTGTTTTGATACTAGTTGATCATGACTCGGCGTTTAGCGAGAGATGTAGGTGCGCAAGTCAACAGTAGACAAACCTGCATTTGGAGAGTATGGAAATCAAAGTCTAAACCAGAGTGGGTGTCAGGCCAGATCAATTTTCCAGGTTCCTTTACTGAAACAGCCACGGTGTACTTGCATACAAAGTGGAAAGCAATACCAGGCTCCAGCTACTGGGTCCCACTCGAAACTGTGCTCAAGTTTGAGGGGAGGCCCCCTTACTGCTCCGGGTTCAAAGTGGAACAAGGACAAGGTACTGGATGGACACTGAAGTGACTTACAAAGCATTATGAGGTTTCTCCATGGGCGTCAACTGATCAAAATGCCAACGGTAGTGGAAGTGACATCACATACACTTTAACCAGAATGACATCACAGGATGTGACCTCATATGATCTTTGACCTTGATTTTCTCTAGGAAGGCATGTCACATGATCCTTACTTCATACTTACACTTCCTTACACCCATTCTTATTCATTCATTCTCACTCACTCATTTGCTTTCGCTCCTAATATCACTCATACTCACTCATGCTTACTGACACTGAGGCCCAGGTTTACTAATGCTTGGCACTGTATTCGCACCAGTATGTTGACAGCAAAGTCCAGCTCCAGCTAAGTGTGCTCCATTTTTCATTACACTGTTAGTGAATAATAATATTCATATATTATTCACTGTTAGTGCAATGAAAAATAGGCAGAAATTATGGAATGCAGGACGGCTCCTGTGTTTTTGGCACTAATATTGCCACCTCCGAGGCCAGGGGTCACAAAGGCACTGCCAGGCGTTGCAAGGAGCAAGACCAGTGTCACTGCTGCAACCCCTGGTGTCCCTTAAATGACGTCCATGGTTTCTTTCCCATAAATCGGGGGGCTCTACTCAAGGGCAGTAGTATCTGCCTTCTGTATCCTTTCCAGCATGTTTGTGAAGCTCGCTGCCAGAGCTTACAATGAGGTATGAGTGGTAGGGTGCTCAGTGTGCGTGTATTGTAATTTATACGTATGTTGTGTGGATTGGACAAATATGAAGGAATCTTTTATTTGAAAGGACAATGTAAGGTATTTTATTCAATACATGCTGTCACTAAATGAGAACCATTTTGTGCTTAGCGGGCATCGAATGTCATTTGCCAAAAGAAACCTACATCTCTTGAAGTAGCATTTTAATGTGGAATTTGCACCATTTGCCTTCCAGGCCACTCTGCATGAAGGCTGAAGATCCGAATACCTGATCTCCAACATGAATCGTGCTTTTAGCAGAAAGAAAGGTAAGCAGGGCCTGCGCGCGCCGATTCCACAATCAATTCTGTATGTCCTTATGGGGATCAAATGTTTGTGTAAAGTTCTGGCTTGTTGAGCCACGCCATGCCAATTAGTCAGGCTCTGTAGTGCACGTTGCTAAACTTAGTAGTGGTCATGAAAGTCACGCAAAATATATTGATTTAACAAGTATTTTGTGCTGTTAGACAAGAGTGATTGGCCTGTGGGGAAAACACTGCTGTTCCCTTGATTGCTTTCTGAAGACAGCTTTTGAAGTGGAATGATACATCCCAGCCACTGAGCTAAAAAAATGTCGATATTTTCAATTGAATTTGAAATCTCGGTTTGTAAAAAAGATATGCCCGTGGCGGAAGTGTCATGTTTTAACAAGCATTGGCATGGCCAATAGGTCTCGCCTTTGGGACTTTTTAAGTGTTTACCTAGCGCTATTGGCTTTGCCGATGTGTTAATGTTATGTTGTAGAATAGTGTGGCTGCTGTCTAACCTGTTGAAAAGTTATAATAAAACATTGTTATAAGCATTTCTGTTTCCTTATATATATAACCAAGACGCCATTCTCTACTACTAAATCTAAAAATGTATTCTATTGTTTTGTGTTTGTAATGCTGGCAACCTATTCCTGCCTGTTGTAATGCTCATTTGTTATATATTTATTTTTTGGTGGGGGGGGGGGGTATAAATAATGGGAAGGTAGATGTTAGGAAATAGTATTTGAATTATTAAACTAGTAGGAGATGGGTAGTAGGGAAGAATGACGAGATGTTATATTTCGTGGTCAGACTGAATTTTTGGTAATGGGGCATATTAGAAGCTGTGTGGATAGAGGGTGGAATCAGTACATATAAATACGCATTGAGGTTAAAGATAGAGAATGAATCTGTGAGGTAAAGAGGGTGTGTGAAGGGGCGAAAAAATAAATATATGAAAAAGAGTGAGTTACTATGAGAGGACAGCAATATAATAGAAAGAATAATACCTAGAGGAAGGAATAATGGTGACAGAGAAAGAGAAAGAAAAGAGAGCTAGAGTAAGAAATTGTGTGTGTTTGTGGTTAAGAGAGAGCTAGCGGAGATAAAAATATATTAAAAAAAGAGAGTTAGAGGAAGTGAGAGAGAGAATGTGTATTAATTCATCATTTTGTCATTTTTACACGTTAACACTGTCTGGGAATGGATTTCACTTAATTAGTACCGAATTGGCATCAAAATACAGCAATAAGCAACTGAAAGACGACCAGTCAACCTTTGCAGAGGGCCTTCCAGTGCACAGTAACACGTGTCGGCATATTTTAGTAACTTTTGATCACTTTCAGGTAGAAACAATTTTTTTGTTAAATTCTGCAGATGTGCAGCAGATGATGGATTATGGGTCACATACGGCTAATCCATAATTATGAGAAAAATGCAGCAGAAGTCTATAGTTCCAGTGCCCTTGTTATAACTGGGACACGTCTGCTGCAACTTCCATTTGGGAAGCTGCACTCTAGTGTGGCTTGTACTTCACTTGAACAAGCAGATCTTTATCTTGAACTGTAATTCTGATTTTATGTTCTAAACTGTATTAAAATGTATCAGAAATACGCTTTCATTACTTGGTTACAGTCCTTCAGCTGAGGCGTGGTTGAAAGTGTTCAGCACCAGCACTGAAGTCTCAATGGCAGCACTTATGAGAGTCTAATTCAAAGTGAGGCACACCAACATGGTGTTTAATCATTCAATAATAATATCTTCTGCCCAAGCCTTTCTTATAGCTTTGGGGGCCTGAAATAGTCTGCATTGTCACACTTGTAGCTGTGTGTTAGTAGTTGTGTTGGTATTTGTATTGGCTGTGCTGGCAGCGGCAAAGGGTGGTGCAAGCTTCAGTGGCCTTCTAAAAAGGGCCTTGGCACTTACTGTTTTTAAGAAATTAAGCACTGCTTGGCTCTGTGCAGGGTCTCTAGACTCCCACTTTCTGCCTGCTATCCTGATCTCCAAAGTTTCCCAGATGCTTCTCTGAGCAGCTTAACCACTTCAGGGCTTTCCTCTTTTCATTTTGGGATTTGTAGTCTCGATTTTATAATAGGAGAATCAGGACTACTGGTTCCAAAATCAAAGAAAACACCAGATGAGCTATTCACACGTGTAACTGGGGGAACTTGAGCCCTCCAGCCACATTGTCATTAGTGAGGACAGTGAGGAATGGAGAAAGAGGCAGTAATGCCCTGATTACTCAGCAGTAATCATCATTTGTGAGGACCATGATGAGGGAGGGTCAAACCCAGTGTAATTGGGATTGCCAGAGGACTCCTTGGGACAGAACTTTCCCAGTTCCGGCCTTTCTGTTCCTTGATCACCATTTTCACTTGTGTAGGTCCAAGGAAGCTACAACCCTTAGAATGCAGACATTTGATAAATGAAACCTGGGGCTCGGAACAATGTAACTGGGAGAAACACAGTGTTTTGGTAACTCTATAAATCCACCTTTGTGTTTCGTCGCTACTTTTGATCAAAAACACGAAAAAATGCCAATTCCCAGGAAGCACTTTGGTACTTACTTTGTGTGTAAAAACAAAGACTTAACGTTTCTCCAATTTGTCGGAACCACTTCAAACGAAGATATGTTAATGGGATGAGTGCTGTCTCTGATGAGTGGAAAGCTTAACTGCTCAGTGATTGTGAACTCTACACACCTTTCATTACACAAGAATAAGTCAATAAGAGGCTGCAAACCAATTTGGAGAAGTTTACCAAATGTGAATAAAAATTGGGATGGTACAGATTATTTAAAAGTAAAATGATTTAAAAGCAGCCAACAATACGTCTCAACAATTTAAACACTCACCGCTGACAACTGTTGTGACCCACTGGGGAGGTACACAAATTATGACATGCCGCTCATTCTGCCAAAGGCCGATAAATTGAGCACAGTTAAATTTACACCTGTTTGGAGTGTTTAGAAAAGGTAAAACTGCAATACAACGCGCTATGTGAACTAGGTTATACATTTACTCAGTTTCTGTTTGCCGGATATGCATCCTCTCTCTCTGGCTTGGAACCCCGCTGGAAGGCGAGTTGGAGGCTTGTGCTTTACTAACCCAGAATCCGATCCTACGTTTTCGTTAGGTGACAGAGCCAGGGCTGTGCTTGTCTATCACAGACGGGGCTGCAGAACAGACTCTCACGAACACTTAAAACCAAGCAGTAGCGTGGCCCGTTTTTTGTGTAAAACTAGATGACAACACCCAGCGATCTAAAAATCCAGCAAAATCTTCAGAAACTGTTTATTCTGATACATTCTGAACACCTCCCCCACTTAAGGTCAGAAGCTCAAGCATTAATCACAACCATCCCCCCAAAAAGGTGTTCTAAACCGCGGCAGACACAGATTACAAAAAACAAACGTAAATGCTCAGTGACGTATATAATAACATGGTACAGGTCAGGTGGCTCAATTCCTTAGAAAGCACCAAGTACTGGTAAATTGACCTCCAAACCCAGCTCAGGTCGAGCCAGGGGTAACGACGGGCAGAGCGGGGCCTCTTTGACCTGAGTTGTTACCAGGCGAGGTGAGGTCCTGTCCTCGTATAAGACGGGTATCGTCTGGATCCCGTCAATACTGAGGATTTGATATTGGCAAGCAAGGTTGCATTGATTCCAACCTCATTTTCTTTTCATTTTGTCTATTCACTGTTGAGTCACTTTCTTTTTAATGCAGTAGCAATAACAATTGTAGACAGGTCCTGAAGAAAGCCAGGGACTACCAGTCCTGAAGGCTGAAACATGTCGACATCTTTGACAAGCAGTTGTTTTTTAAAACTGCTTTTTGCACTGTTTTTATGAAGGACTACAAGAGATATCCCAATAAAAGTTTTTCTCTCTTATTTTTCCTTTTTTTAAATTGCACTTTCACATTGCAATGCACTCACCATTCCCACACACTAGTCCTTTACAAATCTAGGCACGTCAAGAGCTTGCTCTATCTTGCCTTTTTACTCCTTCTACATGACCCATACATAGTACTATCCACTAAAAATTCCTCTATGATCAATAGGTACAGTGGATGGTAGGAAGGATACCCAGATGATGAAATGGATCACTTCGGTGTGTGATGGGAATCCAACTGCTTTTTTTGGGTCTTCTTACTCTTTGATTTCTTGCTGTAGTACTCTTTGTTGACATACATGTACAGAGGTTTTCCCTCAGTGAGGGCCCAGTTTTAAGAGACCCCTGGATTAATTGTTTAGTTTTGACAAAAATTGCACGGGCAGCCAGGTTCATGTCTCGGCATCGCTCAAAAACATATGAATTGAGTAAATCACCTAATCACCCGTGAAAACAATAGTGTTAAGCGCTCCAATACCTTCAGGTCGAGTTTGTGCTAGAGGGGAAAGAAGCACCAGGCACAAGGGGGAGTGGGAGGGACTGCAATGCCTCACGCGCTCCACGGAAATCTGGCCCGAGTGCACGGACCAAAGGCGTCTCAGATGCTATGGGTTGTGCAGGCAAGAACAAGCCAGTGAGTGGTGCGCGCACTCCTCAGCGAGCGATCTGTTTTCAATTATTGCCCGCGCGTCTGGGCACGATAATTCAAAACAGATGTTGCCCGTGTGGGTAACCGCAAGCAATAGGCCGTGGGCGTAGCAAAGGCGGGACATGCAACCGCCTTTGCCCAATTGCGTGCTGTTTTTCTTAGAAAGACACACGCAAAGCCAAATAGCCTGTAACCAAAAACAAAACACACGCACGAGCGTGTGGTCAGATTTTTAAAGCCCCTTACAAAAGTCTCGCCAGAGCAGAGCATGTGCGCTGCGTAGGCGAGACCTAAAAAGTAAAATAACATATGATGAAAGGAAACAAAAGGTGAGCTTTCAAATCTTGCATTTTCTAAGAACGAAACCGAAATCAGCCTGTATACAGTGCCCTTCATGTCTTTTAATTTGGTTTGCTGGGTCGACATGGTGTTCTTGCAGGGTATCCCTACTCACATGGTCCAACTGGGACAGAAAATAGGACCAGGAACCAAAATAAAAGTGGCCCCCATTTGTGACTCAAATAGCTAAAGAATTTTTGTTCTCCTAATTTTGTGAACCGCAATGAGACTAGGTATTGCCCATGTTAGAGTTAGCGTTAGAGTGGTCTTACCCCAAAACTATTTGCCTTCCTCATCCATGTTTCCTTATCTCGTTTTTACTGACATTAGGACTCTGCATAATTTACCACTGCTAATCAGGGCTAATGTGCTTGTGCTCTCTCACCTAAACATGGTACTATTGGCTTATCCCTAATTGTCATATTTGCTTTGCTTATAAGTCCCTACCAAAGTGGTACTCCATGTACCTAGAGCCTATAAATGAAATACTACTAGTGGGCCTGCAGCACTTGTTGTGGCACCAGTTTAAGTAACACTTTAAACATATCTCAGGCCTGCCTTTTAAGAGTCTGGTATGCAGTTGTAAACTGTAATTTCAACCTGACAAAATAAACCCTTTGCCAAGCCCAAACCTCACTTTTTAGGTCTCGCCTGGCATAGGTTGCGCACATGCGCAGTCTCGCTGGCGAGATTGAATGATTTGGGGTATTTTCGGTAAAGGGCAATAAGTCCGCCCCTCTTTTCCATTGGTCGGCGTCACCGTTTATGCTAAACGGTGGCCAGCCATTTGAAAAGAGGTGTTGGTGACGTTTTCAGTCGGCTTTTTCACCCATCCCACTTGGACGGGCTCGCCTGAATGACGTTGGTCGCAAAAGGTTTGTTATCTTTATGGAGCCATGTGTTTCAAACACATGACCCCATAAAGACAAGAAATGGTCTGACGCGCGTTTCTCGCTATGATGCGTTTTAGACATTTTAAAGCCTGCGTGGTAATATCACCTTTCTTCAAGGTACCCCGCTGCCCCAGTAACAGTTGCGTTTTGTTTTGGAACAAGTTCAGCACTATGCCACAATCATTTATCCGTTTGTCAACAACTCCTAAAGGCCCTAGCACACATCAGCCGGCAAAAGCATTTTGTGTAACAACTGAACCAGTTTGTTGATAAACGGGGAAATTAATTATTCAATCCTCACCACACATGCACAGAGTAAGAAAAATAAAACAGGAAGTGTGATTTATAAATCTACAAATGGGATTAATCCAAGGACCCCCAGTTAGTGTTAGCGTTCCCAATTACAGCGACCACCTGTCCGCTACTTACACGGACAATACGTGAAACCTACATCATGCACCATCCATAACTGATCATTTCACCGGATGCCACTCATTTGAGCACTTCCGGGTCACACTACAACGAATTTCACTGCCAAATGTATTCTTGATGTCATCTTTGAGTGGGCGGTACATCTACCATGACCTTGGATTGGGGCATTGTGACCCGCCAGCCAATCTCTGTGCACACCTAGAATTCTGAAGTGTCGCTTTGCTGTTAGCGCTCACGTGCTGTAATCGAATGGGAGGGGAGGAGCTGGGCCAGTAGTCCAGAACAGAGAGGGTCTGCGTGATGAGAGGTGGTGGCGAAAGTGTTACAACTGTCCGTAGCATGACTGGAATCCAGTAGAAAACTAGACTAGGAACCGGTAAAATACGTTACAAGTTACAACTGTTCGAATTGTGACTGGCATCAGGTAGAAAACGAGACTAGGACCCGTTAAAATACAGGCGGTAGTTGTCTAACATAGCTGCCAAGTTTTCAGGCTGCTTATGGGTGACATTTCCAAGTTTGGAGTGCGCGTACGTGTGGCATGTACATGCCTCATGAGTGACACTGAGTGACGCAGTTCGGCGAGCGGGAAGAAGATATCAGTGTCTAAAATTTAGTCCAGAAAGGACATTCAGAAGTTATTGGCTAAGGTACAGAATTGGCAGCGCTCAGGTGGAGCAGAGCATCACTTCAGTCTGCAAAGTCATTCAATGCAGTCTGGCATGGTTAGGTGCAGGCGACTGGTGTGTGAATGAAAATGCCTACTACAGGGTTAGATGGCCTAGTTTGTGTGGACCACTGATTTGCAGAGCATGTACCAGTAGAGACTGGGAGCTTATTCTCATTGCTGCAGCTATCACGTTGTCCTAACCCCTCATTTTTGACTGAGAGTAAAAATAATTCTAGCTTTGTGCCATTTTTTAGGTCTCACCTGGCGTAGGCTGCGCAGTTTCTATAATGCCATCTTAGGGTGCTAATCACATTCATATCCATGAACGTTTTGTCTTGTGCCTTATCGTGACGTCAGTACACCTCAATATATGTGTACATATGTGTGCCAACATAGCGAGGAAATTGTGATTAATAAAATGCCAGTAAAAGCTTTAAGCTTGTCATGCTAGATACGTTGAGACCAAAATAGTAAATGTATTGCGGACTTTTCGATGGTAACACGAACAGTGATCCTGAGCATAGAGTTAAAGAATTCTACGAGCCCCTGGTGTTTTATGAACTGACATTGTAGGTTTTAGTAGTACGTCACGTGATCTGTAACGTTAGCTTGCAGTGAGCAGCTCCTCGCTCTGTTTAGGCCTCAGACATTGAGGTGAACCCCTCAGTCACCCCGTGGGTCTGAGGTTCGAGGTTTCCACGCGGACAGCTTCCATTTCAAGGCGCGTGGGGGCGGTGGGCCCACAGTCACTGGGCTCATAATTTTGTCCCCGGTGAAGCCCGCTGCTGCAGCAGCCGAGATTGTCAGCCGTTGTCATATTGGAAGTCGTGTCTTTGAGAAGGGGGTGGGCTATGACAGGCCAGAGGACGGGTTTAATATCCCTGGGGACCGCGAGGCATAAATGGCAAAGGATGACCAATTAAACGAGGGCCCGAAGCCCCCTAGGAGCGCACTGGCTAATAAAGCGTGGCGCCAGAATGTGGATTGTGCCGTCTCCTTTCATCAGCAAATGGAGGAAAATGAGGGAAGCGGCTCAGAGCCGTCTCTCAACTACTACCATGAATTTATGCTCTCCGAACTCCCAGCGCAGCCCCCTACAATGTCGCTTCCCCAACTGCCAATATTATGTTGTACCACTTAAGTCTTTTAAGTGTCCTTTATACGTCCACAATTTTGAAATCGTATCCCATTTCCTGAAAGTGTTCTGAATTGTACATTTTCTTCTGGATAAGTGACACCCACCAGTACCACGAATTCTTTATTTTCTGATTTCTGTTTGTGACAGGTGAGAGCGACCCCCTCAAGAGGTGCATCTAATCATTTTACTCTGTCTGGTGAGCGGTATTTATATGAATGTTTACCAAGAAGTTGTTCACGTAATGAGTAACGTTGCCAAGACAGCTGTGAACCTGTAGGTGTGTGTCCCCGTGCTATTTTTGCCCTAACATGCATTGAATTACACAAGGCCTGTGAGATATGGTCTCTATATATATGTTTAGAACATTGAGGAAAGGTGTCAGTGGCAGGTGACTTTCGTTGTGAATGTCCTTTATTTTGCGTCTAGACAAATCAAAGCGTCACTCTTGTGGAATCCAATCGGTATAAACCTAACATCCCATCCGACTCCGTGGACCCAGTCTCTTCCCGATGGGCTGATCCATGCACATCCTTTCCATGTGCACTATTAAACCAACAATCTACGTCTAGCTCAATTTCCTTTAAAACATGCATTAAAAATGCAATAGGTCTCACCTTTCATTAAGTTAAAGCCATTTGCTTTGCTGTATAATACCATTAGCAAAGCAACTGGCCTTCTCTTAATCAAAGGTGAGACCTGTTGCATTTTCAATACTTGTTAATACATGTAAGGCATCCCTAGGGTAGCCTGGGGCAGCCCAAAGGACAGGGTTCAATCTATTTATTGCCTTATTGCATTTTATGAGTGTAATTTCCCAATGGTGAGAGATGACCAGTTCAAGTTTGGTGTATCTGGTATAACAATTCCATCAATCAATCAACAGCATTTGTAAAGAGCAACACTGTCACACCCAGGGGTATCCAGGCGCTGTGTGTCTGTCAAAGAGCCATGTCTTGAGTCTCCTTCTGGAGTCTGCCAGCCAGGGGGTTGTACAGAGCTGGAGAGGAAGGCCGTTCCAGGTCTTGGCAGCAATGTAGGAGAAGGAGCGGCCACTGTGGCTGCAACGGATGTGGGTGATGTGTGCAACGGCAAATGAGAAGGAGCACAAGTGTCTAGAGAGTTGGTGGAAGTTCAATCGATGGTTGATGTAGGCAGGTCCTGGGCCATGGAGGGCTTTGTAGGTCTTTGTGGGGATCTTGAAGTGACATCTCTTATGGATTGGGAGCCAGTGGTGGTCTCTCATTTGAGGGGGATGTGTGTTCATTTGGGGAGCTCCAGGATGAGTCTGGTGGCAGAAATTCATATGGTCTGGAGTCTTCTAAGGAGCTGGGTGGAGATACTGGTGTAGGGAGCATTGCCATAGTCGGGCGGCTGGTGAGGAGGTCCTGAGTGACAGTCTTTCTGGAATTTGTTGGGATCCATCTGAAGATCTTGCGGACCATGCAAAGTGTGTGAAAGCAGGAGGAGGTGAATGCATTGACCTGCCGTTTCACAATCAGTTGGCTGTCGCGGAGGATGCCGAGGATGCGCGCATGGTTGGTCGGTGTGGGCGTAGGTCCGAGTTATGCAGGCCACCAGCTGTGGTCCCATGCAGAGGTGTTCTTCCGGAAGATCAGTACTTCATTTTTGTCAGAGTTGAGTTGGTGGTAGTTGCCCCATTTCAAAGACACAACTGGATATCAATACTGGACCTTGGTATATACATGGTGTATGTCCACACTTATTCAAAACATCTATATAACTCAGAAGCCTTTGTATTAATTCTCACGCAGTTAGCAAATGTCACTTTCCATTTGATTGCAGGCACAGATAGTCAGTGCTATTCAGAGACATAATCACAAGGGCGAGGACAGAATGGATAAGTCAATAAAAAAAGCAGGGAAGCAATCTTAATTTAAAAAACAATTGAATTGAATCAGATCAATGTTGTATAATACGATATAAAAAGCATAAGATTACCAATGTACATATTCCACTGTTTCTAAATTAACCATAATTATATCATGTATGATACACCATGACTTTTGCTACTCAATGTACTTTCATCTGCTTAGCACTGGTATGTGAGTTGTCCTTGTGGACAAGAATGGTACGGTTCTGGAGAGGACGTTTGGCATAGGAGGTAAAAGGTGTTTGCATACAGGGGCATAGCTTCGGGGGGGGTGGTTTGTGGTGTTACACTTCTTTAATAAATGTACTATTTATTAAATAGTTGGGTACAGGAGATTTCAGTCGGGTATGGTAAGATGTCTGTATGATGTGAATAGGATTTTTTTTAAAAAACACAGACACATACATTTTGAACATGGTTATCTTGAACATGAATACTGTGTTTTCCCTTTCTGCTGGCCCTTAAGCCTCCCTCATGTGCTGCTTCCCATATAATAATTACCATGCTATGCCAGCGAGATTGTAGGAAAATGTGAAGCTAGCACCCCCAATCTTACTGACCAAGCTACGCCCATGTTTGCATGGAAAGCAAAGGGTTTAGCATCTGGATGTCTTGTTTTAGCAGTTGGCTCTGTTGTCAAAAGCATGTCTGAAGCTCAACTGACATTGACTTCTATGCAAATGAAAAGTGAATTCATCAAGAATGCGGTTGTTGGACCTGGCCCTTTTTGCAGGGTTATCCCCAAACTTTTTTCCTTCTTCCTCCAATTTTTTTCTACCTCTTTTTGTTGGCCTTAGAACTCTGAGCACTTTACCACTGCTAACTAGTGCTAAAGTGCATATGCTGTCTGTGTACATTGTATTGGTGATTGGCTTGTCCAATGGTTGGCATATTTGATTTACTAATAAGTCCCTAGTAAAATGCACAAGGTGTGCCCAAGGTGCGTAAATCAAATGTTACTGGCGGGCCTGCAGCACTGATTGTGCCACTCACAAGAGTAGCCTTACAAACATGATTTCAGTTTTAAACTGCCATTTCAATCTGGCAAGTGCACCCACTTGCCAGGCCCAAACCTTCCGTTTTATTACATGTAAAGCACTCATAAGGTGGTCCCTAGGAAGCCCCCTGGACAGGGTGCTGTGTATTTAGAAGGTAGGACATGTACTGGTGTGTTTTACATGTCCTAATATTACGATGGCCAACCCGAATTACACTGCAGCCCTGGTGTTCACGACGACAGCAAGCTGTGGATGCCAACTTCGTCATCAAGGCTGCTGCCTGCACCGGAGCTGAGGGCACAGCTCTTTAAGAGCATTAATTACCGCGCCGGCTTGCACCACACCCCGACCTCTCAGATGACAGCGCTTTGTACAAGCACCATGCAACTGCCTGCACCGGAGCGGAGAGCACCACCCTGACACCTGCCAATGCCAGCACTTCCACCGCATTATTGCAGAGTCAATAACCGACGTGAGTGACCCCCCCATTAACTCATCGACACCGCACTGTCATAAGGAACTGTTGTACCAACGCCACTTCACCCTTCCCCACCCCATCCCCCACAGCTGTAAGGAACCAATGCCTCACCTCCCTTGTGGCAGTAAGGAACCGATGCGACATTAGCACCAGTTGATGCAGGAAACAGCATTTATAAAATTGTAAACACAATGCGGTACTTTACAACATGGTTGTTACAATGACCGCGTTGTTACCACGCGTGCCATTACATCGCAAGTCGTAACAACGACTGGCTGTAGGGGGCGTGCAACGCCAGGGAATGTATTGGATTTTAAATCCAACGCCTTCCCTGCTTTTGCACAAACTGGAGTAGGAATAGTAATTAATACTATTCCGAAGTCCAGCGCGCACCCTACAGCAAGTGGTTGATACGACTTGTGCTGTAATGGCACGCATGGTAACAATACGGTCATTTTAACAACCACGTTGTAAACTACCGCGTTGTGAATGCACGCGTTGAAACGTGCTTTATTCGTTGACGCCTCACCTCCCTGACGCAGTGCAACTATTTGTTTTCGTCGCTTTCAAGGTACTGTTATTTGGGGTCTGTGTGACTCCATAGCCGGCCTGCGCTCCTCTAGGTCAGCGCCGAATTATTGAATTAGTACTTGGTCGTTTTTTAAAAGTGACATCTTGATTTGTGTATGTTGAATTTTTATTGCTTTGGACTTGTTTTATTAAGATAAGTATTTGCTAGTTCTTAAACTTGTGTGCTGTCCTTTTGTAGTGTTTCACTGTGTTACTTTCTGTGTATGTCCAAATGCTTTCCACGTTACCTCTGAGATAATTCTGACTGCTCATGCCTAGCTACCAAGGGGGTAAGCAGGGGTTATTTTAGCTGTGAGACTCCCTTACCCTGACTAGAGTGAGTGTCCCTACTTGGACAGGGTGCAAACCACTGCCAACTAGAGACCCCATTTCTAACAGCGTTCATATTCTAACATGTGTTGTTAACAATGCAAGATGCTAAGATGACTCCGCAAATGGAGGGTGCTCCGGTTAGGCACTGTGGCATCGAGGCCCCAGGGAATGGGGTTTGGCCGGCCAAAATTGGCTAGGGGAGGGGGCTATGCAGCACCCTCTCCTTTAAAACAAACATGGCCCTGGGGATGGGGACCCAAGGCCCTTTTTAATGCTCGGTGGCGGCCCCGCTCCTCCTATTAAATTGATTGGGCTAGGGGATGGGGCTGCCGGGGACTTAATTGGCTCAGGGAGCAAGGCCACACACCCTCTTCCCTTTTTAAATTGATTTGGCCGTAGGGGATCGGGTCCCTGAGGCTGAAAAGGCTCAGAAAGGGTGGCCACGTGGCCCCACTTGGCTTTAAAATACAAAAGGCCGTGGGTATGAGTTCCCATGGCCTAACGAGGTTCAGGGAGAGGGGTCCTCTTTAAGACCCACAAGGCCCTGAGGGATGGGGTACCCAGGGCCAAATGAGCTCGAGGAAGGGGTTACGTGTACCCCCTTCCCTTTAAAATAAATAAGGCCCTTGGGGATGGGGTTCCCAGGGCCTAATAAGATTGGGGAGGGTGGCCATAAGGCACCCCTCCCCTTTGAAAAAACAAAATAAGGCCCTGGTCGATGGCGTTCCCAGGTCCTTATTAGGGTTGGGTAGGGGGGCCACGCGTTTGCAACACAGGCCCTAAGGCTAACCTCATGCCATGCTTGAGCAAAGGCTGTATGCAGTGTGAGGTAGGCTGCCTGTAGCCAACCCCCTGCTGTGCACAGTCAAAGGCAGGGTTTTGTCCTTGTACAGCGGGGGGGGGGGTTGGCTTTAATTATGGTAATAAAATATTACTTTATGTTAAAAAACAACCTAGAAATCCATTGGAAAAACCCCAAAGTTTAATGTAATGTTATAATTAGGTGACTATTTCAGTGACAATATAAACGTTTTGAGCTTAAAATTAGCACAGAAATTCACCAGTTAACTTGTGCCTCCGCGACGCACTGCTTATGACTTCACATATTACATCACTCTTGACAGTGCACGTGGTACTTGGTGGGTGTTTTGGGTGGGCACGGTACCACCATCTTGATTAAAAGCAGGACCAGGGGATGGGGTCCCCGGGGCCATAATAGACTTGGGGGGCGTGTGGTCTCCTCCCCTTTTTAATAAGATATGGCTACAGAGAATACGGTCCTAGGGACCTTTTTATGGCTCGGGGCGAGCACCCCCCCTTTGTTTAGATTTTGGCCCTAGGGCTGTGGTCATGGTCCGCAGAGGTGAGTTGAGGGGGGCAAATTCAGAATGCCACTAAGAGATGTCTCAGGGAGCTGTCTAATTCACTGAGTTCTGTCCGTGAGGAAGGAGGATATCCACTTGAGGCCGATCCACAGATATCTAAGTGCTGAAGCTTTCTGAGGAGTGACTTGTGGGAGACTGCATCAAAAACTGCAGAGAGGTTGAGGAGGATAAGTTTAGCCAAGTTCCCTTGGTCGAGGGTACTTCTGATGTCATTGGTGGCCTCAAAGAGCTCTGTCTCTGTGCTGTGGTTTGTGCGAAAGCCTGATTAAGAGCTGTCTAGGAGATGATGAAGTTCTAGGTGGTGTGCAAGTTGGGTATTGAGGGCTTTCTGCATGACTTTAGCTGTAAAAGACAGGAGCAAGATGGGTCTGCAGCTGCATGGGGCATTGGGATCTGCTGTTGGTTTTCCTCAATAGGGAGTTGACTTCTGTATATTTCCAGCAAGACAGGAAGGTTGTGGTAGTTATGAAGGTGCTGATGATAGCAGTGATTGTTGGGGAGTTGATGGTTCTTCCAAGGTTGTATATGAAGTAGGGACCAGAATAGATGGTGTTCATCAGGGTGGTGGGTATTTCATTCAAAAGAGGTTTTCAGTTGCTTAGCTGCTGTTTTATGATGAAGGAAGTATCTGGTCGGTTGGGTAGTTCATATCGCTACATGTTGTAGATCTTGGCAATCTTCTGTTCGAAGAAGTTTGAGAGGTTGTTGTAGAGTGCTTGGGATGGTATGATGTTGTTGGCAGCTGCAGAATTGGAGAACTCTTTGACAATGGTGACTCGTTCTTTGCCATTGTTGGGACTGGCTTCGAGTCTGAGTGTTGTGATCTTTTTCTTTGCATCTCGTAGTTGTTGGTGGTGGAGGTTGAGGGTGGCTTTGTTGGTGATCTTGTGGTGTTGTTTTTGTCGAGTCGCCATTTTCTCTCAAGTAGTTTGCAGTGGCGATTGGACTTCCTTAGGTCATTTGTGTACCAGCTGGGCCGTTTATGTAGATCTTGTGGGAGCAGTGTGGCTGGCGTATTCTGGAAGCCATTTATTGAAGAGCTTGGTGTCGACATCAAGGTTCCCATGTGTGGTTGAGTGAGCGTTTCTGTGGGGTTTTGGTCCAGTTTTCTTCAGATATTTTGCCCTAGTGTCTTGAGGCTGCTTTGGGTTTTTCTGGTGGGGTGGCTTGGTGTTTGGGTATCTTAAAACATGTGATATTATTGTCGGTCCATGTGTGGGTGGTCCTGTTGTTGGATGTCAAAATAAGGTTGAGCATGTGGCCTGCTGTTTGGGTTGGTCCTTAGACCAGCAAGGTGAGTCTTAGGTTGCTGAGGCTGTCAAAGAGGGCTGTGGAGTTAGGGTCTGCGGTGAAAATTGAGGTCCTGAGGAGGATGTAGTTGATTGATCTGATGGAGACGGGAGCAATTAAGTTTGTGTTGTGGTTGCAGAATTCTGCTCAGGAGACAATAGGCAAGGATTCTCCTAAGGGTGGCATTGTAGTCCATTCTAGTTTTGAAGGTGTTCCATGTGGTTGGTGTCTAAGTCCATGGAGGTGGTGCAGTCAATGTTGTTTTTGAAGATGATTACGAGTTCTCCGACTGGTTTGTGAATTTGGTTCTGGTGTATGATTTTGTAGGGGAGCGGGGTTGTTGCAGAGATGTCCGGCTTGGAGGCTGGATTCAGCCATTTTTCGGTCAGGAAGAGAAGGTTGGGTGTTTTGCTGTTGGAGAAGTCCCAGATTTTGGTGAAGTGCTTCAAGAGGGATCGGACGTTGAGGAACATGGCACACAGTTGGTGTGAGGTGGTGGTTTGTGTCGGTTGTTTCAGAGGTGGTGTTATCGGCAACTGAGGTGTCGCAAAGGAAATCACAATAGGTGCAGGAGAATGGTCATCCTGTGGTGCTTGGGGATGTGTGGCAGCAGCGTGTTTACCAGTGTGTGTTGTTGGGGTTGCAGAGAATGGCAGAGGAGTAGTGACAGCATTCATTGGCTCCGATGGCAACTGCGGCTGTGGTTGCAGTGTTGTGCTGGTGGTCTTGGGGTCATGGGTTCCTGGTGCTGGGCCCAGTCTGGACACAGCAGGTGCAGACAGGCTTGTCTTTGGTGCATCAGAGGCATGCCAATGGCAAGCCAGCTGTGCGAGGTCGCCCTGCAGCCTGAATTAAGTAGGTCCTAGGGCCGGTGGGCTTCTGTTGGGGGATAGAACGATAAGCTGGAAAACCCCGGCAATAGTGGTGCCACTTTGTCAAATGGCGGCAACTGAAACGACTGGAACAAGCAGGAACTGGAGGCCACTGCCAAGTCACACACTGGGTGCCTCAGTGCCTTTACTTCATCAAAGGTTTTAGAGCAGTGAGCACAGGACTTGCTAACATGTGATGTATTCCTACCTATCCTAGGTGCTTACGGCATTGTAAATATGTAAAATGTAATGTAATTGTGATTAATATTTGTATAAAAGGTGTAAATCCCCATTTGATTTGCTATATTATGTATTGTCTTCCAACCCATTCAATTGATGTGCTCTCCTTAAAGGTTTGCGCTACATAAATACTACCAACACATAGATGCATACATATGGGTAGGTTTATCAGTGAGTAACTTGCCACAATTATGTTATCCAATAGAATCAATGAAAGTAGACTTCTGCTGTACTTTTTAAAAACAATGTACAGGTAGTTCGCATAGTTAAAAAACAAAAAACCTACGGCTGGCTCTGCCAATATTGTTAGTTATTGTCCGATCTCCCTCTTCCCAGAGGCTGTGAGTGAAGCTCCTTGAGGGCCACGAGCCGGAACATCGTGCAGGTTTCTTGATTCTTCTGATGCAGTCTGTTCTGCTCAGGCTGACTTATACCTAGCTAATCAGGAAGGTTGATCCTTCTGTTAGCCCTAGATGACCTCAGAATGGAAACAGACAACAGCGTTGTCAGCACCATGATTGTTCATGATCTGTTATTGTTATTTGAGACCACTCGTCATTCTGTCCTGCTGAACTAGCCTCAGCCTGCTAGGAATTTCAACTTGGCTTTTTCAGGCTGAAGTCATATCCTGCTAACTGGATCTAACGGGCTTACCTCCACCTCTTTTCTGCCCTCCACCACTTCTTGAATGTGGGGGCCACCATTTTTTTGCCTCAATGCCCTATGTATCTAACATCTACTGTTAGAATGGGGAACCCCTGGTTGGCACAGGTAGGTACTTGTGACAAGCAGCGGTCCCTTCTTCTATTCAGGGCAAGAGAATTACCCCTTCAGAACAACCCCTGCTCACCCTATAGGAAGTGTGGCGCGAGCAGTCAGGGCTAAACTTCAGGGCGCTAAGTCAGTTAAGCATTTATGACGACACACAGTAAATCACAACGATCCCCCACAAATGGACGCCAGGCATGAGTTGTATCAAAAATACGTATACTTTATGTAAAAGTTTCTCTACTATGCAGGCTTAGTACAAGACCATAAATAACGGTTGCGAACTGGGAGCCACAAGATGATAATTAGGCACTTAGTCTTTTCTTTGATCGCTTTGTGGTGATCTTTCGAGTTTGTCCGGTCACGGTGATGCGCAGGGCACCCTAGGCACAGTGAGGCGGAGAAATCAGAACGTTGCGGACCCCGAGTCCGAGAGAGTGTTCACTGTGCCTGGGAGCGTGCGATGTGTTGGACGAGCCTTCGGTGGTGGGGTGCAGGTTCTGCACCTCGAGGGACTCCGGATCTAGAACCAGCGGGCGGCTTTCGGTGGACAGGCGCGGCCCAGGGCCTCTGACACGGACGGTGCGAGGGGTCACTTCAGGGGGCGGCGCGGTCTGACTCTTTCGTGGAAGCGAAGCGGGGCGGCCGGGTACGTGCGACGTACGGGCGGCCGTCCGGGGCTTGAATTCGTGTTCCAAGTAGAAATCTGGCGGGAGGGCGAGGGGGCACCAAGCACGCTCCAGTAGCAGGTAGGTGACAGGGAAGCGGGGCGGCCAGACTCGATGGGTCAAGAGCGACTCAGGTAGAGTAGGACTCTCGGCGAGTGGAGGCGGCCAGGCTTCTGGGTGTCACGGCCCTTAGAGGGGGTGAAGGTGCGCAGAGCGCTCCGGCGGGAGAAAGCACACGGCTCGATTCTCAGACGAGCGGAGACACGGTGAACCCGCTGGTCCTGGGGTTCAGTTCAGGGGGCAAGCTCGATCAAGCCCTTGGAGATTGCTGTGAACACAAGTCTTTGAGTCAATAAATAAAGCAAGTCTTTTGCAGGTTTCTTCTCTCCCTTGGCAGCGAGGCAACCACTGCAGGCAAGTCCTCCAGTCTTAGGAACAGCGTTTCCTCCTTCAGCTTCAGGTTCCTCCTCCTCAGGCAGAGCGTTCTTCTTGGTCACAAGCAGGATCTGATTTCTTAGGAGCAGGGCTCCTACATTTATACTCAGTTTCTTTTGTCTTTACAGGCCAGGGGGGCCTTTGCATAATCCTAGTCCAGTTCTTTTCAGTGAGGAGCACTTTGTTATTGAGACTCTGGCTTCTTCTTTCAGCAGGCAGGGTAGAGACATCAGACGCTCCCCAGAGGGTGGAGCCAGCATTGTGGAGGCAGAGCACCGTCCCATTCAGAGTCAAGGTGCACTCCTCCCACCCATCCTGGTGTAATCTTCCTACTCACCACCTGGTAGCCCCAGCCTGTCTCCTGGAACTTCCCAGCCCTGTCACTCAAGCTACACACAAAGAAGATAGCCCTCCCCTCCAGAGGCGGACTGAAATGGTTAAGCAAGCAAATGCTAACTTTCTAAAAGTAGCATTTGCAAACACAGGATATTAAAATAAACTTTACTAAAAGATGTATTTTATTATTCTGAGTTCAGGCATACTAAACACAAATTTCTACCATGCTTCCTGAGCCGGCTAGGATTATAGAGTGTTATAATCTAGCAGCCCATTCTGGCCTATGGAGAGCAGGTAGCCTTACAATAGTGAAAAACAAAAATGGCTGTAATTCACTATTAGGACATGCCACACACCTCAGGGCATGTCCTACCTTATCCTTACAATGCACCCTGCCCTAGGGCCTACCATAGGGGTGACTAATATGAAGGTAAGGGAAGGTTTAGGGACTGGCAAGTGGGGACACTTGCCCAGTCAGCATGAAAGTACCAGACTGCATGCAGGTTCTGCAGTGGCAGACTTAGACACATTTTACCCCGCTGCTTCTGTGGGTGGCACACCAGTGCTGCAAGCCCACTAGCAGCATTTGGATATACAAGCCCTTGGCACCCCTGGTGCACTCTACTAGGGACTGATAGTAAACCAAATAAGCCAAACATGGAAGTCAATTCACATAATACATTTTACCATAGGGAGCACTTGCCCCGTGGCACTGGATGGCAGTGTCACAGGGCCCTGAGCCGCTAACACCAGCACAAAAAGACTTTGAGGCACCAACAAGAAATGGAAGGGTGACCCACGCCAATGGTGCTAGGTCTAACAACTACATTAAACTAAACTCATCCATCCACACACCTGAAGATACCAAATTTATCATTCATTTTGGGAGGGGATGTATCGTAGGTGTATTTCTTCAAAATCTGTTTAAATTTGATCTGAGATTGATTGGGTAGTAATTCTGCAACTTAGACTCAGACAAAACTGAGATCTTGGTGGTGGTCGCATGTTGCTCTGGAACACTCCTATTGCGTGTATGTGCTTTCTCTTCCATCTGCCTTTCATACCCAACTTGTTTTAGAAGCTACTAGTCTTGGTAGGCTTTGTTGTGCTAATTCATGCCGAGAAACTACCATGTGTATGGATGATGAATGCTAACTCTCTATATCCTTTAGTATAACAAACTCTAAGCATGGTTTTACTTATTCCTTTGGTTCTGTGTAAAGAGTTATGTTTGCACAGAACACCATGGTTTGTTCTTCCCCATTTAAGAAATAAACAAATATAGTGAAGGGAAAGTATTACAATAATAAAAATAGACCAGTAACCAACAATGACTCCTCCTTATCACCACTCTTTCCCACTGGTCACAGAGTGTGGTGATGGCAGTGAGGCTCAGGATCTCATCCCAGCCTGTGCTGAGTTGCAGGGCCGGACTGGGAACAGAAACCGGCCCTGGCAAACTGCTCAGCTGGCCCCCCTGGGGTGAGGGGGAGTGCAGCCGAGCAGTTTGCCAGGGCCGGTTTTGGCCGATTTTGTTACCGGGGCCGATATTGCCAACCCCCGGTAACAAAAACGGCCCCCAGGGAGCCAAAACCGGCCACCACCCTAGCGGCCTACCGGGAAACGCCCAGTGCCCACTATGGCCAGTACGGCCCTGCTGAGTGGGACAGTTACTGTCGATGTGTCATACATTCCCCTGGTAGAGCTACAACAGGAAGCGGCCAACCTACGTTTTAACAGAGTTGCTGAGCAGCTACTTTTCCCCTGCGAACCAGCTTTGTTGGGATAAAACCTTTCAGATTTGTGCACATGCACATTTGGTCACCAACCCTTAGCTGCACTTGAGATCTATCACTGATCCCTTTCCTTGACATTGCTGTGAGTGTGTATATAAAGACTCAGACAAAGCATGTTAACTGCTGAAAATAACGATGGTGTAGCCCCCAACCCCATAAAACACAAACAGTAACAGGCTTGAAACCTTCATTTAACATTGTTCTCCCTCTTCATCTCTCTCCTTTATTTTCATCTCTACTCTGAAGCAAGTTTCTCAACCAAGCCAATCAAGTTGCTCTCTTTCCACTTTTGGTGACTTCAGTATTTGGGTGTACGACCTATTACTATTCTATAGGGTCTCAATGTATTTCAACCACAAGTCGTTCAGCTAATCATTCTCGTGGTGGCATTTTCTCAACTTCCAACCTGATAGATACCACGGGTTCTACCCCCTTGGCCTGGGTATCTGATCCAACCACTATTTTTATTGGCTTATATTAAATCTCAGCTAAATTGGCACTACACTAAAAAGGCATGCATGTGTATGAAAATGATGCTGCCAATATCCACTCTGACCTCGTGAAAGTCCTGGGCAAAGACATAAGTCCACCGAAATACTGACAGTTTTACTCTTGAATTAAATGTCATCCATTTTATATCGCCTGGGTCCTATGAAATTAATATACATTGAGAAGGGCTTTAGAACATCTTAGTAATTCTCTCCCTCACTCTGTGCAAAAAGTATTTGAACTCTGAAGGAGGCACTCCTACACTGAGATATTATGCGATGCTTACAAACTAACTCCGTAGATGCAAACATGTTTGTGATTCAACATGGTTAACGGTGTTATCTTTGATGCTAAGTTGATCACTGAAACTATACTGATTTTGTGGATGCAACCATCAGGGGTGACGTACTTCAACAGGGTTTTTGCCAGGGCGTGGATTTGGCTCGGTCCCACTTGTGACCAGTGGTATGGTTTTGTTGAGCAACTGATTACTACATGCACCTTTTTCTAATCTATTTGTAAGTGGTACCCACTTACATGTTGTAAGGTGTAACATGGGATAAAAGTACCATGTTGCCTGTGAGGATGCAGCAGCATTATGTTCAGTATCAACATTGTACTCCTCCTAACTTAGGCTGGGAACAGGATGGAAACACTACTCTTGTTGCATCTAACTAAATAGCAAAGATAATTAGTCAACATGTATATTATATGACACAATAGTTTGTATGCCTGACTATCGATGGAAAATGTTTGCTTACAATATATTGTCTACATATCATAAAAAAATGTGTAGGTAAATATAGTTAAGTATATATTTACCACTCTCAAAACCACATTTATGCACTTTAAAGAAATATTCATCATCAAGGTACATGTATGTGAAATTAGGTATAAGGTATTCCATCTTAAATAATACTAACTGAATGCATTTTCCAGCCTTGCTCCCCTCATGGATTTTTTGCTCTATAATGTTTCGAAGTACATGACATTAAAAAGTGTCAAAGTGTGTGGTGGCACTAATGATGTTAAAGTTTTCGCTGTTCTGACTTTATTGAAGCGTTGAATCAAGCTTCAACAGGATCATGGGATCAACAAATCCAATTAGCGGCCACAGATTTACATACTGTCCACTGGTGGATTGTGACCTCCTTGAAGAAAACAAAGTACAAAGGTAGAACACTTGACCCGGACTAACAGGCAGGTTATGCCCAACTTTATTACTTTGACAGTTGGCCAGAGAGAGTGCCTAGGTTCCATAGTACAAGGGAGCAGATTAATAGATCTATCTGTATCAATCAATCAAACAAGAGATTTGTAAAGCGCAGCAAATCACCCATGAGGGTTTCAAGGCGCTGGAGTTTCTAGCTGCTTCAACGTGATCTGTTCATTCAAACAGCCAGGTCCTGAGTCCTTTCCTGAATTCCTGGAGCGATGAGGCAGTCATGAGGTATAGGGTAAGGTTGTTCCAATCTTTGAGCGCCAGGTGTGGAAATGTGCATCCTCCGCTGTTGCTTCGGCGGATCCGGGGGTTGTAACCGAGGAAGAGGGAGGAGGATCGTAGGTGTCTTGTCGGTTTGTGAAAGGTCGTGTGATTGTTGAGGTATGCTGGTCCTTCATTGTGCAGGGCTTTGTAAGCCTGGGTCTGGCATCTCTTCTATATAGCTTCTGGAGGTGGGGTGTGATGTGTGTACGTCTGGGGAGGTCGAGGATGAGTCTGGATACTGAGTTCTGTATTGTCTGTAGTCTCTTCAGGAGGCATGTGGTGATTGCTACGTAGAGTGTATTCCCGTAGTCTAACCTGCTGGTCTTTCTGGTGAAGACTGGGAGCTGTATGTATAGCATATGTGGATATTCCTGCATAGCGTTTGAGGTGTCCACATTTATTAAAATAATGATAACTTTTTAAGAAGTATTATCCCTCTGCTAAGTAAAACAACATCTAACTTTTTTTCATGTTTTTGGACACAATGAAAAAAGTACAGTAGAACGGCAAATCCTGGCTATCTTAGTAAAAAGGCCTTGCTAAAATTCCATTACTTGGCAAAGAACGGTATACACGTTGATCACTGGAGTCTTATTTTGCCTCTTAGTATGTTCTTGAAGGCAAGAGGACTCTGTCATGTGTTGCACCGTGCCTTCTGAGTGTAGCTTGACCAAACTTTTATATCAGGATTTTTTTCCTCTTGTGCGCGCCTCAGAAATACATTTTAGCACAGTGTGCATGTCTTATTCATGTGGATGGAAACTACCTAATTCCAGCAACATAGCATTGGAACACTGGGCATGTCAGAGTTTCAAAGATCTTTCATTACGTAGGTTTCTGAAAGATATTTTTCCTGCTTCATTTTTATCCTTCAAGAAACTCTCAATATTGGGTTCGTGCACATTGTCTCAGCCTGCACTTTTAAAAATCATTTACCTCTTTAGGTCCATTAGAGACACATTCTTTCCCAGAAGAACCACCCATGCTGATGAAGCTCACAGGAAAACTTTGCGACATTACAGGTTCACATGACTAATCCAAACATTTCATATCAACTATCCTTCATACCACCCAATTGTATTTGCTATTTACAAAGGCAAAAACATTTGCTATGTAGGAAGTCATTTTGAAATGTATCCGGGAAAGGGGAATTACCTCATCCTAACTGTAGCAACAGATGCAGCCTGGGGTGTTTTTTTCATTTTTCAATGCATTATTTCCTAAGAACAAAAACAGGTGCTTTGGTTTTCTACATTTTACACACTTATAAACTGAAGCTTGTCCAAAGAGTTGATTATCCTTAGGAGTAAGCGCTCTGGAAATGAAGAACCATGTAGAAATGTCTATCCTTAAATATAATAGTGCTGAAATCGCCTATTTCTCATAGTGCCGACGTCCCTCTGTCATGGAAAAGACGTCGAGTGCGTAATTTTGTGGCTCAGGATGAGCGATTACTTTTTTGCGCTCATAATTTGAATGAAGGTATGCAAAATTTGGAAGTCTTCGCTACGTCACCGGTAATGATATATAATGGAACCTTCATTTTTATACATGAAATACAAGATTTACTACTCGAGTGACTTACTGTTTTTCAACATCCCCATTGATATGGTGAACAGATGCAAATAAAAATGACACTGATTTATTGTTAATATCTGTGGTCACGAAACACCATTTGTGTCTCTTATAAATTCAACCAATCACTTTGTACTTAATTTAGAAATTGTACTGAGTAACATTCTCAAAAACCTCAAGTACATGACTTTTAAATGCAAATCCCTGATATGTGGAAATCAATACAGGAATAAATCGGAGTTCACTGTACTCCATAGTATCTTAATATGCTTACCCGTGATCACTGTCCTAGTATTAGTAGTGTCACTGTTCTATTACATTTAGGCTCAGTACAGTGTTCCTCAAGACAAGATATAATGAGGAAAAAAGAAAAGGATAGCACCCGCCTTAAAATAACAACAACCCAACATAACAGGAATGTTTAAAGTATGATTTAAGGTATACAAGAGTGACAAAATGCCAGATGTACGGTGAGGTCCAATGATATGCCTTCTTCACTCTTCTGAATGTCTTCGGTCTTGCTTTCTGCATGAATTGCACTTTTAGACGCTTACACATATATAGAAGTCAAGAAACAATACTACATCTGTTTTGCTGTGCACCCAACCCAGCTACTCCTTGAACTATGGACTCCGTAAAACAGTGTTGAACTATCCCTGGATTTCATGTAGAAAGGTGGGTAACATTCTGGTTTTTACTTCTTGAAGTTATTTCAGTCATAATTATTTCAGTTCCTCCATTCCATCCATTGAGGGGGCATTACTGAGTGCTGAATATTTGCCCTTTTCTGCATGGTCACCTCAGATGTTGCATTTTTTTCTGGACCATATTTTTGATGACTTTAGGGCTTTGTACACTTTACCACTGATACACAGCAGGTGCTTCTCCTCTTAATCACATGCGATACACTGGAGCTCTCTATTTGGCCTATTTTATTTTGCTATAATTCCATTGTCAATAGGAGATTAAGTGTGCCAATGACATGGAAAGTTAAATGAACCATTCGGGCTGCAGTGTTTATTTACCCCGCCCACATATATATCGAAAATATAGGTCTGCAGGACAACCACTGTGCCCGGTTAGGCAGCTGCTTAAATGCAATGCAGTGATACATAGCAGGGGAAAAGGCCTTTGCTATTTAGATTAGCTTATTTTTATATATTCATAAGTCAACAGTAAAGTGTTTTGTGATCCCACAGGGAAGGTGCTATTGTATAAAAATAGAAAAAATACATACAAATAGGGTTACATTCTCCTCACATTGAAATGTTCTCCAAAAGCTAATTTACTTGGTAGTCCTGGCTAGATCTTTCTCTAATAGGGATAGACAGGATTAAACTGTTTATTTTCCATCTCCACTTAGGAAAGGCTTTCACAATCATTTCCTACTTAGTTTTTAAAATCTGACTTAATTGCAGTGAAATTAGATTTTTTTTAACTTAAGCAGAAAGTAACTTTGTAAGTAACTTTGTAAAAAATGTACTTCAGGCTGCCTGAGCCAGGTCAAAACCAATCCTGCCAGTCATCATACCTCCTGAGCTGCAATAACCATTCTTGGCTGGGAAACAAAATGACCTTGGCTCAAAGGGCAATGGCTTACCTCTGCACCCAGGAAAGTCCAATGGGTGATAACTGCTGACCAAATAGTTGACATGAGCTATTTGGGAGTGGACAGCGACATTTGTAAGAATAAAAAGGGATGAACTTTCAGTGAGCAAAGGGAGCGGACCACAGGCCCCAGGCTCAATTGCTTTCCTGTGCCTCACTTTCTCACGCCCCTTGGAGCATAAAGGCATCCGTGAGGCCCCACCGCATGAGACAAACTTTCAGTGAGCCTGGGGAGCAGACCAAAGTCCCCAGGCTCCTTGCTTTCCTGTGCCTCACTTTCCTGCGCCCGGAGGTGCATAAAGGCATCTGTGTGGCCCCGCTGCACGGGATGCGTGTGTGCCACGCCCGGGCCTAGGGCGAGCCCGTCTTTGCCAATCATCGCCCGGAAGAGGCTGGGCTGGGCCACCCCTCTACGTCTGCACTTTGGAGCTCCACCTAAGGTACTGTGCGGTTTATAAATCTATTCGAGGTCCACTGGTCACTCGCCATTGGACTTTTTCACCTGGGTGATTTTTCTCCCTCTGAGCTTCGTATAACGGACCCTTTTCAAGGCATTGTAGTTGTTGAAGTCCAACTAGGGTCTTATTTGCACCCGATTTGGGCGTTTTGATCGGCGAATTTGCCATCCTCCCTTGTAACCCCTTTTTTGTTTCTTCTCCTCCTAAGTGTGGCTGGAGGCTTTATGGGGAAAAGGAAGGGTGCAGAGGGGGTGACAGAGGCAGGTAGAGTGCACAAAGCACTGAAGAAATCTAAGAAGATGCAGACTTCTGCCAAGGGGAGTGGTGTCCTTGATCGCATCAACAACCTATTGTCTGAGTGTGAGGGACTATTGGTTCCTGCTGCTACTGATGTTGTGCCCTAGCCTAAACCTAAAATCAATACAGTTTATGTATCAACTGCCAATGAAGGGTGCATTCCCAGTTTGTTTAGAAGGACTAACACTGGAAATGTTAATCCGCCCCGGAAAGTTCCAGTAACGCACGTGGACGATTCACAAAATGTATCCATTGACTTAGCAACATCTGCTACAGAGCTTCCATACAGTAGTAGATTTTTACCCTTGCTAGACCCACCAGAGACTAGCATTGCTACTGAGGATCACAATGATAGGGTGGAAGCCAACAAAGTAAGCACTTCTCTACCCGCTTATGCAGTCCTAGTAGATTCCGAAGCTACCAGCTCTGTAAGTGGCTTATGCAAGGAGATATGTGCCTTGAAATCTACAATTGGAACACTAACTGGGCTCATCCATAGGTTGGGAAATCGATAAGCCTAGATACTGAACATGTCTCCATGAGGGAAGCTGCCAGTGGGAAACAGTTGCCACCACTGCCACACATAGTTATACATGAAGCCCCCTTAGCACCAATTATAAATCCTGGTCCCAGTAGCTGCATAGCAGGAAGGGTTGGAGATGTAGTGGGAGGCAGACCAGGCCCAACAGTACATGAGCCATCACGCAGACATCCACAATTTCCGCCTAGAGAAATAGTGAAGCGTGACATATCACGTCACTGGTAAGAACCTTTTATTTCCCTCGCTGCTCAGTGTCCTAAAATTTACATGGTCAATGTTCCTAAATGCACCTATCCTCTATGACCTGAGAATGAGAATAAAAAACAGCTTTAGCTCTACCTATTTTGACTTGAAGATGCCAAGGGGACTTTCTCCATTCAGCCCCATGACCCACCTCGTTTTGTGGGAACATGGAGGTGGATTTATCTACCCTAGCTAGCCTTGCCGTGCTGGAGCTCAAGGCCATGTGCAAGGAATGAAAGCTGAAGCTGGGACAAAGAGCCAAGAAGGAGGATTTTGAAAACGCTCTCCAGGCCTGGGAGGAGGCTTGGTAAGGACCAATCACCTAAATGGAGAATGAAGTTGAAGCTGAGGAGGCCCCAGTGCAACTGGGGGATTTTTCCTAAGGTGCAGCATCACCTGTGTTCTCTATGTTCTCCAGGACCGGGAGCAGTGTGTCTCTCATTGTTGTTTCATCTGTGCTTGAGGACAGAAAGTCTAAGAAGGCATAACATTTGAAACTGGCTACCTTTGCCGTCGAGAAGAAAATATTCCCTTTTCTGCAATGCAGAAGAAGGCAGAGGCTGCCCTGGCTGATGAGAAGAAGACAGCCTGTGTCCTGCTAAATAGAGGAATGTTACTCCAAGTGATTGCTAGTGGTTAGACTAATTTCAAGCATTCCTCCAATCACCTTTTGTATGCTTGATGTAATGCTGCATGTCGCCAAAGATATGTCCAAACATGTGTCCTGCGCTCACTGTGCCAGTGGAACTAAGCTACACGACTGAAAATCCCCAATCATGGTAAAAGTGGGTTTGTGTTTCTTGTTTTACCGTCCCGATAGGACCATGCCTGGCAGGTCAGGCTGGACTTTTCCAGTAGGAGTAGAGTTAAGACTGATTTGTATATGGTTGTATCGAAATTGAGGTGACATGGTGGGCATAAAACGATGGATTGGAATGCAACCTAAGTGACTGCCAGTGCTTAGATTTATTGCAAGCATTTCTTCCATTACCTTTTATGTGTTTGCTGAGGAGAGGAAGACAAACATTACTCTGGCTGCTGAGGGGAAATGGGCAACTGCAACCCTTGCACTGGATGTAAAAAGACTGTCCTTGGTGGAGCGGAAAATCCTGCTGGCACATGAGAAGAAATGATGCAAGAAGGGCTTGACTATCAGGACCCAGGAGTTTGATGTCAGCGATATTGAGGTACCCAGAAGGGGTCTGCGTAAAATCATTATTCCCAAAGATCTTGTGCCTAGCTAGGGGGGATGGAGGATATAGTTAAGAGGTTTGCTGCATATAAAGTTGCATTGCACATGAAGAAAGTACATGAAGAGAGTTGGGGCAGGGTAGTCTGGGTAAGCACATGCTCACTGAGGGGAGAAACACCATATTGGTCCTGGAGGCAACAGAGCAGGTTCATTGCCACCTCATCTGCCCTCATTCTCAAGTTTGGTCTCACTCTTGAGAATTGTCGCTTGAAGTTTAGGGATGCTGAAATGTAGTAACAGCAGGGTTTGGTGGATTTTGTTGATGTTTCCAGTACATCAGTGGAAGGATGAGTAAAGTGTAGCAAAGTAGATTACTATAATGGACAGTATAATTTGTTTTCATGGGAACAAATTCAAAGTATTTTTTTACAGAGTTCGGCCAATACTTGATTGATTCTAAGCCCACTGATCCCAGAGAGCTTCGGAAAGAGTTCGACCTCTGGGTCTGACTGTCAAAGAAAAGTACCGGGCTGACCACAAGAGGGTTGGTTCAGGGCCCCAGAAGAAGGTTCAAAGTTGGAATCCCTTAGTGCTCAAACCTCTGACAAGAGGAAAGAGTCCCAACCCATTTCAGGGAAAATGGAAGCCCAGTGATGCATGTGCATGTGTAGTTGGATGCTAGTTACAATCAACAATTAGTGTTATTGCTTAGAGATTGTTGGACAACTAGCAATATTGCCAAACAGTTATCCAAGAAAGGAGGAAAGCGATTTCTCCTACACTCCTCTTGAATACTAGATTAGTTGCTGAATCAAGGAAAAGCTGACAGAGAGTAGGTGTCAGAGTGATTATCTGAACGTTGAGGAAATGCAACCTACACATGGGCCCGGATTGACTAAAGTGCATGGCTGGCTAACGACAATCTTAACATTTTCTGATGCTAGAAGCTTCACTCTTATATACTGGTTGTTTTAGAGAAGCAAAAAAAAAAACAAGCATTGGCATAGCCAATAGGTCTCGCCTTTGGGACCTTATAAGTGTTTAGCCATGCAACAGTTGCATAACTAAACAGTTATAAGGTCCCAAAAGCGAGACCTATTGGCCAAGCCAAGCAGCCGTGGGGCCGCAAAAGTGAAAGTGATCGCGATCAAACATCAAAGCGGCCCTGAAAGTGAAAGTAATCGCGGAAAAAGTGGCGCGTGCGCGCCCGAGCACATGCACTGTAGCTCTAGGCTGGCCTGGTAGCACTTTTTGGAGCCCTCTCAATAAGTCTCGCCAGACCAGCGCATGCGCTGGGTCAGGCGAGACCTAAACAGTATTAAGGCAATAGTAGTTCAAATAGGACAGCATTTCGATTGTCTCCAGCCGCACAATGAATGAGCCTCTTTGTTGATAAAGGTATTGATCAGAGATAATGAGCTGGAATCCACGAGCAGCTGTAATTAATACTGTACAAATAAGTATCTTTAAATGTTAAAACCTCTGCTATGTGGGAACGTGCACGATGGAAGAAAACCTAGCATCGGAAGTCAAATCAAATCAAATTGCAATGTTCTAGTGTTACATATCCCACAAGTTCAGATTTAATTTCATCTTTATGAAAGTAATAGAAAATGCACATCATTTCTTGAGTCAACAGTACGTGAGGGAAATTAAAGTGATGTGAACAATTCATTTCTGCTTTTTCTGTATATCCACCCGTACATCTGCCAAGTACTCTCTACTAATTTGTTCTGGTCTCTGTCCTTGGAAGAGCCGTGCCCAGAAAGTGCCACTTTTAAAAGAAATTGATGTGAAGTAAAGTAGATAAAACCTTTATCAGACTAATATTGTCCAAAGGTAGTCTCAGCAAAAGGTTGTATTTTGACCTGCAGCCACCTGCTATGTGTAAGGACAAAAACGGATGAGTTTAAAGGCTCTTCCATTTACGTTCCTACAAATATTACTAGGGCCTAAGCCCTTGTTCCTTTTGCAGTCCATTTTCAAAAAGCCTGTAATTGCCTCTCTTTAATGTCGTCTCTCAGCTTGCTTTCCCTGTTGCTTACTTGTTTGGATTTTCTCACGTTAATAAATTATGTCAGCTAACATGGTCAGAATTAGATCTCAAAAGCACGATTAGACCCCAGCAATTCATAGTTTCACTAAGTTTTCCCCAATTTTACCTGCTGTTCCCCTTATTCTATGGCAGGTTTCTGGGGGTTTGACGTTTTTTTCGTAACACCTCTTCTCACGTCCACTGGGACTGATCATGGTGGCAACAGGGTAGAGCTGGAAGGAACTCTGAAATCTACTGCGCACTTTCCATCCTTTAACTTGAAACAATAAAGGTTTGTGGCAGTGTGATATCTCATCTATTACATAGCTGCCTTCTCAGCAGCACTCTGCTGGCTTTGGATCAGAAGCTATACAGCATCCTAATATTGTATCGTTTAACCACTTTTCAGGTTTGTGAGTAACTGAAGATTAAACTTACAAAACATTAAAATAATAAACATATATTTTAAAACTATTCAGCCTTCGAAATGAATGTGCATGTAATGTTGGAATTATTTGGATTTTATTTATTTATTTATTTTGATTAATTGTTATTGGTTTTGATGCTGTATTCTTGCTGCTTGTTTTATGTTTTGTAAATTAAATGCCTATTTTCGATCTGTCAATAAATTGGTCAATTTATGAATGTCCATGTGTAGCAATCAATACAACTCTGTATTGTGAATGACAAGCATCATTGTTACAGTCCCAGTATTATCTGAGTTGAGAATGGGTGTTTCAATGAGGATATTGGCCAGTGGTGGTCTAGGACCCTGAACTTTGGTGCAGGCCTTCTAACTTCACCTCAGTATTCACTACGATTGAGTCCCCCTAAACTCACGTAGGTAACATGACTAAATTATTTAGTCTAAAACTTAGTTCCTCTAGCAGAATTTTTTCCCCATGTTCTAAAATCCAAGACATCAAATAAACACGGCACATGCCACATAATCTTTCAGCAGAGAGGTTTGTTTTGTTTATTCGTATTGCACATTGTTACACCTGGCATCATTGGCGTGGGTTTCCCCTGTATTTTTTGCCTTTGCCTCCTGTTATTTTTGCTATGTGTTGGGCTTCGTTTTGCTGGTCTAGATGTTTTGGGCATTTTGCCACTGCTGTTTAGTGCCAAAATGCAAGTGCTCCCTTTGTAAATGGTTATGATGGATTGGTGTTTCATGATTGGGTATTTGATTCACTAGTCAGTCCCCAGTACAGTGCACTGTGTGTGGCCAGGGCATGTAAATCAAATACTGCTAGTGGGCTTGCAGCACTGGTTGTGCCACCCACACAAGCAGCTTTTCAAAGGTAACTTTTCTTACATGTGAGTCACCCATAAGGTAGGCCCAAGGTACCCATTTGGGCAAGGTGCAGTGTATGTGAAAGGTAGGACATGCCCTCATGTGCGTGGCATGTCCTGATATTGAAATACTGCCAATTAGTGAAAGGCTATCTGGTCCATAGGAAAGCATGGGAGCTAATTTATAACATCTTATAAATATAGCTTCCCATTGGGACCAGATAGGAAAATAAAGATTAGTATGCCTGAACTCATAATGTGAAGATGCATCTTTTAGTAAAGGTGATTTTTACATTCAGTGCTTGGAAATACCACTTTTAGAAAGTAGGCATTTTTTTGCTTAGGCATCCCGTGTGCCCCTGCTAGGATATGAATTGGCTGTCTGGGTTTTGAGTGACAGAGGCTGGGGATGTGCAGTGGCTCCAGAGAGTCTGGATGAGTCAGGGCTGGGCTGAATAGACCTGGGCTGCATTTAGAGTAGGGATAGGAGATTTCCTTTCACCTGAATGGGCCTGGTCTGCCTTAGACAATGCTATCTCCACCCCCCTGCCAGGAAGCTGCATCAGAGATGACATAACTCGTTTTGACTGAGCACACGGCTTCTCTGCCACCAGATAACAAAGGATTTTGCTGTATATAAAGAGGGGCCCAGACCCCAGTTCACTTCGGGGAATCAAGAGGAACATTTGCTAAGGAGAAGAGCTGGAGAAACGGAGGAGGAATACTGCCCCTGTGCTGTTTGCTGTCTGGGGTTGGCCTGCAGTGGCAACTTACTGCCAACAAAATGGAAAAGGGCTTGGATGTTTGCTGTGTCTCCTGCTTGAGAAAAATCTCCAAGGGCTTGAAGAAGAGCTTACCTCCTATTCTGAAGTCTCAGGGACACACATACTTCACCCCCAGTTCCCCTGAACTTCCTTGCTGGGAGTTCTGACCTGCCAAGAGGTACCTGTAGCTGTTCTGGGCATCTGGACATTGTTCTGGCTGTTGGGAGCTGGAAATGCAACGCAACAATGAGAAGCATGACGCATCCGTACCTGTTTCTGGTGCATCGTCGAAGAAACTGACGCAGCGCCTGCCGTGGCTTGAAAAATTGCCGCATCCCGCATTGAGTGCACCTGTATCCAAAGTCTGAGATCACCACACCGATTTCGACACAAGCCCTGCTGTGCGGCTGCAAGAACCCATGCACCGTCCCGGTTCATCTCATCATGGCATCAAGTCTGTCGCATCGTTAGGGAACACAGTAAGCAACCGACGCATCACCTCCTCTCCGGTAAGGAACTGATGCATCACCTCCCCTGCGCAGCAGTAAGGTATCAACGCATCACCTCCCCTGTAGCAAGGAACCGACAGATCACCTTCCCTGAGTGTAAGGAACCAACACATCACCTTCCCTGCGACCCTTTTTGTTTATGTGCGCAATGCATTCAAGGTACTTTGTGTGAAAAGTGTTGCATCTGCAATTTGCTTTAAACTGAACTATTTCTACCATTCGAAAGTCATATTTGTATTACTGTATTGTGTCTTTTTGTTGTTTTGGTCTTGTTTGGTTTAGATAAAGATTACTTATTTTTCTAAAGTGGTGTGGTGTCCATTTGTAGTGTTTTCTCTGTATTACTGTATGTGTTCACAAATGCTTTACACAATGCCTCTGAGATAAGCCTTTCTGCTTGTCCCAAGCGGGGTGAGCAGGGGTTATTTTAGAAGTGTATCCCCCTTACCCTGACTGGGAAGAAGGGTCCTTATTTGGACAAAGTGGCAAACTTCTGCCAACTACAGACCCCCATTTCTAAAACACTTCAATAGTTGACAATCATTTTGTTTTTCATTTTTTCATCAATAACATTGTACCGAGTGATAGCGAATTATTGTACAGGAAAGTAAAGTATTGCACCTAAGATGATTGCATACTAAATATGATTTAAAAAAAATATCAACTGTTTTCTCTTCTTAAACTCTGTGGGGCAAAACTATGTTGGTTTGCTTTTAAATATCCCCAGTTAAAACCAATGTGCTGATGCACAAAATCATTTTAGTAATAAAAGTAAAATGTTTCCCAAGATGCAGCTATGTGCAATTGTAATGTACCTTTAGAACAAACCAGAACTGTTCATGGTTTTTGGAAAATCCTCTGTGAGAAAAGAGAGGGCATTTAAGGCAAGTTTGTCACTCACTTAAAACCACAATCACAATGTGTATTTTCTGTTAAGTTTTATTTTAGTATTATTTAAGTTCTACACTTTTTCTGGTGTGTGTGTTTTTTTCCTTAGTCAAGGAAAATGTGAAAACTGTATTATTCGTTTTATATGGCGATAACTGTAGTCTGCACTTTTCATTACCTATACTTCTTGGGAATAACTATATATATGCATATATATATGTGTGTGTATGTGTATATATATATATAGATTTTTTTTTAATCAAAAGGTTCATCAACTGCACCACACACTGTCTGCGGCATCTAGGGCAAAGGGTCAAATCCCCTCGTACTGTATTTTGAAAAGGAAGTAATGCCAGACTCCCAGGAGTTCCATCAGAAAAGCTTTTATTTCAAGAAGGCTGCTTCATTTCAGCTTTATTACAGAGCTTTATGATGCGTTTCAACTTCTGTCTTTATCAAATGGTGATTGCTCACAGAACGTTTTAATGCTGTGCTTTAAATTCTATACAAAGCATTCTAGGAAATGCGGTTCTTTCATAGCACATATGGGAACTTCAAATTTCTATATTTTTTGTATTGCTGCTGAGTGCTGGCTTTACCATACATTTTTATTTTGTACAAATTATTGACCTACCAACAATAGCACTGAAGTGCACTTCTTTTTAAGTGGGAAAATGCTAAACAATTGCCCCATGGTGCTTATATATATATATATATATATATATATATATTACCTACTGGCGGTCGCCAGTAGGTAGTTATAGTTAGGACCCCTTTTCCATAGGAAAACCTCAACATTCTATTTTGAATAACTTTGGCGCCGGTCGACGAATCCTCGCGAATTTCTCAAAATAGGTGGGGCGCTACGCTCCGCACCTACCCTGAAAGTCTCGGGGGGATTCGTCAAGCGGGGGCTGAGATAAAAGGGGGGTCCCAAAACGCGTTTTTCCCATGCATTTTTCCATAGGACCTTTAGAACGAGCTACAGCCCGAACGGCTGAACAGAATTACTAGAAATTTGGCAGAGAGGTAGTCCCTAGGTCAAGGAAGTGCCTTTTGTAGGTTTGGTGTAAATCTGTTCAGTAGATTCTGAGAAAATAGCCTTTAAATCAATATATATATCTGAGCCCGCTTACCGTACGCTTACCGTACGCTTACCGTACGCTTACCGTAAGCTTACGGTGGCGTGCGCGAGCGCGATTCTGATTGGCTCTTAGATCTTAGTAAACATTCGAATCGGCCGAAACCAGGAAGCGGCGTCCGCCATTTTGTCTCTCGCACTGAGTGTTGTTTATCAAACATGATGGCCAAAAATATGTTACGGGGCTGTTTTGACAACTCCCTCCCACATAGTCATGTTGAGGGAGTCCCCAAACATCCCCCAAGAGCAAAAACGGTTTTATTTTTTTTTCGGCAATTTCGCGGGGTACGCTTACCGTACGCTTACCGTACGCTTACCGTACGCTTACGGTAAAAAAATAAAAATAAAAAAAACACTATCCACACTTACCCCACCCCCTGTGCTTTTGGTGGCCGCAGGCCACCAAATGTGCAGGGCTTATTAATAGAGAAAAAAAACGTAATTTTGGCAACATGAAATTATAAAATCGAAATAAAAAAAACACTATCCACATTGACCTCACCCCCTGTGCTTTTGGTGGCCGAAGGCCACCAAATGTACAGGGCTTATTAAAGTTGATAAAAACCGTGCACGGAACGAACTGCGTTAAGTGGGCGCGCACGCCACAAATGGCGTAAAGTAACTTAGCATTTAAAAAACCGTACAAATTCACTGAAAAAACCATAGGTTTCACACACGTTATAGTTAGGAAATAGCATTTAAAAAACCTTGCTAATTCACTGAAAAAACCATAGGTTTCACACATGTTATAGTTAGCTGGACATTTTACTGATAAAAAACCAATGAAATTCCCCCGTTATAGTTTCTGTAGGCAACTATAACTCACGCGACCGTAATCCTCTGCTGATGACATATGTGTCTTTATGAAAAAAAAATATTTGTAATATATGTATAGCTAAAATTTAATGGAAGAAGACATGGGCAAATAAGTGTCTAAATACAGTATTAGCATCAGCAGAGGATTACGGTCGCGTGAGTTATAGTTGCCTACAGTAACTATAACGGGGGAATTTCATTGGTTTTTTATCAGTAAAATGTCCAGCTAACTATAACATGTGTGAAACCTATGGTTTTTTCAGTGAATATATATATATATATATATCATATATATATTCACTGAAAAAAACATAGGTTTCAGGCACGTTATAGTTAGGAATTAGCATTTAAAAAACCTTAGAAATTGACTGAAAAAACCATAGGTTTCAGGGGCGTTATAGTTAGCTGGACTTTTCACTCGTACAAAACCATTGAAATTCCCCCGTTATAGTTAGTTCAGCTAACCATAACTCGCGCGCCCACAATGCACTGCTGATGACGTCACATATTGCATCACTCATGACATGGTCAGTGACATCACTCATGACATCACTGATGACATCTCAAATGACATCACTGATGACATCACTGATGACATCATCCAGTGAATGTGTGTTTTTCTGAAAATTACATATGATTTATATATGTATATCTCAAGGTCGATGGAAGAATAAATGGGTATATAAGTGTCTAAATGGATGATTTGTTTTTGAAAAATTGATTGTATAACTGACTGATTAAGTGTATCTTAGTGAATACATTGCTTAGTGAGTAATGTTTAAATATGTAAATATCTGTATCAGTCTCTCACTTTGTGTATAAGTGGCTGCATGGGTTGGTGAGTAGCTACATGAGTGTCTATATAGGTTATTAGTTGGTTTTTTGAGTATCAGTATGAGTGTCTGAGTGTCTGTATGGTTCGGTGGGGGGTATTACGTAGTGCATAGGTGCATGAATAAGTGACTCACTGTTTGTGTTGAAGACAGCATGTGTGCAGGACTGTATAGGCGGATGAGTGTGTGCATGGGTGTGTTAGTGAGTGAATGACTGACTCAATAGTGTCTTTATGAGTAACTACATATGTTTTAAACTAGTATATGTGACTATTGGTGTATATAAGTGAGTATATGTGAGAGTGAGAGATTTAAAGAGTTCCTGTATGAATAAGTATGTGTTTCTATAAGTGATTGTTTAAAAGACTAAGTATGTGTAAGTTTCTGTAGAAGTAAGTGTGGTGGTGTGTGTATAACTGTATATGCAAGTAAATGGATGTTTGATTCTTTATTAGCATGAGTGACTATGTGTGTGAGTAACTCAATGGATGAGTGGCGTTGTGTAACAGGATGTATAGGTGTATGAGTACATATGATGAGTGAGTACATGTATGAGTGACCGTATAGGACTGTTGGTGAATGAGTGGATGTGTATGTGGACACCCAGAATACAGTGAAAACACCTACATACACTAGGGAACACTATGCGATGGGGTCCCCCTGTGATCAGCATGACCTCCTCTGTAAGCCCCATGTATATAATAGGGCAGGGGATTAAAACTACCTCTTAAAACGTGCCACAGGGCATGTTTGCACACGTCACCTCAGGCCCCATCCCCTCACTTCCCCACTGTGTAAACACGCCCTGTGGCCGTTTTAAGTTGGGAGATTAAGTCCCCTTGAATCCTGAGGGTCCCTAGGCTCCAACTAGACCACTAAGTACCTCCAGTAAGCGCCACAGAGCTGCGTTGCAGAGAGATGTAAAAAGGGGCACGGCCTAGACCACCTCTCTGCAACGCAGCGCAGTGGCGCTGACTGGAAGCACCTGGTGGGCTAGTTGGCCCCCAAGGTCCCTCAGGATTGAAGGCCAATTATTTCCCCAACTTAAAACGCACCACAGGGCTTGTTTGCACACGTTAACTCAGGCCCCGTCCCCTCCCTTCCCCACTGTGTAAACACGCCATGTGGCCGTTTTTTAAGTTGGGAGATTAAGTCCCCTTGAATCCTGAGGATCCCTAGGGGCAAAATAGCCCACTAGGTACGTCCAGTAAGCGCTATTGCAGAGAGGTGTAAAAAGGGGCACAGCCTGCACCACCTCTCTGCAACGCAGAGCAGTGGCGCTTACTGGAAGCACCTGGTGGGCTAGTTTGCCCCCAGGGTCCCTCAGGATTGAAAGGGAATTATTTCCTCAACTTAAAATGCACCAAAGGGTGTGTTTGCACACGTCACCTCAGGCCCCGTCCCTTCACCACTGTGTAAACGCGCCCTGTGGCCGTTCTAAGTTGAAAGATTAAGTCCCCTTGAATCCTAAGGGTCCCTAGGGTCAAACTAGCCCACTAGGTACCTCCAGTAAGCGCCACAGAGCTGCGTTGCATAGAGGTGAAAAAAGGGACGTGGCCTCAGAACACCTGTCTGCAACGCAGCTCCCTGGCGCATACTGGAGATTCCTGTTGGGCTAGTTGGCCCTCAGGGACCCTCAGTATTGAAGGGGAATTAATTCCCCAACTTACAACTGGCCAGGGGTCGTGTCTGCAGAGTGCTGCAAGGAGGGGGCGTGGCCTCCGGTGCGATGCCGGTCTTTTATTTATTTTATTTTTTAAGAAGGAGGGCTGTGTGGCCCCCCTTCTTTTTCTAATTTACTGTCCCTGGAGACCCCATCCCCCAGGGCCTGCACCCTAACTTTTTTTGTTGAAAAAAATAAATTTGGCCCTCCCAAGGCCTTAATCGGCCCCGGGGACCCCAACCCCTGGGTCATAGCCTTTTTTTTTTTTTTATTCTTTAGGAGGGGACTGCGTTGCCCCCCTCCTCAGGCCACTTATGGCCCCGGGGACTCCATCTCCCGGGGCCGGCCATTGTTTTTTATTATTTTTAAAAAAATTATATATTTATAGAAACACCTAGGACATGCTGGACAAACCGTATGTACCTATCACCATGACGATTTGTGTGATATTCATTAAAAGGCGACTATGCATAGAATGAATCCACATGGAATGTATTTACACCGCTAGTGAAGCTCTGACGTGTCTGACGCCCTACCGTGCCTAATCCCGGTGCCCCCGCCGGTGGGTACTCTCCAAGTAGACACCCTTGGCGTTTATTTATACAAACATGGGTAGCTATTGACGGCCACATTTAATATACACGCACACCAAGCCATTCAAAGGGGATTCGACCAAAATTCGACCAAACTATGCAAGAAACCCCACTCACGTTTAATAAAACACACATCCACCGCCGAATGTGTAATACTTTTTATTTTACTCTCTGGATAGGAGACGAACCTCACTTGAGAGTCAGAGCGTGCTCCTGGCTGAGCCCAATGCTGTGTTACACCCACCAGTGCCCGCCGAGTGCCTCACACCTCTCACCTCTGTGTTGTATTTCACCAGCTAGTGCGTATGCTATGACACTCTCTAGCCCATGTGCACTGTAACACCACCCCGTGAATATGTCATGCCACACTTGCCTTCACACGGGTTATATTGCCCCATCTAACGTGCCTTCCTCGATGCCTATGTTATAACGCACAGTGCTATGCCATACATATTACAATCTGGGATCCATATCTTTGTCACAGTGCATATGCAACGTTACACTCCCCAGCACATATTTTATATTACAACTTTAGAGACTCGTTAGGTTACACAACACTGCCCTGTGCATATTACACTCCAAGGCGCATATCGCATAGCACACGCTAGTGCCTGTGCTATCTCGCGCTCTCCAATGAATCTGTCATTGCGCACAATGTATTGCATATTATATTTCACGCCCCGGTTCATCTTATATCACACTTTTTGGTGCATAGTTTCTACCATATACTATATCTAGTTTTCATTTTCAATCGTGCTCCCAGGACTATGTTATATATAACACTGCGTCCACCTACCCTTTTCACGGGCATTACATTTTGCGATGGGGGTGGAGGGTCAGGGGGTGTTTCTGCCAAGTGAGCCCGGAGTCGCAGTCTCAAACGTCCTCTTCTTCCTGAATAAAAGTGAGATTATGCTGCATACTTGTTCATATTTTAAGTAGTTCGCACAGACACACATTTTAAAAACAATAAAGTTCCTAATACCCACTTTCTCTGAACAGTTAGCCATCCACCTCCTCCCTATCCTCTGTTGTCTGAATCCACGGACTAGCCTCCTCCCTCCTGTCATGCATGGTCTGATGTGCTGCCACTGCCCTCCATTTAGCATGATGTACCAGTCCACTCCTCCTGCCCTCCATTGCCCAATTCTATGGCCCATCATTGACCTCCTGCTTAGCGTCTGTGCTTAGCTTGCTGCCCCTATTCTCCTCCCCCCTGCCCTCTTTGTGCATGCCCCTGCTCCATCCTTTTTGCCCACCATGTTCCATGGACCTGCCACTACTATCTACTCTGAGTGTTCTGTTGAGCTGCACTCCCCTCCCACCTGCCTAGCATTGTCAGATGACTGTAACCTGTCCCTGCCACCTCCACCCTGCCTGTCCACATGCCATGCCCCTAGCCCCTTCCTCCTGTCCTCCATGGATCATTTTACTGCCACACCCTTCTGCCCTCCCTGGTCTGTTGTGCTGCAACTGCTACTCCTGCCTGCCCCGTGCGGTCTGTTGTGAGGCCCCTTCCCCTGAACTCTCTTGTCTGTGCCCAGGTCCTGACCCTCCCTTCTATCCTCCATGGTCCTTTATGCATGTCCCTGCACCCTCCTTCTTGCCCATCATAGCCATTGTGCTGCCACTAACCCTCCCGCTTGCCATGCATGGTCTTCTGTGCTGCCATCGCCCCTCCCACCTTCCCTGTGTGGTCAGCTAGCTGCCCCTGACACCCTCCCACCTTCCCTCCATGGTCTGTGTGTATGCCACCATAGTCTCATTGTTGCTCTCCATGGTGTGTCTTGTTTCTATTGCCCAACCTGCCTGACCTGCCTGGTCATATTGCTGCTTCTGCCCTGCCCCCTTGCCCCCCGCCCTCTGTTTCCATGTGCAGACCCCTATTACCTCCCTCCTGGCTTGTCTGTTCCATTGTAATGCCCCTGATTCGTCCCTCCTGCCCTTTATGGTCTGTTATGCTGCAGCGTTCTCTCCTGTCTGTCCATTATGGTCAGCTAACTACCATTGCCTCTTTCCCCTCTGTTCTCTTTTGTCCATGTGCATGGTCCTGTCCCCTCCCTACTGCTTTCTATGGATTGTTGTGCTGCACTCCCGTCCCACATGCGCTGTATGGTGTATTGTGCTGCTGCAAACCCTGATGCCTGCCCTGTAGGGTCAGTTTGGTGCACCTCTCCATGTCCCTCCTGTCCTCTGTTATCCGAGTCCATGTCCCTATCCCAATTCCTCCTGCCTACCATGATCCAATGTACCATACTTGCGAACATTTTGAACTTGGTAAGAGGGAGATTTTGAAAAAAAACTGGGGTATTGATTTTCCCCTTTGAGTTACATTGAAAAAGAGGAGATTGTAGACAGGAGACAGATCAAATAAAGACCATTTGAGCTTAAAAACATTGGACGTTTCCTGGCTGAAATGGGTCTGTTGGCATGTATGGTTGTACTACCACTGCCTCTTCCTTCCGCCCACAATGGTCTATTATATTGCCGCAGCCTCTCTTGCCAGTCCTGTATTGTTGGTTTGTTGCCCCTGCCCCCCTTTCCACTGCCCTCCATAGTCTGTTGTGCTGTCACTGCCCTTCCTGCCTGCCCAGTGTGGTCAAATTGTTGCATCTGCACTCTCCTACCTGCCTTCAATTTTCAGAGTCCGTGCCCCTGGTCTCTTCCTCTCAACAGTATCCCAATAAACAACTAGATTGCTAACATTCTATATTTATTACAAAAGTGTGGAAGGCCTGACGTCATCTTGATGTAATCAAAACTGTAATACCTAGAGTATTTCCTTTAGAAATTACATATATGAGAGGGTCTTATTTGCATCAAAATTATGGTTAGTGCTCTAAAAAACTAAAATGAGGACATATTTTCTGAGTTTTCAAATAGCGACAAAGAACTTTTAAATTATTTGTAATCTTTATGTTTTTTTATCCAGTTGACCACTTGATTAAATGTTGCACCTAGGGGAGAGGATGTGGTGTTACTTCCAGAGCTGCAGACTTTGCAACTGGGGAACCAGGTTGGAGTTTCTGCATCAGCTCAACATTCTGTGATTCTGGTCAAATCATTTAATCTCCCCATGTCTACAACCAAAATGAATTTGATCTTGTGTGATGTAACCAATGCTCATGTAAAGCACTCCAATACCTGACAAGTCTGCACTATATAAAACTGCAAATACACAAAAAATAAGTGTTTTGCACACTTCTGTCATTGGGCTACATGTGGGCTACATCTGGGTGATATTTGTGCTGCATTTGGGCTCTTTTGTTTCTGGTGGCCATCTTGGGAAATGTATGAAGTTTCCTGCTCACCAGACCACGGAAGTCTGCTGCTGGTATTAAAAGTGCATGTTTCAGTCTGCATATCAGAATTTTTTAATGAAATAGAAGAGGATTTGAGAAGTCACTCAAAATGTGCCCTAATTTTTCTTTCTTCAGCACTAATCATAATTTCTATGGCAAAATAAACCCCCTCATTGTGTTCCTTTTTAAATTAAATGTTTTAAGTCTTACCAGTTAATTCCAATCAAGATGGCTTCAGGTGTGCCATACTTTTGTCATAATTAAGACAGTAAGCGCACTAGTTGTTCTTAAGAACACTCTGGGACATTCTGTCATTGGGCTATACTTGGGCTACATCTGGGTGATATTTGGGCTACATTTGGGCTCTTTTGTCTCTGGTGGCCATCTTGGAGATTTATTTGTTATGAAGTTTCCTAATTTCCTTATTTACTGCAGTCTCCTCAGTGGGAATACTTTCAGTTTTTTATTTTCGTTCCATCAAGAAGGCATTCAGATGTGTCACACATTTGCCATAAATTCTGAATGTTAGCACTCTAGTTGCTCATTAGATCACTGTAGTAAAACTACTGCTCACCAGGGAAGTCTGCTGCTGGTATTCAAAGTGCATGTTTCAGTCTGCATGACAGAATTTTTTTATGAAATAGAAGAGGATTTGAGAAGTCAAAATGTGCCCTAATTTTTCTTTCTGCAGAACTAATCATAATTTCTATGGCAAAATGAACCCCCTCATATTGTTCCTTTGTAAATTAAATGTTTTAAGTGTTACCACTTTATTCCAATCAAGATGGCTTCAGGTGTGCTATTCTTTTGTCATAAGTAAGATTGTTAGCGCTCTAGTTGTTCGCTAGAACACTCTGGGACATTCTGTCATTGGGCTATACTTGGGCTACATCTGGGTGATATTTGGGCTACATTTGGGCTCTTTTGTCTCTGGTGGCCATCTTGGGAGATTTATTTGTTATGAAGTTTCCTAATTTCCTGCAGTCTCCTCAGTAGGAAATACTTTCAGTTTTTTACTTTGGTTTCATCAAGAAGGCATTCAGATGTGTCACACATTTGCCATAAATTCTGAATGTTAGCACTCTAGTTGCTCATTAGATCACTGTAGTAAAGCTACTGCTCACCAGGGAAGTCTGCTGCTGGTATTCAAAGTGCATGTTTCAGTCTGCATGTCAGAATTTTTTTATGAAATAGAAGAGGGTTTGAGAAGTCAAAATGTGCCCTAATCTTTCTTTCTGCAGCACTAATCATAATTTCTATGGCAAAATGAAGCCCCTCATTTTGTTCCTTTGTAAATTAAATGTTTTAAGTGTTACCACTTTATTCCAATCAAGATGGCTTCAGGTGTGCCATACTTTTGTCATAAGTAAGACTGTTAGCGCTCTAGTTGTTCGTTAGAACACTCTGGGACATTCTGTCATTGGGCTATACTTGGGCTACATCTGGGTGATATTTGGGCTACATTTGGGCTCTTTTGTCTCTGGTGGCCATTTTGGGAGACTTATTTGTTATGATGTTTCCTAATTTCCTCATTTACTACAGTCTCCTCAGTAGGAAATACTTTCAGTTTTTTACTTTGATTCCATCAAGAAGGCATTCAGGTGTGTCACACATTTGCCATAAATTCAGAATGTTAGCACTCTAGTTGCTTATTAGATCACTGTAGTAAATCTACTGCTCACCAGGGAAGTCTGCTGCTGGTATTGAAAGTGCATGTTTCAGTCTGCATGTCAGAATTTTTTAATGACATAGAAGAGGATTTGAGAAGTCACTCAAAATGTGCCCTAATTTTTCTTTCTGCAGCACTAATCATACTTTCTATGGCAAAATGAACCCCCTCGTTTTGTTCCTTTTTAAATTAAATGTTTTAAGAGTTACCACTTTATTCCAACCAAGATGGCTTCAGGTGTGCCATACGTTTGTCATAAGTAGGACTGTTAGCGCTCTAGTTGTTCTTTAGAACACTCTGGGAAGCTGCAGTAGAACACAAAGGAATCAACTGACAGTCTCTGCCCTTGTTGGATGTACATGTTTTACTGAGAATGTCAGACTTCATTCTCACATGACTGAGAAAGATAATGTGAATTTACAGAACATATGCTCTCAGTTTAGCTTATAGATCACCTTCCAAACCTCTGTGGGAAAAGCATGAGAAAATAGTTTTCTCTCCAACATGATTCATGATATCACAGCAGAAGGCTTTTTCACATGGTAAAATCACCATAGAACACACCACAATTCCTAAAATGAGTATGGTACCATCAACAAATGATTTATAATGTAACTAAAGTCTTAAAACCTTCTATTAACTGCAATGCTTTATAATGAGGTGCTATCATGTATATTGGTCCCAAGATGGCTGCCAACACTTCTTGGATGAAGTGCTGACAGCCAATCAGATCTCACGGTGAGATGTGTGGTTAGGCTCTGCCCAGATATATATGTGATTTTACTTTTGATTTTCTCAGGAACTACTGAACAGATTGACACCATATATGCAAAAGGCACATGCCTGACCTGAGGACTACCTCTTTGCCAAATTTCAAGTAATTCTGTTCAGCCGTTCGGGCTGTACCTTCGACTAAAGGTCCTATGGGAAAATGCATGGGGAAAACGCGTTTTGGGACCCCCCTTTTTTCTCAGCCCCCGCTTGATGAATCACCCCGAGACTTTCAGGGTAGGAGCTGAGCGGAGCGCCCCATTAGTTTTGAAAATTTCACAAAGATAAGTCAACCGGCGCCAAAAGTTATTCAAAATAGAATTTTCAGATTTCCTATGGGAACTCGGTCCTAACTATAACTATATATATATATAAACAAAACCAAAGTGTCCCCACTAAGGAAGTCATACCTGTAAGGGTTGACAGCACTACCACCCCTGGTCATGGCAGTAAGCAAAGTTCTCAGCTTCCAACTTGCACTAAGAACCAGACGCGTTTCAAGCCGTAGCCCTTCTTCGGTTGCATGCAAGAAAAGGAACAGAGGCATCAAAGCATTTTTGGAGCGTTTCATTGAATTGCTCAGTCCCGCCCCAATGGGCGTATGCAGGCTTGGCATTATGGGTGTTGCAGTCCGTACGCCTGCTCATGACGTTCTATCTACCCAAGTGGGTCTCGATGCCTCTGGAGTACTCTATAAACCCAGTGGTCATATACTTTTGAAACTTTAAATCCAAATGGATGAAAGTTGCAGAACAGTGCTGGCCGCTCACTCTGTAACATCCAAAGGCGAGGCCCCCTCCACTCCGAAGGTGCTTGAGGTTGCAAGCACACACATCCGCTGATTAGGCGGCGGGACTTCTTTGCAGCTGGACAAGCCGCTATACAAACAAAACCAAAGTGTCCCCACTAAGGAAGTCACACCTGTAGGGGTTGACAGCACTACCACCCCCGGTCGTGGCAGTAAGCAAAGTTCTCAGCTTCCAACTTGCACTAAGAACCAGACGCGTTTCAAGCCGTAGCCCTTCTTCGGTGGCATGCAAGAAAAGGAACAGAGGCATCAAAGCATTTTTGGAGCGTTTTATTGAATTGCTCAGTCCCGCCCCAATGGGCGTATGCAGGCTTGGCATTATGGGTGTTGCAGTCCGTACGCCTGCTCAGAACGTTCCATCTACCCAAGTGGGTCTCGATGCCTCTGCAGTACTCTATAAACCCAGTGGTCATATACTTTTTAAATTTTAAATCCAAATGGATGAAAGTTGCAGAACAGTGCTGGCCGCTCACTCTGTAACATCCAAAGGCGAGGCCCCCTCCACTCCGAAGGTGCTTGCGGTTGCAAGCACACAGATCCGCTGATTAAGTGGCGGGACTTCCTTGCGGCTGGACAAGCCGCTCTACAAACAAAACCAAAGTGTCCCTGCTGCAGATCGGCGCATATAAATTCTCCCTACTTCCACGGACAGAGTAAATCCACAGTTGCACGCACATACACTCATCATACGCTAGGGCCCATCACACTAAAATTCACACTATTACTCTATCCACACTGAATATAAGAGAGGAAACCTAAACCAATCTGCATCTACAATGAGGTCAATGCGACCTTAATGACATTGTCCTGAGTCATGATTTTAAACATAGGAAATACATTTGAAAACTCAATAAATGACAAAGAAATGACCACCCAACACTGGAATTCAAACAAATGCTTGTTTATCTAAATTAATTCAAATGAAAGTCAATCATTAGCAAATCATTATTCTCATAGTTACCTATTCTAGCTGAAAGGGTCAGGACAGGTCTCTCAGTAAAGTCTCTCGAGCTGCCGTCCTCAGCATAGGTTCAGGAAGAAGTCCAAACGCGATGACCGCAAAGAACGCAATGAATGTAATGAACAGCAAGGGACAGCAAGGGACCCGGACCCTCTCTAGTCTAACATATTTATAGCAAAAAAGACAAGATAAAAGTTACAAACAAACATTGAATATCCGTTGGGTCGTTGAGCAGAGCAAGCAGGAAAGGATGTTGCAACATTTAGAAAACCTCCGCTCAGGAAAAATCACAAAAATAAAAAACACGGAAGAAGGAAACTCGAGTTTGCAAATGTTACTTTCATAAATGCTCTTCCTTGGTACCATAGCAGAGCCACCGCAGACTAATCATTGTTCATTGTGGCTTTATCCTTCTCCAAGGACAATTGGAATCACGCCCAGAGCTGCTGTCCTCACGGAAACTTTTTATTCAGGCAGAGGCTGTGGTCAGGTGACTTTCAACCATGTTCAGCAAGGCCTCTCGTCAAAAATTCAATCACTCGAGTGCAGGCTGTAAATAGCAGCCATCTTTGTTTAGGCCAAAACGGACCATCTTAATTAAAAGAAACACAAAACAACGTTACCACATCATAATGATTATACAGTGTTATTCCCCACTAATACCCTTATGTGTATGTAATTACCTAGCCGTCTGCAACACAAGGAAGCATTAGCACACGTTATTTAAAAAGCATAAACACAAAACAAATAGCACTTTTGCGACACTCATTTAGTAAAACCGCACATTATTATTAAGCAACATATATGCATCCCACGTATAGTTTCTTCTCATTAGTAATGTTGATTAATTTGGACTTTTAACAAAACAAACTATTAATTAATGATTTTAAATTAGTAATTTTAATCATAACATATAGACAAAACTGGAGCTTAAAACTCGATAAATTTTCAACAGAAAACTCTGTTCCAGCAATCCCCCCTTTGGTGATATCTTATCACCACAAAAACCAACCCCCAAAAAAAATGTAGTCCCAATTTTGAGGAGAAATTGAAAATGTCTTTTATAACACAACATTAAACACCAGACTCCCTCACATCATCCCTCTTTGACTCCAAGTAAACACTCTCCCTCAATTCTTCTAATTCTATTTCTTGTGGGTCTCTCTTTGACCTCTTTTGTTTCTTAGCAGTATTTTGCCCAATTTTTCTCTTTTTCCCTCCCCTGTTTTTACAACACAAACACAACAATCTTAGTATCAATAAAGCAACAATTACACATGTCAAAGGAAATAATATTTTACCAATAAAGGTACTACCTATCTTAGCAATAAAATCCTTAACAGCAACTATTTTATTAGCTATTTTAGTCCAAATATTTTCAGCTTCCAGTGGTACTAATTCCTCATGCAAATCAGTAATATTTTTGATATAGACCTTTAGGTCTTTGCTTTCATCAGGAATGTAAGTGCAACAATGTTGAACTTTCAGCATTCCACAGACTCCACCCTCCTTAGCCAATAGAATATCAAGGGCAAGTCGATTTTGCATAGACATGGCACGTACGGCAATCATCTCCGTATTTACCAAAAGAAACCCTCCAGCGGTACTTGTCGATAAACGATCCACCACTGTTGACAGTTTCTGAATTCCATATGCATTTAAAGACATTCCCACTGCTGGAATTAAAGCTCCAAAGATATCACCCACAATTTCCGACCAAGTTTCTCTCTTAAAACGTGTTAGTAGATTAATGTGTTCTACATCTTCTATCCTATCTATATGGAAAATCTTTGGAAAGACCAGGCCAACATAACACGTGCCATACCAATGGTCAGGCAACTTGTAATAAGCCTTGTTCCCACAAACGTAATACACTCCTGGGAAAACCGGATCTTCTCCACCTTTAAAACCCCTTCCTGTTGCAATGAAGTATGTATCATAACACTCACTAGTCCCAACAAAATAAGTATCATATTGGGATTTCCTTCTGGTAATGCATAGTTTACCCTTCTGTGGTGCATCTAAAGCTAAAGTTGGACTAGCCCCATTTTTCAACTCCTTTCCCATTTCAATATCCCAAATTGTCTCACTCACTTTATATTTCCCTGCCTTTTCATGCATGCTCATTCTTCTTTCCTCTACCATGTTTAGAAAAGCCTTCTCCTCTTCTTTTAAACTGCAAGTTAAATTGTTTCTAAAAATGTAATCTAATGTTAATTCTTCTTTCTCAATAAAAATCTCACCAAAAACGTTAGCTTCTTTAGCTGGATTCAACTTTTTATTCATAGGCAATTGCCCAAAAATATTATCTTTGTTAGACATCTCATAATCTATTTTCCCTAACAAATAAAAAAACACTACTTAGCACACTACATGAAATCCCATACGTAGCTGGTAAATGGTGATAAGTAACACCTTCTGAAACGGATGCAGGTAACTGCATACAGACGTAGCAGTCCCTAACTTCCATTGTCTTTACGTATTCATACAACAACTTTGAAAAAACATTGCTAGAAAAATCATTAATTGACCTATCTTTATGTATGTAAATGTTACTAATTCTAGTTGGAACTACTTTTTGTGCACTCCTCTCAACATTAGTCACATTTTCAGGATGTATTCCAAAGGTATCTATTGTAACCCTAAAGGTAACTAATAAAGCTAATACACCCCATAATAGCATTAATAATCCAGTACAGCAGCAGCACATTCTACACCATCTTTTCAAGAAGGCACATCTACTTTGATTATTCTCTGTGTTAGCCATTTTACTACTTCGGCAGTGTCTTTTGACTTAGCCTCTTCTACTCCACTACTGAGTTTTGGAACTCTAGATTATCTCACACAGTTAATTTCAGATTTTTCTCTTTCACTTTTCTCCAAGTGACTCCTTCAGTTCACTCAGTTTGGATTTTCATCACTTTTCACTTCTTCTTCGGCAACATCAAATTGTATCAAATCTTCACCAACATCCTGTGCATCCGACTCTTCTCCAATGTCAGTCAGGATAACTTTCAGAATTCCAACAGATTTTCCCTCTTCCTCAACCACTTTTCTCAAGATCCCCTCCGGATTGACTTGACTCTCTGCCTCTTCTTCTTCTCCTTCAGGCAGTGCCACATAAGTCCATTCCGGTGACCTGTACTTTTGGTTGGGTTTTCTGATTCTTTTGATCTCCTCTGGTTCCTTTGATTTCTTTTGTTCCCCTTCCTTCGCTTGATTTTGACTCGACACCTCGTTCACTTGTTCAGCTTTTGATGAATTCCTCAGCCTCTTTATCCTGTTAGGCCAAAGGTCTCCTCTTACACTCCTTTTTGGTCTCACTTCTTTATTATTTCTTTCTCCGATCCAAGTTCTTTTTCTCAGAACTCGACCCTCTGATTTTTCATTCTCACTCTCATCCGATTCTGTCTCATTTGCCTCTTGTTCTTCAGCAGTTTTCTTTCGCTCCACAGTCTTTTCCACCACTGATTGAGATTTCCCTAATTCTGTCCCTCCTCGGGTCTCCGACATGCAATCTTCTTGCTGTCTACTTGTCCCTTCACCTAGCTTATCAGAAATGTTCCCTACACCTCCTCGGGGGTCTTCCGCAGTCTGTCCCTCTCTATCTTCTTCTGACCCTGCTTCTTCAGGTGTAATCTCAAGTGGATTTTCAACCTCCTCATCTGATTCAGGAGTAGTCTCTGTGGAATTGCTCCTTTCAGCTATTTCTTCACCACTGTTCGTTGGAACTTCAGGCACTTTTACAGAATCCGATCTCTCTTCTGAGACTCTCAATGTTTCTCTTGAAGCCTCTCTTGGAAAGAAAAAAGAATCTCCTGACTCTCTTTCTCCTTCACCCCTTTCAGGATTCTTTCCTCTTCTCACTGGTTCAGTGTCTGGATCATCACTGGAATCTGATTCTTCAAAATACTCCTTATCAGTCCCATCCTTTGGATTCAGAATTCTCAGAGTATGACTCGCATGAACCCAGTTTTTCACACCAGCACACTTTACTGCAGTTGTCGTAGTCAGAATAACTTGTCTTGGCCTTCCCCTCCTTGGAACCAAGCAATTTCTTCTTCTGTGTACTTTAATCCTCACCCAGTCTCCTGGACTCAGATCATGAGCTTGCTTCTTCTCAAGTGTGGTAGCGTCTTCTCCAACCTGGTGAAACACAGAATGAACTGCGTCAGCCAGGCCTTTACAGTAATCCAAAATCATGTCATCAGTTATTGTCATCAACTTGTTGACAGGCACGAAAGCATGTCTCATTGCACGTCCCATTAGGATTTCGTGCGGACTTAAAACCTGTGGTTCTATCTGGAGTAGACCTAATAGTCATCAGCACTAGAGGCAAGACATCCGGCCATTTCATTCCAGTGGCTAAACACATCTTACCAATTCGGTTTTTTATTGTGCCGTTCATCTGTTCAACAACTCCAGAAGCCTCTGGTCTGTATGCACAATGTAGCTTCTGCTGTATGCTCAATGCTTCACAAATTAAACCCATAAGCTCATTATAGAAGTGTCCACCTCTGTCAGACTCAATTGTCACTGGGAACCCGTACCTAGGAATCAACTCTCTTAACAGTAACTTTGCAACTGTTATTCCATCATTCCTCCTAGTCGGATAGGCCTCCACCCATCTTGAGAACAAACAGACTACCACTAGAACATACCTCAATCTGTTTACTTGGGGCATTTCAATGAAATCTATTTGCATTCTAGTAAAAGGACCTCCTTCTCTGCCTATTGTTCCTAGACTCACCACTGTCTTCTTTCCAGTATTGAACTGCTGACAAATCAAACATCTCTGACAGATGCTCTCTGCAATTAACCTGAACTTTGCATTGTACCAGGTTTGTTTAAAGGACCTAATCATTGCATCCCTTCCCAGATGTCCCTGGCCATGATACATTCTTGCCATTGTCGACAGCATGGAGTTGGGCATGACTGGTCTACCATCTCTATAGATCCAAACATGATCTGTCTCTCTTGGGGCACAACCTGCCTTGATCCAATCTCTCATTTCCTCATCTCCTGCCTCATCCTGCAACTGTTTCACTTCATCCCACGTTTCTAGGACATTAGTAAACATCACAGAACAAAAAGACATTTCCCTTTCTCGTGCCCTATTAATTGAATGATTGTTCTTTGCACAATACTGTGCTATGTCATTGGCAAAACGATTACCAAGAGTAACAAAATCATCTCCTTGTCCATGAGCAGCACACTTCACAACTGCTAATTCTTTTGGCAGCTGTATCGCCTCAAGCAACTTTCCAATCACTTCAGCATTCTTTATTGGAGACCCACTCGACGTCAAGAAACCTCTCTGTAGCCAAAGCTGGCCAAAGTCATGAACGACTCCAAATCCGTACTGGCTATCAGTCATCACAGTCACTCTCAGATTCTTCCCAATTTTGCAAGCTCTTGTCAATGCCACCAATTCAGCCACTTGAGCAGATCTTACTCCTTTCAAAGACGAACCTTCCATAACTTCTGAAACCTTGCACACCGCATATGCTGCACTCAGCACACCATCATCAGTTCTCAAACATGATCCATCCACAAACAGCACATGATCACTCTCAGGTAACGGTCTTGGTTTCGTGCAGTAATCAAGCACATCCAAACAATCATGATCAACATCATCTCCCACATTCACATTTTCAGCATCTGGTAACAACGTTGCTGGATTCACATTCACACAACTCTCAAGAGTCACATTTGATGCTCCCAGAATGATTTTCTCATATTTAGTCAACCGACTATGTGACATATACTGAGTTCTGCTTCTTGTCAAAAGAATTGCCACATCATGAGGTACGAATACCCGTACAGGATATCCCATTATTATACCCTCACTCTGTTCCAAGCTTCTGCATGTAGCAGCTACTGCTTTCAGACAACCTGGCAAACCCACAGCTACGGGGTCAAGTGTCGATGAGAAGTACGCAATCGGCCTTCTCAGTTGTCCATGTTTCTGAATCAACACTGAAAGTGCACAACCATTTCTTTCACTGCAATATAACTCAAACTCCTTCTCATAGTCTGGCATTCCCAAAGCAGGGGCTTCACACATTCTGCTCTTTAACTCCTCAAATGCTGCCATTTGTTCTCCATCCAGTTCCAATGGGTCTCTCACCTCACTTTTGGTCAATTTAATCAGTGGTTTTGCTATCCGGGAAAAATTACTTATCCACTGACGACAATAACCCACCATCCCCAGAAACATCCTCACTTCTCTCTGGGTCATTGGGGCTCTCATTCCTCTGATAATTTTGATCCTGTCATCGGTCACCTTTCTCAGACCTTTTTCAATATTGTGTCCAAGATAATGCACCTCTTTCTTGCAAAATTGCAATTTGGCTGGAGATACCTTTAACCCTCCATCTGCCAGATGATTCAGTAAAGCTATGGTATCTACTTCACAAGCTTCACGTGTCTTCGATGCCACAAGTAAGTCATCGATGTACTGCACTAGTACTGAGCTTTCAGGCATGATCAAACTCTCCAATGATTTCTTCAATAACTGATTGAATATCAAAGGACTCTCTGTATACCTCTGTGGGATACGACACCATGCTAAAATACGCTGTCCAAACCGAAATGCAAAAATCGGCTGGCTATCATGATGCAATGGAATTGAAAAGAAAGCATGACACAAATCAATCACTGTGTACCACTCAGCATCATGAGGAATCTGGTACAAAATCACTGAAGGATTTGGCACAATGGGACAACATGCCACCACAATTTTGTTAACCTTTCTCAAATCTTGTACAATCCTGAACTTCCCATTAGGTTTCTTTAGCCCCATTATCGGTGAATTACACGGGCTACTCAGTAATTCTCTCAAAACACCCTGCTGAATCATTTTGTCGATTATAGGTGTTATTCCCTCAATTATTTCTGGTGTCAATCTGTACTGAGGAATATTAGGATAAACAATCCCCTCTTTCACCGAAATCTTCACTGGATCAACATTATTCATCAATCCCACATCTTCTCCAGTAAAATCCCAAACCGCTGTTTTTACTGTGTGTCTCAACTCCTGAGGCAAATCATCTGGATTAAACACAGCATATGTACCAACAATCTCACTCTCTCTATTATCTAGAGTCATCCGGTACAAAACATCCTCATCTGGTGTCTCAAAAGCTATTCCATCTGGAGTACAGAAAATTGTACAATTCATCTTGCACAATAGGTCCCTACCTAACAAGTTCACTGGACTAGTGTCACAGACTACAAACCTGTGCATATCTGAAAATTTCCCTATTCTTACCCTTACTGGTTCAGTAAGACGAGTCTTAATCTGTGTATTGGCTACACCAACTACTTGGATTGCTTCGTCCGAGAGAGGAAGATTTCTAATATCTGCTGACCTGACAGTTGATCTCGTCGCTCCTGTGTCTACCAAAAAAGTAACACTCTCCCCATTTATTTTCCCATCTACAAATGGTCCTGCCTGATCAATTTCTAGAGTTGCTCCAAGTATGCACTCTTCCTCCTCTCTTCGGCACCGTCAATAGTCCCCTTCAGACTCACTCCCCTCATTCTTTAACCAGTACTGCTGTACCGGGTTAGAACGTCTTGGTTTGTTTACCTGCTCATCAGTGTAGAATCCTGAGTCCTGGTTATACTTTTGGGACCCTCTATTCTGCGGCAAGGGCAGTTTTGGCTCTTGGCTCTGCTGTCTGACAACCTTCTGCTGTTGCTGCTGATGATTACACCCCTCGTTCTGCACCTGTTGATTTAAGGGTTTATTTTCATTACTCACTAATGGTGGATTGGTACACTCGGATCTCCAATGCCCCAATTGTCCACAGTTGTGACAAGGGAACTTTTTCTTCGCCTCCTCTAAATTCCCCTTTCCTTTTCCTGCATATCTGGGTCTATTTCCTGAATTATTCGCCTGTTCCATCATCTGTGCTTCTTGTCTTTCAGCAACCTTCACCTGTGCCCACATTGCTTTTTCTTTCAGTTTTCTCTGTTTTGCTTCAATTTCATCACTGAAGTACTTTGCATGTCTCAAGATTTCATCAATCTTTTTACTCTGCCAATCAACCGTATGCTCTCGTATTCGTTCACTGATTTCGGGTCTCAGGCCATATACAAATCTGTATACAAAATGACTCAAATCCTTGTCACCCAGGTGTTCATCTCCACTAAACTGTTTAAACGCCAGTATCAGCCTTTCGTAAAAAGCATGAACTGATTCTTTTGCTTCCTGATGTGTTCGATCTATTTTAACCCAGTCTGTCTCTTTCGGGGGTACCTTATTTTTCAGGAACACAATAACCTGATCATACTTCTTCATAACCTCTGGATCTGGTGCTCCTGTTTTTGGATCTCTTGGATACTCCTTTGCAGGCCAATCTACAACTATTTTACACTCTGCCCACAAGTCTGCTGGAACAATTATATCAAACAGACTATTCAGGTCAATCCACAGCACTTTTGACAATTTCACAAACCTGTCTACCTGCCTATACCACTCGACGGGCTTTTCTCTCAGTCGAGGGAAATCATTCGTAAATGATAAAATATCCTGTCTAGTCCAAGGGACATGTACATATCCTCCTCCAGGAATCTCTCTCATAGGATAAGCATCCACTGTTTTCTCTTTTTCTCTCACAGGGAAAGCTGAATAAGTCCTATCCACTGAATCTTCCCTTTTCTTGTACCACCTATCCTTCCACTTTTCTACATCACCCCATTTTCGCAATAAGGCAATCATTTCCTTAATCTGCCCTGTTCTGCCAACACCATTTAGATTTTCAATATCCTTGTCAGTGAAATCCACCCTGTAAGGCTTCTGCAAAGCTTTTACCTTATCCATGTCAACTCCTTGTTCACTCGCTATTGCTTATAACCTGTCATGTGTACTCTTAGCCCTCCAGGTGATACTCTTACACATAAATAACAACTCCCCATCATGATGGTTTTTCAGTATATCTGTAGGAATTGTTCCTGCAATAAGCTCCTCCAATTCTATGCGCAACCTGGCCACATCAATTGCCTGTGAATCTTTATCCTTCTTTTGAAGAACTTTCAACCAATCATTCAAATCTTCAGCTGTTATTTCTGTAGACTTTTTTACTGCACCCACTTGTTCTGTCATCCTCTGTGGTTCCAAAATCGTTCCTCCCAAACAACCAGTATTCAATCCTGAATTAGGCTGCACATCTAATCCTCCACTACATGTGTCATGTCTCAACTCTCCCAAATTATTTCCACCTGTCCTCATTTTTGATTCCTCCAAAGTGCAAGAACCAACCAAACCATTTCCAACATAGGGAACCGTCAAACCATTTTCACCCATTCTTTGTTTATCAAAAATAGGCACAACCGGACCTATGGTTACAGGCACCGTAACAGCTTCAAGATTTTTCATCAGCTCCCTAATTTTCTCAGTCAGCTCAGATGTGGTTCTGGCTAATTCTCTTGTCTTCTCGTCACTGACTCGATTCCCTCTTTCTCGCTCTCTCTCTCTTTCCCTTTCCATGAAAGAGCTACCACTTTTTAGATCAGGTGTCACAACCTCAGTTTTAATCCGCAAAGTATCTCTTATCGGAGTAGCAACTGGCGTGCTCTCTTCTGGTTCTGGTCTATATGGAGGTGGTCTCTTGTAAATCATGTCATCCAAGACCTCATCCTCATAATCATTAGCCCCATACCTTCTCACTTCTGTATCAGACACCCTTTCTGTACCCTTCCTCTCTTCCTTCTCATCAACTGTCCTCATAGGATATAATCCTTCTGACATACTAGCATCTCGCCATCTCCTCATCCGATCATGATGAGTTTCACGATCATATTTCCTCCCAAAAAAGTACCTATAATTGCCTCCACTCCTCTGCTTTTCTCGCTCATGCACCTCATCTTCCCATTCCACCAACTCCTCGAACTGTGTCGGCCTTGGTCTAGGCTCTAGACACATCATTTTTTCCCGTAGATTTCTTAACACGGCCAAATTAAATGAACCATGTTCCGGAAACGCTAGAACACCATCGTCCTTAGTATACTTAGCCCAGTTATCTAACCATATACAGGTATGATACCCATATTTCGCAACCATGAAGGATGCAGGAGTTCTAGTCGGAGGTAGCAATTCACCTTCTCTAGTTATTATGTTTTTATCCTTGTCGAACCACCTCTTAATTTTACCGAACAAGGATTTTTTTCTTCTTTTCCTCCGGTTGGTAATACATTTTAACGTTTACCAATATTCTCTAGTCCCTTCCGCAACTGTACGATCTTTTGTCCAATAACAGCGCGACTCACACTAACGCACCAATCCTGGAGCGTCTACGTCACAGGAGTATAGGGTGACTCCTTCCAATCCCTGCGCGGCTCACACCAACGCACGAATCACAGCGCGAGCACTGTTCTGATCCACTACCCAATCACAGCGCGGTTTGTATGACGTCAGCAGTCGCTGCAGCCGCTTCTGCTCTGTCTCCTGTCACTCGTCTACCCCTCCTTTACAAAACCTTCTCAGTAGACTTTGTTTCAGATTCCACAAAATCTATTAGTTACAACATATAAACATTTCCATTGTCTGTTTCGCTAACCACAGAATAGTAAAGAAATTCTCACAAGAATCCCGCTTTTCTCTAGAACAGCGCTTACCTCTGCTCCACTACGGAATAATTACTCTCGTTGACACAGTAGCACATCCCTCTACTCTGCCCTTCTAACATGCATCCATTAACTGTTTCCTCTAGGACTGCTCCTAAAAGTCTCACAATCAACTAAATGCTCATACATTCATGCACTTTCACACCACAAAAATTTAGCACACATACAGAATCCTGCCTTTCCCGAGAACAGCGAACAATCTGTCCCACTACAGAATTATAACACACGTTAACCAAGCAGCGCTTACCTCTGCCCAGTCCTTCAGACAAGCTCAGAGAATACCTATTACTTCTCCAGCGATAAGCTTTAACGGCAAACCTTACGGATCCCTGGGACTTAAGACCAGAGTTTCACAGATAACCTTCACTACCATACGCACTCCTTTTATACCAGAAATATGTCCCTAATAGTAACACACGACAATGTCACTGATTCCGAACCCAGACAATGTGACGCGCAACTTCAATTGTCACACGTTTCTCCTGCATACATACAGGTAATTCCAACAATTCCGTCTTTCCCGAGAGCAGCACACACTTCCCTCTGCCCTACTACGGAACCGTCATCAGCTCCCAAGTTCCAGAAGCACTACATAAAACTCAACACGACGACTTTAACATATAGTATTAGTACATATACTATACCAACATAAATCAATAATTCAATGAATCAAAAGCCAATGTACAAGCAATCTTATCAGATCAAGACAATAATCAAACCATCATACTGCTATCAGGAAACTGCTGCAGATCGGCGCATATAAATTCTCCCTACTTCCACGGACAGAGTAAATCCACAGTCGCACGCACATACACTCATCATACGCTAGGGCCCATCACACTAAAATTCACACTATTACTCTATCCACACTGAATATAAGAGAGGAAACCTAAACCAATCTGCATCTACAATGAGGTCAATGCGACCTTAATGACATTGTCCTGAGTCATGATTTTAAACATAGGAAATACATTTGAAAACTCAATAAATGACAAAGAAATGACCACCCAACACTGGAATTCAAACAAATGCTTGTTTATCTAAATTAATTCAAATGAAAGTCAATCATTAGCAAATCATTATTCTCATAGTTACCTATTCTAGCTAAAAGGGTCAGGACAGGTCTCTCAGTAAAGTCTCTCGAGCTGCCGTCCTCAGCATAGGTTCAGGAAGAAGTCCAAATGCGATGACCGCAAAGAACGCAATGAATGTAATGAACAGCAAGGGACAGCAAGGGACAGCAAGGGACAGCAAGGGACAGCAAGGGACCCGGACCCTCTCTAGTCTAACATATTTATAGCAAAAAAGACAAGATAAAAGTTACAAACAAACATTGAATATCCGTTGGGCCGCTGAGCAGAGCAAGCAGGAAAGGATGTTGCAACATTTAGAAAACCTCCGCTCAGGAAAAATCACAAAAATAAAAAACACGGAAGAAGGAAACTCGAGTTTGCAAATGTTACTTTCATAAATGCTCTTCCTTGGTACCATAGCAGAGCCACCGCAGACTAATCATTGTTCATTGTGGCTTTATCCTTCTCCAAGGACAATTGGAATCACGCCCAGAGCTGCTGTCCTCACGGAAACTTTTTATTCAGGCAGAGGCTGTGGTCAGGTGACTTTCAACCATGTTCAGCAAGGCCTCTCGTCAAAAATTCAATCACTCGAGTGCAGGCTGTAAATAGCAGCCATCTTTGTTTAGGCCAAAACGGACCATCTTAATTAAAAGAAACACAAAACAACGTTACCACATCATAATGATTATACAGTGTTATTCCCCACTAATACCCTTATGTGTATGTAATTACTTAGCCGTCTGCAACACAAGGAAGCATTAGCACACGTTATTTAAAAAGCATAAACACAAAACAAATAGCACTTTTGCGACACTCATTTAGTAAAACCGCACATTATTATAAAGCAACATATATGCATCCCACGTATAGTTTCTTCTCATTAGTAATGTTGATTAATTTGGACTTTTAACAAAACAAACTATTAATTAATGATTTTAAATTAGTAATTTTAATCATAACATATAGACAAAACTGGAGCTTAAAACTCGATAAATTTTCAACAGAAAACTCTGCTCCAGCATCCCCACTAAGGAAGTCACACCTGTAAGGGTTGACAGCACTACCACCCCTGGTCGTGGCAGTAAGCAAACTTCTCAGCTTCCAACTTGCACTAAGAACCAGACGTGTTTCAAGCCGTAGCCCTTCTTCGGTGGCATGCAAGAAAAGGAACAGAGGCATCAAAGCATTTTTGGAGCGTTTTATTGAATTGCTCCGTCCCGCCCCAATGGGCGTATGCAGGCTTGGCATTATGGGTGTTGCAATCCGTACGCCTGCTCATGACGTTCCATCTACCCAAGTGGGTCTCGATGCCTCTGCAGTACTCTATAAACCCAGTGGTCATATACTTTTTAAATTTTTAATCCAAATGGATGAAAGTTGCAGAACAGTGCTGGCCGCTCACTCTGTAACATCCAAAGGCGAGGCCCCCTCCACTCCAAAAGTGCTTGCGGTTGCAAGCACACAGATCAGCTGATTAAGCGGCGGGACTTCCTTGCGGCTGGACAAGCCGCTATACAAACAAAACCAAAGTGTCCCCACTAAGGAAGTCACACCTGTAGGGGTTGACAACACTACCACCCCTGGTCGTGGCAGTAAGCAAACTTCTCAGCTTCCAACTTGCACTAAGAACCAGGCGCGTTTCAAGCCTTAGCCCTTCTTCGGTGGCATGCAAGAAAAGGAACAGAGGCATCAAAGCATTTTTGGAGCGTTTTATTGAATTGCTCAGTCCCGCCCCAAGGGGCGTATGCAGGCTTGGCATTATGGGTGTTGCAGTCCGTACGCCTGCTCATGCCGTTCTATCTACCCAAGTGGGTCTCGATGCCTCTGCAGTACTCTATAAACCCAGTGGTCATATACTTTTAAAATTTTAAATCCAAATGGATGAAAGTTGCAGAACAGTGCTGGCTGCTCACTGTGTAACATCCAAAGGCGAGGCCCCCTCCACTCCGAAGGTGCTTGCGGTTGCAAGCACACACATCCGCTGATTAAGCGGCGGGACTTCCTTGCGGCTGGACAAGCCGCTATACAAACAAAACCAAAGTGTCCCCACTAAGGAAGTCACACCTGTAGGGGTTGACAGCACTACCACCCCTGGTCGTGGCAGTAAGCAAAGTTCTCAGCTTCCAACTTGCACTAAGAACCAGACGCGTTTCAAGCCGTAGCCCTTCTTCGGTGGCATGCAAGAAAAGGAACAGAGGCATCAAAGCATTTTTGGAGCGTTTTATTGAATTGCTCAGTCCCGCCCCAATGGGCGTATGCAGGCTTGGCATTATGGGTGTTGCAGTCCGTACGCCTGCTCATGACGTTCCATCTACCCAAGTGGGTCTCGATGCCTCTGCCGTACTCTATAAACCCAGTGGTCATATACTTTTTAAATTTTAAATCCAAATGGATGAAAGTTGCAGAACAGTGCTGGCCGCTCACTCTGTAACATCCAAAGGCGAGGCCCCCTCCACTCCGAAGGTGCTTGCGGTTGCAAGCACACAGATCCGCTGATTAAGCGGCGGGACTTCCTTGCAGCTGGACAAGCCGCTCTACAAACAAAACCAAAGTGTCCCCACTAAGGAAGTCACACCTGTAAGGGTTGACAGCACTACCACCCCTGGTCGTGGCAGTAAGCAAACTTCTCAGCTTCCAACTTGCACTAAGAACCAGACGTGTTTCAAGCCGTAGCCCTTCTTCGGTGGCATGCAAGAAAAGGAACAGAGGCATCAAAGCATTTTTGGAGCGTTTTATTGAATTGCTCAGTCCCGCCCCAATGGGTGTATGCAGGCTTGGCATTATGGGTGTTGCAGTCCGTACGCTTGCTCATGACGTTCCATCTACCCAAGTGGGTCTCGATGCCTCTGCAGTACTCTATAAACCCAGTGGTCATATTTTTTTAATGATTTTGTATTTATATCACAAGGCTCTCAAGACAGCTAAATTTGTCTCTAGGCCAGATCAAACATAACTCTCTCATCCCATTGGCCAGGAAACAGACCTGCAGGGACCACAATGTAAAGGTGCAAGAAACACGTGAAGATATTATAGAATTCACATTCATATGCTTGCTAAGAATTAGTAATCACATTCTGTGACAGCATTTATGTTAAATCTGTAGGACAAGCTGTAAGAAGTGCATTTCTTGTTGCACAAACTCGTAAGTAGGCAGTTGAGATCAATCACATGCTCCGCCAAGAAGGAGTATGTACCAGCCCCCTTTCTTAAGATCACATAGTCATGAATGTTAAAGAGTGAGCTGCAGCAGGGAGATGATGATCGACGGCTGATCGTTAGAGCTCCTCCTCCCCTCCACGCCAGGACGGCTGTATACGGAGGGCAGCTCTGATGTCAGATGACGGCTCTGGATTTTGGAGCTGTGATTGAGTACAGGAGGCCGTTGAGAAGCGCGGTCGTGGCTCCTTTACCACTACTCATGTCGTAGCTTTCGTGAACCTACTGTTGTCGGCATGTCTTCCTTTGCCAGCGCAGAGGGTTGGCGTTTGTACTCCCATCATGAGAGGGAGAGCTTCCTGTGGTTGGCGCTGGCTTTCTGGAGTGCAGGGGGAGAACCCTGCTCACTCCAGGGAGGATTTGTGGTTCCCAACAAGTCTGGGGCCAGGTCAGGCTTCAGGAGTCATCACGCCCACGATTGACAGTGTGTCTCTCAGGTGAAAAAAGGTCAGTGTCTGTTCCAGATGCAAGGATAGGATTCTGTAGAGTGTTGTAAACCTTGCAACAACAAAAAAAAATCATTGGTGTCTTGCAGCCTGGACACTGATCAGCAAGCCTGTTCTTTACTGGCCTGTGCTTGGGTGAGGCCAGGCCAGGCCAAGCCTTCCCACTTCATTCCTTTCATCTAAGGACATTTAAGACATTTCTTGTGGTCATTCCATGGGCCATTATTCATATGGTGGTTCCTTTTCACTAAATCAGTAACTATGCAAAGCAACTAGGCTGCACAATAATTCTCTTGAAAGGCCACCAGTTTTCTCACCGCGGTTTTTGGGCACACTGCACTGCGTGTTCTGCTTGAGTTCAATGCATCGTAGGGAGTCAACACTTGATTGAGGGTCACTGGGAAGAGCTGAGACAGACTGAAAGAAAAGAAAGCACCAAAGCCTCAGAAATAGGCTTAAGCTTAAAATAAGTCACTCTAAAGCTCAAAGCACTCGAGCCGTTCTTGATACAACAGTTTTGGCTCAAAGGGTTAAAAAGCATGTAGGACAGGCCGCTGCCCAGGCTAACCACATGGCATACCTCCGTAAAGATCTGGAAATGCCTCTTAACCCAGGAAATCATGATCAGGAAGGAGGGGCAAATGCTGCAGAAAATTCCTAGGATGAGGAAATGGACGACTTAAATAACAGTCATGCCTTAGCCGTAAACAATGCGGCAATTGGAGCAAACTCTCCTAAGCAGCTGTTGAATGGAATGTCTTTGATCTCTGGGGGGATCTCTATGGACTCCATCCTGGGACCTGAGGCCTGTCTTCTAAAAACTAAAGAATATTCTCTGTTTGGTAAATCTAAGTCTGCCAAGCGTTCGGAGGTAGAAGTGTCAGAGAACTTTTAGTCTGTTGACCACTCACTTTGTCTCTAAAACGGGTAGCTTCTTCTGGTAGCTCTCACGATATATCAAAGTATTCAGTTCAAGTCACACAGAAGTTGTCGCCTTTGCCTCAAACTTCCGAACAGGCGAAGATTTCCAGATCCGTTTAATTGAAGGCATGCCACAGGGGGACATGCCACTGATTATGGAACGGAATGCAAAAAGCATGCTTAATCTTATTCTTGAAGAGATTAGGTATCTTAAAACCTCCTAAACCACAGAAATAGATGCTTTACATGCCAGACTAAAATCAAGGACACCATTGCCCAGATCCAGGAGAAGTTGAAAGAAGCGGAGACCAGAATTTGACAGCTTGAAGATCTGGTTACTCGAATGAAGCAAAAAGTGGACACGTTTCAAAAGCAAAAGTCTGTGGTGAAGAAAAAACTTGAGGAGTTGGAAAATCGTTCTCAACTTGCTAATTTCTGCATTGTGATGGTCCCAGATGGACGGGAGGGTCAATACGTTCTTCAATGGTTGGACTCATTTTTAAAAACGCACGTTCATACTGAATTCTCTGGGGAGCTGATATTAACAAGAGATCACTATGTGCCAGCACACCAGTCCCCCAACTTGAAATTTCTGTGCACAATACTTGTAAACTTTGGAGATTACCGCATTAAAGAGCGAGTTTTAACCAGGGCAATTCAACAGACAGTTTACTACACAGGATGTCCCTCTGTGTCGCACATTCCTCGATATGTCAGCCTCGGCAGCCAGGCGGCAGAAAGAATTTGTCAAAATGCTTAACTTGTTTAAAGCGCAGGGCGCTCAGGAAGTGATTGCACAGCAATCCAAATTGAAGATGGTGGCAAAAGGGAAATTTAATCTATTCTGTGATGTTTCTGAGGCACAGGAGTAACTTTCACAGATCTCTAATAAGTCTTAAGAAGTTTTAATTTGCTGCTGTGGAGTTCTGTAATTATATGCAATAGCTACTCCTAGCCTGGATGATTCACGATCTTTTCGTTTTTTCCTTTTCTGTCTTTCTTTTCACTTCTTCTGAGTAAATTTCTCTGGCCTCTCTTGGTGTGGGGGGGAGGGAGGAGGAGGTGGGCCATTTGGTCAAGGCACAACGTCATGGTGCTAGATAGGTTTGGGTGGGAGGAGCCTCTCAGGTGTGAGTGGGAAGGTTGCCGCAGTTCAGGATGGGGGATTGGTAGGGTGTGTTTGGCGGGTCTGAGGGTTAGGCGATTGGTGGTGGTTAGGGGGTTGGGGGAGATATGGTGGTGGTTGTTAGTACAAAGCTTTCTGTAAAGAGATCCTAATCTGAGATGGATTGTGACATGCACCAGTTTTAGATATCTAGAATGTTAGCATCACCAAAAGGAAGGCATCACCGCCGAGGTTATTTTGGGGCCGCTCCACTGCAGGTTATGTTTAAAGGGTATATTGGAGGTAAAGACCAGATATACATTCCCAGTAGCTCAGACTGGAAGCACAGGATGATGATCACTAAGAGGTCAGATGTTTGTATTTGCCTGGTAGTACGGGTTTGTATATTTTTCCTTCTCAAAGTAGCATCATCTGGGATAGGGCATATTGTTTGCTTCCTGGGCACACTAAATGATTTATCCACACTTGGTGGCCCCTTGTCTGTTCTAGTAGTCTCACTAGGAAAGAAAAGTCAAGATAATGACGAATAACATCTTTAAGGTTGTCTGCTGAAATGTTAATTGCCTCAATAAAAAAAAACAGCGAGCAATTGAAACTTGGATCACAGCGGAAAATCCATCTGTGATTTCACTCCAGTAAACACATATTCCGGTCAGAACATTTTAGGAGTTTTCAATATTTAAAACCTGGGCAGGCTATAGTGGCTTCTCTTCCGTCCATGCGGCACACCGGGGCACCACCATTTTTTTTTTACTAAGAAGCTAGGGGTTGAAGTAGTTGATTCCACCTGTGATAAATGTGGCCGGTGGTGTTGGGTGAGCTGCCTGGGATGGGTTAGGCATCTCACTCTAGTATTTAAAGATCAACGGATTTTACCTAATGGTTTCTCAGATCATGCAATTGGCATCCTAGTGATGGGTGGGAGGGGACTTTGGAGCAGTCCAGACACTGGGTTTTTAATAAACTATATTTACAGGAGGAAGGGTGGGTTCAAACCTGTAAAGTCGAGATTAAAAAATTCTTGTTAAGGAATCATGGGTCTGCTCCCTCGAGTACAGTATGAGACTCCTTAAAAGCATATATCATAGGGCTGGCGATAGTTAAGGATGCGGAGAACATTAAAAAGGCTAAATTACAAAAGTGAACTTAAAAAAGACATGTTCAGCATAGTTAAGAAAATATTATGAGAAATTCGACCTAGACTAATAAAAGAGAACTAGATAAGACTAAACAGGCATTAAGTGAGGTGTATAATACAAAATGTGAAATTTTAAATCACGCTTACATGCGAAAAGGTACGAGGAGAGCAATTTCACTGGTATGGTTTTGCCTGGCAGGCATGTGAAGAAGTTGGCAATAATCGGATACATGCTCTGAAGTGTCCTGTTTCCATAACCATGTGTAAGGAAGCGGAGAAAGTGGTGGAAATTATGGTGGATCATTATAAGCAGATCTATACCCAAAACGAACCAGTAGGTAAAGATTCCTTGGAATGTTTCTAACGGACCGCAATATTCCCGTGCCATCTGATGAGGAGGGGGATAATTGCACTAGACCCTTCTCCAAAGAAGAAGTGGTTGAGGTAATCCGGAATATTCCAAACTGCAATGCCTGCGGGCCAGATGGTTTTGCGGCAGAATTTTAAAAACCTTTTCTAGATGTTTTAGTTGATTACTTTCTACTTGTCGCCAACACAATGTTAGAGGGTGGCCCTGTACCGGTATCATTTCAAAGGGGTACTGCTTTGAGCTTTCTTAAAAAGGGGAAAGATGGCGAAGACCCAAACTCATATCGTCCAATTACATTGCTAAACATTTATTATAAAATAATCTCAAAACTATTAGCAAATAGATTCAACCTAATTGTATCATAACTAATACATTCAGATCAAAATGGTTTTATTGCAGGATGGCAATTAGGCACACATACACATTATTTGGCTGAAGCATTATACGATTTTTCTGTCAATAATGCACCAGCTCTAGTGCTTCGGCTAGATGCAGAGAATTCATTTGACCTCGTGGTCTGAGAAACTCTGTTTTGTATTCTACCTAGATTTGGAATTCCCACCCAGATCACAGAGCTGATACATAGGATATTTTGTAATGCAGAAGCCAATATAATTGGTTCGAGATAACTACTGAATACGATTTGAGGGACTTGTTTTACAAACAACTGTAGGTCCTGAAGATGGTCTGACGGATGTTATTGCCACAATAGACCGAAACGTCGACTGTCACATCTATTTCCCTAGCAATTAAGGCGTTTGAGGAATTGTTTTCTATATTTTTAGATTCATTTCCCTCTGTGTATTCTTTTGGAACAGATGTTTACACTAATGTTTTGCAGATTCATCATGTACCCTCCATCATAGTGTTTTATTGTTTCTGAATGTACCTCTCACATTTTTGTTCCACATTAAGAATTATGTATTTATGAAAGAACGATATACCTGTGTTTTCTAATAGTTTTCTTATTGTTCTGTTGAACATTCATTTGTGTACAACTACATTGATGTGTAGACTCTTGCAACGTTTAGCCACCAGCTGGGGCCTAACGAATCAGTAACAAGTTTATCTGAGGTTTCATGTAAAGTTTTAAATGGTATTTTTAAGAATTATTTTATGTAGCTAATTTTTAAAGAGTATAAGATTCGCAATGTGTTAAAATCAGTTAAGTCATGAAAAAAAGTGTGTTATAAGAGCCTTAAGTGGTTCTTTCTGAAGCTGATTTATCTTTATAGGCGATACACCATTTTCAATATCAACACAGTGACAAATTTGTCAGAACTCGGGACGGTATCGGGTGTTAATTTAGCACCGATATCGTACTAAGGTGGGAGGAAGCAGTGTTTAAAAAGCTAGTGGATTTTTATCTGGGAAGAGATGGCTAAGTATGTCGGAAGTTTGCGATTTAGTCCTGGGTATTTTTCTGCTCCTTGGTTCCTATACAGAGCTGAGTAAACTATATTGTAATGTAGATTCCAGCCAGATAAATTATGGTCAAATAGTGGTATATGCGCTTCTTGAAGCTTGTGAACATAAAAGCCCCAAGGAATGTAAAAGATTGCTAGCCTCCATGGAGGGACCCAATCTAACCCAAAAAGCAATTAAAAAATGGGAAAAATACATAGGTTTGGAACTAACAACCAAGATGGTTGATGAGGTGAATGCACTAAATGTCACCATTTTGAGAGGGGCCAACTGGCTTAGAATGTTATTTTTTAGTAAATGGCTTTTATACAGAACCCCTCAGTTTCTTGCTCAAGTCAACCCTAATTTGTCAGGTCACTGCTTTTGATGCACCACTGGGATGGCTGCAAATTGGGTGCACGCAATGAGCCTTTGTCCTCTTCTTCAGGAATTAAACATTTCAGTATTTAGAGACTCGATGGCAGGTTACATTGGTTTTTAGTAGCTGTTGGAAAGTCTTGGAGTATGATACTGTTCCCGGCCTATACTATAGATTATAAAAAAAATTATATGTTGCAACTGCAGCAGCCAGATCCCTTCTACTGTAAATTTGGCTGACACAGTTGGTTGAAAATGGGGGGGCATGGGGGGGGGGGGCTTAGTCTTGCAGTCCTGTTCATGTCGTAAAGCCTTTTTGCACTCAAAGCTCTTTTGATGTCTTATTCAGCAAGGAAGCTATCTGGATTTATTCTTTGTATCAATTCTATGTGGCCCCTTTATGTATTGTCGTTTTTTATTTATACAGGATATATTTTGCTATGAAATATGTTTTATTAGTGTATTTATTGCTGCTGTTTGATTGCATTGACATTTTTACACTGCAATCAATAAATCTCAATAAAAAAAGAAAAAATGAATGTCAAGGAGTGCAGGTTCTAGCTCACAGAGTCTGCTGAATCCTGCCCCTATATGTGGTGGGAGCTGTAGGTTTCTGGCTACATGGTAATTGTACACGGGGTATTAAAAGATAGAATTTTGAATTGTAATCTTCCAGTAGAACTGAGCAGTACATTTTTATAGATGTCGATTTTAGTATAACAAGCCCAAGAACGATAGAAGTAGGAAAGCAGAGTATTATAGAAGAGCAGAACAATGTGTTATGGAAAATGCACTCTTATGTTTTGAAAATGATACATAAAACTGAAAATTGGCAAAGAATTCATGTGTTTTTCTTGAATTTCCAACAATCAAACAATTAACTGCTCTGCTAGTTAGAGATACACCAGTCTACATAAAGTATGCCAGTTTCATCCAAAATGGCTGAAGCAAGCTGTAAACCGTTCTAAAGGTAAAGGAACTGGAAGAAGCAGTGTTTACAATTCAAAACACCTCAACAGATTTTAGGTGCGTTGCCATACAAAGCAAAGTACAGACGTAGCACGAATGTGTAATATTTCTCAGTCCCAGATCACAATTGGGCCGCATTTTGTAGGTTCAAACTTTCCACTTGAAAAAATTACATGGGGTTTGCAATTTTCTAGTTTTGCAATTAGATTACGGTTGTTAATGCTTGAGGAATGAAATGCAAATAGACCATGTTCTTCCCAATTTCGGAATCTGCAACCTGCACATGTTTGCACTTTGCCCCCACGATTTTCACAATGTTTTTCCAGCCACAAATTGCAGAACAAACTCCCATATTTTGCACACTTAAGACTGGGGCCTAAGAACCAAAAGGATGCACAGTACCCCTTTTATGGTAACAGGACGAACCATTCAATCAGAACTGGTTTAGAATATATCTTTATTCTGGGGGATTATTAAAAACTATTTAGAAAATGTTTAAATACAGAGCAGAGGAATGCTGCTTGTCAAGACTCTTGGATAGCTTTTCTTGGGTTCACTGATAGAATATCGATGCTAAAAACATCGATGTAAAAAACAAAATATTGAATCAATAATATCAAAGTTAAAAATATAGATGTAAAAATTATATCGATTTAAAATATATATATAAAATTATATATATAAAATATTAATATTATCTTTAACAAAAATAAATAAATGTAGTGTACATTTTAACTACATATAAAAAATCTTAATTTAAAAAAAATGAAACAAGCAAACATAATAATTTATACATATACATATATTTACTTTAAAATAACTTATAAACTGTTATCTTTATTACATTTTTAACCTTTTAATTTATATAAAAATAAAATATATACATATGTCAATAATTTAAAATAAAAAAACACCATTCTATAGTTATTTAAAACATTAAACTATTAAAACAAAATTAAAATGTACATTTCGCAATACAATAAATACAACAGTAGGGAAAATGTTGGATAGAGAAACAATGTAATTTACTATTCCAACTCCAATGAGTGCAACAGTAGGGAAAGTGTTGGATTGCACAGGGGTAAAAATTAATATTCCCACTCCAAAGAGTGTAACAGTAGAGAAAGTGTTAGTAAAATTTACTACTCCCACTCCAATGAGTGCAAATGTAGGGTAAATGTTGGACAGCGGAAGAATTAAATTAATTATTCCCACTCCAGTGAGTGCAACAGTAGGGAAAATGTTGGATAGTGGAGGGGTAAAAATGACTATTCCCACTCCAGTGAGTGCAACAGTAGGGAAAGTGCTGGATAGCGAAGGGGTAAAAATTACTATTCCCACTCCAAAGAGTGCAACAGAAGGGAAAGTGTTGGATAGCGAAGGGGTAAAAATTACTATTCCCACTCCAGAGAGTGCACAAGTAGGAAAAGAGCTGGATAGAGGAGGGGTAAAATTACTATTCCCACTCCAGTGAGTGCAACAGTAGTGAAAGTCCGGGATAGCGAAGAGGTAAAAATTACTTTTCCCACTCCAGTGAGTGCAACAGTAGGAAAAGTTTTGGATAGCGGAGGGGTAAACATGACTATTCCCAATCCAGTGAGTGCAACTGTAGGGAAAGTTTTGGATAGCGGAGGGGTAAAAATTACTATTCCCACTCCAGTGAGTGCAGCAGTAGGGAAAGTGCTGGATAGCAGAGGGGTAAAATTACTATTCCCACTCCAGTGAGTGCAACAGTAGGGAAAGTGTTGGATAGCGGAGGGGTAAAAATTACTATTCCCACCCCAGTGAGTGCAACAGTAGGGAAAGTGCTGGATAGCGAAGGGGTAAAAATTACCATTCCCACTCCAGTGAGTGCAACAGTAGGGAAAGTGCTGGATAGCACAGGGGTAAAAATTACTATTCCCACTCCAGTGAGTGCAACAGTAGGGAAAGTGCTGGATAGTGGAGGAGTAAAAATTACTATTCCCACTCCAGTGAGTGCAACAGTAGGGAAAGTTTTGGATAGCAGTGGGGTAAAAATTACTATTCCCACTCCAGTGAGTGCAACAGTAGGGAAAGTACTGGATAGCGAAGAGGTAAACATTACTATTCCTTATTCCAGTGAGTGCTACAGTAGGGAAAGTATTGGATAGCAGAGGGGTAAAAATTACTATTCCCACTCCAGTGAGTGCAACTGTAGGGAAAGTGCTGGATAGCGGAAGGATAAAAATGACTATTCCCACTCCAATGAGTGCAACAGTAGGGAAATTGCTGGGCAGCGGAGAGGTAAAAATAATTATTTCCACTCCAGTGAGTGCAACAGTAGGGAAAGTGCTGGATAGCGGAAAGATAAAAATTATTATTCCCACTCCAATGAGTGCAACAGTATGGAAAGTGATGGATAGCGGAGGGGTAAAAATTACTATTCCCACACCAATGAGAGCACCATTAGGGAAAATGCTGGATAGCAGTGGGGTAAAAATTACTATTCCCAACCCAGTGAGTGCAACAGTAGGGAAAGTGTTGGATAGCAGAGAAACAAACATTTCTAATAACATTTTAACACTTGAAACAAATTAAATAATCTTAAAAATAAACAATATTTTAACAATATAAGATTAAATATATTAAACATATAAAGAGAACACATATTATAATGTTATTACATATAACAAAAAAGTACACATATTATATAAAATAAATGAAAAAATACATTTATGAACAATATTTATTTAAAAGGAGCAAATATTAACAAACAAATTATTTAAAACATAAACGTATTTATTTTATTTCCTACCTTATAACACCACACCAATAAAAAAAGACAAACATTTTTATTTACATTTATTTCCATAATTAACATAATTAATAATCAATTAAAAAATAGCATTAATAAAAAATATAATATACATTCATTGAGTACACATTTTTTAGCACTATAATATCCACAACTCACACCTAAATTTATTACACAATTACCATAATTAATTACTAATTAGTTAATTTAAATTTATAAACAACTAATTAATAATTCATCAATAAAAAATACATTACTTCCCATCCCTCCCTTCGTTTACACCTATAAACACCACAACACACACCTAAAATTAAACTGCTTTGATGATGGGTAGGAGTCCTTTAGTGAAGGCATGCTTGGGGGAAATGGTCAGATGGCACCATTTAATGTATGGTCTTGATGGTGGAAGTGATTTTAATTGTGGTGATTGCAGGGTATGAGGCCAGGATTGGCTGTGATGGGAAGTTGAGTTGCAACTGTTACGGGGTATTGTTGAGGATCAATGTCGCTGCATATGGAGGTGATTTTGCTACAGAAGAATTCGGAGAGCTTTTTGGAAAGGTGTCGTAAGGGTGATGAGCAGGAGGTGCAGTGAAATCTTAGTTGATGTTGAAGATTTCCTTTACTGCTGTTAGTGCAAGGGTTGATTCGATCTACAAGGTGTCATAGTACTGATTTAAAGATGTCTTTTTCTGTGGCGTCTCGACTTGTTCTTCATTTGCTTGCAGTAGTGTTTTATCAGCCTAAGTTTCTATCACTACCAACTGGTCTGTGGTCGAACTCTTGCCATTGATTTTCACGTGAGGAGAACCAGGGTGTCAGCATATGTGATGATCCTCCTGTTGACATTTTTGATATCTTTAAACAAGTCGCTGGTGTGCTTGAGTTGATGTTCAGAGAGGGCGGAGGCCTACTCCTTTTCTGAGAGGCTTTTCCAGCAGAGATGGGTGAATCTGGTGGTGGTAGGTATGTTAAGTTGTGGAATAGGTATGATGAAACTGATAGGGGTGTGGCCTATCCAGGTCATAGTTGAAGGCATGTTCACTGTGTTATTGCTGATTTGAGGAGGAAATCGTGTCCAATAGGTATCCGGCAGTGTGGGTGGGTTAGGTAAAGTGCTGGGTGAGACCAAGGTTTCTGAGGTCTTCTAATAGAGTCAGAGAGTTTAGGTCCATGTGGGTAAATGTTAAGGCCACTGAGAAGGATGAAGGTTGAGAATGAAGGATGAAGGTGCTGGTGTTGATGATAAGGGGTGCGGCAAAGTCTGTGATGTTGCTGAAAACATTGATGGTCTGTGTGTTCCAAGTAGCTGGTGGGGGTATATATGTAGGTGGTGCAGCTGATGGTATCTTTCAATATGACAGTGATTCCACCTCTGAGCTTGTGCTGACAGGACTGCTCAACAATCTGGTTGGTTGCCAGAATGGCTGTAGTAGTGTGTTAGACTTGGCATCTTTTGGCGTGTTCGCTCTGTCTTTTGTCTTTCTGACTTCCTGGTTTTGCCTCTGTTTTGTGGTTTAGTGTCTCACAGCTGTTCAGTGTTAGAGTGCAAGTGCTCCTGTTGTGATGGATTGGTGATTCCATGATTGATTATTTGATTTTCTAGTCAGTCCATAGTACAGTGCACTGTGTGTGCCCAGGGCCTGTAAATCAAATGTTGCTAGTGGGCTTGCAGCACTGGTTGTGCCACCCACACAAGCAGCCCTTCATATTTAACTCAGACCTGCCACTGCAGTGTCTGTATGCAGTCTAGTACTGCCATGTCGACTTGGCAAGTGCACCCACTTGCCAGGCCCTAACCTTCCCTTTTCTTACATGTGAGTCACCCCTAAGGTAGGCCTAAGGTACCCCTGTGGGCAGGGTGCATTATATGTGAAACGTAGGACATGCCCTGATGTTTCTGGCATGTCCTGATAGTAAAATACTGCCAATTTTATTTGTCACTATTGAATGGCTATCTGGCCCATAGGAATTAATTTATAACATCTTATAAATATATCTTGTCATTTGGACCAGATAGGATATAAAGTTTAGTATCCCTGAACTCAGAATCTAAAGATGCATCTTTTAGTGAAGATGATTTTTACATTCTGTTTGAAAATACCACTTTTAGAAGGTAGGTATTTTCTTGCTTAGCAATCCTGTGTGCCTCTGCTAGGATGTATATTGACTGTCTGGCTTTGGAGTGACAGGGGCTGGGGATGTGCAGTGGTTCCAGAGAGTCTGGATGAGTCAGGGCTGGGTAGAATAGACATGGGCTGCATTTAGAGTAGTGGGAGGAGATTTTCTTGCACCTGAATGGGCCTGGTCTGTTGCATACAATGCTGTCTCCGCCTCCTGCTGGGAAGTAAGGCCAGAGAGGACCAAACTGGTTTGGACTAAGCACTGACACTCTCTACCTAAGAGATAAAAGACATTTGGAGTATAAATATTGGGGCCCAGCCCCAAGAACTTTAGATCTCTTTTCGACCAAGAAGACTGTCAAGAAGAAGAGCTGGTGAAGCTGTGAGTAGGAACCACCACTTTGCTGAGTGCTTTGCTGTGGTTTCCTGCAGTGGCTGCTTCTTTCTTGGGCAGTGAAAGAAATGGATGGAACTTTCTACAATTTCCTAATTGAGTTTCTCCAAGGGCTTGGGGTAGAGCTTGCCCCCTGTTCCAGAAGTCTCTGGAACAGCAAAGACTTCAAGTTCTTCTGCCAACAGCACTGGGGACTGTGTGTTTTGTGCTGCAACAGAAGAAAAAGCAACCGGACACCGTCTATGATGCCGCTGCCGACTATGTGTACTGAATGTGCCGCAGAGGGCACCGCCGCATGCCACACCGCAACACTGGTCTCAGCGATGATGCGACCCGACGCCGCCACCGAGCTGCTGCGTGCAGCGTGACCTGTTGGCACCACATTTCACACAGCCTCTCTTCATGACACCATCTTTCTATTCCTGATGCCGCCGCTCCACACCAACATTGCCGCCGCTGCTTGCACCGTGGTTCGAGGGCACTGCTCGTAAGTTACACAACACACCATCTTCATCCCACACCGCAGCTTTGGCCCACCAACACCAGCGCCATCGACTCTAGTTATTCAGTCAACGACAGCACTTCAGCAACAACGACTCTGCTTGCACCGTGACCTGCCAGCACCGCGACGAGCACCGCATCACTTTGCACCACAGCCCTCGTCTCACCGATGCCGCTGGATGCCAGTCACCGAGCCGCTGCATGCACTGCGACCTGAGGGCACCACATGCCAAACCGCTGCACTTCGCACCGCAGCCCAACACCTACCGATGCCAGAGCTCCCAAATTCAACCACGAGGAGTTCGATCTGTAATGCATGTGACTTCAAGGACCCGACGACTCCTGCACTGACCTCCGGAAGTGATGCATGCAGATGCTGGCCTTACGGGGCTCATCGAGAGGTTGACAACGCCCTAAATTTCTAAAGGTACAGTTATGCGGGTCTTCCCGACACCTTAGCTGGCCCACGATGCCACAGTCAGCCAGAACTGTTAGGATTTGTTGTTCACGACGCCGTGATAGCCCCAGACAGAGCTATCAACTTCAAGGAACTGTATTTCGAGTCTATTTTGATTACTGAATATTTCTGAAAACTGTATGGTGGATTTTTTTCGTTTTTGGTCTTGTTTCCAATATATAAAAATATTGGATATTTTTCTAAACTGGTGTGGTGTCCTTTTGTAGTGATACCAAAGGGGATGATGGACGGAGCGCTTGAGCAAATCAAACACTCACCCCCAGTCAACTGATCTGGGTTTAATCCATCATTATTCTTTAGCTCACTCCACCACCCCAGTTCAGACATGGCCATATGCAAAACAGTCTGACCCTGTGCCTCATGGGAACAGTCCAGCCCAAACTGCCAAGCCATGTCTTCCCTGGACCGGAAACAAGCATCCTGGGACCGGTTTCGGGTTCATAACCCTCGTCAGCCAGGCTATCTTGAATCCAGTGGTAAAGTGAGCAAGGGACCCACGTCTGGGCATACCCTGCCAACTTAGGGCGAACAAAGCGATATCAAAGGGGATGATGGACAGAGCGCTTGAGCAAATCAAACACTCACCCCCAGTCAACTGATCTGGGTTTAATCCATCATTATTCTTTAGCTCACTCCACCACCCCAGTTCAGACATGGCCATATGCAAATCAGTCTGACCCTGTGCCTCATGGGAACAGTCCAGCCCGAACTGCCAAGCCATGTCTTCCCCGGACCGGAAACAAGCATTCTGGGACCGGTTTCGGGTTCATAACCCTCGTCAGCCAGGCTATCTTGAATCCAGTGGTAAAGTGAGCAAGGGACCCATGTCTGGGCATACCCTGCCAACTTAGGGCGAACAAAGCGATACCAAAGGGGATGATGGACGGAGCGCTTGAGCAAATCAAACACTCACCCCCAGTCAACTGATCTGGGTTTAATCCATCATTATTCTTTAGCTCACTCCACCACCCCAGCTCAGACATGGCCATATGCAAATCAGTCTGACCCTGTGCCTCATGGGAACAGTCCAGCCCGAACTGCCAAGCCATGTCTTCCCTGGACCGGAAACAAGCGTCCTTTTGTAGGGTCTTCACTCTATTATTGGTGGTTATCTGCAAATGCTTTACACACTGCCTCTAAGATAAGCCTGACTGCTCGTGCCAAGCTACCAAGGGAGTGAGCAGGGGTTATTTTAGGAGTGTAACTCCCTTATCCTGACTAGAAGGAAGGGTCCCTACTTGGACAAAGTTGCAAACCTTTCCCAACTAGAGACCCCCATTTCTAACCTAGTGCCTGGTGCTGAAGTTGGATTTAGCCTTGTTTCCATGCGGAAAAGCAGTCCTAGGGAATGGTTGTGCAGTTGGTCCAATATCTCTGTGATGTGTTTGGTGAGTGAGCCGGTATTGATGAGCATGCATGCAAGTGTGGTGTGTTGTTTGGATGGTGTTTCATCTGACTGAGCATTAGTGGGTGGCTAGATTGTGTGAAAGTGAGTGAGTGGGGTGGTGGGTGCTGTTGGTGCATGAGGGGTGGACGTAGGGTGTGGGAGAGTGTGAGAACTTGCAGGAGATGCATGTGAATGCCCCTTCAGTGTTGTGTGGTGCTTTGTGGCAGCGGGTCGATGAGCAACGGCTGGGGTTAAGAACATAGAGGCTAGTATTAGGGTATTGGTGGGCAAGGGGAGAACCAGACTTCGTGGCACTGGGACAGGACCAAGCACAGTAGGCACAGACAGACTTGCCTTTGGCATACCAGTGCCGTGTTCATGCTGCAGCCACCATCAAATAGGTCCTGGGAGGAAGAAGGAGAACAGAGTATCTATGACAGGAACCCAGTTATGGCATGTCCTGTTCAAATTGATAATGGGAAGTTCAGTGATGTCACTTCATGTGTAAATGGATGATGTAAAATACAGTGCTGTCATTTCCTCTGCAAATGAGTGATGGGAAATCCTGAGATCCACTTCTTGTGCAGATTGACAATGGGAAATTAAGTCCTCGTGCTTAGTTTCTTCTTTTAAAGACGGTGTTGGTGGGAAACCAGTGATGTCACTTACTGTGCAGATGGCTAATTGAAATGCCAATGATTTCACTACCTGTGCTCATGAATGATTGGAAATTCAGTGATATCGCTTTGTTTGCAGATGGCCAATGTCAAAATAAGTCTTCTTGCTTGGTTTTGTTGAGAAACCAGTGATGTCACTTCCTGTGCAGAAAGATTATGGGAATTTCAGTGATGCTGCTTTCTGTGCTGACGTATGATGGGAAATCAAGTGATATCACTTCCTGCTCAAATAAATAAAGTCCTCTTGCTTGGCTTTTTCTTTTAAAGTCAGTTTTGATAGGAAACCAGTGATGCCAGTTCCAGTGCAGGTGGATTATAGGAATTCCAGTGATGTTACTTTCTGTGCAGATTGCAATTGTCTTTCTCTTCAAAAGTAAGATAGCTTCCTCTTTTTTTCTAATTTTTAGAATTGTATGAAATATTCTCCTCTGCCTCCCCAACGGATCTTGTTCTTTAATTATCCCAACTACCATACTCAGTACTCAAAACTACTGTGAAGCTCTTTTTCTTAATGCCCCTGAACACATCATCCAACGCCTCCAATGACTACCAAGCTACACAGCTGCCTGAATTGCCCTGTCTTTTACCTAAATATTCTTCAGTATCTTCAGCACCTAATACTGGCCTCAGTCTCCCCTTGAGAAGAGAATGTGGCATATTTTTTTAGTCTCTGCTGCTCGCCTCTGGAATTCTCTCCCTTTTCATCTTTGCTCACAAGCACGTTTTCTTCCTTTCCATGTATTGTTGAAATCCTGGCTATACAGCAGTTACAATATAATTCTTCTCTGTGCCCCTTCTCTGTTGCTTTACCATACATTGTAATAACAGACTTCACAAAACCTGAAGAAAAATAAACCTGTGGCCTATTATAGTAGAAGGTTTGAAATGACACTCATGATGCGAGGAATACCCCTCCCTTCCTCAATTCATTAATGTTAATAAGAGGGTCAAATTACCTATTAAAATGGGCACCTGTCAATACAATCTGATCTTTCATATATCATACCAAGGATTGATTAAAGATTGTTTATGTATGAGGATTAGAAGATGTTTTAGAACTCAGATTATTTGCTAATCTGTGCAGCTAGTAGGGAAGCTGAAACATGGCAGTTGAGCGGAGATGTGCTAATGGGTGCGCAAACAGTACCTCTACTACCAGAATAACGAGACCGTGGAAGATATTACTGGTTATTAGCTTTTCCTGCGGTATCATAGTAGAGGGATGCTTCAACAGAAAATGGTGGCTTACTTATTATATGAATGATTGTCTTAATGTGGCGAATTAATCGATATTGATGCTGAATAAAAGCTTCAATAGGCTTAAGCCTGGGTATGGTTAAATGTATGGAATGATAAGAATCAAGGCTAGAAGAAACTACTTAAGCTGAGTAAATCAGAACAAATTGCAGGCTAGCATTCGGGTACATTTCTGATCCAGTGAATACTACTAGGTAGAGCGCCTTTATCTTCAAGATTGGACATCTCTCTTTCAGGTACTCTGGTCATAAAGACAGAATATTCAGTCTGGGTATATTTGGCCATGTATAGGGATATTTTTCCCTCCCATCTACAGACCACAGCAGAGTGAGCAAAAGTGGTGAGTAATAACAGAAGGGATAAAGAAATTAACCACAGAAAGTGGACCTTTCTCCTTAGGATGAATGTAAATGGTTTAATTGATCTTGATCATTGACAGATGTGAGGGTCTCCAATTAATATGCTTATGGATTCCCTTGTGTAATACCCTCACAAATTCCCTGCCTGTAAATAATGTAGAACTCTCTGGACCATCTAGTGTCCTCACTCCTCTCTGGATGCCATTGTAACAGGTGTCCATGCTGAGTTTTGAAGCAGGGCCTGGTGTACAGCTGGGCATTCTACTTCTAGTGAAGTCACACAGAAAGTGATGAGTGTCTTCATTGTCTAAGCCCTGGCCAATAACTAGCACATGTTCTGATATCCGGGGATCCAGAGAGGAGGAAGGACGCTTAGATTCGCCCCTGACATACAAATCTGATTGTTTAATCCAAGTTGAGATTCAGCCTCAGCTCTGCAACCTACAACAAAGAAAGACAAACACAGGCTAGACGTGCAGCAAGCCAAGGACAAAGAATCAGGTATAGAGAGAGTGACATTATAAATGACACATCCAGACAGATCCAGTTTCGTGATTGACCACTTGGAATTTCCTCCAGCATCAGATGCGTGGTTTGTGCTTCAAAAAATAATTAAAATGCTAGATGAGCATCAACAGGTGCACAGACACATCACACACAGAGAATGGCACGCAAATGTTCTACTACAAAGAGCCAGAACCTGTCACCACAGTTTAATCAATACTAAAGACTTTTCAAGCAAGCAGAAACCTAGCAAAGACATTTTGAGAGACCATGCAAACGAGCATTTAGGAACATTCATTATCTTTATTGTGGGCACAATTTAGGGCCTATAAGTGTTGAACTCTGAGCCCACTAATTTTGCATCTTTGCCACTAGAGAAGTAGCAAGTTGGTGCGTTTTTATAGCAAGTACCACAAGAGAAGACGAATGGTCCAGAGGACAGACACATACTGCCGGGCAATATTTCCAGGAGGATGGGAAAGATTGTTAAGCACAACTTTGAAGTGCCCGTTAATCATTTGCTTGCACAACACTGCCAAGCAGTTAGCAGAACTGACTTCCCAGCAGAATGTTTCTTGGCAAACAGAGGTTTTGTCTCCACAAACCTATTTCCTTGTTTTCCAGACATCTTTGTCAACCCTACATCATGTAATGTAGTTTTATAGGTCATAGGTCATACAGCTTTCCAGTCACCCTATTCCTGTGGTGAATTGGCTCCTTACAACCAATTTATATTGTTTACCAGAAAAGTAACAGTCCAGCCTAACTACGTGTTTCCTCAATAGAAACATTAGCAACCACAAACATGTTTGTCTTATGGGTTCCCAGCAGCTTTAATATTTATGTTGTACATGTTCCAGGGTCCGATAAAGTAAAGTAGGGCGACACGTGATTTACTCTAAAGTCCAGTGGAAGCAATTAGGATTGTCTTAAAAGCTGTATAACCATTTAATCAGGACAATAAAGAAATGATTTGCAAAAATCTTAGAGCTGCCAATGAGCTCTTTGGGATGTCACTTCTGACCTATTGCTTGACAAAGGTTGCTTCTCTCTGTTTCCACTGAGAAAGCATCCCAATCCAACATGGCCTACATGTCCTTAGTGCTTTTACTAGTTCCTCAAAGCAAGATAGTCCGCTGTCAGGTTAGTGCATGTTGGTTGCAAAATAATTAGGGAAAAAGTAATTCCTATTTCCATCTCACATTTGCTAGATATTATCAGATGGTGTTCGCTCGCCTTTCATTAGTAATATATCCCCAGTTTTTCACATTTTTATGTTATGCCTTTTGGTTGGTTATCATCTATACATGAACGGGGTTTCTCTTAGCCAAATTATTTCCCAGCTCGATCTCCTTAGCTTTTGCTCTGACCAGATCCTATGCAATTCATGTCTGGTTCTGCACGTTATCCTGCTAGGCTGCGTCCCTCATAGTCCATCAAGGTAGGCAGGGGTAGTACCTGTATTCCCAAAAATCAAATGTAAGCTGGTGACACCGATATCAGTGGTAAGAATTTACAACTCCCAATACAGTTTGTATTTCTGAAGTTGGAGAATAGGGTGTTTATGTAATTCGGTTTGGAATTTCATCAAATAAAACACTAGCATCAGTAACCCATTTGTGTTCTCATCACTGACCAATTGTGTCTCTATCCCGTTTGTAAGAAAAGGCAGGAATAAGATTTAATGTTCTAAAGAAGAAGAGTAACGTTAATTAATTGAAGGATACGTGCCGAAGCACCATTTGGCTATTTTTATATTCACCGTTGGAGAGCTCAGCAAAACTGGGAATTCTGCGGAGTAGTTTACTAAAGGTTTTTGCGACATCATCTCTGAAGTAAAATAAAAGGCCCTGATCATAAAAAAATAATTGATGGCAAGTTCGACTTGTAATCGGTCTATTCATTTACTGTCCCTTATTTCGACATTTTGTTTGGTAAAGAAACTGACTAGCAGTGCTTGATTTGAGCCAGTGGGAGCCAACAGCACTAATTATTGAGGTCCGGCACTTATTTTTCCTGAACAGCCCCTTACCGAGAACAAGAGAGGAAAAAACACACAAAGTCGGAAGAAGGAGGAAGAAAGTAAGTAAGTAAGTAAAACCGTCACAAAGAGAGAGAGGATGGACATGCAAGCGTGAGTTAAAGGGGAACGGGGTGTTTGACAGAGGGCTAAAGAGGCATGAGGTGGGTTGAAGCCTTGGCATTTGGCGTGCTGACATTTAATAGCGCGGGCGGCGGGTTCCTGAGCAGAGCCTCGAGCACGTGCACTCATTCTTTTACAAGTTCAGCACTGCTGACCAGTCGCAGCCGGTATGACTCGCTGGTGGTTGGGGGGGCACGCGTGGTGGGGTCACACGGAGGATGGGTCGCGCGGGGGTGGGGGGTTAATTTAATTTTTTTTTTTTTTTTTAACTTAACATCTCCTTCGGTCCCATGTCATGTCATGTCTCCTCTCTCCTCTCCCCTCTCCATAGAGGAAGCAGACAGTCTCCCTCCCCTCCCCTAAGCCAATCACAACACTGTGATTGGCTAGGATGCCGACCCGACAGGCGTCTATGGGGAGGCCATTTTCTCTATGTAGTCTGCATTGCATGCAGAGTGCGTATAACTGTTTTGGTCGGCCCCGGGGCCCACCAACAGTCAGCGCGCTCAGAGTGAGCAAGCCTCTCCTCCCCTGGACTCCTACAGGACCGCCCACCCGCCACCAACCAGGCATACTCTTCTGCTTTCTCCCAGTGCGAGAAGCAGAAACATAAAATGGTATATGAAATACCATTTTATGTTTCTGCTTCTCGCACTCCGAGAAAGCAGTGGGGTGAACTTCTCCACCCACATGTAGGTGCCGCCCCTGCTGTGCTGACTATGCCCTGGCATGAATCAGCTGCCTCTGGATTGGGGTGTTTGGCACACTGGGGGAGCTGTTCTGGCTGTGTTGTGCCAGAGGTATGTTATCCTCAATATGCCTTTGTGTGATTCTCAACAGTGGCGTAGGAACCGGGGGGCTGGAGTGGGGAGGGCAGCAAAGTGTCTAGCTCTGCCACTGATTCTCAACCACAGCCAGTGACCCAGGTCAGCACATTGTCACGCAGGTTCTGACTAGAAAAACATTTGTGTGTCTCGTCATTTCTCGAGGCCTTTCCACAGGTGGCAAACTCTTTCACAACGTAACACAGTAGGAGAGTGTGCTTCCTCCCATTAAAGGAGTTCCTGCGTTGCATCAGAAAATTATCCTTCACACATTATTCTCGCTTGATACCGTATTATTTCCTCCTGTTATTAAGGTTACATATTAAGTGAAGGGGGTCGGAGAGAAAACTTTTACTATTCTTGTAATCGAGTTCAGAATGCTACATGGTAGATTACAGAGGCTTAGAAATGAACGTGATTTATTCACTTCATTTACATCGATGTGTTATTCATTCAATCACGTTTTTCATTTTGGAGTAGATTAGATTCAGGGTAAGTAATATATCCGCTGAGGTATTGCAATAAATGCTGCACAGTGGGGAACACTGCCGTGTTTACAGAGCAGGGTAATGGTTGCGTCATTTCAAAAAGTATTTTCCAATTCCAGCTTTCCACTCTCCTGCTGGCTCGCCCAAGCAAGGTGGCTCCGATCGCACGTCATATTTCATGATGCACTCGCATCTTATTACACGATGCAGCATATTTCACAATACAACTCGTAGAAGTGCACTCTGGGCGCATGGATCGAAGATAAACTACGCAGCGCCAGTGCGCCCATCATTTCTCATAATGCACGCACTCCTGTTGATTATTTTTAAAACGCTAACACCAAACAAACCGTGCTATAGGGAAGAGAGGGAGGGGCTGGGTAGCAGCCTGGGCACACGTGTTGTTCATGTGTGGTGGTGATAGGATGAACATAGAGTGCCCACAGCAAACTGTTGACCATCCTGTTCAAGAGGATGCTTATGCTAATATCCAGAGGCGGCGAGCACAGTCGTTGCGACTCATTGGCCTGGTAGACCAGCAGGGTGCACCGTGCCTTATAGTAAATATAGAGAGAAACGATCACACTGCTACTGCTCCCTCCCAGAGCCCGGCAGGTTCAGAGTCAGTTGCATTCCCAGCAGTGAGTCCAGATTTGGAGCCGGACAGATCACATTCTTGGAGACTGGGTGAGTTTAGTCTAACTCGTTAATTTGCCAAATATATAGTTTTTAGTTCTGGCAAGAAGAATAACTTAAATTCCCCTAAACAAGAGCAGTCATTGTACAGTTATCACCAGCTCTTTGACCCCCCCCCCCCCACCCCTCACTCCCTTGAAATAGACACAATACAGTGGCCACATTAAAGCTAAACAAAACCTGCAATAAGTGCAAACGTAATACAATGATTAATATTTTTCCAGAGCAGACACACATTTGGTAGGTTACAACACATGTACTGTTAGATCTGGCATCTTTTGGCGTTTCTCCCCTGTCTTTTTCCTTTCTGATCTCCCAGTTTTTACTCTATTTTTGCTGGTTTAGTGTCTCTGTGCACTTTCTCACTGCTGGTCAGTGTTAAAGTGGAATTACTGCTGTTGTAAATTGTTATGGATTGGTATTTCCATGATTGGCATACTTGATTTACTAGTAAGTCTCTAGTAAAGTGCACCATGGGTGCCAGGTCCTGTCAATCAAATGCTGCTAGTGGGTCTACAGCACTCGTTGTGCCAGCCACACAAACAGCTCTGTAAAGGGTTCTCAGACCTGCCACTGCAGTGTCTGCAAGCAGTTTGTAACTCCCATGTCGACCTGGCAAGTGCACCCACGTGCCAGACCCTCATCTTCCTTTTCTTACTTGTAAGTCACCCCTAAGGTAGGCCCAAGGTACCCCTGTGGGCAGGCTGCAGTGTATATAAAGGTAGGACAGGTAGCGGTGTGTGTACCATGTCCTGGTAGTGAATTACAGTGCATTTCGTTTTTCACCATGAAAAGGCTATCTGTCCCATAGAATAGAAAGGGAGTTTGCTTAAAACATCTTATAAGCCTAATTTCTCATTGGGACACGATAGGGAACTAGAGTTTAGTATGCCAAGACTCAGAATGTAAAAATGCATCTTTTAGTAAAGATGATTTTTAGGTTCTGTGTTTGAAAATAGTAATAATAGATTATGGTGTAAACATTTCTCACCTAAGAGAAGGCGGACTCACCTTCACACATATTTGAACTGTGATGTGTAAGACCTGAATTCGGAATAATGAAAATGAACAATTTGTAAGCAAGCTAATATGACCTTAAACAACTCTATCCAGATTAGATTTCTCTGCATAATCCTGTTGTTTTTGTGAGCTGCAAAAAATGAGACAGTCAATACAAAATTGTAGGTTCGAGCTTGGAATATGTCCATTTGCATTTTCTTCCCGAATGGGACCTTGTGTTATGCTTCACATTTTAACCCATTCTGTTATCAAATTTAGAACTATTTTTTCTTTCCAGATAAATCCTGGATGCACACTCCTGAGGCACTGTCGAAGCATCATATTCCCTACAATGCTAAAGTAAGTTCTACGTAAATATTTACCCACTGTTGTTTCCTGAAAGATTTTGTAATGATTAATGGTTCCCTGAAATGTGCAAGCAAAAGCATCCAAAGGAAACGCTATATCTAGTAGAGAAATAGTAGTTAATCAGGCTGTCAGTATTTAGTGATTTAGTTTTCCCTTGCAAATGCATAATATGGCTATGTTAATTGACCATTTCTGAAGACAATATACCGTGACGTTTGTTCCACATGCTTGAGACTTGCCTTACATCTACATAAAATAATTGATACACTAAACAGCACATGCTTATGTTTTTTGTTTTATTCGAGCTTCTCCTGCCTCTACAGCGCTAATTAGCCATGTGTTTTTAAGGTGCAAATGCTCTATTTGTGACTATTATATGTTAAGGTTTTAGAAAGTCTGGTATTATGTTACCAAAGAAAACACACAGGGTTAGTCAAAGACAAGTGTCAAGAGGGGCATTTCAGACTTTTCCTAAACTTCCTGTGTTCTCTCATTACACTTGAGCCTGCTGGTAAGGTTTTACAACAGCCACAGAACCTCAAATGGTCACAATGTGTCCACCCATCCTCTTTTGTCATGGAACAACCAAGTGATTTAAAGAAGTTGCTAGTGATGCCTGCTTCGGTTTCTGCTGGCCAGGGACTGAATAAATGCTAGTGCTTTGTGTCAAACAGCAGGGCTGGACTTGCACTTTTTTTCTTCCTTTTTTTTTTGTCCTCATACATGGCACTCGGCATATGGCTGGGGCTGTGTGTATACTAACTGGGATGACCAGCACTTCACCTCTGCCCGGGAAGCCAAGGCCTTTTTGAACTATATATCTGGAGGTATATGCGATCTGACCAAACTCCAGCAAAGTTTAATATGCCTTAATCATTGGACTTTACTATGCCGCATCTCCCAATTTGCACTCCACATTTTAATCCGTCTAGATAAGCCTTTAACACAGTCTAGCCTACAGGTATTTTTAACACATAAAATCCATTCTCTTAATGATGGTGCCGTCGGTGTTACCCATTTCGTGCATATTTCTCTGAGTGCCATAATTATCAATGCAAATAATAGATGTGCTTGAGGTATGATCGCTATGTACTTTCTATTACCTCTGTGCATTTTCCCAAAGATAACAAGATCAAGGCTTACCTGGACTTTAACTCCTAGTGTTTTAGAGGCAAACTCACCCACCTCGCGCCTGACACTGCCACAACATGTGTACGTCATCCGCATTTTCCAACCCACACTTAGGACAGTATCTTCTCGTGCTTCCTCCCATTTTGGCCAACTTTTTTGGAGACCAATAAGCTCTGTATAGAGTAAAACCATGGTTTCTTCTTAAAGGTGCTGGTCTGATATTTGACCAAAGTGCTGCATATGATACTTGCCATAGAGTGTGGATATCAGCATCTGGTATGTCCGTTCTCCATATCTCCTCTGGTGCAGGTAGCTTGTTGTCCTCTGCTTCCACTAGCATCCAATATCACTTGGACACTTCTTTTTTAAATGCTAGATCTTTCACGAATTCTGCCGTTCATTCCGAGCTCATCTTGTCAGTTGAAAGTATTTAAGGCTTGCCAAGGTATAGTTCATTTTTGAGGCGAGTACATTCCCGGCAATGAGAGAGTTTCCTTCAATTAACTCCCCCCAAGTTGTCAGGCCCGCCCTCAATAAAGGGAGAGCTAGGATATCCGAAAGACATTCTGGAGTGCTCGGAGAATTCCAGATTGGAGCTTTACTACTGTAATATAGTATGTCCATAACTCGTTTAATTTGTATCCAAACCTCACAGGCAGGTAACAAAACTTTGAACCTGAACTTTAAAAAAAAATTGGGATGGCCATATTTGAATAAGAAAAAATGTTCTTCCTCCGGGAAATTCATTTTTAAAGCCCGTAGGTGGGGTGGAGAGTTTTGTGCATTGTCCATGAGAAGATGTCTGGTATTTTTAAAAAAGAAAGTCCAGTGATATAGTTTAAAATCCGGCAGGGCAATTCCCCCATCCACTTTCTCTTTACGTAGTTTTTTCCATGAAATTCTCACCGCCTTGTTTTTCCACACAAAGCCGGTCAGGTCACTTTGCAATTTCTGTAACCATTCTGATTTAAAATGTAGTGGTAAAGCATTAAAAATGAACGTGAACTTTGGGAGAATCATCATTTTGATCAAATTAGCTCTGCCCAGAACGGATAACGGCAGATGCATCCATGATTCTAATAAAGCCGTGGTTTCCAGATGCAGATTCTTAAAATTAATGAAGGCTATGCTATTCAGGTCTTTGGTTATTCTAACTCCCAAATACCTGATCTCTGGCTTTTCTAGTTGAGAATTTATTGGTCCATTCCAAGTCATGGTTTCTGTTTTATCTTTATTCACTAGGTAACCAGATATTGGTCCAAACTTTTCCATTATTTCCATTATGCATGGTATTGCAGTCCCAGAATTCGGTGTGTATACCATCAAGTCATCCGCGTATAGAGCTGTTTTTATTTCCCAATCTAAGTATCTAAAAGGGGTAATCCCAGTTTCAGATCTTATTCTTCTGGCCAGAGGCTCTATATACATATTAAATAATAAGGGAGACAAGGGACATCCTTGCAGAGTCCCGCATCTTATCTTGATTGGCGGTGAAAGTGATCCATTTACCACTATCCTAGCTTTTGGTAGTTCATAAATTGCTTTTATAGTATTTAAAGAAGTTGTCCCCCAAATTATTTTGTTTAACTCTATACAGGTACGCCAGCTTACTCTGTCGAATGCTTTAGCAGCATCTATCATTATAACAGTTAGTGGTGATTTTATAGTAGTGGCTATATCGATGGCTGTGACTAATTCATGTGTTGGATCCTTCACCTGTCTATTTTTCATAAAACCCTTTTAGCTGGAATGTATAATGCTCCCCAATGTCCTGCCCAACCTTATAGCTAAAATTTGTTTGAAGATTTTATAATCACTATTTAATAATGAAATTGGCCTATACGACTCACATTTTAGTGAATCTTTTACCAGGCTTCAATATTAAAGTAATTACCGCCTCATTCCATGAGGGTGGGATGGAAGCCTGGTGGACTTGCACTTTATACCATTGATCATTTCCCGGTGGGCTGCAGATTTTGGAACCCAATTTTGTTTTTTATATCCCATAGCCATTGCTGGTTCCTCTGTCACTTTATTGCACCAGGCACAGTGGGAGACCTAGTCAAAGAGAGAGAGGGGAGGGAAGAAGAGTAGAGGGGGAGAGATTGGACAGATAGGGAGAAGGAGAGAGCCAGCAAGGAATGTAAAGTGAGACAGTGGGGAGGAAGTGAGAGGGGCTGGTTTGAACATGTTTACCAGGGCTGCTTTGGCTGCCAGTCTAGCCCTATCAAACAGCCATGTAAAATGAGACACTGCGGACCTCGCTGGAACCCAGTGGTGCTAGATCAATGTTATCTCTGAGTTTAATATTTAATGCTTACATGGCTGACTTATTCTAAATTTGAAGAATGCTTTTGAACACACGAAATTAAGGGTCCACTGTAAATATTTCAATCTTCCTTCAATTTGATCTACAAGCTTCTAGCCTCTAGCCAACATGTGTTTCGTCGTACTGGTATGTTGCCTGCAACTTCATCAGGACTAAGATCAAACAAAACACAACCTATTTTGAGTTTTTATTACTTCCGCAGGAAAAACAAACAAATATTCTGATTGATCCACTAATATGCAAAGTTTTTAACACACTCAAATGTGACACATGGCAATTTGCCTCTCCATCACAAGGTATGAAAAATTCAGGGTGAGTAAAGGGAGATCCTTAAAAAATATCCCTAGTCCTAGTTGCCTGCAGCTTAGACCAACAGTATAGATCCTTTAAATTCCAAAAGAGGAGGGATGATGGCCTACAGCTGGTCCTCTGACACAATGATTCACACTCCCAGACTCTGCAAATGTGATGATGCCACCCGCAACCCCTGAGTCCGTGCGGCTGCCAGCATTTCCTCAGAAGCCTGTAGAACACCCTAACCTGCTTACTTTGAATAATTAATCATGAACACTACCAACCTACCAAAGTCCTGAATTTCATCAATTAATTGTGAGAGGGATTGTTCTATCTGAATCATGAAGCACAGATCATCTTCAGCAAATGGGACAATTTGTAAATATTGTTACCCACTTTTACCTTGTGAATATGGGAGTTGAGATTGTGTTAAGTCAAGTAGTCAAGTAGCTCCAAAATGAGAGAAAATGAGGACTGTGACGGGGAACATCCCTCGCTTGTTCATCTATTGAGCACTACGGGCAGGAGCGCACCATGCAGGTAAGAGCATCTTGTCTGTCGGGTCCCCGCCCCACCACTCCTACCTACACGGACCACTCCTGACTATGGAGTTACGTTTCAATCCATCTACCTTGCTTCTGGTATTCTGCTGCTAAATGTTGCCATAATATAAGAAGTTATGACGGGGCCTAGACCCGCCTGAATCATAATCTTCGTCAGAAACCCCTAGTCAACTCTATCAAATGTCTTTTCTGTGTCAAGTTAGAGAAGGTACATTGAGTGCCTGCCCTAGTTATCACTTTGCTCAGGTCAAGAGCCAGCCTTAAGTTATCCATTGCTTATTTATGTTTTATAAACCCTGATCGAGTGGGAGGAATCGTAGTTGGCCAGAGAGCCTCCTAGTAATGTGAATGTCATTTAGGCATCTGTATTGATAACTCTATGGGTCGATATGTCCCACATAGGTTGGGGTCCTTATAAGGTTTTAATAATACAATACTTTCTGACTCCATCATGGCATTATTGATTTTTCACAAAGTAAAATAATAGTTGAGGACTTATACCAATCGTTCCCATAAAATCTCCATGAAGAATTTTGTAAATGTGGCTGTGAACCCATCTTGTCCTGGAGCCTTAATATTAAGTGAGATTTGTATTACCATCTTTACTTTGTCAGGACTAATGAGGCTGTCAAGAACCTCATAAATACCTTTGTCAAGAGGATGAGCTGAACAGCTTGTAGATACGTTGTCTGCTCTGTGGCTGATAATGCCTGGCCTTTTTATAGATGTAAATACAATTCATGAAAACAATTATTTATGCTTTCAGACAGGATCTGTGTTCCCATTTCACAAGTTATCACCATGTGAACCCATTTGTGTTCCACAAAAACAGCAATCGAACCGGCCGTAGTGGGCACCAGGTGTTTTCCCAGTGGGCCGGAAGGGTGGGGGCCGATTTTTGAGTGGTGGGGGCTCTTTTTTGTCACTGGGAGATTGTTTTGTGGCAGTGCTGCAAAACCAGCCCCTTGTAACAAAAGCAGCTGCAGTGCTTTTCACTAGCACCCCACCACACCCCCTTCCCCTTATTCCCCTCTTCGACGACCCCCCTCCGACCTGGGGTCAGTCCAACTGAATCTGAATTGCCTGGGCTGGTTTGTGTTTACAGTGTGGCCCTGATCCTAGAGATGTTAGAGAAAAACACGTAACTTCTATTGGTAGAATGTCTCTGTTGCCAATTAGCTGTTAAATTATAAGCCTTGAGTCAGAGCTCACAAACCTCATCAACCCAACTGGTCTGTTGTTGGTTGTAGTGCAGTATTGAAATCCCCTCTCAGCAGCAATAGGACCTGCGTATGTTCTGATATACGAAAGAACAGAGTCAAAATAATTAGACTTTGGAAATGTCTAGGCCATATACATTGACTAAGTTATAGTCTTATTATTCAATGGACCTGTGATTGTAAAATATAGCCCAGAAGAGTCTTGAAAGGTCTCCACATGAGTAAAAGGTACTCCCCTTATAAAGAGTGAAAAAAGTACCTTTATTTTCATGTGAGCAGAAGAATGAAATTGAGCTGGGTACAATGGTAGTCTGTATATATCTCAGGTCAAAAAGTGAGTCTTACAAAAAAATTGCTTCGTGAACTTCTTGGCACCCAGCCATTTAAATTGTGTTTTGCATTTTAAGGGGGAATTAAGACCCTGCATATTAAAAGTTAAATTTGTCAAGTGAGCCATTACCTGTCCTGAATGTGTTCTGCATGTGGATTCTCACAATCTTTAATGTGAAATGTTTACCTCTCCACGTTTTGGTGAATGTGCAATGCCAAATATGTGTTTTTTTCCCCAATAGATGTTGTTTTCATTGTGCCTGAAAAGGGAAGGAAACTTAACTGTGAGAATGAGAGGAAACAGTGATAAAAAATGCTAAACTTGTATGCCAAAAGGCTGTAGGGGGTAACTCATCATCCATTTTCCCAGGCATCACTGGCACATTCTACACAAATATTATTATTTAGTTTTTTCTTCACCTTCATAACATCTATTCCCCCCCACCAGCAATGATAAATACAATTTAATGTCAGTAATCTTCTGAGCATCAAATATAGCCAGAAAATATTAACTAAGACTATTAACTCTTCATTACGTATAAATCTTAACTACGTCCTGGACCCTCCTGTTCAGACGTTTTGGCATGTTGTGTTCCTTTGGAGGCAAATAGGAGGTGAAAAGGAAAATCCAATATGAAGGGGATCTAAGTTAGTTGTTTCTTATCGCATTCTATATGAGGAGGCTGAACCATAACCCTTGAATGGCTGAAGGCCACTTCTTCTTGCTGTTTCCTCTGTATAAGGTCAATGCTGCAATCCAGCATGGACTGTCCATTATTAGCCATGGTACGAAGTGCTCTTTGACATATAGTCCAATACCTGTGTTTTTATGGAATCTGATTATCAATATGAACTTATCTCAGTTATTTTTTTTAAAACAATGATACTAATTCAGCCAGAAGACAAACAATTGAGGCGACAAAGTGTCAGCTTTTCATATTGATGACGTATATTGAGAGTTTATAAACAATCCTGGAAAGCAGGTGCACAGGGTGCAGACATTTCTAACATTTCTATGCATATCTAAAATTTCACACTTTCTATGAAAAAAATAGAAGAGTCTGAAAAAGGGAAAGAAATGAAATAGTAGTCTGAAAAAACAAAAGGATGAAAATAGAAAAGTCTGAAGAAGACCTGTCAGTGTTCATGTCCATCTGAGAGTGAGCCATTACACTATGGCCAAGGCCTGAACACTGCATAGGTACAAGGGAGTACCTGTTCTTGACATCTGCCAAACTGTAACATGGACATTAATGAATATGTTCTGGAAGTACGACTGTCTTGACACAGCGGTGGTTGGTGACATTAAGAAATGGTGAGGCATACAGGCAAGCTCGCAAACACACACATACACATACAGCCACAATCATTAATACACCCACACAAACACACAAATGCAATCACACAGCCACTCAGGAAGGCAAAATCTAGCTTTCTAGCAGCAGTGTGGGTGGGCGACGCTCTTCCACTTGTATGGAGGCATCGCTACTGGTGGCACACCTAATTGAATCTGGAATTATTTGAAAAAGAGGCAACAGGCAAACAAGAGAAACAAGGCACAAGATCTCACAGTTCCTAACCATTCTGCAACCTACCTTGAAGATCCTTCTGACACCAACAATGGTATAATAATTGAGAGTACGTTGGTAGAAAATAGGCTTATCAGAATAAGGGTGGAAGCATAGCGGAGGCTTACTTGAACAAAGCATCGCCTCAATTTAATGTTGGAGGGTGTCATTTAGTGGATTGCATATTGTGGAAAGTGTAGTTTTACAGTCTAATTTCAATATAGTTACATTTGATTGAGCAATTGTCTATTTTAATAAACATTTGGAGTGAAACCACCCCACTGCACTTAAAGGTGACATTTATGTGTTCTATGTTGAATGCAATATGGTGGAATGCAAACAATCTACTCACACAATCGACTCCAAAGGCAAGACACACAAAAGGACTAAAGTTGGTCTACCACATTATGCTTTTGAATCAAAGATAAGTCTGCCAACTCTTACAATACGGATGGTATCCTGAAAGAACTAGCAAAAATGATTGCAATTATGCAGGTTACAAATACCAGGCATCATATTGTCCAAAATCACAGTCCTTGTAACTATTTGTCAGGATGTTGGTAAATTGACCTTCGGGGGTATTTGAGACTGAAAATAGAATCAGTAGCACTGAAGGTTTGACTGTCAACAGGGATAGACAAAGGAAGAAAAGATGATGATGCAGCTTTCCATGTTCATCAAAATTTGGTGAAAAAGAAAGGTCATGTTTGGCTTTTTGGACTTGTGGAAGGTAGTGAGAAAGACACAATTCATGTGTAGAATTAATTGAAAGTTGGATCCAGATAATTTTTAAGATTGCATTCACCCAACCGTTTGAAATTGATACAGCCCATCGAGTTACAGCTAAGTTTTTGATGGATTATAAAGTTCCTAGAGCTATGATTTTTCACAATCTGAGGTTCCAAAATATGGTTCTCAGGATACATGATTGAGTCAAGGAAGTACCACATGTGGGTAGGTGATCGAATATCCTTTGTGAAAGAGATCTCCAAATACACAGCTCCACATAAAAAGGCCTTCTTGCAAATACTACCACTAATGAGGAAAATGAACAATAAAGGCACATTCCTTTTGGAACCAGATGATATACTCTTGTTTTTGTCTATCTGTATTGGTGTTGACTTTGGATCTTGATGCTAATATGTTTCTTATAGACATTTGAATTACAATGCAAGTCTTTAAGGTTACCTCTTTTCTTGCTGTTTAGTGAGATGTCTTTGGCTTCCTTTGCGATCCAAAAGTTCTTTTTTTTTGCTTTAAGTGCATGTATGGGATGATTACAATTATTACTGCTGTGGTAATCAGGTAAGTTCAGGTACAGTTCTTGTGTGCTAATTATATGTTACACAGAGCTCTCTTTCTTAGCTGTTAAGGTCATAGACTGACAGTTTCAACTTCTTACAGAATTGTGAAAGCGCTCCATGATTTGATTTCTATAAAAAGGTGCTAACTAGACAGTACATTACACTCCATACCAGTGTTCATCCAGGCAGTTTTTCCGGACATGTTTCTGAATCACTATCCAATTGACTGGGTTTAGCTTATGGCAAGCAATGTCTTAGATTTCTTCTGTTGCAACATGCACCTTATGAGAGAGAGATTTCACCACATCAGCCGGGTCTTTGCAGTAATCCAGTATGATATTGCCAGCTATTGAAATTAGTGGAGCTGATGGAATGTATGCAAGTCTCATTGGCCTGCTCATGATCACTTCATGGAGTGATAAACCAGTCTTTTTATCAGGAGTGCCCCTCGGTGCATCAGGACAAGTGAAAGTGCGTCAGCTTATTTTAAACCAGTTGAAGCACATGCTTTGGCCAGTTTGCTCTTGAGAGTGCCATTGACCATTTCAACTGTTGGTGAAGACGGAGGTCTGTACGTACAATGAAACTTCTGTTTAATTTAAAAAGCTGTATAGATGATTTGTAAAACCTCATTCTTGAAATGAGAGCCACGCTCTGTCTGAACCAAAGTTGGAATAGCCAATCTGGGTATTAACTCCCACAGCAAAAGCTTGGAAACTGTTAGACTATTCGATCTCCAAGTGGTATAAGTGTCCACCCATTTCGAGAACAAACAGACAATAACCAAGATACACTTTAAATGATTGTAATTTAGCATATCAATACAGTCTGCTTGGAGTGTCATAATGGGCCCTCTGATATGCCAGTATTATTCATCACTGTCAATATTTTAAGGCTCTCCTTATTTCTTTGACATGTTAGACACCTTGTTCCTATGCCTTTAGCTACACTCTTAAATTTAGAATTTTCCCAATATTTTTTAATGGTACATGACTTAGTGTCCCTTCCTGCATGACTTGGCTGATGCACCTATGTCCCCATAGGTTCCAACATTTCATCAGGAAGTATATTTTTCCCATCTTGTATTCTTTTCTTCTGACACATCTTCCTGCAAATCTCATACCGCATTTAAGGAGGTTTGAATTGAAATCATAAAGAAACTATTTACATTTTCTGCATTCTGTGCAGAATTTACTGTTGATTCCTCGTCCTACTTTTCCGAGACTACTATATCTTCATGTATTGAATAGTCTTTGGCTACTTGATCAGCATATTGATTGCTCAGTGTACCTAAGCCTTTTCCAGCCTTATGGGCAATACACCAGACTACAATCTCTTCTGGCTGCTTCTAGCAATTCAAAAATGCAAGCACTATTCTTTATTTGGGATCCAGAAGATGTCATAAAACCCCCTTTGTCACGACAGTTGACCGTAGTCATGCACATCTATAAAACCATATGGGATGTCTGTATAGATTGTCACCTTTAAATTAGTTGATAATATGCAAGCTCTTGTTAATGCTGCTATTTCTACCGCTCTGAAGTTAAATTTTGCAAATAGGATGCTTCAAGGGTTTCAGAAATGGAACATACTGCATAGGGAGTTTTCATGCTAGATATTCTATGTTCTGTGTTCTATGTAGAGTATTTGTAGAGCACAGCTGTTACTCCAAGGAGTGTCTTGAGACATATTGGTCCCCTAACCAAGAACCATCAATATGCAACCTCAGATCAGCCACTTCTAAAGGAGTCTCTTTTATGCCTCATCTTGGCTTAGTGCATAGCTCAGTAACTGACAAGCAGTCATGCTAGGTTCTTCATCAACTTGATCACCCTCCCCGCATTCCCAGGGTTTGTCTGAAATAGAAAGCAATGTTGCTGGATTCAGTGTGTTGCATCTTCTGACTGAAATAATCTCAGCAGCAAGAATGACTTGCTTATAACGTGTCGATCTGCTGTTTGATAAATGCAATTTCCTGGTTCTTGTCAACAAAATTCCAATTGAATGAGGAACATATACATTTAATGTATGCCCCATCACTATTCCTTCACTTTGCAATATGGCAACACAAACCACTGCAGCCAATTTCAAACATACTGGAAGACTTACAACTACTGGACCCAATAATATGTGATTGGATGCATGAGAGCACCATGACTTTTGTTATGGCAGTGCAGATAGGAGGCCAAATTATAGTCTGGTGTTTCCAGTGCTGTTGCACGGCACAGACTTTCTTTCGAACATTTTTATGCAGTAGTGCATTCATCACCCAACGGTACCGGATCCTTCATGTCACTGTTGGTCACCCTTACCAAAGGTTTTGCGGTCAAGGAAAAGTTTGGAATCCACTGACGACAGTAGCCAACAATTCCAAGAAACATCCGAACCTCCCTCTGAATAGTTGGTCCCCTCATTGCAGAAACAGGTTCTGTTGAGGATTCCATCACATCTTTATCTGAGATAGATCACTTCTTTTTACACTACTGCTTTTTGACGATCTAACAGGGCAATTGTATCAAATTTACAGACCTCTTTTGTCTTTGATACAATAAGTATGCCATCTGTGTACTGCAAGAAGACTTAATTAGGGGGCAACCTCAAACTTTCTAGATTTTCAGAATTTGATTAAAATTGTAGGGACTTAAGTTATACCCTTGTGGAATTCTACACCATATGAGAACTTTATTAATAAATTGGAACACACAAAATATATTGTGATTCCTCACGATGAAGAGTCGCAACAAAAGATTGACATAAGTCAGTTACTCTATACCTTTCTGCATTTGTTGGGATTTGAGGCAACATTACTACTGAATTTGGTGCCACAGGACATAGAATGACATTTTTGTTTATCTTGTGGACATCCTTTATGGTTCTCCACTTTCCAATCGGTTTTCTTATCTCCATCACAGGAGAGTTACAATGACTACCAAGTATCTCTTGGGAATTCCTTGCGCAATCATTTTCTCAATCACTGGTTTCATTTCCTCTCTGTATTGTTCGTAAGTTTATACTATTTAGTGTTGAAGAAAACTGCATCTGTTCTCACTTTTATTTTTACTGGCTCAGCACTTTTTATCAAACCAATCTCTTTTCCCGAGTAATCCCATACGTCCCTTGGAATCTTTTGTCACAATGGCAACACCATCCAGTGAGCAGTAAGTCACAGAATTCATTTTTCACTAAAAGACTCTGCCAAGCAGATTCGCCAGACTAGAATCTCATAAAATGAACTGATGTTTATTTACCAGTTGGCCAACTTTAACTCGGACATATACTGTAACTTGAGTAGCAATTGGTTTATTACTGCTCCCTAAAACTTCAACTTCTTTTCCAGAGAGGTGTAGGTTTGCGAATTCCACAGAACAAGCTGTAGAACAGGTAGCCCCGCATCGACTAAAAATAAAACATAATGGCCATTGACTTGGTCTACCTCTAGAATTGCTCCAAATAAGCAGTCCTCTTCCCCCATCAGGTACTGTTAATGTGTATGGCTCCAGCTCATTTATCATTCAGAATCCATGGATTATGTTTGTGTTTTGCTGTATCACTTGAGCTGAAGGCATTTGTATTCAAAATGATTTCTTACTCTGCTCAGAATTTGGAACTATTGGGACCATCATATTTTTCTGCAACATTTCTTTTCATCATTTCAACAGGCCTATTTCTTCCATGATAGTTCACCATTCTTTTCCACCTCCTTGCATCTGCATCATTCCATTTTCCATTGCTGTACAATTGATTTGATTCACTCAAGACTATCCAAAATTTGCAGTTGGAACCAATCTGGTTCTGAGTTTCTTTTTCAAGTTGCTTTGTCTTGGCAATCATCAGCTTACCACAATCTTTTTCTGCTTTGCATGAAAGTAATCACTACTGTATTTCATTAGTTTCAATATCTCATGTGTGCTCTTTTTCTGCCAACTCAATCCACTCAACTAAATGTGATTGCTAAGCACTGGCCTCAAGTCCATCACTAAAGCAGATACAAAACCACTGACAACATCTTTCTCAGGGTCAGTTCAGTTCAAAGACATTTCCCTACTGTTGCACTCACTGGAGTGGGAATAGTAATTTTTACCCCTCCGCTATCCAACACTTTCCCTACTGTTGCTCTCACTGGAGTGGGAATAGTAATTTTTACCCCTCCTATATCCAACACTTTCCCTACTGTTGCACTCAGTGGCGTGGGAATAGTAATTTTTACCCCTCCTCTATCCAACACTTTTCCAACTGTTGCACTCACTGGAGTGGGAATTGTAATTTTTACCCCTCCGCTATCCAACACTTTCCCTACTGTTACACTCACTGGAGTGGGAATAGTAATTTTTACCCCTCTGCTATCCAACACTTTCCCTACTGTTGCACTGACTAGAGTGGGAAATGTAAGTTTGAAGATTTTTAAATAGCTTAATGTTTTAATTTATAATACAATGTTTTTTTCATTAGATTTAATGTTATTGATACATATATATATATATATATATATATATATATATATATATATATATATATATATATATATATTCACTGAAAAAACCATAGGTTTCACACACGTTATAGTTACGAATTAGCATTTAAAAAACCTTGCAAATTCACTTAAAAAACCATAGGTTTCACACATGTTATAGTTAGCTGGACATTTCACTCGTAAAAAACCAATGAAATTCCCCCGTTATAGTTACTGCAGGCAACTATAACTCATGCGACCGCAATCCTCTGCTGATGACGTCAGATATTACATCACTGTATTTAGACACTTATTTACCCATGTCTTCTTCCATTAATCTTTAGCTATACATATATTACAAATATTTATTTTTCAGAAAGACACATATGTCATCAGTGATGTAATATCTGACGTCATCAGCAGAGGATTGCGGTCGCGTGAGTTATACTTACCTGCAGTAACTATAACGGGGGAATTTCATTCGTTTTTTACGAGTGAAATGTCCAGCTAACTATAACATGTTTGAAACCTATGGTTTTTTAAGTGAATTTGCAAGGTTTTTTAAATGCTAATTCGTAACTATAACGTGTGTGAAACCTATGGTTTTTTCAGTGAATTTGTACGGTTTTTTAAATGCTAAGTTATGTTTTTTTTGTTTTTTTTCAGGTTTTACACCGTGCGCGCACCCTGCGCGCACTGTGGGCACTCGGTGCGCTTCGCGCACTGAGCACCCACGGTTCGCAGTGCGCGCAGGGTGCGCGCACCTCGCGATTTAAAAAAAAATATATATATTTTTTTTCTCCCTTGAGGGTCCATCTGTGACCCCCTGACCAAGGCTAGGGGGTCAGGAACTGTCCACTCTGCCCCCTTTTCACGTTCTCCACCTTTGTTTTTCACCCCCTCAGACTGCAAGAGACAAAATGGCGGCCGACACTTCCTGGTTTCGACCGATTCGAATGTTTACCGACATCTAACAACCAATCAGAATTGCGCTCGCGCACGGCAGGGTGCCCGCGTATAGATATTGATATGCTTTTAAATGATATTTTCTCAGGAAATACTGAACAGATTTACACCAGACCTGCAAAAGGCACTTCCTTGACCTTATGGCTACCTCTCTGCCAAATTCCACGTAATTCTGTTCAACCGTTCGGGCTGTAGCTGCGACTAAAGGTCCTATGGAAAAATGCATGGGGGAAACGCGTTCTGGGACCCCCACTTTTTCTCGGCGCCCGCTTGACGAATCACACCGAGACTTTCAGGGTAGGAGCTGAACGGAGCGCCCCATTAGTTTTGAAAATTTCGCGAGGATTCGTCAACCGGCGCCAAAGTTATTCAAAATAGAATTTTGAGATTTCCTATGGAAACTAGGTTGTAACTATAACTATTTACTGTCGACCGTTTGTCACTGCGCTGCGTATTTTAAAAACAGATACTTCGTCTCTTATCATTGTTTCGCGCACCGTGCGCACACAGTAAGCACGCAGTGCTTACTGTGCTTACGGTGCTTACGGTGCTTATAAGCCATGCACAAATGGTGCCCTTCGGGCACCATTTGCACACGGGGTGGAGAGAGTGTGGATAATGTTTTCTTTTATTATTTTTGTTAAAAATATTGTGGTTTTTCACACCACTGATAAGCCCTGCACATTTGGTGGCATGCGGCCACCAAAAGCACAGGGGGTGGGGAGAGTGTGGATAGTGTTTTTTTTTTTTAATTTTTTACCGTACGCGTACGGTAAGCGTAATCGGCGAAATTAGCGAAAAAATAAAAATGGCATTTCTGGCCTTGGGGGTTCTTGGGGGACTCCCTCAACATGGCTATGTGTGTGTGAGCTGTCAAAACAGCTCCTTTACATGTGTATTGGTTTTATTTAACAACCTAACTCTCAGTGCGAGAGAGAAAATGGCGGCCGCCGCTTCCTGGTTTCGGCCGATTCGAATGTTTACTAAGATCTAAGAGCCAATCAGAATCGCGCTCGCGCACGTCACCGTACGCGTACGGTAAGCTTACGGTAAGCGTACCGTAAGCTGGCTCAGATATATATATTGATTTAAAGGCTATTTTCTCAGAATCTACTGAACAGATTTACACCAAACCTACAAAAGGCACTTCCTTGACCTGAGGACTACCTCTCTGCCAAATTTCAAGTAATTCTGTTCAGCCGTTCGGGCTGTAGCCCTGTCTGAAGGTCCTATGGAAAAATGCATGGGAAAAACGCGTTTTGGGACCCCCCTTTCATCTCAGCCCCCGCTTGACGAATCCTCCCGAGACTTTCAGGGTAGGAGCGGAGCGTAGCGCCCCACCTATTTTGAGAAATTCGCGAGGATTCGTCGACCGGCGCCAAAGTTATTCAAAATAGAATGTTGCGGATTTCCTATGGAAAAGGGGTCCTAACTATAACTACCTACTGGCGACCGCCAGTAGGTAATATATATATATATACAAGCTGCCTGTAGTTTGCCGCTCCCGACACAATGGGTGGCGCAGTACACAGAGGCGGTTCCGTGGAATATCTTCACCAAACGTTGTCACAGGACACACAAGACAGCGCACTCCGGCTCATGATTCATTAAATTAATTTATTCCAGCTGCTTCAGAAAGTAAAGAAAACTAACAAACACTTTTCAGCCATCTGGCCTTCCTCAATTGTAATGAAACATGAGTCGGATATATATATTTTTGTAAATTTATACATAATTTAAAAATTATAAAATAAATTCAAATTAATAGTGTAATTGTTTTAGAGTAAATATATATATATATACATGAATTATTATGTATGTGTTTAACTTTGTTTAATTACGTTTTGTGTTATATTTGCTAAAATGTATATCAAATCTACTTTATTTTTTATATTAATTTTATTATTTAACATATTTTATATTTATTTCTTATTTTATTTTATATATGTATATATAAAAAATCGATATTTTATACAACTATATTTTTTACATCAATATTTTTTTTCTTGTTATTTTTGTACTTAGCTGTTTAAGTATAGGGAGTCGATAATTTTGCATTCTATATTTTTTCATCTTTATTGTTTTACACCAATATTCTATCAGTGAACCCACGCAGAAGGAGGGATACACACAAACACCGAATATCCTTCCTACCCTATTGGTGCATCCACATCACATTTACACTTTTTGACCATCGTAAAAATATGGAAGGAGAAACAAGATATCCATATGTAATTTCTCATGCCCATGGCTACTGAAACTCAAAAAACACCCCGCCCTAGTCATCATACTAAGGGGCTCATTACGATGGTGGAATGATCGCCACTGCCGGTCCGGCTGTGGCGAACGCTCCGCCATCGTAACGTGAAAAACCACCTGCCATATTATGATGGCGGTGGGTTCCGCGGCAGAGGGAAAGTCCGCCCGCCGCTTTTCCGCCGGTAGCAATCGTTATGATTGCCTGCCGGGCTGAGCAGGACCACTAAAATGGTGGTGGTGCCTACACCATCCGCCATATTAGGATGCCGGCGGAAGCGAGCCATTCCGTGGCAGTTAAACCGCCATTGAAAGGCTGGCGGGGATTGGTTCCGGTGCCCGTTGCGGGCCTGTTATATCCTTTCTTCCTTTACTTTGGTATGATCCGTTCCCCCTCCTATTACCCTCTCCTTGGTTTCCTCCACCTGGAGCTCACCTTAGAATATTGGCACTGTGGACAGTTGAGGAGAGTGGATGGCCAATAAAGCAATGCTACGAACTTCTCCTGTTACTGTCATTCCTTAATTTTAACACTGGCGATGATTTACTTTGAAGCAGGATTAAGCAGAATACTATTATCGCTCTTCACGGATAATTATGGTGAACCTAGCCGGTACTATGACCTGTTACTAGACCAGTGAATTCACCTTAGCCGAGTTGCTGAAGTGAATCGACGAGACTCTAATGCGCCTAAAGAAAAAGGAATCGAACGTTTAAAAACATATTCAAAAGTGAAGTGAGTCATTTATTCCTGTAATCTTTCTTCAAGAACATTTGAGTTGGCAAGCCATTTGGTTAGGATAAGGTGTGTTAGCTAAGAAACACAGACTTAATAATCTCCAGCCTAAAGTAACTGTAAGAGAATTAGGCTGTCACCTACCGCCATCGAAATCCAGAGGATATTCCTGGGTTCGAGCGTGAACGGCGGTTGGAGAAGTTTCAGTGTAAACCTCCCAGCCGCTGCTGCCATTTCTGAGGTGAGTTGTTCGAGTACCACAGCGGCAAGGCTGAAGTGAAGTTCGCATTCCTTTCTACAGCAAGGAACACACCGCCAGAACACCACTGCACCCGCCGACGCCAGAACATGACGAGGTAGTGATCTCTATCACTGAGTTCAGAGAGGAGGAGCCGACCACGTAAACTCATTGCTAGTCGTATTCCTGCTGGAGTAGCAACCTTCGTTCCACCCCCATTTTCTGGTTCCTGTCAATTTAAGAGCAGGCGCCATGTGGGTGGACAGCGCTTCTTGTACCTGTGCACCAGTTTCTGCTGACCTGGTGGTAATAAGCAGTTTATCCACTGCTGCTGGAGGACTTTCATGTGTCACTTCCAAGAAATAAATTTATAAGAATAAATATATGTAAGGTGACATTTTCTAAGGACCTTTTCAAGATTCCACTTTTCTGATATGCTGTAAGTACTCTTGAACGTCGTTACAGCGAGAACGTTTCAGTGAGATCATTTATATTGTACTCTTCCATGACATATTACTAACTTGAAATATTAAGTCCATGGATTTCTCCTTATAGTATTGTGCTGTAGCAATTGTCAGAGCACTGTTTTTGCAAAGCTTTATCCTTATACATCCAGGGTTCCCCTCTATCCCTTCTTCCCTCTTGTACAATTTTCCATCGCTGGCTCCTCTGTCACCTTTTACTACACTCTCCAGTTACCCATTTCCCACCATCATGGCTGCAGAAAGCATGAGCCAACCTCCTCCTTTCTTAAATGAAGTAGTAGAGCCAGAAATAAGCTGGAAGGAGTGGGTTAAATTGTTTGAATCGTATCTTACAGCCATTGGAGGGGAACGATTTAGTTCAGTACGCAAGCAACATATTCTCCTCCACAATTTGGGTGTACATGGGCGTAAGATTTATGACACATTACCAGAACCTGGAAATGAAGGTGAAGGAGCAGATTAGGGAATGGACAAATTTGTGAGCACCATGAACAAGTTGGAATTGTACTTTGGTGATGAGATAAATGTAGTTTTAGAGCGCCACAGATTATTTAGCAGGACCCAAGCATTGAGGGGTCTCACCCAATTATGCGAATTTGGCAACCTCACTGATTTCTTGATAAGAGACTAACTTGTTTGTTGTACTAACAATGTCGGCATCCGGGAGAAGCTTTTAGCCAAGAAGCCAAGTCTAGGAGAGTCGGTGGCTATTGCTAAATCAGTTGAACATACAGCAAAGTGCATGAGAGAAATGAAGTTCAATGCAGAAGTGGTAGCTAGCATACAGGAGGAGGAGGAAAGGAATGAGGTATGTAAGCTAAAGAATAGGGAAGGTGTGAACAACAAGACCACTAATAATAAAAGAAGTCTAAAATGTTACAGGTGTGGCAACAGCAATCACCTGGCTAACAACGTGTATTGCCCAGCAAATGGTGTAACTTGCAAAAAATGCAACAGAAGGGGGCATTTCGCAAGAGTATGCAGAGAGGGTGACCCCCATATCAAGGAGGGCGGCAGTGTAGAAGGGTTTATGGTCAAAGAAGTAAAATGTGTACAGCCTTTTGAGAAGAAATATGTTTTACAGCTTAAAGATTGTTCAAACAATGTCAATGTCATTTATGCAAAGTGTGATGTAATGTTGAATAACAAATGTATAACAATGTTTGCAGATTCCTGTTCCCCTTTTACTCGTTTAAACAAAATTGATTGATACTTTAGGGAACAGATAGGGAACACGTTGCAGGGGGCTGATATCTCACCCACAGGGTACAACAAGGAGCCCATACCCCTTCTAGGAATGAAGGAGATGCATATTCAGTTCAAGGGAAGGGATACCTATGGGAAAGTACACATTGTAGAGTCAGGGTCCAACCTGTTAGGATGGTAGCACCAGAAGGAACTAGGAATCCTTTTAGATCCCAACAAGAAAGAACAGGTTCTTCTTACTGCTGAAGACCTGGCTGTGGGCAACTTTAGTGATGAATTTCCCAGATTGTTTCGGGAAAAGCTGGGCCTGTTACAAATTTTCCAACACAAAACTATACTCAAGGACAATGCTAAACCCGTTGTTCACGAATTGCGCCCAGTTCCGCAACTAATGAGGGAGCCTTTAGATACAGAATTGAATAAATTGTGCGACATGGGAATTATTCAACCCGTGGAATGTTCAGAATGGTTGGCGCCAGTTGTGATCACAGTCAAGCCCAATGGGGAAGGCATCCGTCTATGTGTAGACTTAAGGAGCCTCAACAAGAGCATCTGGGTAGAAAGACACCCACTGCCGAACATCAATGAGCTGCTCAGTACCACGGGCCAGGCGAGGTACTTCAGCGTCATTGACCTCTCAATGGCTTATCACCAGGTGGATCTGCACCTGCAATCGAGACCACTTACCGAGTTCATAACCCCTCAAGGTGCGTACATGTTCAGTAAAATGCCATTTGGGTTAGCGTCTGCTGCTGCGGTTTTCCAAAAGATCATTCAGCAAGTCTTGAAGGACCTTGACTGCTCCATGTGCTTCCAGGATGATAACCTGGTGTATGGATATACTGTGGAAGACCACGATTGCACACTTAGGACTGTCTTCAAGAAACTCATGGATGCAGGTTTGATGTGCAGAAGCCTAAGTGCAAAATAAGGGTGACGTCGGTCGACTATCCTTGGGCATTCTATTTCTGAAGAAGGGTTTAAACCTAAAGGGAACCTGCTTGGTGCTGTGAGGGATGCTCCATATCCCAAAAAACAAGGACAAACTCAAGTCTTTCCTAGGCCTGATAGAATACATGGCCAAGTACGTAAAGAACTTTGCGTCCAAATGCAAACCAGTGTGAGAATTACTAAAGAAGAATAAGGCTTTGAATGGTGTGAGCGGCATAAAATGGTGGTGGATATGCTCAAAGAAGAGATCCTAAGTTCGCCTGCTTTGGGGGTTTTTGATTCTAGGAGAAAAACCATCCTTACCACAGATGCATTCAACAAAGGATTTGGGGGCCACACTATCACAAAGAGATGGGAAGGAAGAAAGGAGCATCGCCTTTGCTTCCCGATGCCTTATGAATGCAGAGAAGAATTATTGGCACATTCCTTTATCCTCTTCTCTTTTTTCTTTGCACAACCCCCTCACCGAAGTGCTGAAACGACCATGCATTTATATCTCCTGTGTACGCTAATGCCATTTGCGCCAGGCACCAACAGATTGGTTGAAACTAGGATGTGTTAGCATATGGCACAGGCAATATTGTATGAGGATTGGGAAATGCAGTGCTGCAGCGCGAATAGGGAGTAGCACACAAGGATTTACCAGTAAATGCCTTCTGGAGAAATGTATGCATCACTATGTGTTGTAATTCCACTTCTGTAACTCATTGTTGATATACACAGTGTTTTTATTGTGTTGCTTTGTATGTGTCTGGATAATGTCTCAGATACTCAGTTACATAACAATGCAATATAAGTAAAGAAAAAGTAAGAAAAGAGCCATAAAGATATTTAAACAAAAAAATGAATGCAGAGAAGAATTACTTGGCCATGAAGCATTTTAAATTCTTCCTGTTGGGGCTGAATTTCACCATTCGCACAGATAGCAAGCCCCTCACTTTCATCTTCACCATGAAAGGTATGGAGAACTGCACTCCACGTATTGGAAAATGGATTATGGGGCTGGAAAATTTTAATTTCAAAGTGGAGTTTGTCTCTGGTGAAGACAACAAAGTTGCCGACTTATTATCGAGAACACCCTTGGAAGTGGAACAACCCGAGGAGATGCTAGACAGTCCCATCATGATGGTGGATGACCCAGCAATTGCAAAGGAAGGATGGAAGAAGACGAGGTTTTGGACAAAATTAAGATCATATTGAGAGAAGGGTGACCCAGCAAGTGCAGTGATCTGGAAGATGAACTCAAAGACTTCTGGGAAGTCAGGAATGAATTAAGTGTTAACGGTGACAGACTCTACCGACAAAATAGAGTTGTACCGTCTGCAGGTCTCAGAAGGAGGATAATCGAACTTGCGCATGAAGGACATTTGGGATGCAGCATTACCAAAAGTAGACTACGTGCAACCTTCTGGTTCCCGAGGGTGGACACCATGGCAGAGCAAATAGTGAAGGACTGTGTCAGTTGTGCCACAAGTGATAAGTCTAAATCCCTATGCAAGGCCCCTTTGTCCCCTGTTATCGTACCCCTTAAGCCATGGAGTAAACTAGCCATGGACATTATTGAACCCATAGACAACCTGAGTATCCAGAAGAGGTTCATGTTGGTTTTGGTTGACTACACTTCCCATTGGGTCACACAGAAATTTGTAAGTCGCATAAACACTAATGCCGTCCTGGATTTCCTCAAGGACGTATTCTCCAAGGATGGCATACCTTCCACCATAGTCACCGACAATGGTGTACAATTTACATCTCAACACATGAAGGAATTCTTAAGCAATATGAACATCAAACACAAATTGACTGCCCTATATTGCCCAAAAGCAAATGGCCTGGTTGAGAGGACAAATAGGATGATCAAGGAACACATCCAACTGGCCATAACCAACTCTCATGACCTGGAGTTAACCTACATGGCTGTTTGTGGGTATACCACACCACGCCTAATCTGATAACAGGGGATTCCCCTTTTGTTTCCCTCAGAAGGAGAGAGCCCTGCACAAAACATATCCTAGTTGGTTGGAAGGAGGTAGAGCAGTAAATCCTAGGCCTGAGGAGGTTGGCAGGAAGATCGATCTGCACCAATCTAAGTATAAAAAATGGTACGACAAAATGAATAGGGTCAAAGCCCCCAGTTGGAGAGTAGGTGCTGTGGTGCAGGTCATGAGAAGCGTGAAAGAACCACACAGTCTAAGCAAATTCTACCCTCCTTGTCACATTGTAAAAGCATTCAACTATGTAGTTCTCCTTGATAATGGACAATGGTGGAGTTGTAAAGTCTAAAATGTTTACATGATATGTAGAATCGTCGTATTTTGCTATTATTTTTTTCCTTTAAGGAGGGAGTTGTGTTATATCCTTTCTTCCTTTACTTTAGTATGATCCGTTCCCCCTCCTATTACCCTCTCCTTGGTTTCCTCCACCTGGAGCTCACCTTAGAATGTTGGCACTGTGGACAGTTGTCGAGAGTGAATGGCCAATAAAGCAATACTGTGAACTTCTCCTGTTCCTGTCATTCCTTAATTTTAATAGGGCCCCCCTTGTGTTGGGGGGGGTGGGTGCACTGAGGGGGTACCCATGGTACCCCCTTACATTTCACTGCACCAAGTGGCAGGCACAGTGTAGTGCCTGCCACGTAGTGCAGTGAAATGCACAACATGCTCTTTTTCACATCGTGCAGGTGCTTCTGCCAGCACCGTCCGCCTCAATCTTAACTGTGCAGAATCCAACCGCAGTGGTGGCGGGCCCTTCATAATCGGATGAGCGGGACCCCCGCACACATGGCAGTCGGACCCAACTCGCTACGAAGGCGGCCGGAGGAGATCCGCCATCATAATGGGGCCCAGAATGTTATTCAGGTAGACAATTTTTACCATACATCTAAGTTCACATGCTAGTGGCTACAAAGACAATAAATGCTGAAATATATCCAACAGGATTCTCATTCCAATAAAAAGGTTTATCTTCTACTTGCATTCAGAGTCAACCAAGAAATTTCATCATTAAGCCCTCTCAGATCTGTACATAACTTAATGCTGTTCAAACAACAATGATTCAGTCATATCTTTATGCCATGATTTTAGTATTTCAATGATATACCAAACCAAATCCTGATCAGTGTGTCCCTGCCAATAGGGTGTTTGGTTGTTGTTAGATCTGGGGGTCTCTAGTTGGCAGAGGTAGGTACCACTGTCCAAATAGGGACCCTTACTTCTAGTCAGGGTAAGGGGGATACATCTTTAGATAACCCCTGCTCACCCCCTTGGTAGCTTGGCACGAGCAGACAGGCTTATCAAAGGCAATGTGTAAAGTATTTGTACCAACACTCACAGTAACACAGTGAAAACACCACAAATGGACTCCACACCAGTGTAGATAAATAAAGTACTTTTATATAAACTACACAAGACCAAAACGACAAAAATCCAACATACACAGTTCAAGAATATGGTTTCAAAAAGAGTTCTTAGCTTAGCGACAAAATCATTCACCGTAGCGTCAATTTTAGCCAACAGTACCTGGTGATGCGATAAAAGTTCTTAGCGGTGCTCAGGCCTCGAAAAACAAGCAACAGCGTCAGTCCTGAGACCCTGGGAAGGCGAGGCGGCAACCCCGCTGCATGCAGCGGGCATGGGCGACGAATCCAGTCTGTATGGGGAGTGAGGCGATACTTGTATGGATTCCAAGGCGTAGCTTTTCCGGTAGAAATTTACTCGCTAAGGCACGATGCGACAAAATTCGGCCTGCTAACGAGTGGGGCGACAATTTCACCAGCGATTAACTGGGTTGGCTCTGCGACGATATTCGCAGCGATAAAATTCTGCCCGCTAACGAGCAGTGCGATGATTTTGGCTGGCTCTGCGACGATGTTCGCAGCGATAAAATTCTGCACGCTAACGAGCGGTGCGATCATCTTGACTGGCTCTTTGACGATCTCACCCAGCGGCGGCAGGCTCTGCGATGAAGTTCGCAGCGATAAAATTCTGCCCGCTAAAGAGCGGAGCAGTGATCTTGGCTGGCTCTGCGACGATCTCACCCAGCGGCGGCAGGCTCTGCAACAATGTTCGCAGCGATAAAATTCGGCCCGCTAACGAACGGGGCGACAGTTTCACCAGCGATGATCTTGCTGAGCGGCGGCAGGCTCTGCGACGTTGTTCGCAGCGATAAAAATTCGGCCCACTAACGAGCGGAGCGGCGGAAATTTTCTCGCTAAGCCGGCTGTGCGTGAAAAAGTGCAGATCCTTTGCTTGTTTCTTCTTGGTCAGCTTCCCAACAGCAGGCACAACTTCCATAGGGCCCACAATTGGATCAAGCACTCTAGGAAGGGCAGAACTCACACAGCAGAGTTCAGGGGGGAGCTGGGGGTGAAATCCTTTTGTTCCTGGGACTTCTTAACAGGAGGCCAGCTCTACTCAGGCCCTTGGAGATTCCTTCAAGCCAGGGGACACAGCACACAGCAAAGTCCTTCCCCTCTCCTTGGCAGCAAAGCAACTGCAGGTCAGCCTTACAGCAGGTCAGTCCTTCTTCTTCAGTCTTCCAGCTTTCTCCTTGGCAGAGGTTCCTTCTTGATTCCAGGATGATCTAATTTTCTGTAGTCTGGGTCCCAATACTTATACCCCAAAATCCTTTGTCCTCTGAAGGCAGAGGGGCCTTGGCCTAGTCAGAACCAGTTATGGCCAGTCCTGGAGCACTCTGTTTATTGGTTTCTTCTTTCCTTTGAGAGAGAGGGGAAGGGTCGTCAGCTGCCCAGCAGGGGGTGGAGCCAGCATTGTGGAAGGCAGGCACAGCCCTATTCAGGCCCAGGTGCTACTCCTCCCACCCATCTACAGGGGAATGTCCCTATTCAGCCCTGGGCGGACTCATCCAGCCTCTGGGAGCCACCCCTGTCCCTGTCACTCACAAACCAGACAGTCAATTCACAAACAGGCCAAGGCAAACAGAAAGGGCAGAAAAGGAAAACAGCCAGCTTCTAAAAGTGCTGTTTTCACACACAGGATTTAAAAACCATCCTTCCTAAAAGATGTGTTATTAAATTCTGAATTCAGTGATACCTGACTTTAGCTTTCTATCTTGCTCCTATGGGAAGATATGCAGGTAAACATTATACTCCGCATTCCCCATTATAGCCTATGGGCAAGATAGCCTTTCAATAGTGAAAAACGAAAATGGCTGTAATTCACTACCCGAGCATGTCACCTACACCAATACATGCTCTACCTTTCACATACACTGCACCCTGCCCAGGGGGGTACATAGGGCCTTCCATACGGGTGTCCAATGTGTACAGAAAGGGAAGGGTTAGGCCTGGCCAGTGTGGACACAGGTCTGGTCAGCATGGCAGTTAGCAACTGCAACCAGGCACTGCGGTGGCAGGCCTGTGACACCATTTTAGGGCTACTCCTGTGGGTGGCACAATCAGTGCTGCAGGCCCACTAGTAGCATTTGAATCACCAGCCCTGGCACACTCAGTGTACTTTACTAGCGGCTGACAGGTGAAACAAATATGCCAATAATAGATAACCAATCAATATAACAATTTACCTAGGGAGCACTTGCACTTTGAAACTGATCAGCAGTGGCAAAGTGCCCAAAGCATCTAAACCAGCAAAAACAAAATCCAGCATAGCGTCAAAAATACAGGAGGTAGAGGCAAAGAGTCAGGGGAAACCACGCCAAAGATGCCAGGTCTAACAGTCGTGTTTTGTAGATTCCCACCAACATCTTATAGTGTTATGATGTTCAGTGATTCTGGTACATACATTCCTCGTCGTCACCCCTATGGACATAAGATCAAAAGGACACTTAATAATGTATACCACATTCTTAGAATTACAGTTAGTAAATTGTTTTAATTTCCACAATGTTTGGAACCTTAGATCTATTGTGGTTACCCTATATGTCAACCAAAACACATTACAGTTGACACAGGGAAAATGTCCTATTGAAGCCTGAGTTCCACAGGGTGAGCTGTTTGTTTTTAATTTGAGGTTTCTTGGGGTGTGTCCACACTAGACAGTCTTTCAAGCTTCTACCTCTCCTAAAAGAGAACATTGGCTACTCAAGGATAAGATCGCCTGATGTCAAAATGTGCCAATTCTTGTTTACAATGTTCTTCACCACGTTGAAAGTAGGGACAAAGATAGTGTCACAGATAAGCTTGTCCTTTTTGATTTTACTGTATGTGGTCATACGTTGATCCCTGTCATTATTCAGAGCCCTCTTATTTACTTTATTAGTCAAATGGCAAGGATAGTTCTTCTCCAAAAGGTTATGAGACTGTTTTTTTGCAATTGTCCTTGAGTCTAAGTTGTAAAAATTGCGCCGCTGAAAGATTTTCTCTAAGAGAACATGGGTGAACATTTTCAAGCGGAAGAAGATTGTTTCTATAAGTAGGTTTACAAAATACATCTGTTTTTAGACTTCCATTTTCCGTGTAGATTGTATGTTCAAGAAAATATAGCTTTTCTTTTTTCATCTTGATGCAAAATGTCAAAAAGGAACAAAGTGAATTAAACCAATAGGAAAAAGTGTTTGCCTCTTGTTCATTGCCTTGTCAAATTAAAAGAATTTCATGTATATATAATTTCCAAAGCTTTATGTTCTTTTTGGAAGTATGAAAGATATGTTTTGCTTTCAAGAGCATGTACATATAGACATACCAAACTTGGGGCAAAGGTACTGCCCATTAATGTCCCATGTACCTGAAGAAAAATCTCCTACTTTCTACCCCCAGTTAAGCCAATTTTCACTTATTTGACCCTAATGGGTCATTGCAGTGGGTCAAGGCAATGTGTTGTACTAGCCCAAATGTTTCTACCATGTACGTTTAATGATCAAAAAGTGAATCTCTCAGCCTATGATGAGTCTGCAGTTTGAGTAAAAAGAAAGAAAGGACTCATAGTGCCAGTTTTGCCATGGCTTGAAAAATATTGCTTTAGGTGGCTGAGAATCAATTGCGTATGATTTGACACATGAAGCTTTGTTTTGTGGGTATTAGGCCAAAAGGCTAAATCATATGGTTTGAGAGAAAGATATAACAGATTTCAAATCTAAAAATCTTTAAACACAGGTAAAGAGTGAAAAGAAGTCTGGTGGATACCATTGACCCATCTAGACCCACCTTGCAAAGTGTGAATGCCAAGGGTTCTGGTATGCGCACTTGTCAAATCCGCCTTTAGTCGTATTGATTGGGCAGATAGGGATTGACGTACTCCAAAAAAGAGTTTAAAATAAGAGTTAGATCCTTTAACGACAAAATGTTACATTTTAAAATGGAATTTTTTTTAGCTTTTAAAATAATTGTAAATCTCATAGCCAGGATTCTAGGACCTCATGTCCTGCAAATGGATTCTGTAAAAGTGATCACAATTTGGCCACAACCATGAATACTGAATGCATTTGTATTTTACAAACCGATCTACGTATTGATAGGTCAGTTCACAAAATGTGCTAACCAATCTATGTACTATTAGATCAGATGACAAAATACCGAGTTGTAGTAGGTCACAATTTGACCTACTTCATAAATATTAATTGTATTGTATTGTATTAAGAATTTATAGAGCACACTGTGACCCTACGGGTATTCTGGTGCTAGAGCACGTGGGATCAGTTATGTGATGACAGTTGCACAGATAAGAAAACTAAATTACACCCTGTGAAGGAGCCAGGTCTTCAGCCTCTTTCTAAATGGCAGCAGGTCATCTATATGTCTGAGTTCGGCTGGGAGTTTGTTCCACGCCGAAGTTGCTGCGATGCTGAAGGCTCTCCCGCCTGATCTAACTCTTCTAAACTTGGAAACTCTCCCCAATTTTACTGAGAAAGAGCGAAGATTGCGTAGGGGAGCGTACCATTCAAATCTGCTCTGTAAAGGCTTGGGCCCAATGCCATGTAGAGCTTTGAAGACTATGCACATTGATTTAATGTGTTAGATAATAAATTTGAGACCCACAACGATTGGCTACAGATGTTTCTTCCATATTCACAAAAGGAAGGGGCTTCTCTGGGACCCCTTCCCATCTGCAAATGGTTTACCACTTTCTTTGAGGTGTTAGTTAAATAGTATTGTTTTATGAACTTATTTTAGTTGTAAAACATTAATACATACAATAACAATGATCTTAACATGTCCCTTGTAAATACTGATTCCTTATGAATATCTAAACTCATTAATGATAGGAAAACATTTTCTGAATTGTTGAACGGGCAAAGTACATTTCAAAAAGGGTTTGAGTGTTCACAAACCTTCTGATCTACAGAATGAAAGGGTTTACAAATGCAAAGACACTTTGTACACAAGACCCTTATTTCTTAGGCTATGTGTTTCTCAGTTTACTTTTCAAATAATCATTTAAAAGTTTTAGTTTGTAACTTGTAATCTAGATTCTGTTCTGTATCTCTAATGCAAGAAACCTCCTACAGTCAGACATAGGGGCTACAAAAAATTACAGAATTTATACAGGTGAATAATTGACCTTATTGACATTGATGATAATTTCTCAATGTATTTACTAAAACAGTTTAGACACTATCGCCATTATTTAGATATAGATTATATGTGCTTGAATTATGTTTCAAAGTACACATTATAATAGAATTATGGGCTGAGACAGTAAGGAATGTAAGACAACTCCATTAAATAGGTTTCTTGTGTATGTGTGAATGCAGTGTCGCTTTATTAAATGACTCTGACTCTTTCTGAATCATGTAGGTGGAAAATAGTTAGCTAGATTCCTCCGTCTTACTCTAGACATTTTTTCACATTTCCACAACATTAGCAATGACTACTTTTGTAACTGATGAAAGTGCTGTTGTTGTATGTAGACCAGGAGCCAGGGATGTAGTTAAGTAGATTTATTGATTCAGGTAAGATGGTACAGGGTGCCCCACCGGGAGCAGCATCCTGCTGCTCAGCCCCACTCAATCCAACTGATCACTCATTCAAAGCATGCACACACTCCCAACATTCTATGACATCATACTCCTGCAGGCTGAGCAGCCAGGACTAGGAAGTATAGGATATAACATATCTCCTTCCTTTAGAAACAATTAAAACAACAAGAAGCAAATTGAATGAAAATATCACATTCCATTACTAGGAAATTAAATCAATTAGATCACAAAAATCATATTAGATAAATAAATGCATCCTTAGTTCACAATATTAATCAATTAGCATTCTCGGACATTAAGATCAACAAGATCAAATAAAATTATAAGAGATAAATGATTTCTCTTTCGTTCACATAAGAACATATAGCGTAAATAATTGTGTTCTTCATATATAGAATGGTAACGAAACATGTAAGGTCACATTAAAAAAATTGCACATGTTTCAGGTATGGTGCAATCAAAACAAATTGCAAAAGTTTTAGAAATTGCAATCAACACACTTACCTAGTACACACTGGAGAACACCACAACACACCTATCTCCCTCTGCTAAAGAACATGAAAAGAAAAAATAAAACGTGCACATGTTCCAGTATAGATGTAATAACGCACAATAAATGATGTATAAGGGAGAACAAAAATGTAATGCATGCCGAACATTACAGTTTATATAGCTTGTGCACTACCAACGCAACCTTGACGTGCGAGACAAAAGATAAAAATAATGCACACGACAACTACAACACTAATTCTTGAGTACTCTGCCAAATGCAACCCTGACATGCGAGGCAAAGCACCTTCCCAACACAACCCTGACGTGTGAGGCACATTCCCAACGCAACCTTGACGTGCGAGGGACCCTGCCAACGCAACCATGACGTGCGAGGCAAAACACATTCCCAACACAACCATGACGTGTGAAGGACACTCCGAACGCAACCATGACGTGCGAGGGACACTGCCAACGCAACCATGACGTGCGAGGCAAAACAAAATAAATACTACACGGGCTACATCTAGAAATGGACAAGGTACTAGCACAAAAGAAATCACTGTACACCTGGAAATGTATGTGTACCTTATAGATCAAATATGCACATATCCATTGTGCAATCACTCCGCACTGAAGTTTCACTCACGAACTTAACACAACCAAATACCGGAAAATTTACAGAACGACATACAACAATACACATGCCAAAATAACGCAACTTCCATACCACTCACATGTACCACTCACTATTACCGCTCACCCGTATCACTCACTACCACAAATGATATCCTGTATGGGCGACACATAAAAAAAACTTTATGACAGTATTCTCCATGCTTGAATGGCTATATACTCCAACAAGTCAAATCAATTAAAACATTAGGTGAGTGACCACTCACCCAAACCCACAGCGCAATTAGCATCAAAACAAATCCTCTTCCAGCCCACGACATGAAGGGGAAAGTCAGAAAGCAGGCTTGCGGGCAGCAACACCTAGTTCAAAGTATAAATGGATCCACAGATCGACTAGTATGCTAGAGTCACTATAGCACGGTGCTAGTGTTAGAAATGATCACATTGAAAGACACCTCAGTTTGTTGCTCGAACAGGAACAGACACGTGCGTTGGATCGGTTTCTCCTTTCAGCCAAAAGTCTGCCACGCTTGACCAAAAGACCTCGCTATTACACAAAAAATGAATCAAAGAAGGTCATCGTGCTTCAATCTTCGGAGATATCTTCCTCCTTACGTAGTGCCAGATTCCGCTGTGCCAATACGTTGCCACTGAACTGGGTCATGGCAGCCGCACGCAGATCCACCATCTTGACCAACGCGGCTCTGTGGAGTTGTCAAGGCAACGTACGGCGCCCTAGTACATTGAATGCGTTACTTTGGAACGCCGCCGGATGACATCAGCGCTGTGGGGTTACCAAGGGAACAATCCGGAGTTACGTCGTTAGTGCGCGCCTGCTACACATCGGACTGAAACCAACAAGAGAACTCAGTTGTGATACTCCACGCTCTCAAGAGAACCTCACGCCCACAACAGAATGCTGGTAGGTGTTTGAACCGCAACACAAGCTGAGACTGTCACCCCGATGCAACTGCTCTCCACTGTCTCCATCGCCTTCCGTTACTAATGCACTCCGCTCGACTTGTGCACTAAACTGTGGAATGCCTTTAGATAAGCTTACATACAGTCAACTAACTGCAGCTAATGTTCACAACATCAAAAAAAACACACTGTCGGTTCGCTGCATATCCAAACTTGTACATTGGTTTTAAAATAAACGCTGTTCAAATATTTTCTTGCTGCCAGCTGTTGAAAAAAACCTAATACTGCCAGTTTACTCCATGTGGCATGCAGTCCATAACTCGATCCCTAACGTGCCTCCCTTTAATATTTCCAAATGACTTCAGATATTTTTCAGGCAGGTTAACACGCAGTAGTTTGTAGGTTGGCAGGTTTCAACATCATGTGATTTAAATATCTTCAGTTCAAAATCCCACAGCAAAAACGTTCATTTTATGCAGTCTGTAGGCTTCAAGCCACCCAAGCCACTTAAAGTCTAATGCCCAACACATACCTCTGTGGACTGTCTGTTGGAAAAGACACCGGTGGGGCATCCAAGGCATTGCACAGGCTTAGTTTCCAGGCTTGTTTTCAGACACTGGCCATCTTCTCAAGTTCCTTGTGTAATTTCTTGATTCTTCACGCGTGGTTCTTTTAAAAATCGTCGCCATTTTTGTAACTGATGAAAGTGCTGTCGTTGTATGTAGACCAGGAGCCAGGGATGTAGTTAAGTAGATTTACAGATTCAGGTAAGATGGTACAGAGTGCCCCACCGGGAGCAGCATCCTGCTGCTCAGCCCCACTCAATCCAACTGATCACTCATTCAAAGCATGCACACACTCCCAACATTCTATGACATCATACTCATGCAGGCTGAGCAGCCAGGACTAGGAAGTATAGGATATAACAACTACCAGCACACTGTCTTCTGTTTGCACGATTAAAAGAACATGAATTATCAAATCATTGCTACAATGTTTTGCCAAGGTCAATTGTCTTAAGAGTACAGAGTGCCTTTGAATGTTTTGCTGCAAGAACATGCAGTGTGATGCTTAGGATCAGAACACCTGGTTGGACCTAAACTGAAAGCAAAGCTCACAAATGTATTGTAATGGTGACCCAGTAATGTATGTGGACTAAAAAAAATAGCTTCAATATTTGAGACGGCGAGCCTGGTGACCAAGAAGGAACATACACATACAATACATTCTTTTGAAGCACAGCAAAACTTTAAAAGAAACAACCTAATTTCTGTTACTAAAAGGTTCAGCAAGCCCTATTGTTGGAAAGCGGATTTTTAGTTGAAGGGAAGGGACTTATTGAGGATTTTAAGAGCCCTGTGCAACACGAATTTTGGGGGGCCATGCTCGGAACAGCTCTTATTTGCCTCTTTGGCCAGGTCACTGACCGTGCACAGGCACACCAGTCCAAATTCTAAATGTGTTTACATTTAATATTCAGGGATAATGACGTTTTTCTTCAATATTATAATACAGCAGCAGCACACTAATATTATTGCAAATAATCTTTGGGACCCCCTCCCTCACATTTCTCATATGGGATGCCCCGTTTTGATCTAAAACAAATGTTTTCATGGATGTTACATGGTTTTCAAAAACAGACATTTCTCTGTAACACACTCCCACACATCACAAACCTTAAAATAAATGAAAAGAAAACTGTATTTAAAACAAACTGTTTAGGAATTATGCAAGGTCATGAGGGAAAAACTGCAGAACAGAGCTGGCTCGATCATGAGACACCCTGAAAACTGGAGCCCTGGACCAATCAATCAATCAGGGGTTTATAAAGCACGCTACACACCCGTGAGGGTCTCAAGGCGCTGAGAGAGGGGGGGTTTGGACAGCTCCGGATCAGTCGAAGAGCCAGGTCTTGAGGTCCATGTTTTTTCTAAGCGTCTGCAGGAGGGCGTGGCTTCTTGTAGTTCAGTGGTGAACCAGGCGGCCTTCAGAGGGCGTTGTTTGGCAGGGTGACGGAGGGGTGTGAGCTAGTCATTGCAGCAGGTGATCCAGTGGTGAAATTCTTTGGCTGCGGAGTTGGTGTCGGTCGTGGTGCTGGGGGAGTCTTGGAGGAGGGTGGTGTTGAGGTGTTCCTCTGTGACCTTGCTCCAGTTGCTTTGGGGTGGGCGCGGGGCAGGCTTGGGTGCGGGGTAGTGTTGAAGGTGAAGTGGAAGCAGTTGTTGTCCATCCAGGGGGGCTGGGTGGTGTGACTGAAGTGGATGTTTGTCCCTCCTGCGAAGATGGGATCGAGGGTGTGTCCAGCTCTGTGAGTGGGCGTGTTGACCAGCTTTTTCAGTCCGAGGTTGTCGAGGAGAGTGGTGGAGTCGGGGTCGTTGTAGTTGTCGAGGTGGAAGTTCAGGTCCCCGAGTAGAATGTAGTCCGTGGTGGTGATGGTGTGGGGTGTGGTGAGCTCGGCGATGGCAGTTGCGGACTGGGTGTGAGGTCCCGGTCATCTGTAGATGAGGATGCAGCGTGGTCTTGATCTGGAAGTGGAGGTGCTCCGTTTTGGAGTGTGGGTCATTCTTGCTGTATGTGGAGAGCTGAGGGGGGTCTTGTGTGCAATGGTGAGTCCTCCTCCTGGGCGGTGAGGGCGGTCTAGTCTCTGGATCTTGTAGCCGTCCGATCTCTACGGCGAACAGGGCCCACTTTACCGATGTCTTAAAACGTCTCTGTTGAAGGGGATGGGAGCCCTCTTTCAATAACAATGGCATTCTTCTTGACTAGGTCTGTTTAGGTCTCAATAATTTAAACCTGAGCTCAACCCTTCGTAGCTGTAGCACAAAGTAGCTAGGCTTAACTTAGGAGAATTGTGTAAACCATTTATTAGTAGCAAAACAATTAAAAAGTAGAAAAGATAGTGCAATAGAAATTCCACTCCAATTAATAAAACAGTGAAAAGTTTAATGAGCAAATAGACGCCAAAACCACAAAAATCAGATGTAGGTGAAAATGCAAAAAAGTGACTGTGAGAAATTAGGTCACTGGTTGAGGGAGTTGAGGGGGGTGACCCTAATCAAGCAGGAACCACAATCCTTGTCAGAGTGAGGCACGAGCAACCCCAAATTATCTGTGCTCAGCCTTCTGGTAGCTAGACACAGAGCAGTCTGGCTTAACTTGGAGGCAATGTGTAAATTACTTTATTTACTTCAAACAGTAATAAAGTGAAAATCGCATCCAAGAAAGATAGAATACATTATAATAAATAAAACAAGACCAAAACAACAAAAATACAATCTGTAGAACTTGAGATATGCAAGTTGAAAGATTTCAGTGAAAACCGTGTCAAAAAGCATAAAGTGCAAACTCTGGATATCTGATTGCTCTGGACCAGGACAAAGTAAGAAGTTCAGGCTGACCGTGATAGAGTGCCATTTATGTCCACTGAACAAGAATACTTTAAAACCTGGTTCTGGAGCATTGCAAGATACTGGACCAAGGATGCTTCGCGCAGCTGAGGCGATGTGTCGGTTCCCAAAAGAGCTTCTAGGCAGCATTGTGAGAACCGGAGTCACCGTTGAGGCTGTAGTCAATGAGAGATTTGTGATGCAAGTGACGGCTTCTGTGAAACGTTGGTCAGCAGCATTTCTGATGCAGGCTGCGAGATCGATGTGGAGTTTTTGCACTAGGAGGACCCTTGCAGCAGAGGTGATGCATCAATTCTAATCAGGATTGTGCCACACAGCATAGGCAATGCATTGGTTCTGCTGGATCCAGAAATTGACTGATAGAATCACATTTAGGTTCACTTCCCAGGGTCCAGGACTGTGGTGACACCACTTGCCAGGTCAACAAAGAAGGGCAACAGTCGTTCAGACCAGTAGTCCAGCAGAGTGGCAGTCCTTTAAGCTGCACAGCAGGCCTTCCACATGTCTAGAAGTGTACTGAAGAGTTGGTGTCTGAGGTGCAATATTTATACCCGGGCCTTCCTTTGACATGGGTTTCCTTTGGAAGTCCCTAGGCATCCTGCCTTCCCTGTACTGGCTCCAGACTAACTTCAGGGGGGTATTCAGCCATGTGTGGAGACAAGATACAGCCTATTCAAGTGTAAGTAGAGTTGTGTCCAGCTCCAACCTCCTGTCCTGCCAGTGATGGCCATCCAGGCACACCAAAGCTCTCTATTGTGTGTGGCTGTCTAGGAGGAATACACAAAGCTCAGCTGTCAGCTACACCCAGTCAAGTGACCCAGAGACAAGCTGCAGGCACTAAATGGCTAAGGCAGGCATATGTCAACTTCCTAAAAGGGGTATTTTCAAAATTGTAGTATAAAATCGACTCCGGCAGGAGAGAGGATTTTTCACTAAAATTCCAAGGACATCAAACATGATCTGGTTCCCTGTTCTCATTTGGAAATTACCACATATTAAATATAATAAGGTAGCTCCAGCGTTATCCTATGAGAGAGGCAGGCCTTGCAGTAGTGTAGTACAAACATGAATTAGGGTTTTTCATTACCAGGACATGCAAAACTTAAAAGTACATATTACACTTTTGAAATACACTGCACCCTGCCCGCTGGGCTGTCCAGGACCTACCCTCAGGTTGACTGATATGTATTAAAAAAAGGAATGTTTGGGCAGGTGAAAGGTTTATTTTGCCAGGTTGAAATAGCAGTTTAAACCTGCACACACAGCATGTAATGGCAGACCTCAGCCATATTTTAAGTGCTACTTAAGTGGTTGGCACAATCGGTTCTGCAGGCCCAGAAGTAGCATTTAATTCCCTGGCCCTGGGCACAGGTAGTGCCACTTTACTAGAGACTTTGAGGTAAATTACAGATTCTAATTGAGTCTAAACCAATTGTACCATGTTTGAAGGAGAGAGCACAAGCACTATAGTGCTGGTTAGCAGAGGTGAAGTGTGCAGAGTCCTAAAGTCAGCAAAAACAAAGTCAGCAAAACAGGAGGGCAGAAGGCAAAACATTTGGGGAAATCCACACCAAGGATGCCAGGTCGAACAGTGACCTTTCCTTAAACGTATAAAAAATTAAAATAGACATTTATACTCCACATGGCATAAATTTTGTGCCATACTGCGTTCAACCGCTAGCTAGAAACACTTGGAGAGATCTTAAGAAACTCTGATGTTCTGTATCACCAGTATCTGAATGACATGCAAATCTATCTCAAAGATTTTCTCCCCAAATGACATCCCCCTGCTTCCAAACTCCCTATTCAGTTTCCAAAAATGGATGTTCAACCACTACCTAAAAATAATGTATTCCCTGCTCATCCAAGAATGTATTGATTTGTGCTCACCCATGGGCTGCAGGTTGGATGTCGTGGACAGATCGAAATGTCTGGGATTTGTATTAGACAACTGTCCCAACCGGCAATACCATATATCCACCAAGGCAAAAACGCACACAACACATGCAGCTCATCTGGGGTATCAGACACTTTATCACTAATTAGGACACACAATCAGTAGTATACATTCTTCATTATCATGACTTCTCACCAGCACTGCAATGAGATATCATCAATTTGTGTTAATGGGTCTGCTATACCGTTAATAGCACAATATCTACATTTCTCAGCGACAGACATATATTTTAAGGCAAAAGCAAAGTGGGCAAGAGCGCAAGACCCCCACCTTCCAAACTGCCCCAGAAAAAGGGAACTTTCTCTCTGTTTGACCTTTGACTATTCTATTTCTCTCTCTCTCAATCTCTCTTCTTGTGCCTATCTCTACCTCTGACTCCTCCTCTCTTCTGAGTGTCTTCTAAGGGTTTTTGGGTCCCAGGCAAGACATATTTCAACTGTTGTGGGACCCTGTTAAAGTTTGATATATAATTCCGTATTGTTTGGCATCAGTGACATCATGACTTATTGTGAAATGGGCAATGAAATTCACATTTGTTCCATACAGGAGCCCCCCTGAGGCTCCAAACACCTTATGATGATACTGCTCAGTGGGACGTTAGTGATAACACCGGGGAACACAACTTCTGTTCAGGGCTTATATGCCCTTCATGCATAGTAACATCATTTCTTGCTGGGACTGCTCTCCTTTATTGGCCAATACCAAAATGTGTTTGTACTTGTAAATACATGTAGTAGTACAGCCTTGGCTTCTCTTCTCAAAAGCATTATCATGCATTTCATGTGCAGAACCAACACTTTTCAGCAGCGCTGTCTGACCTTTAATGCAGGTTCAATGTGGATTCAGGAAGGCTAGATCCATGCTTGATTTTTAGAACTAGTAACAGTTTCCTTAATGTCAATATTTTGAAAATCTGGCATTGATCTATCATTCCTGCGCCTACAGTGGACTCTCATGTTTTAGAGGTACATCATAGAATATAATTTCCACGAATATCTGCTACCTCTTCAGGTTCAGTCCAAAACCTGATACCAGCATTTAAGACTGTCCAGCATTTACATGCAAGCTTGTTATTCGTGTAATGTTGTTCAACAAATGAAACAGCAGAGGCACATCACAGAATTAAGTAAATGGGATATGACTAAGCAACCTACCTCTCCCCCTTCCATGAAAATTAAGCCCACCAACCTGTTGGATTTCCCCATTTGGTGCTGGTGAAACAGTTGAATTTTAAAGTGACTTTTACAGTAAGATAAGAACGTACTGCCACCCTTTCCAGTAAAAATACCAGGTGGGTTTGCCTACGGATGAAATAAGCTCATGTATGCTTAGGTTCTAGCAGAATTTGGGGTTTGAATGATAGAAAATAAATATTACTATATGGATGTAGGTCTAGTGGATGTATTCTGTGTTGTATCAGTTCTTATTCATTTCAGCTCTTTTTCTATTTCCTTACCCATGTCTTGATCATTACATGTATACAAATTTCACATCTCCTTCCCTGAGAACTAGAAAGTCATTCATAGTCCTCAACTGGTGATGTATTTCAGTTAATTAGTGAATGCCAGTAAGATAACCTAGTGAGTTGAGGACTTGACAATGAGAACTGTACATGATTCAAGTTGTGGCAAGATCAAGTCAGCCTTTGATGCTTAAGCAGTTAATGTAATAAGTATGTTTCATGATTGGGTAATACATTTACACGTTTTTGTACAGCATAGACCAAGCCCCCAGGGCAGCAGTGCTCTACACAATGATGATGCAAATTTACAGTTATAAAATATATATCAAAAAACCATACCCCTAAACCAGGATAGGGAAGAAAAGAAGAAGGAATTTGTTTCCAATAGCGAGCTTAACATTTTTTTTCTTCTGAGACTTGAGGAAGGACAACAATTTTGGTGCTAGTCAGTTGTCATGAAGTTGAGTCCAGGTTATTAGTTCCTGGTAGGGGAATGCTTTCTAATTTCTGCTTTATGAGATTTCAAGTTTTACCCAAAACTTGCTCCTGATATCTAAAAAACCTTTGTGATCCGGAGTATATCATTTAAGTAAGAAGGTAGCGCAAGGCAGATATCTTTGTATTTAATGCTTACATTTTTTAAGTTGAATCTGGCAATACTCAGAAGGGAGTAGGTTTGAATCCACTTTTACTGAGGTAGAGAAAATCATCAAAGCTGTGGAGGAGAAATTCAATTTTGTCATGGTTGAGCTATTGGGAGGTAAAATAATCAAATTTGTTGATTTCCTCAGAAAGGGTTTATCAGAACCCCGTTCAAAGGGCCACAGGGCAAGCAGGAGACCTAGGCCCAATCGCGGGGGCTCCCGGGGCCCTGCCTACTATGGATCCTGAGCAAATGGTCCAAATACTCCTTCAGCACTTGACTCTTAGTGGTAGCGTGGGCCAAGCAGTCCAAGGCTTCTCAGGGGGAGGCAGATACAGAGGGTGAACACAGGCTCACAACCCAAAATGCGTTCAGTATTCACAATAAGTGAAAATCGAGTCAAATAACATCTTTTATATAATAAGTAGAATTTATACATTCACATAAAGTGACATACAGCATTCTCAAACAGTACACACAGTCCCTGAGGTCTAGACTCTAGTGTTTAGTGGCAGTCCCCTGAGTGTAGCTTCCCTTTCACTAGTGGTAATGGTTGTTCTATATTGACTATAGGTGACATTCAGATTAGGCCCATTAGCAGGCTGAGTCTCAGGAGTCCCACTCCGACTCCCTTAAGAAAAGTCAAAAGTGTTCCAGCACTGAAGTTCTGTCTGGCAGACAATTCCCCCTGAGGACTTGTGACCCATAGTCCAGTCTTCCCCACACCAACAGGTATTGTCTGACAAAATGAACTTGATAGTGTCTCTTTCGCTGGCACGGCAGCTGCAGTAGCTGTATCGGGTAATAATCTCACCCACTGCTCTGCAGGCCTGTGGCTGGGTCTCCTTCATGCTCCTCCGATGTGAGTCTCTTTTGGTCTTCCCCTCAGGGCTGCTTGTTAGTGTTTCCTGGATCCTCAGTCAGGGCCTGGGAAAGCACTGGTCACCACAGCAACCTCTTCTCATGACAAAAGGCATGCACCAGGATGCGCTCCTTGTGTTCCTCCAGTGGCCTCCTCCTGACATATAGGGTGACCACATCTGCTCTTCATTCGAATGACTGCCCGATCGGCACAGCAGCAGGTTGCTCTTTCCTAGCATACAGGGGCCACTGACTTAAACATGCACATGAGCAACAACTCTATTGGTGCAGCAAAGTTCACAGCTCACTTCACGGCAGCCCTTCTCTGATATACGGAAGTCACTGACTTAAGCCTGCACATAGGCAACGACCTGATTAGTGCAGTAATCCACTTGTCAGGCATCTCCACTGGACCTCACTCCTTCCAGCTGTCTTCTTCCTCACAGGTCTCATGGTTCTTGGCAAGCCTACAGACATTGGTGCTCCAGGCGCATATGGAATTGGATGTCCCTGGGTGATGTCCACTCATCTAGCTGGGAGACTGGCAGGTCTTAGGCTTCAGCCCTGGTTACAGGCAGAAGTCTTTTCAGAGCTTTCCCTCACCACAAAGCTCATTTGGCTGCTCGTAAATTGACAGTTTTTGGGGCCTCGAGCTTTCCTTTTTATAATCCATTTCCAGACACCCAATGTGATTCAGGGTTTCAGTGTTTGAAGTTTGTGTTGGGGGTCTACTTCCTTTTAAAGCGTCCTCTCCTCTGCCTTGCTGCCAGGACTCAGTCCGGGACACTGGCATGTGTCAGGGACTCTGGCAACGACTGGTGCCAGGGAAGACAAAGTAGGCAGAATTCTAAGTACAGAGCTGCCCAAGATCACACTGAGTCAAAGGAGAAAGGGAATCCAAAGAGGAAGCTCTGTACAAGAGAATACAAGAGTTTAAGGCTCAGAAAGAACAGACCCTCAGAGGTGATTTAGAATTCAGAAAACGACACACAGGACAGATATGCAAGACATATATACAAAACAACATTAACAATAAAGTTAATGTGGGGTAAAGCACTCGGAAGCTCCACTCGGTAAGACTGAAGCACAGTAAGTTCCTCACCTACAATTGCTGTTACAGATACTGACTGAAAATACCCACATATAGGATATGCATGCAAAGGCAGGGTCTGTAGAGCTGATACCTATGGTGAGGTTATAGATGTAACTCAAAGACTATACTCACAGTGAATGAGAAACACCACCTAGGTTGTCAGCTGTGCCCTCAGATCCTGGCGATCAAACAGGAACATGCAAGGCAGTAACAGCAAGGGGGTAGAACTAAACACAAGCATGTTAGACAAGGAGCTAGTAAGGAGGAGTGCTTAATAGGAAAGGAATGAAATCACAGGACACACTTGGCAGTAAGCAAGTAACAAACATACCAGGTAATTAGAAGCAAGACAGTAGGAATAGAAAGACAGCAAACTAGGAACTGGAACCAAGGCAATGGGAAGAAATGCAGGTACTGGAAAAGGATATACAAAAAGGGTGACTACAAGGGTATGCTAGAATAGTGTAGTTTCTGGAATCAAGAAAACAAAGTAGCATTGATTTAAGGCTGTGCTGGAGCAGGAACAAGAATTGAGCTAAGGCTCAGGAGTCAAGGTAGCAATTCAGACAGAGCTAGTTCAGGAACAGGGAGTTACTAAGGTTCAGGAGTCAAGGTAGTACTGCAAACAGTGCTAGTTCAGGAAGAGGGACATTATTAAAGGGGTCTATAGTTCAGGAATAAAGAAATAACTAAAGCTCTGGAAACACTGGAAACAAGTATATCAAAAGCTCAGGAAACACTGGAAACAAGGGTCGGTCTCACCGCTACAATGACCATCCTTGGCCTGAAGGGAGCTGGTGCTTAAAAGAGCTCACAGTAATCACATGCATCAGGTGCGAGCAGGCCAGCAGCAGCCAGCCACAGGAGAGCTGAATTCTTCCACCCATCCTTGGCCTGCAGGGGTGGAGACGAAGCAGTGAGCAGGGAATTCTAGGTGACAGGGTGTCAAACATTAGCAGGCTGGCTTCAAGCATGAGCAGGTTGACTTTCACAAAACCAGGCATGGATTGGGAATGGATGTCAATTCTCAAATAGTGCCCTAATGCCTGGTAGTCCGGATATGCATGCAGGGGAGTGTCTGGAAGCATATGAGAACACTGGAAAGCCCCGCAATTTGGCCCCCTGGTGGTGGGCACGAGAGCACAGGGAATGAATCGTGACACTTGCGCTTCCTCCAAAAAGCAGTCTCTCACAGCAGGAGTGGATGCAAATCTGTTAGCCTCACAACACAGGTCATATACATGACTAGAGGTTCACACCTGAATGTCAGCCACAGTAATGTGTACTATCCTGCTCCTTATAATTTCCTTATCAGCCCCATTGCCTTCCTGTGAAGTACCAAGGCCCCTTTCTAGTGATCTCTCTCTGAATCGGAGAGCTCTTTTTGAAGTGTGCTGCCGAACCTGGCTCTTCTTCCTCCAGTATGTGCCCCACCCCACTCGCAGGAAAGCAGCAATCCACAAATCTGCCTGGTGGTATTCCTCTACCTCCTCATGCTGCTCCAGTCAGCCCTGGCTCTCCCAGAATGGAACCCAGCGTCTTCCATATTTTGTACCGTTCACAGACACCCAGGACATTCATGCAACACACGTGCATTGCACAGCACTACATACTAACCTAATATAGGCCAAGGGTGACTACGCACACACCAGCAGAACTTTACTTGAGTGAGCCTATTGGCCTCACTCTAGGGATACACGTAAAAAGGCGTGTTCACTTTTACTGATTACTACAAAGTATATTGTTAACACCACGCATGTGCTACTTAACTGCTGCGAAAGGCAGTAGCCTTTCACCACTATGGGTTAGCACTATTAGAACCCCTCCCGGTTTACCAATGCCACAATCCATGAGACAGACCTGTGCCATGGCGCACACGCATGATCCGTGTTTGCACACAACACCAAACATCAGCACCAGGGTTCTAGTGTCATCTTTAGACATTCTCAATCAATGTCGACTGTTGTTGGCATCTTACATTGATAGCCATATTGGCAATTATGTGACTGTGGCTAAAAGAAGATCAATATTTGCAATGGCACTGTGTATGTGGTTTTGGAAAGGTTGTTTGTTTTCAGTGAGCTATAGTAGAAGCTACATCTACAGAACATAGGAAGGCAAGTGATTATTAGGTACCATTTTGGGTACTTTACATATATAGCTTCAGTAATAAAATCTTAATTCGGGCTCCATTATTGAGACAGTTCACATTGTTCACTAATTGTACACTCTAGGCAAACCTAGTGTAACAAATGAACAAAGTAGCAAACATATTGATCCGTCAGATTGGTGGGGATAACTTTGCTGAAATTGCATCCGCCAACGTGGACTGAGCACTTGCGACAAAACATGTCAAATCGAAAGATTGCCTTGGCATGGTGACTGCTATCCACCCTTTAAACAAGCCCTCAAAGAGGGTGGTGGTTACTGAAACACAAAAAATTCAATAGTGCTTAGGGGCACGGAGTATATTTCCCATGCGTTGCAATAATGCATTGTGGTTGAAGGCAGGAAAAATGTGTGTTGGAAGCCCTGCCAGGGGTGCGTAACTATCAAATGTGTAGCAGGGGCTGTGTTTCTGGGGCCCAGGAGTCTTAGTGGCCCCCTGCGCCTCATTAACAGCTGATTTTTACAATGAATCCAAAGGATGGGGACCTATTTTCCTTGTTTGTGTTAGGGCCGAGGGCACCCTTGCTATGCCACTGGACCTGCCGTAAATTGTCCGGCCTGCAGGGTAAGGGTCCCTTGAGGCTCTGGCATCAGAAACCTCTAAATAAGATGAGAGAAGCATGAACCCGGCGGGGCAGGTTAAAATGGTGATTTCTGGCAATTGTTCCCTGCCTACAAAAAAAGGGAGTTTAAAAAGGGATTCATAAACTTAATTTGAGGTGGTGTTCAATTTCTACTACCACTTACTGGTGGCATGTTGAGCCGCTTTAAAAAAGTGTAGGTGTCCTTGTTAACGCTGCTCCTTGGTCACCGTTGCGTGCGTATTTTAAGCACTGACCGAAACACTTTTCTAGCCTTTCTTTTGCTCCAGAAACTCACCAAACTCACTGTTAATTCAACAGGTATCTTCCGCGTGTCGTGCAGTCCTGATCCCGCGCGTTCCCTGATGTGTTTTTTCACAACTCGAGCAATCTAAGGACGTGTAAAACGGTAGAGTGTAATTTTGTTCAGTTGTAAACAACGATAGGGCAATCTCTGTATCCACGAGTTGTGGGCTAAACCAATTACGTTCCCATTATGGAGTTTATTGATTATTCAAGGCGCCTTTGAAAGTCCATCTGGACTTGCTTTATGGAAGCCTAATCTCTGGTAGATAAAAAAGCCAAATGGTTTCTGAGGCTTCCCCCGGCGCCTCCCAGGTGAGCGTTCTAAATGTGCAGACATGCCAGCGCGTCAAGGATACCTGCTGGCTGATAAATGTTTGCCTTTAGCACACCTTGTTCACGGGATGATAAAGGCCTTCCCGCGGGGCAGGAGGCAGGCAACCCGAGGAGTTTCAATTACCACTGCCATTAGGTGATACAGAGTTTGCATCGAATCACCTGGCGTTTCATTTAATAGTAGATGTGACTTAGAGGAATGTCAAAAGAGAGAGAAATTACAGTCCTGCAACCTAAGAGTGGCTGGCGTAGCCCTGGACGGAATGTGAATTTGGACCATTATTCTTGCTAAAAAAAACAAACATTGCTTGTAGTTTGTATAGCTTCCAGAGAAATACGCTCCAGTCACATTCAGATGGCAATCTTTTCCAACTTCAAAGCTGGGCTAAAATTCTTGATAATCCCGCTGCCTCCCCTGTGCTTTTAATTAGGACGAGATAAGCCGTGCACTCCTCATCTGAAACCTTTCTAATTTCTAGAAACTTTATATAGCCCTCTTCAGGTGCAACACACGATTCGTGAATGAAAACAGACGATAAAAGCATAAATTGTGTTGTTGATTGAGTGGGGTGTTAACTAGGGGTGGGCAAAGAATTCCGCTTCACCGGCAGAGTTTTGCCCACTCCACATGAAGCGTGGCGTTCCGAAAAACTGATGAAGCGCCACCGAGTTTTTTTTTCTCGCATGGCTCTCCAATGTTAAGTTGGCGAGCAAGAGAAATCGTGCTAGAGCAACACCTGGTGAGATTTCTGAACAAGGGTGTTTGCGGCAGGCTGCTACCATTCCTGTTGAGAAAGCTGCCTCTCGCGTTGAGGAAGCTGCCGCTCCAGTAGAAAATCTTCCAGAGCGGCAGAAAGAAGCAGCACACTCTGGCGCTCCACGTAAAGCCATTCGTGCTGATTTTGCAGTGCAGGAGAGACTCCTGGCACTAGAAATCAGCACGAACAGCTCAACGCACCTGACTCCACAGCTTGCGGAACTCCGCGTAGGATGGCAGTGTTTTTTGTGCCCTGTTTGGACCTCAGTGTAGCGCAACTCTGCAAACTCTGCCCAGGCCTAGTGTTAAACCTGCTCAAGCCACTGCTACAACCCCTGTTAGTTGGACCACAGAGGTCACTAAATTAACCTGATCTTAACTCTATGGTAGCTTGGCTCAAAAGCAGTCAGGCTTAATTTAGAGGCAATGTGTAAATTATTTATGCAGCACCATAACAGTAATAAAGTGGAACACAACACAAGGAAGATTCCAAACCAATCTATAAAAATAGAGTTCATATTAATAATTAAAATTACAGCAAAATGACCAAAATCAGAAACAGAGATATTCGTTTTTATATTTTAGTTGAAAATAGTGCCAAATAAGCACAAAGTATAATTTCCGTTTATCTGGTCACGCAGGACTGGGGAAAGGTCACAAGTTGAGGCCCACGGCGATGGAGCTTGAGTTGGATGCAGGAACCATGCTAGTCCCGCTGAAGAGTTAGCTTTTGAAGTCTGCACGTAGGGTTCAGTCCACATTGGCGTCGGCCGTGAAGAGGAGGTTGTCCCCGGAGAAGCACGCCAAGCACTCTGGATGGTCATTATAGTTGCTTGAAGAGCGAGTTGTTGCAGGAGCTTCATGTTGGCAATTGTTGCTGACGTTCCCTGTAGGCGCGAAGAGCAGGTCCTGCTGGTGTTTCGCTTTGGCAGTCATCAAAGGCATTCAATTTTTGGCATGAATCGGTCATTTTGTGGAGGCCAAAACGTCTGTATCTTCACCTTTTCTTTAGGAGGAGTTCACTCTGATGCCAGCAAAGGTTCTAGGCCCAGGGGATCTTGAGGATGAGGACTCATTCAAGCAGAGGCCATCAGCACAGCCCAGGCAGGTCCAGCTGGTGCTGGTCAGCTAGACAAGTGCAGGTAGGATCCTGGAAGCTTGTTGTTTTCCTGTAGCTCAAACAGGAGGTGAGACAACTGACCCTTGGAGTTTCTCAGGAGAACCAGGGTTCAACTTAGGCGGGTCCAATCTTCCTTCTTCAGACAGCAGGGCAGTCCTCCTTCTGAATCTTCTCCAGGTCTAGGAGCGTTCTGATGAGGTGTTGTGAAGGTTCCACTTTTATATCTTTCCCCAGCATTTGTGTGAGGAAATGCCTGACCTACCTCAAAAACGGGTTCTGGTCAGACTCCTTCCCCTGGTCCTGGCTCCACACTGTCTAGGGTGACAAAGGCAAGTGCAGGTCTGGTGTCAGGTTCCTTTGTCTTTGCTGCTGGTATGGCTCTTTAAAGTGCGATAAGGGCAGGGCACAGCTCCTTTCCACCCAGGCTTGTTTCATCTCTTTGTCTGAGGGAATACATAACCCACAGAAGGTGAGCCATTCAAAGTCATGTGACCAGGACACTAGCAGAAAGGCATAATTGGTTTGGACAGGAAAATGGCAACTTGGTAAAAGTGTTATTTTTCAAATTGTAACTTAAAATCAAACTTTACCATTAATGAGGATTTAATTACAATTCATTTGAGTAGAAACAGTGTGCCTCTATCTGGCCCCAAACTGAAGTTATTACCTATTAAGTGTAATAAGGTAACTCAGTGTTATCTATGGGAGAGATATGTCTTAAACAGTATAAAATTACTTTAGGAGTTTTTCAGTGGCAGGACTTGTAAAACTTAAACACACATATTCTACATTTTGAATGCCATGCACCTTGCCCAAGAGGTGGTTAACGCCTACCTTAGGGGTGACTTATAAGCATTAAACTGAAGGTTTTGGGAGGGGCATGGTCAACCGGGCCAAGATTGTGAATACTCCTTTCTGAGCTCCCGACCATCTCACCGGAGTAACCGAAATCATTGGTGCTGGCGGGTACTTCAGACTCATCCATCCTCCCCAGCACTCCCCTAAATCACGGTGAGGAATTTTAGCCCCAATTTTGGACTTTTTTAAGCCCACTGCGACACTTGAAGACATCCGCCGCGACTGTGCCCGGATGCGAGTCCACAGGCCGGCGATCAATCAACTGAGATTTCAATCAACTGTGGTTTGTTGAGAACACTAATCACCTGCAAGAGTATCCAGGCAGTAGGCTCTTGTTGCTGAAAGGTAGGATCAGTCGACAAGGCAAGTCTTGAGTCCCTTTCTAAATTCCTGGAGAGAGAGAATGAGGTTCGGTGGTGCAGGGAAAGGTCATTCCAGGACTTAGCGGCGAGGTAGGAGAAGGTGTGTCCTCCACTATTGCTTCGGCAGATGGGGGTGGGGGTTGGCTTAGCCTTAATTGCTTGCAAGGCTTTTAGCTGTAACCTAAACCCAGTGGATAAGTGCATAGGTGGCTCCCTGGAGGCACCTGCTTTTGGTATAAAGGTTTCAGCTTATTAGATATTCGCGGGTCTCCTGGTATATTGCCCTCCAGGCCCATGAGGCAATATCATAGAGGTTTGGTGCCAGACCCTGGAACCATACTTAACTTCCGCCCAATGTACTAATTTAGAGCACTTTAATTTTCATTTTGATGACTCCCTAAGCAAGGACTCGGCCCTCTTCTTGGAATTTATGACCAGGTTTGGATTTGATCAGCTGGTGCGATCCCCCGCACATACAGCAGGCCATACCTTAGATGGGATTTTTACAAATCACAATAATCTGGTCATTGAGGAAGTCCAGCCACTTAGCTGGGTTGATCACTGGCTGATCCTGTCTAAGCTAGTCGGTCCTTGTCCCACTGTTGGTACGAGCTCATCCCTCCCTAGGTTACTGCGCTGTAGGAATTTTAATAAGATCACAGCAGAAGGATGGGTAGCATCCCTGAAAACTTAATTAGCTGCGAGGGACAGTTTGCATTCCCCTTCTGCAGAAGGTTTCTTTGACTGGGTCAGTGCTGCCCTGGACATTGCTCCCCTTATAAACCCTGGGCTGTCAAAAGAAGTAAACCCTCTGCCCCTTGGTATTTCACTGAACTCAAGTCCCTTAGCCAGGAATGCCATAGACAAGGACAGAAGTGGAGGGGTAACCCATGCTCCAGTGGAACGGAGAAACAAAAAGAACTTCTTCGGAATTATAAACAGGCCATAGTACAGGCCAAAGCGATACCAAAGGGTATGATGAACGGAGCATTTGAGTTTATCAAACACTCACCCCCAGTCAACTGATCTGGGTTTAATCCATCATCATTCTTTAGCTCACTCCACCACCCCAGTTCAGACATGGCCATATGCAAATCAGTCTGACCCTGTGCCTCATGGGAACAGTCCAGCCCGAACTGCCAAGCCATGTCTTCCCTGGACCGGAAACAAGCATGCAAGGAAGGCCAAAGCATGCTTCTTTACAGAGAAGATTAGATCTGCTAATAACTCCTAATCTTCTGTTTAAAGCATCAAAGGAGTTATCAGAACATCCAACGCACGGGCACATTACTCCTCCCAAGAAATTTGCGGCAATGTTGCAGTGTATTTCCAAGAAAAAGCTCTCAACATCATTTGAGATCTTGATATGATTGAGAAAATCTCCTTTGATAGGCCTGCGCTCTGTTCTACTGAAAATCACCTTGCTGCTTTACCCCAGATTTGCACTCAGCAAACCAAGGACCTATTGCTGAGTTTCAAATCTGGAGCCCCCTCGGACCCGTGTACGCATTCCATACTTCAACTTGTGCCGGATCCAATTGCCAAATTTCTATGCATGGTGCTTAACTGTGCTCTCCAATCTGGAACTTATCCTGGCATCTGGAATTAAGCAATTATCACGCCGCTCCTTAAGAAAACTAACGCTGATCCACACAACATGAAAAATCTCAGCTCCATTTCCTAACTACTAGCTCCTGCTAAAATCTTGGGAAATGTATCAATCAGGAGCTGATTAAATTTATCGATACACAGGGGATTTTTGATCTCTCTTAAAATGGGTTTCGTGGTGGTCACTCATTGTGGCCACTGATAGCATCTGTGCTTAGGTTAATCAGGGTGGGGCTGCTATCTTGATAATGATTCACCTTTCTGAAGAATTCATTACCATCTCACCGGCACGGATGGTTCAGTGTCTGCAGCAAGTGGGGGTCAGTGGGACAGCCTTGCAGCTGCTCCACTCATGTCTCACCAACAGTGCTCAAATCATCAGTTGTGGGGGCTTCAAAACTAAGGCTTCCAGTCTTCCCTGTGAGGTTCCACAGGTCTCATCTTTGAATCTTACCCTTTTCAATCTTTATGTGACCCCTTTAGTTGACCTGGTGCAGTCTTTTTCTTTCGGTTTACGAGTGCTTTCATTTGCTGATGACAAGCAAATTATCATCTCCATCTCTAATGACCTGCAGGAGGTAGGGGGGAGTTTAATCAGTGTATGTCCAGCATTATTTGCTGGATGAAGGACAACTCCCTGTAAATAAATGCAGACAAGACTTAAGTGCTTGAGTTCGGTTCTCCAAACTCCATCTGGTCAAGCACTTGGTGGCCAGCTGTCCGTGGACCTCTCCCCTCCCCTCCCCTGTTAGGTCAGCCAAAAACCTGGGAGTCATCTTTGATGACTCTCTGAGGTTTTGTTTAAAAAAAATATATTTTATTGATTTTTCCAAACAATATAAAACATGATCCACTTATTCCTTTTTACAGCATAATACTTGAGGGTATTTACTTCTTAGCATACATTATACATTATTTCTGTGTCGCTTCTGTGTGAACCTACACCTCCTTTTCATTTTTATTTTTAGCCTATCTAACACAGTGCTTACCAGCTGAGCAACCCACCCCTACATCGTCACAAAACCATCCTTTATACACTTGCATCCGAGATTGACTCGGCCCGTGGGGGTTCACATATATTTCCCCTAAATTCATTTCATTTTTCACATATTCTAGACCACTTCTTGGGGCATCCCCTGTGCATGTATACCGCTCTTTCCGCCACCATAGCACTATCCATGTCATTTCTCCAATGTTGATATGTGGGGGGCAGCCCCGAACCCCAGTTCTGTGCTATATTACGTTTTGCAATTGTCATCCCCAGTGTCGCCCATTCCTGCATCCTCAGATTCAAGTCTGTTGGTTCCTATATGTTAAGGAGGCACCTTTATGGGTCCGGTGGGACCTCCGCCTCCCCAACTCTTGCAATTACCCTCATGACTTTTTCCCAGTAAGTTACGATCTGCGGGCATTGCCATATTATATGAAAAAATGAGCCTGGTAGTCCACATTGTCGTAAGCACAGGGGGTCGGGCGATCGTCCCAACTTATGCATCAGGGTGCGTGTATAATATATACGGTGAAGAATCTTTAGCTGCACAAGTTTGAGTTTAGAGGAGATCGCCACCTCGCTTGGAGATGCTAATGCCTCCTGTCACTCCGATTCGTCCAGTACTCCCACGTCTTCCCGGCAGCGATCTCGTAGGGACACCGTGGGGTACAGCTGGTTGTTTATGATTTTATGGTAGGTTTGGGAAATTGTTTATTTGGTCATGTGGTCCGTAAGGAGTCTGTCCTCTAGTGGCGAGGCCTCCGGTAGCTGTGTATCTAGTGGTATTGTGTTTAGCAGTGCGTGCCTGATCTGCATATATCTGAAAATTTTGGTTGGGGCCATGTCATACTTTTCTCTCAGTTATGCAAAAGGAACGACCCCGCCCTTCACCCAAAGGTCCCCTATTTTAGAGATACCTATGAGGTCCCATTGTTTAAATCCCTTAATGTTATATAGCTTACCCTGCCGTTGGGTCTCCCAGAGCTGTGTGGCCTGCGTCAATCTGCATTCTCATCCCAGCGCTTGTTGCACAGTGTGCCATATTTTGACTGTGTGTGCTGTCGGACCCGTAAGAGTGCTTTTCCTCATATTTGTATACAGGGCCCTCAGAAAGTGATCTACTGGCAGGACATATCTGTCTAGTCGGAAAGCTGGTTCGTCCTGTGATGCATGTATCCACTGATTTATAATCATAAGTTGTGCAGCCCAATAATACAGTTTTATATTGGGCAGACCGATCCCCTCATCATACCAGCTACGATTTAACTTGTTCATCGCTATGCATGCTGGCCTCCTGTCCCATAATAAGGTAGTGACTTCAGCGTCAATTGCTTTGAAGTATTCCGGGGGGACTGGAAACTGAGTATTTTGTAGGGCATACAGGAATCTTAGTAACGCCATCATTTTGAATAGGGCGGCTCTGCCTAGCAGTGTCAATGGTAGAGACCTCCACTGTTTCACATTGTTTCGGAATTTGTTAAGCGGTTTCATGAGGTTCTCCTCAATGAAAAGTGTTCGTTGGGGTGTGATATATATCCCCAGGTATTTTAATCCCCTGGTCGCAACCTGCAACTTACAACCGGGCGGTAGCCGCGGAGTGGGCCCATATAGGACATATAGTAGGGATTCCTCCCAATTTATCGTGTATCCGTAAACTTGTCCATACACGGTGCAGATGTCTAGCAGACTAATAATGGAGCGTGCCGGGGACGTCATGTATAGCAAGACATCATCCGCATAAAGCGAGATACGGTCCTCCCATCCCATCTCCCTCCTCATCCCGCGGATCATCTGGTCCTGTCTTATCCACGCCGCCAGTGGCTGCAGTACTAGCCCAAAAAGAAGCGGCGACAGGGGACAGCCCTGTCTCGTACCCCGGCCTAATGAAAAGTCTCCTGAAATGCGCCCGTTTGCCACCACTTGCGCCAGGGGTTTTGTGTATAAGAGTTGAATCCACACCCGGAATTTAGGGCTGAAACCCATGTGTTGTAGTACCGCGAATAAAAATGCCCATTCGACAAGGTCAAACGCCATACGTGCGTCCAGTGATAGGATTACCGCATCTTCTTGTGCGGTGGATATGCGGGACATTACTCCATTCAGACGCCTTAGATTGAGGGCTGTATTACGACCCGGCATAAAGCCCGATTGGTCTGGGTGTATCAGCGTGGTGAGGTGCGGTTGCAATCGAAGTGCCAGTGTATTTGCCAATATTTTGGCTTCTGCGTTGATTAAGGATATCGGGCGGTATGATGCGCAGTCCTGCGGCGGTTTACCTACTTTATGTATGACTACAATGGTGGCTAACCGTTGATCCCTCGGCAGTATTCCCTTCTGCAGACTATCATTGTACATATTAAGCAGATGGGGCACCACAGTTTTGGCCGCTTTTTTGTAAAATTCCACTGGTATACCATTAGGCCCCGTCGCTTTCCCTGTGTGAAGCTCCCCCAATGCCCTCACCAACTCGCCCATGGTCAGAGCCGTCTCCAGGTCCTGCATTTCTACATCCGATAAACTAGGTAAGCGGATGTCACCGAGAAAGGTTAAGTTATCGTCTATGATGGCTGTGGGTGTGTAAATATTTTCATAGTGGGCCGCGAATATGTCTGCTATTCGTTGTGGGTCTGCAGTGATGGTGCCATCATTCCTTACTAGTTGGGACACCCAGCGACTTGCCTTTTCTTGTTTTTCTAGCCAGGCCAGAAGCTTACCCGTTTTGTCCCCCATTTCGTAAATCGTGTGCTGCGTTGCCGTGTTTCGAGCTTTCGCTGCTTCCCATGCATATGCTGTATACTCCTGTCTTGTCAGAGTCAGGTCAAGTGTCGTGGCATCTGTTATGGTGGTAGTTGGTGCAATTTCTGCCCGCAGCACTTCCTGTTCCAGGGTGTCTAGGTGTATTTGTTGCTCCCACTTGTGGTGAGTGATTAACAGTGCCCACGGAGCACTGGTTTGTATGCCTCCCAAAGTGTTCGTTTTCATTGAAATAGTGCCTCGTAGTCTGCAAGAGGCCTTTGCCTATCGTGGGAATCTTGAGATACCTGGGGTAAATAGGGAAGAGTCGTCTCCGGCCTGGTGTCCGTGTGAGGTAGACAATTTGAACAGGTGAGTGGTCTGAGATGCCTCTCGGCAAATGGGATATCTCAAAGTGTGTTCCCGGGTTCATTGCAAGCATGAAAATATAGTCTATCCTCGAGAGACTATTATGAGCGCCGGAGTGGAAAGTGTACTGTTGTTCGACTGGGTGTCTTACGCGCCACACATCAACAAGTCCCAGGGCCTCTATAAACTCCGTCAATGTGCGTGTAGTGCTGGTAGGATGTCTGGGAGGTGTGCGGTCTACTGTGCAGTCCATCGTGGCATTAAAGTCGCCCCCCATTATCTGTTCTCCTGACGGGAGGTTTAGTAAGAATTTTCCCAGCTCTTGAAAGGCAACTTGATGCCGTGTGGGCGTAACATAGACTGAGACTGAGTTATAAACTCTACCCTCCCATTGACAGGAAACTGCCGCGAAACGGCCCTGATCATCAGTCCACGATCTGTTAATGATCAGAGGGAAGCTTTTGTGTACCAATATTCCCACTCCCCGGGATCCAGAGGTAAATGCTGAATGGGCCATCATCTTGAATCCCCACCTATCTAAGGCCTTACAGGCCGACCCCACCTAGTGGGTTTCTTGAATGAGTGCGGCTGCTGGGGCTTTACGTTTTAAATACTGGAGGACCAGCCCTCTTTTTATCTTGTTACCCAGTCCATTAACGTTCCAGGATATAATTGGCAAGGGGGTGCCTGGCGCCTCTGATGACAGCGAGTGGGTACCTGTGTCCACAAATCCTTCTAGTGTGTGTGCCATGCGTTAGCGCCGTGATTGACCCCCCCCCAATGCGTTTCACTGGAGATAAATCAACAGTGCATATCACAAAGTACCCTCTGATAATTTGCGGATCTAAAACAATAAAAAAACAAAAACAAACGTAACGTAATAAACTGAGACCCATTCTCCTCCCCCCTCCCTGCCTCCCTGCCCGGCGGTTCTAGAGCTGCCCGCCACCCCAACTGAGCAGAGTGCTTTAACCCCCAAACTTGTACCATGGTGAGGGGTGTGAGTCTTCCGATGATCCCTAGGAACCCTCCCCAGGAAAGGATATATTGTCACGGCAGCCATTACAAAGCCCGCTCATACCTGTAAGGAGCGCCCGCCCATGCCCCGGAGACCCGGGCGAGTCAAGACCCAATTGTAAGTTCATGCAATATGTGAGAAGTGTCTCATCCACAATCCCAGATCGGGAGTGCAGTCCTCTCAATCTGGCAGGTGCCGACGTCTCGGAATACCGTCCTGCTCGTAAGCTTGTTCATGAGCGGCTACTCAGTCGCCAGATAGACTGCGCTCTCTAGCCGTGGGTAGTGATGAGTCAGCCATGTGATGATGATGTTTTTGTTTCCCCGATGACCTGGGTCCTGTCGCCGGGTGCCATCCCTCCAGCCACTCCCGAGCCTCCTCCGGTGTCACAAAGAACCATATTTTACCTTCCGCCTCTACTCTTAATTTTGCCAGGAAGAGCATTGAGTACTTAATTTCTCTTGCCCGCATCTCTTTCTTTACATCAAGGAAGTTACATCTTTGTTTGGTGACCGCCGCCGTGTAATCCGGGTATAGCGTGACAGTACTATTGTCAATCCAGATTAGAGGGGCTATTCTCTCCGCTTGCAAAATTGCGTCTCGGAAATTGAAAATGCGTGTCAAAATTGGTCTGGGGGGGCTCCTGGACGTGGGCTTCCTCCTGGCACGCGGTGCGCCTTCTCCACCGAAAAAAAACTGGACAGTCCCCGTGGTTATAATTGGTTCTTGATTAAATCTTCCACAAAGAGATCTAGTGCTGGACCTCCTGTACTTTCTGGTACGCCGACTAGGCGAACGTTATTGCGGCGCGAGCGTCCTTCCTGGTCGTCCAGCTTAGCCAAAATGACCTGCTTCCAAGCGTTTCACTTGTCGTTGTAGGGTCGCTGTTTCGGTGGAAAGCGCTGTTGTTGTGGTTTCAACCTCCACCAGTCTGTCCGTTAGTTTTGAAAAATCGGCACGTATTAGTGAGATATCTGTAGAGATGGAGCCAATGGAGGATTTCACAGTCTGTTGGGCTGCCATTACGCCCTCATCTTGTTTAGCCATCGTTGGGGCGGCCGCCTTGACTACCTCCATCTGAGAGGACACTGGTGGTTCTTTATTGTAAGTATATTTCTCTAGCCGCGGCGCTGGGTGGCCTTTCGGGCCTCTGCCTCCCATCTTCTTCCATGCACTTGCAGCACTACTACGGGGTATGGGCAGTATTTGCCACTGCCTGCCGTGCAAATATCTCTGCACGCGGCCTTTCGGGTTTCCTGCCGTTCCCCACTCAGCGTCCCAATCCAGGCAATGGGAGGATGTGCCTGTGCGCTTCTGCAGTGTTCGTATTGGTTCTGGGCCTGCCCCCGGTGTCCTTCGCCCTTACGTGGCCATCTGGATATGACTCCTGTCGATGAGCGGGTGGCGACGAGATGCGGCCACAGATATTCAAGGGGCTTGGCGCCTAGATGAAGAAGGAGCTTGCCCGCACTTTCTCTTTTGGGGGCCAATCGTCGCTTGGAATGCCGGCTATACATAGAGTTTGGGCGGCCCAGTCGCCCGCGTTGTTGCTGTGTGCTCCCGTGTGTGGTGCAGCTCAGCCACCTCCCCCAGAGCACCGGGCACTTGATCCTTCCCCCACCGGGGCTATCACCTGCACAGAGTCTTCCCCTGTGTCCTGTCTGGACGTGCAGCTAGTTCCCGGAAGTGTTTCCGATCTACACTTGCCCCATACTCACTGCATCAGAGATTCCCGTGCGACGCTGCAACCCTGACACACAAGTCCGTCTCGTTGCCTACAGCCCAGCCTGCAAGCATTTTCGCCCCCTCCGTTAACCGATCATCGGCCTGGCGGCGCTTCTCTCTCCCACTGTCTGTAATTCCGTTGGGCCGCACTATTCGCTTCGCCTGCACTTTCTCTGTTGGGGGCCGATCGCCGCTTTGAAGGCCGGTTATATAGTTTGTGTGGCCCAGCCGCCCGCGTTGTTACTGTGTGCTCCCGTGCATGGTGTAGTTCAACCACTTCCCTCGGAGCACCGGGCACTTGATCCGTCCCTCACCAGGGCTATCTCCTGCACCGAGTCTGCCCCTGTGTCCTTTCTGGCCTTTAAGCTTGCTCCCGCAGGGTGTATCCGATCTCCTCTTGCCCCGTACTCACTGCATCGGAGATTCCTGTGCGACGCTGCAACTCTGACACACGAGTCCACCTCGTCGTCCACAGCCCAGCCTGCAGGTAGTTTTGCCCCCTTCGTTAGTCGATCATCGACCTGGTGACGCGTCTGTCTCCCGCTTCCGATTACTCCGTTGGGCCGCACTATTCACTTTGCGGGTCTCAATTCACTTTAGGGCCCGGTCTGGGTGCCGCCCGCAGGCCGCAGTTGTCCGTCCCACGAGAGGTCGTTACTTCCGCACCTCCCGTGCCCCGGAACAGCGTTTCACGTTCTGTGGGCTTAGCGGATCTGTCTCTGATCGAAGATGACCGTGTCGGTACAGGAGAAGTGATCGGATTTATGGGGAGAAACTCCCAGGGTCCCGGAGCTCTGTTAGGCTGCGGCCATCATGATCGTCTGCTAGCCATGCCCCCCCCGACTCTCTGAGTTTTTATGCTAAGGTCAGTCACACTGTCAGCACTTGCTTCTACATCGTTAGGCCCCTCAAAAAGTTCATCCCTTATATCCAACCGTATCTGCACCAGGCGGTCATCATTGCCCTGGTTACCTCTTGGCTGGACTAATGCATCGCTTTGTATCTGAACATTAATAGTTCTTCCCTGACTAAACTTCAGGTTGTTCAGAATTCAGCAGCTCGTCTCATTCTGAACACTCTCAAGTGACATTCTTCTAGGGAGGGTATTTGTTCCCTTCACTGGCTTCCTGTCAGAAAACCCATTGTTTTTTATGCCTGTTATTTAAGACCCTGCATCACAAGGACTCCTCCCATTTCAATACGCTCTTTCAATGGTACATTCCGGGTAGGACATTGAGATCCTCTTCTTGCAAAAAGCTAAGGATCCCCAAATTTCATAAGAATAGATGGGGTGGTCGCTCCTTCACAGTAGCAGCTACCAGACTATAGAATCACCTACCTACCTATATTTCAGATGTAGACTCTCTTAAGTCCTTTAAAAAACATCGGAAACCTTGACTCTTCACATCTTAGTACACTTTTTATTGCCTGCTTTGCTTCGACTGCCTCCTTTGTACCGCGCTAGAGCCTTGACATCTTTGGGTATTAGTGCATTTTATAAATGTTAACCTATCCTATCCTTCTCAAGTATTAATTTTCTCTTGTTGTATTGCACAGCTCTGCAGTATAGGTGGTTTTCTGAGGCTTGAGAGTGAGATGTATTATTACGCTACAGATCAGATTACCTTGCACACCTTATCTAGCATAAGTTTGTATATAGGTGACGGGCACTGCATGCAGTAATCCATACAAGCCTAAACTTTGCAAATCAGCACTATATGTTTAGTTTGGTGTCCTATTTCTTGAACGCCTTCAATTGTTTCCCTGATTTTGCTCTTCAGAATGGTGGTGGACCCTGTGATTTATAGTGGGCCATCTCGTACACCACTTAGCTTACCTATGGGAGGCTGGTACCTTTTTATTTTATTAGCAGAGTGACTACATCATATTGGTCCTGACCAATGCCTTGAACCCTACACTGGGTCAGTTTTAGGTAGAAACATGTTGACCACATAGAGGGGGGATTTTTTCCAACACCCCCTGTCCTTGTTTGCATTTTAATCCTATCCCCTGGGGTCATCAGAATAACACCACTATTCAGTCCATCAGGAGATAGTTTTATTTACCTCACATTTTCTTGCACTCTGCCCCTTACTTAGAACCATTTCTGCTCATCATATTGAAAACACCTCTGCTCCTCCTCATCGGAGAGTTGTAGCCCACACCAGGCACCCTGCGGTCCTGGTGTGAGGATTGAACCCTATGATGAAGCATGTCACCCACGTGTGAGTGGGGGTTCTTGTCCTATAAGAAGCGCTCTCCCACAGAAACCTAACCTCTACATTTCCCCCCTTTTTTACACAGAGACCAGACGTACTTTGTGTGAATTTTTGTATAAGTAGGGAGTAGTATGATTCTGGGGGTTGTCTTTTCTTCCATTGGACCCCATGTGTCTATTCAGCACCACACAATAGATCACATCCCACTCACCTTCTTCCTTTGGCTGCTGGTGCTGACGGCGCATCAGGGTTCATCGCTGACTGCCTCTAAAGGAGGTGCACATTCTTCCTGCTGGCCCCCACCACTTTGGAACCTTGACTTATCCCCTTTAGGGAGACACTACACACTGATTTTCCCTCTCCTGGGCTACTCTGTTTTCTCTGCTACCCCTTTGGCTGTGTCCTGGCTGCTTGTGCTGCCCCTCATGTAATCCCAGCAGGGGGCAAGCGGGCCAGACTAGGGGCAATGTTGATCTTGACGGTCTGTACATGCTCGCCTTGTCACACTCCTCCCTTGCCTTGATGATGGTCTTGCCTGGTGAGCAGGCCACCTACAAAGGAGACCTACGTCCCCCTGATGATTTCCACCTGGACCAACATGGGCCACGACATACCTTCCACCACCCAATTGCAGGCCAAAATTAACCACTACACAGTCCCGACTATGACTTTCCAGGGATTATCGACGATTCCATCTGACTTCCCTGTCCTGCCTCCAAACCCTGACAATACTGGTGCCATCCTAGAGTCCTTCAAGCCTCTGGATCCACCTTAGAAACTAAAGGAAGTGCCAGGAGTAGCAGGGAGCAAGCTAGAGGTCACAGTTGCTACCCCTGAATACATCCAAATGATGTCCATGAAGAAACTTAGACTCCTCCCCAGGAAGCTTATGAGATTAACACGCTGCACCCACCAGAACACCCAAAATGCCCTTCTCCTTGCTGAGGCATCCCCTCCACCCCCTCCACCCCATCGTCCTACTTCACCCTCCTCAGCCACCGGCTTCTTGGATGACGAAGACCTTCCAAACCATGTCTGACCTGCCCTGGTGACTATATTGGTCTATTTTTATGATTACCTCCAGCACAACCATATCGCTTAACAAGCTCTGTCTTGATTAACATGGAAGGCATTTCCTTTGTTTTGTTCTCCACCTAGTTATTAGTTGTTGAGTGATTGACAGCAGATGCTTCTGGGGTGGAAGTGTAGGGTGGGGGTAGGTCTTTTAGGGTGTTCAAATGTTTCAATGCTTTTGGTTTTATTCTGTTGTTTCTTATTTTAGTCTACTACTGCACTTGAGCCCATCTTTCCACGCTTACCCCTTTAACACATGTACCCTATGATAAAGGCCAACACACTGCTGACCAACCTCTCCTGGAATGTTAATGTCTTCAATCATAAAATCAAACTCAGGGCTGTCTTCCGGTACCTTAAATGTTACTCCCCCCCCCCCCAGTGGTGCAAGAAACCCACCTCATCATTGCCACATCCTACAGCGGGGGAGTGTTACACCAGAGTACTCCAGGCTGGATACATGACCTGCTCCCGGGGCATTGCCATTCTTTTAGAGAAGCGGCTTCCTCTTCCTGAAACAAGATCGCATTGTGACGCGCTCAGTCACTTTGTCCAGGTGGAAGGTGACATGGAGGGCGTCCACTGGATGATCGCTTCCATTTATGCTCCCCATGCTTGAGTTAACCTGCACTACAGGCCCTCCCACCCCCACTCCTACAATCACTACCTGGCCCCACCCACCTGGGGGGCGATTTCAACTCAATGATGGACCCCAGTTGGACTCTAGCAAACCTTTCTGTCTGTTTTAAGTAGGACTTGGCTTCTTGGGCCTCCTCGTTGGCCCTCTCCGACACATGGTGCCAGCTTCACGTCCAGACTAAGGACTATTCCTTCTATTCTCACCCTCACAAATCCCTCCCAAGGCTTGATTATCTTTTCATACCCTCCACGGACACTACAAGGTTGATCGATGCTTGCATCCTCCTATGCACATTGACAGATCATATCCCCATCACCTTGGCCCTCAGAGCCTCCAAATACCACCAACTAAGCCACTGTCGCCTTGGCGCATGGTGGTTTACTGACTCCGATTTCGCTGACTTGCTTGGGAAGCAAATATCTGACTATTTTGAAACCAACATGTGCTCCGTTAATTACCCTACAATAGTATGGGAAGCCCTGAAGGTGACCCTTCATGGCCAGATAATCTCTTAGGAGACAGCCACCAGCTCCTGTAGACTCAAGAATGTCTTATCCCTAGAACACAAAATGCGTGTGGCCCCACTGCACAGCTGAAACACACAGCAGATTTAAAGAGACAAACTCCACCAGATACTTCACTGGAGCTCTGCCTGCCTTGCCTCACAGGCCTAGGTCTATAAAGTGGGGGATAATGCTGGCACACTTGTGCACTGGCTGGCAAGCAGTAACCAAGCCTTCCAACTGATCTCTCCCATTGTGACGGAACCGGGTCGGGAAATGTCGGACCCACACTCTATTGCACAGGAATTCACCAGCTATTTCACCCGGCTTTACGCCATTCACCTGGCAATTGAGGCTGAATGCCTCCACTTTATCGAAGAGGACTTCTCTCTCACCTAGCTGGCACCGACAGACAGGACCAGGAGAAACCAACACAGCAGCCAAAATCATGGCAGCTATTGGGGCACTCCCCACTGGAAAGCCTCCAGGTCGCAGTGGCTTTCCACTGGAAATGTATGAGAAACATGCCTACCTTCTGTCCGCCCCCTTGATTGCAGTTTATGAAGAAACACTAAAGGTAGGGGAACTCCCTTATGATCTCTGTGGCACCACTATTTCTGTTATCCTCAAACCATGTAGACTCCCAGGGACTGCTGGTCCTAAAGGCCCATTTCCATCCTGAACATGGAATCTAAGATTCTTGTCAAAGTGCTTCCAAACCAATTAGTGAATGTCATCAACTCCCTCAAAGACCCAGACCAGAATGGCTTTATGTCGGAACACAGCACTCGCCACTACCTCAGTTGGGTGCACAATGCTATTGTCCTTTCTGCATTCAAGATGGACAATGCGCCCATGTCTTCATTGGCTTTGAGAAGGTCTTCGATTCGATTTGCTGGCAGTTCTTGTTTTGCTTTCTGGAATGGATGAAAGGTGGTCCTCCATTTTGCCACTGGTCTTAACACTCTACTTGGGCTCCTGTGCAAAGGCTCATGTTAATTGAGTAACTTCCCAGATAATCCCTGTTGAGCAGGGCACAGGGGTTGGCCTCTCTCACCCCTTTTATGTGCACTTGTCATCGAACCACTGGCAGAATGGATCAGGCTGGATGCACAGCTCTGCCCCTTCCATTGGCCTGACAGATGTGTGGACCGGGTCTCGCTCCATGCAAATGACTTGCTTGTCAATGTGGGCGACCATGAGACCTCCATCCCCCGCCTCCTACACATGCTGCAAATCTACACCAATGCTTCTGGCCTCAAACTAAACTGGTTCAAATATGCCTACATTCCCCTCCCGAGCTCTAACAACGACATCAGGGCCACAACTTCAGTCCAGTGGTTTACAGGTCACTTCCGATACTCGGGGATACAGATTGCCTATTGGCAGCAACAGGCTTGGGACCTTAACATTGCAACTCTTGTTGCTGAGGCCAGGATGGACATGGCCCACTGGGCCACTCTCTCTCTCATACTTGCTGACAGGAGCATTATTTAAAATGATCTTGCTCCTGTGATTCCTTAGTATCGTGCAAAACTACCTTTATCCCTCCCCCCTTCTTCCGCACACTAAAATATGAAGAGACACGTTTTATCTTGGCCTGCTGCCCACCATAATTCTCCCTCCTTGAATGTGTACCACACCCATACAATGATGGGTGGGGGTTCTCCTACCTTCACTTTCATTATTGGGCTAGCCACCTCCCCCGTTCACTGATTGGTTCTTCGCAGACTGTGGGGACCCCACGAAAGTGGTGGGAATCGGTGAAATGGAATGACACAACACCCTCAATCTGCTCTACGGATGTACCATCCCCATGAACATGCCCCAGCCACCCATTCAACTCTGCTCACTTGGCACCTGTCACTGAAAAGAATCGGATTGCACGGGGTGCCGACAGCAATAACACCTCTAAGGGTTGGGTCCTGGCTTTCCCAGACTACTGCCTTAGGGGGCATCAGGGCATGGCATTCCATAAGCATCACACACTGTGGGACGTTTGGCAAGGCATGTCTATGTGTGCGTTTCAACACCTTAACGACACCTAGACTATGCACCAATCACAATATCTTCGCTTCTTGCAGTTAAGACATGCCCTGAAGGCCTCCCTTGACTCCTTAGAAGCCTCCTCCAATTCAGCTCCCTGTAAGCACATCTATTGGAATCATGGCTGCTCAGTAAGGGCTTATCCTGCCTCAACCACTCATTAGTAAATAATATGTATGACCCCATGATTCCTCTTAGAAAATGTAGGAGGCAGATATGGACCCCTTGGATGATGATGACTGTGTAGAAGCAAAAATAACCCCTGGAAACCTAGCAATATCGATGAAGCTTTGTCACATCCAATTACATATCACGATGTTGGCAGTGCACCTTCTTCCATGTGATCTGGGAATGTCCAATCATCCAAATGGACTGATCACACATTTGCACTACTTATTCCCATATCATGTCAGTTCCATTAGATCCGAAACTAGTTTTTTTGTGTCTGCTGGATGCTTGGGGAGGGAGTCATCATGTTCGGCAGCTTGTGGATTGGGCTTTATCACTGCAAAGAGGGACATTGGCCGACACTGGTGTTCTATCCTTGCCCCACCCTTCCCTCAATGGACACGGGGGATTGATTTTGCTGGTTCAGCCGAATTTCTTTTCAATAAATTTCAGGGGATATCCAGAAAAACACCACAAAATATGGGGTGAATGGTTGGCATATTCAGTATCTCTGTCTTCCACAAAGTGACTTTTCTAGTATATACTTCCACCTCATTATTAGCTGGGTACCGCAAGACTGGGCGTCTGAAAATGATAAACAGATTTATAAAAAAAAAACAAAGGAAGGTTTTAGTCCAGCAAAAGTTGTATTTTGCCAGGTCAAAATGCCAGTTTAAAGCTGCACTGAATTGGCTTGCCTGAGAGATGTTTTATAGTGCCACTTCAGTGGATGTCACAGTGTTTGCTGCGTCCCATTTATAGCATTTAATTTGCAGACCTTGGCTGCATGTAGTACCATTGATTAGGGATTCATAAGTAAATTAAATGTTGCAATGGGGTGTATGCCAATTTTACCATGTTTAGAAGTTAGCAGATTGGAAGTGCATAGAGTCCTAATGCGAACAAAAACGGGTTTAGCAAAAATCAGTGGGTGAAGGCAAAATGTCTGGGGTAACACCACACCAAGTCAGATCTAATAACTTCTCATTATCTTGTATTTAACCATGACGTGTCTTCCACTCTTGTACTATGACTTAATGCACTCAGCCTTTTCTGCCATAGTATTCATATCATCTGAGCTAATATATAAATATGTTTTTAGAGTATGTATGCAATCAAGAACAGAAGTCCTGGAGAATTGTCGTCTTCCTTTTACCCAACTCCCTGGATCATGTGCATTTTAGAAATCAGATTACCTGCAGAGTACAATTCTGTGTATACATTACGCCCTTTATTTTTTGATATTATGAAGTCGAAAGGCACCTTCAAATAGTCATGTGATGGCAATAAGTAAATAATTGATTATATGAATTTGGGCTATTTAGTATCGTGGTCATAAAATGTGTTTTCACATAGTGAGGGATTTATTTGAAAAATCCGATACCTTTTATTATTGGTGTGTGTTTGAGGAAGTCTGTTTGAGTTAGTTTTGCTCTAGTTTTGACTTATCTGTGCACATTCTCTTTCTATGAACGGTATTCAAAATGTGTTGGCATGAGACTGTGAAACGGAGACAAACGAAGAATGCAGGGAAAACCTCTTTGTCCTGTTAATGTTTAATCTACAGCTACCTGCCTGTTGTCAAAGAGAACTGTTGTAAGCAATAAAGAGGCTGAGTTGGGCTTGTGTCTATTCCTTGCTTTTTTGTCCAGTTCCCTGCTTCTGATGCATTGGCTTCTTCCCTAGTCTGGGGGTGTTTTCATTCAATAAATAGTTTGTGTCCTGCCACTGTTGATGTCAGATGTTGCTTGGCAGTGCACAGGGGATTATTTTCTCTCCTTTCCTTTTTCAATTTTTGATCCCTTCTCTCTTTATTGGAAAAGAAATTAGGCTTCTCATCACCCTATTGAGCCCCCAGGCCCATTGCGCTCAGAGATCCTCCAGCCGCTGTACCGACAGTAATCTTACAATGGGTTTTAAGTTTTGGGTTTTAGGATTTTCTTATGGTTTAAGAAAATTAATGCAAATATGGTCACTGTGTTAGTACATTTGCCTTGGCCACCTCTGATTGCTTTCACATATGGTGGAACGGGCAAGGCCTGTGCTTCACAGCAAGGGGTTGCCAAAGCTTGTCAAAGCACAACCGTTACAATGGGCAAATTTTCTTAACATCTTATGTCTTGATGGTTCAACTCCTTTGGATAACCTATACACGATACGGTTCAGAATGATCGAAGCCTTCTTCTCCTCTTCCACGGTGCTCTCTTAGCATTACCAAGGTCACAGTACAAGGTTGTTTCTGTAGATTGAATCCAGATACAGCCGTGGGGGCTGCTTAGCTGCCAGTATTCCGTGTGCTGAATGCGAGATTCCAAATTGACATGGGTGGGCTCAAATAGTATAACATAATGCAATTTTACTGCTTCTTCTCTTCTGTTAAAAAAGAAACCAATTAGGAGGAATTTCTAAAATCAATAACTAAAACGTGCCACTAGTTCCTTGATCTGTAACTGTACATCCAGAAAGCCAACAATTCTTTTGACTTGAAATGCTCGCGTTATGCGCTTCTTACTGCAAACGATCTTCACAGATCAAAGAGTTCCAGAAAAGTCATGTCCTTGGTCCACATTTGCATATCATTAAAAACATGCTGATGACATTTTGTGAAGAGGGTGCTTGGAAGTACTTGCTGCTTGGACTTCTTTTTAATGGTATTTGAATGTAAGTACAGAAATGACTTTCATGGAGTTCTTTGCTATGTGCTGCTCCTTTGTAGTGAGAGCGCTTTGGGGCGCAAGCATTTCTGGTCAAGAGGCATGTGGCCATCTCCATTTACATTTCGTGAGTGGTTGCCCTCACCGGCTGCTCAGCACCAGCACCATAGAACAAATACCATTACCCGCATATGTAAATGTCAGGGAGGCACAGAGTGTTGATGTTTTTCAAGAGTGGTACATTTTTTTCTTTAATTCACAGCTGACTGGACATTTTCCTAGTGCGTTAGATGTACTGTCTGCAAAATTAATCCTTTACGTTTTTTGCAGTTTTATATAGCGCAAATGCAGCCCAAACATATTGGAGTGCCTTACATGATCATTAGTTACATATGATAAGGTCACTGAATTTTTTTTTTATTAGACACAGGGAGATTAATTGATTTTGCCTGGAGTCTCTGGATGTTGAGTCGACGCCAAGACTTGCGTGTGATTCCCAAATCCACAGTTGGCAGCTGTGGCCTTAACACTACATCCTCGCCATTGTTATGGTCTGGCATGACAGCACAGCCGTCGCCAGACAATTATGTGAGAAACACGAAGATAGGGATTTTGGCTCCACCCACATTTTGGGAGACAGGAGCACATGTTTTGATTGGGCAGAAGTTATGTGCTTGCAGAAAAATGGGCTTGGCCTCCATGTTACTGTGATCGTTTTATTTTTTAACCACGTGTCTCAGCTTCACCTTTCAGGGACACAAACATGACATTGCAATGCTATATATGTATCTTAGATTGCTAGATAATTTGTGATGTTTTTCTCTGGCAGCAGCACAGATGAAAGGAGGGCAGTCATTAACCTACATGGATTTTGAGGTCTGGCATGACTGTGCAAGTGTCACTTGACGTTTAACCTACTTTAATATTATTTTACAGTTCTGTACTCCCACACACATACACACCCATTCCTGTGCTATCTATTTGTAATGAGTTACATTGCCCTACAATTTTACTTTAAAGTCAGACCTATTGGCATTGCCAATGTATGTTTTTATATTTTGGTGCTAACAGGAGAAGGGGTCTCAATCTCTCGGAGCTGATGTTGTCATGCTGCACTCCTTGGAAGCACATTTCAGCACGATTGATAGACTTTATTTTCTAAATCACAACAAATGATTAATGTACCTCCAGTTTGCCTAGATCTAACTAGTTATGTTAGACCTGGCGCGTTAATCTAATGCAAGATGGGAAAAAGGCATACTTGTTGAACATGTAGTGCACTGTTCACTGCAATTAGCAAGAGGCATAACATTTCTTCTGTCCATAAATCATGTTTTTGTTTATTTAACTTGAGCAAAGAACTGAATAATGAGGTCGAAGTCTGTCGAGGGTGAAAAGTGCATCTATATATAACTCTGCTCTTCCCTTGTGCAACCTCGATAAGCATAGCACTTGTCTCTGCTCTCAGTCAAGTATTGGTACGAGAAATAGTACTGAGTTACATAGCCACCATATTTTGGCGATGGACTATACTCCACTTTGAATACATATATTGTTCCTTATTACAGGTGAATTTATAGGCGCATCCACTAACTCCTCTCCTCATAAAGTAGCTTATCTGGCACTACCTTTCCCCTCACAATTCACAGTCCTCTCATAATAAGTCAAGCAAAACAAAGGAATGATTCAGCTGCCTCAATTGTTGCATAGTTGGTGCAATCCTGGCAGTTCCCCTGAAATATGTTTTATCTCAAGGCCCACTGTCATCTGCAGATATTCTATTGAGTGTTGGTGGCTAAATGTTGGTAAGTGGATTATTAGTAGTGGTAAATATGCATCTACCACTGGAAATAAGGCCACTAACTCAATACAGGGCTCAGAATAGGGTCAGAAATTTTTTCCCATGCTCAACCATTGGTAGCTTGGCTGCGAGCAGGCAGGCTTAACTTCAAAGGTAGGTATGTAAAGCATTTAAATACACAAATTCAGTAAATAATTAAGACACAACACACTATAAAAATCCAACACTAATTTATAGAAATAGGAATTGTTATCTTTAAAATGACAACAAAACGAAAAAGCTTCAATATAAGTGACTGGAGATATGAATTTTTTAAACATTTAGCACTATATAGCACACTGAAACCTATAGCGCTTATTGGGACATCTTTTCATGTTAGACCGGGACAAAGTCAAAGTTTCAGGCTGACCGTGATGGAGCCCTGCACGGCTACCCCTCAAGGTAGGTCTCTGTCAATGTTTTTACCTTCTAACTTAGAAACTTTTCTGGAGCTTTTCTTCCTGCGGTCCCTCAAGTTCTCAGCCAGTCTGGATTCGGTGAGGGTTTGCCGGCTTGCCTTGCAGCGAGCCCCCGGTCAAACTTAGGAAAGTCTGACCTCTGGAGCTTTCCAGCAGGATCGAACCAGAGATCCAGGCCAGCACGCAGTTGAAGGTAGGCGGCTTGTCTCTCGCGTTTGGTCCATGTCACCTTTCTGACTTAGAAACTTTTACAGAGCTTTTTCTCCCAGTGTCCCTCAATGCTCTTCACCAGACCAGACTCAGTGAGGGTTCCCCGGCTTGGGTTTCAACCAACTCTCGGTCAAGCTCTGGAAATCAGACCTCTGAAGCTTTTCAGTGAGATGAAACCTATAGGGCAGTCCGGCTCGCTGTTGGGGGTCACCGGCTTGGCTGGCCAGATTGAGTCGGTCCACTTATGGTGCTTTTTTCCAAAGTTGCTCCAAACTTCTTCAAACTTCTGGAACGTCTTCCTAAAGTTCCTGTGAGGCTCTCAAAGTGTCCAAAACTTACTTCAAGGGTCTGGAAGCTCCAAGATGGTCCTTGAAAGCTTGGGACTTCAATTCGCACAATCCACTTGGCCAAAACCCTTACAAAACCACTGGCAGTTCTCCAGGCTGGGGATTCTTGGTGGTGATGGTGCAATTGAGATCTGTTAAACTGTCCCTTGCAGGGTGTCCACTCTTTAGTCCTTTTGAAACAGGTTTGATCCACAAGGCTGTAGTTCCAGATTTGTAGCAGATGCAGTAATTTAGAGTGCAGAGCCTGGTTGGTGCAAATCAAACTTCCAGCATAGACCCTTCTTCTTCCTTTAGTTTCAAGCAGCAGATCTGAGGGGCAGTGCCCCTCTAAGATACTTATTCAGTGATCTCTGGGGTCACACAGGAGGGAGCTCCTGTCCAATGAGGCGCAGGAGGGAACTCCTGTCCAATGAGGTGCAGGACGACACCCCAGAGCTTGACCATTTCCTCCAAAGTGTGGCACAGTGGTCTCCCTGAAAAGCACTAATTCTCTAAAATTCAATATTGCTGAATTCCCAGCAGAGGGGCAAGAGCTGGCTAAACCAACCTCAAGGATGGCTCATCTCCATTGACTCCTTCCACCTGGCATCTACACATTCCATCCTTAAGCCTGCCATCTTGCTAGGTTCAAAGGGTAAGGCATACATTAAACTACTTTCTCCAGCCTGTCTCCTTCTGCATTTGAAGATCATTGTTTATGACCCCCGCCTCTTGCTCTTGCATTCCTATGTAGCAGAACCCACTCCTCCCAGAATGGCTCCTTCACCCCATGGGCTACTTATCACCTCATCAAAGCAGCCTGACTAATCCCCTTAACTCTGACCAATCAGGCCAGATCACTGGAAGGCTGGAATTTGGCTTACAGACAAGAAGGTATTATAACTTCTTACCTGTACCTTTTAGGATAAATTCAACAATAGCATATTGGATTTATCAATACCATTCTAGTAAGTCCTTGAATTATATTTTTCGGGTTTTCCTGGCGGGAATTATTAGTTGATAACTTCTTGCCATGTTAACTTATATGGCTGGAGATTTGCAGTGGGGAAAATTAACTGAGCAATTTCTCCAACACGAGGGCTTATAAAACACCTTCTTTCAGGATCCTGCCTATATCTACAGAACCCCTCACCCCTGCAACAACTAGCAGAGCCCTTACGGATTCTGAATATGTAAAAATATTGCAGATCCTCACTCCACAGTGCTCCTGGCACAAAAGATTTTGGGAAGAACTTTACTACAATGTGGGAAGTGAAATGTGCGATTTCACTAAACCCAAGGCATATTAAACTTATTTTATAAGGGTCCTCTTATAAGAACCTGACCCCCCTCCACTGAGACACCTAGGGGAGACCCTGGGGGTGCCTAAATTGCCAAAACATTGTAGTTTATTAATCTTTAAGTGCCCCAAGCACCAACGTCGAGTTTGGGCACAATTTGGATTTTGAAAGCAGTCCTGCCACTCACGACTGTTTTAAACGGACCTCGGGCCTCCGCAGTGGAAATGGAAATGGAAATGGAAATGGATGTGCATTTATAGAGCGCGAATTGCTGCCCAGGGGCGTCCAAGCGCTAGAGGATATTAAAAGGAACCTAATAAGGTGGCTGGGAAAGACTAGTAGGAAAGGTTGAAAAGGAAGGTTTTTAGCTTTTTACGGAAAGACGAGAGGTTGGAGTTAGCTCTGAGATGCAAAGGAAGAGCATTCCAGAACTTAACAGCGTTATATGTGAACGACATGGAACTGTAGAATGGGCTGCTGGCCTCTAAACTGCCAGGTCCTATTATATACTAGGGACTTAAAGGTAGTTTTAATCTCCCTGCCCTATTGTGTACTATGGCTTTATAGGGAAGATCATGCCAATCATGGGGGTACTCTAACCCATAATGTACCCTAGTGTATGTAGGTGTTTTCACTGTATTCTAAGTGTGTTTTCAGCATAGCACTGGCACTGGCCCTGGTTAAGCTGAGCCCAGGAACAGTCAGTTACCACCAGTACCAGTCAGCGAACAAATGGCGAGGGGGCAAGGCACAAGGATGGTTTGCAACAGCGGTAGGTTCACTGAACTTGTAGGAATATGGGCCTCTGTCAGGATAACCTATAGTAATTATAAATATGTATCAGATTTGTTCCAAGAGATGCAGGTCCATATGCTCCTCTCTGTATACAATTGTGACCTTTGCTCCTTCCCCGCTACATTCTTGATTCTTACCTCTTCTGCATCACACACCCAGCTGCCTTAATCTCTACTACCCAGGATATAGATATTACATATTCCAGTTTAGCCAAGAGGTAGGGTACAGGGTCAAAGCCAATATTACCCTCAATGAGTGATTGGAAAGGTAGCTCATTTCTGGAAGCAGAGTGTAATATTACTGTACTCAAAATGCAGCACAACAGCATTCACTCAGACTTCTGACAGGCCAATTTATCAGACAACATCCTCGGACATTAAATTCTTAGTCAGTAAAAAACAATCCTGCAACAAAGGCTAACCAAATTAAATAACAGTGCATACAAAACGGTGTACTAGCTTTACGCCTACCATAAATGATATTCCTACATAGGCACTAGTATTGTCCCCCTCATAGGCAATACTCAGCAACAGTGGGTGGCAGAAAATGGTTGACATGTCTACTTTTGAACATGCACACAAGGGATCCCAATATGTCTTATTATATGTTGTCCTCTTACAGCTATTCTGCCACATATGGTTTCCTAAAGCTATCTTCCATTAGGCAATGCACTTTTCCAAGTGCTCGTTATATATGACCTCCCGATTATAACAAAACAATCAGTGTATGTCTGATGCATGGACGTAACCTTCATGAAAATGTATTCAAAACACTGCCTGAGCATAAATGATGTTCGGCCATAGTAATCTACTCATTACACAGAAAAACATACCAGATTGCTTGGAGCTGTCACAAATTACCATTTTAATAATAAACCCTTCACCAGACGCAACCTAATTCTGTTAACTACTAGCTTTTTCCAGCTCTCCCATTAAGTAAAGATGCTGAAGAAATTTGTCACAGCCGAGCTTGGGAATCACAAAAAACAAATTGTTTCCATGGTGACTAGCAGTCTCTGGTTATAGGTATAACCAAATGGGATGCACATTGGATGTAAAGGAACAGCTTTAGGCTGAACAAGAGCCTTCTCCGTTGTTGATCTTCAGATCACCTTAAAGTGCTGCGATCTTTTAAAAGGAAGTGCTGATCACACCATTATATAGGTCAGATGTTTGTAGTCAGAGTTCCCAGGCTTCAAAGATGGATTCAGGCGCAATTGAAAGATGATATCCTGGGGTTCAGAAGGTATTAACATTATCTCCACCTGTTTTCGTAAACTCCTCTTTATGATAACTTTGTATACAGAGACGTATCTGGAAGTCCATGATGTCACTGGTACGAAGATTCAATTGTTAACAAGAAACCGACATTGATGAATCTTTAGGAGGGGCAAATGATTACCACGTAACCTATAAAAATGAGTTTGATGCTAAAGATAGATATTGGGATAATAAAAAAAAAATTGAAGCATAGTAGGGCACATACAAAATGTGGTATTTGTTTATTGGTTTCTTGAGTATAGCCCTCATGATGATTACATGGAAAGCGCTAGATGCTGCTTTCATTATAAGCTGCAAACTGTGGAACCATGAGATGTGAATTTTACTTCTGATTTTCTACTTGATTAGAATTGCATGGTGCTGGGCAAATCACTCACATCTAATACAGTAGCCTTTGGAATTCCAATGATTGCCAAACCGTATAGCCTTGGCTTATTTTCTAATTTACTCATCTTCATTTTGAGATTGTGTGTTAGTGTTTGAGACTTTAAAGTGGTTCATATACCGGTGATAATTTCTTTGCCCGCTCTAGCCTCTCGCCACTCCCTCAGAGGTGAAATAAATGGAGGACTAATCCGAGGGTGGATGTGTGGATTGTTGCAAACATTTCTTTTTGGACATATCGGGTAGGCAAACACTGTATCCAAAAGCAGACTCATATGTCGGAGATTAACAGTTGCACACAAGACCGAATCTTGTACAGTTTTTTTTACTCTGGGGTTACAATAGTGTTTCTAAGAAAGTCCTGGTCGTCCTATAAAGTCAAAATATTAAAGAGTGCAGGGGCATATTCATTAGCTGTAATTTATCATAGTATGATTATCAGAGCAGGGGAGATCAGACATTATGCGTGCCTAAGTCCTTATTCATTCTTTATTAGTGTTCTGCAGTGTTTTCAGGACAAAAACGGTGTGTAAGTTCCTGAGCTCTTTTAAAATGAAGTGGACAAAAAATGATCTGTTATTTTGCTCATGAAGGTTGTGGTCATTTTAGTTTGATTTGCTTTCGAAGTTGTCAACAACCAAAATTCACCTTTTAATACACTTTAATAACTTGGGCCTGAATACTCTGCGGGAGAGAGCTATGAGGAACAGAAGCAGAGATGGAGACTTTGCTGACACCCGCTGGAAGAATTCCCATCTGTCTTATAGGAGGACTGCAGGTGGAATTAACTTAAGATTTATCTTGATTCATAGGAACAAAAATGTCAGTGCCAGTTCTTAAGAAGATAGTCTATTGCTAACCCGCCAGGAGAACAGCATCCTGATCTTTATCAGGGCAGCACCATGATGGAATTTCTCTTAAGAAGTGCTAGAGTGATGGATGTCCTGGAGGCAGACAGATGTGGGCCCCCTTGAAGGGAGCCAGCAGTCCATTTGAAACTGGACATTTGGGCTGAGAAGCTGATTGGAAGTTGTGCGAAGCTTTTCAACAGTTCCAACCCTTGCCTCAGTGTTCAAAAATGCTTTCCTGAAAACTAGAGACTTTTATAACACAGGAAAAACAGAATTCCTCTTCGAAATCTTCTTTGGAAGACTGGGACAAAGTGACCAGACTGACGTAAAAAGAAAAGACATGCCTACCTGGGATACACTTTCCAGATTGTTCCCACTGAGACTTTTTGATCCAAAAGTTCATGGCAACTGCACCATACATGTAGCACATCTTGTTAGCCACAGCTCCAGTTCTTGCCACATAAAAAATAAAAATATTTGACCGATAGAATAATACTAAATCCAAGGGTCAAACTTTTGAGTAGGATGACCCACCTGCCCTTGACAACCTCACTAGATCATTGGTCTCAAAGGGTTCCTATGTCCAAACTATCCTTAAATGTTGACATGGTGTATATGAAATGGCAATTTATTTCGTGAAAATCACATTTTACAAAATGCTCTTTCCAGTATCACACTTGAGAACTGCATGTGAAGTCACAGGAAGTGTACTGGTGTGAGGGAGGAGACTGTCTACAGAAAGACATGTTCTGACCAAATCAGGGTCCTGCGGGCAAAAGTTAACCTCTTCTGTGCCCATGACGAGATAGTCTCGTCATGGAGCACGGTCGCGCTGTGCCCATGACGAGACTATCTCGTCATGAACCCCACCCACTAATGAAACGCCCGGCACAGGAGGGGGAAAGGGCGTGACACAGAAGGGGTTAAGTAAAGATTAGTTCCTGTTAAAACCCTTTGGTGCCATTTTAAACATGATATTTTATATTGGTTCAGTATTTTAAAACTATTTCGTATTGGTAATGCTGGTTTGATGTTGCTGCACATGTGCAACATACAGCAAAGGACTCTCCCAAAGGGCACTTTTCCCCTGCGCCCAACTGTCGCACTGCGAAAAAGGAAATCCTTCCTGAAACACTTCCTCCAAAATTACGTAATATTTACCAGTTTGTCGATCATAATCCAAAACCTTATCTCATAGGTCTTCCTCTTTACTACACCACCACGGAGACAGCATGTTTGCGCTATGATTCTTTATTCAACATTTTCAAGTGCCAAACGTTGCCAATCCAGGCTTTTACGGAGGCATGTGAAATCAAACATGTTTTGAAAGTGGGCTTATAAATTTGAGTACTCCCAATGCATTTCGAATCTTTACAATTCTTCGTCAGGGGTTGACTAAAAATGAAATAGAAAAAACAGTTCAACTAGCTGCTCAAACTCTCTTTTTGTGCCGAAAAACCTTTACCCATTACTGTACCTCCACCCTCACCCAAACTAAACTCTACTACACACCACCCAGTATTGCCACTTAAAGTAAAACCACGCCCACCTATCAACCTTCCCAACTAACAAAATGTGCATCCCCAATTTTACCAACTTGTGCGAATGAATCACAACTCCCTCCCAACTACCAAATGCCCAAAACCTCAAAACCACCCTCCTTCTCTCCCATTTACCTTCTCAGCGCCACAACCGGCAGCATGACCTCACTTCACTTCCTCTTCCCAAAGCTCATACCGCTTTTACCTGCCACTCGGGCCGTTTTTAAAGAAAGCTCCCAGCTGTGACCAATCAAGCCATAATTCACTCCTCCCCGTGACATAATCCTGTGAAGCAAAATACAAATCCCACAATGCACTTCCCTGGTGTAACAAAAATAAACCTAACCAAAATCGGCTCCCCCCTCAAACAAAACAAAATAACATCGTGAATAACCTACACATACCCCATCCATCAATTACGTGATCTAAACATAAAACGATGTTTAAAAATCGCATTTAACAACAGAAAACCATTAGAGCACCAAAGTTCATCTGTCCCATCATTCTGATGTCGATGTTAAAAGACGTTCCATTTCGATTCTCAGCGTTCCACTCTAGATGTTCCTTTTTTGTCTCCGTGATGATAATTTCTTAAACTTTATTTTGACAGCCGTGGGGTGCAAGCTCATGAGGCGATTATGTTGCAAAGCAGATAAGTCATTGTTGAGCGGATGCACTCCTTCCCTTAAATCATTAAACTTATTCTCCAACTCAATAAATGAATGCGTGCTAACAGAAGCCGTGAAAACGCCCCTAATCACATCTCAATTGAAACGACTCTCCCAAAGGGCACTTTTCCCCTGCGCCCAACTGTCGCACTGCGAAAAAGGAAATCCTTCCTGAAACACTTCCTCCAAAATTACGTAATATTTACCAGTTTGTCCATCATAATCCAAAACCTTATTTCATAGGTCTTCCTCTTTACTACACCACCACGGAGACAGCATGTTTGGGGATGCACATTTTGTTAGTTGGGAAGGTTGATAGGTGGGCGTGGTTTTACTTTAAGTGGCAATACTGGGTGGTGTGTAGTAGAGTTTAGTTTGGGTGAGGGTGGAGGTACAGTAATGGGTAAAGGTTTTTCGGCACAAAAAGAGAGTTTGAGCAGCTAGTTGAACTGTTTTTTCTATTTCATTTTTAGTCAACTCCTGACGAAGAATTGTATAGATTCGAAATGCATTGGGAGTACTCAAATTTATAAGCCCACTTTCAAAACATGTTTGATTTCACATGCCTCCGTAAAAGACTGGATTGGCAACGTTTGGCACTTGAAAATGTTGAATAAAGAATCATAGCGCAAACATGCTGTCTCCGTGGTGGTGTAGTAAAGAGGAAGACCTATGATATAAGGTTTTGGATTATGATGGACAAACTGGTAAATATTACGTAATTTTGGAGGAAGTGTTTCAGGAAGGATTTCCTTTTTTGCAGTGCGACAGTTGGGCGCAGGGGAAAAGTGCCCTTTGGGAGAGTCGTTTCAATTGAGCTGTGATTAGGGGCGTTTTCACGGCTTCTGTTCGCACGCATTCATTTATTGAGTTGGAGAATAAGTTTAATGATTTAAGGGAAGGAGTGCATCCGCTCAACAATGACTTATCTGCTTTGCAACATACAACAAAGACCATATGCCAAGTTACTAATGGTGAGTCATGGATTCATTAAAGAAACCCATGTAACAAAAATTAAATTGCTTCCACTTTGTGGGAGCTCGGCCACAGCTCATATCAGTACTACGCTCCCCTCTCTCAATCTTCCTCTGTCTCATAGTTTAACCAATCAGTTTCCTACACTTAGGTTGAGCCAGCTGTTATCAAACATGGGGAGAGGATGTATCCTTACAGCTAGAGCAGTTGACCTCGAAGATGGGGAACCCGGTTCGAGTTTCGGCAACGGCGCTCAACATCCTGTGATTCTGGGCAAATCACTTAATCTCCCCGCGCCTAACAAAAATGAATGTGTCCTTGTGTAACGAAACTGGTTCTCATGTAAAGCACACTGATACCCGATAACTTTGGGTCTAGTACGCACTATATAAAACTCTTAAAAAAATAAAATAAAATAAGGCTGGGGATACGTGCAGTCACTACCTTTCTTCGTCTCTGCTAAGGCTGCTCAAGTAGCAGGCACATGCATAGCTCTTGCCCGTGCCAGCCGTGGATCCTCCTGCTACCTAGGAAGAGCACATATCTGGTACATTCCACCACACACCTCCCTGGGCGGTCTAGTCCCCTGACCATTGCCACATCATGCACGAACGCCCCCTTGCGCACCACCTTGATAGTGACAACATAACATCTCCTATGAGCATATAACAAAGGACTGTCATTAATTTACAAACTGTAGTGATCTGTAACTGCAGACAATCATTCTTCGCTTCTAATTCTGAACACTGATATACTATTGCTGTCGTATTAACCAAGGCACTAAACACGATTGGGGGTAGGTAGCCGCATGGGACTTAAAATGATTACCTCTACAACAATGGCCTTAACATTGAGAGCATTCCTAACAATTCAGATGTCATTCATCTTGCTTTGTGCAATGCCCTGACTGCTCAAAGGTCATTTATAATCCCTCACATCCTACCAATCCACACAAACGTAAATGTGATGACATTGCAGTCCCCACGTTTGTTTATCTTTTTTGCCTTAAATCAGTTGCAGAAGCTGTTGCTGTTGGTTTGTTCTCTCCTCTCCTTATACCTAAAAATAAAGTAAGTGATCTAGAGTTTATATGTCACTATATATCCTGGACTGCAGTTTGTGCTAAGAATTAGTTTTACAGTTTCATAGTTGATGTACTCCGTGGGTGTCTATATTACTATTATTATTACATTTATTTATAAAGTGCCCAGTTACCTAGAAAATGTCAAAAGCAACAGGGTTATACCCAAATCACCCTGTGATACCTGGGTATAAGGGACAATATATATATATAAAAAGAAGAGTATCACGGAAAAAATATCTACAATTGTTCATAGAAAGAGCACATTTAATTACCCCTTCGAAGATATCAAATAATCAAATGGAATACATCTTGCATCATTTACAGTATATCACAGGAAACAGGCGTTTATACATAGAAAGATACAAACACATATATCACATACCATCAATTCAATGTATAACAACCAACAATTAACCCAAACACAAACATTTTTCATCAGTGTCCCCTTTCAAAGTATCAGGCGGACCACTCGGAGGTAGTCAAACTAAACAGTGGGGAACACAAGCAATGAGGGCGACTATGACCCAAACGTTATTTCAGGTGTCCCAGCGACAGTCTGTGAATCACTGAAACTCAAGTGACTCCTCCATCCAATATCTGTCGACGTGACCACGTTTCAGCCAAAGAAAACTTGAGGCCTCTTCAGGACAGGGGTTAAAGGACAAATGTATCCTCCAAATTCAAAAGTTGCTCACTAGATATCAAGGAAAACGTTCTAGTAAACGCTACTCGCGCTTCTATACTGTTCCTTCAATAGCGATCAAAACACCGGTTCTCCACACAGTTTGACGTGACCACGTTTCAGCCAAAGAAAACTTGAGGCCTCTTCAGGACAGGGGTTAAAGGACAACTAAAACAATAAGGGGGAGGGGGGACAACCATTAATAAAATCTACATGGACCTAAGACTAGGGGTGATGACAAAGCCGTGCACACAAATACAATGCCCAGAAAGAGACCAAATACACCCTACGTCCCAAAGTGATTTATAAAGGAAGAGGGTGGATAGAAATGTACCGTACAACCCTAGTGTGAAAAATAACTAATTTAAAGGGAAGCGGAACCTTCTGATTGTATTTGTGTGCACGGCTTTGTCATCACCCCTAGTCTTAGGTCCATGTAGATTTTATTAATGGTTGTCCCCCCTCCCCCTTATTGTTTTAGTTGTCCTTTAACCCCTGTCCTGAAGAGGCCTCAAGTTTTCTTTGGCTGAAACGTGGTCACGTCAAACTGTGTGGAGAACCGGTGTTTTGATCGCTATTGAAGGAACAGTATAGAAGCGCGAGTAGCGTTTACTAGAACGTTTTCCTTGATATCTAGTGAGCAACTTTTGAATTTGGAGGATACATTTGTCCTTTAACCCCTGTCCTGAAGAGGCCTCAAGTTTTCTTTGGCTGAAACGTGGTCACGTCGACAGATATTGGATGGAGGAGTCACTTGAGTTTCAGTGATTCACAGACTGTCGCTGGGACACCTGAAATAACGTTTGGGTCATAGTCGCCCTCATTGCTTGTGTTCCCCACTGTTTAGTTTGACTACCTCCGAGTGGTCCGCCTGATACTTTGAAAGGGGACACTGATGAAAAATGTTTGTGTTTGGGTTAATTGTTGGTTGTTATACATTGAATTGATGGTATGTGATATATGTGTTTGTATCTTTCTATGTATAAACGCCTGTTTCCTGTGATATACTGTAAATGATGCAAGATGTATTCCATTTGATTATTTGATATCTTCGAAGGGGTAATTAAATGTGCTCTTTCTATGAACAATTGTAGATATTTTTTCCGTGATACTCTTCTTTTTATATATATATACAGTTACCTAGAAAAGGCATCCTGGCACTAAGACTAAATGGTACCGAAACACACTTTCCCAGCAATTCCGGTTCTTGCCAGCAATTCCACTGTAAAGAGACAGATTTTAAGTGAATTTCTGAGCTTGTGGAGGTCCGCCAACTTTCGCAGAGAGGTTGGCAAGCTGTTCCATAATCTCACTGCTTGAACTGTAAACGCTCTGCCCCCTGCCCGAGCAAGTCTATATTTATACTGTATTATAAGTTTCTGTCGATCACAACAGGCAGCAACACTTAAACGTACGCTGCTCTGCGGATAGACAGACCACGTCGTGGGAAAAGCCCTGTACACAATATAAAGAGATTTAAAAAGAATCCTCTTAGCGACCGGTAACCAGAGCAATATGTTTAGCACTTATGAGGCAGACGAAAAAAACGTCTCAGTATGGAAGCCTGAACAATCAAAGGTCTTCTGGAAGAACAGATAATAACAATTAGATGACAGATCGGTCAAAGATCGTTATCAAGTTAGACACCAAGATTCCTGGCCTCCAAATGGGCCACCTGTGGGAAATTTGAGTTAGAAGGCCAAAGGTTTCCCAGTAGTGCCCATTATATCATATTAGCAGCACAGCAAAGCACCTTAGTTTCTTCCCCATTGAATTTGAGGGAATTCAAACTCAGCCATTTAGTGACTGCCTGATCCCATTGCTGGAACCTATCATACGGTGCAGGTGTCTTTGGATCCACAGATATTATAGCCTTGAAGCCTGCTGTAGTGGGCTCTACCGGCCATTAAAGGCAGCACCAGCGTTATAAGGCCGAGCCGAAGGCGACGGCCTTTAACAAGAAAGCGGGTCTTTTAATGGCTGGTAGAGCCCGCTACTACGGGCTCTAGTGCTATTAGAACATTCCGCCCCTAGAGGTCAGAATGTGCTAATTTGTAAAAACAAAAAAACACTCATGGAGCCGACGGGGCTAAAATCTCCTTGGGCTCAGTGAGGCCTTTTGTTCACAGCAAAAGTGGTGAACAAACACTGGAATGTTGGATCCACAGGCTTCTCCCGGCCATGAAAAGCCCTGAGCACTCTATTGTTTTCAATGGAGCTCCTAACATTCCAGTGTTCTAACATTAGTTGGGTATTACCTGCATAATTCTTAAAGACTAACTCTAGATAATGAAGTAACTTTGCCAATGGCGTTAAGTGGAGATAACATTTTAGTGGGGCTCGATGCAGAGTGCTATGGAGGAAGAAGGATTGCCTGAGTTCTACCATACAGATAAGACACACACCGTCTCACAGCTTCACACTTTATACCAATTTCAGATAATCTCAAAATCAGTCTCTTATGAGAAACTGTTTCGAATGTGGCTGAAAGAGTAAGTAAAACCAGGGCCACAGAGTTTCCCTTGTTAACTTCCATCCTCTGATTGTCCAAGATGGACACCAATGCTGTTTTCCTACCATGCATTATACAAAAGCCCAACTGGGCAAGATATAGCAGCTTATTGCTCCCAAGATAACATACAAGAGTCAAGTCCACATGCTTCCCTATGAACTTCACTAGAAATTGATGCAGTGATATGGGCTGATAGTTACTGAGGGTGTTGGATGTTGGAATCCGCTGACAGTTTCTTCACAAGATGCTTCACACAAGCTTATTTTCAGTCAGGTGTGACTATCTGCAAAGACAAAGAAGCATTACAAACAGGGCATAAAACCACTGACAGGGTGTCAGCTCGGGAATGCCACACTAAGGATTCAGTCATTGGGAGAACCCAACATAATGGATAGCTTTAATTCACAGATGTTTAAATAGAAGAGCTGACCAAAGTCTTTCAGAGATCCTGCCCTATTTTCAACAGGTCTATTGTTTTAGGGTGAAAGCCGACAGGTATCTAAAGCCAGCAATGAAGGTAACTATCTCACACACTATGGACAAATCGTAAGTAATTGTTTTTTTTTTAGTAAACAGATAGTCAAATTCAAGAAATGTCTGGAAGAAAAAGAATGGCAAAATTATTCTAAGAAATTATTATTTGGGGTGGGTGACTACCCAGCTCAAGAAATGATCACGACCCTTGTTGGGGTGAACCCGCAAAGTCATTAAATTAACCTAAACTCAAAGCCCTGATAGCTATGGCACAGACCAGACAGGCTTAAATTACAGGCAAAATGTATGGTATTTATGCTATACCATAATAGTAATAAAGTTGAAATACAACATAATAAAAATCCCAAGCCAAATTGGAAAAATAGAGTATAATGTATTGAACAAAATAACACTGAACTGACCAAAATCCAAAATGGGGAGCTAGAGATATTAATTTTTAAAAATAGCGCCAAGGAGCACCAAATTGCCTTGATAATAAATGGTTGTGGTAGAACAGGATTTTGACTTTGACTGCTGGCCGGATACACTACCCAGGTTCATCCTGGTCAAAAATGTATATTGTTACTTTAGTCCTTCAAGTCCCACTCTACCACAAGAGTACATTTCTAAAGCCTGCCAGGACATCAGGGGGCTTACTTAGTAAGCCATAGGGTGTCAGACAGATGCCAAACACCAGGGTCCAGTCCAGGTCTGTTTCCACTGGTCATCTCGGCAGTTGCAGTAAAAGTCTTCTTGGTACTTGTTGTGTCCAGAGAGAGCAGGTCCAATCTTTTAGGCTCTTCTTGAACTTGCACACCAGGTTCTGTCCCCATCTGATCATCCACAGGTTCTGAAGTGTTCTGAAGTGGGTGCCTCGAGGAGCCACATTTATGCATGGCACAAGCTAGTGGTGGGAATGACTCTCTGCATTCCCTAACCCATGGGGCAATAATTCCCGGGGCCAACTCTACCCACTTTGAGCATTTTCAAGATGGCGAAACTTTCTGCCACACAAAACTTGGGCTCTGGGTGCTGTGCACGTGTGTGTGTGTGTGCGTGCGCTGTTGAGATTTGTACTATGGTAAACATAGTGTCTTCCCACATCTAATACCAATATCCAGATTAAGCCGATATGGTACTTCCAATAACCCAGAGACAGAAAACTGGTTGATCAAAGCAGGGTTTTACACCAACCAGACAGAGGATATACACATGTTATTTCAGCCTCCTCTTTCCCAACTTTGAAGTACGGACCAAGTGCTGTATGTAAAACAAGCAGATCTGTTAAGCATGCATCATGCAAGCAGGATTTGACAGGGTAGTGTCAAATGGATGCTCACAATAATTGGATCCTGCCTGGCTGCCAGGGTACTCACAGCCCCATGCTGCATATTGCAACAGGTTCGGAGGTGTCATGTCTGTGCATTCAGGCTATTCTTTGCTCCTGGGAGGCATGGCACACCCATTCACACCAATTTAAAAGCTAATTACTGAGTGGCCGAAGTGGAAGAGCAAATGCAAATGGGCATCCAGAGGCTGTAGCATGGAAAAGGTAACTTTCTAAAAGTACCTCTACCGTAATATTTATTGAAAACCTGAGTTCACCATTGAATTGAATTAACAACTATTAAAAATGTGTTTCATTATTTTTCAAACTTCTTCCTAACCATAATTAGCATTATTAAATGTAAACATTCATCTTCTTATTTTCCTATTGAACAGCCAGCCTTATTACAGTAAAAATGGCTTTTGGAGTTTTACATATCCTACTTTTAAATACCATGCACAATGCCTTATGGGCAACACGGCCTACATAGATGTGTCTTGCAAATAATTAAAAGGAAGGTTTTGACCTGTCAGAAGGGATTATATTTGGCAGGTCGTATTTGCCATTTAAAACTGAAGGAGCTAGGCTAGAGATGGTAGACCTGCAGTCATATTTACACCGTTACTGTAGATGTCGGCACAATGGGTATAAGTTATTGTTAGAATACATGGTAATGTAAATTACTAATCTTCGGACAAATTTCGGACCTGTGCTGCGAAATTCTAAACCAGTCTTACACTTGCATTTAAATCCACTTTGAGACAAAACGTCTTTTTTTAGGTCACAGCCTACTAGACTGCGCAGCTGTGTGGTAAGCGAAAGACATCTTATGGAGTTTCAGAAAGTTGACTTGCCTTGCCTTTGTTGTTTGTAACTCACTTTTTCTGTCTTTTCATTGGCTTGCTTTATTTGCTTGAGGCTGTCCAGCCTCCCCATGTGATTGTCGTGTTCACTGTATTCTTCAACAAACTAATTTTCTGTCAAAAGGCCTTTAAATCTTGTTCTTATCTTGTCACATTTGCTGTGCATTCAAAGACCGAAGTCAAATTTCAGGCACCGTCTTGCAGCCTAGGCAAAGGCTGAGATGACTGGTATCCATGGCAGCCAGTCACCTCTCCCCAACCCCCAACCCACGTCTCAGTGCCTGGGGCACATAGCAGAGAAGCCTCTCCGGCTGAATGCAAACTAAATAAAGCGCCTCCAGCAATTTTCTCAGAGAGGAGCTTCGAGAGTGGGTGCACATTCCATGTTCAGCACCACCACACGCCAGTGCAGTAAACAGGAGCAACAAAACATATTTTTTTAAAACCAGGTACACCCGCCCACTTTACAGTTACATACGTTGTTCATGTATAATGGCTCCAAACTCAAGGCTATAGTTAGAGACGGCCTCTTTTTGAATGCCTGGGCTCCATCCTTCCTGCTGTCCGGTAATCAAATCAGTGGCATCAAATGCTCCTTCTTTATCAAAGGTGTATTCTTCATAGCACGGCCCATCCCCCAATCTGGAACGTAAACTAACTTACAGCAAGTGCACTGGCCTCTTGAGGTGCTGATGGCCCTTTATTTATGCACAAAGGTGCCTTTGCATGTTCGTGGCTGACGTCTTGTATATGGTTGCCTTCTTGAGTTTCCTCTCCACGCAAATAATGTTTAACATAGTGCTGGTGGACTGATGGAAATAGTTTATCTATAGGACGGGGGAAGAAAATAGCTCTAATGTTTTATTTACCCCTCAAATGGGATATGAAGAATGGTTTCATCTTAGTAATGAAATTGTTATTTTTCATATTAATATGCAGTCACGATTAAATCACGAGCACTATTCTCAACGCGGGGATTCATTTATCAGAATCCTGTGTGCATTTAGTATTCTCATTAAGAAGTAGAACAGCAGTGGCTGCCATGGTTCACCCATATATATACTTTGTACACTCTTTAGTTTAAGCTGTAAATGGAACCTGTTCTGAGACTGAGCTGTTTACATGCTTTAGCGTTGTGAGCTATCTCCATAACTCTCACACTCTGAGCGCTTTTAAAACATACTGCAGAACCCACTTTATTTATGAATGACCCAGGAGGTGAGCAACCTTGACCTATTAACTCTCTTCTTAAGGATGTGCTCACCATTTCACTGTTTACTCTTTAAGCATCTTATTCAGGCCTTTAAAGACCTGCAATGCATATGAGTTTTTAATCCACCTAAAAGAAATGACCTGGAAAATAAGCAACACTCTTTCATAAATAGAAACAAGCATTTGCAATGCAAATAGGTCTCGTACCGGAGGCAAGATGGCCGCCGATAGGCTGTAGGGGGTAGTCGCAGTCAAACTCTCCCCCTGCTGCAGTAAGAAATGGGCTATAGAGGAATGAAAAAATGCAACTCTGCTCTTACCTTTTGAGCTGTTGGATCCGGCGGATCTCCCGCAGCCATAATCTCTGGCAGCGGCATCGTGATCTGGCGGTACTTAAGAGGACTGGGACACCAGAGTTTCTGGAATTCAGCCGCACGATACAGGCGCTGTGCCGGAGTGTGGTCACTCGCAGTAAGATGCCACAACGGACGATTAAACCTTCGAAGGTCCACAAAGACGCCCAGAAAGAGGCAGCCGCCACCGTACCTTCGGCGGGGAGAGGCGTGCTGCCCCAGCGAGCCCCGGTAAAGAAAACTGAGGGCGCAAGCACTGATGTTGGCAACAATGGGAAGCAGAAAGAAGGACTTGATGGGAAAGGTAAGGCTCGAGAGAGCACTTTCCGGCAACCTACGCTGACGGAGACTTTCCTGTCAGTTACAGCGGTGGGTGCAGCAATTGCAGCGGGATCCAGCGACCAGACTGGAGCAGACAATGTTGCAGCATCATCCTGGGCCGGCTGGCAGTGGAGTTGAGCGTGTAGAGGCCGGATGAACCAAAAGAGCAAGAACTGGCAGGACAGCAGGAGCTGCCGGATGGTACTCCAAATAGTACCCTAAATGGTGAGTCTCCAGAAAATGACCTGTACCCAAGAGTGACAAATAAAGGGGGAGTAGAGAATAAGGATAATTTGCCCCCTAGCATGAGTGTTCTGGAAGGGAAAGTAGCGGAGCACGTACCAGGACCCAAAAGCTCTAGGATAACGGCTGGTTCCCCTGAAGGGGACTGCTTCTTTTCACTAAATGATGACACTGATCTATCGCTGTCCAGTGATGGGAATCTTTCAGATGGGTCAGATTCCGTGGAAACCTCCTCATTCACCAGAAATACAACGCATAAGTACAGGTCCAAATATAAATCTAAAACTTAAGGGAGCCCATCTACAACAGATGCAGCAGTGGCAATAGCAACAGTTCAGAAGCTCACATGGGATTACTCGGCCACCACCCAGCTCTATCAGGAGGATGTGGCTATATCTGAACATACCAACTCAGCCGAAGTGGCTTCAGCCCCCTCAATGGATCTAGTGTATGCCACGTTGAAACAGATGCAGGGGAGGCCAGGCTAGAAAGCCGTAGGGCACAGCAAGCAACTACAAAACTGCAGGGCTCATTACGGAAGGTCAACAAGCTGTATGAGGATATGGCGGACAGGGTTACCTATGTGGAAGAAAGAATAAATGGCAGGCCTTTAAGGATACACAGGAAAAACTAACTGAAGACCTACAGTGGAAACTCGAAGATTTCGAGAACAGGCAAAGAAGGAACAACATTAGACTCTTGGACCTGGCAGAGAACATTGAGGGAGGGGATGCAAGGGCATTCGTAGTAGCTCTTCTGAAAGGTGCATTTCCTGAGCTGGCTGCATGGAATTGGGAGGTTGAGATTCAGCGGGCACATCGGTGCCCACTGACCCACAAGAAAGGGTATGCGGGTGGCACAGGGGACTGGCCCAGGGCCATGTTTGTGTATGTTGGCAACTTTCTTTTAAGGCAGGCTATTATGGACAAAGCAAAACCAGACGGCAAGCGAATATTTGAGGGCAATACATTTTTTGCTCGTCCAGATTTTTGCCATGCCACCGTCGAAAGGAGATGGAGGCTTAGACAGCTGATAACCCCTTTTCAGGGGATTGGTTGTGAGGCCTACCTACTGAACCCTGCCCGACTCAAAGTCATTCATGTCAAAGACTAAAGATGAACCTCGGCACTCAAATCAGTTCAATTTTGATTCGTACAAAAGAGTTTTTTATTCCAAAAAATATATACCAAAAATGATTTGATGGTCTTTCTCCCAAAAATTCTGTACCTCTTTAGGGCTATCCCGCTTGAGTTCGGGGAAAAAGTGGTTCACCGCACTGGAGCACATGGTCAATAGGTTTATGTGGGCACACGGAAAAACTAGGAGGGCACTACGCTATATGTGTTTGCCAAAGGAAAGAGGAGGGTGGGCAGTCCCCGATTTCAAAATGTATTATTGGGCTTCCAGTATATAAGTTGGCTAATTGGGGGTGATATAAAGGACCCCGGAGTTAAGTCAGGGTCAATTGAAATGTATGCAATACTAGTGGGAGAAGACGCAGAGAACTGCTTTTTGAAATTCACTGAGCCAAGTTATTTTAAAAGAACTAGATTCAAGACCTTGATGGCTGCTTATAAGATCTGGTCTGCATTCCGCAAAAAAACTGGTTTAGGCAGGTTTATTGGCTATACTCAGCTATTCAGAAATCCCACTCTCCCTGTGGAAATCTTTTCGGATTCTATAATGGCAGAATGGGAAGGGCATGGGATCCAGAGAATATGGGATTTAATGGGGCACCTCGGAATCCGGCAGTTTGAAGATATACAGAATACCTATGGCATTAGCAATAGGAGCTTTTTAAATACCTACAGATTCGTAGCTTTATGTGTGGGAAAAAGGGGGTCCTGGTGGATATAGTAAAAATAAAATTATGGATGTCATTAGGGAAGGGGAAGATTGTACTATCCGAAGGATCTATGCTGAACTCTCACTGCTAAAAAATGACGATCTTGAAAAGTACGAGAAGCAGTGGATTGATAAACTTGAAGTAGATCCTGACAGTTTCACAGCTTCTTTAGAGTTTGGCTATACCCTTCTATGTTCCGCTGGGCTACAAGCCCAACAATATAAAACAATTTTTACTTTGTACTACACACCAGCAAAGATTGCGCAGGTGGGGGGGGGGGGGGGGGGGGGCAGACGACAGACGGGAACTAGGTGTCCACGGTGTGAAAGTACGGAAGCGGAAATAGTACATATGTTCGCGCCATGTCCGCGTCTACAACCTTTGAGAAAAATGATCGAATTGTTTATGGATAAAACACTGGAAAACAAGATATTTCCTCTTTTTAGCTATGGTAGTATTGTGTATATGCATCTCCACAGTCTGGCTGGACAAAATAGCCCCTACGTTTCAACAATGGCTAGCCAGACTATTGTCTATATATAACCTTGATAAAAGTATCTACGAGAGAAAGGGAAAAAAGGGGAGATTACTCGGAAAGCGCATCTAGGGCCCCATTTATAGATGGAGAGAGAATCAGCAGCAATAATGTATGTTATGGAGATGGTTGATCCCTTTTACCCGTGGGTTTCTGAATCCGTTTACTCATTTGTGTATGTAACAATGTATGTGTAATATTTTTTCTTTCTGATCTGGATTATAGATTTTATTCCCTTCTCGCTTAAGGAATGGCATGCTGCTCGCTTTATATACTATATATTGTATCAAGGAAAATGTATATGTCTCAGTTAATATTTGTATAAAAGGCTGTGATGAAATAAAAAATGTTATAAAAAATTAAATAAAAAAATAAAAAAGCAAATAGGTCTCGCATTTGTGAGTTAGAGCTATTGACATTGTATGTGGCAATGTTTTTTACCAATACGTTTTATTTTTGGAGTGAATGTATGTAGTGTGCAAAATCCTTTGGAAAGGTCCTGCACTTCGTAATAAATATATTGAAAAAGACGCAAAGTGTGGATTGTATCAACAATTGCTCGCCACGTACTTCATGGGTGAAGTGTCACCACACATACTCACCATGGTGCTTTACTAATGTGAAACTCATTAATAAAAGTAGTGCTTACAGACTAACCAACACGATCGGTAACAGAGCATGTGAATCAGAATCCTGGCTTCTGTTTCATTTCCTAGACTATTTGACTCACTCTCCTGCGTCTTGGTTATCCCCCAAACACTGGGAGGCAATGACATTTGCCAAGGGAGCGGGGGGGCAGGGGAGCTTCGGGTGTACATGAAAATGTATTAATTGCCTAGTTGTCAAAGGTCGCCCGGTGCTATTAGTTAAAAGTGTGCAGATTTCATTAAGATATTAAGAGTACTTTACTCGCATCTATGAGAAAATCGACATTAACTAAACAAAATGCCAGAATGCTTGTCAGATTTAACAGTGTTTTAGACAGTACTGGTTGCTTAGTTTCATTGCATTCATTTTTGTATTTACTCTTTTACACAGCATCTAAAGTAGGTTACCTAACCCCAAAGCCCCGAGTTGTTAAATGACCCATAGAAGGGAGTGTTTTACAGTTGAGCAAATGTGTCCAAATGTAATTTTGGTAGTGCCATGGAATGATCAGCCAATGAGGTACTCGATAAGCAGGTATTTAACTACACGTTCAAAACGTACGGTATTGTGGCTGTTGTTTGATTGCACACAACCACCTCTCTGAATGTGTTTATTAACACAGAGCTTCATCTACCAGACACAGAGGGGCGACTAAAGCACAGAACAAAATGTATTCATTTATCCTGAGTGGGAAGGCACCCGGAAGGCTTAGGTGCCCGCCCATAGAGGCTAGGGATCCCAGTGCTTCTACAGACTCTGTCGTGCTCATATGCACCAGCAGGGCACAGCTCAGAATCTGCTGCTTCTGCTAAGAATAGGTGAGGGGATGAGGTTGGGGCATGCAGGAGTTGCCGGCAGATTTCCAAGTTATTGAAAGTGATGATTCTGACGTGAGGCAATGGAGACTGACTTTGTCTGTTTGTCTGCACCAGCCTATTTCTCTACCATCTACCGGGCTCACTGTCATGTATCTATTCATCTCTCTTTGTTAGAGGTGCGCGAGCCAATATATTAATTAACAGGTAGAGCCAGCCGGAGATGAGCCAAGCGTATACGAGCAGTGAAAATGATCGGCATGTTAATCATACAGTAAACATGATGTAAATGTGCGATAATGTCTCCACAGAACTTTAGCGCGTCACCTCAGTACACAAGATTATAGTACTGAATTGAGAGGAAGTTATTAAAAGTGCTTGTTTTAAGCATGAGTTAAAACACTGCCCTCCTCCCACCCGACAACAATGCCATTTGTGATCTAAGAGGAGTCAGTTGCCATGCATACCCCAAATGTTGCCTAGAGTCTTATTATATTTAGAGTAACGTTAAAATCAAGTTCATTAAACACGAGAAGTTTTTGTACAGCACGCATCTTGAACTCGCATATTTCAAGGTGGCAATAATAAAGATGAAAACGGAAGTGCCGGCAGGCAAGAAAACACGAACGGAGGTGGGTGCAGGGCGGGGGAGGGTGAGAAGTCACAGACTGAGGGAGGGGGCGGTGGGGTGGGGAGACAGGGAAGAAAATTGTGTTAGGAGTAAAGGGGCCAATAGCCATGGAAGGATACAAATGATGAATGAGGAAGGACTAACAAGCCTCACACCAATCGGAAGGCAGCATTTAAGACAAAAACCAATGGGCAGAGAGTGGGCGGAGCTTCCACGAAGCTTCCACACTACAGTATATACTGCATGCCTCGCAAAGCGATTACAGAACGCACGCGTGCTGTAACGCTAGGCGAGACCTAAAAATAATGTCTGTTCCTATTATAGAAACATGTGCTGTCTTTTACTTACAGTCATTGTTGCTCTATCTGGGCTGCTGCTCATTTTATTGACCTGGGTAAGGTTAACTATACCAGAATAGTAACCTGTTAAGTACTTGTCAGTCAATCTCAGCAATATGTGTTTAGTACCATTGTGCTGTAATTGATAGTTGCAAAGTTAAGAATTAAACATTGGCAAAGCAAAAAGGTCACACCTTTTCAGACTATTCGCTCTGCCATTTCCTTCTGTTCATGCTTTACAGCATGGACATAGCCAAATTTGGAAATTATTTTTAGTCATGCTCTATAGCAGCGTGGCTAAAATTAATGATAAAAAAGGACTATAAAACATCCAGCGCTAATACACTTAACAAAAAGTGAATTACCCTGCCTGCACCACAACGTTTTTTTAAATTATTGTTAGCCACACTGTACAGCATCTGCAATGCTGTACAACGTGGCTACGAAACATCGCAAAAGCTAATAGCTTTTAGAGGCAAGACTTATTGGCTTTGCTAGTGCTTGTTGGACGTGGCTGTCTGCGCAGACGATTTTTTTGCTGCTGCTACTGACAATGTAGCTGTAGGCGTGTTACTGTTCGTGGCTGACATGTTGTCGTCCTTCTCGGCTCAGGAGAAGTTTCCTTTCCTTTTTCGACAGTTGCTGTAGTACCGGAAGTTTCGAGGCAGTGACACATTTTAATTAGCAGCTGATAATATATACTTTTTTTCTTATACCGCAGCTGTCGCTCAGAAAAGTGTGTTTGTTGTTATTGGAATAGGCCCAGCTATTGTTTCCATGCAGTCAGTCTCATTATGGCATTCATCTTTCTGCTTACAGTTAAAGTTGCTGACTCCCTGTGTTCCGACTTGCCGTGGATGCCGGTGTTTCTAGTTTATCCTTTGAAAGTTGCATTCCTTTTCTTAAAAGATTTCTCTAAAGACTTCGGGAGGCTTACTAGAGTGGGTTGTCAAATAAATGAAATGTTTAAAAATACAAAACCACTTCCTCTGTGAAAAACATCCCTGACAAACTGTTTTTGTCAGTGCCATGCAATTAATCTCATGCTCAAAGATGTAGTGAAAGTAAAAATGTAAATACACTTTACATTTTCCACTGCCATTATCAAAATATTTAGGTTGTCATTTTAATTCGTTAATAAATGATTTGCCTTGTCAGCCGTAAGCCATGCTGTTTTTTTTAATCTGTCTGTTATTATTAAAATAAGCATATCCCAGCTGTTCTTATATGTATACTTTTCCGGATACAGGGCTCTCATTAGAAGTAAGTGCTAAATGTAGGTTATTTCTACGTTAAGAAGTCAACTGTAAAGTCACGATGTCCAGGCACAAGGAATGATGATATAACTTTATATTAATTTATTTAAGTAAGCAGCAGGTTGACAGAGTAAAGGGCCTCGCCATCACATTCCACCCTAAAACAGTCTACATTCTATACAGCATAACATGTGTGCACTACTAATATTAGACACCACACAAACTTGTGAGAAGGCCAATGAAATGATGCCATCTCCTGCATCACACAGCATGCTGCTATAGCATTATAGCCAGTAGCCGAAGACAATACTGGTTGTTAAAGGCCCTGAATCCGGGCTATAACGACGATTGGAGCCTTTAACATCCTGTCTATGGCTATAATGTTATTATAATTTCCACCTACTGGGGGTATTATGTTCCAAATAAAAGAGAGGGGGAAAATAAAAACATAAATTGGAATCGTGGCACAGAAGGCTTTACCATTCATTATTGAGTCCGATTGCCTCCATTTTGTAACAGGTTAACTCTTAACATTCCAATAGTCTTAAAAAGGGAAGAGATGTTACTCGTAGTTAGGGGTAAAAGAGAAGAATAGTCGGTTTTTCCAATTAGTAGTGCCCTGTGCTGGCCGAGTAGATAGAGTTTACACTTACTCTTTCTTGCTCTTAGTAAAATATTTAGATGTGGAGTTTTACTGCATACATTGTTTGCGAAAGGCTTCGGAAATGCAGCTGATGTCCTAATTGATAGTGAACTAAAATCCAACTGTGCTGTTTCGTACACCAATGAAAATTTGTCTTGTGAAGCTGGCCATTGAAAGTGTTATTCTAAGATTTGATAGAGGATGTCACACTATTAGATATAGTCTCTCTATCTATTTGCGTGACTTTGTGCAAAGGTTGGTGATGCGATCTTTTCAGTGGCACCCAGCAGCGGCTCGTGCAGGTAGGAGCTGTAGGGTGGTGAGGCCAGGTGGGGATGATTCCGACAGACAACCACGAGGTAAAATTAATTATTTATTTAATTTTCCCTCGTGGTCGTCTGTCGAAATCTCCCTCCACCGAGCCTCACCGCCCTACCGCTCGTCCCAGCACGAGCTGCGGCTGGTTGCACCATTAGTGTCTTCCTCAATAGATGAAGGATCATGGGCAGTGGCATTGTTTCTCACTCAGGCAACAGGGAAAGAAAAAGCACAGCAGGCCTGGTTGGCTGGTGCTTGCCTTCAGCAGTTGCAGCTTCTGGGCTGTGAGGCAGTTCTCCTGCTATGGTGGTGCATTGATTCTTTCCAGATGCAGTGCTCATAGAGGCAGGAACAGTAAAAGTCCCTGCAATCATGCTCCATGGGTGCCGGATGGTACCTTGTTGCTCGTCTTTACAGATACCTCACATAGCTCACCGAATGCAGGGAGGCCAGTCACAGCTCGGATTTGCCCCAGTTACAAGTTGGCTCTTCTTGGTGCCCAACACATCGAGAGCTCAACTGGGCTTCTGCTCATGGAGAGTCTCTCCTACTGCAGGGCCAGACTCTCTCCATCCCTCTCTGAGCAGGCCGGCAGACTTCTAGGTGCTAGGCACACCCACAGCTTCTCCAAGTTGTGCATTCTTCCGGTGATGCCCCCTTACCTCTGAAAGATTGATTGTAGTGCAGACACCAACCTGGATCACAGAAGCTCATTGAAAATTCTGCAGAGCACTCCCTTCTTTGATGAAGACGATATTGAAACTAGAACAATTGAGATGGCTTGGATCACACGTTTATACTCATTTTCCAGACATGGGATGTTGCTCCCTGTCTAATGTCATAGAACCAGAGTGGGCTGGTTTCCTCTCAAATATATTTTCTCACTGCAGTACAGACGCAGCCTTTTTACAAGGTGATGGCTCTCACAACTGGTCAGTCGCGGGCGGCATGACTCGCGGGTTGGGGGCGGGGGTCACGCGGGGATGGGATCGCGCGGGGAGGAGTGGTTAATTAAAAAAAATAATAAAAAAACCTTACTTATGCCTCCGGTCGCGCGTCTCCACGCTCTGCTCACAGGAAGCAGAAGCCGGCAGCCTCCCTCTCCTCCCCTAAGCCAATTACAATGCTGCAATGGCAGCGTTGGATCGGCTGGGATGCCGACTGCACAGGAGTCTATGGGAAGGCCGTTTTCTCCATGCAGGCTGCATGCAGCCTACATGGAGAAAACGGGAGATTGTGCATGACTGGTTTGGTCAGCCCTGGGGCCAACCAAATCGTCAGCACCCACAACATTGGACTAGCCACTCCTCCCTGACCCGCCCACCCGTCTGCCCCCAACCAAACCCTTCTTCTGCTTTCTTGCAGTCTGAGAAGCAGAAACATAAAATGGTATTTATACCATTTATGTTTCTGCTTCTCGCACTACGAGAAAGCAGTGGGTTGACTCTCCTCCACCCACGTGGAGGTGCTGCCCCTGCAACTGGTAGCAATGATGCTGGTGCCATGCAAGTGTATCCCAAAACCTACGCACAATGAAGTGGGAAGAGGTGCCCCTGGCTGTCATCAGCTGTGGTAACATCAGTCAGAGAAAGACAAAAGAGCATGCCATACCTAATAGCCTTCTTGCCGTTAAAAACAAATTTTCACCCCGTTTCCCCACTATCTACGTGTGTTCAGGAAGGAGTAATCAGCAAACCCCTTCAACAAAGTCTTCATATAATTTCTTTGGGTAGCCCTGTTCCTATCTTCCCTCATGGCAGTGTTTGGGTCGCCTCCTTTCAGCTCAAGAAATGCATTCAGTACACTTCCTCTGTCTTAGGAAGCTATAACTCACCCACTACCTTGCGTCAAGTCAAACCAGGGGCTAGCCGAAATAGGATCTAACTGGGCCTCAGAATCTCACTACAATACAGGGTATTATTCCAGTCAACACCCTGCATACACACACTTGAGACACACACAGGATGTCAGCACAAGTTTCTGAGTGTGACATGTGAGGTGAACTTTATATGAGTGGTACTGGTTGGCCACATTCTTCTGAAACAGAAAAAAGGTTTATTCAATATCATAAATCAACAAAAATCAGTACGCTGCATTAATTGGTCGAAGTCTGTGATTTTTTCCCTGTCGGGTGCTCCCCCTCGGGTCCTGTCTCGGTGCTCGGCACCGGTGGTCTCGGAGGGATTCAGATATCTAGGGGTGTACGACACGCGCGACAGGAAGGAGTTTTTTTAGAGGAATCTCAAACCCCAGCTTGCTCGCCTAAATGCCGACGTGGTCCACTGGTGTACTCTCCCTCTCTCTCTCTCTCATGAGTAGGGTGGCCCTGTTTAAGATGCTCACACTGCCGAGACTTCTGTACGTCCTGCAGAACACTCCATATCCGGTCCCCACAAGTGTATTTAAATGGATCTCACAGGCGGTGTGGACCTTGTTATGGGACGGGCGGTCCCCAAGGATAGCGCTACACAAATTACACAGGGTGGTGTACGACGGGGGGTTGGCGATCCCAGATGTTAAATTATACTACTGGGCTTCACAATTGCAGGTGGTCAATGATTGGGTGTACACAGATAGGGACAAGCCCGCCTATAGGGTGGACAGGATGGTTATGCCAAGGGGCACTTGTGAAACTCTTCTCTCCAGTCACCCCCACCTGAAGGATAGCGAGTTGATGTTTACCCACAGGCAGTGTGTGGACACAGCATCCTTCGGACGCGCACAGGCTCAATGCAGCGATAGGAGGCGGGGTTTGTATGTTGATGACATTGTCTTTGTGGTTGTACCAGTACTCCCAGTCCTGGTTTTCCGTGAGACCCGCTGCGAGAGCGGGAGAGTCGCAGCAATCGGCAGCGGCGGCGGAGCGGCAGAGCGGCAGAGCGGAACCCGAGAATCGCAGGGGTCCGAGAGCCGCGATTCGAGAACTGAACTGCGCTGGAGCCGCGGGAGGCTGCCGGAACCCTGGAAGCTCCGGCGAGCCCCGGTGAGCCCCAGTGAGCCTTACTGGGAGTGGAACCAGCAGCTGCAGAGCGGCAGCAGAGCCACGGGGGTCCTAAGAACTAGGAACCAGAAGAGAAGCATCAGGAAACTCCAGTGTGCCACACGGGAGAAGTCAGGACACCGCAACACAGGTGCCGTGATCAGAACCGGCGGCGAGAGGCGGTGACCGGTGAGGCTGAATGGGGGTAGTAGGCGCAGCAGGAGGTAGCCAAGCCGAGCCCGAGCCGGTAGAGCTGGTTGTGCGGGCAGTGTGGCGGCATCATCTCATCCCGCTTCCGCTCCCGCACCTCAAACATCTCGAGCAGAATCCAAGCAGGCTGAACGCTCCTGCTCCTGTGCCTGGCCCCTCCCTCGCTCCCCCAGTTCCTCACCTTCCCACATATCAGTCAACCGCATTTTACCGGTGATTAGCTGCTGGGGGAGCTGACTGAGAGCTGTCTGATGCCCTCGCTGAGACTGGTTTAGAAAAGCAGACCAGAGCAGTGTAGAGCAAAGACCGCTGGAGCATTGATCCATAGTTAGACTGCCAATAACAGCCAAAAACAGCCAGAGCAGCCTAAACACCTTTCTACAATTTTGCAGTTTTGCAGTTTTAAGGATTTTTACCCAGGGCTTTTTTAATCCAGGGGTCTTCAAACCGAGGGCCTCTCTAGCGAATTGGGCCCAGTCAGCGACAGTGAGCAGTCTGATTTGTTGTTTTGTTTCTTTCTTCACGGACTACAACCCTGGGACTGCGAGGACCATCATTCTCAGTACAGCCACAGCTGGTGCCTCTTCCCGGGGACACGCCTCCTGACTCATGCTTATAAACTGCAGCCCTCCCGGATGATCACGGAATTTTGTAGATTTAAGGATTTTAACCCAGGGCCTTTTTAACCCGGGGCCTTCTAACCCAGGGCCTCTCTAGCGAATTGGCTTTGTCAGCGACAGTGAGCAGATTGAACCCCGGGACTGCGAGGACCAGCATTCTCAACACAGTTACAGCTGGTGCCTCTTCCCGGGGACACGCCTCCTGACTTATGGCGACACAGGAGCTAAGGAGTAAGGCTGTGGGGTCTAGAGGACATTTAACTGGAACATTAGATAATTTTATCTCAAGGGCAAATTCGGTTATTGACCAAGGGATAACCCTTATGGAGAGTAGGGTCTCACAAGACTTGGTTATGGCTAAACGCTCCTCTTTGGGCAACCTGGCTAATGCACGGACACCGAATCGTGATGACCCCAGCATCACAAACGATGTGATTGTGTCTTTATCCATCCTGTCCCCTTCTCAGGAGGTTGTGCAGACTTTATCTGCTATAAGCCCTCACATAATATCTGCCCTGGCAAGCCCTGATGCTCGGGCTTAGAACAAGGTCAATCTAATAGAAAAATCATCAGTTCGCCTCCGCAGAGAAAGTTGTGAGGGTGCTAAACCCAAAAAACACTGTGCAGTTGTCTCCGGTGCTAATAGAAAGTCTAAATCTGCAAAGGGTCAGAGTGGTACTGTGTCTATAAATGATCCTAAGGGGTGTACTACTTTTAATGACTCGCTTAGTTATTGCCCTCCAGAACTGATGACTATGGACCGAGGGAAATCTGATAAGGTTCAGCACAGAGACGTTATTGGGTTGATAGAGGATCCCACATTAACCAAGTTGGATGCTCTTCTAAAAACCACGCTCGCCCCGCTAGTAGAAAGGCTTGGGCGCATGGAACAGCAGCTTTCTAGGCTCGAGCAGTACCTGGGGGATAACTTATATAACGCAAGGCCACATGGGCCAAATCAGGCCACTGCTCAAGTTAACCGTGACACAACTGGGATTCCAGATCAAAATTTCACAGCCCCTATAGGTCCCGCTAGCTCAAAGGGTAATAATGTTCATCAATTTAGCTTACCTATTGCCATTTCTGGAGACAAGGCCACTCTGAGCAAGGCAAAGACTGACCGTGTTCCCCATCCATCAGTCAGCACTCAGCCTTCTTTGGCTGAGCTCCCGCTGAGGGAAGTTAGGAATGATCTTCCACCGGAAACCAGTCCGTATTTAGTAGTTATGACTGGTATTCCTGAAATTAGTAATGCAGCCCAGGAATCGTACCAGTCTTTGAAAAACAAAGTGTCTCACTGGCTTAATACCAATAGACCCTTACCGAGGCATATTACCAGTGAGATACTAATGGTGCGTAGGCTTTCCTGGGTGGGTTGTTCATCTAAAACCCTGATAGGGGACTGTGTGCTAGTGAATTTTAGGAACCCATGTACAGTAGATTATATTTGTAACTGGAAACACAACTTTAATGGGTCCTCAATCCAAACACTTCCCCTATCATTCTTCTACCCCCCAGTTAAATGCGCAGACCATGAAAGTGATTGGTCATTTGTGAAACATCACAGCAGGGGGGGGATGGGGAGGTGCTATAATGCTCAGACAGTCCCCCAGAAATATCTACTTACACACAACAGATTTAGTGGTCTCGAGTGTGTGGACTGACTGCAGTTGGATGATGATAGCCTGTTGTCCTGTCCCCATCCTAGGATTGTAGATGCGTTAGAGGGTGGTGAGAATGGGACCTGTGCCAATTCATACTGTCCCATTCCAGTACCTCATAATGGGATACAAAGCCCTTACCAGCCGGAGGGGAGTAAAGGTCAAGAAAGTGTAGTGAAGGACCCATTAGCAAGTATAGTACATCACACTGGGATAAAGGCCCCCAAACAGCCAAGGGGTAACGATGTCGAGGTAAGCGTAGTGAAGGAACTCCCAGAAAGCTTCTCATACGTACCTGATATCAGTGGTGTAAAAAGGGATTGTGTTCCGTTTCCTAGAGGGGCTACTACCCCAAAGGAGATGATCATACTCTCTTGGAATCTTGCGGGCCTAGTTAACAAATTAAATTGTACGGAATGGGGTTGTTTAGTGGACCATATTGACATCTGCATATTCCAAGAAACGTGGGCCAGAGAGGAATACCCTAGAGAGGGGTTTGCCACTTTCTATGAACCAGCAAGATGGGGCGGGAAAGGCCGACCATCCGGAGGCCTTGCTATTTGGGTAGCCCTGAACTTGGGGTGTTCGGCAGAGATTATAGTTACAAATTCCAATGATCTCCAATGTTTAGTTTTAAAATGGCCAAGTTCCTTCAAATTGGCAATTGTGAACGTCTACTCTCGCCCTGTACGGTTGGCATGTGAATCATCTACTATAGAGGAGCTATCTCACTTTCTAACTGAAATGGCCTGTGATTCTAACATTGTGGTAGCTGGTGACGTGAATTGCCATTTTGAGCCATTCACGGGAATGAATGAGGGTGCGCTTATGGACAAAGATGATTATTGGGCAATTCCATCTTGCCAATCACCGTCCCCCAAGATATGGTCCCCACTGGCAAATCAGATCTTGGCCCTGACCCTGAACAATTCCTTGAGAGTCTGCAATGGGCGCACCCCGTCCGACACTCCTTCAAAGTGTACCTTTAATAAAAGGGGACAAGAGTCTTGCCTAGATTACATCATGGTTGAGACCAAGTTATGGTCTAAGGTCATCGACTTTAGGGTAATTCCTAGAGTTGAGAGTGACCACAATGCTCTCTGCCTGGAAATGATACTACCAGGTCCTGTGGGCTCCCCATCATCGGAGTCGGATAACTTGGGTGAAGGACTGTTGCTTTCTAACAATATACGAAGAGTAAAATAGGCCAAAATTATAGATTCCCATGATGGAATAGCCAAACTCTACAATATAGTACTGGCCAGACTCCTACAGATTGAAAGTCTAATCATTGAGTACCCCAACGATGATTTTAATAGGAAATTAGGGGCTATTCATCGGGACTTGGTGTCTAGTCTAGCAGAGGTTACTAATCCTCTTATCCCTAGGCGGAGGAAATATAGAACCCCAGCTAAGGCAGAGTTACTCCTGGCGGTAAAATCTGGGAGTGACAGAGTGAGAATCAGAGAATTAAGATCACACTATAAAGGGGTTATGTTTGATGCTAAAAAGGAGTGGGACACGGAAAGGTGGACCAATCTAACTGCCGCTCTGGAATACAGGGATGCACGAAGATTTTGGTCTTTAGTTAATACAGGAATAGGGAACTTGAAATCAGCTGTGGAACCCAACATTGAACCATCAGTGTGGGAAGCACACTTTAGGGGCCTTTACACGGACGAACAGAGTTTGGACATTGTCCTGCCTCTGGCAGCCATCTCCAGCGAGGACGAGGCCCTAGAATTTACTTTAAGTGAGGTGACCACTGCAATTGACAAACTTGCAGCAGGAAAGGCCCCGGGGCTCGACAAACTCCCCGGTGATCTTTTTAGGCAGCAACCTGGGATATGGGGTCCCTATTTCCTTGTTTTGTTTAACGCCATACTGGGCGGTATGGAGATTCCCTGTACCTGGCTGGGAGCGGAGATAGTCCCGGTTTTTAAGAAGGGCTTCCAGTCAACTACAGGCCTATCAGCCTTATTGACGTTTCACAAAAAATCTTTGCCCGACTTGTTCTGAACCACCTCCTGGAGTGGATGGAGGGCCATGATGTCCTGAGTCCCTTCCAGGCGGGGTTCAGAAAGAATATTTTAACCATGGACCAGATCTTCCGGTTGCTCCTTTTATACTGGAAAACTGTCAAGATGGAGGGAGGCAGCTTATATATGGTCTTTGTGGACCTTCGGTCCGCTTTTGACCTTGTACCATGGAGGAAACTGTGGGCTGTGCTCCGGGACTTGGGTATCCCACCGCAAATTTTGAACATCCTAACGAGGCTCCATGACGAGAACTTTGCCCAGGTTAGGTGTGGGAGGAATGGTGCACTGTCCCCTAGGTTCCCGGTCAGAAGAGGGGTGAGACAGGGCTGTGTATTGGCCCCAAACCTCTTCTGCCTATATGTTAATGACCTAATCCCTTCTCTGAACGAGGTGCCTAATATTGATGCTCCACTATTGGCGGGCAGGAGGGTACCTGCAATCATGTTTGCCGATGATACCCTCTTGCTCTCCAAGTCCCCTATGGGGATTCAATGGATATTGGACGGCTTTCGGGATTTCTGTAGTCTGCAAGGACTAGAGATTAATGCCGACAAAACTAAATACATGATCTTTAATCCCGCGGCATCCACACGTTCGACTCCGACCTTGGGCAAAGGGAACCTGGAATGGGTAACTACCTTCACCTACCTTGGGGTTTTGGTACAAGAAAATATGTCATGGGGACCCCAAATTGCTAAATCCCAACTAAAACTTGCACAGCTGACGGGTGGTATACTCAAGGTGTCAAATATTTCATCATTGAAGCCAGTGAGCCCTGCCCTTGAGATATACAAAGTACGAGCAAGAGCAGCAGTCCTCTATGGCGGGGAGTTGTGGGGTCACACGAAGGTAACAGCAATTGCCAAAATTGAAACCAAATTTATGCGACAATTGCTGTCCCTTCCGCAAAGTACACCTACCCTACCCCTAAGGTTGGATTTGGGATTAAATCCAATTGAAGATGATTAGGGATCAAACCCTTAAGGTTTTGGCACAGACTCTGGTCAACGCCTGAACTATCCAATTATAGGGAGGAACTAAAACAGTTACTTGCCAATAATAGGGTAAGGAAGATCCATTGGCTAGCATTCATCAAGCAGGAACTGACGAAAATTGGCCTTGAAGCCATGTGGGAAGACCCAGAAAAAGCGTGCAGTGAGATCTCGCGAAAAAACCTTACTAGGATTTATAAGGAGCATAGATTTAGTTCCACTTTTTGTGCCGTAACACTGGGCTCACTAACCACTTCTTTCCTTGACTTCAAAAATTGCTATGGCTTTGAAAACTTTATGGATATTGTATATCCAATCTTTGTCAGGAAACTCTACATTCAGTGGAGACTTGGCACTCTTCTGCTTAAAGTCTTCACTAGTAAGTGGTCAGCATCCCCGGACATGTCATGCCCGGGTTGTAACTGTGGCGTGGAGGATGAACTCCATGTCTTTTTTTTCTGTCCTGCATATATGAATTCCAGGAGATTTTGGCTGGTACCACTGTGTAGAAACTTGGGGTTCAAGCAATACCAACATGCTTATAGAATTCTAAAGTCAGACACAGCGGGCCCTACAGTATTTGCAATTTGCAAATATCTCTCAGACATGTGGCTTAAGCGGTGCAAATTAGTTGATATCCAATGCTAAATTGTAGCAAATTGAATTTTATGGAACTAATGGATTTTGACTCAGATGGTTTTAAGCAATATTACGCAATGAGATGTAATTTTTCTTTTTTGGTGTTAATTATGAATTTTGAAAAGTTTATGACATTGTCGAAATAAAGGCTATTTGACCTGACTTGAAACTCTTCTCTATGCCCGCAGACCTCAGAGGTCATGGCCTAAGGTAGTTATACACTGCTGGCAGGAGTCTAATCGGCTCTTAAGCTGGGCTAGCAAGCTAACCGGGAGAACTCCACTTTGGCAAGGTGAGCTGTTGAGGGAGGTGACGAATCTGGAGGAGTTCAAGGGGTGGCAACAGATTGGCATAGACTACCTAGGGGATGTCTGGAAGGGGGATGCTCTCCGCACTTTTGATTATCTTCCTAAGGAGTACAGTTTGCACCACTCACAGAGATATCAGTACATACGTCTCCAGCATGCCTTACACTCCCATATACCGAGTGGTACAGTAATCCCGGATTACTCCCCGATGGAGGATCGATTATTACTCAACCTCATTGTGGAGAAACCCACATCCACAATTTTCCGCAAATTAATAAATAATATACCTGATCCCTTGGTTAGTCTCAGAGCAGCCTAGGCCCGGGACCTTGGGAGCCTCGATGAGGAAGACTGGCAAGAAGCGCTCCAGGGTCCCAGAGAGATCGCTATACACTCTAGGTTTAGGCTCGTACAGTTTAAAATCCTTCATCGTACATACTATCCCCGCACCCACCTCTATGCCTGGGAAAGGTGTCAGTCGGCGTCCTGCGTGAGGGGTGGTCAACAAGAGGGCACCTTCTTCCATATCCTATGGGAGTGTCTGGTGATCATTCCATCCTGGACGAAGGTTACTGATACCCTGTCTAAGGTTGTGGGGGTGTCAGTCCCGATGGATCCGAAGCGGCTTCTACTGTTAATTAAAGGGGACACTGATTGGTCGAGATATGTGGAACTTTGGCTGGCCCTGGCAAAACGGAACATTGCCAGGAAATGGGGGGTGCAGGCACCCCCGCTCTGGGAGGACTGGCAGCGCGACCTAGACTGGTGCCAAAGAGCAGAAGAAACGGTATACAAAAGCAGGGGGTGCACGAAAAAATGGAAGAAAGTATGGGCGCCCTGGCACAAATATAGAGCAGCGGGTACTCTCTTGGAGGGGTAGTAAATGTGTAATGATGGAGGACACTTGTGTTTCCCTGATGTGTAAGTTCCAGATAACATTTGTACTATCTCCCACTGCGATACTCAAATATGGTGTTGTATTGTATGGTCATATGAGCACTGTTAATAAAAAAAGAGTTAAAAAAAAAATCAGTACGCTGCCACTACTATTTCCTGTCCAGAACCAAAGACATGGACAGTAGCTCCCTATCAGGAAAGATAGCGCGCTTGCTGTGCCCCTTTTGGTGACAGAACAGGTTCTGACTCTTTGAATAACTGTGGATGGGCCTAGGTCTCAGTGCACATTCTAGATTAATATGCTGACTATAAGACAACAAAAATCAGGATACTAGTTCTACATGCATTTGAGTCTTTCTGGTCATAAGTACATACCCGTTTACCATGCAAGAGACATTCCTGTCCAAACTCACAAAGTAGTACAAGTTGCTGATTTATTAATGGAAGACATGTGTCAGGGCCTGAAGTCACTGTGCTCTGTCCATTTGCAGCGAGCACTGGAGAATATTTTGGTTGACTAATATGTATTTATTCTTGTTAAGGACTGCCTCAGTTAGTAAGTGTTTTGCATACACAACTGAGTCCTTTAAAGATTTGTAATCCGCATTCATTAAGGTATATTTGTGTTGTATACTTACAGAATATCGAGTGCTAAATATCCTGCAAAAATATTGTATTGTGACGATAAATATGCAAAGGTATGAATAGATAACGAAGTACAGTGTGGATAGGTAAGTATAGATTTGCTGTGCGTAACAACACAAATATGTACCTTGACATAAAAATATAAATACTGTCAAGGGACATAGATGTGGAGTTAAGTATATATAAGTGTTTTAAATTGTAAATGTTTTTTTTATTTTAACCAATCAATAAAGTTACGACCCTTAAAAAAAAAAAGTTAAGTATATCAGAGAATATTTTACTTACTTACTTATATATACTTAACCTTCACATTTGTGTTGTTAATAATCTTGCTGCAATATTTATGTGGTCAATATTCTGAGATATAGCCAATGGATTGTATCCTGCCAGATGCAGGGTTGACTCCATAGTAAGCTAATGGTAAATCATGTATGAGTGTAATGTTCCGTGGTCTGATGACCTGGATGGCTAAAAGCAATTTCAAGTTGTGGCTTGCCTTGTCTAATAGGACTATGAAGAGTGTATCACATAGTTCTGCTTAAGTCAGTCTCTATCCTGAAACTTAGCATAGGTAAGTGGGGCCCAGATACAGAATAATATTACAAAAAAGGTTGAGATTCAGTGAACCTGTGGTGAAGAATTACTTATGAGACCTAATTTCTAAACATGGATATTTACCTGCTAGACAAGTTACAGTCTCCAGAGCATTGAAAATGTCCAGCCTGGTATAGCAGATCTTGGTTAACAAAGTGTCTTATGCAACAAAGAATTCCAAACAGAAATTCAAATATTAGAAAATAAGGTAAGAATATAGTTTTTGCTTTTTACAATTGTCTAATGTTTGCTTATATAGGCCTGTACGGTCTGTCTTTTGTGAAGCTAACATGTTTGAAAAATGTATTAGCATCTTATCCCCTTTTATAGGTAAACCGAGAACCTCCCTAATTCCTAATGCATCTTTTATTATGATGATTCAAGAGATTATACAAAACGTTCGGCTGAATTCTTGTGGGTCACACATTAGTAGCTCTGTATAAAATGGCTATCAGTAATAAGATGTCAGCTATAATAATAAGAGTACTCTAATCTCCATTCCGAAAGGGTATTGCATAATAAACAGTGCCACTTAAGTATTTAATGAGAATCAGAATCAAAAATTGCTTTATTTAAATTTAAAACCATCAAAGCACATAACAATAATTCATGGTACGGGTAAATACAAAAAAATTCACGAAAAAATTAAATACAGTACATTGGCACTAAACACAATAAAAGTATGTCATTTAAAAAAATTCTATATTATTACAAATCCATAAAACCATTTCTACTTCAACATTCCATCTTCAATAGTTAAAAAACAATAGTCCTAAGACATGGGGAGAATTACGAATGAAATTGAAATTGTGCCCTATTTCTACACCTAATAGCCCCGGTAATGAAGCTGGCTACCCCAAAACATACCAACGGAGTCTCAAGCATTTGCAGATAGATCCGTGCAGGCCTTACTTGCTCAAAGTTATGGTTCTTGAGGATAGGCAAAATATATTTTTTACGCTGTAAAGAGTAAAATTTACAAAAGAAAACCATGTGCAACATATTTTGTTCAGAAGTATTATCACAAGGGCAAGGCCCCAGGGTTCCCTCTTTGAAAAAACCCTTAGGGTAAGCCAATAGCCAGGGAAGCATGCCATGCTTAAACCTTATTAACAAAAACAGATGGAATGGTTTGTTTATCTAGGTCAGGTATGACTGAATCGCCCTACCTGTACTTAGCATGACAAACCTCCTAACTGCCGGCTTTCCCAATTCTTCTTCTTCCCTCAATAGCAGCGCTTTACTTAAGAATTGGCTCTTAAATGCCTTTATTTTCATTTTACTCAGTGCACATGGACTATCAAACAATTCAGAACAGCCGAGTGACTCCAGGTTACTTTTAATGTATCGAAACCATGGGATAGACATAGCTCCATCAAGGGACAAACAATCTTGAATAATAAGTTGGCTTAAATTTGGAGGTTGCTGTGCCCACACTCTAAGCCAACCTAGTAGCGGCGCCACAGCAATTTGATCAGCAAGATAACCCACCCCCAGATCTTTGTGTATATTAAAAATTGGTACAGAAAGGGGAAGTGACAACAATTTGCGAAAAAAGGTATTTTCCACTGTTTGGATTTCGGGCGAGGCCTTATAACCCCATACCTCGCTACCATATAGGGCCATGGGTACACACTTAGCTCTATAAATTTTCATAAGAGCGGGTAGGGGTTTAACCCCAGACGTTTTGCAAAGCCCAACAGCGCTCCTGTAGCTCTAGCAAGAATGTTCTTTTTCTGTGCGCGTTGCATGACCCAAGATCTTCTATCATCAAATAAGATCCCCAAATATGGGAAGGACTGCACTTTTGTGAGCTCCTGCCCGTTACAGTAGAATTTAACCCTTTTCGCCCTCCCAGCACCTATTGACATGGAATGTGATTTTTTAAAATGTATTAATAAATCTAAAGAAACCATAAAATCATTAAATCCATTTAAAAGAGCTTGTAAACCTCTCGCGGTTCTCGCCAATAAAACAGTGTCGTCGGCATATAATAACGCGGGAATCAATTTAGAGCCGGCTTTAGGAATATCTTTGCTAGTCAAACTTAAAACCTCACCCAAATTATTAATATAAAGCGAGAAAAGCAGGGGGGCAAGAATACACCCCTGTCTAACCCCACGCTTTACCTGCCAAGCATCTGACAGACTCCCGTCTTCACTATAGCGGACGACAGTGGTAGTGTCCTCGTGAATAGCAGCCAGAAAGGATATCAATACTGGATCAAGCCCCAAAACACCTAATAAAGCCCATAATTTTTGACGGTTAACAAGGTCGAAAGCAGTGGACAAATCCATGAATGCTAAATGAAGGTCCCCCTGCTTAGCGACCGTGTATTTCCCGATAATAAGATGCAGATTAAGGCATTGACCCACTGTACCCTTTCCCTGTCTAAACCCGTATTGTAGGTCAGAAATTATAGATTTATCTTCCAACCAATTTGTTAGTCGAGCTAGGACAACTTTACCCATTATTTTCATAGCGGAATCCAAGAGGGAATTGGGCCGATAACATGCCGGATCTTCTCTTAGCCCTTTTTTAAATAATGGGACAATAACAGCTTTGCCCCATGACTTAGGAGCACCGGCCTTAGAAACAGCAGTTAAAAGTTTTGCCCAGAACCCTGGATCTGCCCCATAAAGGTCCGCAGGAACACCATCCAGACCTGGGGCTTTACCTTTTGCCATTGTCTTGATGGCCTCCAGGACTTCTTCTTCCTTAAAAAGGATTTTTGAGGCTAAATTACTGTCCGCATAGTTCACTGGGTTAGGATCTTGAATCTCCGAATAAAGACCACTAAAATGGGCCACCCAAGTATCTGGTGGGATGAGACAATCCTTATTAGTGTTCTCCAGCTCATTGAAAAGTGGACTATTAATCACCTTCCAGAACTGGGTACTATTTGTCAAAACACTAGCGTCTGACAGTTCATCTCATGCCTTATTTCTTAACTGAGTTTTCCTATCCTTAATTGCTTTTTTGTAGGACCTTCTTGCCTCTGCAATCTTCTTTGAATCTTTGTCTCTTTCTTTCAGAGCCAACATAAGTACAGAGTGAGCACTAGAACAAGCATGGTCAAACCAATTTTTGAATTTCTTGGGCCTTGGTTTCCCATGAATGGTAAGATTGCCCACTACTTGTTTAGTTATCCTATCGAAGGCACTGAGAATTTCCAATGGTAGCGCCACAGACGGCAAACATAGACTAAGATCCTCGTTATTATCATTATATAGATTCTCAAGAAAGTCGGCCGGGGTGATAACATCCCATCTCAGGCGTCTACCTTGACTAGTAGAAACTAAGTTTGTATTAGAAATCAAAGGCAGTGAGACATCCTTCGGTAAGGCCTTCACTTTGATTTCCATCGTGAGAGGGTTATGATCGCTTAAGGCATTTTGAATAACACAGAAGGAACCTATTAAGTCCCTCAAAAGGCGAGATACGAAGATATAATCAATCGTACTGTAATGACCTTGACCAGTGAACATAGGAACACAAAAGAAAGAATCTTGAGCAGGGGAATATAAATGAAGGGCAGAAACAATACTCTCCAGATATGTCCCACCCTTGGAGTGTTCAAAATGGATAGCCTCTTGCCGGCAAAGATCATGATTATTAAAACCATAGCAATTAAGATGACATACATGAATGTTAAAATCGCCAAAAAGTAAAAGGAAATAAGGTGTGACATTTTTTGCATCATACTCGTCCAGGAATATGAACAATGCTTTTAGGTGTTCTAATTCATCAAACCTGGTAAATGAATTATAAAAATTTACCACTAAAAATGAGGGCAGATTAGGACCTTCAAGTTTAACTGCCAAAATGTGTGGGAAATTAATCACTAGCAGTTCTGCACTATATAATACCTTTAAGCTAAATAATAACAAAAGGCCCCCTCGAGCTCTTCCCATAGCGGAAGGCACAGCATATTTAATAAAAGACTGATACCCATCCAAATAAAAGGGGTCGTTCACCTCCCATGTTTCTTGAAGGGCAATTATATGGTAGGTAGTAAGGAAGTCCCTCCAATTTTTATCGTCTCTTTTAGAACGCAAACCAGCTATGTTCCATGATAGTGTCATAATTTTATCCATTACTGGGATACCCCCCACCCGCCCTAACTCTTGTATTACGGTGTTCTCCAAATTAAGTGGAAGGGATTGAAAATCAGCTTCCACTCTAGAAACGGGAAATACAACACTCAAATTACTAGTAACGTTAGTAGGAACTATACCACTCCCAGCCTGCAGAACATCCTCAGTGTTCTTCTGAATAATTCCTTTCTCATATGCTGACTGTAGGGGTAAAATAATATCTATTAAGTCACTACAATTAGCCCTATGTTCCGTAACAAACTCCCTGGAGGATGAAGGCCCAGGGTGATTAGAAGGGACTACACTAGTTGCATAATTATGGGTGTGAACACTATCCACACTGAGTCAGTCATTGACATCTAAAGTGCTAAGGGCCTCATATGTATTACTTAATGTCAATGATTTGCTAGCAGGGACAAACTGAGGAATATGCTCTCCAGTTCTTACAGGCCCTTGATTGTGGGGTGGGTAAAAGAAACCCAGCGGAAGGACATTAACATAATCCTGATGTATTCTAATCGACCCTGCCTTCCTCAAAATATGGTCTACTATGTCGGGGGAACTAAAATTCACTACAACACAATCACCCTTAAACGACTTGTTTGACTTCCCCACCCATGGAACCCTTCTTACCATTTTAAAACAATCATAAAGATGGCTCCCCAAAACTGTCTTACCCGCCAAATAGTGAAGGGCTTTATTTTTTAATGAGGACCAATGCTCTTCCCTGCCATCACAAATTTTCGGAACATTAGCTAAAATAACAGTATATGGACAAGCCTCCGGCGGCAAATGCAAAGGATATTCCTTTCGTGTGTTCTCCCCAGGAGGACATGGTTTTTCGATCTGCCCCCTCATCCCCACATTAATACCACAATTTGTTCCCAAAACCAATGGTGGACGGTTTATATGACCAACAACAGGGACCGTCATGGACTCGACCAACTCCGAAACTCTAGAAGTAACTACACTTAAAGGGTGGAGTTCGGATATATTTTGCCTCAACAACGGTGCGTTCTGACCCGCTATGTGACGTTCGATCAGAACAAGTCTATCGTCTATCTTGTTGAGTCTATCCATGACTGGCGATATAATCGCTCTCAATCGCTCTTCCATAAGCTTAATCAAATCAGCCGACTTATCCCCCATTATGACAGCTTCCCCTTGGTCAATACACTCAGTACACCCAATGCCCTTATCCGCCATTGGCTGTACCGTCAAACTACTTTCCTTTCGATCGAGCCCGTGTACAGAATCTTTAAACCTGGGTTGCTTAGCTTGTTGTCGACTTCCTTTAGGGGCATTATTAGCTTTTCTCTTTCCCTTAGATGTTTTAACAGGGGGAACAGGAGAAATCCTTAACTGCCTAGTTCATGTAACTGGAGGAGAAAAGGAGGGGGTAGGAACATTCGTGAGAAGGGGGGTGATAGCAGGACTGGACTCTAAAACAGAGCCCAAAGGAGGAAGATATATAGCATGCACGGCACCTATACCTAGGGTAGGATTGCCAGATTGTGACTCCAAATTAAGTAGTGTTAATGGCTCTAGGGATAACCTTATAACCTTTCCACCATTTCTATTTCCCTAGAAACTGCGTTTTCTGCTTTTTTTAAGTAGGCATCTAATGTCCCCGTGCCCCCTGTAACAGAGCCCTTACTGCTATTTTTTGCCATGGCTTACACGGCTCGCAGTCCTGAATGCGCTTCTCACAACAACAACCAATTCCAAAGGTCCAAGGAAGGCGAACCTCAAAGTCCCGCTGCTTAGGGGTACACCCCAACTCTAAGTTAAACTCACCAATGTTAGGGGGTGGCCCAGCCCAGCCTTGTCCAGCCCCGGACGGCCACAGACGGCCCGCCCTTGTCCCGGGCTTAGCCCGGCGCCGCCCGCGCGCGTCCCGCGACGCTGAGGGAGCCTCCGCTTTTGAAGCGCCTCCGGGCGCGCTGGTAGGCGGAAATGTTCTGGTCCCGCAAAGTCACCTGGGAGCTGTAGTCTCCCCCAACTGCGGCCGATGATGGCGTTCGGCGGCAGGGGAGACAAACAGCGTTGCCGCCCCAGTAATAACAAACGTGCCCCAGGTAGGTCCGACGGTCTTCTTTGGCGTGTGCTGCCTGTAGAGATTGCCCCCGCTCCACCGAGGGAGCCTCCGCTTTTGAAGCGCCTCCGGGCGCGCTGGTAGGCGGAAATGTTCTGGTCCCGCAAAGTCACCTGGGAGCTGTAGTCTCCCCCAACTGCGGCCGATGATGGGGAGACTAACAGCGTTGCCGCCCCAGTAATAACAAACGTGCCCCAGGTAGGTCCGACGGTCTGCTTTGGCGTGTGCTGCCTGTAGAGATTGCCCCCACTCCACCGAGGGAGCCTCCGCTTTTGAAGCACCTCCGGGCGCGCTGGTAGGCGGAAATGTTCTGGTCCCGCAAAGTCACCTAGGAGCTGTAGTCTCCCCCAATTGCGGCCGATGATGGCGTTCGGCGGCAGGGGAGACTAACAGCATTGCCGCCCCAGTAATAACAAACGTGCCCCAGGTAGGTCCGACGGTCTGCTTTGGCGTGTGCTGCCTGTAGAGATTTAATGGTTAAGGTTACATCTCATAAGATCTCACATATTGTGGTAACCGATTATTAATGCTTCTGTGAGGTGTCTCTGATATTTGAAGTGATAGAATAATTTAGCTGTTTAATGAATTCTGAAATGAAGTATGCCTTGTAGTAGACAGGCATCAAAAAGTAATATGTTGATCGTATTGTAAAACAAACAAGCAAGATTTTTTAATGACACATGCAAATTTCACTTGAAATTTTTAAGTAGTCTTGTGAAAGAGGATGTGAAATCATCTCTAATAGTTGTGTGAAGGGTAGCTTTTTTAAATTTCCGGGATGTAGATAAGCTATTTTCTGAATAAACAACAAAATCTACTTCATGGAAAGAAGGAACTAACTTTACAAAGGACTTGCATCTCAGCTGTAGTGGATGCCTGATTTGCCAATTTTTCTTGGGGACAGAGTCTAAACCAAAGGAAGTTCCCACGATATTTTTCTTTAATTAAGATGTCAAATATTCCTGGGTTCATAAATAATAATAAAGGGTTTTCCTAACGTCCTATCCACCAATGTTAAGAAATCCCATTGTAAATCTATAAAGCTACTTAGCTTGGCCCAGAAACGTTTAGCACACATATGCACATTAGAATAGATTTGAATGGTCTCGAAAGAAGTCACTTGTGCTGTCTGTATGACTGCTTGATAAAAATGGCAATTTATTCGTTATCTTAAAGCATGGTCTTAAAATATGATAAAGCAATGGCAGAGTAAAGTAGAGTTGGCTTTTCTTGATTTAGATGAGACATACAGATCTTCTCTGGCATGCAAGGGTTGAAAAGTAGACAAAACTTTGCTGCACTGATCCCTGCCCATAATAGGGAAAGGCAAATTATTGTTCCATAGTTTTATATTTTGTTTTGACGCAATGCATGTAGGTCAGGATATATGGATCAATGTAAACTTTCCTCACACAAATAACTACACACAGAGAAGAAAGAAAACGCCTACAAACTCTGTTCACACACAGAATAGGATTAGCACAGAAAGTGGCAGAGGCCTGGTCACCAACTGCTCAGGGCCCTGCTTTGAAAAATCTCAGTGTATTGTTTGCAGTGGCTAATGCTTGACATTTTCAGGTCTCATGTGTGACACTCTGAGTAACATCTTAGGACAAACTTTGTCTTTGACCCAAGCAGATAATGCACCAATAGCAGGAATTTTTCCTGAGGCACGTCCAATGATCCTTTGCAGCTAGAACAATGAAGGAAAAACTTACATGCTCCATGTAGTGTCTTGTGAGTTAGCAATGATATAACCCTTTTGGCTCCTGGTGGTCTCCATAGAGTTGTGACGTAAGTGTTAGAGCGGAATGCAATGAAGTCTGATTTAGAATGATGAGTTCGCAGTTACAACCAGAAGAATAAAGAAGTGTAATACTGAGCTCCGTGTGTTGCATAGCCATTGTAGGGTAGCCAGGCTGGGGAAGAAGCTACAAATGGCAGCGAGATGGAGGATAAGTAACCCGAAGCTCGACCGCGCTCTCTCGGGGAGTTTGCCATGGTCCAAGCAGACTGCTCATGTGTGCCACAGGTACCGTCGCCGGAGTACGGAATCGGCGCATAATAAATGTGGAGTCAAATGGCAGCTTCAGCCGATGTGAAGCAGTTGAAGACAATGAAAGCTTTGCAGAGATTGGCGATTCTCCAAATGAAATGCAAAGAGAACCAGTATTTCATTAAAGACACGGAGGCTAACATTATGCATTATAGCTTTTAAGGCCACTCCACTGCAGGATCTTTAAAGGACACTATATGTAACAATCTAGATTTAGCACTTCATAGTCCATAAATAAGCCCAGCAGAGAACACTCTTCCTCTTGAAGTGCAGCTAAAACCCATCTTCTTCCTCCTTCTTTTTCGTACCTTCTTCCCTTCCATCTTCTTCTTTTCTCTACACAAATACTCGAATAAAAAACATAGTACCCGTCAAAACACAATCTATAAGATAAACTACCTCAAAAAATTTTACAAAATATGCTCATTACAAAATTAACTCATGAAACTGATAAAATGAAACATACTCCCTGAAACTTCCTGAAATGTTATTACCCAAAACTCCCAACCTACCTTAATAACATTACACTTCTTATAATGGGGTGTGGTGGGAGGGATAATGTTAGCCTCCGTGTCTTTAATGAAATCCTGATTCTCTTTGCATTTCATTTTGAGAATCGCAATTTCAAGACCAGAGGCTACCATCATGCATGTTGAAAGCCCTTCAACACCCCATTTGACACATGCGATATTAGTCTGAAATAGTGTCTTGCAAAAGTACCTGCATTTGACCAATCCGCTGCCTTCAAAATCTCCTCTATACGTCCCCCTGCCATGTACAACTTCCTTGCCATCGCACCTCTCGAAGAAAGCACTTTATACTGACATGTGTCTATCCCTGCTTCCATCGTAATATTCTTTACCCACCTTGCAATGGTCGCTTAACAGCCATATGTGGTTTCACATATGAAATCAACAACTGCCTCTCACCATGAGGCCTGAACTCATCATCCTTTTCTCATACTCCAACAAACACTCAACCACACACAATTTTTGATTTCTTGTAAACATAGGATAATAAATCGACTCCGACTTGGTCTTTGTTTTCCTCCATATCTCAAAATGAACTCCCTCTGGACCATTACAGCCTACTACGTACCTCCAAAGCTTTAACATCTGAACATCTCCTACATGAGACCAAACACGAGAGTAGGCAATTTCTCTGTTATTTGCTTATTATCCAAAAACCTATTTGCTGGCCACTCTACAAACGTCTTAAAAATTAAATTCACATGCCACACAACATCATAAAGTGCCCTGGGAGGCCTACACAATCTCATACTTTTCATAATCCTACATATCAATATATTCCATCCTATTGATCTCCCATCTACTAGTGCATGCCCTGCATACACTTCAGACCTATAATAATTCAGAGTTCCGTAACTTAAACCTTCCTCAAATCTTTCCACTAAAAAATGTACAACCTCTATCACAGGAGCCTCCACGGAACCCAAACTCCTTTCCAAGCACCAACTAGCCCAAATTCTCCATATTCCTTTATATCTACTCCTTGTCCCAGGAGCCCAAGACCCCTCCAATAACTCTGAAGCTTTACTCGAAAGTCCTTGCATACTGCTGTGTCTCCTGATACCCTCCAAACAGGAAGGTTCAGACTCCCATCCTTCACCAAAGGATGCTCTTCTCCATCCCCGTTTATTACATTCTTTCTTCTGCCTGAATCAAAAAAGGAACTGAACACGCTAGCTCCAGTACAGTTGGAAATCACACATGTGAGACCCAAAAAGGAGTCACCAACACAATCTGACATCTCTCCTCTCTCACTTTCAACAATACCCTCTGCAACATTGCAAAAGGAGGAAACGCATACGCTCTCCTCCCCTTCCAAACCTGCAGGGACGCATCCACAGCAATCGCTCCTGGATCCGGTAACCAACTGCAGTAAGTTGTTAGCTGATTTGTCAATCTGCTCACAAACAAATCCACTTCCAGTGGACCCCAAACTTTGTTTGTTCTCCCAAAAATCCTGTGATCTAACTCCCAGTCGATATAGTCCCTGAAATGCATTGAATTCCAGTCTGCTGAAGACTTCATTTCTCCTGGTAAATACTCTGCCCTCACAGAAATCTTCTGCTCTAAATAAAAGTCCCAAAATTCCTTTACAAAATCTGCCAGTCCACGAGACCTGCTCCCTCCTATTATCTTAATGCATGTCACTGCGGACATATTGTCCTTCTTCATCAAAACCGACTGTCCCTGCAAATCTCCTTTGAAACTCTTCAAAGCATACAATTTCGCTGTTAACTCTACACAATTTATATGCTTCATCCTCTTTTCCTGTGCCCACATGCCCCATGTCTCTGAAGCTCCCAAACGAGCTCCCCAACCTCTTTGACTCGCATCTCTCTCTACAAAAAAGTCGGGGCACAACTAAAAATCGCTTTTCTATTCCATGCCTTCATGTTGTGCAGCCGCCATAACAACTCCTCTTGTGCTTCTGAATTCATTGCCAGCTTGTCTCCATGCCACAGACCCCTCCTCAGAGCCTCCCCCTTCAACCTCTGCAAAGCACGGTAATGCAAGGGCCCTGGAAAATGGCCTTAATAGAAGAAGACAACAGTCCTATCACACAAGCTAATTCCCTCATTGTTACAAACTCCTTTTTTAACACTAGATTTAGCTCCTTTTTTATCAAATTCAACTTTCTTTCCAGAAGCTGAAGAATCAATTTCTCTATTTCCATTACAAAAAAAAAATCCTATCTCTCTGCTCACTCCAAAATAGATTTCTCTCTGTTTATTATAAATCATAATGACTCCAACATCCCAATCACATTCTTTAACTCCTCCTTCAAATCCACCACACTATAAGACATTACCAGAATATTGTCCACATAAAAAATCATCCGTACTCCTCTCTCCCGAAAATAGGTCATAACCTTTGTAAAGCACCAAGGTGCTGAAGAGTCCAAAGGGGAGACATTGAAACTAATACAATTGGCCTTTGCAACGGAACTGTAAAAACCTCAGACTCTCCCTGTCCATAGGTATTGTAAAATACACATCCTTCAAGTCTTATTTTACCAACCAAGGGGTCGATTCCGATCCTGGAGAAACCGGGTACGAACCGTCGGTCGGAGCGTTTTCTCCGTCCGACTCGTACCCGGTAAAAACAACATACAAACATGCAAGTACGATTCGTACGGAAACACCATTTCCGTACGATTCTTACAAAACACCGACCGACACAAAAACACATACAAATGTGATCCGGGACGGCGCGTACGCGACATGCGGACGGAGTTAGGCAGCTTTTTACGTACCAGCAAGTACGATTCGTACCGACAGCACTCCGGACGGCAATATTTTTACGGCACACAAAAAGTGCCGGTAAAGCTAAGTACGCCGCGAAGCGTGAGGAAAAGGGGGCCCGGTACGCGCCGGACACCCCCCAAGCCCCCCCCAACACCCCAGCATGTCCGCGACATCCCCCCAGCCCCCCGTATGTATGTGCTGGGGGTCCGCACCGTACATACGGGGGTGGGGGTCCGCACCGTACATAAGGGGGTGGAGTGGGGGTCTGCACCGTACATACAGGGGTGGGGGGGTCCGCACCGTACATACGGGGGTGGGGTGGGGGTCCGCACCATACATACGGGGGTGGGGGGTCTGCACCATACATACGGGGTGGGGGGGTTCGCACCGTACATACGGGGGGGCTGGGGGTACGGCGCGGACAATCGGGGGGCCTGGGGGGACGTCGCGGGCATACGGGAGGCTGGGGGGATGTCGCGGACATGGGGGGGTGTTCGGCGCGTATGCGGGCACATGTTTGGACGTCTCCATGGTTGCTGTGGAGGTTCGCTCCGTACGGTGTTTTTACCATACGGTTGTGGATTCGGACGGACGGGACGGATCGTACTTGCGCGTTCGGACGTCGGTTTACCGAGTCGTACGTAAAAATGTCCGGGGATGTGTCGGACACTTTTTCCGACCCGAGGACGTGTCGGGGTATATTCCCAATGCGATTCGTATGGTGTTTTTTACATACGAATCGTACTTGCCAGTTTGTACGGGACTTGTACGATTCGTACGTAAAAAAATCCGGATACGATTCGTACGGGGAATATTTCTCCAGGATCGGAATCGACCCCCAATTGTTTTCCATTAACAAATCTCTCAGACAATGGATGGCCTCCATTTTGAAACGTCTGTACACTAAAAACCTGTCCAGCTCCCTCAGGTTGATTACTGGTGTCCAACCTTTCCCCTTCTTCTTCACCAAAAATATTGTACTTACAAAACACTTTTCTCTTTCTGACGCCTTACTGCCCCTTTCTGCAACATCGAAATTAACTATTTTTTTCTAGTTCCTTGCTCACAGTCAACTCTCTTGGTTCCTTCCTTTGAAATGATTTTCCTATGAACTCTATTACATACCCTTTTACAGTTTGTAAGATCCACGGGTCCTGTGTTAACTTTGTCAATCCTTCCAAAAACCCTCTTAAGCGACCACCTACCCTTCTTTGGGGGAAAAAAAGTAGTCTCCATACTCACATTGTCCTCCTGAAATTTGACCTCGTCCGCTGAATGATCTTCCTCTACCAGATCTCCCTGATCTTCCTCGGCTTGGATAGAAGGAATTTGTACTTTGAAATCCTCTTCCTCTATTGTGGATATAATATTGGGACCTCTGCATGCTCTGGCTAGCAGTGGGTCCTCTTCTACTAGTAGTTCCCCAAAAATTATTCCCAATCACCTTTCTCATATTAGATTGACCTTTATCCAAGGCTGTGAAAGTTGACACATACTTCCATACACTTTTGACAAGACCTTCTCCAAAGAGTAATCCCTTAGGATCCTCACTTGGCTCCTTACGAGACATGCCACCAGCTTAGGACTTATTTTCATCAGAATGGCTTTTCTACTCTCTGATAGCAATCCTGCATTCGCATTCCCTAATAAGACTATAGCTCTCTGGCTCCAACCTCTAAGCATTTCCGTATCCAGAGGAGCCTCATTAACCTGTGCCTCTTCCACTGTGGAAATGTACCTTTTTAGGGGTACACTGGTGCAGGGTCACCCTTTTGTCCATGGGTTCAGAGACCATCAAAATAGAGATCTGCACTGGAGTTGGAAATAAATAACAAGTTTATTAATCACTCATGAGTGGGACCACATCCACACAGTACTCTCAAGTGCTGCCTGAGGTAGTACACTGAAGTCACAGAACACAGGTCTTTTATACAGGTTTTCTGCACTGTAAGCATGTGAACAGAAATAGGAAGGACAAGTTTTAGAAATAGTTTTCAGCAAACAAGGGCAGATGAATTACCACTTGGTCAGCAAAGTGGGAGGGGGAGCAGAAATGCTTATGGCAGCAGTAAATGATTGACAGTTAACATCTATGACCAGTTGCACTGGCAGCTACAAGCACGTACATTGCTTTTAGCTGAGTCAGGAAGTCAACTAAAATAGATAGCACAAGCAGAGTGAAAAGACGAAAGAATTACGAAGGAAACTTAAATGGACACCACAGCCAAAATGGCTGTCACTTATGCCAAGTAAAATATTACCCATTTTCCACACCACCATATCCATAATCCTGGCTAAAGTTCCTAAGACATCCAATAGCTTATCTTGGCAGATCTTAAATGACCTTTCTAGCCCTTTCCTTTGATCACTCTCAAGCCTGAATAGAAAACGTATCAACTCCAGATCTAAATTGGGAGTCATGCACACCTTCTCCTCAATCACCGGTCTTGAGCTCTCTGCCTTTAGGACGCTTCCCACCTCTCTGTCTAGAGGTTTCCTAATCCACTCCTTAATGAACTTCCCAACTGGTCCATGGGCCACCAGTCCCCACTTCTGGGGTGGTCAAATGTTATAAGGTGAGAACAGCTCCCCACCTAGAGGGTCTCTTAACACCTCTCTTGATACAATATCACCCATACCCCCAAACTCATCGTCCATTTAATCATTTTGTAGATCTAGAACATATTCATCCCATTCCTTCTCAACTCCTAGCAATGAGCTATCCATTAAAAAAAAATATTTAATCCATCCTTTTTTGTGTTGCTAGGGACACCCTTCATTTGCGTGCCGCTTAGGTCACCCACTCTCTGTGTGCTGCCAAAGACACCTCTCCAGTTGATGGAACTTATACCTTACTTCCTTCTCTCTTTTAAAATCAAATCCTCCACATGTTTCATCTTCCTTATCCTTTTTCCTCGGCCACCAATCACATTCTCATCTTCCTCTGATAATGAATAAAATTCCTCACCAGATTCAAAATCCTTTCTTCCTCTCTTTCCCAAATTCCTTTTAACATTTTCCTCTGCTTTTTTGCCATCTCCTGCTGAGTGAGCTTTCTGGCCTGCTCGTCATTCATACTACCACTATTACCTAGTGCACTACAAGCCTGCTCTGCTTCCATCTCAAAATTAAACACTCTTCTTCCTACAATGCCAAGAAAAACCTATAAAACGTATTTCTCACTAAAGTCCAAACTACTGTACTTATTTCCTCCTCACAAGAACAGCTAACTGAACTTTTAACTGTCTTCCATTTTTTTTAACCAACACATTAAGAACGCTTATACGCTCTTGCTTTCCTAGTTCTTTCAATGTTTTTTGCCCCAAGCTAAAATGACCTCCTATTCTTGGTAGTACACGTTGCGCGACGTCATTCGCGTCACTGCTATCGTTCGAGACTCAGCTCAGCAGTAGCTGATGCATTCCACCTCGCTGCCGGTACTCGAGATCTGATCTATGGCAACAGGCGAGGCCCTATGCCAGTCCGACAGCTGACTCACGCTCATAATAATTTTTCCTTGCACTGTAAGAGCGAAGCTCGCGCTTTTGCTCTAGCTACCGTGCCACCGCAATTTAATTTAATCATTCCACTCACACGTTTCAATGTGACACCGCACCAACAGAGTTTAAAATTATATAAAGCTACCACTACACTTCTGTAAATAAGAAGTGCCACTTCGCCTAATCAATATCTTATTGCACTCAACTTGCATAAACACTTATCCATTCATCCTGTTAAAATCATATATAATCATGCAACAATCCTCACATATCATCATACAACAATCCTCACATATCGTTCCAATATTTTAACGAGTCAGCAAACATACTAAATAAAAGGTACTTATCTCAGTAAGAACAGCATTTAAAAGAGGAAGAGTGTTCTATGCTGGGCTTATTTATGGACTATGAAGTTCTAAATCTAGATTGTTATATGTAGTGTTCTTTAAAGGAGCTGCAGTGGAGTGGCATTAAAAGTTATAATTAATAATGGTAGCCTCCGGCCTTGAAATGAATTCTGCATGCCGTTGGCGGAGAACCTGTTGGTCAGCACACATAAAGGTAATGCCCTGCCATGCCAGATAAGGATACATGTTATATGGAGTCCTAACGCCGAAGGCGTATGCCACCAGGCTTTCAAAGAGCAGTCATTGATAATCATAAATTACAAAATAGCACTGCGAACAGAAGTGCTGCAGAGTGAAGATAAAACAAGTATCAGAAAGTGCAACTTGACATTTAGAAAAGAAGAAATAATTCGCTCACCAAAACCTTTACAGACAGTCATTGTACTGCTGCCCTCGAAGAAGTGGCTCAATGAGACATGCACACGCTTGTGCTTACCGAGCAGTCCATACCCGAAGTGGCCAGCCACCAAAACATCAGAGTGGGGCTCTGAACAACTTCACAGGTCTTTGAAAAATAAAGAGCTAAGAGTGACTCTCAGAATAGTTACATTTTTCAGATGGCAGCAAAGAAAGTCACGCCCCCAGCTATCATTAAAGCTGATCCAGAGGCCAGCACATCGCAATGTCTCACAGATGAGTTGCCTAAACCAAGTCACAGTGATTCACCAGCGGTGTCAATAAGTTCCACACTGGTCAACAATGCTGCGGCATTCCTGAAACCACTACCACCGTTCAATACCCCCCAAAAGCAAATTATTGGCAATAGATTTATTGTATGGCTAGAGACATTTGAAGAATTCATTTATGCACTTGAAGAGACTGATGACAAAAAGATTATCAAATACCTTGCTAGTGATGGTGTAAAGAAGGTATAAGGAACTGACAAAGAAGTTGCATACCTTCAGAATAAAGAAACTTTGAATCTCAAGTTCAATCCAATGCCCAATGTACATTACAAAAGATACATTTTCAGTTAAGAACAACAGAAAGTTGGTGAAATCATCAATTAATTTGTGTAGAGACTCAACACACACATCAAACACTGTAAGTTCAATTATTTAATTAAATAGAAGAAGCTGTATGTCTTAGAGTTATTGATCGATGCTTGTCAGATTCAGATGTCAGAGCAAGGGTTAATGGCTGTCAGAGCTGAAGGGCATGCCAATAGTCAGACAGCTGACATGGAGGCCTTGGGTGCCCAGAATGAATCAGTCATGAGTGTGAAAAGTAAGCCAAAGACGGAAAGACAGAGTGATGTCTACACATAACAATAAGTTGTGTTTTAGACGTGGATTTTCCTTTCCACACAAAGGTAAATTCCTGTCATGGGACAGTTATGTAAAGCTATGGAAAGGAGAACCATTTTGTGACAGTTTGCAAAGCCAAGGAAGAAGAAAGTGCGTCATGGTGCAAAGACAAAATGGCTGCCGGAATTTTCCACAAACAACGTTTGACTTGCACCAACAAGTCCCAGCGGCAACAGCAGTTAAGACAAATTGACACTGAACAGAGTCGATTGTCATATTAATCATCGTTAAGTAGTTCTTCTATATCAGTATCAAGTGAAATTGAAGAGGATGGTTGTGTCATGACGATGTTTACCTCAGAATAGTGTACGCATGTTGGAATAAAGGCATGTGTAGAAAAGTTTCAGTCATAGAAAAGTCATCATGCCAAAGCACCAAAGTCATTCAAAACATTGTCTGAATATTACACTGAAAGTAAAGGGTTGTTCGATACCTTTCATCATTGACAGAGATGCTTTGATAAACATTATGCCTGAGGAGAAATATAATGAATTGTCTCTATTACTGAAACTTATGCCATCAAAACCAAGGTGTATACATGGGCTGCATCGATGCCCTTGAAAAGTCAAGGTTCATTTGTAGCGATGATGAAACACAAACAAATGAAGGTGCAAGCACCCATCCCTGTGCATCAAGGTACAGCGTCAAGTGCTTGTCTACTCGGTTTCAGCACAGCTGCTGATATGGAAGTGAATTCCGTAAACTACAAAATGAATGCTCACCACGAAATTGTAAGTCAATTCCCACATTATTTCATGATTTAGGAAAGCTTAAAACTATGAAAGTAAAGCTGCATATTAACGAGGACGTCCGTCCTGTTGCTCAAAGGCATAGACATATTGTTTTCATTTACAAGATGCTGTTGAAAACAAACTTGAATCAATACTTAAGCATGATGTCATTGAACGGTCTACTGGTCCACGCCATTGGTTTCTCTCATGGGGGTAGTGCTCAAAAGAACAGTGAAGGAGCTGTACACATATGCTTGACATGCTTCAGGCAAACAAGGCAATTGAATGAGAACATCATCCAGGTCGATACATCCCTGACTTGATAACGCAACTAAATGGTACAAAAGTCTTCTCTCGCCTTGATTTGAATAAAGGCTATCAGCAGTTGGAACTTGAAGAGATTTGTAGGTACATTACAAACTTTCTACACATTTTGGTCTGTTTCAATTCAAAAGACTAAGGGCCTGTAGTAGATCTTGGTGGATGGTATACTCTGTCACTAATGTGATGGGTATATTCTGTCTGCCATATTACAGGTGCATTATATCCTATGGCGCTTGTAATACGGCGGACGGAATAGCCGTCACATATGTGACTGAGTATCCCGTCTGCCAAGATTAAAATCCGGCTTTGATAGTGCATCTTCGGCTGCAGAACTTTTTCAAGACATCATTCAATGTATCATACAGCCAGTCATGAATGTGGTCAATTATAGCACACACATATTCATTTTTGGAGCTACACATAAAGAGCATGATAAAGCTCTCACAAGTATGAACGTTTGCTTGCAGATGAAGGTTTGACTTTGAATGCAGATAAATGTGAGTTTCACAAGACAAAGTTAAAATTCTTTGGCCATATCTTTTCTGATGGTGGTATGACACCTGATCCTGCTGAAGTTCAAGAGCTGTCAAATGCTGATCACCCACAAGATGTTTCAATGGTGCATTCATTTCTTGGCATGGACAGCTATAAAAGACGTTGCCACTGTTTAAGTGCTCCATTGAGAGATTTGACAAAAAAGAATGTTTCACTTATTTGGTCACATGAACGTGAGAAATGTTTTAAGAAAATCAAACAAGGCTTTGAGAATGCTATTGAAATGGCATATTTCAGTCCCAAGCTTCATACAGAGGTTCTTGTTGATGCTAGCCCAGTCGGGTTAGGTGCCATCTTTGCACAGCACAGCGGACACCAGAATACTCAGAGGCATATTGTGGCACATGCAAGAAGGAGTTTGTCCCAAAGAGAATGTGCTTTTTCAAACCTGCTAAAGAAAGTTTAGCTGTGGTATGGACTCGTGAACATTTCCATGAATGGCTGTTTGGAAATCTTTTACGTTGGTCACCGATCATCAAGCTTTACTAACTATATTTGTCAATCCAAAGGCCAAGATGCCTCCTTGCATTGAACAATGGAGAGTGCAATTTTACCATTGTGCATCATCGAGGGAAGGGTCAGAACCCTGCTGACTACCTTACCAGAGGTCCCATATGAGGGTATGGTGCTTCATCTAAGTAGGCTAAAACGTACATCAATTTCATTCTAAAATCAATAACAACAGCTGCCATTTCATTAGCCCAGATTATCACTGCCACAAGCCATGACTGTGATGTGATAATGTTGAAAGATCTAATCAGTCATGGAACCAAAGCCCTCAACCTCTCACCAGTGATGCTGAATATCACAAATACAAAAATGTCAAAGATGAACTGTCCATACCTCAGGAGGAAGTTATATTGCAAGGGTTGAGAATCCTCATTCTAGAGAGTCTTGGCAGAAAATTGAAGTGGCCCTCTAAGGACATTGTGGAATCGTTGCCACAAAAAACGAGTTCTCTAAGACCGAGTCTGGTTTCCGTATCTCGATAAGTGTGTTGAAAAGGAATTAAAGGCCTCTCATCTGTGCAACTGCCTTTCTAATAAAGTCTCATTGCTGGGAAGAGAATCTTAGCCACCTCATTGATGGGAAGAGAATCTCATCTGCCCGGGGAAACCCTGGGGGAAGGTTCTTCCCACCAGAGTGCCTGATTATCCTAGTGCCACATCCGGGTAGGGGACAGTGGAGAGATAGCTGACCCCAATGTAATACAGAGAGAAACTGATAGGGAGCAAATGTTCAATGCTGTAACAAACATTCCATCGTTGAATCTGCGTCAAGGGCCAGACCAGGTCACTACATTGGTTCTTCAGTTCCCAAACCCTATAGCTGATAAGAGACATATCAGCATTCGTTTCACAGCAAGAAGGGCAAGCCTCTCTCAGGGGGATGATAGACCACTTGTAGTAGATGCCAATTCCCCTAATCCAGGTAGATATCTAACCTCATCCAGGATGCAAGTTTTGTCATGGAATGTTGCGGGACTTAGTTCCAAATTGGCCAACCCTGACTGGGTTTTTTATTTAGAGCAACATGACGTATGTATGGATCAGGAAACCTGGTGCAGGGTGGAGCCACAGCGGCTGGGTTATACGTCTTTTAGAATAGATGCTACCTCAAGGGATAAGGGTAAACCCTCGGGTGGGCTCTGTACTTGGCTTGGTTCCCATTTGGGTTGCACAGCTAAGATGTTAGAGACTTCCTCAAATGACATCCTGTGTATCCTCCTCACTTTTACATCAATGGTCAAAATTGCTTTAAGCAATAGTCAAGAGTCCCTGACCTTCAATCAATTGACTACCTTCATATCTACCATTCCTAACAACTTTACAGTGATTATTGGTGATGATTTTAATTGCCAGTGCGAGCCCCTGAATGGCCTCAATGAAGGAACCCCCAGTGAAGAGGATCTTCACTGGGCAATCCCTGAGCCAAATATCCCCCCAACCAGGGCTTGGACCCCGTTGGCGCTCCAGATTAAATCTTTTGCTTTGAAACATTCTTTAAGGGTTTTGTAATTGCCGTACAGACTCAGACTCACCTGGGAATCATACCTTTAACAGAACAGAACAGGACTTTCTTCCATCATAGATTACATCCTAGTAGAGATGAGGCTATTGCGCAGGGTGGTTGATTTTGTGGTCATGCCGCGACATGACTGTGATCATAATGCCCTGATTGTGGAGGTGGAGATCCAGACCTCTCAGGCTGCACCCAATTCAAAATCCGTGCCAGATGCAAGACTAATATTCAACAATTTCAGGAGAAGAGCTTGGTGGACAACCATATACCAATCCCTCAACAGGCTAGCCACCTTATATGAATCTATTATCCAGTTTTTAGAGGCAGCAGAACAATCTATTGCAAATGATAGCACATCCATCTCCCTCACACGAGTTGCTGGGACACATAAAGCACTGACATCTGTCCTGGCTGATATTCTTTTTCCTTCTGGAAGCATATATAAATCCAAGAAGGCCCTACATTCCTGGTTTAGTAACAACTGTCGATTGGCTAAGCTAGCTCTAATTGATGCAATTAAATCCCAGGGTTCACTGACAAAATATCGATGTAAAAAATATAGAAGTAAAAAATATTGATTAAAAAAATATGGACTCCCTATGCTTAAACAGGTAAGTACAAAAATATCGAAGTAAAAAATATAGTTGTACAAAACATAGAATTTTAAATATACATAAAATAAAAAAATAAATATTAAATATGTCATATAACAACATTAATATAAAATAGAGTAGATTTACTGTACATTAAAAAAATATAATAAATAAACATAATTAAAACAAGTTAAACACACATACATAAAAATTCATATATATGTACTTTAAAACAATTAATACACTATACATTTTTATTTATTTTCTAATTATAAAATTATATAACAATTTACAAATAACTATAACTCGCGCGCCCGCAATCCAGTGCTCATGACGTCACATATTACATCACTCATGACATGGTCAGTGGCATTACTCATGACATCACCGATGACATCATCCTTGTGATAGAGTGGCGGTCGCGCGAGTTATAGTTATCTGACCTAACTATAACGGGGGAATTTCATTGGTTTTTCACGAGTGAAATGCCCAGCTAACTATAACATGTGTGAAACCTATGGTTTTTTAAGTGAATTTGCAAGGTTTTTTAAATGCTAATTCCTAACTAGAACGTGTGTGAAACCTATGGTTTTTTCAGTGAATTTGTACAGTTTTTTAAATGCTAATTTATGTATTTATTTATTTTTTTTAAGTTTTTTCACCGTGCGCGTACCGTGCGCGCACGGTGCGCTTTGCGCACCGTGCGGCGCTGTGGGAGCGCGGTACCGCACGCCCACGTTATGTAGTTCGCGGAATTTTTCGGTTTCTACCGTGCGCGTACGCTACGCACACTCCGCGATTTTTCGTAAAAAAATGTAAATACATTTTTGCCCTTGGGAGTCCTTCTGGGACCCCCTGACCAAGGCTAGGGGGTCAGGAACTGTCCAGCCTGCCCCCTTTTCACGTTATCCACCTTTGTTTTTCATCCCCTCAGACTGCGAGAGACAAAATGGCGGCCGACACTTCCTGGTTTCGACCGATTCGAATGTTTACTAAGATCTAACAACCAATCAGAATCGCTGTCGCGCACGGCAGCGTGCGCGTACGGTAAGCTTACGGTACGCGCTCGGAGCGCGCCTATAGAAATATATATTGATTTAAATGCTATTTTCTCAGGAAATACTGAACAGATTTACACCAGACCTGCAAAAGGCACATCCCTGACCTGAGGACTACCTCTCTGCCAAATTTAAAGTAATTCTGTTCAGCCGTTCGGGCTGCAGCTTGGACTAAAGGTCCTATGGAAAAATGCATAGGGAAAACGCGTTTTGGGACCCCCCTTTTTCTCAGCCCCCGCTTGACGAATCCCCCCGAGACTTTCAGGGAAGGAGCGGAGCGGAGCGCCCCACCTATTTTGAAAATTTCGCAAGGATTCGTCAATCGGCGCCAAAGTTATTCAAAATAGAATGTTGCCGATTTCCTATTTTGAATAACTTTGGCGCCGATTGGCGAATCTTCGCGAAATTTTCAAAACTAATGGGGCGCTCCGTTCAGCTCCTACCCTGAAAGTCTCGGGGGGATTCGTCAAGCGGGGGCTGAGAAAAAGGGGGGGTCCCAAAACGCGTTTTCCCCATGCATTTTTCCATAGGGACTTTAGTCGCAGCTACAGCCCGAACGGCTGAACAGAATTATGTGAAATTTGGCAGAGAGGTAGCCATAAGGTCCATGAAGTGCCTTTTGCAGGTTTGGTGTAAATCTGTTCAGTATTTCCTGAGAAATTAGCATTTAAATCAATATATATATCTGTAGGATCGCAGGGTGCGCGCACCGTGCGAGCACCCTAACGTGCGCGAGCGTAATTCTGATTGGTGGTTACATGTTAGTCAACGTTCGAATCGGTCGAAATCAGGAAGTGTCGGCCGCCATTTTGTTTGTTTTCAGTGCGAGAGTGAAAAAGGAAGGTGGCGAACGTTAAAAGGGGGCAGGTTAGAGAGTTCCTGACCCCCTAGCCTTTGTCAGGTGGTCCCTGAAGGACCCCGAAGGCAAAACATTTTTTTTTTGTTTAAAAATCGCGGGGGTGCGCGCACAGTGCGCGCACCCTGAAAAACCCCCAAAAAACTTCAGATAACTATAACTCGCGCGACCGCCACTCTATCACAAGGATGATGTCATCAGTGATGTCATGAGTGATGCCACTGACCATGTCATGAGTGATGTAATATGTGACGTCATGTGCAGTGGATTGCGGGCGCGCGAGTTATAGTTATCTGAACTAACTATAACGGGGGAATTTCATTGGTTTTTTACGAGTGAAATATCCACCTAACTATAACATGTGTGAAACCTATGGTTTTTTAAGTGAATTTGCAAGGTTTTTTAAATGCTAATTCCTAACTATAACGTGTGTGAAACTTATGGTTTTTCAGTGAATATATATATATATATACATATATATATATATATATACACACATACATACAGCATTGATGCCTGAGTTGCTATTTCTTCAAACACAGGTACGGACCTCAGAAGTATCTTCAAAATGAATCAGTCACTCCAAACAAAGGGGGTTACCTCATGATAGTAATTTATTAAACCATCGTAGTAAAAACAGACAAGTGTCCGCCCTGGATGTGTTTCTATTGCATAAGCGATCTTGATATTTATATAATATGTACCAATAACCAAAACATCTAATTAAAAAATATTCTATTATAAATTAAAGCAAACTAATTAAAAATCTTCAAACTTACATTTCCCACTCCAGTTAGTGCAACAGTAGGGCAAGTGTTGGATAGCGGAGGGGTACAAATTACTATTCCCACACCAGTGAGTGCAACAGTAGGGAAAGAGTTGGATAGTGGAGGGGTACAAATAATTATTCCCACTCCAATAATTGTAAAAGTAGGGAAAGTGTTGGTTAGCGGAGGAGTAACAATAAATATTCTCACTCCAGCCAGTTCAAAATAAAAAACAAACACAATTTTAACAATAAAAAAAATATTTAAAAAAACAAAATAATTTTAAAAATATATAAATGTTAAAAATTAAAATACAAATATATTTATTATTTATAAAAAATTACAAGCATATTATAATTTGAAATACATATGAAAAATACCTCAATGTTATATTAAATAAAATAAAAAATTATTTTCAAACAAATAAATATTTTTAATTAGAAATTATTAAGAAACAAAAACATTCATTATTACATACATTTACTTTTTTTTATTTCCACTCTATAACACCACGAAATTCACAACCCACATCTAAAAAAAAAAATGTACTTCATTCATTACCAATTAAATTAATATTAATAATTAAAAATCAAATTAAAACTCATAAAAAGTATTTAACTTCCAACACTTCACCCATATAATGCCCACAAATCACAGCTAAAATTAAACTCTAAAAACATGAATTACTCAATTAAAACTTATTTTCAATTAAAAAACTAGTAGTATTTAACAACTAATTATAAAGTAACTAAAAGTAATTACTCCCCACATTGTACCCCTATAATAATAAAACCCACACACAAACAAATATAAACAAATACCCTAATTAATTCACTAATATTAATGATCAACTAATTTTTAATTAATTATACATACACTCCTTCCCACCCGTTACCCCTAAAAACCCCACAACCCCACCTAACATTAATTACACAAATTCCATATTTAATTTTTAATTAATTAATATTTATTAACAAATAATGATTAATTAATTAAACATGTATTACTTCCCACCCTTTACGCCATAAACCCCACAACAATTAATTAGTTAATATAAATTAACAACTTATTATTAATTAAACATAAATTACTTCCTACCTTTATCCCATAAACACCACAACCCGCATCTAAAATAATTACACAATTTCCATAATTAATTTTTAATCAATTAAGAACTAATTATTAATCAAAAATAAATTACTTTCCACCCTTTACCCCCTATAAACCCTACAAACAGCACCTAATGTTTTTACACATTTCCCATAATTAATGATCAATTAATTATTTAATATTAACAGCCAATTAATAATGAATTACAAATGAATGAAATTAAAATAATCATTAATTTATTATAATTAAATTCCTTCCCACCCTATTCCCTTATAAATCCACAACCTGCTACAAAACTAAATAATGCAACATTTTATTAAAATAAAATTCATAACAACTGAAACTGTTATGCATATATTAAAAAACATAAACACTACTTATACAAAAAAGTACATCACATACATTTAAAATATGAACTAAAAAACATAACACTAATTAAAAAATCGATATTTTAAACAACTATATATTTTTTTATTTTATTTTTTTATTTCAATAACCTTTATTAACATAAAGGAACAGTACAGGTAGCATCGCCCTCCCGGCACACTTCAACGCGAGGGCACAGCTCCCTGCGCGGGCACTTGAGGTCACTCTTACACAGCCATTTAGCTGACATCCCGAGGGACCGGCGGTGTTGCAACAATCATGTACTGAGAAAAACCCAGAGCATGGTCGCGACGTCGGCCAGAGCTGTGTCTGCCCCCATACCCCATGGTAGCGTGCAATCGCTAAGCAGGAGTACCCAAAACAACTATATTTTTGCAAACAATATTAATGACTTCTATATTTTTTTTAACGATATTTCTTACTTTAAATTCAATATTCTTCACCACGATATTCTTGCTGTCAATATTCCTGAATCACGATATTTACAACATTTCCAAGTTAATATTCTGTCTCAACACCAATCCAAGGATAGGCATGTAATCAGAGAAAAGAGGGCGACATATAAATACACCATTGTCGAAGCAAAGAAATCTTGGGAATTGGAAAAGTGGGACTCTCTGAGAAGGGCCTTATCTAATCATGACATGAAGACTTTTTGGAACATAGTAAACACGGGTTGTGAGGATAGGAAAATTCCATAGAACCCAATATTGGGGCTGATGTCTGGAATACCCATTTTGAGGCCCTCTATGCAAAGCGGGAGGTTGAGGGTTTCTCTATAGCGAACAAGCAATTCCCTCTGCAGAAATCCTATGCTGAGGCCCCCGAGATAACTCCCAAAGAAATCAATAATGATATTAGCAAAGTAGCTCCGTCTAAAGCTCTGGGTCTGGATGAGATCCCAGGGTACCTCTTTAGTAGTGAACCCTCTATCTGGAGCCCCTATTTATGGGAATTGTATAATGCTATACTCCAGGGAATGACGATCCCTTCAACTGGCTGGTGCAGAAATTCTGCTGATCTATAAAAGGGGCTCACCACTCCTTCCCATAAAATATAGACCAATAAGACTAATTGAGGTCTGTCAGAAACTCCTTGCCCGTGTGTTGCTGGACCATCTATATACATGGATGGAAGAAAATAAAATCTTGAGCCCCTTTCAAATAGGCTTTAGGGAAAAGCTGTTTACCGTAGATCAAATCTTTAGGCTCCAACTTTTGCTTTGCAAAACTGTGATTTAAGAGGGTGGCAGTCTCTATTTAATCTTCGTGGACTTAAAATTCGCGTTTGATCTGGTTCCTAGAGATAAATTGTGGGTGGTCCTAAGTGATCTGGAGTCCCAAGCTGTCTATGCCTCCTCTTAAAGCGGCTCCATGAAAGCAATTATGCCCAAATTAGATTCGGCAAGCATGGCAAATTAACTGGCCCTATACCCTTAAATAGCGGTGTCCGACAAGGTTGTGTTACGTGCCCACCCTCTTTTGTCTATTCATTAACGCACTTGTCGAGACACTTAGGGGTCTATTAGGATGGCGGTCGGAAAATCACTCCGACCGCTATGGTAGCGGGAAAACACTGCCCGCTAGGACCGTGGTATAGCCGCCGGTCCAATTAGTATGCTCCGCAGTCGAAATCTGACCGCGGCGGTACGATCGCGGCATTTAACAATGCGGCGGTTGCTGCTGCCAGCAGCACCACCGTGATTTCCAAAAAAGCATGTTAAGCACCCACCCCCCCCAAACACATTGGGGGCCCGCAATGGGCCCCCAGAGACATTCTCCGCATGCCTTCCCATGGCGATTTCACCGCCGCAGAAAGGCTGGCTACCACCGGCATCATAATCATGCCGGTGGAACCTGACCCCGCACCGGCCCCATTTTCGCGGTCCAGCTCCGCCCGTGAAGAAAGCGTGCTGACTGCTACCGGCGGAAAAGTGGCAGGCAGAAAATCTCACCGCCGCGGTCGTCACCTCCATGCTAATGGGACCGGCGGTTTTCTGGGTAGCGATCGCGGGCAGTGGCCATCCAACCGCCATTCTAATAGACCCCTTAATGCGGGAAAGGACATTGATGCACCCAAGTTAGCGAATAGGAAAGTGCCAGCACTGATTTTCGCGGACGATACTCTTCTGCTATCTAAATCACCAATGGGTGTACAGAGGATCCTTGAGAGTTTTAATGCCTTTTGCAAATGCAGGGGGCTCGCAATTAATAACCAGAAGACAAAATTTATGGTCTTCAACTCAGGTAGCTCAACTCGACCAAACCCCTGGAGAGGGTGTCAGTTTTTGAGTATCTCGGGGTCACTTTAACTGAAAAAATGGACTGTGGAGCCCATATTAATAAAGCTAGCCTAAAGCTAGTGCAACCATGGTCCAATCGGTCCGCTTGTTAAAATTTATAAAGTGCAAGCAAGGGGTGCCTCTCTGTATGGGGCTTAAATATGGGGGCATTGTTCACCACGATGTATCACCAAGATCGAGAATATATTTATGAGACAGTTATTTGACCTCCCCCTTAGGTCCCCCACATATTCCGCTCCATTTGGACATTGGGGTAAGGCCAATTGCTGATGAAATCGCCCTCAGACCCCTTACATTCTAGCGTTGTTTATGGGCTACCCTGGAACTGGCAGATTATAGGGCAGAGCTCAGGGTGGTACTGAGCATACATGGTGCGGCAAAATTACCTTGGATAGCGCATGTCAGGGACACATTTCTGGCTGTAGGCAGGACAAGCCTTTGGTATAATGTGGAGGCAGCCTGTCCCATGATTTCAAGGAAGGAACTGTCCTGGAGCTACAGGAAGAGTAAATTTGAACAGCTACAAGGGAGTTCAGCAACAGGCTCATTAACTGCGGTGTTCCTGAGAATTAAAGACCAGTACAGCTTAGAGCCTGTCTTGGATTTAACCTGCTTTAGCCAAGTACAATTTTTGTAGGTTGCCCGGCATGCAGTATTGCAGAGGAGACAGAATACCATGTACTCTTTTTCTGCCCTGGTTACAGGAAGGCTAGGCATCACTGGTTGCTTCAACTATGCAGAAACCTAGGTATACAGCACTGCACAGAGGCATTCAGACTGCTGAAATATAACACACAATTGCCTGTTGTATTTGCGGTGTTGCGCTTTTTATTTTCCATGTGGTGTCTAAGCAAAATGTTTCTGAATGCCAATGTGTAGGTCAAAGATGCTAATATCTCCACATTTTAACTGGAAATGTTTCATTGTATCTATCTCCAGCTCCTGGAGTTTTCTAAGTCCTTTTTTAATGTTTGCATTATGCCACTTATCCTTTTTTATTAACATATTAGATTTGTACTTATTGTTGTATAATGTACGTGGCACAGGTTCCAAAAGACGGTATTTATAAATTTGGTTGCAGGGGTTTGATCCTGTGCTCCTAAGGATTTTTTATTTTTTGTATTGTTTAAATGAAGTGTCATTATACATATGCACTTTAATGGTCTATTGACTGAATAAAGTTTCTTTAAAACCTGAATTTGAATTTAAATAGAGTTACTCAACGCCCCTTAAACATGTCAGAATACCCAAAGCATGCTTGGGAGAGAGTAGCCATTGAATTTTTCGGTACAGATAACAATGGACATCACCAGATGGTGATTGTGGATGAATACACACAATTTCCTTTAATTGACGATCTCGCATCTCCACTCAAAACCGAGTCTTTGAGAGATTGAATGGCATCTTTGCGACTTGGTGTGTTCCAGCCATATTGAAATCAGACAATGGCCCACTCGTTTGTTCAAAGATTTCTTAAAGCATCTGAATATAAAGCATCAGAAGAGCACACCAATGTGGCCGCAGGCCAACTGACTTGTTGAGAGCTTTATGTGTACGATAAGGAAAGGAGTGCAGCATGCCTTAAGAGCATAACGTTCAACACCTCACTCGACCACAGGTGAAAGTCCTGCAACATTAATGGTCAGGAGAGCAATAACAACCAAGATCCGTCAGTGGACCAATCAGAGAGCGAAAGATGACAGCGCAACTCGTGAGAAGTATTTCGTTCATAAACAAAAGATGAAAGCGTATGCTGACAAAAGGCATCAAGCAAAAATCATTGCCTTAAAAATAACATTGCCTTCAAAAGAGGAGATCAAGGTGCCGATTACGATCCTGGAAAAACCGGGTACGAACCGTCGGACGGAGGCTTTTTTCCGTCCGACTCGTACCCGGTTGTAAAACTTTACAAACATGCAAGTACGATTCGCACGGAAACACTATTTCCGTACGAGTCGTACAAAACACCGACCGACGAAAAGATACATACAAATGTGATCCGGGGAAAGCGCCGACGTGACGTCGGGACGCTCTCAGGCAGCGTTTCACGAACCAGGAAGTACGATTCGAACCGACAGGGCTCCGGATGTCAACATTTTTACGGCACCCGAAAAGTACCGCAAAAGCGAAGTACGCCGCGATGCGAGTGGAATTGGGGGCCCGGTATGTGCCGTACCCCCCCAGCCCCCGTGAGTATGCGCCGACCCCCCCCAGCCCCCGTGAGTACGGTGCGTACCCCCCCGTGTATGTACAGTGCGTACCCCCCGTGTAGGTACGGGCGTACCCCCGTGTATGTACGGTGCGTACCCCCTGTGTATGTACGGTGCGTACCCCCCCGTGTATGTATGGTGCGAACCCCCAGCGCTGCGCGCTGGGAGTTCGCACCGTACATACACGGGGGTACGCACCGTACATACACGGGGGGTATGCACCGTACATACACGGGGGGTTCGCACCGTACATACACGGGGGGGGTACGCACCGTACATACACGGGGGGTACGCACCGTACATACACGGGGGGTTCGACACGTACAGGGGTGTACATACACGGGGGGTACGCACCGAAAAAACACGGGGGGGTACGCACCGTACATACACGGGGGTATGCACCATACATACACGGGGGGTTCGACACGTACAGGGGTGTACATACACGGGGGTTCGGCGCGTACTCACGGGGGCTGGGGGGGTACGGCGCGTATGCGGGCACATGTCTCCATGGTTGCAATGGGAGTTCGGTGCGGACGGTGTTTTTTCCATACGGTTGTGACATCGGACGCACGGGATGGATCGTAATTACGCGGTCGGACTTCACTTTTCACGTTTGTACGGTGAATCGTCCGGGGAGGTGTCGGACACATTTTCCGACCCGAGGACGTGTGGGGAATAATTCCCAATGCGACTCGTATGGGCTTTTTACCATGCGAATCGTGATTGCCAGTTTGTACGGCACTTGTACGATTCGTACGGTAAAAAGACCGGATACGAGTCGGACGGGCAATTTTTTTACAGGATCGTGATCGGCACCCAAGTGTTCGCAGGCCAGATGCGGAAAAGAAAATCTGATGCTTCATTTGATGCAGCAAAACACACAAGATGATGGACGGAATGTTGCACATTGGCAAAACATTCACCCCCAGTCACAGATCTGGGTTTAATCCATCGTTATTTTGCTCACCACGCCACCCGAGTTCAGACATGGCCATATGCAAATCAGTCTTGACCCTCTGCCTCATGGGAACAGTCCAACCCGAACTGCCAAGCCATGTCTTCCCTGGACCGGAATCAAGCATCCTAGGACCGGTTTTGGGGTTTCACCCCTCTTCAGCCAGGATAGCTTGACTCCAGTGGCGTAGTGAGCACGGGACCCACGTCTGGGCATACCCTTCCCACATAGGGCGAACAGCAAAACACACAAGATGATGGACGGAATGTTGCACATTGGCAAAACATTCACCCCCAGTCACAGATCTGGGTTTAATCCATAGTTATTTTGCTCACCACGCCACCGCAGTTCAGACATGGCCATGTGCAAATCAGTCTTGACCCTGTGCCTCATGGGAACAGTCCAGCCCGAACTGCCAAGCCATGTCTTCCCTGGACCGGAATCAAGCATCCTAGGACTGGTTTCGGGGTTTCTCCCCTCTGCTAGGATGCTTGTTTCCAGTCCAGGGAGGACTTGGCCTGGCAGTTCGGGCAGGACTGTTCCCATAGGGCACAGGGTCAAGACTGATTTGCACATGGCTGGGTCCAAACTGGAATGGCATGGTGAGCAAAAAAAGGATGGATTTAGGCCCAGATCTCTGTACTGGGGTGAATGTATGACATTGTTCTGCATTCTGTCCATCAACAGTTCTTTTTTCATTTGATGCAGAACCTTTTCAAATGTTGTCTACCAAGAGACACATGGTGACTGCCGAGCGCCCTAGGAAGTCTATTACTTTTGACATTTAACTCCATGTTCATCAGATCTACATGTTGAAGGAGAGCCTGATTGTGCCACACAAATGACTGCTGTTGCCTCTCCACTATCAACGCAGATCATGGGCGATGATGGTGCCAGTTCCCAGTTTCTAATTACAAGATTAGGTCAAACCATTGAAAGCACCAAAAGATTGATTGAAAAGATTGAACTTCATATGTATATATTGGTAGGAATATGAAGTTCTTTGATGTAAGGGGACGGAATTTCGATTTGAAGAGAAACAGTTTAGCCTCACTTGCGGCGAAGCCGATGAGCCTCTCAGGAAAAACGAGTCTGGACAGTGCAGGAAGCTTGCAGGGCCAAAGTTGGGATCTTGAAATTTCCACTTAATGGAACCAGGCGACTCAGCTCAATTTCTTTACCTGTTGCAGTGGCAGATTAAATGACCGCTTACCTGCAGTGTACGCTTGACCGCTCGTATTGCTTCCAATGACTCTGGCACATCATATTTTCATATTGTAAGGCTGGCCTGCAAGTAACATTCAGCAGTGTGACTAGCGGATAGGAGTCCTCAGAAGCTCGCTCCAATCAGAACCCACAGCAATCTTTAACGGGCAGCTAAGAGGATTGCTTTGCAGTGCTGAGCCTCCTGATTGGATGCATGGAGCAAAAAGGTGGGGCTCAGTCTTTGATGATAGGGGATATTTAAGGAATAGTTGTTCAGTAGTCACTGGAGCTCAGCTGATATAGTGATCAATGTGGCGTTTTCAATGATGCAGGAAAGCTTACTGTAGCACGTTATTCTAACACCAGATGCGTGGTTCATGGCAGGGCTGTTTATAGTCTCCTGATGTGTAAGTGAAGTCAGACCAGGTAGAGTATCCCATCCTCGTCACCAAATGAAATATGATGGAATAATTGGAAGTAGCCGAGGTGTAGCATAGGATGAATACTTTATTGATCAGATGATAAGTCTCAAGGGGGGGCCCCACCAGGAGCAGCCCACTTGCTGCTCAGCCCGTCCTCAACTGATTCTCCCACTCAGGCATTCCAACACTGCATTCTAACCATGCACCAACATTCCACTCTGGCTGAGCAGCAAGACCTACAATACTAGTCCACTACATAGAGCATCAATAACATGGGGGTGAACGGCATTCCAGGCTTAGTTTTTGACATTTCCTGTAGCGTAAGTGGTACGAACCTCCGATTTTGAACCAAGATGAAGAAGGGGGACCTCGAGGTAATGAAATGAAATGAAAAAAATATTTAATAAAGCGCACTGCGGCCAAGCGGCTTCCTGGCGCTGGGGACCTGGTCAGAGCTCACAGAGGGAATCCGAGGAGCCTACGAAGAGAAAGCCTGAATGAAAAGAAAAGTTTTGAGGGCTTTTCGAAAATGGGTGTAGATGGGGATGGAACGGATGTGAAGTGGAAGGCCATTCCAGTACTGGGGGGCCAAAACGGAGAGGCGAGTACCACCCGTTCTAAGTTTGCGAAAACGGGGGATGTGCAGAAGAGAAAGAGAAGAAGAACGAAGGGTACGACTGGTGACATGGGATGAAATAAGGGAATTGATGTAGGGGGGGGCAGAGCGGTAGTGAGCTCGAAAAGCGAAGCAGGCTAGTTTGAAAAGAGATCTGAAACGGATAGGGAGCCAGTGAAGAGATTTAAGAACAGGAGTAATGTGAGAGAATTTAGGAAGGGAAAAAATAAGGCGGGCAGCTTGATTTTGGATGGCCTGTAAGCGTCGAGACTCGTAGGCAGGAATGCCCACGTACAAGCCATTCCCATAGTCGAGGCGAGAGATGACTAAAGCCAGGACTATGGTTTTGAGTGCATCAGTGGTGAAAAAACGTGAGATTTTCCGGATAAGACGAAGGGAAAGAAAGCAGGAAGACACAACAGAGCTAATCTGACTATGCATAGTTAAGTCAGAACTAACTTTGATGCCAAGGGTGCGAACAGAGGGGGAAGGCGTAGGAGGGGGACCAAAAGAGAGGGGCCAGTGTGCAGGGGACCAGGGGTTAGATGGACCACCCGTGAGGACAAGTTCCGTCTTATCGGGGTTGAGCTTAAGATGGTTGGCGCTCATCCACTCCGAAATAAAGATTAAGGTGGAACTGAACTTAGGAAGAGAATCAGAAGAAGAAGAAAGATCAAAGACGAGCTGGAGGTCATCTGCGTAGTTATACACTGAGACCCCCCGCTCAAGAAGAGAGGTGACGAGGGGACAGATATAAAGATTAAAGAGAAGGGGGGAAAGAGAGGAACCCTGGGGAACACCACAAGTGACCGGGTGGGGAGGGGCAGAGAAACCGGAGAGATGAACCGCCTGGTACCTATCTCGAAGGAAGGATGCCAGCCAGGAGAAGGCTGCCCCCCGAATGCCCGCTGCGCTGACACGGGCAAGAAGAATGGAATGGTCAACCGTGTCGAACGCAGCGGACAGATCGAGAAGGACCAGGGCTTGGGGAAGGTTGGAATCAGCCTTCCCCTTAAGTTCATCCAAGACCGCGAGAACCACTGCCTCCGTTGAGTGACCTGAGCGAAAGCCCGCCTGATGGGAGGCGAGGAGGCCATTATCCTCGATGTACGAGGAGAGGCAAGAGGTGACATGGGTCTCGAGGATCTTAGCTAAATAGGGGAGAAGGGAAATAGGTCGGAAATGAGCAGGAAGGGAGGGATCCAGACCAGGTTTTTTTAGGATGGGGAGAACAACGGCGGATTTAAATGATAAAGGGACAGAGCCAGCAGCCAGGGAAGAATTAAGTAGAGTGAGCGGGGGAACAGGAGAGGCGGTGAAAAGAGTTTTAAGGATACGCGCCGGGGCACAGTCTGCAGGGGAACCAGATTTAACCTTGATCAGGTAGTTGTAGAATAGATCAAGAGAGATAGGGGGGAAAGTGGCGAGGGAAGAAAGCGGGGGGGTGGCATAGCGCATAGAGATAGGTTGAGGGACAGTCGGAATATTAGCTTTAATTTTCACAATCTTGTCTATAAAAAAGTCATTGAGTGACAAACAGAGGGACTGAGAGGGAACCAAACCGGGGGAAGAACGATCAGAGGTGGCAAGATTGTGAACCAGGGAAAAAATTTCGCGAGATTTGTTTGCAGAGAGAGCTACTCTCTCAGTAAAATAGGAGGTTTTGGCCACAAGAATAGCTTGTTTATACTCAGTGAGGAGAGCTTTATATTTAACGCGCAGAGAGGGAGAGTACTGCCGTCTCCAGAGACGTTCCGACCGCCTGAGGTCGAGCTTTAAAGCTTTAAGCTCTGGAGAAAACCATTTGTGCGCATCGTAAGGGCGGACCGCCTTGATCTTTTTAAGCGGTGCCACTCGATCGCACGAAGAGGAAAGCCATGTGCTGATGGCATTAGCCTGGGACTCAAGGGGGAGGTTAGTAAGATCAGGAGCGGAGGAAGCCAAAGAAAGTGAAAGAGAGTCAAGGTCGGTGTGATTCCAATTACGGACAAAGTGATTCTTGGGAAGAGAGGGCTTATCAACCACACCCAAGTGAATAGAAAAGGAAATGATATGGTGATCCGACCAAACACAAGGGGAGATAAGGGGGGGTGAAGCCAGGGGACGAGAAGACCAGATTTGGTCAAGAGTATGACCTTGTACGTGGGTAGGGGCTGTGACATGGGAAATGAGATTCAGACAGTGAAGAGTGGCAGAAAAGTCTTTGGAAGGAAGATCTTCCTTTGGATCTCCTGGCCAGAAATTGAAATCTCCGAGAAGTAGTACGGAGGAGTTGTTGACCACCAAGGTGGCAAGAAGATCCTGTATAGAGGCTACGAAAGAGGGCATCGATTGGGGGGGACGGTAAACAAGGACAATAGTGAGAGGAGAGGGAAAATTAAGAGAACGGGCCACAAGGCAGTCCACGTTGGATATGGGGGAGTGAGAGGGGAGTTGAAATTTAAATGTTGGCCGGACGATCATCGCTACCCCTCCACCGGCCCTGCCATCCGAGCGATCAGCTCGGAGGGCATAATAGGTATCGGGGAGGATGGCTAAAAGATCAGGAAGAGAGTCGGCAGTGAACCAGGTTTCAGTCAGAAATAAAAAATCAGGAGAATCAGTAGTCAGAAGATTAAAGAGTGCTGTCTGGTGTTTGACTGCAGACCGGGTATTCAATAAGTAAGCAGAGGCAACAGTGGGAGCAGGGGGGGGACGAGAAACCGGGGATAATGTAGTGGGAAAAAAGGAAGAGTTGAGAGAGGTGGGTATCGAATGAGACAGAGGGGAAGAGAGGATACCAAGTGAGTGTAAATGATGTAAGGAAAAAAGGGGGGGAGAAGGAAAGGCAGACAGTGCTATAAGTTGAGCGGAGGAATAGACCGAGTGAGGAGCAAGGTGTGTGGCCCCTGGTCCCGGCCCGTCGCGGACGGGCGCAGACGGGCTTAACTTAGGCGCAACTTCGGCGCGCCTTCGTCGCGCCCGCTGCGCCCGTCTGCTGCGCCGCCGGAAGACAGGAGCAATTATGTAGGGACGACACATGAGGAAGGAGGGTCAAGGGGGCGTGGCAGGGGGGGAGGAGCCAAGGAGCTGCAATGCCGAGGCCAGACCCGCCAAAGATGGAGGAGCCGCCCGTCCCTCTCCGCGAGTCAGGCGAGGAGGGGGCGGTCAGCGGAGGCGGTCTGCTCGCGTGCAGGACAGAGGGCAGCCAGCGAGGATCAGGGCGCCGAGTCCGAGGCGCTCTGAGGCAGTGCAGGTAGGCAGCGGGTAAAAGTCAGGGGAAATAAAACTAGCGTTGCTCCCGGAGAAGCCTCGGGAGGTCTGACGACAGGTCAGGAAGTGCAGCCAGGTAAGCGCCTTAAGTGTCCGCCAGGGGGGGAGGAGCCAAGGAGCTGCAACGCCGAGGCCAGACCCGCCAAAGATGGAGGAGCCGCCCGTTCCTCTCCGCGAGTCAGGCGAGGAGGGGGCGGTCAGCGGAGGCGGTCTGCTCGCGTGCAGGACAGAGGGCAGCCAGCGAGGATCAGGGCGCCGAGTCCGAGGCGCTCTGAGGCAGTGCAGGTAGGCAGCGGGTAAAAGTCAGGGGAAATAAAACTAGCGTTGCTCCCGGAGAAGCCTCGGGAGGTCTGAATGAAATAATTATTTTCTCACGGGCCATTCTTGTTATTTCAAATTAACTTTCATTCTTCATATTTCATGCTGTGATCTCGATGGATGTTTCAAAAGAATGTCAATCTTGAGTTAGTGGTTAATTGCTCGGCCTGTAATTAACAAATTGGCTGCTTGAAATAGTTGTAATGACACTTCGTAATTTTCCTCTAGAGGTTTACATTTTTAATTTCTGATTACACGGTTCATTTGTTCAACATTTGGAACGTTGAAAGTTTTCTAATAATATCAATGAAAATGTGTTCAAAAGATGCGAAGGCGTTTTTCATTGCTTTTAAATTATTTTGAAAATATACGTAAATGCAAGAATTAGTTGACTAGTCATTGCAACTTTTAAAACTGTAGTTTCAGCATGCTTATGAGCACTTTGGTAAATTACGATCCCTGTGCAAATGTCTAGAGGTGCAGGTAAATTAAATGACGCGATAAAGTTGGTTGTAACCCTCACAACCAATACCCCAATCTCTTACAGTAGACATTAGTTATCGCATCTCACAATTTTTACAAATCAGTGTTGGTTTTAATCAGATATAATAATCGCCGCGTCGAACACTGGGCCACTGGCTGACCTGTCAACATTACAGCAAAAGATTTCGAAAGAGAAAGCTCCTTAGGACATCTTAAGGACATGTCGTAATCAGCATGACCTGCAGATTTGTAGTGCTAATGATAGTAGTATTATTTGAAAGAGAGAAAACACGTTGAAATAAAAAAATGTATTATTCTTGTTCTATTTATATGGAAACTTGAACATGCATATCAGCTGATCAATTTTTTTAACAGACCCATAAACATAAGTAACATTAAACCAGCCACGCACGTTATTATTTATTTTAACAGTAGCTTAATATGATTTCAAGATATATTTGAGATAATTGCATAAGCAGAAATTGTGTGACGGCCGCGAAATGTAGACAACACAATAGCAGTATTTATGTTTCCTTGGACTGTCTTTGAGTACTTGCCAGTCAGGAAAAATATCTTTTTTAGTTTGTTTTTTAAATGGGTGCTCTAAAATTAGGAAATGCAATGCATTTTTCAGCTGATTGAGCTGCTGTTAGGCTGATGAGAATGTAAGTAGGCTGAAGGACGTTTTGCATTTTTCCACATTTTATCACATCCCCTTTCACAGCATGCTGCCCTCTTTCTTAGTTTCCAGTTGTTTAATTTAAGACATGCATTGTTCTCCTCAAGGAACCTTGTGAGAAGGCACACATAATCACCGAAGAGAAACAAAATACCATCTGGACTGGTGTCATGGCCTGTCCTTTCAGTATGAAACCTGAAGCTAATTAAGGAGGACACATTATGCTCATTTAGGGGGAGTGTGGACAACAGTAACTGTGGTAGACTTCCTCTCCTTCTAAGAGGATGCTACACCATAGTTGAAATGAAAATAATTTCCCAATAGTGTTTGCAGCTGTAAAGCACTATCAAACTATTTATTTTATCTATTGTTGTCTGAGCGTACGTGCAGCAGTCTGACAGGTTTGTGTCGGACACGATGAAGTATGTGTAATTCTTGTCTCAATCGAAGACACTGACATGGCCAAAGGAATATGCAAAACTTTGATTTACTAAATTCACAATTTTCTTTTCTATTTCTGATCCGATTTTCTCAAGTCGTGGTGAGAAATTGTTCATGCTAAAACTAGCCTTCCTCAGATCACAGGATTGTCCTTTCTATACTATTTCTTTCAGGGGCCTAATACTGTTCACATTTTTGAATTTTTTATAGGGAGGTGTAAAGTAGGAGACACAGAGACGTTGAGCTTCATTGAAGAAAAGCCTCTTTATTGAAGTACTTCAAGACAGGCATTAAGTATATTAATAAAAAGCCCAGAAACAGATCACTGATCCCAACCGTCTTCCCTGCCTCTCTCTCACTCCTCACTCCCTCAACACTCTAGAACCACAGCATGCCATCCACATAGCCACCTCCACACCAAACCAGCCTACACCACATCAGGCTCTCCGTTTGTATTCCTTCCAAAAAAGGAAAAATAGCCCACATTTTTCGTGGATGAGGACTTATTGTGCCTATGTGGAATATGTTGGCTCTCCATTGCTGAAAGACCATCCAGTTCATGACTTTCTGTTGAGCAAAGTAATATACCTTTTGAATTAACTTCAGGAATCAGGATTCACGTTTGAGTTTCAGCAAGGTTCAAACAATCAGTGCAATTTCTCTCCTCGTAAGCTTTGCAAGGTGGATTGATATTTGTTTTTTTGACAATTGCTTCATCATATCTCAAGTTATCTAAAGTCCTATCATGTTCTCGTTCTGAGTACTGTGCAGGTTTTAGGTAGGTGAGCCACTTAAGGCTTGAGCCAGGCTCAAACAAATGGTCTGGTCCTGGCTCAGCTCAAGGTCCTCTCGGATCCATGGAGTCCAGAATGAGCCTATTTTTCATGTGGATTTTGCCTGCCAATCACACTGTACCATTATGCGCCAAAAGTATTAAAAGAGCATAAACCATTTGGGGGCCGATTCCGATCCTGTAATTTTTTTTCCCGTACGACTCGTAGCCGTCACGTCCGACCTGTGAAGTACGATTCGCACGGGAAAAAGTACATATGGATCAGCCCTATCCGTACGAATCAGATCGGGAAAAGTTGTACGAGACGTACCCGGACACTTTTCTGTACGAATCGTAAAAATGCAGTCCGACCGTACTAGTACGATCCGGACGATTTACGATTTGTACGGAAAATATCCGTCCCGTACACGGGGAATGACTTGTACATATGCAATGTCTGTGTACGCACCGTACAGTAGCAATGTCAGTGTACGCACCGTACATAAGCGATGGCGGTGTATGCACCGTACATAGCAATGGGATTGTACGAACTGTACATAGCAATGGGGGTGTACGCACCGCAGATAGCGATGGGGGTGTCCGCACCGTACATAAGCGATGGTGGTGTACGCACCATATATAGCAATGGCGGTGTATGCACCGTACATAAGCGATGGCGGTGTACGCACCGTACATAGCAATGGGAGTCTACGCACCGTACATAAGCGATGGCGGTGTACGCACCGTACATAAGCGATGGCGGTGTACGCACCGTACATAGCAATGGGGGTGTTCGCACCGTACATAGCAATGGCGGTGTACGCAGCGTACATAGCAATGGCGGTGTACGCACCGTGCATACACAACGCATGGGGGTGTGTGTCTGTACGACTCGTACCCCTGTACCGTAATGAACCACTGACACTGTAAAACAGCACAAGGAGGGTCTATTCAACTCGCACAACACCACAAAACACGTCTACACTGCACAAAAAATGGAAAGGACTGACCTGGACACATCCAAACAGGCAAACAGAGGGGCAAACTCACAACCACCCCTTATAACACACCCACCAAAAATTCAAACTGAGCCACACCCACAAATGGACCAATAAAAAGGGCCCACACACACGAACCATGAGCCTTTGCAACAGACTCACTGCAGCTACAGAGCACAACAACAACAGCACCCATCCACCTTTACATATACACCTTCACACAACCTCCTTCACACATACCCCCTCTACACAGGCCCTCGACCAGCTCTCAGCAATCTCACTGTGTGGGACTTACTGCTGGGAATAGGAGGGCTTCTTGACCCCCAGGGAAGGGACCCCCAGCACCCAAAGGGACATCATACCTGAGCAAGTAGTCCTCCAGGATGCATATTTGCAGAGTGATGGAAAAAGGGGGCAGGGCCTCCGATGATCTCTCAGAAATCCAGCGGTATGGGACTTACTGGTGGTAACAGGAGGGAATGTTGGCTCCCAAGAGCCCTCAGTAGCCAAGAGCACTTCATACCCCAACCACTGGAGCACCAGGATGTGTGTTTGCAGAGTGGTGGAGAAAGGAGGTGGGCCTCCAATGACCTCTTGGCAATGCCGCTGTGTGAGATATATTGGAGGTATTAGGAGAAATTATTGGCCCCCAAGGATCCTCACCATACAAGGGGACTCTTTCCTCCCAACCAGTAGTGCACCAGGAGGCACGTTTGCAGAGTGGCGGAGAAAAGGATCGGGCTTTCGATCACCTCTCAGCAACCCCACCGCGTGGGACTTACTGGAGGTAACAAGAGGAGTTGATGGCCTCTATGGGCTCTCACCAGTCAAGAAGATTTCATCCCCCTACAGGTTGTGCACCAGAAGATCCCTTTGCAGTATGTTTGAGTAAGGGTGTGGCCTTTGGTGACTTCCCACGGGATTGGCCTTTTAAAAAAAATAATTTATTAGGGGAGGGGGGCCACATGCCCCCCCTCACCAGGCCGATTTTGGCCCCATGGACCCCATCCCCAGGGCCCATACTATTTGTAATAGGGGAGGGGGCGCGTGCCCACCTCTCTGGGCTGAACTTTGCCTGGGGACCCAATCCCGTAGGGCCCGGCCATTTATAAATTGGTAGGGGATTTTGCGGCTCTAGCCCCCCTTCTCGCAAAAACAACAGTTGATGGACAGAATGCAGAACAATGTCATACATTCACCCCAGTACAGAGATCTGGGCCTAAACCCATCGTTTTTTTGCTCACCATGCCATTCCAGTTTGAACCCAGCCATATGCAAATCAGTCTTGACCCTGTGCCTCATGGGTACAGTCCAGCCCGAACTGCCAAGCCAGGTCCTCCCTGGACTGGAAACAAGCATCCTAGGACCGGTTTCGGGGTTTCACCCCTCTTCAGCCAGGATAGCTTGATTCCAGTGGCATGGAGAGCACAGGACTCACGTCTGAGCATACCAGTCCCACTCGGGGTGACAAATGCAAAAACAAGTTGATGGACAGAATGCAGAACAATGTCATACATTCACCCCAGTACAGAGATCTGGGCCTAAATCCATCGTTTTTTTGCTCACCATGCCATTCCAGTTTGAACCCAGCCATATGTAAATCAGTCTTGACCCTGTGCCTCATGGGTACAGTCCAGCCCGAACTGCAAAGTCAGGTCCTCCCTGGACTGGAAACAAGCATCCTAGGACCGGTTCCGGGGTTTCACCCCTCTTCAGCCAGGATAGCTTGATTCCAGTGGCATGGAGAGCACGGGACTCACGTCTGAGCATACCCGTCCCACTCGGGGTGACAAATGCAAAAACAACAGTTGATAGACAGAATGCAGAACAATGTCATACATTCACCCCAGTACAGAGATCTGGGCCTAAATCCATCGTTTTTTTGCTCACCATGCCATTCCAGTTTGAACCCAGCCATATGCAAATCAGTCTTGACCCTGTGCCTCATGGGTACAGTCTAGCCCGAGCTGCCAAGCCAGGTCCTCCCTGGACTGGAAACAAGCATCCTAGGACGGGCCCTGAAGTGATGTGTGCAAACATCCCCTATGGCGCGTTTTAAGTTGGGGAGATAATTTCTCTTCAATCCTGAGGGCCCCTGGGGGCCAACCAGCCCACCAGGTGCTTCCAGTAAGCGCCACTGCGCTGCATTGCAGAGAGATGGTCCAGGCCGTGCCCCTTTTTACACCTCTCTGCCACGCAGCCCTGTTTCGCTTACTGGAGGTACCTAGTGGGCTAGTTGGACCCTAGGAACCCTCAGGATTCAAGGGGAGTTAATCTCCCAACTTAAATCGGCCACATGGCGTGCTTACACAGTGGTGAAAGGAGGGGACAGGGCCTGAGGTAACGTGTGCAAAGACGCCCTGTGGCGCGTTTTAAGTTGGGAAAATAATTCCCCTTCAATCCTGAGGGCACCTGGGGGCCAACTAGACCACCAGGTGCTTCCAGTAAGCGCCACTGCGCTGTGTTGCAAAGAGGTGGTTCAGGCCGTGCCCCTTTTTACACCTCTCTGCGACGCAGCCCTGTGGCGCTTACTGGAGATACCTGGTGGGCTAGTTGGACCTAAGGGACACTCAGGATTCAAGGGGACTTTATTTCCCAATTTAAAACGGCCACAGGGCGTGTTTGCACAAATGTCACCTCAGGCACCAGTGTGCAAACGTGCCCCGTGGCGTGTTTTAAGACATAGTTTTAATCCCCCTGCCCTATTATGTACTAGGGTCTTACAGAGGAGGTCATGCTAATCACAGGGGTACCCCGACGCATAGTGTTCCCTAGTGTATGTAGGTGTTTTCACTGTATTCTAAGTGTGTTTTAGCATTGCACTGGCTCTAGGCCTGGTTAGTCAGAGTCAGTTACCACCAGTACCCGTCTGAAAAAGTTGTGGGCACAGGATGATTTTGCAACAAGGCCTCTTACTGCTCCTCTGTTGGTTCTTTCTGCACATGTCTTGCTTCTTCCTGCAATTTTCTTTGTCTTTGTGGACTTCTGTTGCCTCTTTCTGCATTTCTTTTGCTTCTTTCTGTGTGTTTTTCTTCTTTTTTCACATGTCCTACCTCTGTAGGCATAGTTAGAAACTAGCATTTAAAAAATCTTTGAAATTCACTGAAAAAACCATAGGTTTCAGGCACATTATAGTTAGAAATTAGCATTTAAAAAACCTTTGAAATTCACTTTAAAAACCATAGATTTCAGAGACGTTATAGTTAGGAATTAGCTTTTAAAAAACCTTTGAAATTCACTGAAATAAACCATAGGTTTTAGAGAAAGTTATAGTTAGCTGAACATTTCACTCGTACTAAACCATTGAAATTCCCCCGTTATAGTTAGTTCAGCTAACTATAACTCGCGCCCCCGCAATGCAGTGCTGATGACGTCACATATTACATCACTCATGACATGGTCAGTGACATTATTCATGACATCACTGATGACATCTCAAATGACATCACTGATGACATCATCCTTGTGATAGTGGCAGGCCTCCTCTCACCCTAATATAACCTTTGATACACACACTCAAAAATACAAACTAACATTTTCAAAACAATGGACATACCAATACCAGTTACAACACACCTATTCAGCAATTCCAACGTCTACACACACATCCACTCATTCACCAACAGTCCCTATACAGTCACTCATACATGTACTCACTCATCATATGTACTCATACACCTATACATCCTGTTACACACCGCCACTCATCCATAGAGTTACTCACACACATAGCCACACATGCAAACAAAGTATCAATCATCCATTTACTTACATATACAGTTATACACACACTACCACACTTACTTCTACAGAAACTTACACATACTTACTCTCTTAAACAATCACTTTTAGAAACACCTACTTATTTGTACAGGAACTCTTCCAATCTCTCACTCTCACATATACTCACTTATATACACCAATACTCACATATACTAGTTTAACACATATGTAGTTACTCATAAAGACACTATTGAGACAGTCATTCACTCACTAACACACCCATACACACACTCATCCACCTATACAGTCCTGCACACATGCTGTCTTCAACACATACAAACAGTGAGTCACTCATTCATGCATCTATGCACTAAGTAATACCCTCCACCAAACCATACAGACACTCACACTCATACTGATACTCCAAAAACCATCTAATAACCCATATAGACACTCATGTAGCTACTCACCAACCCATGCAGCCACTTATACACAAAGTGAGAGACTGATACAGACATTTACATATTTAACCATTACTCACTAACCCATGTATTCACTAAGATACACTTAATCAGTCAGTTATACAATCAATAAAAAAAACAAAAATCATCCATTTAGACACTTATGCCCATTTATTCTTCCATCGACATTGAGATATACATAGATAAAACATATTTAATTTTCAGAAAAACACATATTCCCTGGATGATGTCATCAGTGATGTCATTTGAGATGTCATCAGTGATATCATGAGTGATGTCATTGACCATGTCAAGAGTGATTTAATATGTGACATCATCAACAGTCCATTGCGGGCGCGCTAGTTATAGTTAGCTGAACTAACTATAACAGGGCAATTTCTATGGTTTTGCACGAGAGAAATGTCCAACTAACTAGCGCCCCTGAAACCTATGTTTTTTTTAGTGAATTTCTAAGGTTTTTTAAATGCTAATTTCTAACTAAACATGCCTGAAACCTATGGTTTTTTCAGTGAATATATATATATATATATATTTATTATACTATGTATGCATGTGAAAATGTCTCGGTCCGCCTGTTTGCCTCGGTGGCACAGAAAAAATGGGTGGAACTGACGTCAGCACGCCGACGAGGTCCTCTTATGGCTCCGATGACATCATACGGTGTCGCGACTGGAGCCGTGCTATTATGACGTCCTCGTCGACGTGGGAGAGCTAGGAAAGAATTTCCATGGAATGCTGGTGCAGGGGATATTCACCTAAGGGTTCAGGCTAGTCCTTTGGGAGCAACTGTTTATTTTGGCACTCCAGAAACCGAAACCAGTGATCCAAGGGCAGAGGCCCTGCAGATGGCACACGAGGTGGGGTGCCCAGTTGTGTGCACCGGCGGGGCAGCGCCGTGACAAGCACCACAACCCACAAAAAAGGTAACGAGGACACTGAATAACACAGAATCTTCTCTTTGTATCTGGCAGGAACAACAAAGTTAAAATGCCCTAGTACCAAAATGTAGAATTAGTGCTACAACGGTCTTCAAGAGGACCTGCGATGCCGCTTCTGCCTCCCGTACCCTGGAGGCGGCACATGGGTCACGCGGTACGGTCATACTGCAGTGGGACGCACACTCATTGACCCCTCATGGCACTGCTCCACACTTCAGGGAGGATGCTTTCCATTAGCTATGTTTTCTGATGACGTGTCGCGCCGGCCCCGTCCAAAACAGAACTCCTTTAGATCCAAACAGATTCTTCCACTTTCTCACCGGAAGTGAAACCAGGCCACGTGGACACTTTCACAATACAACAGCTGGGAATGCACTTTTCGGTGAAAAAAGCACATCCCTTCCTCCTAATTAATCAAATAAATGTCTCACTGAAGAACAGGGGTCAGCTTCGATCGGTAAACAGCCGTTACAACAACTTTTTTACTTTGTGATACCATTACACCGCATGCATTACCACGCATGCATTGTACATCGCAAAGTCATTACTACACATTTTTTTTAGAACGCATAGTCATTTACCACGCATGCCTTTACAACAAATTTTGTTGTAAAGGTATATATGGTAAATGACCATGTGTTCTAAAAAACATGTAGACGATCCACGTTGTTGTAAGGAAACAGAGGCTGTTCCGTTTCCTCACAACGACATGCACCGCCCCTCAGAGACGACGTGAAGCAGGAACCACGAGGAGAGAGGAACCACGAGGAGTGAGAGGTAAGGGGGATTGGGCATGGGGTGGGTTTAGGGTAGTGCAGTAGTGTAGTGGGTCGTGCTGGGGGTAGTGTTTTAGGGTTTAGGGTAGTGCAGTGGTGTATGGGTAGTGTAGGGGGTCGTGCTGGGGTAGTGTTTTAGGGTTTAGGGTAGTGCAGTGGTGTTTGAGTAGTGTAGGGGGTCATGCTGGTGGTAGTGTTTTAGGGTTTGGGGTAGTGCAGTGGTGTTTGTGTAGTGTAGGGGGTCGTGCTAGGGGTAGTGTTTTATGGTTTAGGGTAGTGCAGTGGTGTTTGGGTAGTATGGGGGTCGTGCTGGGGGTAGATTTAAGGTTTAGGGTAGTGCAGTAGTGTTTGGGTAGTGTAGGGAGTCATGCTGGGGGTAGTGTTTTAGGGTTTAGGGTTGTGCAGTGGTGTTTGTGTAGTGTAGGGGGTTGTGCTGGGGTAGTGTTTTAGGGTTTATGGTAGTGCAGTGGTGTTTGGGTAGTGTAGGGGGTTGTGCTGGGGTAGTGTTTTAGGGTTTAGGGTAGTGCAGTGGTGTTTGTGTAGTGTAGGGGGTAGTGTTTTAGGGTTTAGGGTAGTGCAGTGGTGTTTGTGTTCTGTAGGAGGTCGTGCTGGGTTCTAGTGTTTTAGGGTTTACGGTAGTGCAGTGGTGTTTGTGTAGTGTAGGGGGTTGTGTTTTAGGGTTTAGGGTCGTGCAGTGGTATTTGGGTAGTGATGGGGGTTGTGCTGGGAGTAGTGTTTTAGGGTTTAGGGTAGTGCAGTTGTGTTTAGTTAGTGAAGGGGGCGTGCTGGGGGTTGTGTTTTAGGGTTTAGGGTAGTGCAGTGGTGTTTGTGTAGTGTAGGGGGTCATGCTGGGGGTAGATTTAGTGTTTAGGGTAGTTCAGTGGTGTTTGTGTAGTGTAGGGGGTCGTGCTGGGGTAGTGTTTTAGGGTTTAAGGCAGTGCAGTGGTGTTTGTGTAGTGAAGGGGGTCGTGCTGGGGGTAGTTTTTTAGGGTTTAAGGTAGTGCAGTGGTGTTTGGGTAGTGTAGGGAGTCATGCTGGTGGTAGTGTTTTAGGGTGTAGGGTAGTGCAGTTATGTTTGGGTAGTGTAGGGTGTCGTGCTGGGGGTAGTGTTTTAGGGTTTAAGGTAGAACAGTGGTGTTTGGGTAGTGGAGGGGGTATTGTTTTAGGGTTTAGGGTAGTGCGCCCATCCAGCCACAATATCCGTGGACAAAGGGGATACTGACTCTTGAATGCTCCGCCAATTGAATAATTTGGGTCAAGGGCCCTACCTCGCCCAAGACCTATCAATTCCTTTCTTGGGATTCCTCATATACTTGGAGGAAAAGGTACATAGTTTCTCATCAATTTCAGGCGTGTGCGCCACCTTCCCCTTCAGTGAGGGCCTGGGGCATTCTCCCCTCATCCTATTCCTGACCTCCCTTTCAAGGGGTTGATGGATTTTCCCCACCATATACTCTGCCACTTTGGTGCCAGGGGTTCACTCCTCCTACCTAGGATGGTTAATATGGGTAGGCTCTAACATGTCCGAGTGGACCCCGTCCCCAACCCGGAACTGAGAGGAGTGGGAAACTGGATGCCAGGGACGCCCCGTGTCCTTATCCTCATCGGAGGAGAAATCATCCTCCGATACACCCTCTCCCTCTAAGGGAAACCCGCCGTCTGGGTCTACAATAGTGGCGACAGCGTCGCAATTTTCTCCAGACTCCTCCTTCTCCCGGCAGGGTGCATGTTTTAGCATTCGCGCATTCTTGAGGAAGGTCTCCGTAAGTTTATCAAATCCTTCCAAGTGCCCCACGTTATGCTTAACAGCCCTTTTATTCCCCATCTGGGAGCTACTGGGACCCACCACCACCAGATCTGGGTCACTGAATACCCCAGGGATGCTTTTCGCCAGCTTATCAACCTGATCCCTAAGAGGAGCCAGTGCCCTAGAAATAGCCAGAGAGGGGGCTTGGTACACTGCTGGTGGGAGAAGTTGGGGGGCCATTCCTCATCCACTTCCTGGTAGGAGGAGTAAAAATGGTCTTCTGGAGAAGACATGATAGCAAAGGGAGTGAGCACAGAACAAATGCCCTTAAGATCCTTAAGTACAACAAACGCCCAGAGGTGTGTCTGGGGATACCTAGTGCACTACAAGAAAACACTATCCAGTGTAAAACTTTCAGATTTCTGAAATATTCACTCAAATGTATCACATGAAACACATTACAACTTTATGAATCCAAAAATTAAATCAATGAATCGAACAGAGTCCAAACGAAATCATATGTCGATTGAAAAACAGTTCTTCTTTACTGTCAAGGAAGGTCAAAGTTCATAATTGATGCAGCAACATACTGCATTTGACAGATGATCAAAACGAACGTCTCTATTTCTGAGTTTCCCAATGCATTTCGGGCTGATAAAGCAAAGCCCTTCATCAGGGGAATCTATGAAACATAAACAACAACAGTCTACATGTTTGTCATAACAACATATATATACACATAGAGGTTTACATTCAGGCCCATAAATGGACAGGACTAGCGACTTGTCAACAGTACGTGATAATGAAGGAAACTGAACAAGAAACGAAAAATTAAGAAAAGAAAAGCAATAAAGTTTCAGTGAATAAGAAACAAAATGATTCCACACACCACGAATGCCAGTGAAAAAACAACACGAGTTCTGATGGAGAAACAACCCTCTCCCCACACCGTGTTTGGTGCACTGCAAAAAGATCTGAAATGTAGTATCGTACCGAGAAACCGTCGGTAACACGATTTCTGATGAATGCCAAACAGACGTCTACCAAGGTTGGGGAACCTGAACAATGGATTGAATGAAAGAAAGTGAGCGGAAACGCAGTATATACGTGAGAAGACCTTCACCAGGTATTATGTTTGCATCTTACCACGTAAATTGATGCTAAGTACGACGGTGGCCCAAGAAGAGAAGGTGTACTGCAAAATACGGAAACCGCGCCATCAAATAAGTAAATGAGTGAGATTAACGCCATAGGCACTAAATAATCAGCAATACTTTAATAAAGAGCCGTCTCCCGCTTACCCTTCGCCATGAAACGAGCGATTCTTCACCCACAGTGTCGACTCTCACAGAGGGAAGGAGTGTGACGATGCGTGAAGCATGCGCGTCTAAGTAAGAATCAAAGGAATGAAAAGAGGACTACATGGACAAACTGACGCGGCCATATTGGAAAATGCATTGTGTAAAGATGTGCATAAAAGGTGAAAGAAATAGAAAATAGACATGCTGTGATCAATATAGAATCAAAAGAGTGAAAAGAGGACTACATAGACAAACTAACCTGGCCATATTGGAAATGCATTGTGTGAAAATGTGAATAAAAGGTGAAAGAATGGAAAATGGACATACTGTGATCAATGTAATGATAACAAACTATCAATTTAAGTACAAAACAATATCATTGTGAGACATAATGACAATATATGACATTATATGACATTGTTCATAATTGGCATAGCAAAAGAAAATTACAAAATGACATTTGTGAATTAGTTAACAATGACTAAAAGATAATGAAAACATAGTTAACACTAGAGTACCAGGCAGAGAGATACTAAGTAAGCATGAGGATGACAATGTGTTTAAACAACTACAAGAAACATGATAATTCAAATTTGTCATTCAGCCCCAATGGGGAAAGTGTTTGCAAAAACCATATCCAGTGAGACTCCCGTTGTGCTAACATTTTGGACATATTTCTTCCCGGGATAGCCTCAATGATTTCTAGAACCCCAAATTTAAGCTGGGCTATAGTATGTTTAGCATTTGCCCAATGTTGTGCGAGCGGAGAGCTAATGGTTTTAGTTCGAATCCGACTCTTGTGTTCGGTAATCCTAGTCCGAAGCGTACGTTCAGTTTTACCAACATAGCTCAAATCGCAAGGGCATTTGATGATGTAAACTACATGATGACTATTACAATTCGCGTTGAAACGCAAATCAATTTTCTTCCCAGTCCGAGGATGGGGTAGACTTCTGCCTACCATAGTAATGGTAGGAGTCCAGTCCGAGGATGGGGTAGACTTCTGCCTACCATAGTAATGGTAGGCAGAAGTCTACCCCATCCTCGGACTAGGAAGAAAATTGATTTGCGTTTCAACGCGAATTGTAATAGTCATCATGTAGTTTACATCATCAAATGCCCTTGAGATTTGAGCTATGTTGGTAAAACTGAACGTACGCTTCGGACTAGGATTACCGAACACAAGAGTCGGATTCGAACTAAAACCATTAGCTCTCCGCTCGCACAACATTGGGCAAATGCTAAACATACTATAGCCCAGCTTAAATTTGGGGTTCTAGAAATCATTGAGGCTATCCCGGGAAGAAATATGTCCAAAATGTTAGCACAACGGGAGTCTCACTGGATATGGTTTTTGCAAACACTTTCCCCATTGGGGCTGAATGACAAATTTGAATTATCATGTTTCTTGTAGTTGTTTAAACACATTGTCATCCTCATGCTTACTTAGTATCTCTCTGCCTGGTACTCTAGTGTTAACTATGTTTTCATTATCTTTTAGTCATTGTTAACTAATTCACAAATGTCATTTTGTAATTTTCTTTTGCTATGCCAATTATGAACAATGTCATATAATGTCATATATTGTCATTATGTCTCACAATGATATTGTTTTGTACTTAAATTGATAGTTTTTTATCATTACATTGATCACAGTATGTCCATTTTCCATTCTTTCACCTTTTATTCACATTTTCACACAATGCATTTCCAATATGGCCAGGTTAGTTTGTCTATGTAGTCCTCTTTTCACTCTTTTGATTCTATATTGATCACAGCATGTCTATTTTCTATTTCTTTCACCTTTTATGCACATCTTTACACAATGCATTTTCCAATATGGCCGCGTCAGTTTGTCCATGTAGTCCTCTTTTCATTCCTTTGATTCTTACTTAGACGCGCATGCTTCACGCATCGTCACACTCCTTCCCTCTGTGAGAGTCGACACTGTGGGTGAAGAATCGCTCGTTTCATGGCGAAGGGTAAGCGGGAGACGGCTCTTTATTAAAGTATTGCTGATTATTTAGTGCCTATGGCGTTAATCTCACTCATTTACTTATTTGATGGCGCGGTTTCCGTATTTTGCAGTACACCTTCTCTTCTTGGGCCACCGTCGTACTTAGCATCAATTTACGTGGTAAGATGCAAACATAATACCTGGTGAAGGTCTTCTCACGTATATACTGCGTTTCCGCTCACTTTATTTCATTCAATCCATTGTTCAGGTTCCCCAACCTTGGTAGACGTCTGTTTGGCATTCATCAGAAATCGTGTTACCGACGGTTTCTCGGTACGATACTACATTTCAGATCTTTTTGCAGTGCACCAAACACGGTGTGGGGAGAGGGTTGTTTCTCCATCAGAACTCGTGTTGTTTTTTCACTGGCATTCGTGGTGTGTGGAATCATTTTGTTTCTTATTCACTGAAACTTTATTGCTTTTCTTTTCTTCATTTTTCGTTTCTTGTTCAGTTTCCTTCATTATCACGTACTGTTGACAAGTCGCTAGTCCTGTCCATTTATGGGCCTGAATGTAAACCTCTATGTGTATATATATGTTGTTATGACAAACATGTAGACTGTTGTTGTTTATGTTTCATAGATTCCCCTGACGAAGGGCTTTGCTTTATCAGCCCGAAATGCATTGGGAAACTCAGAAATAGAGACGTTCGTTTTGATCATCTGTCAAATGCAGTATGTTGCTGCATCAATTATGAACTTTGACCTTCCTTGACAGTAAAGAAGAACTGTTTTTCAATCGACATATGATTTTGTTTGGACTCTGTTCGATTCATTGATTTAATTTTTGGATTCATAAAGTTGTAATGTGTTTCATGTGATACATTTGAGTGAATATTTCAGAAATCTGAAAGTTTTACACTGGATAGTGTTTTCTTGTAGTGCACTAGGTATCCCCAGACACACCTCTGGGCTTTTGTTGTACTTTTGTATTCAGTGGTCCGCAGAGCCACTTCACATGGTGCACACACAACTGTAACGGTTAGTTTGAGTATTTAAAATTCTTGTATATTGTTTGAGCTAGATTACTATTGAGTGCATCACAGCTGTTTTTTCTCCCTCTTAAGATCCTTAAGGCAGCCGGTGCTCCAACAGCTGGGCTTTCCCAAAGCTGTTATAAGAATAGACTGAGGCGCAATACCAATTACCACCGCCAGGTGGCGCTGGTCACTAACGTGGCCGTGTGGGGAAATCACCGCGTAGCGGTGTCAAAATTAGGCGAGGGTTGGTCGGGAATCAAGCTGACACTAAAGGAGTGACCCGATTCCCAAACACCCGTAAAGACCAGCGGGAGCGCTCGACAGAGGTGCCTCGCTCGGACCAGACGCGCCTGACAGGATCTCACTGCACGCAGAGCACACAGCGGGAGAAACTGTGAGGGAGAAAACGCTCTCGGGCAAAAGCCTGCTGCGCAGGGAATATGAAACAGTACCAAGGCAATAATGCTAATAACGTGCACAAGAAACCGCTATACAAACAGCAACAATGTCAGATTAAGCCAAGAATGTAAGGAATGCACTTAACTGACGAGCAGTGAAGAAAGAGGGAGCGGAAGGGACGTCACGATATTATATACGATGGACTGTGATATGATTGGACTATAGTTGCCTTGGAGACTTCCCCCCTAATGGTTCATGGGTTGTGTAGTCTTTTGTTTAATGATTGTTGTGTTAAGTTTTCTTTGAACTGCTATGCAAATAAAGTGAGGAAAGATATGCATAATCCTCGCCTCCGTCCTGCCTTAGAATTCATTCAACTTTATTCGATCTGATTTAGAAACATAGATCATAAAAGTGTACATAAAAACAGTAAATCCTCTTTCCTAATACAGTACAGTGAGAATTAATTAAAACCAGTAGGTGAAAACGGGTGTTACAAAGCCCGGTTCAGAGCAACTTCAGGTTAACAGAATCGTAAAGTTCAATGTTTCGCAAGATCAATCTCATGTACTTCGTGCAAAATACGCAATAAGGGGTCCAAGTAAGATGTAACGCTCCAATACCTGACCAGTCTGCACTATATAAAACTTCAGAAAACCTAAAAATAAAAAGTGTTTTGCACACTTCTGTCATTGGGCTATATGTGGGCTACATCTGGGTGATATTTGTGCTACATTTGGGCTCTTTTTTCTCTGGTGGCCATCTTGGGAGACTTATTTGTTATGAAGTTTCCTAATTTCCTCATTTACTGCAGTCTCCTCAGTAGGAAATGCTTTCAGTTTTTTACTTTAATTCCATCAAGAAGGCATTCAGATGTGTCACACATTTGCCATAAATTCAGAATGTTAGCACTCTAGTTGTTCATTAGATCACTGTAGTAAAGCTACTGCTCACCAGGGAGTTAACTGGAGGTCTACTGCTGGTATTGAAAGTGATTGTTTCAGTCTGCATGTCAGAATTTTCTAATGAAATAGAAGAGGATTTGAGATCTCACTTAAAACATGCCCTACATTTTCTTTCTGCAGCACTAACCATAATTTCTATGGCAAAAGGAACCCTCTCATTTTGTTCCTTTTTAAATTAAATGTTTTAAGTGTTACCAGTCTATTCCAATCAAGATGGATTCAGGTGTGCCATAATTTTGTCATACGTAAGACTGTTAGTTCTCTAGTTGTTGTTTAGAACACTCTGGGAAGCTGCAGTAGAACACAAAGGCATCAACTGACAGGCTGTTACTGTTGAAATATAACAGGAAGATATTTGAGATCACACTTGAAACATGTCCTAATTTTTGTGTCTACAGCACTAACCATAATTTCTATTACAAAATGAACCCCCTCATGTTGTTCCTTTTTAAATTAAATGTTTTAAGCGTTACCTGTTTATTCCAATCAAGATGGCTTCAGGTGTGCCATACTTTTTTCATAAGTAAGGCTGTTAGCGCTCTAGTTGTTCTTTAGAACACTCTGGGAAGCTGCGGTAGAACACAAAGGCATCAACTGACAGGCTCCTCCTGTTGAAATATAACAGGAAGATATTTGGGATCTCACTTAAAACATGATCTAATTTTTCTTTCTACAGCACTAACCATAATTTCTATGACAAAATGAACCCCCTCATGTTGTTCCTTTTTAAATTAAATTTTTAGGTGTTACCATTTATTCCAATCAAGATGGCTTCAGGTGTGCCATAATATTGACATGAATAATGCTGTTAGTGCTCTAGTTGTTCTTTAGAACACTCTGGGAAGCTGCAGTAGAACACAAAGGAATCAACTGACAGTCTCTGCCCTTGTTGGATGTACATGATTTACTGAGAATGACAGACTTCATTCTCACATGACTGAGAAGGATAATGTGAATTACAGAAAATATGCTCTCATTTTAGCTTCAGTTTTCTCTCAAACATGATATCCCAGCAGAAGGTTTTTCACAAGGTAAAATCACCTTAGAACACACCACAATTCCTGAAATTAGTATGATACCATCAACAAAGGAATTCTAATGTAACTAAAGTCTGTTATCACCCTTTATAGTTCTCCTTTTGGTAACCCTCAAAATCTTAGATTCGCTGCAATGCATTTCAATAGGGTACTATCATGTATATTGGTCCCAAGATGGCTGCCAGCAATTCAAGGATGAACTGTTGTAGCCAATCAGATTTCACGATGAGATGTCGTTAGGCTCCGCCCAGATATTGAAACTTTTTCTTTTTCTAATTTCTCATGAACTACCGAACGGATTTACACCATTTAACAAAAAGGGATCTTTCTGAACCAAGGGCTACCTTTTCACCAAATTTGGTGTAATTCCGTTCAGCAGTTCGGGCTGTAGCCGTGTCTAAAGTTTCCTATGGGAATTAACATAGAGAAAATATGTTTTGGGACCCCCTTTTTTCTCGGCCCCCGCTTGCCGAATCACCCCGAAACTTATAAGATAGGAGCTGACCAGAGCGCCCCACGAGTTTTGAAAATTTCGCGAAGATTCATCAACCGATGTCAAAGTTATTGGGAAAAGAATGTTACGATTTTCCTATGGATAATAGGTTCTAAATATAACTACATACTGGCGACCGCCAGTAGGTAATATAACATATATATCTATATATATATATCTCTATATATATAGAGATATATATATATATATATATATATACATACATACATCCAGAAAATCTGGGGTCTGTTGTATTTGTGAAGGACTGAATTCAAGTTGGAATGTATTGTTTTATCCGGTGTCCTTTAGTCTTATAGCTTATTCTTTGTCTATATTTTTTCAGGATGGCCATATCTATATGATCCTTTCCAGAAGTCGTATGAAGGCCTTTTTGATGCTCTCCACGCTGTGGTTATGTAAGGGAATCATCCTTCATGGGGAGCTAGCTCATTATACAGGAGGCCTCAGAGTGTGTCGATTTGATCTTGAGCTCGGAGCATAGTTAATGACTTCATTATTGCAAACAGGGCAGAAACAGATAACATCAAGTTTGAAATAAACAATATGCCATTATCAGTCTGCATGCATGATTCAGGGCAGTTCTATCGGCATTGTAATGTAACAAAAAAGGCGGCATGAATATTACAAGAGTCTGTCTGAAACGTTAGAATTCCTTGCACTGATGTTAAAATATTTAGTTCAAGTTTGTATGCAAGAATTGATTCATATGAGCTTATCAATAATGAATATCTTTTTTTTTCTTTGCCTAGTTTATATGTAGCAGGTACTTAGTACTTATACTGGGTCGAAGTAAAACGTGTAATGCAAACCAGTGTGTTGTGATGATTTGAATTGTAGAATGGGATGTAAGTACACACATTCCATGGATATGGCTGTACCTATCACGGCCTGAGTTGCCTGCTTTTGTGGATTGTTACTATCCAAAATTACTTGCTAAGACCCTTTAGTGTTTAACTGTGCAAAGATAAAATAGCACAGATGTATTCGTTTTATAGCCTAGTCGCTATTTCAGAAAACTTCCCTGTCAATATGAGATTATACAGATAGGCTATAGTCCCACACCAAGCTCATTGGCCCCGGAACAGTTATTCATGGCCCTACGATTAGTGGGTTCTGGCTGCCATTGTTTGGGGTTCCAGCCATCCTTATAATTAGGGTGTGAATGTCTATAATAACGAGCATTGGCATAGCCAATACGTCTCTTCTTTGGGACCTTATAAGTCTTTAGCCATGCAAAAGTTAATGTTTCTTGCAGTAAGGAAATTGTGCTGCATAACTAAATACTTATAAGGTCCCAAAGGCGAGACCTATTGGCTATGCCAATGCTTGTTTCTTTTTCTGTTCTCCTCTTTATTCCCATATGCCACCCGGTGTCCCCTTCGCTCTGGTAGCAGCAGATAGACGACCACAGCAGCTTATTCTTTGTTAGCCAAGCAAGCTTCGCGCCTGCCTCTGGCCAGATGGCTGGCTCTGACCCGTCCCTGGTCTCTTGGGAATAGCGAGCTAAAGTAGAGCCAGGCTCAGCATCACAGGTCCTGCCCTTTCCTTCCCTTTTAAATGACAAAACCTGTTAAACACAGAACAGTTTTGTCCATGAAATCTAAAAAAGTATTTTTCTTTGCAACCAATGTACAAATCTGCATCTCAATGAAGACCTGTAATCTCTGTCAACGTTTATTGGGTGTCCAAATCCTCTTTGTTTTGCTAATCTTCTTCCCTACAGTCATAGTTATTGCCTAGGCTCCTAATCCTAGGTGCTTTTTACAGGACATTTTAGATTCTTTTAAAGTTTTCATGTTGTATGGATTATTTTAAGTTGCACCACCGCACATTTATTGAATGTCAGTGTATTTGATTCCTTGCCAGACAAGAGGAGCCATTCTAGAAACTGGTCCTATATTTATTAGCTCATGCATTAGAAAGCACCAGCCTGAGCGCAATTTGAGATCGATGTATCTGAACCTTTTGGAGGTACCCAGAATCAAACGGAAACTAATGGGTGGGACCCGGCTCTCTTATCTGGGTCCGAAGCTATGGAATTCACTTCCTAACTCTATCAGATTGGAGACTGACTTTATGCGGTTCAGGAAGGCCTTGAAAACCTGGCTGTTCTCCTTAGCTTATAATTAGGTTTTCTTTCTTATGTTTCTTTCTTTTTCTGCTTAGTCTCACAAGCACCAAGAGACCTGTTGGTAAACGTGCGCCCATATAAGTTCCCAAATAACATAACATATAGGGGAAAGAGTGTGAGGGATGACAGACAGGAGGAGAGAAAGTGACAGACGCGAGGATGTAGGGGAGAGAGAGTGAGGAGCGACAGACAGGAGGAGAGAGATAAATGTGACAGACGAGAGGAGAGAAAGTGAAAGGGGCACGAGGGGTGAATAGGGAGTGGGTAGGAGAAAGCTGAAAAGGGCGAGGGATGGTACAGAGACGGAGGGAAAAAAGCACAGAAAGAGGCCACTAAAAGTGACGCTGCAGAGGATCGGAAAGAGCCGAAAAAGGGAGATAAAGATAAAGGGTCCACAACAGCAAGTTCAAACACACAACAGCTGATGTTTAAATGAAAATAAACGAGGGTGAAAAGAAGATGAAAGGGAGAGATTCAGAATGTGAAACAAAGAACGCAGACCTCAAAAAGAGAGCAGATGGACAGAGAAAGAAAAGATAGAGATGGAGGGAGAAGAAGGGATGAGGAGAGACAAGGGCGGCGGAGAGTGGGAGGCAGACACAGAGAGGGAGGGAGTGAGAAGGACAACCAGGGAGTGAGATAAAACTGCAGGAGTCTGCGCTAGTGATGGAGAAACGAAGACATACCCAAAGAAAAAGGAGGAGGCTGGAAAAAATAGAAATAAGCGTGAGGGAGCGTGGTGCGGCCCCGTACACGTGGTGCATGCACGGGCGCGCAGTCTGCTCTTTTTGGAAGCACATACTCGTGCTTGTGGCACGCCCCTGCGCAATCCAGCAAGGTGGATGCCGCCACAAGCACAAGTATGTGCTTCCAAAAAGAGCAGAGCGACAGCAAAAGGTACTCCTATGCAGCACATGCGCGCTGCTCAGGAGAGACTTAAAGCTAAATAAAGCCTGTAAATACCATACCTCCTCTGTTCTACAGTCATCAATGTGCCAAAGCCATTTTGTTTACTACAAAAGATGTGAAAAGTTAGTTTAACTTTGTGACGATTACGTATAGAATTGTAGACGGGTAGCAGTGAATTACAAGGATGGTTTTCACATAGGGAGTCCTGAGTGACACGCAGGTCCGGCTTTAGCACTGGTGGTGCCTGATGCAACAATGTTTGTTGGTGCTCCCCAATGACCTCCTTCTTCACCGATTTCTTCACTACCACCCTTCTTCAAAAGTGCCTCTCAAGTCTCAACTAACACTCTCTCTCTCGTGCATATCTTTTGTTTTATAGAGCCATTCATATCAGTGTAAGATGTCAGAGCACTTTACATCGCATACACATTAGACAGAGACAATGAATTATAAGTCTGTAAATCACAGTATAGGGAACGTTGCATCCGACAGAGGACTACAAGGTGTAGGAGTCTCAAGTCATCCCTACTAGTAGACAGTATAATTAAAGAGTGCTTGTTCTGGAGAAGCACACACTCAGAATTTAAAACATAACACCATGGTTGGGGGTTGGCTTTACTAATAAGAATTGATTTCTACCCAAGTGAACCCTTTTTCCAACATTAGGATAATGAAAGACCGGGAAAAAATCATAATGCTCTAATCTATACCTTGCAGTTTGCATGCAGCTCTTTGATGATAGTTAATAGCTCACTGTTCTAAACTAGGATTTAAGCTTATAAACGAAAGGGACTCTCAGACAGAAGCAGTAACACACTGACTTATTTATAGTGTATGCACTTTGTGGTCTGCATGGTACAAATGTTTTGAAGCAGGCATTTTAACCTCTGTGCTATTTTATGATGAGTCAACGTTACCACTAGACAAAACTCTGATCTATCTGCAGCAGGTCCATCAATAACCAGAGTTATCTAGCCATTTTTATGGTTGCCTGAAAATTGATGGAGGCAAGGAATGTGGCGTAGGTGCTTTTAAGACCGTATTGTACTTGAAAACACAGCCTCCCCCCCCTCCCCCCCAAGTCAGCGCCTGGTGTGGTGGCACCTATTGCACCACCCTAGAGCCGGACCTGTTGACACCAAATCGACAACGAGAGCAAAGCTTGAGTTGTCTGTGATGTCACTTAGAAGCCCAAGATGAAGCCAGATATAAAAAACATCACCATTATTCGCTTTTTATCCATCTATAATTTTATGTTATGTATGACCCGTCCAGATCATCTGCCCCTGCTTCAAACAGCTATGCAGGGAAGCCATAAATAACTTGGCTTCTACTCCCTCTGAAAAAAACGTACCCTAGCTGCCATTCCCCTTTTATCACGTCTACCACTGGCCATCATGTTCTAGATTATGTGGTCACCGGTGGAAACAGTGGGAGAGAAAAAGAACATTGTTTCCATTAGATCTTGTGTACAAGGTTAGTGTAAAACCTGACAACTAAAAAGCATTAACTGGCATTCAAATGGGCCACATTTTGTTTGCAATAGAATCATATATTCATTGATTTTCATACTGTCACAAGATATTAAGCCCCTCTGAGGTCTATACTAGTGTAAATGGTCAGAGCTTCGATTTCATCCAACAATAAGGGAGTAAGAGGTAATCTATATATATTCTTGATGGCATTATGTTTAAGACCCGTAGAGGCAAAGAAGTCAGAAACTGTGATTTCTATGTGAACCATTGGCCAAATTAGTGTTCAAATAATGGTGCAGATGCTCATTCAGATGCTCATTCTCCAGATCAGTCTTAGCATATCCTTTATTAAATGGAGTCGTGGCTCTGGCCACAGACAAAACAGCATTCATAAGACCTATGAAGAGGAAAGCTTTCTGCCTAAACTTTTCTAAATGCATCTTAAAAATTATGAAATTCAGAAGGGACATTTAGAGTCAAAGGTAAGGGTTAGGAATTTTGTTCTGCTTCTGTCCTGTGGATGAAGGCACCCAATAAATGTGGTACCCTCCACAGACTCCTTTTCCTGAACATATGATGATATGGTCTTGCATACAGCCTAGCATTGTGAGGAAGTGATGAATATTGTGCCTTGATCACATTCCATAGGGGATCATGTTTGGTCCACCCTACATAGTGCAGAGTAGGCTGAAACTGAGGAGTGTCTATGTTGTCAAATGTAATAACATTACTATGTTCTTGTGTACATTTTATTTTCAAAAGTAATGTACTGATAATATTCGGGTTGGTACAAATTCCCAGTATCTAAAGTTTACAGTTACTGTGGAATCAATCAAAGCAATTAAATTACTGTATAGTATTTATTTTTCTATGAAAGACATGTCTAATAAAATGCCGGCTGTTTTTGGTTGTGTTGTGTTCAGTAACTCATCGCTTATGTAGGCTTGGCCTGCCTTTTTGCTCAACAGAATGATCCCTCGTCCCAGTGAAATTTCTTGCCTACCTTTCAATTTCTTGTTTCTCATTTTGGACATGCCTTGATATAATGTGTACTTGACCCAAAGTAAAGACAGAGATTAGTGATTTCCATTTGTTCCCTGTTATCTGTGGTCAGAGGAGGGGCTCAACACGCTCTCTTTCATTGGTTCTTGAGTTTGTTGATATGGTTGTACTGAAAATCTTTCCTTTAGAAGTATTTTCAGTTAGTCTAAACCTAAACTCCCCTCTTCTTCTCTCTCTTTATCTTGTTGCAGGTCATGAGCTAACTGTAGCACCAATTTAATGAGGGCATCACAGTGGTAGAAGTTACATTCTTGGTGTGGTATTCCCTCAAAGATTTTGCCTTTATTGCTCCTGTTTGCTGAATTTTTTTTTGTTTGATTTTGGACTCTGTGCACTTTACCACTGCTCACCAGTGCTAACCAGTGCTTGTGTTCCCCCCTAATTCATGGTACAATTTGCCTACACCTAATTGGCACAATGAGCCCGCAGCACTCATTGTGCCACTCACTAAAGTAGCACTTTAAAACATATCTCTGGCCTGCCACAGCAGCCTGTAGTGCAGGTGTATACTGCCGATTTGACCTGGCCTAAACCTTCTTTTTTAATACTTATAGGTCACTGCTAAGGTAGCAGCTGAGCGTCAAAGAGCAGGGTGCATTGTATTTAAAAAGTAGGACATGTGTACTTAAGTTTTACATGTATCATTGTTGTAAATGGGACTACTGGTTGGCTGAGATATGCACCCAGGCCACCACTCTAGTCAGGGTAACTAGATACATAAAAAGACAACCTATGCTCACCCTCTGGTTGCTTGGCACAGAGCAGTCAGGCATTTCAACAAAGGCAGTGTGTAAAGTGTTTGAAAAAATAGATTATATTTTTATGAATAAAACAACCCAAAACAACAAAAATCCAATAAGTAGAACCGGAGTTATGAGTTTTTAAAGAATAAAGCAAAAACAGTGCTTGGAAGTCCATAGCGCTAAAAGGTTACTTTAGGCCACGCTAGACATGGGTAAATCCAAAGTTCAGGCCGACCACGATGGAGCGTGGATTGGATACAGTTCCAAATGGGTTCCGCTGAAGTTTTACCTTCTCAAGCTGAGCCTAGAACCCCATTCCCGGGGAGACGGTCATCAGGAACAAGTAGAGCGTCTCCAACGATGATCCTGCAGGCACGAAGTGTCGGCTGGGTGTCGCCGGTGGCAGACAGGGCCTCGCAGTTGCGGGCAGCGTTGCTTGCTCTGCGACGAGATGATGCTGGTGCGGCTTGTGCTGATCCTTCAAGCGACCGACGCAGTCCCAATGAGAACAGACCAGTTTGCTGTCAAAAAATCCCAAAAACTTGATTTCAGGGGTCTAGGAGCTGCAAATGATGAAAGCAGATGTAGAAAACACTTCTGAGGCCCACATTTCCAATTGGAAAGGGGTACATCAGGCAAGGGTAGGACTCACAGAAGGCAGATTCCAGCATCACCAGCAAAATTTAAGAAATCTTTGGTGTCTCTGAGACTTCCGAAAATGTGAGGCAAGCCAGCAAGCCCCTTGAGATCACTTGGAGGGAAGGAAGAGTTCAGCTCTCCTTCCATCAGAGTCAGGCAGCAGCAGGCAGCAGGGCAGCAAGCAGGATATCAACCCATCCTGAAAATCAGTCCAGTTGAGCCCAAGAAGGCTATCAGAATGCAGATGACTGCTTAGTGACACCCAACCCTTCCTGTGTTTGTGGCTGTCTTGAGTGAATACAGAAAGTGTAGCTCTCACCCAGCCCAGAGATGTATTGGAGACAGGCTGTCAGACACAAAGAGCAGTAAGTTCAGAAAAATGTCCGCTTTCTAAAAGTTGCATTTCAAAAACAGTAATGTTAAATCCAACTTGACAATTAATGAGGATTTATCATTACCATTCCAAACATCTCAATCATCAGGAATAACAGCTTACAAGTATATTAAGGAATTTTCAATCCTGGCCTTTGAGAGGGTTATGCCTCATAGTAGTGAAAAAGGAAATAGGCTGTTTGTCACTACCAGGACATCCAAACATACAGGTACATGTCCTATCTTTTACTTACATAATGCCCCGCTCTTAGGGTTGCTTAAGGACTACCTTAGGGGTTGCTTAGGGTCTACCTTAGTGGTGACGTGTTTGTAATAAATTGGAAGTTTAAGGCTTGACAAGTAGTTTTAAATGGGAAGTCAAAGTGCCAATAAACTGCACACACAGGCACGGCAGTGGCAGGCCTGAGACAGGTTTGATAGGCTACTTCTGTGGGTGGCACAATCAATGCTGCAGCCCATTAGTAGCATTTGAAGTCCAGGTCCTGGGTATATGGTATACCATATTACAAGGAACATACCAGTACAACAAATATGCCAATCAGGTTTACACCAATTTCATCATGTTTAGTGGTAAGCACATGCACGTTAGCACTGGTTAGTAGTTTTAAAGTTCACAGTGTCTTAAGGTCAACAAAAAGAATCAGCAAAAATTTAAGCAAAAGGCAAGAAGGTGGGGGAAAGGACCACCTTAAGAATGATAGATTTAACAATCACCATTGAAAAATTCCTAAAGTAGGTTTTCTCTGGTGTAAGGCCTTTCACTTCCATCGTCTAACACTGGGTTAACTCATTACACTTAGTAAGTGCTAACCTTATTTTGCCCACAGATAGAGATATGCTGCTTACACTCAAAGAATTGTTGTGAAAGTCCTCTTAAATGGTGAAGTTGAATTTCAAGTTACAATTTTGAAAATTCCACTTTTAAAAAAAGTTAATATTTTCTTGCTCCAACCCAACTGTGTCTCTCTTTCAGTGCTACGGGTCACATGACTGTGACTAGCTCTGCTTTTGGACTTTATGTATTATAGCTTTATGTACTTTATGTATTATTTGTAATACAAAAGGGGCTTGTGAGAAGTTGGCTTGGTATATGCTGTCCACTAGTTATAGTGGGCACCTTGCACCAGTCCAAACAACCCCTTATTTATGACAGGTTAAAGAAAACCGTTATTGAAAGCTATCCTAGTGGTAGCTATGGAGAGCAGCCTTCAGGCTAAGCCTTGAAGGAATGTAAATCAGCTTGTTTTACCAGTCTATAATCTCTTGAGTGGCTAAATGAAAGGAGACCACGCCAGGTATTTATATATAAAATATATGTATTTATTACTAAACACACCCCTCTAGTCTCTTTATGAGGCTAGAAGCAAAAACACGTAAGTTAAACTTCAAATATTACAGTACAATAGCACAATACATGTTAGGCCCAAGGGGAGGGCCAAACCATATACTAAGAAAGTGGTAAAAGAACCACGACTTGACTAGACACAAGGCCTAGAGCCTGTAGAATCGCTGGGACCCCAAGGACCCACACAAGGTAGTGACAAAGGGGACCCATGGGGGCCGTGTGCAGTGTGAGAACACATCCGCGAGCTCCCATTAGATTCTATGGGGAAACTCACGGTTAGATTTTTAAAGTTTAAGGACACTTACACATGGACTAGGACCAAACCCTCTTGGACTTAGATAGTCCTAGGGTCAACATCCACGGATTACTCAAGATACCTCACCCAGGGAAGCCGGGTGCATAGGTGTCAAATGGTGTCGGGTCGCGTCATCGTTATCAATGGCAGCTGGCGAAGAAGTGCTGCTGCCGGGAAGATGCGAAGTGTCCGAAGGAATCCAAGCCTGGATCAGAGATGTGAAGAACCTAAAAGCAGAGGGGACAGAGTCTGGGTCACTTGCCAGTGACCAGGGGCACGATAGATGAATACCCACCGATGTCGGGTGTTTCAGGTGCAAAGAGGTGAAGCTTGACTCTTCAGCCACGAAGACCAGGAGGCGTCGAGGACGATGACGATCTGGATTCGAGCTGTCCCACGAAGGATGTCGAGTGCTGCAGCGTCGGTGCCTGGATTGGACACAACAAGCCTTAGCAACAACAAACCACGCAGAAAAGAGAAAGATGCTTCGGTGCGGACCAGCAAGGTCCTGGGGACTCCCCAAGCGATGGAGAGTCAGGGCACGTCTGGAACAACCAGAGAAGCCCAATTAAAGTAAGAGTTGCCTTCACAGGGACCCACCAGTCAATGGACCAGGGATCGCAAAGGTACCTCGAGCGGGAATGCAAAGAGCGGGCTCGCGGAACACTCGTGGAGTGTAGGCCCACAATCTTAGGTGCAAAAGGTGCTCAGGTCTGGGATACAAGTAACCCAATGCACAGCCTCGAGAGTCGTCGTGAAGCTGATGCACTTGCAAATGTGCATGGTGTCCAGGGGTTCCGGTTCCATGGTACCCACGAGGGCTATAGGTCTCAGCTTTGCTGGGGACTCGGTTTGGCCTCTGGGAAGTCTGGAAATGCACCTCTGGTGTTGCAAAGGGTTTGGTGTCCGGCGGGAGCTTCGGAGATGCAAATCGGACAGATGCGTCTTTGGTGCCTGCCAAGCAGGGGAGTAACTCCTTTACCCCAAGGGAGATTCTTCAGTCATCTGGTGTTGAACTGATCGTCGAAGTTCCAGGATTCAGTTTCAGAGTTTCATCCAGGGATATCTAAAGTTCTGGCTACAGAGGTTCCTTCTTTATACCCAAGGAAGGCGTTGGACTAACTCAGGGGACCCATCTATGGGAGGGTTTGGAAAGAGGGGTGGCTACACCCATTTCCTTTGTCCAGTTTCGCGCCAGAGCAGGGGCCCCTGCAACCGGTTTGACCTGGACTATGCATAGGGACGCCAAATGTGCCCCCAGTTCAGGATTTCAAAGCACTCCTGGAGTGCTCCCACCCAGCCCTAATCCACTAAGGCCTGTCTGGGAGGTGGTAACACCTCCCTGTGACAGGAAACCTATTGTCCAGGCCTCCCCTGCTGGAGTTTCGGTTAGCAGCAGGAGTCCAGACCCGTGTCTGTGGCTGCAGCATCCATTTTGTGATGCCAGGCTTTCTTAAGCTGGTACCGGGTATACTGGTGCTGTCATGTCTCTCCCTCTAGAAGGGTGAGATCATACTCCCACACCAGTTACTGGTGTGGGGGTATTATTCCAAGGTGTTTGACACCAAAGATGACATGTTTCCGTGCAGCCAGTCCAAAGTTAGCATTTACCGTTTGGTTATAATGCACTAAAGAGTATATGGTCAGGCTGCATCACAGACAACCCCGGAGACGAGATTCCAAAGGCTGCAGAGGGGCTCTGCTCCTGCAGGGGCACCCTCTCACACAAAACCAAGCACCCTGCCTTCAGTATCGATAAGGCCTGCCATAGGGGTGACTGATAGGTTTATATGTGCAGTGATAGGTGAGATATAGCAAACCTATATCTCTGTAAGGGGTACATGCACCACCTTACTCAGGCTGCAGTAGCAGACCTGTGGTGTCATTTTGGAGGGCTTCCCAGGAGTGGCATAATACATGCTGCAGCCCCTGGTAGGTCTCTGGGGTACCTATGCCCTGGGTACATAGTATGCCATATACTAGGGGCTTATAAGGGCACCTCAGAATCCAATCTGTTGTGTACCTAAGGTACTAGGAATCAATTTATGGAGGAGCAGCTATGTTGGGGTCCTGAATAGCAGGGCCCCAGCCAGACTAAAGTCGAAAAACAGTGTTATATCAGCAAAAAGTGGGGGTAACCATAAGAAGCAGATCCTACTCTCCTACAGGGCTTACGTGTGGGCAGGATATGCCATACTGGCAGGATAGCTAGGGGAGGAGCTGTATAGGGGAGGAGTGTACAGCATACACAAAGGAACCTGACACCAGGCCTGTCCTGTCTTTTGTCATCCAGACAGTTTGGAGCCTTGACTGGGGGAGGGGAAGAACTTTCCTCAACCAGTGTTAATGGTACGTCATGAAAATCTCCCACAAAAAGGATGGCACCAGGTATAAATATTGGACATCTAGAGACACTTATAATACACTTCTGGACCTGTGAAATATTCAGAAGAAGGACTGTCGTGCTGCCAGAAATAATGTCCTGCTGCTGGAGGGGCGTACTTGGTGCCCTGCCATCTGAGAAAGGAGGGCTGGACCTGCTTCTTTGAGCCTTGAGTGACTACAAGTGCTTGTTGGCTAGCCTCCTGCATGAGCTACAGGGACACTACAAGCTTCAGAGGCCTCCCTTCAACTACCTAGATGACCAGTGCGACTTGACCTGCCTGGATCTGCCTAACCCCTGAGGCTGGCCTCTGCTGGAGTAAGTCCTGATCAACAAGAGGTGCCTCCAGGTCATAGACCCTTGGCTGGCATCAGTGGGAACTTCCCTAATAAGAAAAGGTGAAAATCCTGGTATTTGGTCTCCTCACGAACTGGCCCGGTTGTGCAGAAACTCTGCCACCTGTGATGGTTGCCATCGCAAATCTCCAGTGATACCTGATTTTCTGCCAACAGCCACCATCGCAATGACCATTAATGCGAGACCTGAACTTTGCGCTACAGCAAGGACAGCCCGCAATGACCTCACACGCAAAGCTCCATGGATGTATGGATCATCTTGCTACAGCAACAACTGTCACCGACGCTGGACCAGCTCTTTGTGCCCATAGCCGTTTCCAAAGCGAATGGAACTCTTCATGCTGGACTTGAGAAGGTAAGCCTTCAGTGGGACTAACATTGTTTCTGAATCTTACCTGTCCTCTATTGTGTTCTGCCTGAACATGAGACTTTTCCCGTCTAGCATGACCAGGTGACTAATAGTGACACTTTGTGCTTCCAAGCGATATTTCCACACAAAAAAATTTCAATTGAAAAGTCCTGAGTCCTACTGATTGAAATGTTGTCATTCCAGTATCAGTTTATTTACTAACATTTACTCTATTTTGTGTGCTACATAAATACTTTACGCATTGCCTCTAAGTTAAGCCTGACTGCTTTTGTGCCTAGCTACCAATGGGATAAGCACAGGTTAATTTAGTGAACTTCGTTGTTCACCCTGTCAAGAATTATGGTAGTTTCCTGAGCAGGTCTTCCACACCCCTCAAACAATAATCTAAGTTCTTACACACAGTAATTGGCTTCTTGTGCTAGCTTGTCTTTTCGCTGTTCATTCAATCCTCTATAGAAGAGTTCAGCCGGCCCAAATGATTCAAATATTAGTAACTAAAAAAGTGTTAAATAAGTCAGATTGTGTGCCTGTCTGTTGATCAAATACACAAAATAATTCTACCGCTAACCAGGTGTCCAATATTTAAATGGTGGGTTATTGTGTTCACTCAGTGACATTTACTATGCTGCTGCTTCTATTGTTAAATAGGACAGCATTAATTCCACTTAAAGCTCAGATATTGGAACAGACAATGGTTAACATAGAAAAATGTGGGTAGGCTATGCCCAGTCATGGGTCCCATGCTCACCATGCCACTGGAGTTAAGCTAGTCTGGCTGATGAGGGGTGATACCCTGAAACCCATCACAGTATGCTTGTTTTCGGTCCAGTGAGAACCTGGCCTGGCAGTTCGGGCTGGACTGCGCCCATGGGGAGCAGGGTCAAGACTGATTTGCCTATGGCTGGGTCTAAACTGGATGGCATGGTGTGCAAAAAAACAATGGATTTAGGCCCAGATCTCTGGTGAATGTTTGACTTTGTTTCAGCATTCCGTACATCAATTATTATTTTTGCATTTGTCTCCCTTAGTGGGAAGGGTATGCCCAGACGTGGGCCCTGTGCTCACCATGCCACTGGAGTCAAGCTAGTCTGGCTGATGAGGTGTGATACCCTGAAACCGGTCCCAGGATGCTTGATTCTGGTCCAAGAATAACCTGGCCTGGCAGCTCGGGATGGACTGCTCCTCTGGGCAGCAGAGTCAAGAACGATTTGCATATGGCTACGTCGAAACTGGGACGGCATGGTGTCCTAAAAAAGATGGATTTAGTCCCAGATCGCTATACAGGGCTGAATGTATGACATTGTTTCAGCATTCTGTCCATTAATTGATCTTTTTGCATTTTTTCCCTAAGGTGGAAGGGTATGTCCAGACTTGGGTCCCATGCTGACCATGCCACTGGAGTCAAGCTTGCCTGGCTGATGAGCAGGTCTTTCTTAACAGCATTATAGACCTTCGGGCAAAGCAGTGCACTGGGCCCTGCCTACACAATCACTCACAGGAATAAAAATGTTATCTGAATATTTGTGTTAAATTCTGTTCTGCTTGGGGCCCCTATCCTCATGGGTCCCTAGGCAACCGCCCAGCGTGTCCATGTGTTAAGACAGCACTGCTGGTGAGGGGTGATACACTAATACGGGTCCCACGATGCTTGTTTTCAGTCCAGGGTGGACCTGGCCTGGCAGTTCGGGCTGGACTGCCCATGGGGAGCAGGGTCAAAACTGAGTTGCATATGGCTGGGTCTAAACTGGAATGGCATGCTGAGCAACATTTTTTTGAATTTAGGCCTAGATCTCTGTACTGGGGGCAAATGTTTGACATTGTTTCAGCATTACGTCCATCAGTTGTTTGTTTTGCAGATGTACTGCTCATGGACACCTTGTGGCAACAAATTCCGCCTCACAATATAAAATTTGCCTGCCTTTGCCAAGGCTACGTTTTACACAGTTGCCCAGGCCATTGTTTAGACTGAGAGTAGTAAAAATGAAAGTATCAGAATTCTAGTGAGAAACTGTGGCTAGTCTACTTTCCTCACTGTCGTATCAGCTGGTACTATAATTTTAAAAAAAAGATGTGTTTCCATTTCATGTGCGGGTCCATATGTACCAATTGTAAACTTCGAAAAAATATCCACTTTTATGCGTTTTTTTCAAATGGGGGTAGTTTATACAATTCAGCCTTTTTCCTTGCATTATGGCACTTGTAGTTGAACTTTCCCCATTCCAAATACATAACTACAAGAAAGCAAAGGGAAAGCAAAGTTAAACTACATTCGTCGTAAACGGTATAACTTGAATTTTCTTTTTATACATGAACCAGCCTCTGCCGGTTTTTGTAAACATTACGTTGACTGAAACCCTGTCAAAAACAGAGGTCAGTTTATTTTGTCACAGCTGAACTTCCAGTGACCTCTCCAGTCACGTCCATTGCGCAGCTCTGCCGCCATATCAGTTAAAACAATGGTCCGTTGCCTCGTCCGCTCTCGCTCTACTCGATGAACGGAGGTGTTTTGCTTTGCTTCTCCAGGAGCATCTTGCAGCGAGTTTCTTTGGATCACTTCCTGTAATGGAGGCAGCAGGCAGTGGGGTCTTTGGCTTGGTGGCCTCGAGCTGATCCAGACTCGAGTTGCAAGCCAGGATAATCTTCATCCTGCTGCAGGCTCCCTTCAGCAGAGAAGCTTTTGATGACGTCAGACCCGGTGGTGCCCGCATGGCTCAATCCAAGTTTCATAGGTAAAGGTTTCTGGAGATACCAGAAAGGATGGATTCACTGCCAGCTCTCGGTGCTGTTTGGATATCGCTCTGGAAATGTGTTTCCTCGAATCCAATCACTTCTGACTGGGAGGAGTAACGGAAGGCGCAGTCATGGAGCTCAGGTGGGGCAGGAGGGCACAGGGGCAGCATATACAGAAGGGGTACCTGGAGCTTCCGCTGGAGGTCTCTCAGGAAGCTGTTTCTCCCCTCTGCCAAGTGACCACCTGCCCCCGTGACACACCTTTAACAACTCCTGGTTTTTCATTCAGTGACATTTTGCAGTCTGGAAGTCTGGCACCTATACCTTAAATGTTACAAGAGCGACTAAAAGTCAACGTTTTAAATTTGATAAAGGGCAGAACCAAGGGCAAGATGAAAGTGTCCCCCATGTCAGAGGTCCTCTTGTCAAGGATGCATCCAGCAGGGCATTTGTTGAAATGTGTCTAAGCGGTGACTAGCGCTGCGCTTCAATCACCATGTTTGTTTAGTTACTGATGTTTTAAAATTAAGTCTTGTCCTGAACCTAAATGTGTTTAATTTGCACTTTCTCACTCGTGTGACGTAAACAAATGGCAGTGTGCACTGAAAAAGAAGTGCCCCCAGGCGGTTTGTTTTGCGGTTTACCAGGAGTTGGCACGAACCCTGAAGCAGCGTGAAAAGGAAGTCCATGTATTGCACTGTTAAGTCAGAACGCCCACGTACTTGACATGCTATGCGGGCTCAGTTTACTTTCAAACTTTGTACTTTGTTCTATCAAGACACATTGACAGGAGAGCTGCTGTCCCCAGTGGATGCTCTCACAGTCACTGTGCAGAAGGTTAACGTTGAGTTGAGGTGCTGTGGAAATAAATATAGCCCGGTGCCAAAACCCAATGGTCTGTATTCCATCAACAACATCCTGTAGGAGGTCTCTACTGACGGTACATGTTAGTCATAACATGTGTTTCATATGTGACTTTTCAGAAATTATGAGCACGTCGTACTCTGGTGAATTTTTAGGAAAACGTCTTTATTTACAATTCTTTACACATAATGCTAATATTCAATATCCAAACAGTCAACACATGTTTCGAAGGAAACCCTTTTTATTAAGGTCTAATCATATTTGTTCATAATTAGAAGAAGGTTTCCAAAGGTTAAATACTTAGTTTCATTGCCTTCTCACCTTCATTACTGTCTGCTGATCTATATGCATTCAGGGGTTCCTCAGAACCAAATGAGAATACCGGCTCCTAGGTTACTGACAGGGTGTTTCAAATGCCTCTTCGAACTGCAGGGCATAGATACAGTCTATTTCCCATTGCTGTACTGTAAACAGTGGACAGGAATGTTGCTCACAGTCCCTGGCCCTTCCATATCCTGTCCATTTTGCAAGAGCGGTTCTAAGGTGAATGGTCATGTCCTTTACCCATTGTCTAAATGACATTTACTACTGCCGGGCCCGGGGGATATAGCAAACGTCAGTAATAGGTGCATCCAGTGCTTTCAGGGAATATGTATTGAAGACAAATGTATACTGCAGGCTTTGGAATTGGGCACAGCCGTAGCCAAATGCCAATCTATAATAATAATAATAATAATAATAAATCATCTTTATTCGGTTATGAATAAACAATTATAACCATAAAAGAACATACAAGAATCATATCATTCACAGAGTATAAATACATACACATGTTTAGAGTAGCAGGGAGTATTTCAGCCAAGATTTGTTCTATGGTTATAAATACATTTTAAAAACGTGGCCACAGTTTTTGTGATCAATATAGTGTTAAGAAATTGTAGGTGCAGCATAGCAGGACGACATCTTCTAAAACCAAGGGTTCTTAACAATGGAGTTAACCATAAAGTGCGATGGTCAGCATAAAACTTACAAAACAAGACAGTATGCACTGTTGTTTGTTCAGAAGTTTCGTCACAAGGGCATACTACTGAGGCCTCTTTCCAGGAGTTACGTTTGGGAAAGGCCACAAGTTTATGAAAAATATTCAGTCTGAAGCGTGTCAGCAGGAGACGCTCGAATCGGGACTCAACATAAGTCAGGTATGGCTCAATGTTCAGAGTGGTCGCAACAATCAAGGAGTGTTGAACAGAGGGCTTTCTTATCTCCTTGGTTAGCCGCAGTTCTTCCAGGTGCGAGAGAGCTCTGATTTTTAACTCTTTTTTAGAGATCTCAGACATAGATTCAGGGTTATCATAATATTTGGCACAGCCCAAATCAATAAAAAACCTTTTTATATAGGATAGCCACTCGATTTTACCCACGTGCTCCAAAGACATAGTGTCTGCTACAATCGCTTTTGTAACTAGATTTCTTGATGACAACCAAATACGGCGCCACAATAGAAGGGGTTGGATTTTTGCCAAATCCTCGATGTGGGCCATGCCTAATTCAGCATGGCATGAGAAGGTGGACACTCGTTTCGGAGTCATCAGAAGAAATCTCATGAAAATATTCTCTGCGACTTGCAGTGCATTTGTGTTTTTATGGCCCCACAAACCTGCCCCATAGAGTGCGGTCGAATGGCACTTCGCTACATAAATGCGAAGTAATTCTGCAGGAGGTCTTTTTCCCAATTTTTGGGAGAATTTTATAAGGGCCATGATTGCTCGCAGGAGGTGGTGTTTTCTAGCGTCAATAGCAGCTTTCCAATTGAGCTTTTCATCAATCATAACTCCAAGGTACGGGTATTGAGTAGTAAACTCCAGCCTCTCTTTATCTAGGAAAATGGACTTTCCCCGTTTCCTATCCTTCCCTGCCACCATCACATAAGTTTTTTTAATGTTTATTTTGAGGTCCAAATTACCCATAAACTTAGAGTACCTATCTAGGGATTTCTGCAACTCTCGCGGAGTACGCGCTATAATTACTGCGTCGTCCGCGTAAAGAAGCGCTGGGATGAGGCGATCTTTTATTCGAGGGAGGTCCTGAGCCCCTTGCAACATCTCCACCTCCAAGCCATTGGTGTAGAGAGAGAAGAGAAAGGGGGCCAGGACACAGCCCTGCCTCACACCACGTTCCACCCTAAAGGTCTCAGATACTTTGCCCTGTGCTCCAAAACGGACCCTGGACGAGGCATTGGAGTATAGTGCACGAAGGAGATTTACCAGGGCTAAGTCAATGCCTATAGCAATAAGAACAGACCATAGCTTTGAATGGGAGACACAGTCAAATGCCGCGGAGAGGTCGACATATACCATGTAGAGTTTGCCTTCTTTTGCTGTTACATATTTTCCCATCAATAAGCTTAAGTTCAGTGCCTGTTCTATTGTGCCAAATCCCTCCCGAAAGCCAAACTGTAAGTCAGATAGTATGTTATGATCTTCCGCCCACTCTTGAAGTCGCTGTAAAACCACCCTCCCCAATACTTTACCGAGAGAGTCCAACAATGATATTGGCCGATAACACGACACATCGTTTCTATTTCCCTTTTTAAAAACCGGAATCATGATCGATTGAGACCACGTTTCAATTAGTCCATATCGCATAGTGGCATCAAAGACCGCCTTTAGAATTGGGGCCCAGAGATCAAGTTTAAATTTGAAAAAATCAATCGGTACTCCATCTGGGCCGGGGGCTTTCCCACTTTTGCTTGCCTGCACAGCTTTTATGATTTCCTGGAGATCAAAATTTAGGGCAATCGGAATTAAAGTTTCTTGGGGGGTATCGTTTTCTTCCTCTAATAAATCAGCTGCTTGCGTTTTCCTAAATACTTTGGAAAAATGATTTGCCCATGTTGGGCCATCAATTGCTACCTAAATTGTTGGTTGATCATGACTCTCTGTCAGGAATGGAGTCTTCACTACCCTCCAGAACAGTGCCCCGTTTCTAGACAGTGAGCTTTCATGTAATTGATCCCATAAAGATTGTTTTATTTCCTGCTTCCTTGTTTTGCAGGCTAAACGGTATAACCTCCTTAGCCTGCGGATCTCATCTTGATCTCTTACAGGATTTGTCAGGGCACCTTTTAAGAGTTTGTTGGCTACAGTGCATTCGTGATTAAACCATCCTCTTTTATGGCCTGTTTTCCCTTTGTTAGAACATGTTAATAGGTTTTTGACTACCTCCAAAATAATACCAAAGTTGTACAGCAATTCTTCTTGATTGATGTCACTCTCTAAACATTTCACAATGGCGGGATATGCTGCTTGAACCACCTTCGTGGTTATAGCTTCCGGATCTATCTTCCCCCAACCTATGGTGAAACCATTTAGTTTTGTGAGGTGAATATTATTCTGGGCAAGGGCAGTCATCAAAGAATATGGTTTAAATTTTCCCTTTTCAGTGATCAAATGAAAAGCCAAGGCTGCGTGGTCACTTAGTGTATTGATTATTAATCTGAAGTTCTGAGCTCTGCATTCCAAATTTGTTGAGATCAGGAAATAGTCAATCGTTGTTGCCCATCCCCTGCCCAAATAAGTGGCCTGCAGCTGATCTAATAAAGTATCGGGTTTATTTAAAATCATTAAACCCAATTCCGACAGTATTTCATTCAGGAAGTCTCCTATCTTAGTGTGGCTAAAATGGATCACCTGATTATCTGTTTCTTCAGCTACCCCGCATATACTACTATTTTTCACACCACAAGGATGGTGGTTGAAGTCCCCACCCCATACAATGCTTGGGACGTCCGGCCCTTGTACTTTGCTTGTTAAGGTGGAAAGTTTGTTACGTAAAGACCCAAGCAATTCTAGGCTCTCACACTCCAGGAGGTTGTCATAGGAGTTTACTAAATATATTACCCCTTTCCTCATGAAAGAGAGTTTCAATAATTGATAATTGGTGTGAAGTCTAAGGCTGGCTACTTTTAGTCCAGGAATAGTGTTTTTTATGTACACCGTCAAGCCCCCCTTCGCCCTTCCGCGAGGACCTGCAGTTGCCGCTGAGAAATATGTTTTGTAGCCCATCAGATGTAATTCATTGATGGACCACGTCTCTTGCAAACAGATTACATGGTAGTCTTGGACAAAGTCTATTAGGGTCCCGTCTATTATTTTAGAACGTAGACACGCAATGTTCCATGACATAATCTGTACTGTATTATCAGCGTTTCTTGTATCTGAGCTATCATTCATGTGAGTTACTTTCGTAACAGGAGAGTTGTCTAAATCTCTGTGTACTATACCCCCCTGCTGTTTAATTAGTTTACTACGAATATTCCTCGTTGTGGTGGTATCAAAGCTTCTAGACAATGGGGAATTAGATGCTGAGGGGGAAGGACCAAGTTCTGTTATATGAGACGCAGCGTTTTTTGCGTGATCAGTGTTGCTCCTAAGGGATTGGTGTGGTGCTGGGGGATTTTGTAATTGGGCTGCTACAGTATTGAGTCAATCTACATCTTCCAGACCATAAAGGACTGCATAAGGATTGTAAGTGGGGATGTTAAATCTCTGGTTTAACTGGGGGTGATTATTCCAATATGCCTGATTTGGGGGCTGAAAAGACTGATGGTTGTTAATCGGTATCCTGCTTAACGGAAACCTAGTTAACGGCTGAAAAAGTGTAGAATGGTTACGAGCAGCCGGGTAGGAGAGGCGGTTATCTACTTCCCTCCAATTCGGGTAAGAATCATTTATACCATAAGGTTTGGGGCGAGAAATCAATTCTCTAGGATAGAAGTAGTTAACGAAATGCGTGGTAATCGTATCCTCCCCCCTGGATTCAAACCAATCACCTATACACCTGACCGCTCTATGATCTCTAAAATTTACGATTATAACGTCCCCCTTCTTATCTTTTGGTCTCGTGCCTACCCAGCAAGTACGTCTCACCATAAGGATTTCTCCGTTTATATGCGCTGGGAGGGGTCTATTATGGTTCAGCCAATGGATGGTCTTATTTTTCAAGGCGTAGAAATCCTCCCTTACCCCCTCCGATAGTTCAGGAACCCCTGTCATGATAATCGTGTATGGAGCAGATTCTGGGGGTAAATCCACTCTATTGTTTGCTGAGATACATTGTGGCTGATGTGCCCGTTCACCCTTCTCATGAACCTCAGTGTCCTTTTTCCTCCTGTGCTCTAATCCCAGAGAGTTAGTTATATTTTTACGTTTTAGTTCTTCTATTGTTACTATGGTATCAGAATTAGGATTGTTGCCCACTTTTTTATCCATTACTGCTTCTTTGCTGGTTATCGCGTGGTAGATACTACCCACCTCTATGGTGTTTATAGGTAATAACTCCACACAATTTTCCCCTTGCTCAGTGCACGATGTCATCGGATTGTCACTGGTCGAGGGTCGCGTCACCACTAAAGGGGAAGAAGGGGCTTGATCGTTGACACCACTTTTAGCCTTAATATTTAGAAGATCTGATATTGCTAGGTTATTCTTTTCCATTTGAGAGCTTAGATCATCTAGATGCAAGCTTATTAATCTAGTTCTTTCTAGGAGGGGCAATAAAAGAGATTTAACCATGGTCTCGATTTTTCCGAGTAAATCGGTCATCGTAGCCTGGCTAGGTAGTGGGCCTAAAGCATTAGAGCTTAAAGGGAGGGTGAGTGGTGCCGAGGAACCTATATGGATCGAATTTTGAGTTGAAGGTTGAACCTTCTTCTTTTTAACTAAGAGTGTCCTAGTGAGTGTCCCTCGTCTCTTTCTTGCTAAACATCTTTTTACCACAGGAGGGGAAGAAATAACTAAATTCGGAGATGCTGATAGTCCCGACAAAGTTGGGCTACTGGTGATCTCAGGGATGGAAATCAAACAAGGAGAATTGACCAGAGTCGCTTCTTCAGTCACTCCATGCGTCATGTGGGGGCCAGAAATTATTGTACCCATGGTCGGCGCCTCTGGAGAAACAGCTTTACCAATTGTGCCCAATGAAGAGCGTTTACCTGCTAACAAATCTAAGGATAAGCGCTTTTCTGTGTCCGCTATTTCCTTCTCCAGCACTGTAGATACGCGCTTGAAGAATTGGTCGATAGTACCGGACACAGATCCTTTAGAGGTGTTGACTGTTAAAATTTGTGATTTATCAGCGTTTGAGGCCATGTTAATGCACTAACAGGAAATAGCAAGGGAGTAATTACAGCAAATGGCCAGGAATACACTAGAGTTATGTCTGCAACATGTAAAAAATTTTGTCAATAACACTGTAAATATTCTCACCATTAGATGTGGAATGTTAGAATGGGGGCCTGGCCCGTCCTCAGTCGTCCTCGGACGGCCTCAGACGGCCCGCCCTTAGCCCGGGCTTCACCCCGGACTACGCCCCGCACGCGTCCCGCTTACGCGAGACAAGGTGAGAAATAAGAGGACAGTGAAGGGGGCGGAAGTAGTGGCCGGGGGAGGAGCGGGAAGAGGAGCCAGATGCAGGTCGTCAGCAGTCTCGAGTGCACCCTGGTCCTCGCAGTCCCGTAGAGAAGAGATGAATAATAGATGAAGTTAAAAGCCCCGGGCCAGTTCTGTCGCAAAACAGCGTGTTGTCCTCAGCAATGTCCGTGTTGGCGATGAAGGGCTGTGACCATCCGCTTTGCCTGCGTAAGATCCTGAGCCTACGAGCGGCTCCCACGAAGCGGGGGCCGCGAGGCTTAATATAGTGGCCGGGGGAGGAGCGGGAAGAGGAGCCAGGTGCAGGTCGTCAGCAGTCTCGAGTGCACCCTGGTCCTCGCAGTCCCGTAGAGAAGAGATGAATAATAGATGAAGTTAAAAGCCCCGGGCCAGTTCTGTCGCAAGACAGCGTGTTGTCCTCAGCAATGTCCGTGTTGGCGATGAAGGGCTGTGACCATCCGCTTGGCCTGCGTAAGATCCTGAGCCTACGAGCGGCTCCCGCGAAGCGGGGGCCGCGAGGCTTAATATAGTGGCCGGGGGAGGAGTGGGAAGAGGAGCCAGGTGCAGGTCGTCAGCAGTCTCGAGTGCACCCTGGTCCTCGCAGTCCCGTAGAGAAGAGATGAATAATAAATGAAGTTAAAAGCCCCGGGCCAGTTCTGTCGCAAAACAGCGTGTTGTCCTCAGCAATGTCCGTGTTGGCGATGAAGGGCTGTGACCATCCGCTTTGCCTGCGTGAGATCCTGAGCCTACGAGCGGCTCCCGCGAAGCGGGGGCCGCGAGGCTTAATATAGTGGCCGGGGGAGGAGCGGGAAGAGGAGCCAGGTGCAGGTCGTCAGCAGTCTCGAGTGCACCCTGGTCCTCGCAGTCCCGTAGAGAAGAGATGAATAATAAATGAAGTTAAAAGCCCCGGGCCAGTTCTGTCGCAAAACAGCGTGTTGTCCTCAGCAATGTCCGTGTTGGCGATGAAGGGCTGTGACCATCCGCTTTGCCTGCGTGAGATCCTGAGCCTACGAGCGGCCCCCGCGAAGCGGGGGCCGCGAGGCTTAATATAGTGGCCGGGGGAGGAGCGGGAAGAGGAGCCAGGTGCAGGTCGTCAGCAGTCTCGAGTGCACCCTGGTCCTCGCAGTCCCGTAGAGAAGAGATGAATAATAAATGAAGTTAAAAGCCCCGGGCCAGTTCTGTCGCAAAACAGCGTGTTGTCCTCAGCAATGTCCGTGTTGGCGATGAAGGGCTGTGACCATCCGCTTTGCCTGCGTGAGATCCTGAGCCTACGAGTGCTTCCATTCACTTAACCAATCACGTAAAACTGGAGGAAAAGACAGTAGCCAACTTTCCACAAGGAGAGACAGTGTCCGAATCAAGACTGGTCGCCTCTGAAGTGACGTAGTTAGTTGGCCCCGCCCCTTCACTATAGACCTCAGTTTACTTTCAAACTTTGTACTTTGTTCTATCAAGACACATTGACAGGAGAGCTGCTGTCCCCAGTGGATGCTCTCACAGTCACTGTGCAGAAGGTTAACGTTGAGTTGAGGTGCTGTGGAAATAAATATAGCCCGGTGCCAAAACCCAATGGTCTGTATTCCATCAACAACATCCTGTAGGAGGTCTCTACTGACGGTACATGTTAGTCATAACATGTGTTTCATATGTGACTTTTCAGAAATTATGAGCACGTCGTACTCTGGTGAATTTTTAGAAAAACGTCTTTATTTACAATTCTTTACACATAATGCTAATATTCAATATCCAAACAGTCAACACATGTTTCGAAGGAAACCCTTTTTATTAAGGTCTAATCATATTTGTTCATAATTAGAAGAAGGTTTCCAAAGGTTAAATACTTAGTTTCATTGCCTTCTCACCTTCATTACTGTCTGCTGATCTATATGCATTCAGGGGTTCCTCAGAACCAAATGAGAATACCGGCTCCTAGGTTACTGACAGGGTGTTTCAAATGCCTCTTCGAACTGCAGGGCATAGATACAGTCTATTTCCCATTGCTGTACTGTAAACAGTGGACAGGAATGTTGCTCACAGTCCCTGGCCCTTCCATATCCTGTCCATTTTGCAAGAGCGGTTCTAAGGTGAATGGTCATGTCCTTTACCCATTGTCTAAATGACATTTACTACTGCCGGGCCCGGGGGATATTGCAAACGTCAGTAATAGGTGCATCCAGTGCTTTCAGGGAATATGTATTGAAGACAAATGTATACTGCAGGCTTTGGAATTGGGCACAGCCGTAGCCAAATGCCAATCTATGCAAGTGATAGACATTATTAAGTTTGATCTTGGTAAATTGCATGCAGATTTGTCAGGAGGTGGGAGCAAGATTCCACTGGATCCATGAACTGCATTTCCCATTGAAATTCACGTAGATAATTTCTGAGCATAAAAACTGCTGCCTGAGGAGCAGAGCTAGCCAGGGTGAGTTCTGGAGCCACCAAAAGCTCTGCATGGGGCATCAATAGAACGCACAACGTCTGCTCCAAAACGTCTGGGCATGGTAGCAGATGATGTCTAGTTGGTGGTAGGTATAGTAATCATTGAACATGGGCAGAGGGCATGCCTAACAGATACTGAGCATTGGGTAAGGGAGACAGGGTGCATGACATGGTTGATGTCTTAACCTTACACCCAGTGCTCACATGATATAGCCAAAGTTAGTTTCATCGATTTGTGAGTTTAAGACACTTGGTGTGGCAAAGGCCATTTCCTATTCATCGTGCCTACTGTGGAAAGATATTGAACACAGGGCATAACTGAAGTATATCATGATACACCCAACCAAAATCGACTGAAAAGCTTCCCTAAAAAACTGTAGATTAGATTCTCTTAGCCTTAACTTCTCAATACCAATTCTCAGAAAATACCTCATTTAAACAATAAAACATAAATTACTTATTTTGATGGCACTTACAATGTGACCAATACCATTGTGCCTAAAATCACTACTGATCCAGCATTTTCTCAGCCCACTCGCTTACCTTTAGTCCTCCGATGGACCTCTTATTTTCTGCCTGGATGTGACGGGAGTTAACATTTACATCAATCAAATTCAATTAGCAGTATAACCCATTTATCTACACAATGAGAACCAGGAATCAGTTGCTAGGGTTACAAAGATTTTTGACAAATTAGGAATCGCATTCAGATACACAACCATGCAATAAAGGTACAGAATAACAACAGGAAGGCCCAACCTCCGAAAAAAATTGAGGTGGACCAATATTAAGCAAAGAAGAAGTTCAGTCATAGCGAAACAAAAGATTAATAGAAGTATTTGATGCTCAGAGAAAAGTCTCAGGTTTTGTTATGTATGAGTAAATCGAAATGACCTAAAGTAAGATCCCAGCTAAAGGATGGTTCTAAAAATCGAAAGGATCTCAAAAATAAGGAAATTCCATAAAGGAAAACAGAATTAGGAAAGAAAAAAAATAAGTAAGATCGTATCAGCATTTCAGAAGCTCGATCAAGAGTCTTCTTGGGTCAGGGAAGTAAGTGGTAGCCTAAGCCACATTCAGCAAAAAATCAAGGATAGCCTAGAGGTCTAAACCTCTCAAAGTCAAAGTAAAAGTCTGTGAAGGGGGTTCAAAGGGATTCTGAATTGATCTGATCTCTAACAGTGTGAACACTAAGGGCCTGATTTAGATCTCAATGGATGGGTTACACTGTTACAACAGATAAAGCTGACTGTAGCGGAGACCTAGCGGAAACCTAAAAAAACTCAAGCAAGGATCTTATTGGGTTAAGTCCTGGGAGATATGATGGTAATTTGGGTTGGGACTAGGGAAAGGGGCTTGAATAAAATAATTTTATATAAAAATACACATTATGGGCATTTTTATTATGAATGAATGTATCTTCAATAAGCGCAAGACTAAAATAGGTGGTCGAATAGTCTGAAACTGCTTTGTAAAAAAGACTCAACACTTCAGTGTTAAAAAGCAGGGGAGGCTGTGGTGGTGTGGTGTGCTCATTGAATACATAATATTTCTAGCTGTTCAGTTATCAATTTAAACCACAGCTAAGTATGTTCATTAACTCTCATTGAGAAATTGCAGCAATCGCTGGAATGAGCAAGAGTTTAATTTCCAGCAGCAGCTGCAGCAATCTGTTGCAATTCGTGCCCTGACATCTGTAGAAAGTGCTCAACTGATATATTTTCTGGCCCACAGGGAAACGTATTATTTCGGAATCTGGATTGTGTTTGTTTTTCATTGCAATCTCATACTTTGTTCAACGAAGGCGATAGATAAAAACCGAAGATGAAAAACACAAGTACAACAGGTTCATGAAAGTTTAAATGAACAACAGACATACTGCAGTGACAAAGCGTTTGTATTATTTCTTGCTATTTGTTCAGACATTGAAGTCAAACTGATTACAGAGTATGCTAGAAAATACATTAACCTTTGTGGGCATAACTATATTAATACGTTTTTAAGAATACACGTCTGCGCTGTTTTCTAACATGGGTAGCAAACACCTACGTTGTACTGCTATAAATATTGACTTTTGTACAGATATCTATTAACTGACAGAGATCAATTGCATTACCTTCTCTTCCTTCTTTTTGCTGAAGTTACTTAGGAAAATCCTCTATTTTATCCCACAAGAATTGCAGAACACTGTGTTTCCGCTCTTATCAGCTCAAAAATGGACTACTGTAATGCGCTCTTCACTAATATTCAGAAAAGGTTCTTAAATAAACTACAGGTTCTGCAGAACGCTGCTACCTGCCTGCTCTTAGGTACTCCTAAGTACAAGTCTGCTTCACAAGTCTTCGTCCAGCTTCACCGGCTCCCCATCAAGAAGGTTGTAGATTTCATGGCCCTTTGCAACACATTTGAATATTTGCATAATCTTGGCCCTGAATTTCTCATACGAAGTTTTCAGCGTTACATTCCCACCAGACCTCTTCGGTCATCTTCAGTTTTTAATTTAGCTGTCCCTAAATTTAAAAGATCCAACTGGGTGGCAGGAGGTTTGTGACCTGCACCCCCAAACTGTGGAACTCTATGACTCTTGTTCTGAAAAATAAGTTTGATTTGCCTGCTTTCAGAAAAACCACTTGGCTTTTAAATCAGGTATTGGGTGTACTCTTCCTTATCCATGCGGTTGTTTCCCTCTCTTGAGCAAGCACCTAGATACCTCTGGGTATTAGAACACTTTATAAATGTTATTTTCATTTAATTTCATATACATTCTCTCAAGCAACAATATTTAAGTGTGTCATCTTCAGGCAGGTGATTCTCTTCACAGTTTTGATACAAAGAACACACTCTCTGTTTAAGATACTTGAAGCCATATTTCAGAAATCTTCTGTGATGCTGCTGTTCACTGGAGTTCAATGCTCAATGCCCATGGTGACCTTGAGCATGATAACAAGTATATTGTGGATGCGTCCCATGAAGACGCACACTATCTCTTCAAATGTCTATGTGGGATGCCTGAATGCCTCACAAGAGGACCATCACAGTTGTGAAGGTATCCTTATTAGTGGAAGGACTGTCGAAGGGCCTGGGAACTTTCCCAGCTAATTCCCCCTGCTGGTGGTATTTATGCAGTGTCTGTCAGTTGACCTTCAGGGTTAAGTTGTCCACCTCCATGTCATCACAGACCTAATTTCCAGTCCTGCAAATGTGTGTGTTAGATTAATACATTTTGATTGTTGTAATTTTGCTTTGTTTCCATTGGCTTGATTAGATTTAACGCACCCGAAATCATTGGTTTGTAGGTGAAAAGTTCAGGGCTGGAAACTGTATCTGAAATGACCTGGAGTGAGGTGTGCACACTGTTTAGAGTGTTTCCTTGGTTTCTCAATCATCGCCTCTATGCTTGCTCCTGAAGTATGATTGTGTGCTTTGGGTGATTGGAGTGGTCTAGAATGCTAAAAAGAAGATGGATATGACTACACTATGTTATGACTGTTCAAAGTATACTTTAAGAGAGGGGGATTACAGCAGGTGTGCAAGGCAGTACTCTAGGGAATTTTACTAGGGAAAATCTGTATGTGGAAACTAATTGTAACAAAGTTGGAGGCCTTCAGCCCCAATACAGATCACACAATCCTAATGTGAATACATCACAAATATTGCACTCAATTTACTCCTGTGTTTTTAAATTGCATTCTCATCACTGTCTGTTTCACTTGTGTTGTCTCGGTGTATTTCATGACATCTTTCTCTTCAACAGGGAGAGGCAACGAAACCTGTAATCAATAAATGTAATCTTCTTATACTTAACTACATTATAAAACCAATGTTTTGAACACATACAAATTATATATATTTTCTTCCCCTTAAAACTTTCAATAGCTTTTAACTATGCCACATTGTCAAAGTCTTTAATTCCATATTTCTAATCTGCAATCTGGATTGGGGAGCTCCTATCATCTCTAACGTTATTACCTGACTCGACGTGGGGCAAATGCAAAAACAACAGTTGATGGACAGAATGCACAACAATGTCATACATTCACCCCAGTACAGAGATCTGGGCCTAAATCCATCGTTTTTTTGCTCACCATGCCATTCCAGTTTGAACCCAGCCATATGCAAATCAGTCTTGACCCTGTGCCTCATGGGAACAGTCCAGCCCGAACTAACAAGCCAGGTTCTCCCTGGACTGGAAACAAGCATCCTAGGACCGGTTTCAGGGTTTCACCCCTCTTCAGCCATGATAGCTTGATTCCAGTGGCATGGAGAGCAAGGGCTTCCTTTGGTCAGCAAGTAATACACTAATTTTAGCAGGGCTGGACTGGCTGTAGCGGGCACCGGGTGTTTCTGTGGTGAACTGCCAGAGTCGGGGCTGGTTTTGGCCCCTGTGGGGCCATTTCTGTTATCGGGGGCTGGTTTTGCAGCTGCAATATTGGCCCCTTGTAACAAAATCGACCGAAACAGGCCCTAGCAATCAGCTTACGCCCCACCTCCCCCCTGGTGGTGGGGGAACAGTTTGCCAGGGCCGGTTTTGGTTCCCAGTCCGGCCCTGAATTTCAAGCACTAAAAACTGTTCCATGCATGTAACTTAAAGGACAGATGAGGCAGCATATACAGTAACCTTATTAACCACAACATCAGATATTAATCTTGCTTCCAACATTGATATATTTTTCATTGTCACGTTATATGATCACGTTGGGGGTGTAATTAATTTGGGGCTTGCAATGTATAAGAAAGTGCTGTAGACATAACAGTACATTGCAATGTGATGTACTTTACAAGCGAGTTAACATATAAATTATAAAAGTTAAGTTGAGGAAATAAACATAATTTAGGATCTTTGTATTTAAAACACTAGATCTGGTTTATGTACCTTGACACTGTATATTTTGGACTGTAATACATAACCCGAATGATCCAGCCCTCCTTAGACACTCACTTTGGACGGCTAGCTCACTTACCAGTACTACCAGTACTAGGTGTGCGCACCAGACCCATAGCTGAGTTATAAAATATTACATGTCAAATGGGCGGGGTGTAAATTGAGTGATCATTGTGTGAATGTTGCAATGGTCCAGGGTGGGTCTCTGATTTCTTGTTTTTTTTATCTGGCCTAAAGACCGCTTTAGATGTCTTACAGGCCTCATGGTTTCCAAAAAAAAACAACATACAAAAAAGTATGCATATAAAAAGGCATCCTAGCAACACTCTTTAACCATTGGTCTTTTGACATGTCACTCATATTATACTCCCTCCCTCTCCACCAGAAGGTATAGATCAACAGACCACCCCACTCTAACCTTTGGATGCTTTCATTTTCAGTGACTACATTATTCCCTTGCACCTGCACACATACACCTAAAAAATAGATCCCCAAATACAGAAATTGTTAGACACTTGCACTTCTCAATGACTGATAGCCCCTATAAATTACAATGTTCATTCCTCACTATACACCAGTTTTGGTATATTTATTTATCCTACTGAAAATGAGCACAAGTAATTAAAGTCGGTAGAGTATATGTGCATATTTTTAGTTTCAAGACGCCCCCTCCCCCATCTTATCGTCACTTGTCATGGACATTTCAACAACTTGTATCTGACTTTAGAGAGCCCTCTAGTAACTACTTGTGGAACTACATCCCCCCCATGGGAGCGCGGTCAGTATTCAGAAAACACTCCTTTTAAAAGACAAAGCTTACGCTCTCTAAAACATGAACATCAAAAATAAGCTATTTAATTGTAATTGTACTAACTAATGAATAAAAGTTTCTATAAATAGGGTACGATCACAAATTTTAAAAGAAAATCAAGAAATGTTTTGAAATCTGTTATTTTAACTTATTATTTTGAACCAACTTTGGCAAATAATTAATCCTATAGAACACAATAACAAATTATTAAAATAGCAAAAGTATTTATTGAAATGTATATACTAAAGTCACAACCCCTCAGCTTTGTGTAGGTAATTTGAAGCAATTCTGTCTGACTTGAGGTTGACCTCTGTTAACAACAAGTGGAACTGCAGCTTCATGAAAACAGTTCAATGTTTTTTGCAATTGACGTGTGAGAGACACCAAGTAATAACTAGTGGAACAGTGGTTTCATGTAAGAATTTTAAGGCTTTTGCATTTGACTAGAAAAGGAGACCTAGTAAAGACTTGTGGCTCTGCACCTTCATGAAAGAATATCAATACATTTGGCTCGAGGGGCACCTAGTAATGACTAGTGCAGCTGCAGCTTCAAGCACAATTTCATTGCTTTTGCATTTGTCTGGAACTGCACCCTCACAAAAGACTATCAGTGCATTTGGATTTGACTTGTGAGGGACACCTAGTAAACTCTAGTGGATCTGCAGCTTTATGAAAGGGTTTCAATGCCTTGGTGAACTGCAGCTCTGGGGAAGAATTTTGAAGATTTAACTTTTAACTTGAGAGGGAATGCTAGTAATGACTTGAGGAATTGCAAGTTTGAGTGTATGTGTGTGTGTATATATATCACAGGTGCGTGGGGAATAGACCAAGCTCCCACAAATGTTCTATTATTCACAAAATGGTGGCTGCAATTCGTGAACTGGATTTTTAAAATCCTTTATTTGGGACACATCATAAAGCAGAAACGCGTTTTGACCTTTGATGTCTTTTTCACAGTTGTTGATTATGTTTTTAATTTCTCATTATAAATGGTCGGCCCGTCTTGCCTTCCATGCTGCATTTTGGTACTTCTAGTGGTTAAAAACAAACAGTTGATTATTGGACAATTGTAGGGAATGCTTGCGAGCGGCCTATGGCTCTGAACAGAAACCAGGCAGTGTCGGGAAATTGCTGGGTATAGACTGTTTATTGCGTCACAGTATCAGGGAGGCATGATATAACCAGGCTTGCAATTAAAGAAAAGAACTCATAGCAGCCTCCACGTAAAGAATCAGTTCATAGTTTAGGGCGTGGATGAGAATAGATGTCCCTAGTGCTTCTTCCTGTCCTTGGATTGGTTCTCGTCTTCCTGTCTTTCCACCCACTGTCGCTCTCTCCGGGGAGGTCCAAGAACCGTGGAAGCCAAAAAAAAGAAAAGAAAGACACGCCCTGGTTAGGCTCTGGGCTCTATTATGGGAGTGTGCCACCTTCACCGGTCGGTCGTGAGGGAAAGGGAAAGGGAAGGTGGGGTTTAGGTAAGCAGTGCTGGTGAGGGGGTCGTGGGGTTGTCGTATTCAGTGCTACCGTCTCCGTGCGTTGACACCCTGGCACCCCAGCAGCCCCACCAAAAAGACCCTCGTAAAGGCACTTGCCTGAGGCCATGACCCATGAACCGGGCCGCGGCAGCTGGACCCGGGGCATCCTCTCCTCTGTCTAGGCCGCCGGGCTTGGAAGCAGTGTACTCCGTGTCCGCTGGGGTCGCGTCTTCCGTGGCTCTTGCGTCAGGTCCGCCGTCCGTCACTGACCTCGCTCTCCTCCTTGTCTCGTCCTCGGTGACTCCGTCTCTCCTTCTGCTCTCGCTGACCTCTTCCTCCTTTGTCACAGTCCTCTCTCCGTCGCTGGGCTCCTTCTCCACGCTGCTCCTGCCGTTCTTCCTGGTTCCGCCCTCACGCATTTCACTCCGTTGCAGAATGCTGTCGCCACGCCTCCCCAGCGCGACTAGAACGCAGGCTGTTTCCGGTCTGTTTTCGTCGTCGGTCGGGTTGCCACACTTCCGCCGGGCCGCGTCCTCCGACTCCTCACATTCGCCCCCCCTCAGGAATGGACGTTGGGGCCATTCATAGCACGGATGCCTGGACAAGTAATCTGCGCTCACTTGCTTCGTACCTGGCATGTGGATAGTCTGAAATGAGAAGGGTTGCAAAGCAAGAAACCATCTGAGAATGCGGGTATTGGAGTCTTTGTTCCGTGCTAGCCACGTCAGGGGAGCGTGATCTGTAAGGACAAGGAACTGTCTACCTAAGAGGTAGTACTGTAAGGACTCTATAGCCCACTTAATGGCTAAACACTCCTTCTCTATAGTAGAGTAGTTCGATTCCCGGGGGAACAATTTTCTACTGATATACAACAGGGGCCGTAGTTCTTCGCCGGAGTCCGGTTGATACAAGACTGCCCCCAATCCGTGGCCAGAAGCATCCGTTTGAAGTACAAACGTGCGACTGAAGTCAGGACATCGCAACACGGGGGCGGTACAAATAGCACATTTGAGGGTTTCAAAACTGGTTTCCTGTTCTATGGTCCATGCCTGGATGTGTGAGGGATGTGCTTTAGACAGGAGATCAGTGAGTGGACTAGCAATGGACGAGAAATGGGGAATGAACCGTCTGTAATAGCCTATAAAGCCTAAAAAGGAACGGACTTCTTTCTTAGTTTGGGGTCGGGGAATAATACGGATGGCCTCGACTTTATCCACTTGGGGTCTGATATGCCCTTCCTGTATGGTATACCCCAGGTATTTTATGGTATTGGTTCCTAAGAGGGATTTCTTGGGGTTGATGGTAAGACCCGCGTCTCGTAGTGCAGAAAATATGGATCGGAGATGCACGAGGTGGTCCTCCCATGTGGGACTAAAAACCACAATATCATCAAGATAAGCCGCGGCATATGTCTGGTGCGGCTGTAACACGTGGTCCATGAGCCTCTGAAATGTGGCTGGGGCCCCATGTAAACCGAATGGGAGTACGTTGAAATGGAAGAGGCCGGACAGTGTGGAAAAGGCGTTTTTTTCTTTGGAAGCAGGATGTAATGGTATTTGCCAATAGCCCTTCGTCAGGTCTAGGGTTGACATATAGCGGGCTTGGCCCAGTTGCTCCACCATCTCATCAATCCGTGGCATGGGATATGTGTCGAACTTCGTGATGGTATTCACCTGTCGGAAATCAATGCAAAAGCGCAGACTGCCGTCTGGCTTTGGCACAATCACGACTGGAGAACACCAGTTGCTCTGGGAGGGTTCTATGATGCCCGCCTGGAGCATATCAACCACTTCCTTTTCTACTGCCTCTCTACGCGCTTCTGGAATGCGGTAGGGTTTTTGTTTTATGACTTGTGGATGTAAGGTCACTATTTCGTGCTGGACCAAGGTGGTTCTCCCGGGACTTGTGGAAAAGAGGTTGGGGAAGGAATCTGTTAATGTGTTCATCTGGGTTTTTTGTTCAGCTGTTAACACCTCTCCTACGGGAACTGGGTATTTGGTTAAGTCGCTGACTGATAGGAGAGGAATCTGTAACTGTGGTGATTGACAAGCCAGTAAAGCTTGGGTGTGATCTACATCGGGTTCCTCCCATTTCTTTAGGAGATTCACATGGTATATTTGTTTACCTCCAACTCTATGGGGCAGTAGAACACTGTAGGTTACCGGCGTAACCCTTTTTTCCACTACATACGGTCCCTGCCATTTCATTAGTAATTTGTCATCTGTGGAGGGAAGTAACAAAAGGACCTTGTCTCCGGGCTGAAACACCCGAAGACGACTGTTGCGATCATAATACCGTTTCTGTGCCTCCTGAGCTTCCTGCATATTTTCTTGTACTAGCCCCCAGATATGTGTTAGGGAGGATTTCAGGTCCGTGGTGTACTTCAACAGGGTTTTCCCTTCTTCCTCCTCCCCTTCCCACTGTTCACAAGCCATGTCTAACAAAGTGCGGGGTTTTCTCCCAAACAACAACTCGAACAAAGAAAATCCCTTAGATCTCTGCTCGTGTGTCCTTAAGGCGAAGAGAACTAGGGGTAGCTTCCGATCCCAATCCCTCCCTGTGTCAGAGACGACCTTGCGGAGTAGGTTTTTGATGGTTTTGTTATACCTCTCCACAAGGCCGTCTGTTTGGGGGTGGTACACTGATGTCCTTATTTTCTTTATCCCAAGCAGGGCACAAATCTGAGACATCATCCGGGACACACACGGGGTACCCTGATCGGTCAAGATCTCAGAGGGAAACCCTACTCGTGAAAACAGGGTGATCATGGCCTGGGCTACAGCCGGGGTTGTCATGCGGGACAAAGGGAAAGCCTCGGGATAGCGACTAGCATAGTCGACTATAACGAGTATGTACCGATGGCCACGGGCTGAAGGAACCAATGGTCCGACTAAATCCATCCCCACCCTTTTAAAGGGAATGTCTATGATGGGTAAAGGCATGAGGGGCGCTTTGGTAATGGATCCTGGACTGGTGTATTGACATCGTGGGCATGTTGTACAGTGTTTGGCTACGTCCTTATAAACACCTGGCCAGTAAAACTTCTCTAAGAGATACTTCAGAGTATTTTCCTTTCCATAGTGGCCGCCCCCCATTTTGTTGTGGGCCAACTGGAGTACATGGTTTCTGAAGGATTGGGGAACCAGTAATTGGGTCTTTATTACAGAGTCTCTCCTTTCGGTTCTATACAACAACCCTTTCTTTATAATGAAATAAGGTCCTACCTTATCTGGTGACTCGTCCTGGACCTGTTCCCAGGCATGTATGAGGGATTGGTCATTCCATTGGGCAGTCCGGAAACTATACGGGGGTGTTTCCTCTGTATCTGTAAGTGAAAGGGTAAAGGCAGTTTGTGATAGTGGTGAACAAACAAAGGTTTTCTTATCATTTCTTCTTTCTCGTCTACTTTTCTTTTCTCGGCTCTTGTGGGTCTCTATCTCGGTAGAGACAAAAGGAGCCTCATCACGCAAACTTGGTTTCTGTCTTTTTGTTCCCTCAATATATGCTTCGAATTTTGGGTGGTCGGTCCCTATGATAACGGGTTCAGGTAAACAGGGAATCACTCCCACCCGTTTCAGGTGCGGGTCGTTATCCACATCCAATAGGACTTCTGCCGTGGGATATGATTTCGTATCCCCATGGACGCAGGTCACATTCACTAGTTCTGTGGTTTGTAACTGGTGATTCCCAACCAAGGACCCGTCAACCACCGTAACATGACACCCAGTGTCTAACAACGCCTGTCGCTTCTTTCCGTTTAGGAACACCTCCGTTTTGTACAGTTGGGAACCCTCCCTTGTGAACATTATTCGGCCACGAGAGTACCCCACTTCCATGGGCTCAGCGGCGGGTACATGGTGGGGACACTGTCTGGCTATATGGCCCCATTCAGCGCAGCTGAAACATTGAGGTCCCTGTCCACTAGCGCTTGCAGATACCGGTTTTTGAAATGGACGGAGGGATGGCAGAGGACGGGGGTCGGGTTTAAGAGTGGGTCTAAGGGTGGTTTGCAATGGGGTTCGGGAAAGGGGAACCGGAGTCTGTGTTCGTACAGTGCCTGCTCTGAATTCGGGTCCTTGATGAAAGGCACATGCTATTTCAACTGCCGAAGCAGTGGTGAGATTTGGGTGTTGTTTCACCCATGACTTAGTGTTGGGGGGTAAGGCGTCCAGGTACTGTTCTAGAAACACTTTTTCAGTCACTTCTTCTATCGTGAACACGTGGGGTGTTAGCCATCTCGTTCCCAAATCCCTTATTCTGTAGTACAAAGCCCGGGGATTGTCCCCGGTGGTCCATTTTTCTTTTCTGAATTTGATGCGGTAATACTCCTGGTCGAACCCTAGTCTCTCAAGGATCGCTTTTTTCACTTCCATACAGGTGGTCGTCCCGTCCAGATTGGCAGCCTGATACGCGGCTTGCAGCTCCCCAGAAAGGAGCGGGGCGATGTATTGGCCCCATCGCTCTTGTGGCCAGGCGGCTGTGGACGCTACCCACTCAAAGTTCAGAAAGAAATAATCAGGGTCCTCTCCTTCCTTATATTTCTGCAGGACTGTTCCTGGGACCGTGGGGTTAACTCGGGTATGGGCTATGGCGTCAGTAAGTCGTAGCAGGGCTGTATCCTGCACCTGTTGATTTGTGGCCACCACTGTTGCCTGGTCCTTAAGGGCACCCTGCAGTGCTTCTCTCTCCAGTCTAGCTGCCTGTAACTGTTGTTCGAACACCAACTGCAAGTGTCTTTGGCCTTCGGCCAACTGGGTAAGCACAACCTCTATAGGCACGGGCTGTGACATGATTCTGCCACCTAGTATCCCACTTCTGACACCACTTTGTAGGGAATGCTTGCGAGCGGCCTATGGCTCTGAACAGAAACCAGGCAGTGTCGGGAAATTGCTGGGTATAGACTGTTTATTGCGTCACAGTATCAGGGAGGCATGATATTACCAGGCTTGCAATTAAAGAAAAGAACTCATAGCAGCCTCCACGTAAAGAATCAGTTCATAGTTTAGGGCGTGGATGAGGATAGATGTCCCTAGTGCTTCTTCCTGTCCTTGGATTGGTTCTCGTCTTCCTGTCTTTCCACCCACTGTCGCTCTCTCCGGGGAGGTCCAAGAACCGTGGAAGCCAAAAAAAAGAAAAGAAAGACACGCCCTGGTTAGGCTCTGGGCTCTATTATGGGAGTGTGCCACCTTCACCGGTCGGTCGTGAGGGAAAGGGAAAGGGAAGGTGGGGTTTAGGTAGGCAGTGCTGGTGAGGGGGTCGTGGGGTTGTCGTATTCAGTGCTACCGTCTCCGTGCGTTGACACCCTGGCACCCCAGCAGCCCCACTAAAAAGACCCTCGTAAAGGCACTTGCCTGAGGCCACGACCCGTGAACCGGGCCGCGGCAGCTGGACCCGGGGCGTCCTCTCCTCTGTCTAGGCCGCCGGGCTTGGAAGCAGTGTACTCCGTGTCCGCTGGGGTCGCGTCTTCCGTGGCTCTTGCGTCGGGTCCGCCGTCCGTCGCTGACCTCGCTCTCCTCCTTGTCTCATCCTCGGTGACTCCGTCTCTCCTCCTGCTCTCGCTGACCTCTTCCTCCTTTGTCACAGTCCTCTCTCCGTCGCTGGGCTCCTTCTCCACGCTGCTCCTGCCGTTCTTCCTGGTTCCGCCCTCACGCATTTCACTCCGTTGCGGAATGCCGTCGCCACGCCTCCCCAGCGCGACTAGAACGCAGGCTGTTTCCGGTCTGTTTTCATCGTCGGTCGGGTTGCCACACTTCCGCCGGGCCGCGTCCTCCGAATCCTCACAACAATGTTTCACACCCAAACTCAATATTATTAACAATTTTGACAAATGATTGACAGTGCTGTCAACTGTTGACACAAATACACCATTGCATATAAGCATTTTAATATCACTTCAATGCAATATATAACTATTATGGGGATATTGTGATAGGTTGTAAATTAATCATTTGGCAAATTTATATATATTCATACCATTCATCAAATATCTTTGTCTGTTGGCTTGCATGTTGCTTTTACTACCACAGCCCATATCATAAGGTAGTGAGAGTTTTACTGGGACATAAATATAGTGTCACTCAATAAACACAGTTTGCCAACAATACAGTAGAAGACACTTGACTTGACCAATGATTAATAATACCTAGATATACTAGGCTCCCTTTTCAAATGTTCTATAGTAATCAAGACATTTATTAATCAGCATAGGCATCCTTAATTGTCCAATTGAAAGCAAGCAGAATTTATTAGAGTAGCAAGTGTATATGTACATTTTAATGTTGAAGACATCCCCTCAATGCTGTGAAGGATATTAAAAGCAGTTGCATCTTATTCGAGAGGGACATTTATAACATCATGAGTTATTGAAGCTTTGTGACGGACTTATTAAGGACTTGAGAGGGACATCTTGTAAAGTTATAAAGGGCTGCAGTCTTGTTAAAGACTTTCCACTTTTTTGTTTTTGACTCGAAAAGGACATCTAGTAATTTTTTTAGAGGGAACTATAGGTATGTGATAAGCAAAACTGATTGGCTTTTACCAATGCTTTGTTTATGATAGGGTGTGTTGACTGTTGCCTATTAGATACTATTCTCAGAAAAATGGAGTGCATCACCACACATTATTTGTGATGTGGCATGGACACAGTGAATATTTCAGTAGGATTGTGTGAGAAAAGAAATCCTTGATGAATGGGACTGTTGGTGGAGGGCTTAGGTTTTTCTAAGGAATGTTGCAGAGACGAATAGGTGAGAATGATGATCAGCAGGAGTAACTTCCTGGATCCATCTGCCCTCTACAAAAGAAAAGTCTGAAAGTATGTTCTCTGTATTGTAGGAGATATGTGGCCGCAGCACACCGCTGTTCAAAACCATCCATGAAAGGGAAGTAGATACAGAGCAGGATCGGACTGAAACTTCAAATCAACCCTGCCTCAGATAGTCAAATCAGCCACACATTGCAGGAAGCCACCAGTAGAATAGGGACATTCCCACGCCTGCAGCCTTCTGGGACAATGACCAGCTTGTCCACGATACAGAGGGTGCTATGACTTCAATGTCCTAAATCATAGTGTCTAGGTTGGTGGCTGCATTTGGTTCAAATGGTTAGTGCGGGGTCACCATATCAGCACTCCTAACAAATAATTAAATGAGTGCAGTGCTTTACTCGTTTACGTCAGAGCATTGGATAATGTACCTTTGCTAGCTTGCTCAAACATCACTCCAGAGCATGCGCAGCTGGTGAACAGGAAGCAGCACATGCGCACTCGAGTGCTGGCATCTCCTGGGGGTCAAGCAGCATATGCTGCTGTAAGAAGACAGTCCGTTTGTGCTCACCCCTCTCCATAATTTAAAATCTGATGGTAACACATTTCAGAGCGTGCCACAGCATGCTAAATAAACGCAATACTTATTTTATGCTGGTCATGAAAAGTCCTGCTGGTTTACATTAGTCCTGTGACTATTCCCAGTGGGACTGGTCTGGCCATTGCCCTGCGGTGCTGCCATAGATGGCGGGGCCGAGGAACTGCACTCTGAGAGAAGGGGCAGGGGCATAGGGTATTTCTGCGATGTGTTTATCAGTTTGGTGGGGTTTCCTAGCTAGGAGGGCCTAGGTAAAAAGGTCAGGCAAGTGACCTGTAGGGGCGCTTCCTGTAGGGTTTTACTGTACTTTGATATTTACCTGGGCTGCAGCATGTCAACTGTACAATGTTGAACTAGACTTTCTCTTTAGGTAACACCGCCTTGCATTTCAAAGCTTGCAGTCATTCACCACTAACGCGAAAAAACTGATAGTGCCAGAATGCGCAGTGCCGCAAATTAAGCGCATGTTGCATTGTGTGTCAGCTGCCTATCATTCATTTGTTTCATCCGTGAACTTGCACATTGCTCAGTAATAAGCCATTTTTGTGTGATTGTAATCCCTCTATTTCTAATATTGTTGTAGCAAAGGTAGTTGCAAGGGCCCCACACGACCACACTGGAAGCAGGAGTGTAAGCATTCCTTGTGTTCTAGATTTCCCTCTGCCTGCATCGTGGTGACTGATTTAGTTTAAACAACCCACGGTTCTTTGAAATGTATTAACTTTTGTAGTTCCAAGATTTCTAATGTGGAACGAGGGGTGCTTGTTTGTTGCTTCATACCCGTTTTAATCCTTGAGAAACTTCCTCTGGGCTTACATAGCGTTCGTCTCAGCTGTGAATCAAACCTATATTTTGAATTGTTTTGCTCTTGACAAAAAGCAACAAAAGCAATCCCAGAGCTCTTTGAATTTGGAAGCTCTGATAGTCCCAAGGTTGTAATTTTTACATGTAATTCTGCATTGTATTTTTCCCGCAGCTAGAATGTGGTAATTTATCAAACCTGTCAGCGTCTTCTTCAAGCCAGACTTCCATTCATCATTTGAATTTTATGCGTAGTAAATTCTTTGGGTGGCCTGCTCTTCCTTCATTCTAAGATAAATTACAACCTTTCCTCTAACATTTTGGAGGTTCAGATGGCATCCTATTGCACGATATTTTCTGCATAAAAATCCTTACTGACTAGACGAGATTTATTTGCACACAACCCGTGCAATATTGTGTGGGAAAGATCTACGCTTTCATTCCTTATCCTACACTGCCATCTGCAGGATCAGGTACGAATAAAAAATCTAAACCACTCAGATATACGAACACTGTTGACTGAAAAAGCGTTATTTGAGTTTCTTTGAGTTTAGCTCCTTTCATCCAGACATAAACTCAATATTGTTTTTGTACTGAAAACATACATTGGATACTTTTGCATGTTGACTTGGGAGCTGTAACTGCCATGTATGCGAAACACCACTATCACACTGTTATCTTTTGTTTATTTGTATAGCGCACAAACACCTGCGAAGGTACCCTGGCGCTGAGCAGGTTTGTGTGCCTACCCCTGGCTATGCTAGGTTGGTTCATTGAAAAGCCAGTTCTTCAGCTTCTTGGGGAAATCAAGAAGAGAGGAAGAGGCTCTTATGCAGGGTGGGAGGTTGTAGCATGCTTTAGGAATGATGTATGAGAATGCTAATGTATCTGGGTGGTTGGTAGAAGGAGGTGGAACTGCCCAGGTAGGTGGGGTGTGCGTTGTGCTGTACCTTGAATCGATGTGAGAATTTTAAATTGAGCACATTTTTTTATTTGGGAGCCAGTGTATTTCACTGAGGTGTGGTTTGATGTGAGCTCTGTATGTGAGATGGAGGATGAGTCTGGCTGCCAAGTTCTGGGTGGTTTGTCGTCTTCCATTGCGTTTCTTGGGGATCCCAGCATAGAGGGTACATCCCATAGTCCAGCCTGCTGGTGAGTGGGGCATAAGTGACAGTTTTTCTAGTGTTACTTAGGAGCCATTTGAAGATCTTCCTCGGCATCTTCAGGAAGTGGAAGCAGGGTGCAGTGACGTCATTGACCTGTGCGGTCATGTCCAGTTTGCTGTCAATTAATATCCTGAGGCTCCGAGCTTGGGTTCTGGTTGTGGGTCCAAGTTCAGCTGGCCACCAGTTGTAGACCCATGGGGAGATATTCTTACCAAAGATCACTATTTCTGTATTGTCTTTGTTGAGCTTCAGACAATTGGCTTTCACCCAGTTGGCGACTTTGGTCATGCGGGCACTGCACTTGTTTCATGTGTTGGTGGTCTTGTCCTAGATGGAGAGTATGAGCTGCTTGTCATCTGCATTGGAGAGGATATTGATATCATGAGCGCAGATTATGTTGGCCAGAGGAGTGATGTATGCGTTGAAGATGGTGGGGTTTAAGTAGTGAACCTTGTGGCACTCCGCATATGAGTTTGTGGGTTTCCGGGGATTAAGTTGCCAGGTTGACAGCTTGTGTTCTATCCGTTAAGAAGGTGCAGATGCTGCGGAGAGGAGGCCCTTGAATGCCAATCTCATGCAGGCGACTGATTGGATGGGGAGTGAGACTGTTAAATGTTGCAGAGAGGTAATTCAGAATGCGGGTTGCTGTGTATCCTCTGTCAAGGATCATGTGGAAGTTGTCTGTGGTGGTGGTCATTTTCATAGTCATTGGTGATTATGATGAGAGGAGGGACCACCAGGAACTGCCCTCCATGCTAGGAGTGGGGGAAAACATGTGAGCGAGAATCAGAGAAAAAGCCACAGCACCAATAACAGGAGAGAAACAGGATACCTAACAACTTTCCTTACAGCCAGTAGGAAAACAAACAAGTTGATGGGTGCCAATCTAGTGACGAACAGCATGAACACTCCTGCCTCGCAACACTCTGACATTGCTAAGCATCCCTGCAGCTGCTTTTGCCAGATTAAACCCTGTGGAGCCCATTGGCAGTCAAAGTTTCGGGGTCCCCCTCGCAAATTATCTCCTAATACCCAATGCACCGGATAGGAGCAGTGGCGGCTGGTGACATTTGAAAGTGGTGCGGCTTAAAAGTTTGGGGTGAGTGCCCATTGACGAGTGAGCCTAGCGACCGAGCCTAACCGCCATAAGGGGGGCTCGGTGGTCCTCCTCACCATTTTTGTAATCACTCTTACAATCCCCAGAGCTCAGCTAACCACAGCCTATTAGTATTCAGATGCTGATGCAGACGCTGTGTAATATCTCCAACCTGAATACCAAACATTTCCTTTAAGTGCACCTTGATAAACCATCCTTAAGTTTCTGATGCCACATCTCTCTGTCCTTCAACTCAATTAACCACCCCCTTATACGGTTCTATCTGTGCCCAAGTAAGCACCTTTAATGGTTCCATCCTGTTTGCACTACTTCGTGCCTAGATGCCTCTTCTATTTTTGCCCCATCAATAAATCATAGGTGCCTTTCCCGCTGTGACTCCGGAGTCCACTCTTCCAACTCTAATTTCTACCTTAATCTATAACCCCAAATCCGATTTTTATTGCCATCCTCCCCAAAAGAAATGCACTGGGAGGCCCAAACCAACTTTTGAAATGTAGCTGGAAGAAATCAACGGGCAATCCGGCTTTTCAAGACTATTCTTAAAAAAAAAAATGCATTTCATTCAAATGAAAACATTCAGTCGACCTTCGTGAAGTTTTATTGCCCATTGATATACAGATAGCGGATAGGAGAACCAACCTCTGCCATGCATATCGCCCTAATGCTAATTTTCTCTCACTATAAACATTTGAGACATGATTAAAAATGTTATTTTCCTTTTACATTCTTTATCTCTGGTGTGCTATTTTAAAATGAATAATGATTGCGGCCGTGTCAGCTATGTCCTTCTTTATGTGGAATTGCAATATAGTTACATTGTTGGAAAACGAGGCAGCATCTGTGAGGCCTGCACAAATAACATGACTACATTTGTCCTTCACTGGGAACCAAACACCCAATTGTAGCACCTGACTCTCAGAGGGTAGCGTTGCAGAGCAGTCTGAGGCTTACTCAATGGAGGTGGTGTGGGCTAGTAATCGCCATTTGCAGGTGCACAAATATAACACACAATAATTGATTGTCCAGTGTATACTTTGCTATATAAAAGTTAGAGTACATTTATTAAACACACACACACCACTCAATACTATGCACCAATTTACATATATACATAAGCTGCTGGAATTAGTTTGTGACACTGCATAACATCTCCACCCCTCCCGCAGGGGGGGTGGGGTCTAGTACCACCACTCCCATGTATGGACATCAACTTACCCACAATGCAGTTAGTTGAACATAACCTGGAGCGAGGGCCCTGCGCACTGGCACCATCCCAGTGGCGACCCACCCCATTACCTCAACAAGCATTAAAAAGGGGTAAACCTGCCTTGGTGACACATGACCCTGACTGAGCATCTCTTACTGACCATAAAGTATGCATCTCTATATCTTAAGGGCTAGCAGTCTGGGGTCTTCACCTAAGCGCAGCAGCAAGAATCCATGTTTACGCACACTTTAGAATGACAGTACTCATCACCTTGGTTGATCATTTGAATGCATTGCAATTACAGCCCCTAAGGGCATCACAGATGAAATCACAGGATTGCACATATACAGCCAGACACCCTAGCAGGACTGTCTGGCAACATAGCCCCACTTGGCTTATGACATCTCCTTACACATGTGACTTACAGTCCCTTCAAAAGAAGTACTCCTGGAAACTACACTTCTCCTGCAGTGCGCCTCTTCACTTTAAAAGGATTCACAGCTAAAAGCATGGGATTACGTAAATACAGCCAGACCCCCTAGCAGGAAGGTCCAGCAACATAACTCCATTTAGCTTAACATCACCTTACACATGTGACTTACAGTCCCTTCAAAAGAAGTACTCCTGGCAACTACACTTCTCCTGCAGTGCGCCTCTTCACTTTAAAAGGAATCACAGGTAAAAGCATGAGATTACGTAAATACAGCCAGACCCCCTAGCAGGAAGGTCCAGCAACATAACTCCATTTAGCTTAACATCACCTTACACAGGTACTTCACTTTACACATGTGACTTTCAGTCCACCTAAAAAGAAATAACCAATAGTAAATGCATTTCGGTGCAATTACACCACTTCACCTCCAGGGTATGCCCTTCTCCAGACATCCCCAACTTAGCCCTTCACTCCATGATGCACTTCATAATACACCCTCAGCTGTAGAACATAAGTTCCAGCCTAGAAGGTGTTAAAGGCTGGCTGAGCCCTTGAGGGGTTATTCTTTCAGATGCCCCGTGAAACTTAGGGGTGGACTGTTCTTCTTTATGCTGGGGGAGACTGCGGTGCTCCTGCAGCCCCCCTGCACCCCTTTTCACACATGAGGGCGACCCCCTCCTCTGGGCGCCACCAGGCACCAAAATGGCAGATTTCTTCGTGCTGGGGGGGGGGGGGGGAAGACGGCGCTCCTCCAGCAGCTCCCCCAGCACCTTTTCACAAGTGAGGGTGACCCCCCTCCTCTGGGGGCCACAAAGCACCAAAACGGCAGATTTCCAAATGCCTGGTGAGGCATTATGGGGCGCTTCATGCTCCTCTTTACCAGCCCCAGCCACTGAGAACACTCCTCCGCCCTCAGGGTCTCTGATTCAGCAGGGTGCTGTCTTCACTGGCTCCCTGCGCCAGCCTTTCACCAGGCTCTCCTTCTGGGCCTCTCTTCTCCCTGCGCAGAGGCCCCTGCTTCTGTGCACCAGTCCTGGGCTGTTCTTCTGGTGCTGATAGGGTCCTGGGGGCAGTCCGGGGGTCTCTCCTTCCAACTGCCCATTGCGCCAGGCTCCAGCACCTTCACCCTCAGCAGACCACACCCCAAAGAGACCTTCTCTTCCTGTGCAAGCACTTTTTAAAAGTTGAGTAGGGGGCTGGCAGGAAGTCTCTGTTGGTCCTATCAAACAGCGACACATCACATCCCTGCCCCTGCCCCTGCTCCCTCCTTGTCCAGCCTCTGAGCTTGTTCAAAATGGCGTCGTCCAGGGTTTCTGCCACATGTCTCGGAAGCACCTTCCCCCCAAGCTGCCTTCCCTCCTTGGTGCAACCTGGTGCCTGGCACCCAGCGACAGCGGTTGATGGATTGGCCTGTAGCCCCACCCATCTTCTCTTCGTGGAGAGGAGGCCCTCGTTTGTGGAAGAAAGGTTATCAATCCATCCAGCTGAGGTCAGCCCTCAGCCTGGGTCTGGTCATGGCTGGCTCAGAGAAATATGACAGTTCTGGATGACCGAAAAGCAGTACAAATATGACTTTGGACTCTGCAGAATACTTCTTTTCACATTTGCTACATTGGACTTAAGTGCGTGTCTGGAATCTGTTGGCCTAATTGAAGTTAATCTAGCCCTTGGATCCACATTCCCATAGGGGAATAAGGAAGTGAAAACACAGTAAAACAGACTGACTTTCCCTGGCATGTCTCTTCCATCCTGAGTTCACTGTGGGTGAGTCCCAACTTATGAGGCTCCCCAACATTAAAAGCTTAACAATAAAGTGCTCAAAAAGCAAAAATCCGGGCGGCCCATAGTGTCAGAACCACCTTCTAACACAAATCAAAGAGAATGTCACAAAACACACATTGGTGTGCACCCTCATTGAGCTTATCAGATGCCCACTAGGCGGCTTAGACCGTCCACTGGCAAGAAATTAGAGAAACTGACGCTGCCGCTCCATCCAGCCCCTCAGTTCGGGAGACTGTGACTAGAATGGTGTCCCTTTTACGTGGTTGTCCTCTCTGTACCTCAGTTGGTTTCTATAGCAGCCTGCCTTCCCATCTTCAAATCCGGCTGATGTCTGTCTGTCTTTCGATTCGTCCGTACTGACGGCTTGCCCACCCATCTATCATGCTCTGATTTTCCATCCTGAACTCGCCATCTGTCTGTGCAGTGGGCACATTGGCATCGCTGCACCACCAGCAGCCTTTTTGTCATCCTCAGAAGGGCAGGGAAGTGTGAGAAGCACCCCCTTATAATAACACCATCACTGGGGCTCAGCGCCACTATCAGACAAGCACAAGTCACAGCAAAGAACTACTAACAACAAACAACTTCATACAAGGCCTTGCTGTGTGAGATAAACTGCAATTTTGGTAATGAACATATTAAACTGTTTAAGAAGCACAATCACTCTCGCTTCCAAAACGGAATGTAAATTACCTTCTGTTTTGGAAGCAAGAGTGATTCTGCTTCTTTTAAAACAGTTTATCAGTCAAGGCCAGTCCCGGGGGGGTTCAGCAGGTAGAATCTGAAGAGCAGGCGGCCCCTCCCCCCAACTTTCATGGAAGCTAGGAACAAATACATACGTTTTTCTAAAATTTCTAAATTCAGGAAACAGTAAAATGTTAACCAGTCCTTCTCAGGAGCCGAACCAAAAAATTGGAACACCATCCAACCAGCACTACATCAAACAATTTTGTACAAGGCCTTGCAGTGTGAGATAAACTGCAATATTGGTGATTAACATGAACTGTTTAAGAAGCACAATCACTCTTGCAGTCACGGCTCGCAATACTGGCGGGTGGGGTGGGGGGGTCACGCGGGGGCTTAAAAAAAAAAAAAACATTAAACTTACCTGACCTGGCCTGCGCCGCCTCTCCTGGGCCGGGTCCTGCGTTTGGCGTTTTCCTGCTCCTGAACAGGAACAGGCATGCTCCCTCCACCTCCTGTAAGCCAATCACAATGCTGCAGTGGCAGCATTGTGATTGGTGCGGACAGTGTCCAGCCGGGCGCCTGTAGGGAGGCTATTTTCTCTGCAGCCTACATAGAGAGAATGTAGAGTGCGCATGACTAGTTTGGTCGGCCCCAGAGGGCCGAGCAAACAGTCAGGGTACTCAGAGTGGTGCTGCGAGAAAGCAGTGGGGCGATGCTCCTCCGCCCTAATGTAGGAGCCACCCCTGGGTAGAAGATTACCTTTAAGAGACAAACTGTTATGTGAATCTGATATCTCTGGTTTATGTACTTTGAGTTGTTAACAGGTATATTACATTAATACAGTAGTTTCTCTAAAGAGTCTTTTATGTAAAGTTTTCTTTTCTTTGAGTTGATTAATTTTTTTCTAGCTTTTGAAAACAATATTTAAGAAAGCTTGATTGTAATTTTCTTTCAAGATCATATCAATATTATTTTGAACCGTTGTCGTGGGGGCCCCTAAAAGGAGTGGGACCCATAAACCGGTGCCTACTTTGCCTATTTGGTAATCCTGAATTGGCAGCTGCTGCTGACTACTTATACTGCCCATTAAGTGAAGAGGTGCTTCCCTTGACCTGACACTAACTTGCCTTCAGCATCACCACCCCAGCTGCCGAGCTCCAGTTTTCCAATTAAGCCAGAGCCACTATTATGCGTAATGCAGCCACACAACTCTTAGGGTTCCATTCCCCCTTTGCAATGTATTTGCTAAGTAATATAAAACTATTTTTGCAAGAAGTTATTGGATTTGAATGTACTTTGAAAATTAGTAATCGAGCTGCAAAAAATAGAGAACAAATTAAATTGAACATGGAACTACAACTGAAATGAGTGTGGTATCTGTGTCGGACTGGCTTATAGGGAAATAAAGCAGTGCTCCAAGAGCTTTCTGACAGGTCAGTTTGTGGGCTATTTGGCTGTTCGTGGGCCTGTTTTAGGGTCTTTTGGGCTGGTGTTTACTGTTGATTTCTCTGAGATTAAAGCAAACATTGCCTGCAGCAAGTTCAAAACCTTGCAGTCTTACATACCTCGCAGAGCATTTAATACAGCATGTCTTTACAAGTTCAAAGCTGCCTCATGTTTCAAACATGGGCCACTTTTTAGCTATGTAATCGACTAAAGTGTGGGGGAAGGGCACTTTTGTTTTGGTTTCTGGACCTTTTTTGTTTACTCGTCCAACCATGTGTGATATGGAGGCCACTGTTTCTGTTCTCAGTTAGACAAGTAAATTGTCTCTTTATATTGCTTATATATATTTTTAATAAATATGGTTTAAAGGTACACACACCAACACACACACACTCTATTAATCAACAGAGCCATTGTCTCAAAATACACACAGGATGGTGAGGTATGGCATATTATTTTGTCAAAATTTAATTTTCTCTGTGTATCATTATTTTAATTACCATGCAACATAAATTATGAGTTGGGCCTGAATAAACAAACATTTGTCTTTTGAGTAGGGTATCATTTAGATTTTGGAAGACCAGAAGCCCCACTCCACCAATCTTGTGGTTGTCCTGCCCAATTTAGATGTGGCAGAATCGGAGGGTTTGTCTCTACTCCCACAGATGTTAGGTCATAGTGGTGTGCCCCACCCTATTTATTGCAGAGCAACCATCACTAGATTTTCCTACCCAATACCACCATACATTGAATGAAAATATAAGACTGGCAAAGCAAACAATGACCACACTTTGCAGAGAGAAATATTCCTGAAAATCAGGACCATTGCTTTCAGCTTTTTAGAACCACATAACCACACTGTTATGTTATGGGAATTAGTAAAGCACGACTAATCTCCTAGGGGGTGTCCAGGTACTAGAGGAGGTGTGAAGGACATCTGCAGGGATGTAGTTGAAGAGTCAAGTCTTCAGCTTCCGGCGGAATTCCAGAACGGAGAAGGAGATCCTTAGGTGTAGCAGGTGGGCGTTCCAAGTTTTGGGTGCGAGGTATGGGAAGGCAAACCCTCCTGTTATGCTTCTGTGGATTTGGAGTGTGTGCGTGTGAGAGAGAGAGAGGCACATCATAAGTGTCTGATGGGCTGGTGGAAGTGAAGTCCATTGTTAAGGTAGGGTGGGCCAGTGTTGTGCAGTGCCTTCTATGTATGTATGAGGAGTTTGTATTGGCAGCATTTGACTATTAGCTGCCAGTGGATATCTCTGAGGTGAGGCATAAAGTGGGTGCACCGGGGAAGGTCCAGACGAGTCTGGCAGTAATGTTCTGGATGGTCTGAAGATGGTGGAGGAGATGGTTGGGGATTTCGGCATAGAGAGCGTTGCTGTAGTCCAGTATGCCAGTGATTAGGGCTTAAGTGACTGTATATCTGGTGCTCTTGGGAATCCATCTGAAGATTCTTGTAAGGATGCTTGGCATGTGGAAGCAGGAGCAGCTGATGGCATTCACCTGTGTATCCATGTTGAGTTTATCATCTAGTATGATCCCCAGGTTACGTGTGTGTGGTTGAAGGGTGATGGAGAAGGACTAAAGTCTGATGGCTGCCAGTTTGAGTCCCAGAGGGAGGTTTTGTCCCTGAAGATCAGCACTTTGTCTTAGCTGTGTTGAATTTCAGGCAGTTGGTTCTCATTCATTCTGCTAGGTGGATCATGCATTTGGTGAAGTTGGGTCTGGCCGTGGAGGATTTGTCTGACATGGAGAGGATGAGTTGGGTGTTATCAAGATAGGAGATTGTGGAGATGCTATGGGATCTGATGATGTCCATGGGTGGTTCATCTAAATGGTGACCAGGGTGGGGCTGATAAATGATTCTTAAGGGACTCTGCAGATCAGGTCCTTGGGCTCCGATGTGTAGGGGTGGGAGTCTGACTCACTCTGTTCTCCTTGTGAGGGAGGAGCATATCCATTCGAGTGCTAAGCCTTGGATGCCTGTATCGTGTAATCTTTTGATGAGGTTGGAGTGCGACATAGAGTGTATTGCTGCCAAAAGGCCCAGCAGTATGGTGCCCTCGGTTTCTCCTCTGTATGAATCTCATCTGTGGCAGCGATAAGTGCTGTCACTGAGCTGTGATGGCTGAGGAATACAGATTAGGAGTGGATGAGAAGGTTGTTAGGTGTTAGTTGATTTCTTTCTCTATCATCTTTGCTGGGTACGGTAGTAGGGAGATTGGTTAGTTGGTGATTAGTTTGTTTGGGCCAGCTGATGATTTTTTTAAGGGCTCTGTGACTGCAGCATGCTTCCTCTCTGGGAAAGTTATGAAGTCGATGGAGGAGTTAATGATGTGGGTGGGGAATTTGCTGATCACGTCTTCCTAGATTGTAGATATCGTGTGGGCATGGGTCTGTGGAGGCCCTGGAGTGGACTGTCTTCAACATTAAGGAGGTGTCTTACTCAGTGGGTGTTCTCCAGTTGGTCACATGTCTGACCGAATGGTAGGTGTAGTGATGATGTCCTCTGGGTTCATTGGCTCTTTGAAGTTGTATATCTTCTCGACTTTGTTGTTGAAGCAATTTGAAAGTTTGTCCCAGAGTTCCTGGTAGGGGTAGATGAAATTGGTTGGGGCATCTGGGGTGGTGAATTCCTAGATCATGGCAAACACCTCTTTGCTGCTGTTGGAAGTGGCTTAGATCCAATCCATGATGGTTCTTTTCTTGGTAAGTCTCAGAAGGTGGTGGTAGTGCATGAGGGCAGCCTTTTAGGTTGATCTTGCATCGGCGTCAGTTCTCCAGTTCCTTTGCAGATGTTTGCAGAATCTTTTGGAGTCCTGGAGTTCTTCTGTGTATCAAGAGGCCCAGTTGTTGGTTCTGCGTTGTTTGAGTTTTGGGGGGTGTGAGAGCGTCAGCACAATTGGAGATCCATTGGTTGTAGTTGATGATGCCCTTGGCTAGTTCGTTGGTGGTGACAGGTTGGTTTACTTCAAGAGTGTAGTGCAAGTTTGTTTCCGTTATTCTGCTCCAGTTTTGGCTGAGTTGGTTGGTGTTCATGGGAGCTTTGGCTTGTGTCATAGAAATATTGAAATGGATAATGTAGTGGTTGGTCAGTGTGAGTGAGGAGGTGGATCGCTAGCTGATGCAGTTGCCGGAGACGAAGATCACATCTAAGGTGTGTTCTGTGATGTGAGTAGGTTCCGTGGCGAGCTGGGAAAGTCCTATGTTGTGTAGACTCTTGAGGAGGTCAGAGGAGCAGTGGTCAGACGGGTCTTCCAGGTGCAAGTTAAAGTTGCCAAGAAGAAGGAAGGTCTTGGAGTTGAGGGTGTGGGGGCAATAGAGTCTGAGATGAGGTTGCTGAAGTTGCCTCTCAGACCAGGTGGTCAATAAGTCTGAACCAGTTTCCCTAATATAATTTACTCCTTCACAAGATCGTGAAATTGCTCCTGTGATTGAGTCAGTTGTGTATAAAATTCAGCACATTGAAAGAAGTGCCCTTTTCCCTGATTTGACTGATTGCCCATTTCCCTTTTGGTTCAGGGATATAGCTACCATTGGTGCAGCAGGTGCAGTGCACCAATGCCCAGATCCATGAGGGGCACATTGAATGATGATAATTGCTATATTTTACTACCGCAACAGTAGTCAAAGGGGTAATTTTCCTTTCAAGAGGTAATTTTCCTTTCTTGTGCCAGGACCCATGGCATCCTTGCTACGCTGCTGCCCTTTTCAATTCAGTCCCCATTAATAATTCCCCCAAATATCCTAGTGAAGACATGTGCATTCAGTTCTGTTATGTTCTATATTTATATGTAAATCTCTAACTCCCACTAGTCAGCTGAACAGAAAACAAAAATAAACTGCACTAGTGTGGCTGACACAGCTTCAGACTTGTCCACAATATGACTGCATTAGCGTTAGGCTTCTGTGTAACCACCTTGCGTCCGAGCTTCCCTCATCCTTATCTGGCCCCTAATTCGAGGTCTGCAGATCACACACATGTTTATGCAGCAGACGTGTTAAACAGCGTCAGTACCATGAACCCATTTTCTGCACTGTGCTTGCACAAAAGGGGTCTGTGTATTTATTTTTCTTGTCTTCAGTTCATACATTAACTTGAAAAGTCTCCAATTTAATGTTTTTTCTGACACCAGAGCTCTGAAAAACTTGGGCAATTTCTGACACGTGTTTTCCAGCTCTGCTGTCTACAGCCCACACACTAACGTGGAGATTTTTCAAGTTAATATACGCTAGCAACATGAAAAACAAATGCATGGAACCCTTTTGCGCCAGAGCAGTGCAAACAAGTGGATCATGAAATTGCCCAATGGGCTGCATCATGAACCCAATGTTTGCGCTACGAAGAAGGGATGTCCACGTACTAGTCTACAGTGCATACAGTAACTAAAAAACTCTCCGAATGAGTGCATGTGTTGCTAATACCAGAGCTAGGAAACATGAAGATACTGTTGCTGCCTTATGTGTGTGAGCTCTTCTGTATGCTTAAAAAAGAATGCGGCAGATAATGAGAAGTTCCAATGTCCCTTACCACCTTGAACATTTACCTTCTGGTCATACTGGAAAATCCAGCCTCACCTGAACCCGTTGTTTCAATCCTAGCATGATCCCTCACGGCCGGCTTTAGGGCGGGTCGCTTTTGGCTAATCTGGTGTTTAATGTTCCTCCTGGAAGAGGGATCGGAGTTTTGTCTAGTGGCAGTTTCGACTCATCACAAAGTAGCACAGTGGGTTAACATGCCTGCTGAAAAGAATGTGTACGATGCAGGTTACAGAACTGCAATGTATGCAGTTAACTCAGTGGGTTACTGCTTTTGTCACAGAGATCTTTTTACTTTCAGTTCATAAGTTACAATCATAATATAGCACAGTGAACTATGCACTATCATGAGAGAGCTGCATGCAAACTGCATCGTATAGGCTAGAATATTATCTTTTTCCCTAGTCTTACATTACCCTAATGTTGTTAAAAAATGGTAGAAAAACATTCTCATTAATGAAGCCAACCCCAACCGCTGTAGTACGTTTTAAATCCTGAGTTTGCTCTTCTTCAAACCAAACACTTGTAACATATACTGCCCGTTAGCATGGATAACAGGTGATTCCTATACCTTGTAATCCTGATTTACACACATGTGATTCATTGTCTCTGTATAATGTGTGTGTGATGTTTAGTGCTCTGACAGCCCACACTGGCATAAGTAGCGCTATAAATAAAATGAAATGCATGGAGAGAGGGGCTATGGAGAGATGAGGGTGGTAGTGAGGAAAATCCTTGGAGAAGGAGGTCGTTGGTGGGCCCTCGCAGACCAAATACTCAAGCCTTCCTAGTATAGTCAGAATCCTGGAACTGTTTTCTTTCTAGAATTTTACACTGTACTTTGAGCAGTTTTACTCGCTACACAGACTTATACATTTCGGATAAATCCTTTACTGGGACTAAGAGTTCATGGTAAATAGGTGTGGTCAACAGCAGAGAAAGATGCCAAAAGACCATGTTACACTGGTGGAGCTAAGAGGTCGCAAAGAAGAACTGACCCACTCCCTTTCCCCTCTGGCGTTCAGCAAGAATCCTCCAGTCTTACCTGCACTGCAACCACACTTCCGTTAAGGATCACCGATCCCTAGGCATTTTACCTCTCCATTCCCCTTAATGTAAGGTTTGGTTCTCTATGGGTCAGTTGTGAGTTTTCTTTTTTTAAATTGCATTTATTTGTTTTGCTATTTGTGATTGAAATGCGTTAGGAAAGTCAGGTTTGATATGCGTTTGGTGTACCTTCTTGGTAAGCGCCACGATTTCTCCTGGAGCAAATAAATAATCTTTGTACTTACAGTGGCATTTGGAACCGCATTAACTATTTACTGATGCAAGCCCATACAAATACCAAGAACCCCTCCTTGTTTTATTCTCAGGGCGGCAAGTGCCAGCAGTCAATGTTGCCTCCTGGAAGGTGGTCTAAGTTTATAGCCTCAGTTACTAATAACACTTCCATTGAGTAGAATAAATTGAATTTCCAAGCAGCGGCAAGGCTGTATGAAAAGTTTAAGACTTTAATTCACTGTAGTACTCATCAGCATACTAAAATGGTAAAACTAAAATGGTAAAAGCTGTGTCGTAAGGTACTTTGCAGCCCAGATAATCATGAGGGGTAGTCTGAATCCTCACCAGGCACAGCGGGACATATTAAGCACATTAGTTCAGGGAAAGTGGTCTCTTCTGACTGTACAGTCAGGTTTGTACAAGACGTTCTTCGGAGGTTAAGGTAAACCCATGCGAGTCTCTCAGGCAGTGCCGGGACTCTTCCAGCCATATGCCATAGGAGACAGCTGGGCAGCAGGGTGGTAACACAGGCCCCCGCATCCCCCGCAGTGCGGGGGGCCCCGAGCTGCAGTGGGCTCACTCAGCACTGTGCTCACGCCGGAGAGCTCCGGATTAAATCCGGAGCGGGGACCCCTTTGTGTACCTTGCAGGGGGGACACTTCAACCTTCGTTCCGCCACTGCTGGGCAGCAGTTGTGGGCACAGTGAATGGGCGTGTTTCTGGTTCTGTTTGTCTTTTTAGTTTCTTGTGATACTCGTAGCTGCTGTCGTCTTGCACTGGGAGAACCTAAAGGTCGGATTCTTGTAGAAACAGGTGCATGGCCTTGAATGGCGCCTTGGTGTTTTTACGTTTGAGGGAGCTGGACAGCAGCAACATGCGGGGAGCATTGGTGTTTGCACCCATAGCTTCATGAGCCCCACAACGGGAGGCACAGCAGGAGACATCGAGATGGGCAATCAGCACTCCACAATAGGTTTTATTTTTAGGTTAACTCTTACAGGTACAACACTGAATATCCCCCTTTCATTGAGCCATGTGCAAGACTCCCAGTCTTTCTTATGTTTGTCTTTGGGTTAGGCTGGCCTGTGGTCAGAGTTGGATTGAGATTAAAAATATGCCCGGCACCCTAAAAAAGAGTGGCCCACATTTGCAGATTGTACCTTTTTGCATAACACTTTTAAGTATTATGTAAAGATGGAGGGTGGGGATTTTCTAAAAGAGGCATGTTTTCTTAAGTTCCCTTCGATAAAAAATCGCAATTGTTGCCAGGACTCTTTGTGCATGGATAAGTTCACACCCGAATATTAGTGAAGCCACTTCTGCTCAGGCCCCCTACCCCCTGCTCAATCTACATACATTAATGTGCCAGCTAGCGAGAGAAGGGGAATGACACCTCCGCCCTGTTGGTAAATGGTAGATAACAGAGGGTCATCTGTCTCCAGAAAGGCTGCTCAGACCCCACTGGGCCACTGGCAGCATCTGAACAGGAAGACACAGCCCAAATCGGCCACCACACTGGCTAAAAAATCCCCCCACAGCTACAACTCACATACCAGGCCATTGCCCACCTTCCCAACCCGACCCTGCCTGTGATAGGCAATTTTCTATCCAAGGAAGCAATGGACACAACAGTATATATGGTATATATATATATACACACACACTCATTATTATTCTGTTACATATATATATATATATATATATATATATATATATATGTATATATATATATATATATATATATATATATATATTTAGATAGTTATAGTGAGGACCGTGTTTCCATAGGAAATCTCAAAATTCTATTTTGAATAACTTTGGCGCCGGTTGACGAATCCTCGCAAAATTTTCAAAACTAATGGGGCGCTCCGCTCAGCTCCTACCCTGAAAGTCTCGGGGGGATTCGTCAAGCGGGGGCTGAGAAAAAAGGGGGGTCCCAAAACGCGTTTTCCCCATGCATTTTCCCATAGGACCTTTAGTCGAAGGTACAGCCCGAACGGCTGAACAGAATTACTTGAAATTTGGCAAAGAGGTGGTCCTCAGGTCAGGGATGTGCCTTTTGCATATATGGAGTCAATCTGTTCAGTAGTTCCTGAGAAAATTGCAGTTAAAAGCACATAAATATCTATAGCTGGGCACCCTAATGTGCGCGAGCGTAATTCTGATTGGTGGTTACTTGTCAGTCAACGTTCGAATCAGTCGAAATCAGGAAGTGTCGGCCGCCATTTTGTTTGTTTTGAGTGCGAGAGTGAAAAAGGAAGGTGGCGAACGTGAAAAGGGGGCAGGGTAGAGAGTTCCTGACCCCCTAGCCTTTGTCAGGGGGTCCCTGAAGGACCCCGAAGGCAGAAAAAAACATTTACATTTTTTTTTTAAAATCGCGGGGTGCGCGCACGGTGCGCGCACCATGCGCGCACGGTGAAAATGCATAAAAAAAAAATATATTTTTTTTTAATACGTTGTTTATTGTAAAATAAATATATAAAAAATATAATAATAAATACATAACTTAGCATTTAAAAAACCGTACAAATTCACTGAAAAAACCATAGGTTTCACACACGTTATAGTTAGGAATTAGCATTTAAAAAACCTTGCAAATTCACTTAAAAAACCATAGGTTTCACACATGTTATAGTTAGGCGGACATTTCACTCGTAAAAAACCAATGAAATTCCCCCGTTATAGTTAGTTTAGATAACTATAACTCATGCGACCGCCACTCTATCACAAGGATGATGTCATCAGTGATGTCATGAGTGATGCCACTGACCATGTCATGAGTGATGTAATATGTGACGTCATGAGCAGAGGATTGCGGGCGCGCGAGTTATAGTTATCTCAACTAACTATAACGGGGGAATTTCATTGGTTTTTTACGAGTGAAATGTCCACCTAACTATAACATGTGAGAAACCTATGGCGCACCGCGTGACCACTGTGCATGCACGGCACTAACTGCGTAAAGTGGGCGCGCGGTGCGCGAAGCGCACCGCGTGCTCACTGTACGCGCACGGTGCGCGAAGTGCACCGTGCGCGCACGAAACGAACTGCGTTAACTGGGCGCGCACGCCACGAATGGCGTAAAGTAACTTAGCATTTAAAAAACCTTGCAAATTCACTGAAAAAACCATAGGTTTCACACATGTTATAGTTAGCTGGACATTTTACTGATAAAAAACCAATGAAATTCCCCCGTTATAGTTACTGCAGGCAACTATAACTCAGCGACCGCAATCTTCTGCTGATGACATATGTGTCTTTATGAAAAAAAAATATTTGTAATATATGTAAAGCTAAAATTTAATGGAAGAAGACATGGGCAAATAAGTGTCTAAATACAGTATTAGCATCAGCAGAGGATTGCGGTCGCGTGAGTTATAGTTGCCTGCAGTAACTATAACGGGGGAATTTCATTGGTTTTTTATCAGTAAAATGTCCAGCTAACTATAACATGTGTGAAACCTATAGTTTTTCAGTGAATATATATATATATATATATATATATATATATATATATATATATATATATATATATATATATATATATATATATATATATATAATATAATGTTTTCCATGAAAAAAACAAAGGCTACAGAGATGTTATAGTTAGACTCACATTTCTCTCATACAAAACCTGTTAAATTGATTAGTTATAGTTACCTGAGCTAACTATAACTTACTCCACTGCAGTGCACTGCTTGTGGCCTCACATATTACATCACTCATGCCATAGTCAATGACATCACTGATGACATCTCAAAAGACATCACTGATGACATCATCCAGTGAGTGTGAGTGTTTTGTAAAATGTTATATACCACGGTACTACAAAAGTTAAAATAGTATACATTCTTTACTACTAATGAGTGATACTATTTGTAACATATATTGTGTGAGTGGCTCTCTGACTGTGTGTACCCATCTGTGAATGGGTGTCGGAGTTCCGGTATGGGTGTGTGAGTGGCTGTATGGGTGTATAAGTATGTATGTGAGTAGCTGTTTGGGTGAATGAGTGGCTGTGTTGGTGAGTGAGTGGGTGTGTCAGTGGCTGTATGGATACTTGAGTAGCTGTATGGGTGAGTATGTGGGTGTCCGAATGGCTGTATCAGTGAGTGACTGGCTGTGTAAGTGGCTGTATGGGTGAGTGAGTAGCTGTTTGGTTAAGTGAGTTGGTGTATGAGTGGACCCAGCCTCCCCTGTGCAATGCCAAAGGCCTTGCAAAGTAGGGAATGGGCCAGTCAAAGCAGAGTTGGTCACAGGGCCTCTCAATTCCTGTAGCTAACCCTTCCCAGCAGAGAGTTGGCCTGCCACAGTAGAGCTGGGCACAGGGCCTTGTCAACGACCAGGGCCTACGTCCAAACCTAAGGACATAGGGCATGTACAGAGCCAAAGACAAGGCCACATGCTTACCTCCCATTTAACATGACCAAACGTAATGTGTGGTGGGTGATATCTATATAGCAACATAGTGTAGGGTATGGCTGAAGGCTGCAACCTAATCCTCGCTAGGATACCACATTGGGTTATGTCTCCATGGAAGACATCTAAAAGACATGGCCTTGCACTCAATCCTGCTGTTCATGAGCAATGGTTGGGCGGAGTGCGTTATATTCATATGGGAGCTGGTATAGGTTCTGTGTTCAGTTCCTACTATGCATAGCTGAAGGCAAAGCGTAGTGGGCTGTATTCTTGTGGGAACTGGTTCTAGGGTCTTGTTGGTAAGGCGATATATTATGCATACAGAAAAGTAATCAATGATGTCAGTGGTGAGGCGATACAGGATGTCACCAGAGATATCAATTATGTCATTGGCGATGTCATTATTATGTATCAATATTTGTACAGCAGTATTTGAAAAGTCGAAACCTATCTAGGAGGTGGTGGCACGCCGAACAGCATGCAAGTGCCTAGTGGGAGGACTAAAAATGGTTACACAGCGGCACATAAATAGTCAGTTCCCGTGGGGGTATTGTTCCTCTAGGGTTGGGTGAAGGAATTGTTATTTTGGGAGGGAGCTGAATTATTGTTGCATGACAAAGCATTTTTCCTGAATTTCCGTGGTTTTAGAGTGAAAGTCAAACCCCTTTCAATCAACGTTTGAGACGAAACACACACACTTTGAGTATTTTTCATCAAATGATTAATATTTAGAATGATAGTAAACAACACGATTTAATTTTCCCATTAAAAATGATTTCTTAGTTATTGTGATATGTTCTGCAATGGAGGCCACTGAATATAGTTGTTCATGTGCAGAGGCAACATCATTTACAAGGACTAATTTGTGTTTGTGACTCGAAGTTTGTGAATATTATGCATGTGTCAGGGGATTCATTTTGACATAATATTACTTCAGAATGGCATAAGTGTGTGTAAATCTCAAACGGGCACGTTGCTGGTATTTGGAGGTCATTACCCTTAAACCTGCATGTTTCTTGGTAGTCACAAAGATTTTCATATAGTTTCCATACCTGAAAATCGTAGCAGAGTTAATCCTGACAAGGGCAGGATTAAATCTGGTTTCAGGGCAATGCCTGGCAGAATACCCTCCTTGCCCATAGTTGATTGTGGTATAATGGAAAGAGTTTCTTCGTGAGGGCAGGGGTCAGGGCGCACTTTCCATGCGGAGAAGCATAAACAAGAAGTTCCCAATTCCAAGTGCGCAGATTTAGAGATGTGCACCTGTTCCTCTGAATGCCTAAGTGTGTGCACATTTCAGCAGTCCTGTAAAAATCTAGCAATACCTGCTTTCCAGAAGTTTCCTGGGAGTCCACGTGAATCACAAAAAAAGTGCTTCTATGCACCAAGCATATAAAGCATCGTATTCGAGGAAACGTACAAAACGCTTTGTGACTCGGACCAACATGTTGGCAACTCTGTTCACAAATGTGCAGCTCATATTTGAGTGCCATAGGCCATGAAACACTTTAAAAAATCAAAATATGAACATAAATTCAAAAATGTTATAATTAAAACCAGATAGTATACATTAGTTTGCATTTCTATTGTGCCGTATATTTGCCTTTCGTGTGTGGATTTTGGTAAACCATTCATGTTTCATTAATGATTTTTCTAATTGCATTTCCTCTAGTTTCTTGGCAGTACCGAAGTGGAGCAGCCGAAAGGAACAGAAGTTGTAAAAGATGCTGTCAGAAAACTCAAGGTACTCAACTATATATAATATCATAGCTACATCTGGCCTTCTCTCTTTACTAATTTACTTTCACTTATAAAGAACCGTATTAGGACAAAAAAAAAAACAATAGAATTATTTCAAACCAATGTAAAAAGAAACTTTCGGTAAGACTGGCAGCACAGGATTATTTTTCACCCATTTTATGGTCTGGCTTGACAGCACAGCTATCGCCAGACAAATTATGTGAGCACCAATAGAGAGGGACTTTGGCTCCGGCCACATGTTTGGAGCCAGGAGTACGTTTTCATTGGGCAGCGGTTGATTGCTTTCACCAAACAAAGCACTAACACTACACACAGCTGTGATAATTTTGTTTATTTATCTAGCTGCCTGACCTTGAATCTTCGGGGGCACACGGAACATTGTAATGGTATTAACGGACCTTAGATAACTAGATAATTTATGGTGTTTTTCTCTGGCAACAGCACATATGGGAGGAGCGCAGACATTAACCTATATGGTTTTTTAGGTCTGACTTGTAAGTGCAACTTGTCACCTAACCTTTTAATCTACACTAATATTACTCTACCATTATTTAATATCAGTTCCAAACTTATGGAATATAACATATACACAGCACTTCCTAAGGTGGGCAAACGTTCAACACTCCCCCAAAGGCAAGGCAAGAAAACAATATATACACAGACTTTGCACATCACTTGCCAGGAGTAGAACAACTTCCTATAACACAATTACCTGCTAGAAGGGAATTCACTCATCTTTCTACAACAGAATACTTGGCCAAGAAGAGTCCACACCTCCTGCTACAAGGAAAAGACGAATTGGTATATCTGGGATGTATTTATTAGTAAATAGCACCACACAGTAAGCCAAATGCACCTATCATACCAGACTCTAACATATCAACAGTATGATTGAAACACAATCAATGTAAATATATATATGTAGAAATATATATGTATGGATATAAGAATCAGAAATAAGAAGGAAAGGAGAGAATCAGTAAAGAATCAAGAGACAGTTAGTAGCAGAGACACCTCACCTAATGCTCCATCATTTCACCCCACTTTGTTCAAGGGGAGTCCATTGCTTGAACCGGGTGAAAGCTCAGAGGTGACACCACTGTCCGTGACAACACGTCTGCTCCGCGGATGAACTTCCACCAGGCCAGTGTAGACTCCCCTTTTTATAATACACATTCAAAGACAGCGAGGCTTCTAGCAAGCTCCGCCCCTAGTTCTCATGAGAGCCCGTACCAGCTTGCTCCAAGGTCACAGCAATGGTTGATCAGGCCCTTGCTATGGCTACAAGTCAAACCATGTACATTCCTCTGATAAGAACCAGTTCTCTCTAGTTAGAAAAATGCGAAAAACAAGAGAGAGCAGAATATGCCCTCTTCTTCGTGCAGGCACAGAAAATGGCTTCAGCATGAAAATGGAGTTAGTTAAGCCATGCACACAAAGGCCCAAAGCAAGATGGAATCAGAAAAGCAAGGATGACATAAAACCATGTCAAAGGAGCACCTATAATTCTCATAAGCAAGGTAAAGTCAGAAGGCAGAATGACATTAGACCACGTCAAAGTCAATAGGTCAAAATCATAATTCACCTAACCCAAATAACATTATACACTTAATCCCTCAGAATACAACATTGAGCACATGTGTGCACCACCACCCACAAGACTGCACCTCAACATCCTATACCTTCTATTCTTGGAAAGACTATTCCACTAAAAGGCAGAAGAAAAGCAGGCATATGCAAACCCATCCTACATTAAGGCTAAGGTAACATAACACTTAAGTTAATACAAAATGTGTGCCAGAGCATCAGACATTGCTTGGAATGGAACACAGGCATTGAGTGTTTTCTCTTCCGTGCTTGTACATCAATATATCTTTTCACCTCAATGCAGAGTCAGCAAAAACAAGGTGTGTGTTTGATGGGTGGAACTGACCCAGCATTCCCAGGTTCTTGATTGTCTCTCTTTAATGTGCATGACAGTGGATTACAATGTCTAAGTATGCTTTAATTTGTGAACTGTGGTACTATGGGAAGGTGCACAATATTATCAATTTACCATTTAGTAACTTTGTCAATAAATGAGAGTAGGCGGAGCTGTTCTCACAATGCCCTATTCACAAAGGAATTTATGGTTTGGTTACAGCACAAAACATGGCATTTATGTGCACATGGATTCATAGTGGGATTGCTGCAGGTATAAATGCATTAACGATTTTTTCTGACAGAAATGGGGTTACTAATTTCAGTCCTGCAGTCCCTGGCTCCTCAGGGCAGACTTGTGGCCAACAGGTCTCTCTCTAGTCAGTTTTCCTGCAGGGTCTAGAGCTCAGTTGGGGCCCCTTGAAGCCCTTTTTTGTGTTTAGGATGCAGGTGAACAGGAGTCCAATCACTTTCCAGTCCCTGGGTGCCAGCAAGATCCAGGCGCGCTTGAGTGTTGGTGTGAATCCTCTTCTTCCAGCAGGACCGTCTTCTTCAGATGAAGTCTTTACAAGTCCAAGAACGAATGCTTCAAGGAGGTGGTGGTTGAGGATGTATCCTGTGCAGTGACTGGAGAAAAACTACCACCCAATCCTAGCTCTTTTCTCGCACAATCACCTCCATTTACGGCACAACCTTGTTGCCTTACTGTAAAATTATTCAAGATCCCCTGTTTCAACATGATAAGATCCAGCTGCCATGAGGCAGGCCTGCCTTCAGCTTCTTGGCCACTCCCCTGACCGAAAAGGTCAAAACTTGTTTTCCTTCCTATCAAGGCTTGATTTCCTAGGAAGGTCATTGGAAACAATGGGTGAATCCTTCCCTGGCACATGCAGAACAAAATAGGTAGTGCTTACGCTCCTATTTATTCTACCAACTGTTGCTCTCCACTACCAGATAGCTAATCCACGCTAAGTGGTCAGCAGTTAACACACATTGAGCTTTCTTTGGCTCAGAGACAAGCCATTGTTCTCTGAGCCAGAGTCGTTAATACTTCCAGCCAATTCTTTGTATTCCATCTTTAGAGATGCAGTGAGTGCTAGAACTGGTTTTGAGGCAGTTCTGGCTCCGGCAGTCTCAAGTATATCTTTACAAAGTTGCTTTTCTGCTTAATTTATTAAAAATACATTTTTACCATTAAGTTAATTGTCATAGGGCATCTTCCAACACTGGGGGAAGCCTTGTATTGTATTGCAACATTTATGTAGGGCATACTACCCCTATGTGGGGCACTGAAGCGCTTGCTTATATGAGTAGCATAATGCACTGTGTAGGATATGTGGTTGGAAGGGTGTTGTCTTGGTTTTGATCCTATGTATGAAGTGTTTACATATTGTGTGTGATGACCACTGAGGTGCCGTTATCGTGTTATGGGGCGCAGCGCTTAGCAGTGTGATGGATGGAGAAGTGTGAGAGATAGGCTCACAGTTTATGTTTTTTAGTAAGCTGGGAGCTTTGAGTAGCTCTCTAGGTCCCTTTTTTCTATTTTTTATGTTCATAATCTGCTAAATTGGGTTGTACATTGTAAGATGTTTTGTTTAAGTTTATGCGACTGTAGTTTCACGTGTAGTATTTTTGTGACTGCAGAGATTGCCCTATCTTTCAATGTGCTGAGTTCTCCACAGTCATAAAGAATACTACACGTCCAAACTATACTCATAGTTTGTGCATAGCAAAAACAAAGTAGTAAACTTACACCAAAATTGTAAGTTTACCTTTCCGAATAAAGCCCTGAATGCTTTCCTCATAAAGGTGGAAGGAAGTCCACTTAAGAATCCTTAATGTTCATTGGTCATACATATGAGGTTCCAGATTTAATTATTTGGTTATTGAATGCACTATCCAGGTTCTTTAGCCAATGCATTTTGACCTCTCAGAATAGAGAATGGTATTCGGCATAATTTACAAAGCCCTTTTGCAATTGCAAACTTTTCAATTTGCAAAATTACAAGGTTTGAGATTTTAAAACAGCTTTCCCCCTTTACAAAAGCCATTTTACCAGTTGGAAGATTCTTTTGGACTCGTAAAAGGACTTTTGCAATTGTTTCCAAACTGCAAGTAGGAGGGATATGAAAGGGGTGTCCCTCCTCTTATTTCTGATTCAGAAAGGAATGTATCATTGGTTTACTACAGATATTGCAGTTGCAAACAATTAGGAGTTACCAACCCCCGAGTTGAGGTAATAACTGATTTGCAGGACCCCTCCCCTTATCATGTTGGCAGTCTCTAAGATAGAGGGCCGTTTCCCAGGGAAGGGAAGTCTTCTGCTCTTGACAGATGACATAACTGATTTTTATTTTTTTTCATTGTGGCACTGCTTTCTTTAAGGAACATGAGCTGCTTTAACCCCTTCGGTGCCCGCCCCTTTCCCCGCCCTGTGCCGGCCGTTACATTAGCGGGCGGGGTTTGTGACGAGCTGGACTCGTCATGGGCACAGCGCCACCGCGGCCATGACGAGTCCAGCTCGTCACGGGCACCGAAGAGGTTAAAAGAAATAAAGCTTTCTATTTTTTAATGCAATCATAGGGATCGTGGTCTGTTGTTTCTGGCAGGCCACCATCCCTGTGATTGCAGCCAATTCGGTATTTTAGGAACCGACTTATTAGTACACATTAGTACATAGGTCAATTAGCAAAATAGTATATCATTTTAAAAATGTCGGCGCACAAATGCAACCACTTTTTACAAATGTCATAATTGTTCGAGAACTTTAATTCTTCACTTCGTGATGATAGAAAAGATTAACAAGCTCCTAGCTTTGTCGCAGTGGCAGGCTAAAACAAGTCAATTCTACAGTGTTGAGAAAATCAATAAGTAACTTAATTATGCAAACTGCACAATATAACCTCAAAAGGGAAATTGACAATTTCTGCTGACTGTGTGAAACAGAGCAGTGTAAAGAATGATCAACCTGTTATATCGGATACTACTTTGTCATGAATTACATATTTCCAATAACAAAAATACTGTATGTAGCACATCCCTGTGGCTGCGTCTGTCATCTTTTATTCTATGGATTGAAATAAAGAATGTATAAGTGCACATCCTTTTGTTTTCATTTTGGAGTAAAGGTATGTGTGGTAGACCTCTCTTAATCTTGCTGCTGTATTGGGAAGGCAGTCCCACAGAGGGGAGATTGGAATAATATTAATTGATTTGCAAAGGTCCAAGGGAGTGTGTTTCAATTTAACAACACATAATAATAACAGTAATACATTTGGTGAAATATAAAATACAATGTTTATGTTTGAATGCTAGTTGTTGGAAAGCAAGCTATGCTCTATTATTATTCTCAGCATTTTGGAAAATCAATGCTGAATGTAGGGACACAGTAATATATTCGTCCATTTGTTTTTTCATATTTTCGTTTAGGTCGATGTCACTGGAATATTCTGCATCACCCTCATAATGTAAGGCTACATATAGATTGGCGGATAGCTGTCTTTGTATATATTGTTTCTTTGTACACATATGAAAATCCCATTTGGGCAAGCTTCTGTTAAAGGCACCTACCTCAAACATACAGATGGACAAACCCTTCACTTTTTTTAGGTTTGATTTCACATTGCAACTTTTGTCATATCATATGTGAGCAACAGAAAAAGAGCTTGAAGAAACACTATTGAGAAAGATGGATTTTGACTTTGTCTAACTTTTGATTTGCCTAGTGTACAGAATTTGATTGGTCTAAACTTGTACACTTCCACTGTAAGAGTGCTTGTATTGTACTTATTACCTCTGAAACATAAAGAGTAAAGTGTAAGTTTCTATACAATTATGAGATGCCCCTTCCCCTCCAACCATGTGTACCTAGAAATCTCGGTATCCAAGATTTCCTGGCATGGGTTGTCTATGCTAACATTGGACCCCTCCCATATGACTCATTTTCCTCAGTGAGATCAAGGTGAGCGGCCCTGCACTGGAATTCCATGTCCAGGGTCCACTTATCATTAAAGAAGGTGGTCCCAAAGATGCTAAGGGCAAAGCTGGGACCGCAGACAGAGGCGGAAGCAGACGTATTTGTGCACTAGTGCAGTGGTATTGCTACCTTCAGGAACTTCTTTTCTACAAAGTTCAGTGGCCAAACAATGTCCTCTCCTATGTTCCCCTTCCGTGCATCCTGTCTATCTTGGATTGGATGTTTCTAAGCCCGGTAAAGAGATACAGTGCAATGTGGTTGGTCTTAAACCAGGCGATGTTTACTAGTGTCCTATGGGGTTCTACTCTATGGGGCTGGATTTTTGCCCTCATCCTAGATAGGCCTAGATGGACGAGGCATTTTGCTCTTTCATGGGCTATCTCCTGGTATAGGTAAAGCTGTCTGCGCCTATGACATGGGGTATCAATTAACATATGTAACATGACTTGTTCGCAGTTTGTGTGCCTACAGCGGTCATGTGTTGTTACCAGGTGTTGTGTAGGAGTGCACTTTGTAGTTCATGAGTAATACAAGCGTTTGGTTCCATGTAGGTGTATGTGAGGTGAGAGGGGTCTCTGCGCATGCGTTGCAAGAATGCACAAGCAGAATTTACAAGATCAGGCATTCATTTAGCTCCAGAGGGGCTCGAGAGCCCCCTGGCTAAATAAAGTGTGCCTAGAAATTAAAAAAATATGTAACTTAAGAAGCATTTGTAGGCTGTAGGGTCATCTTCGGGTGAGGTGTCTGTCGTCTGGGGTACTGAAAAGGAAGTGCTAAGATTTTAGGAGGGTGGTGAGTTTTAAACTGTTTTAAGAGGTGCTAGAATTTTAGGGGAGTAGTGAGTGTTAAACTGTTTTAATACTCTTTGTATTTGGGTTCCCCCCTCTCCTGGCTATGGTGGGGACTGTACACTTTTCCTGTGGGCTGTTCTGTTTAAAGGTGTGACGCTTTGATTGGGTCAGGGGTGTCCTTTTGACCTGTATTTGCTGCTTGCAATTGTGAAGGGAAATGGGTTTTTGGATTTTAATTTAATGGTTCTGTTGACACGTGCACGCCCCTTGGGCCTTGGCACATGGCATGGAGCGAGGTTTATCTCTAACTAAGCTGAGTGGCTGAGTTATGCCCTTCTTCTGCAAGGGTCAGGAAATCTTTGGCTGTTTTTAAGCTGTGTTGTTTGGGTCCTGGTGAGCGTTTACCTCTGTTTTTGGACATTGCTTAATTTTAAGAAAAGGACTCTGGAGGTGGTTGGAAGGTTGTGTATAAGAATCTTCAGGGAAATTGCTGGAACTGAGTTTGTTAGCGTGTTTTCTCAGCAAGAGTCAGGGGTCTCGTTCGGACATTTTATGGGTTCGGCCGGAAGGAGGTGGCGCTAATATATTTGATGGATTTTCCTATGGACAAGGGTCATGTGATTGGATTTTTTTGAAGTTTTGAGAATATCGCTACCATAATGGCCATCGCTGCCCTCTGCGTGTTGAAGAACCCACCTCTAGACGCTAGAGCATTCACCTCTTTTTGCAACTAAAGAAGGGCCTCCATTTGGCAGTAAACCCTGAGGCGGTTGAGACGTGCATAGCCCTCCCAAAATTGGACTTGAGGGAGCGGTCCTTGGTGCCTCTTTTTATGCACCTGCTGGGGGACTGCCCTGCTCCCGCATCAGACTGTAGTGGGGAACAAACAGCAGTGGGGACCCTGGGCCCCCTGCAGGTACCCATATGGTGTATTCTAGTGTGGACTACCGGTCAGCATAGCATGGCCCTCCTGAAGGCTGGCAGTAATGGTAGGTAAGGAAATGTGACTAGGAATGGTATCAAAGATATACGTAATTTTGGTGGATGATCTTGGACTTATGGTGTGTTTGTACGTTGTGTTGTGCTAGGGCACTGCCACCCCAGACAGTCACTCCACCTTGCCGTGGCTGTGGGCCCTGTCCATGTAGGACTGAACTTCCTGTCTGTTGCAGTGACTGCCCTGTGCCCAGCCAACCACCCGGTGATGTGGCTGCAGCCTGATTTCCGTAAAGATGATTGTGTGTGCATTGTTCTGAGCTTGATTCTGGGTGGTGAATGTTCTGTGGGGGCTGCCCCGGTACTATATTATTCTGATGGTGGTACATTTCTAAATGGCACCAGTTAGCCATTTGGCCCATTCTGTGACAATAGTGGCACTCTTTAGGGCCAGTTTGGGCCCAGCCTCCCTGACCTCGGCCATACACATAGCTCCCTTTAAGACGGGTGCCAAGACCGGTCTTCTTCAGCTTAGGTTGGACCAGTTTGGTGGTGTCTCTTTGGGCCTGCTCTTGCTTTGCCCTGTCCTTTTTCTGTCTATATCGGTAATAGTGTAGTATGTGGGCCAGTATTCCCACCAATGTTTATATATAGCACTACTACACTATCTAATCTGGTCTGGATCTCTTAAGGATGTTGTAGAAGAATGCGGCCTGGGGACCCATGTCGGTCCAGGGCTTACCTGTAACCTGCCCCCATTGTTCTCTCATTCTGCCTAAGAATTCAGTCATGATCCCCCCAGGTTTCATGCTCTGTTTTGTCAGTCCTCTTGCATCTGGGCAGTCAGAGAATATCTCCTTTAAGGCTGGCTAGATCTGGTGTCTGAATGAGTTAAATGCAGCCCTGTAATGCTCGATGTTGATAATCTTGACTGCGGGGATGCAGGCTCAGGAGAACACTGTGTTGTTCTGCTCCTGAATGAGGCTGCTGGGCATACTTTTGATGTCACCTAAAGCTAAGTTTATATCTGCAGTGTTATTTTTAAAGCATGAGATCCATTTCCCTGCACCGTCCATCAATAGGGGAAGTTTATTCCTGAGCGTCTTTGTCCATGCGTGCCCAAGGCACGTAGATGATTCCTGCTGCACCTTTCTACAATAGCAGACAAATCCTGGCTCGGGGAGGCTCCGTCGGTTTCGCCCCACATAATACTCTCCTCATCTCAAGCACTCCTACATGAAGGGGTAGTTCCATTTCAGATATTCCCCCTCATGCCGATGCAGTCCTCAGCAATGGCCATGTCTTCGGGTTTGAAGGATCCTTCCTCTGGCCAAGGAGGATCATACTGGTGGTGGACCTTGCTATCGGTCCAGCAGGCTATTAGATGACAGAAAGGTCATGTGAAGGTCTCACCCTCTTCTCTGGATACTTTTTCTCTAGGGGTGGGTGTGTCTGACTAGTGCGTTCGGGGGGAGCGACTGGCGTCCTCATTGTCACTTTTCTCGTGAACGCATAAGGGTGCCGTGCTGCTCCATCTGTGTCTTAATTGCCTCCCTGTCAGGCTTTCCTGACTACTTATTTCTTGGTCAACCCCTCTCCTATGCTGACGGGCAGGTGATTTGCGTAACTTAGTGAGGGGACCTTCCTCCCGGATGATCTCTAGGTGGGGCCCGAGGCCTAGCTCATGCTTCCTCTGGGGGAGTTGTTTCTTTTCCCTGCTGGACTTCCCAGACAAGAGCTCTCTCTCTCTCTATCCTTAACTCTCATCTTTCCTCTAACTCCCACCTGGTTTACCTCTTTCTCTCAGTGCTAAGTGCTGTTCTTCTAGGCAATGTCTTGGTCTCAGCCTCACTCCCTCTTGCTTCCGCCATGCCTCAGGCCTGCCTGAGTGTAGTGTAGCGCATGGCTCACCCTTCGGAGTCAGACTTGGTAGCACTGATGCTCCTTTCTTCCCCTCCACTGGTTGAATCACCTTCCAATAGGGCCACCAACCTCCCTCTGACCTTATGGCGCCCAGATGGGTGAGGGGTCAAGTCCTGAGGAGGCATGGCACAGGACTGAGCCAGATCTGACTGTGTCCGGGCTGGTGGGACCTGTGATCTCAGTAACAGTTGGCTCTCGACCTTATGGAGAGTAGATGTGGGCCAGTGTGTATGTGTCCAGATTTCCGTCATGAGGGTGTGATCACTATGTGTGGTGTGCATGTCATGTCCTAATTGGCTGAGTGTTCCTTTCTACATGTAGTATCTAGCTTTGTAGTAATTTTGGGGAACGCAAGCCTTTGACCAAACGTGTTTTATTGGGGCCAATTTCCTCTGACCTGTTTGTGTTGCAACTATCTATCTGTGGGATCGATCATAGTTTTCCCTGGGCCTGTGTTTGTCTTTGGGTTTGACCCCACCTGTCTGTCCATGAACACAGGGGGGGGCGACTTTGGCCTCAGGGGTTGATGTCCCTCAAAGTCCAAGTGAAGTTCAGTCAAAAATAAGTTGCACCCCTGTTACAACGAAACCAGCGGTTCCCATTATCTAGCAATCATTTCCCTGACAGGTGATCAAACTGCACTCAAATGACTCTAGTGGATCCAACAGACTCGAGTACAATTCTTGAGGGTCAGGACTGGGTCTCCAAGGCTGCACTTCGGGAGACAGTGGTGATTAGGCCTTCATAGGAATCAGGTCTCTAAAGCAGGCTTCTTCAGTTCTTATGGATCTGTGACAGGGCGTCAGCCTACTGAATCTTGGCGTCCCCTTCTCTCTGGCATGAGGATGACCTTTATCTGACACCACAGGCCAAAGCAGCCCAAAGAGCAAGAGCAGCAGGTGCAATCCAGTTTATAGTACATCCTCTCTTTTTTTTTTTTTTTTTTTTTTTTTTTTGAAACCGTTTATTACAAATCTCAAGAATATACAGGTATGGGCCTACAACCTTCCGGCCGGCCGCTAGGATGACAGGAGCATATGACATACGTTCATAAAACACTTGGTGTGCAGAGGAGCATAATCAGGAGGTATCAATGCCGTGGGCCATATCAGTCAGACCCCACAATACGGTTTCATTTTATACAAACAACAAGAAAAAACCACACCCACAAGGCAACCCGCAATCGACAGTAGCAGCACGTGCTCCCCGAATGGGGGACCCCAAGTAGACACAGGAGTCTAAAGAGGGGAAGGGGAACAGAGCAAGGACTGGGGGAACCCTGTGCCCGGGGCTGGGGGAAGGAGTCAGCTAAGGGGACGGGGCTGGTGAGGCAGCAGGCAGCAGTGGTGGCGCGCAGATACCCCCACGATAGGCGTTCCAGGGGCCCCATACTTTCACCCATGTCCCAGGCTTACCCCTCGCCACATACACCACCTTTTCTCGAAACATGCACTAGTCCATGTGTTCTTTCCAGGCCGACACCGCCGGGGGCTTCTGGGATCCCCACAGTTGAGCAATATCACGCTTAGCTACCATATATCCCGGAGTCACCCACCACATCTGCGGAGCCGAGTAGTCAGTTGGTTCCCACACATTCAACAGGCACCTCCTCGCTTCAGGCAGCAGCGCGACACGCGTAACCACTCGCAGGACCTCATGCACACCACGCCAAAATCGCTCCACCTTCGGACATTCCCACAAAATATGCAGAAAGGTCGCCAAAGCACCACACCCACGCTTACACAGCCCATCCTCAGCATAGCCCATACGCAGAAGCCTTGGCCCCGTCATGTAGACCCGGTGAAGTATCTTAAGCTGGACGAAGCGAAGGCGAGCCGGTATGGCCACCTCCTTGGGAGAGGCCACCGCGGAGGTCCAGTCCTCGTCGTCCAATTCCAGCCCATCGGCAACCCAGGCCTCTCGGAGGCCAGTTAGCAAGCCCGAGCGGTCATTGATCAGCTTTTTGTAAATAAGGGAGATCGTGCTGTCTGGGACATGGCCATCTAGCACTCTGTCCTCCAGGGGGGAAGACTCCGGGATGGAGGCAACGTCTGGGAAGACGGAGCCCAGTGCATGACGGACCTGCAGGTACCGAAAGTATTCACTGTCCTGCAGCTGAAACTCCGTCTGCAGCATCTCGAATGTTTTAAATCCCCCCCTCGTCCAGAGATCCCCGACTTTACTGATGCCTATCATGTCCCACTTCTCGAAGCCCTTCGAGGTCCACAGGGAGCCCAACCTCTCAGATGCGTACAGCGGTGACGCCCGGGTCAAACGGTCCTTCCACCCCATAGCTGCATTAGCCGCGTGCCATACTCGCACCATGACACGCGTAGGTCCCGTCAGGCGAGCGTCGGGCGCGCCAGAGTAGAGAGCTCGATTGTAGTCGCCACCGGGCAGTAGCATCTTGTCCATTTCAAATGCCGGGTTCAAGGCGGGCCCGTAGAGGCCATGGTTGATTGCAGCTAACTGGGAGGCCCAGTAATACCGTTTAATATCCGGGAGGGCAATCCCCCCGTCGTACCATGGGAGCGTCAACTTCGCCAGGGCAATACGCGGCCTCCCGTCCCAGAACAGGCGGCGCTGTAGACTCTCCACCTCACGGAAGTAGCGTGCCGGGACTAAGTCCATAGTGTTCTGGAGAGCGTACAGGAAGCGTGGCAACGACATCATTTTAAACAGCGCCGCCCGGCCGAGCGGCGAAAGCGGCAGGCGCCGCCAGCGCGCGACGTCCTCCCTCAAGCGCTGGAGGGGGGGAAGCAAGTTCCGCTCGTAGCGGGCCTCCGGGTCCAGAGTAATGTAGACACCCAGGTACCTAAACCCCTGAGCGGCAATCTGGATCGGACAGCCCCGCGGGAGGACGGGAGCCTCCCCGGAGAGCACATACACACATGATTTAGCCCAGTTGATGACAAGGCCTGAGTTGCGGCCAAATGAACGTAAAACATCAACCAGGACTATTAGTGAGTTACGTGGGGAGGCTAGGTACAAAAGGATGTCGTCAGCGTATAGGGACACGCGGTCCTCGTACTCGGGGGTCCAACGGAGACCACGGATGGAAGGCTCCCACTGCAGCCACTCCGCCAGGGGCTCCATGGCCAGCGCAAACAGGAGCGGCGACAAGGGACAGCCCTGCCGCGTGCCCCGGCCCAGTTCGAATGGGGCCGATACTCTTCCGTTTACCACCACCTGCGCCAATGGGCCCGAATACAACAATTTGACCCAACTGATGAAACCCGGGCCAAATCCAAACTTCGCCAGCATCGCCCAAATGTATGGCCACTCAAGCGTGTCAAGCGCCATGGTGGCGTCTAAGGACGTCAGTATGGCCGGCTCCCGCACGAATGGAACACGTGCGAGCACCCCGTGCAAGCGCCGCAGATTAAGGGCTGTGTTGCGATGGGGAATAAAGCCGGACTGGTCTTGATGGACCAGATCGCCCACCACGCCGACCAGCCGATTGGCCAGCACCTTGGCAAGAATTTTGGGCTCCGCATTTAAGAGCGAGATAGGCCGATAGGATGTAACCCGGTCCCGAGGTCTCCCTTCCTTGTGGATCACCACGATTGTAGCCAGACGCTGGTCCAGCGGGAGGGAGCCCAGCGAGTGGGCCGCCAGGAACATCGCGCGAAGGTGGGGTGCCAATGCATCCGGTTGCAACTTATACAACTCGATAGGGATGCCATTCGGGCCCATGGACTTGCCAGAGGCGACCGAGCGTATGGCGAGGGCAATTTCGTCGGAGGTGGGAGCGGCATCCAACGACACCCTGTCCTCCTCCGAAAGGGAAGGGAGCGCGATATCCCTAAGCAGGGCATGGGAATCCTCCTCCGAGCAGGGAGAAACCGGGGAATACACTTCACGGAAATAATCCGCGAAACAGGAGACAATTTCTTCTGGCTCGGTTACACTCACACCATCCATCCTCTCAATCAGCGGGACCACACGATTTGCTCTCTCCTTTTTATCCAACCACGCGAGCAGTTTACCAGCCTTATCACCCACATCATACAGTCGCCCCGTGTTGCTCCCTACTGAGGCCCCTGGCCACCTCCGTGACGAGGGCCCTGTAGGCCGCCTGCTTAAGCTGTAGGACATGTAGCGCAGCATCTGTCACCCCACCCTCTAGATCACCCTCCAATTCGACAATTTCGGCCTCCACCCGGGTCACCTCCTCCCGCTCGCGCCTCCGGGCATGAGAAATAAGGGATAGGGCCTCCCCTCTGAGAACTGTCTTGAAGGCTTCCCACAGGGAGATAGCCGAAGGGACGGACCCCACATTCTCATCGAAGTATCGCTGTAAGGATTTAATCAAGTCAGCGCGAATGATGGGGTCGCGCAAGTACCAAGCGTTGATTGGAACTACCCTGCCCTCACCCCTCGGGCAGACATCAATGTGTAACAGGAGCGGGGAGTGATCTGAAATACCCCGCGCCAAATGGCGCACCTCTCCTACCCTCCCAACATAGGCCGCCGGGACAAGGACATAATCAAGCCGTGAGAGGCTACCATGGGCCCCGGAGTGGAAAGTGTACTGCAGCTGCGTGGGATGTTTTAAGCGCCAGCAGTCCACCAATCCCAGTGTATCCAAGAGGCCGGACAGCCACGCCTGTGCCCGGGGGAGGTCCCTAGGGGGGTGACGATCCACAGTCCCAGAAACCACCGCATTGAAGTCCCCCCCAACCACCAGAAGCCCCCCCGGAAGGCCAAGGAGGAGGCGCCCCAGGTCTGCAAAAGTGGTCGACTGTAGCCCCGGTGGGACGTATACTGATACAAAGACAACTACTTTGCCCTCCATTCTTCCCACCAAGACAGTGTAGCGTCCCCTATCATCATGGAGCACCTCATCAATTTCCAACGGGAGCGAGTTCTTCACCATGATGCCCACACCCCGTGAGCCCGACGTGAAGCCCGAGTGGGCCACTAAACGGTAGCCACGCCGATTCATGGCACAAAAAGAATTACCAATAAGGTGTGTCTCCTGCAGAAAGACTACATCGGGTGAGATTCGTTTCAAATACTGCAGGACCACACCTCGTTTGATCCTATCCCCCAGTCCATTAACGTTCCAGGACAACAAAGTCAAGTCCCTACCCCCCATCACACACAAAAGCCATCATTCGTCCCCCGGAGAGCACCTTAAGATCAATACAAAAAAGGGTTTGCCTTGTGGTAAAAACGTACAACACCCCACCCCAACCCACCCATCCCAACGGAACTCCCCCCTCCCTGCACCCCTGCATGAGCCCAAACAGCCCCCCCAAAGTGCAGTGTGCCTGTCGCCCCATAGATGGTTAAACTAACTAAGCCCCCAGAGGAGGAGGGAGAACCCCCAAGAGACCCCACACGACCTCCACAGGAGGGGAACTTACTCGAACAGACGAACAGTCCAAAGTGACATCAATTTTGTCCAGAGCGAGGCCTAATATTAGTCCCTCAGTCCTGATCCGGCGAGCCCTCTCCCCCAACCGCTCCCCCCCCACCCCCCCGAGCCCGATCCCCAGACAAAGTATCCAGCCAGTCCCCAGCCGCTTCGGGACGATCAAAAAAGTGCGTGCGGCCATCCACCTCCACCCGCAACTTAGCTGGGAAAAGCATCGCATACTTGAGGTTAAGGTCCCGTAGACGACGTTTGACTCCGAGAAAGCTCAGTCTCTGCTTTTGGACCGCTGGAGTGAAATCCGGATAAAAATTGATGTCCATGTTGTCGAGTCTGACCGGTCCCTGTAGTCTGGAGGATTGCAGAATAGCATCTCTGTCCCGAAAGTTGAAAATCCGGGCAATAAGAGGCCTCGGAGGGGCTCCGGTCTTAGGCCTTCCCCCGGGAACCCTGTGGGCCCGTTCCACCGCGAAGAATTTACTCAGCCCCCGGGGCTGGAGATGAGTGAGAATCAAGTCCTCCACGAATAGGTCCGCCGCCGCCTCCTCACGTCCCTCAGGCACCCCGATAATGCGGACATTGTTCCTCCGGGCCCGACCCTCGGAATCCTCCAAGCGGCGGTCCATCAGCGCACTCGCCTGGCCAAGCCGGCGCACCTCCTTTTGGAGGGTCGCCACATCTGTCGTGAGGCCCGATGTGGTGTGGGCCAAAGAATCGACCCGATCATTGGTCTTGGATAGATCGGCCCTCACCAAGCCAACATCCACGAGGACCGAGTCTATCTTCTGCGCCAGTGTATCAAAACGCTGGCCCACCGAGGCCTTCATCTCGGCGATAGCACCCATGACATCCCGCAGGGTCAGATCCGCGGGCAGAGCAGGAGCATCAGCCGGGCCCCCAGGGGACCTACGCGGCACCTCAGGAGATCCCTTCTGGAGGGTGTAGCGGTCCATACTATTAGACTGCTGGGCTGCGCCACGTCGAGTCGATTTCACCTTTGCCCGGTCACCATCTTGCTTTGTGGACATGGTTCCAGTCCCCAGATCGTGCCAATCACGTCGTAAAGGGCAGGCAAGCCGGGTCACGGGCTCCGGGGGGGGGGGCCACCGCAGACCCGCGGGGTGGATCACAGCCGGCGGGCCGGCAAGGCACCCCAACGAGGCCACACCACCTCACAGTGCCCCGCGACCCAACCTCGCCAAGACAGCAAGGAGGGTGCAAAAGCGAAAGTGAAAGTGCGGGGTACGCGAGTCGCCGAGCCCTGCCCGCCGCTGTTGTTCACTTTGTCTCCGGATAGCCCCACAGATCTAATCCGGGGTCCGGCGTGGAGAAGGCCGCAAACCTCGATCGATGTTCCCACCTCAGCTCGGGCTCACCAAAACAGTCCCCTCATCTAGGACAGGATATTTTCAGGATATGTGTAGGAGGTCACGGAGGTCCTCGGGAGCCTCGCACCTACGCGGCCATCTTGGTTGCGCGCTAGGCTCCTCCCCCCATACATCTTCTCTTTGAGGGGTCCAGGAAACGGCAGGGCAGTCCTTCTTCAGTCCTGTCTGCAGTCCATACATGATCTGATGGTACCAGGGATGCCAGTTTTATGCCCTTTACTCGCCATGGGTATGTGCCAACTAACAGGCTACCACGTCCCCTCCCACATAATGACAAGGTACTGTGAAGTGTGGCATCTAACTAGCCTAGAATGCACCATTCTGCCCACTCCCAACATGGCAGAACCCTTTGTTTGGTGTGTAGAGCTCCCTAGCCACCCAAGAGGTGTGGCTACCTTGGAGCTACATGCCCATTGAATAAACAGTTTAGCAACAGCATGGACATCGATTCATCAAAATGCCAGGGGTAGCGGCAGTGACATCACATGCCATGTGACCCACTCACAGGAAGTGGCATCATGCACATTTTGACCTGGTGACATCACAGGAAATGACATCACCTGCCCGTTGGCCCACCCCGATGATGTCACAGAAAGTGACATCACATGAACTTTGACCTGGTGGCATCACTGGAAGGGACCTCAGCTGCCCTTCGGACCCCATGAAATCAAAAGAAGTGACATTGCATGACCTTTGATTGGTGCTATCACAGGAAGTGATGCATCTAACTTTTAGTTACTTAAATCACACAAAGAGGCTGGAAAATCTGTACAGATGAAAAAGAATTACGCTATAAACAGAAACACTTCAAAGTCTATTCACGGGCCTGCGATCAGGAGCCTAGCCAGTGTGTCATTGGGAGTGCTTGAAATGGAAAAATAGAAGTGCAGGTGCTAGTGTTAATTTAAAAAAGAATAAGTGTCCGATCCAAAATCTTGCTGAGAAGCCCTCGGCCAGTGCTACTGTATGTCGGTGTGCTGAATACCAAGTCTGCCTAGCCTTGATTTCACTTCTCAGGCCTCTTTAATTCACCGCCAGACACTCCCTGCACTCCTGTGTGCTCTTTTTCACCCCTGCATTCTCTCACTGTCACATTTTTCTCTATCTTTCTCTTCCTGCTTCTTCCCCCCTTGTGTGAATGTCATTCTCTTGTTCTGGATCAAAGGCTGATGGAGAAAAATGGAGCTGGTTCCCCAAAAATGAGTGGTGGTGGGTCCCATCTGCAACTACTGGCAGAAATTAAGCACTGGCAGTGGCAGGTACCCTTTGCCAGAGCGCCTGCTTGTTTCTTACAAACGCCATTAATCTCCAATTCAAAATATCGCACCTCTGCTGAGAAGTGCAGGTACTCTCCCTCTCAAAATAACCTGATTGCACCAGCCTATTTAAAGCATCAGTCATTCTCCCTGGTGCAAGACATGAAATTGTTCCCCGGCTGCTGTTCAAATGCAAAAATACAGCAATAATAAGGGTTCAGTGGGTCTAGCTTCCATTGGTACAGCAGGTGCAATGGCACCAGGGCCAAGATACCTGTGGGACCCACTGAACCCTGATTATTGCTGTATTTTTGCAACACTGGCATTCAATTTGCAGGTGTCTACTGGTGAGCAATAAACACGCAGACTCAGAGATGGGTGGATAGTTCACAGGCTCAGGGGTGGGCAAGTAGTTATCAGTCTTGGAGTGGAGGCAAGTAGTACACAGGCTCCATGCAGGTAGGCAATAGGCTCAAGTGTGGTCAAGGAGCACACAGGTTTAGGGTTGTTTGATGGTTTACAAGTTCAGGGAGGCACGCAGCAGACTGGTTCGACAATGGCTAGTTCCATATATGCTTGAGGCAAGTAGCACACAGGTTTGAGAGGGAGAAAGTACCACACAGGCTTGAGGATGAGTAAGTGGCACAAAGGATTATTGGTGGGTTAGTATTAGCACACATGCTCAAAACAAGTGGTGTACAGGCTCATAGGTGTGTTATGGACCCATAGGGCAGATTGAAATACCCAAGTACAAAGCCAGTGGGAATCAATCAATATTAGAGCAACAAGCCCTTTCCAATTCTATACCACCACAAAGTGCCTGCAGTTTTTATTTATGAACTGATTTAATTTAAAAATAGTTTATCAAGCAGTAGGCAAACAATAAAGCCGAACAGCACTTTATGGTGGATTAGCGGCAGGGTTGGCCTTTGCATGGGTGAGCAGCTGGGCCCAGGCCCAGGGTGCCAATATTCTGAGGGGCGCACAGAGCTGGGTGCATTAAGGCTATTTCGCAAGCAGCATCCCTGTCATCCGGCTCCAGTCTTGTCTGTGCCCCTGCAGGCTCTCTGTCTAATTTGTAGTTTAAAGCAGTTTGCAGGTTTAAAGCAGTTTTAATGTTCATTATACTGTGGGTGATGTTTTTAACACCCCATTGGCCCGCTTCTTTGCCCTCCTTTCCTCCTCTCACCCCTGCTGACACACACCATCAACACCCTCATCACTGTGAGGCAGCAAAGCTATCCCTGATTTAGGTCAGATTGGGGAGGTCCAGAGATATTTGTATTCAGGGGCTAGTCACTGCTCGGCCAGGGACTGACCAGAGGCCAGCTCTGATTAGCGGCATGTGTTTGCAGTTGAGTGTTTTGTAAAAACGTGAAAGTCTGCCCCACCCGATGGAGATACGACGCCACCACCCTCCACACACTCAACACCGGCCGACAGCCAGCCTGCTACCGAGCCACCCCGAAACGCACCCACGGAGCATTCACATGCCGCGCCTGCAAGTTCACCTACCCTCGGTCCGGCACCGCGCCCGCCAGTACCGGCGACAACCACAACCACCTTGAATGCATCCTGCTCAACACCCGCTCCGTCCACAAACACGCCGCTGAACTCTGGGACCTCCTTGACTCCACAGCGCCGGACGTCGCCTTCCTCACGGAAACCTGGATGAACGCCTCCTCAGTCCCCGACATCACCATAGCCATCCCGGACGGCTACAAGATCATCCGGAGAGACCGCGTTAACCAAGCCGGAGGGGGCATCGCCATTGTCCACAGAAACACCATCCGCATCACGACCGACAACAACGACGCCATCACCACCGCCGAGCACCTTCACTTCAAGATACACACCGACCCCAAGACCACCCTCAGAGGTACCCTCATCTACAGACCCCCGGGACCACGCACCCACTTCAGGGAAACCATCGCAGACTTCATCAGCCCGCTCGCTCTCACCTCCTCCGACTACATCCTCCTAGGGGACCTCAACTTCCACCTGGAGAACAACAAGGACAACAACACCACCTCCCTGCTAGACAACCTCGCCAACCTCGGACTCAAGCAACTGGTCAACACCCCCACCCACCGAGCCGGCCACACACTCGACCCCGTCTTCTCCTCCAGCAACCACGTCTCCTTCAACCACGCCACCGAACTTCACTGGACCGATCACAGCTGCGTCCATTTTAACTTCGGGAAAACAACGACCCACCACCGCCCGCAACAAGCCCCCCGAAGTTGCTGGAGCAAGATCACCACCGACCAGCTCACCACCTCCCTGAGCCAAAACCCACCCTCCAACACTACGGACCCCAGCGAAGCAGCCCGCAACCTCACACAGTGGATCACTGACTGCGCCGATGCCCTCGCACCACTGAAGAACCCCCCAAGCAACCCTGACAGCAAAAAAGCCTCTTGGTTCACCAACGATCTCAAAGACTCCAAGAAATTCTGCCGTGCCCTCGAGAAAGTCTGGCGCCATGACCAATCAGCGGAAAACATGAGATCCCTCAAGAACGCCATCCGCGAACACCACCAGCTGATCTGCACCACCAAAAGGTCATCCTTCAAAGAACGGCTGGACAACAACGCCCACAACAGCAAGGAACTCTTCAGCATCGTGAAAGAGCTCTCCAACCCCAACGCCAGCAACAACGACATCACGCCATCACAAGACCTCTGCAACTCCCTCGCCACGTTCTTCCACCGCAAGATCGCCGATATACACGACAGCTTCGGCGCTCAGACCTCAGACCCTGCCACCGAACCAGCGCCCCCCACCACCACCCTCCACACCTGGACCCCCGTCAGCACGGAAGACACCACCCACACGATGAACACCATCCACTCAGGCTCCCCAGCCGACCCCTGCCCACACCACATCTTCAACAAAGCGGACTCCATCATCGCACCCCAACTCCGGGACCTCATTAACAACTCCTTCGCTTCCGCCACCTTCCCGGAGAGCTGGAAGAACGCGGAGATCAACGCCCTCCTGAAGAAACCCACCACAGACCCCACTGACCTCAAGAACTTTTGCCCCATCTCGCTCCTCCCCTTCCCCGCAACAGTCATCGAGAAAACCGTCAACAAGCAGCTGACCGCCTTCCTCGAGACGAATGGCTCCCTCGACCCATCGCAGTCCAGATTCCGAGCGAACCACAGCACCGAGACCGCCCTCATCGCAGCCACCGACTACATCAGGACCCTGCTGGACAATGGGGAAACTGCCGCCCTCATTCTCCTCGACCCATCGGCTGCTTTCGACACGGTCTGCCACCGCACCCTGACAACCCGCCTCCACCACGCTGGAATCCAAGGAAAGGCCCTGGAATGGATCACCTCCTTCCTCTCCGACAGAACCCAAAGAGTCCGTTTCCCGCCCTTCCGCGCAGCAGCCACCAAGATCATCTGCGGCATACCCCAAGGCTTCTCGCTCAGCCCCACCCTCTTCAATGTCTTCATGAGCCCCCTCGCAGCCATCGCACGCAAGCACAACCTCAACATCATCTCCTACGCTGACGATACCCAACTGATCCTCTCCCTCACCAACGACCCCGCCACCGCCAAGGCCAGCTTCCAGGAAGGTATGAAAGACGTCGCAGAATGGATGAAGCTCAGCCGGCTGAAACTGAACTCAGACAAGACGGAAGTCCTCATCCTCGGCCCATCCATCTCTGCCTGGGACGACTCCTGGTGGCCCCCGGCTCTGGGCACCCCCCCAAGCCCACGGACCATGCACGCAACCTGGGTTTCATCCTCGACTCCTCCCTCACGATGACCAGGCAAGTCAACGCCGTCACCTCCTCCTGCTTCAACACCCTCTGCATGCTCCGAAAGATCTTCCGTTGGATCCCCACTGGAACCAGGAAGACGGTCACCCAGGCCCTCGTCACCAGCCGACTGGACTACGGGAACGCTCTCTATGCAGGGACCGCTGCCAAACTTCAGAAAAGACTCCAGCGCATACAGAACGCATCCGCACGACTCGTCCTGGACATCCCCCGACACAGCCACATCTCCGCCCACCTGAGAGACCTGCACTGGCTCCCCGTCAGCAAGAGGATCACGTTCAGACTCCTCACCCACGCACACAAAGCTCTCCACAACATGGGTCCCGAATACCTCAACAACCACCTCACGTTCTACACACCTACCCTCCAGCTCCGCTCCGCCAGCCTCGCCCTCGCCGCCGTTCCACGTATCCGCAGAACCACCACCGGAGGAAGATCCTTCACCTACCTAGCGGCCAAGACGTGGAACACCCTCCCCACCCACCTACGACTGACCCAGCACCATCTCTCCTTCAGGAAGCACCTCAAGACCTGGCTCTTCGAGCAGTAGCGCCCACCCTCCCAGCGCCTTGAGACCCTCGCGGGTGAGTAGTGCGCTCTATAAATTTCGTGATTGATTGATTGAACATGCTATTTTCAACATTCATTGTCGGTTAGGAAAAAAGCATTATGTGAATTATGCATCTGTACATTCTATTGTGTACATCAAAAAATGGTGTGTGTACTTTTTCATATGCATTGCATTTCATTTGTTTTGAGACCCTGAAAGCTTTAAATGTGAAATGTATCTTCAAATTTAGGAACTTAAAGCTGGAATTGTCCTGATTACAATGTACTGAACCATGCACCAATTCAACCTTTGGAAACTTGCTTTCTAACCGTTCATTTATCAAATCATATAACGGGAAAACACAAAGTGACTATGTAATTAGAGAGGTGCAGAAGTTACATAATTGGTCACCGATGGTCACTCACTGGAGTCTGACACGCGTTGTCACATGAGCCCGACTCCAAGAGAGAGACCTGTCGAGGTCTGGCCAATAAATCTTGCCAGTTTCATCATTGGTAGCAGCGCTTTCGCGTGCTACTAGATTGACGGCCCTGCAAGGGACTGAGGCAAGATCCAGTCACCCAGCGCACCAAATACATACACAAGTATCTTGAAGTCTAGGACTGCACCCTGGCCGGCCTAGGGTCACCATAGCAATGGTACAGAGGATGAGTTCTGCACAGGTCCGGGCCAGTGGGCCCAGCCAGCTTGTAGGCAATCTGCAATCATGATGCAGTCCCTCAGAGCTTCCTTCAGCAGTGCAATCAAGCGCTGCTCTCATTGGCTGAGTGATTTTTAGCCAGGGGTCACAAATAAGGGGGCAGGGGTCACAACGGGTGGCTTAGGAGTAGCGGTTGCGAACCCTGGTGACCCCTAATTGACGTCCATGAGCAACAGCTTCTCCCTCTCTGTCCAAAGTGTTAGCCTGTCTACTACCACAAAAGAGCAGCCCCTTTCGCATGTGACTACCTTTTGCCCTTCAAAGGCAACTTCCCCGTTGAAATTCCCCTTTTGGGCTAGCACCCTGTTTGGTAATCCTGGCTGGAGGAGGCCTCACCTCTTCCCTCTGCAGGCTCTATGTGGTCCTTCCTGAGAGTCATTCGCTCTCTCCCTTGGAGGGCAGAAGGCTGTCTAGAGGACAGCAGTTTGTGCGCAACTGTAAATACTCACTGGAAACTTTGGGCAAAAAAGTGCCACTTTTTAAACTTACAGGGCCTGATTCACAGAACTAACTTAAGACAAAATCCTAAATTTACTACCATTTTGGTATTCACAGAAGACACTTACTCATTTTGGTATTCACAGAAGTTAGGAGTCCTAAGTTTAGGACTCTTAAATGCCTTCTGTGAATATCGAAAGTCTTAAAATTAGGATTTTTCTCAGTTTAGTAGTAGTAAAGTTAGGAGTCCTAACTTTAGGACTCCAAAACTGAGAAAAATCCTAATTTTAAGACTTTCGGTATTCACAGAAGTCATTTAAGAGTCCTAAACTTAGGACTCCTAACTTCTGTGAATACCGAAATGAGTAAGTGTCTTCTGTGAATACCAAAATGGTAGTAAGTTTAGGATTTTGTCTTAAGTTAGTTCTGTGAATCGGGCCCTCACATTGTAAACTAGTGATATTAAAACAAACTTGGACAACAAGTTGGGTTTAATTCACTCATTCTTTTGATACCTTGAAGTACCAACTTCAGTAGTCCCATTTGGAAGTTAGCACAGCCTAGTTGTCAGTGTGCAACTCCGTACTCGCCAATGGGACTACTAGCTTTTCTACAGTAAAAGTTACAACGCAAGGGTTTTACTGTTGGGGCATGTAAAGACACATGTCTTTCCTTTTAGGTCTTGCCTAGCGACACAGTGCATGCGCTGCTCGCTTGGCGAGATCTGTTGTCATCAATTTTCTGATGAAGGGGAACAGAAGATGTGCACGCACCCGGACAGGCAATGTGCACGTGTACGGCTCGCCGGAGTTTCAACAGAACGCTCGCATGGCGCGCTTTCACTTTCCTTAGTTGCAGTGGTGTGCTTTACTTTGTACCCACCCCCCTCCGGTTGTTCATGCACAACGCACGCGACTTCAATGAGAAAATATCTGCACCACACAAAACTGTGATTGTTGCGTTTTCTGCGGTGTAATGGCCGATGCCATACTGGTATGGGCTACAGGGGTCCCTTTTTTGTTTTCGGAAGGGGCTGGCATCACTGACAGTTTGGTAGGCTTCCTACGGTCATAGAACTTAATAGAGGTTTCGGCATATGGGGAGTTTTCGATCCTTGTGCATACTAATTCCAATTCATCTACCCTCACTTAGGCAGTTTCAGATGTCAACAGATATCGTCACTCTGATGGTGAAGCAGACTGGGGGTAAAATGGTTGGCCGCCCGACAAATGGGGGGTCCCCACCACCGTATACCGTCCACAAAATATGGCTAGATCGTCCGTTCATCAAGAAAGATCCACAAGTGGTGAAACAAAGTAATTTATAAAGCATAGGAAAATACTACACTGTCTCGTCTTTACGCCATCGTCATAATAAAAGCTGCAGGCCTCTTATTCGCCACTAAGTAATAATTTTATATTTCTGAGTTAAATAGGAACGAGCAACGCAAGATCCAGTGGTGCATTTCTAAAAAGGAAATGTGAACCAACGCCGACCACAGTGCATGTTTCCCTTCACTGCTGGCAGCCTGAAATGTGTATTGATGGGCATCAAGAAAGAAGTCTAACAAGAACATCCACTTACGTCTCTCGGATAACACTTCCGGTCAGTCTCAGTCCAGGCTCGCATCCTCCCCCAATCTTCCTTAGGCCGGTGCGGCCCCGCCTTCGGATGCTTGTCGAAGCAGCCAGAAGCTGAGAGGTCGTACAGTCCAGTTGGACCTGCAGCCTATATTAAAAGCTACCCGAGCCGGCGAATTTAGCCCCATCCCTTTCCTGGATCTCTTACTACAGTACCAACTTCTTACTAACAAGCATTTGCAATGCAATAGGTCTTGCACTTCCGAAAGTTTCAGCTATTGGCAATGTAAATAACAATGCCTTTTATTTATGTTTTTAAAACAAAAACAAAAATAAAAGGCATTATTGTGTGCAATGTCAATAGCTCAAACCCACGTAAATGCGAGACCTATTGCATTGCAAATGCTTGTTAATGTACAGCACCCTGCTTTAGGGATCGTTAGGCCTTCCTTAGGGCATATATATATGTAAAACATACTTAAAAAAAAATATATATATATATATATATATATATATATATATATTAAAAAAGGAAGGTTTGGCTTTTTCGTAGGTTTAAAAGGCAAACTAGAGGTAGCAGTTTAAAAGCCACTCTACCAGTCTGCTGTGGCAGACTGGGAGACGTGCTTTACTTTGTCACACTCAGTGCAGCACAACACCAGGGACACAGAGGCTTACAGGGCCTGGGTACCCCTAGTAACATATACAAGAGTCTTATAAAAAGATAACTTATGCTAATTGGGGTAAACCTATTAAACTCACAGTTTCAAAGATTAGAGCACGTGGACTGAGGCCTTGTCAACGGGCCCATGCGTTATAGTCATTACACCAGTACCTAATAGTCAGCAGATGAGGGTGTAACTGCAAAAAGCTATTTCTTCACAGAGCCTGAAAGTGAAAATTAGGCATTAAACATTCTATATCAAGTCATACGAGATGATGTTAGTTTAAGAACCGCATACAAAGTGCAAAAGAGATTATTAATGCATAGTGAAGATTAAGTATATTAAGAAGTAACCAGAACATCCAGTTTTGGAAAGATTCACATAGCAGTGCAAATAATTCATAATCCTGTTACTTAGGTCAGTAACGTTGCTCTTCGCTTTCAAATCTTCATCTGTGGCCACTCAATAACTTAAAAGCTGAGAAGATAAGCAAACTATCATTGAAAATCAAAAAAATTCACATGACCCTCATTTCAAAGAATTTTTTTTTCATGTTTCTACAAAGCAGTGAGGTAAAGAAATAAACTTGGTATAGGGACCATTTATTGTCAATTAGGTTCTATGAAATATAATCTTTTATACTGGATTTACCTATATCCCTGATCCCTAAAGGAATCTGAATGTGATCTGGAAGAAACCTTGTGAGAAATGTAAACACACAGGAGTACTATTAAGATACAGTAGCTAAGCATTGTACTTGTTTCTAAGTAGAAATGCGTAGACGTTATGCATAACACTAGAAAGCATCAGAGATCCACGCAACCATATTGCTGGTCCCTTGAATTATGTATGGGAATATATTGTGTAGTTACAGTCCAGAAGGCAATCTTATTTTAACTATAGACATGCAAAGGTTATAGGCTGATATTCAAAATGACATGTAAACTAAATTGCCAACCGGCTACCACAGGTACCAACAACTGGGCACTGAGAGCACTGACCTTCTTTCAAGTTATACGTGGCATCAATGCAAATTTATTTACTCCACCATTTATTCAAATGCTTTGCTTTATTTCTTTCTGGTATTTAGATATTTCCAGGTACTACGTCACTTTATGATGGAAGAAGAGACACTAAATTGTTTGCTGCCTCGTCACAAAGGCATTTTGAAGTATGTAAAGTGGTATTTCTTCAGGATTGTTTCACATACTATTACATTGCTTAGTAAATAAGCTCCAGAACCACCTAACAAGCAAGTGCAATGGGAATATTCACAAAGCATTTATATGCTGTTTATACAAATACAAAGACTCGGCTCTCTGCACTTTTACTAATAAATTGCACTTTTCCTGACTGATTCATAAAGGCATGTGAAAGTATGCAAAAGAGTGTTTTTTAGTACTACTTTCCCTACTCATTCATGCTTTTGTGAATCAGACCCTATGTTTTTGTAATTAACATTCTGGCATTTCACTTGATGTAGGAACATTTTCCTGCCTTACTATTTTGTATGCAAATATACAGGAATAGCAGTTGCAGGTTTTTAGTAATCTGCTTTACAGTGATGTAGATTTCTGAGGCGAGACTAATTGCTTATGGATAAGTTCAAAATGGAAATACATTGGAGAATATATTTAGAATTATGCTTATGGTATATCTACTTGAAGATTCCTCACTGATTGAATCTCCAAGGCACCAGACTGGACGAGGAACATTCTTGCACTATAATCTGCTTGCCGGTAGATGGTGCGTTTGGCCCCCTGGTGACTTCATCCTACCCTAGATATGATGACACAGAGCTGCATGTAGACACCATCCCTGTACAATGACATCAGTTCCAGTTTTATTGAACAAATTAATATTTCTCCAATTTGAAATCGGCAGGATAGCTGGACACAGCTCCAAGTCCTGCAACAAATGCCTCTTGATGCACATGAAGGTGAAAAGGGAGCAACAAGCCACACTTTACATAGCCAAGCACAACAGACAAAAATGTCCCAGTCATTGTGTTTCAGTAACTGTAAGTCAAAGTATAAGATAAAGAAAATTCACAAAAACATATGCCAATTTCTTTGAATTCTAGATCTTCCCGTTCTCACTAGAGTGAATATAGTTGGCCTTCACAGTACACTGCTCCGGCTTTGTCGTTCTCTCTGGAACACTTTCCAGATTTAGATGGTATGTGCCCCCAGTTCCTGGTGCCATCATCAACTCCCATTCAGGTAGCTGCTTTTATGGAGGCCATTCTACATATTTTCAATTTCACTCCTATTTCCATTCTCTTTGGTGTGTCTTCTGGCCTTGGAGAACTGATGAGTCCTCCCCTGTCATCGACTCACCCCGCTCAGTCTGCACTGCCTCTGGCACTGAGCCATTCTTCTAAACTTTGAATGATGTCGCTCCATTGGCAGCGTCTCTAATGACATCTGTACTGTATCTATTGGTGTCAGCTCTGGATTTGAAGCAGTTGTCATTAGGGTTTACTCAGTGGCATGCTACACAAATACAAAAGTGCAGTCCGGTATAGAAGATGCTTCCCCTGCAACCTCACTTTCTTAACATTAGTATCTTTCCAGTGGTGGCAGTGGTGGCTGGTAGGGTACAGGGACAGGGGTGACGGGCTGAGGTGGCAGGGATCATTAAAAAACACTTACCTTTTCCACCATTTCTCCTCTTCGTCTTCGCTTTTATTGTCTTCCTAACTCCAGTCCCGAAGAAGCAGGAAGCAAATAGGCTCCTCAAAGCCAATCACAGTGCTGCAATGCACCACTGTGATTGGTCTGAGCACTATGGATCGGCACTCAGACGGGGACAGGGATCCTGTGCTTGTTCCCCACCAGGCTGCGCATGACTGTTTGGCCAGCCCAAGTCAGCCAGCCAAGCAGTCATGCGCACTTAGTGTGCACAAAACACTTCTCCTCCCGGAGCCACCTGCCCGCCCCGCCCTATCCCAGCCCCGCTGGAATGAAAAATAAAATGTTAGTAGAGGTATTATCATTTTTTTTTTTACATTTTCACTGATTTAAGAGCAGTTGGGCAACGCTCCTCCGCCTTAGCGGAGGAGCTGCCCCTGTTAAAGAGGATGGAAGATTTTTTCGGACCTCGTTCAAATGCCTAGCCCAACAGGATGAAGCTAATGATGAAGAGACTGTCAATTTACTCTCCCCACACTAAACTGATGCTGGTCTTTGCTGGATTTACAGATCGCCAGTGGCCTTCCTACTTCAAATGATTTGGATCTTGATTCACCACATGGCCCATTACCGAGGAGAACATTTCTTTGCTGCAATAATTAGGAAGTGTTGGAGCAACTTTTTCCTACTGAGGAGACAAAGGAGAATTTGCTGACAGGAACCCTTGAGCCTGAGCCTTCTACTTAAGAACCCATTTTGTCTGTCAATGTGGCCTTGATCGACCCAATTTTGGCAGCCTGGTCCATGTCCTTTCAGATCCACTTATTAAACACCCCACAGCAAAACGCCATAAACAGGCACCTGGGAAATTAGATCAAAAGTTCTAATGAAACACCCTGTGCCCAACAACCCAGTGATGCAAGCCAGCAGTTGTAAAGTTAACCCAGCAGAGGGTTGAAACATATTAATGCAATGAATCAGCAGTTATTCTCTCCTTAAATGCTTCTTGTCTCGAAACCCTTTGGAAAATGGCTCACAATATTTTGCCAGATTTCTTGGAGGACCTACGTTTGATATTTGTACAGACAGGATTGTCAGGATGCGGCCAACCAGTTCTCACTATCTGGCCTAGATTCCAAAGATTTGGTCACGTGTGCTGTAACAACCAGCTCTTTATTTACAGTCACACTGGATTTTCTGAAGATGTCCAGACTTCTTTGATGGATATGTCCCTTGATAGAGCTTCAGTTTTAGTGAGAAAGCCAACGCTGCTTTGAAAATATTCAAGAATAATCAGGCCTCCGCATGCTCTCTGGGTCTGGCCTCCTCAGCATATCAGATTCAAAAGTTCAAAGGTTATTCTAGAGACTTCAACTTCCACCAACATCAGCCATCGCAATCAAGTCGACAGGCCTAACAAATTTTTTAGGGCTTCAGAGACTGAAGTGGTGCTGAGAGAAAGGGAAAGATGTAGCATCAACCGTGCTTTAGTATATATTTGAATGCACGTGTCACTAATGAGGGTGTGGGGGCAATGGATTCAGCATTAACTAACCCACTGAAATTCAGTCACATCAGATCAATGGATGTTGCAGATTAACTAACTTGGTTAAGCCCTACCCTTCCTGGATGATCCTCCTTATTCACCCTTAGTTTTCATGCAGGTATCAGCGATTCACCCTAGCTAGTATCCTCTACCGGGAGGTGTTAATGTTGCGATAAAGATAATGTCCACGGCAGAGGGAGGATCAAATGCTACTCCCATTACTTTCAGGTACTGAAAAAAAGAATTTTGTCCTGTTCTGGATCGCTGTACATTTAACACATTCATTCAAGTTCAAAGGAGATGTGGCCTGACAGTAAGAGCTTAAGACCGTGGAACTGGGGATCCATCTTGAAGTCCTGCCTTTGGCTCAAGATCCTATGATTCTTGGAAAATCACTTCATCTTTCTATGCCTAGAAAAATAAAAAATAATGAAAAGTAAGCTCACCTTGTGTAATGTAATCTTGTGTTCATGTAAGGTGCACTAATGCCCATGGGCTACATTCGCACTATATAACATTGAGAAAAAAAAAGTACAAAATAAACTCAGAAGCTGGGAATAATAACATTCACACAAATTCTGCTGGCCTTGGACCATGATGACTGGATAGTTTTCTGGCATCTGCAGGACACATACTTTCATGCACCAGTTCTACAGTGCCACAGTAGATAACTGCAATTTGTGGTGGGATCCACTCAATTTTAACAATTTCAATTCAACATCTTACAATTTGACCTCTAGGGCATTAGGAAGGTCATGTTGGTGGTCATCTCCTATCTGTGATGTTTGGGGACATGTATTCCCATACCTTGACAACAGACTGTTAAAGACAGACTTTTCTCAGTTAATGTTGCTTAACCTTCAGAGAGTGATGTTATTATTGTTCAACCTGAGGTTCTCCGTCAATGAGTCCAAATCTCATCTGCACTCTTCCCAGAGGCTACCCCTCTTTGGGACCATCTTGACAAAAGGCGCTTTAAAGGCCTTTCTTCCCCCACATTCCGATACCACCCCTACATGAGTGTTGGGATCTGATCAAGGCTTTGCGACATTGTTTGTCATCAGAACGCATTGATGCATGTCGTTGCAACTCTCTATTTAGTGACGATTCCCCCTTCAAGGGCCCACCTAATTGTGATTCAGAAGGAGTTGCAAACCCCCTTCTGTGAGTCTGAAAGACTTTTTGACTCGCAAACGTGGTGAAGTACATGTAAACACACTACTTTGCAGTCGCAAACCCTGTAGTTTTGTAAATTGGAAGTCCTGCGACCTCAAAACCGTGCTATACATCCAAACAATGTTTCACCCACAGACACAGTCACGCATTTGGGACAAGGTGTTCACTCTAGACAGATGTGCAAGCGCATGTCTCCTGAACACTGGAGACGGGGACCTCTGTGCAGGGTGATGGCTTGCTTAATAGCACTACGCCCGTGCAGCCTCGCCCTTCTTGAATAATAGAGTAACAGTGCTGCCAACTGCTTTAGAGTTCGTCAACCCAGCCAATCCATTTTGATGGAGTTTATTTTTTAACCATAGTTTTGGAGTAGAAATGTAATTCTGTACCCAATGCCTGTGTTCTCCTGGAGTGCTGGTGTATAGGAGAGCACAGAGCAGGCAATGAGCACATTTCTCTGTAGTATGGCTTTTATGATGGGAGTACTTCTTCAAACAAGGCGTGCTGGGGGGCTGGGGGGCGGGCACAGACAAAAAATAGGAGATGGTGCTCTGCAGCAGCCCAGCATCCTGTGCATGACCAGACTTCGTAAGCACAGCCTCAATTACAAACTCTGACATACATTTGCACAACCGCATATCCATGCTTTTGAATGCAGCCATGTGGACTCTGTGATTTTTCCCAAATTCACTTGCTGAAATAGACAGAGCTTAAGATATGCCTGAGGAAAATACACAAAGAAAAGGTTTGATAATTACTTGATATTCTCATGCCAATGGCGAATTAGAGAAAGTAAATATATTGCATGGTTGCATTGTGAGCGTATCTGCAAATCATAAACATATTTTGAAAATTAAACTAAAAATTATACTTATTTTCATACAGTTTGCCAGACATATCAAGAAATCAGAAGGCCAGAAAACACCAAAAGTTGAGTTACAGATTTCAATTTATGGTGTGAAAATCCTAGAACCAAAGACAAAGGTAAGGAAAGTTCCTTTGTAATAAGATTGACAAAGCATCTGGAATGCATTAGAAGACTTATCACTTAAAAGAAAGTAATTTTGACTTACAAGCATTATTCTTCCTTTCATTATAAAGTCGGGATAATTCTTTCCCAGTTGGGAAAAGAAGCTACCTGCTAAGTCTTAACTATTTTATTTATCGGAGTATGCTGATGGTGAACAAATTCAAACATTGTCCAGGGAAACCGCAAGCAAAATCAGCCTGTACACAACCAATTAAATACTCGAGCGCTCTATGTTCCATCGTTGTTTGCGTTGTGACTGAAATGAATGTTATTTTTAAACTAAAGTCAGGAGCGCCTGAAAATTTACAGCATGAATTACGCAGTTTTGATTCGTCTCAGCTATAGGCTACGCTCAGACACGTGGCAAGCACAATCATTTAACTGATCTGGGTTATATTTAAGTTCTTATCAAGTGCTTACAGGTTGCTCCTTACCACTTCATTCTTTACCGAAAGGTTTACACAAAACGTTAGTACCTATTCAGTTGGCTAAGTAGATTGTGCTGGCTAGTGAAGCATGTTCCTGGTTAAGTTCCCAGCACTGGGTTTGCAGAGGGCTCCTATCGGTGGATCTTGAGCTCCGGTTGAAGGTTCTCTCCAGTCAAAGTTGTTCAAACCTTGGTGATCCGCTCTGTCTGGATGTAACTAAAAACAAGCATTGGCATAGCCAATAGGTCTCGCCATTGGGACCTTATAAGTGTTTAGCCATGCAACAGTTGCATAACTAAATACTTATAAGGTCCCAAAAGGGAGCCCTATTGGCTATGCAAAGCGGCCGTGGGGCCGCGAAAGTAAAAGTGATCGCGATCGGGATCACGATCAAACATCAAAGCGGCCGCGAAACCGAAAGTAATGGCGGTAAAGCGCGGTAAAGCACGGCGCGCGCACCCGCGCACATGCACTGTGGCTCTAGGCTGGCCTGGTAGCACTTTTTGGTGCCCTCTCAATAAGTCTCGCCAGACCAGCGCATGCGCTGGGTCAGGCGAGACCTAAAAAAGTGCTCATTCACCCATTCACATTCTCAGGAGGGACATACACAAGATGCTCCTTGCCAGTGCTTATTTTGTAAAATAATGAGTACTGGTGCCCCAAGCTCTGCTCAGAAGTCCACGGCCATTGCTATTAAATGTCGGCAGTGGAATACCCAGGCGCCTGGTCTTAATCTAGTACCAGGAACTACTTGGCCCTTTAGCTCACTCTTGCAGGTTGCTGCTTTATCAGTTTTTGAAGGTTTCTCTTCTTCAGTTTTTGCTTAGTTTATTTTTCCCTCTCTTGGTTGAGGCAATTGTCTGATGCAAAAAAATATGTTGCTTTACCCAAAAAGAGTGCCTGTGGTAACCTTTGGCCTAAATTAAGCACTGCTCCTTACCCAATAGTTGCCATGCAAAGACTCTGCTGCGCCCATACTCACCTGAGATGTTATAGAAATACACTTATTGTTGTGTCGTCATTTCGCACAGTCTAAACCAGAGGGATTATTCTTCAGCAGGCCTTCTATGGTCCATTTGTGATTGCCCTACTTCACAGAGTCTCTCACAGATGGTACTGCAGTTTCAGTTGATTTGGGTTTTGCAAGACACGTTTTGTGGAGACCCATATAGGGTTTTACATTTTAGAGCAGAATTAATTGTAGAACTCACTGGAAGTGGCATGTTCCTTTGGCCTTGCACTGTATGATGTGAAGCAGGCACCAAGAAGTTTCTTGTTACAACTATCAGTGTTTTTGCGATAGTGACTGTTTCAGTGAGTTCATGAGACTGATTGTAAAAAATTGGGCTGTTGATAAGGGGTAATTAACCCTTCTCAAGCAAAATAACCACAATCCTTGTCAGGGTGAACCACAAAAGTGGCAAAATTAACCTGTGCTTAACCCTCTGGTAGCTTTACAAAAAAGCATTTAGGCATAACTTAGGGGCCCGGTGTTAAGTTTTTATGCTGCACTCAACCAGTAATAAAATGAAAACACAACACAATAAAATACCCACACCAATTTAGAAACATTGACGAAAATGTTAATAAATAAAATGACAACATAAGAATTAAATCCAATCATTAGAAAGTGGAGTTATAATTTTAAAAAGTTTTTAGAAAAAATAGCACCTAAAAGATCAAAGAACACACTGTAGGTATCTGGTCGCATGTGAAAGGGCCAAAGTCAAAAGTTAAGGTTGACCGCGATGGAGTGTGGTTCAGATACACAAGGTGCATTGGGCCCGGTCTCGGCTTACCTTCAGACTTATAAGAATTTTCGAAGGCCCATGACTTCCTTCAGCTGGGCAAAGCAGAAGACTGTGTCCGAGGAGGAGTCGCCGCTGCCGGCGAGCACTGGATGAGATCTCAGTGAAGCTGTCGATAATGGCAGAAAAAAATCTCTGATTGGGGAAAAGCTAAATTTCCAGCCCGAGGAGGTTGTCGTCATCGATGAGGAATCTGTTGGGTGGATCCCATCAAAGGAGAACAAGGCGGTCCTTCTGAAGTCTTTCACAAGTCTAGGAGAGTACTAAAGAGGAAGTTTAATATTTATATTGGCTGCCAGCAATTGGCGTTGGCGTGACATCCTGGCTACCTCCACATCTGGTTCTGGAAAGCTCTTCTCTTCCCTGCCAAAGCTTCAAGAAATCTGGGGTGACAAAAGACTGGTGTCAAGTTCCTTTGTGTGTGTGTGCTGGAGCCTGCCCTATGAAATGTAAGTGGGATAGGAAGCAACTGTGCCCCACATATCCAGGCAGGATGACCCATCTTGCCAACATCTATTTCCCTTTTGTCTTACTGGGAGCAATACACAAAGGCCAACTGTCAAGCTATGTGACCCAACTTTCTCAAAGTATACAAAAAAGTGATGTATTAAATGCTTGAATTAATCTGAGCCACTGGTAATCACTCAGGTACGCAACCCAATATATTGTGTTTTTGCTTGACATGCCAACTCAGCTTGGACCCACCCTTATGCAAATCAGTCTTGACCCTGCTCCACTAGGAACAATCCAACATACCATTGATTGCCAGTACCCGCCCCTCCATAGGTGCCCGGCTGGGCCCTATGTGAGTATCCTTTACTATCCCTCACTCTTTGTGTGTGATGGGGGGCATAGGTGCCTTTGCAGGCCTAAGTCGTGGGTGTTACCGTTATGGTCCATTAGCATCCATGGTATGTGCGGACACACAGTCCTATTTTTTTGTCTGGGGCCGTTTCGTGTTTGGGTTCTAAAAATCTGGTCACCTGCGATAGACAACCTATAAGTGGCACCCGTTCTTCAGCACTTGTTCACACATTCAAATAATCTCCTCCCCAGGATACCCTCTGGCCTTCTAACTTCCTGCTGCAGGATTAAAGCCAGCAGGGAACAGCACCAGGCTGCAGGACACCTCAATGGTCCACACACCTCCTTAAGGTTCTAGTTGAATCCTGATGGTCACAGGCTTGAATCTCTACAAGCCAGGATGATTCCGTCTTATATCCTTTAGAGGCCCATAGCACCTGTCTTACTGAAGATGGGTGGCAGCAACATTCTATTTATAGAGAAAAATAATGTTTCTAACATCTGAATGGTGCACGTGTGGCACCAGCATGGCTTTCTAGTGCTTTGAGGCATCAGAGTTGGCACTTTCACACAATTCCCAGGTTTCCATGGCAGACTGGAGCCTGAGACGCCCAGTGATGATGTTTGGGTTGGTATGCCCTGCCTGGCATGATGCTGGGCTCTGGGTTAATCCCTTGTATGCTGAATGCTAGGTACTAATGAGGCTCAGGGTGGATCAGTGGTGAGGGTGAGAGGAGGCAGGAGGGTGACCGCTGGTTCCATGTTCGATGGATCGAGAGACCACCAGAAAACCAGACAACTCATAGGTAGCAAGCGCTATATAACTTAAAAGGTGTATGTGCAAAGTGCACCTTCACTCTTGGCGCTGAAATAAATTACTGTTAAATAAATACTGTTACCCTGCTTCATGCTACTGATGTTATCGACCTCAGATGGCTGAAATATATAACCATTTGAATGCAATAGGTCTTGTATTTACGCGAGTTTGAGCTATTGACATTGCAAATAACAATGTCTTTTATTTTTGTTTTCGTTTTTAAAACATAAATAAAAGGCATTGTCATTTACAATGCCAATAGCTTAAACTCGCGTAAATGCGAGACCTATTGCATTGCAAATGCTTGTAATAGCAAGTTATGAACAGCTCCATCCGTATCAGTCAAGCCTGTGTATCTGTGTGGTGCTGCATCCTGACTGTGCAGTGCACACATGTGTGTATGTGTGTGCCCACTTGCGCGTGATGCTTCACATTTTCATGGATGAGCGCCAACTGTAATATTTGACACTGTGCACCCAAATGTACCTGTGCCACTCTGCCTTTTCCTCAGTAGGTGTTCGTGTGTTGTTGCATATGTTTCTGGAGGAGTATCCGCCTGTGTTCCTTTGCGTGAGTATGTGCAGCTCACCTCAGTCTGCGTGTGGTTCTCTATATGTGCCTCAAAGTGTCAGCTTGTGTGTGCATCTGTGCGCTTGCCTTTGACCCTGCTATACCATGGCTGCGTATGTTTGTTGCTGCAGATGTTCCTTGAGGTGCGAGGGTGTTCTGTGAGTGTGTGTGTGTGTGTGTAAGAGAGAGAGAGAGGTGCACGTGTGCCATCCTGCCGTGTTTTCATGCGTGTTTGCTGCTGCAGATGTTCCTGGAGGTGTGAATGTGTTCTGACAGCAGAATGTGTGCATTGCTGTGGGGTCTGTGTGTGTGTGCATTCCTGTGTGTGTGTTGCTGCATATGTTTTCAGAGAGAAGCCTCGGCATGTGTTGGCTGTACGGCTGTGTGCATGTGCGCCACCCTGCCGTGACTGTGTATGCTTGCGTGTGTTGGCCGTGCGGCTGTGTGCATGTGCGCTACCCTGCCGTGGCCATGTGTGCTCGCGTGTTTTCACAGCAGCCCTGGCCAGAGCCTGCTGCCTTGTGTGTGCGCGGAAAGGTAGGGAAGGGGCCGCCATGCAGAGCGCTGCTCTCCCCCCCCCCCCCTCGTCCCTGCTTCCCACTTGTTGTAAGTGTTCCTGGCTCGGGCCTTTTACCATGACCTATTTTCGTGCTCCCTGTGGTTGGCCGGGAAGTTAGTTGCGGCCTCCCTTTAAGAAGGTCACTTCCCCTCCTCCCCCCTGATGAATCATCTAAAGGAAGGGGCTGGTAATTGGATTGAATAAGCTGGGTGTTAGCAGAGGATCCAGTGGATTGTTATGCTAATCAGATGAGATCAGCAGCCTCGGTGCCCTTCAGGCTGGCAGGTAAGAAGAAAGCAGACCCCGATCTGCCAGACAAAGGGGGCAATAGATTCCTTGTAGCCCCTAACCCCCCGGGCCTGCAAGGTACTTAGGGCTGCTAGAGTATCTCTACCCTGAGATCCTGCATACCGTGGGGTTAGTGCTTTGAGGCTGGCTGGCAAACCGGAAGCAGATCCTGAATCCAGCGAGTCTTATATGCGTAATAGTCCAACCCCAACGCTGACTGCCGCTGCTGGAGCGGCACGTACAGGTCTCCTCCAATGCTCCACAGCTGTCCGCCCTCGCTCACCTGCCCGCGCACATTTAAGCCGTAAGCGAAACTGAAAGCGCGCCGAAGCACCGTGCCCGCACAGCAAACACGTGCACATCTTGTGCTGAAATGCCGCAGGGGAGGGAAAGTGAAAGCAAAATGGGCCTGATGGAGACAGGGAGGGAGCGAGCAAGAGGGAACGCGAAAGCGCGACATGCCGTGAGCGTGCACATCGGCTGTCAGGGCACAAACGGACATCGCCAGAGAAGACATGCTGTGAGCGTGCACATCGGCTGTCCAGGCACACACATGTTTTGTCCCCCTTCGGCCAAGAAACCGACAACAATAGATCTCGTCAAGGCAAGCAGCACGCATATACTGCATCATTACGCGAGACCTAAAAAGGATTGCCACAGTCCTCACCCTGCAAATCCTGGGAGGTTCAGAGGAGTTAATTCTGTCATTCAGCTCAGCCAATTGTTTGCTCCTGAGAAGCATTTCACACCTATACAAATGCTAACCCCTGGCTGAGAGAAGTTTGAGAGCGAATGCCTAAAGTAGATCTAGAATGGGTTGACTTACTAATATTTAAATGGGAGGTTTTGACCTGTCCAAAGGGTTTAATTGGACAAGTCGAAATGCAGTTTTACATTTATACGGTTAGGTCACACTGGTAGGCCTGAAGCCATGTTTGCCATGGCTGTCACTGTAGTAGATGGTACAATAGGTACTGCAGTCCACTAGTGGTATTCAACTTACAGGCCCTGGGTATATTTTGTAACATATACTAGGGACTTATAGGTAATTTAAATATACCAATTAGGAATATGCCAATTTAACTGTGTTTAAAAAGCAGGCACAGACATTTTACTGCTGGTTAGCAAGGTAAAGTGCTCAGAGTTCTAAAACCAGCCAAAATAAAGGGTCCAGCATGAGATGAAAAATATGGGTGACCTCGCAGAAAAGGTGAATTTTCTACAATAGTGAACAAGTCTAAGTTCCCAGTGGTGTATCACAATTGAACAGTGCATAACCAGTTTGACACTTATGTAATTATTAGGTAAATTTGATTATGGTGCACTGGAAGGGGCCCTGCACTGTCCTTTTTTTCTCTGCCAGGGACCCATGGCATTTGAAGCCCAGAAATAGATTTGAATGACTGAGAACAAGTGCCACCCTCCTGTTAGAACATGGCTGAAATTCAAGGTAGAAGAAAACATTTCTGCTTGTGATTCTGTAGCAGGAACATAGTGAGATAAAGGGACTATGTATAAATGTCAGCTAGTCAACACCTTAGGGTTTAGCTGCACTATAAGGCTACCCAAGGAAAGGGAAATATTGGTTGTAACTCAGCGTGATCATATTTTGGATTTCATTTATTGGGTGACAAGCCATCTACTTATGTTCTTGCTAAAATCCTTGAAACTAGTTTGGGGTCTATATGTATGAATAGTATAGACATTGATGAGCGTGTGAAACCAGATGGGGCTCTGGTGCCTCACAGTTGTTAGGGGTTGGACATTTATCTGAGCAATCATTGACGGGGACTGCATTACCTATATGTAGCTGTGGGCTCAAGCCAGATTTTCAAGTGGCTGTTTGGAGCTTTTGTAAAAAAAAATACAATGCTGTATTCATGCATGTATTTGTTGATGTTTTGAATTGTGGAGGACTGTGAATAGCTGATCCTTCAACTGGTAGTTTAGCTTTTAAAACTCAGTGATGTGTACAGCTGCAAATTAAGAAGATGTGGAAAGATATTTGGGGCTGACGGTGTGTGAGGAGGCTTTGTGAGGCATTAGTCTAGCATCATATAAAGCACCGTAGCGAGTTGCAAAAGGGGTGATACTTTGACCCATGTGGTACATATCACAATGAAAAAGGAAAACTGTTGTTTTAAATCAGTCAGGAAAGGGATGTCAAGGACTGTCACTGGTTTCCTTTGTGATTGCCTTAAGAAAAGGTGACTCCTCCCAGTGGTAAAAAGAAAGAAAAAACAGCCTTGGCTATATGGGTATTTCTTGACTGAAAATGAAAAGCTTTGGAATAGCTGGAAAGCAAGACACCAACAGTACGCTGACAGAGAAAGAGTCTGGCATAATTCTTCAGGCTATAAAATCCAATAGGGGCTAACAGCCTCAGGAAAAAAAGAAGAAAAATCAGGAGCGAAAAGTATCTATGTTGGGCAATGACCACAATGAAATACAGGGTAATCAAAAACATTGCTAAACACCCTTCTCACACCCAAGCTCCCTTATATACAAGTATAACAGAATCTAACTGTAAAAGAAAATGATGAATCGCTATTGGGGCAGGGAAGCTCTGGCAGAGCAAACTGGGAAGATGACCATCTTGCCTAGGAAAGTATATAACCCTAACAACTCCGACTGTCACATCAAATGTGCGACGTCCTGCCCTTGATCCATCTGACATCTCTAATCCTCTGTACCACTATACTCTTTCCCCTGAACTCTCAGCCCAGCAGTGGCGTAGCTAGACCATTGGGCGCCTGGTGCGGCCCCGGCGTTTGCCGCCCGTGTTCAGCGGCATGTAAGAATGTAAGAGCAGGGGGTGGTGCTGATGGATTCCTGTGATGACCAGGGTGGGGGAGCTGGTGCGATTCCCACACAGCAGCCGCCCCTCAAAGCCCCTCAACGAGTGAGGCGGTGCGGTGAGACAGCCACCCCCAAAACTCGTGTCGCTAGGGGCCGTCCACTTCTCCCTTGCTACGCCACTGCAGCCCAGTATTCTGGATCATGCACAGAGCAGCCTGCTGCCAGCAATCTTCTTTGAAGTCAACCGTGCTACTTCAACAGAACCAACAATCGCTCTCTTGTGAGTTCTGCTGTGGACTTAGAATAGGAGATGACAATGACGCAGTGAATGGGTGTTGGAGAGAGGCTTAGTGACTATATGGGAAGCATGTCTCGTGACCGGGAGGAGGTGGCAGTGTAGAGAAGGTGTGGCTGAAATATAAACTAGTAGTGAGTGCGATTGTAATAAAGCAGAAGATTCAAAGTTACAAGCCTGTTATCTGAATTGATGATTTCAGTGAATCTGAGACAAAGCTGTTTAGGGTATTAACAAATGTGTATAAAAACTCTCAAGAAACAAGCTGAAGATGTTTAACAGTATGCTAAACACTGGTGCATATTACCCCAGTTGCGTAAATGAGGATTGTTGTTTTCAAATGATCTCTCCTCTAGACTATTGTTGGGTAAGTAATGAAGCGGGTGATGATAAGAGTAACCAATATCAAGAGAAGTCAGCATGTACAGTAAACCAAATGGATGGATCGGCTATCATCAGATAATGGAGTATTAGCTTGAGTAGCGAGGAAAAGAGTGACATAAACAGCAAGTATGCTAGGAATGTTTGATGAAGTCTGTAGCAATTGAAGATATGAAACAATATTGATTTTAAAGAACGAAAGCCCTCACCCACCCACGGGTAGCATGCCTAATCATCGGGCCTCACCACGCATAGGTAAAGATATTCTGTCAATGTTGGATACAACCCTGGGAAACCGTGGAGCGATTGAGGTGGAAACCAGCCACTATATGGTTATTTGAAACTTCTGGGGTGGGGATAAATTTATTTTGAGATACAGAGAGGGACTTGTAACACTGACATGCCTCTCATGGAATCATATTGGTTAGCCTCACTAGCTTGCACCAGCTGTCTATCTCTTTAAGTATGGGTTAAATATCATCTTCTAGGAATGATAGGGGTTCTAATTTAAAATCGTAAAATCATTTGTTGTAGATGTGAAATTGATTTTTCACCCTGGGCAGTGGGTTAAAAACGCTTATGGGTATCAGATGAAAAATCCACTTTCATCCACCTTCTATTGAACACGTGGTGGCATTTGACTGCAGTGGAAGTTGATTGTAAATTGCGGTTCTTTTCCATTTTTATTGGTGAATTGAGTTTCACACCTGGCCACTTAGGGGTATATTTATGAGAGGTTTGTGTCATGTTTTCACCACACAACATGGTACATGCAGGACGCAAACCTCTAAGTCATATTTATGAAGCCACACAAACCCACTTTCCTTAGCTTTGAATGACTTCAAACATATAGAGTAATGCAATGCAGTGCAAATCGCTATGTTACATTATTTTGCGCAAAGTAGGCGTTCCATGGGCGTTGCAGTGGATGTTCCCACGCAAATATAGCAACACAAAAAGATGATGAACGCAATGCTGAACGTTGTCAAATACTCACCTCCAGTCACAGATCTGGGTTAAATTAAATGTTTTTATGTTATCCATGCCAACCCAATTTGGACCCAGCCATATGCAAATCAGTCTTGATCTTGCTTCCCTTGGGAACAATCCAGCTCAAAATGCCAGGTCAGGTCCTTCCTGGACTGGTAAACAAGCATCCTTGGGCCGATTTTGGGGTAACATTCCTCATCAGCCATGCTAACTTGAATCCAGTGGCACAGCGAGCATGAGACCCACGTCTAATCATACCCTTCCCACTTAGGGTGAATATAGCAACATAAAAAGATGAAGCACGGAATGCTGAAAATTGTCAAACACTCAAAACCCATTCACAGATCTGGGTTAAATCCATCGTTTTTTTACTCACCATGTCAACCCAGTTTGCACCTATCCATATGCAAATTAGTCTTGACCCTGCTTCCCCTGGGAACAATCCAGTTGCTCCCTGGACCGGAAAACAAGCATCCTGGCACAGGATGCAAATCCCTTGGTTTTTGACTCAATCCCAGATTTGCCAAACCTGGTGAACCTGGAAATGCACCTAAATGATATGCCTCCCCAGGTGAGGCATAACGAGGAGAAATATCCTTCTTTCTCCTAATTTCTTCTTCTTTCTATGTGTGCTGCGTTATGCACCACACCCAGAAACAGAGAAAATCATCTCAGGATTGTTTTTGTGTGGGAAGGTGCCCCGCCCTCCACAAAAACAATCCTAGCTACAACACAGGCACTCTTGCCCATGAAGCAAGGGTGCCTGCGTTGGCGCTAGGCTGCCAAAATGGCACTAGCGCAGGAGGAAAGAAAAGGAATGCACCATAACCCAGGGGCCAAGTACAGGGAGCACGCTCCATTAATATTTAAACAAACTGAATAGGAAGCACCTCTTGGCAGAAGGCTTCAGGCTTTGTTTCGGATGTCTATTGCATCTATTGAGTATGCTGTTTTGAATTTCAGTCCTGATACCACCCCATGCGGGCTATCTTGGAACAATTTGGCGCGTTTTTCAAAATGCATCCCAATTTCAGGCAAAACCATGGTATACTGACTTATCCAGTTTTATCCTGTGCGATCCCCCTGTGTGCGCAAACCCTAATTTTGAAGTTGTCCTTTGAAATAATGTGCAAAACTTTTATATAAAAAGAACTCTTTTTGCCACAATTCTTGGAATGCCATTATCTACTTTGACGTTATTCCATGATATCCTGTCTGACATTTGCTTGATTGTGGGAATTTCAGCCCCAATCCTTGTGTGTCCTCTATATATATATATTTTGCATCCTGATGATGACCCTACTCTAAATATCTATGCTCAGGGGTCGAAACATAGACACATAACATATGTGGACTGTGTTTTTAAGAAATTGATGGTGGATACCACACTTGTTTTTCGGGTGATGACTTCAAACATTCTATTATCCCTATCAGCCACATGTATATATACTTTTGTACATAGCACAAATGTACTATTTTTCAACATATATCACCCCTACTGCACTGTCACCTGATAGGAGCAGCTTGTACAAGTATTATACTATAATGTTTGAATTGATTTATATATCCGTAAATAAGATATGTATAAACTAATGTACTAAACGCATAACTGAAACGTACTAATTAGAGAGCTTTTCTTCTATCCCTGGTATAACACTATTTCCGTGGAAGTCAAGAGCTATACTTCCCCCATAGAGATTACTTTATTGTTTATTAATTTTTCAGCCAAGGTACCTTGATTACTGGGCTGCTCTTTTTTCTAGTGAAGTATTGTAAAAATACAGCTTCATTCCTGCTCTTTCCCTGTGATGCAGGACAGCGCAGCAAGGTAACTTCTAGTGCTGTCCTGCGCTACAAGTCTCTTAAATATGCCCCTTAGTATCTCATTTTCAAATTGCTGGAAAAATTACAGGATTCTAGTTGCAGTTATTGCTTATCAAATGGTTTCTGGTGGGCTAAGTTTCGGAATGTGAGGAAGGAGGGAACACCTGCTTGTATAATTTGCACCGTACTGCCAAGTGGAAGGGAACCCTTATTAATTAATTTATTTGTTTATTTATGGGGCACATTACACTATGTTTTTGCAGGTTTGTCTAGGGTGTGCATGATTATCAAGCAGGTGCATCTTGGTCTTTGTATCCTCATTATTTCTCAGGGGCATTTCTGAAAGGGTGAATGGCACTTTTAGCATTTTTAATATCTGCCTCACTCTATGTTTTCTAGTTTGTTAATGTAGAAGGGAGAATTTGCTTTTATAACATAGTCGATCGTGTGCTTTGTTAAAGGCATGGCAGGGTGGGGAGTTCTGAATGTCAGGGTGTGTACCTCTAGTATGTGATGCAGGTTCTTCTGTGTCAGAATATGGCCTTTGCAAGATGCAGGGGATTTTTACTGTCAGCGTGGGGAACTCTCGCTTGTCCAAGGGCCCTTTGCAGGGTTCAAATGTCTGAGTCAAAATATGGGCCCCTAGTTGTTGATACAGGGATTGTGACACAGTATGGACATCTGAAAAGCACTAGGACCATTTTCTGGAAAAAGTATTTTCTTTTGGCAGGTACAAGGAGCCTTTGTTTTAGAGTAAGGGGCCTTTGTGTCATAATGTGGGGCTCTGTTTGGTGAGTGGTGATTACTTTGTATTGTAAAGACCTTCACACGTACACCTGGCATGTTGAATTGGGTCCTGCAGCTGTCTCTTCTGGCAGCTGTGTGTATTTCCATGTTATGACCACAGAATCATCTTTTGACTTAGCATAGAGGAGGGTAGTTATATTGACCAAGCTCAGGACAGTAACTGGAGTATGCTGTGTGTTAGAAATGGGGTCTCTAGGTGACAGTGGTTTGCACCCTATCCTAGTAGGGACCCTCACTCTAATCAGGGTAAGTAAGTTACACATCTACGATAACTCCTGCTCACCCTCTAGGTTGCTTGGCTGAGAGCAGTCAGGTTTATCCCTGAGGCAATGCATAAAGTATTTGCATATATACATGCATACATACACACACACACACACACTCTCTAAAAACACTACTAAAGGACTCCACACCAGTTTAGAAAAATAGCCAATATTTATGTGAATGAAACAATACCAAACGACAGAAATCCAACATACACAAATCAAGATATGAATTTTCAAAGATTAAATAAAGTTCAGTTCTTAAACATCAATGGTTGCGCTTGATCAGGACAAAGCACCGTAGATACGTCAAAAATCAAAGACGATGCGAGGCACAGAGAAGGTAAGGCTCTGAAAAAGCATGCGCTGCGTCAATTCCACAGCATCGAAGCAGGCTCTGCGTCGCAGTCGGGCGATACATCATGGACTTCGGTGATGCGGTGCTCGAGACTCACGCAGCCGCAGATCTTTGAAGTGCCGCAATGAAAAACTGGCATTTGCATTGTAAGCGGCGGTTGTTTCCTCACACTGTTGCGTTTGAAGCTCGTCTGGACTTGGGAGGCGGTGTAAGAAGACCAGGTGTCCCTCACCAGGGCCGTGCCCACTCCAAAGCCCCAAACCCCACCTTCCAAGCCATTTTTGGTTGCCACTCTTAACTAATTAGATACCCTTCTCAGTGAAAACCTGTTTGGCTGTCCAGCCCTGACTAAGGAATGCCTTGTTTGGTACTTGCATTGCGCTTAGTGCTGCGCTAGTAACTGGTGTGCATTTTGGGATCTTTTGGAGATACTGCAGAATGGAGACGGAATTCCTCTCTGCATGGAGAGAGAGACATTTTAGCAAGCCTTTATTGACTTAAACATATATTTGAAGATCTTGCTCTTTAAATAGAATCGGTCTTAGTGAGTTTTAATTACATTGTAAGTGCTTCGGTGCAAGCGTGTACAGAAACGGAGCCGCGTTTCCTCGTGTATCTAACGAGTCTCTCGACATTTCCTTGGAATTCCGTTGAGACTAACCCACATCTCGCAATGTTTTATTAACCCCACGCTGCACTTCCCTTGAAATCAAAGCGAATCATGTTCAGCATTACAAATACTTTAGGAATGTGATCTTTTTTTCAACAGCGTGGTCTGCTTTTGTTCACGGTGTGCTTCTTAGCATTTCTGTGTTCATTTTGAGTTTTTATGGGAGCATATTGAAATATTTATTAGATGTTTTATATTTATACATGCTCTGTGGCTTAGGCGCCTGGAAATGGTTTGGAAATAAGCCAGATGTTTCTAATCTAGGAGTAGAAAATAAAACGCCTATAAAAGCGTGTTGTTAGGATACTTTCCCATGGACAAGGTGTTTTCCTGATGCTTTAATCAATGGTGTGCCATTATATGTCAAGAGGCACAGCACGTGATCGACCTTTGCTGCTGTTCTTTCTTCATCGATCCCAACACTAAGCTAGTGTGTGACATTCTTGGCGTTGTGGGTGAGGTGTGTGCAGGGGTGGATTCGTTGTCTGGTGCAGGCTGAATGTCTCCAGAGCGGCTTTACAAGCTGTGACTATCAGAGGTAAAGGTGCCTGTGGGATGTCCGTGTTTACAAGGTGAACATGGCGCAGGCGCTGCAGCACACTGGAAGTGTGTCCTGCTAAAACGCAGACTTAAGAGTGCCCTTTTATCATTAGAAGTGCTAATGAATGGCGATGGTGAGGAATCGGAACACTTACATTGGGATTGGTCACACATGCAGATGTTAATTTAAAAAACAAAATGTCTACCTCAAATGGATCAAAAGTTATTAAAACCTCGACAACAAGTGCTGCCTCACAGTGGAAGACATTTTGCAAAGACTGACTGGTCACGTACTGCTGCGTATTGCTGCGTGTTCAAATGGTACTAAAGAGTTGAAGGCTTTGCGTCGACAGTGGCGTGTAAAAAAGACAAAATAATTAAGAAATACTACCTCAAAATGCACTGCATTACACTGCACAATTTCTCTTTTCTTGAAACTAAATTTGGTCCATGTTGCTGCATAATTTCGTCTTCCCCCGCCACATAATTCCAGGGGGCCTGGTTACTGAGTAGTCTGTACCGGGTGTGCTAAGGTCATTCAGGTTTCCTTGATGTATCCTATTTTTAATTGCTCTTTTTACTGAACTGTATTCAAAATGTGTATGTTCAATTGAAGTGGTAGTCCTCTTTTGATAATTCGGTCTATTGAATGCTATTTTCCGTGTCATGTTGTAAGAAAGAGTCTAACCCCTCCCATCTCCACGCCTTGACTGCTCAGATTCACATCCTCAGGAGAGTCCGACACCCAGTAGAGGTAACTAGAATAACTCATTAAAGTGAAGTATCATTGGGAGCCTTTGAACACCAATGGCACACAAGAGTAGCTCCACGGAATAATCACTGAGTTCTTTCCTATGACAACCCCTGTGCTAATTCCGTCTCGCCAGAATTGTTCCCCCACCCTTGGCTGGTGTTCCCGTATAACGACCCTGCAAAGTTCATTTCATTAAGTGGCTCACATCGTCAAAGGTTTTTTGGAAGTTCAAGTGGATAACTTCAACCCTCAGAGAACTCAATTGGCTGCTGTCATCTGCATCCCACCAGCTGGATCATCTATAAGGCAATTAATGAAGGTACACCATCATACCTTGTGACCAATGTTCAGGCTATCCAGAAGGCTTCATAGGATGTGCAGCTGCAACATCATCAGGCCAGATGCTAGGCTCTTCTCTTCTTATATTCTAATGGTGAGTAATTCCATCCCATTTGAAATCATCCCAGCAGCATCCTTCACCCTCTAGAAAAGAGCAGCAGCCGTTCATTGCTAAATATACTCTAGGCTTCAGGATGTATCCTCAGAATACCTGCTTTGCTCCCTGCTACAATACAAACCTCTCCAGAGGCAGCTCTTTTCTCTCGGCAAGGTAGGTCTCCACTTGATAAGTATCCACCACCCTCCAGAATCTCTTGCTTCCATTTCTGTGTGTTGGGAGCCTAGACTCTTTCTGACCCCTTACACTAACCCTCTCTTCATGCTCTGTATGTCCTTCTGGTTGTACATCACCCTTTTGCTTTATAGCTGAATTTGAGCTGCACAACTCCATATACATGCATTGGTAAAAAATAACCTTGAATTACAACAGCTGGAATCCTCCGTTTGGAAGGACTTGCCCAAATACAACCAGGAAAACATCCCAGACATAGTGACATTTTTGATGCAACATGGAAATGAATTTTTAAAACAAGTAAAGAACATCTTCCAAGCTACACGAGAAAGTGGAGATATTGGGAAGAGGACTCGGCTTGCAGCAAAACTAGTGGTACGGTGTAAGGGTGCCCCCTCTTTACACGTCACAAAGTACAACCGAAAATGTCAACATATAGCGTGCAGTTAGCATGTTTTTTTCTTGAGTCAATGATTTCTGTAATTTTTTCACTCAACAAAACTATTGATGAGTGCATTTATTGTAGAATTAGGGAACCTACTCATAAGTATGTGTCTGACTATACTGATTAGGATGTTTTAACAAAGTTTGATTAATATTAAGCTATCCTCGTTTAATACAGAATGTACTTACTCTGAAGAGGAAATCTGATTTCCCTAAACTTGTGCTATAGCGTGTGATTAACACATAATGAGTTGAAATTGTGATTAAAACCATCCTCATATGTAGAATGTGATCTTAATTGAAACAATAACATTGTTCTAATGCAGGGATACTTATAGTACGGCCCGCGGGTCGCCAGCGGCCAGCCTTCCTTGGCGGCCCGCGGACCTTGCAGACATCGTACCTGTGCAAGCACCGCCGGTTGCAGCAGCGGGGAGCTATGGGGGCCAGGCCGGGTGATTCTTTTAAAAGCCATTCACTTGTTAATAAGGCTTTGTTGTATTTCACCTCTTCTTAGCGCCCCTGCATCTCCCCTCTGAATGAGTGGAGATGCAGGGGCGCTAAGAAGAGATGAAATACAACAAAGCCTCATTAACAAGTGAATGGTCTTTAAAAGACCTGTGAAGAACTTGGGTGGGGTGGCTGTGTGCGTTCCGGGGAAGCTGACTCAGCGCGGGGTGAGGTGACGGACAGGGGGCGGGGGGGTGTACAACTGAAAGGGCACACAGTGGCAAGAGAACTTTCCAGCTCTTAGAACACACATCCAGTCTGTGTCGTGTATAATAAGAACACGAATCCCTTCATTTAGAATACCAAATATTTAATACAAAATGTCAGTGCACTCAGTATCTGAACATCACGTGAAAGCTTCGGACCAGGAGAGTTCCAGTAGTGGCCATCCTCAATCTGCATACAAGCCACCTCAGCCTTTCACTCCTCTGAAGTTGATAGCAAGCATCATTAAATGAGACAACCACACTTGCAGCACAAGCGTGCACTATTCAAATCCATATTCATTCGACATGGTGTATTAACATACAAAATGTAACCAGTTCTCGAGTCAAGTGACTAATGCAGTTTACTCGGGGCGGGGAATCTTTAGTGTCTGGTAATACGGGAAGGGGAGCTTCCAAATTAATAAAAAAACGATGCCTCCTAAGTTTTATGTTTAAATATGTCCTCCATGTCACTTCGTTTCCACAGCTTTCTGGTGACAATTGTCATTGTCAAAAAAGAGGATAAAAGAAAGAAAATCGTCTGCCCAATAAATTAAACATCTTCGAAAATATTAAATAAAGCAAATAGAGTGCAAAGCCTGTAAAAATGTCGCCACAATGCGGCGAACCAATCCTACAGCCTGGCACACACCGAGCCCACAGCTCCCTTCAACGGCCTGCTCTGGGGCTGTGGAAGGAAGGAGGAGTGAGCTGCAGAGAATGAGTGAGCTGCAGAGAATGAGTGAGCTGCAGAGCACAGGGGAGAGCCACAGATAGGAAGGAGGAACTGATTGAGAGAGAGGGAGAGAGATAGAGAGAGGGAGGGAGACAGGGAGAGAGAGAGGGAAGGAGAGAGAGGGAGGGAGAGAGAGGGAGGGAGAGAGAGAGAGGGAAGGAGGGAGACAGGGGGAGGGAGGGAGACAGGGAGGGAGACAGAGAGGGAGGTAGACAAACGCAGTGAGTGAGGCAGAGGGAGAGAGAGAGAGATAGAAGAGAGAGAGGGAGAGGGAGGGAGACAGGGAGAGGGAGAGTGATAGAGGGAGAGTGGTAGATGGAGGGAGGGAGACAGAGATAGATAGATAGATAGATAGATAGATAGATAGATAGATAGATAGATAGATAGATAGATAGATAGATAGATAGATAGATAGATAGATAGATAGATAGATAGATAGATAGATGTGTGAATGCCGGGTCTGGTGGCTCAGTGGACGAAGGCGTCTGCTGCAGGGGCCTGTGTTCAACCTCATGGTCACAGTTTTTTTTTTGCTCTAGCCCCGCCCCCTCCCCCACTGACCCCGCCCCCACCGGTGCGGCCCTCGGCCACAAACCACACTGTAAATTTGGCCCCCGAGAGAAAGTCTGTGACTACCCCTGTTCTAATGTGTGCAATAATGTTATACGAATATACATTTAAATTGTAGTTCTTAGTCGTGCTTATACTGATTTATTTTAAGATTTACTGTATGTTACACATAGTATGAATTCAGTCACATGCATTGGAAACTTGTATTCATTTATGTTTAAATGTGCACAGGCATATCAAATGTGCACCGCTAAGTTTATGTTTAAATTGTCCTAACAGTTTAGGCCTGTATTTCACCATGCTGCATTTCATAAAATGATGTTTTCCATTTTCTGCTAAGATAACATTTATTGCACGTTATTCACATGCATTGTTAGTTTAGTTTCAAACAAATACATTACTGTACCAGAGATAGGGGAAAAAGACTGAGAAAAAGACCTTGACAAAGGTACATGGAGAAACAGAGAGCGAACTGAATGGACTTGTTGAACAAATCTTATATTCTATATGTGTCTGAGAGAGAGCTGTTGTCCCCATGTCCAGTGTGCGACAATTCATTGATATTGCTTTCTGCAACTTTGGAATTTGATGAGGACAATGGTCCCCTGATGATGTGATCAAGGGATTGTTGCCTAGTGGACTTTGCACGCTATAATATACTGTTTCCCATGGACTTTTTAGATCCTTTCCTATATTTTGCCCTAGCAGACCTCTCTTGCAGATTCCATGAAGACACCGTCCCGGATTCCCCATTACCCAAATGGAACTTGAGAGGTTTTATACTTCAGTGCTTCCTTTTGATTCTTGCTTAAGTGTGGCTTAGGCTAACACTTTTCCCTGACCCACAGAAGACTCTTGACAGAGCTTCTGAGATGCATATGCTTGCCTACTTTGATTTATTTTTGTCCTGACCTAAATTACTTCATGGAAATTCTCTGATTTGTGAGTCCTTTGTTCCTAACCATCTTCTGGACTTTGAAATCCTAGATTACTAATGTATAGATAAGAGAGTCTTGGATTGTTTTCAGAGCACAAGATTTTGATGCTATTATTCAGTATTGCGCCACAGAAATTCTTGTTTGTTTAATACTAGTTTGCCTAAATTTCTTCAGGCGCCTGGGACTTCCAGTTGTTATTCTGTATCTCTACAGCATAGTCTTAAAAGTTGTGTAATTGACCTTGATTTCAAATTTGTAAGAAAACGTGTTTGAACTTACTACCAATTCCTGGTCCTCATTGTGTAGCCAAATGGCTTGCAGTGTTAATGCTAACTCCTATCGCCTCTCAGTCAGGCATAAAAGATCTATCAGAGGACCAAGGGACCAGAGGACACCTACTGACATTGTCTTGCCGGCGTTTTTACATGGAGAAAAAATTAAACATGAACAATAGGAGACAAGGAATATGGTGGCAACAAATCAGACGATGGGCATTAATCTAGACTTAAATATTCTCCCTTGTTCCAAGCCAATTGCTCTCATGCTACGACTTGATCTCTTTTTTGTATGTGACTGCAATGTTTGAGAGAGTTTGACTCTGTAGGAATTATATGAACAATGTTTACCCTTGTGAAGATCAATAGAAACGGTATTTCCTGTCGTGGCGCTTTCTGCTTGTCCTCGTTACTCAGTTTATTATAGAAAAAAAAGTCACACATGTTTTTCATTTTGTCGGTGTAACTTACTTCCCATTAACTCCTGTATTTCGTTGAATTACTACTCATCGAAGAATAATTTTTGATATGAGACTGGCAATCAATGCACTGTAAATGACATGGACCGAATGTTGCTGACATTTCTGCACCGATGTGTTACTGAAAATACACTGTAAAGTGAGAACAACATGTAGCAGTGTAGCTGTGTAAAACCTGCTTCCTGTAATCCCTCTCATTGGTGAGTAGAACTGCGAAACCATTCGAATTATTTTCAAGACAGTGTGGGATATAAACCAAGAAGCAGTTCAACAACTTGCCACCAGATGTAGGTGTTTACCAAGAATTGCAAATCCTCTTGCTTTTTTCTACGGTAGATTTATGAGTAGAACATTTTGATCAGTTCTAAAAACGTAGTCGAGTCATTCATTATTGCTTTACCTTCAAGAACATTTACTGGCATCTCTTAGGGGGGTGTGGGTGGGGGGGTCTTTGGGATGGGATGGGAGTAGGCAGATGTGGTACCTGCTTAAGCTGTATTGTTCTGGTCTCTTCTAGGGCCCCGCCCACAGTTGTTGAATGAGCCACGAGGCACCAAAGTAAAATCGACGCTGCACCTTGCCACACGCATTAATGTGTCCAATGCAAAGCAGTGTTGTTTGTTTACAAGGTTCAAATTAGACTTGGGGTGTGTGTGTGCGCGTGTGTGTATACATACCAACACATAAATACACAAACGTTACATGACATTATAGTTAGGCCTTGTAATGATGTAAAAACTATTCTTTCAAAACAAACCAAAACACTCTGGAATTCCTCATTTGTAATTTACTAAGCTAACTATAACTTACCGTCCCGCCATGATCTGCTGGTGATTTCTATTAAAAAAATATATATTTTTATTGCGTTTTTGAATGCATAAAACAAACATTCACAATACCTGAGAACAGGCTTTCCGGACGAGTACTCAATGATTGTTTCGGTAAGGGTCTTCTGACACAACTAGGCAGCTGCAATGCCAGGAGATGGTCCATGTGCTGGTGGAGGCCCTGGCGGGAGTAGGGGAGTAGCTGTAAGAAAGCACGTCACCTTGGCGGGGAGCGCTGGGGGGGGGGGGGGGGGTATATGAGTAGGGGAGGCGGGAGGCGCAGAGGGAATACAATAATTTGGGGCTTTCTGGTATTGTGACTAGCAGCTGTGTATTAGCACTGGGAATGGCAGTGTGTGTCCGGGGAGGGCCTATGACATGAGTGTGGCGGTGAGGCCTTCGGCCTGTATTGCCGGAATAATGTGTGTGCGGTGTTTGCGCTGTCACGGGGGAAGCCTGTCTGTGTTCACCTCCTGCTGGAAGTGAGTAAATAGGGTGGCCCATTGGCGAGAGATCGGGCGCTTATGCAGATGTCCCACTTCTTCTGAACAGAGTGCGTCCTCCACAGCTGCGCCCCATTTTCACATCGAGCCCTGCTACGCTGCCACGGGGGGAGCAGTAGGTGATCACCAGTGTAGTGTGATGGGCCTCTTGGCCACCAAGAGAGCCAGGAACGCATAACGGGTCCCTCATTTTCTGTTGTTTCCTACGCTTGAAAATACCAAGGGAGCGTGCCCCCCAGGTGGCTGGGTCTGGGAGTTCCTGCAGGGTAGGGTGTGTAGAGTGCCGATCACTGTGGAGGGTTGGGCCGGACCAGAGCATGTGCTTGAGATCAGCATCAAGGGCTTGACAGTGCGGGCAGATCACTTGTGAGCCGGGGAAGAAATAAATCCGCTGCGCTAGGGTTAGGTGCACCCTGTAAAGTATGTGAATTTGAATGCTTTGGAAGCATGGGTTACAGGATACAGTTTGGAGAATTCAAGCGCTCCGCCCCATTCCTTTTTGTGAAGTGCTCTCCCGGTCATCTTCCCATTTTTGGCCTGGGGGGAGGGAAATGAGTGTGAACTGCCGTATTGCTTTATATATCCGTGTAATGAGTTGCCAGCCTGCACCCATAACTTAAATGTACTGAAGGACTCGGTGGGTGGTGGGGTACTTCATCTGTGACACCTCAGAGTGTGGGAAAGGTGTGCCTGAGTTGTCTATGCGGCAGGAATTGCCCTGGAGGAAGGCTATGTTCTTCAGCCAGGCACTCAAAGGGGAGTAGATGGCTGTCGGAAAAAAGGTCCCCTGAACCTTGAATGCTCTGCCAAAACCTGAAAACCCTGGTTGTGTAGAACCCTGGATGGTGTTGCAAGCTGATCAGTGTAAGGGGTGGTGCATATGCTAGGACTGCACCGTAGAGGTGGAGAATGCAAGTCATAGAGGCCTGCTCCAGAGAAACCTGAAAGGGCCAAGGAGAGGGGGCTGCGCCTTTGGGATAAGGAATTCTCTGAGAGTAGACATTAGTATGGATCCGTGGCTATCAGTGGCCTCATCAAATATCGCCCCTATGTCCAGGGAGATAGCCATTGGAGTTGTGATTCTAAGAAATAGGCCTCAAGTGATGAGGCCTCCATGGTCTCTTGTGAACTATCGCTTAGAAAGAGCCAATCAGTGCCATTTGGTAGCACAGATTTGCTGGGATAGGATAGCGTCTAGCTCTTTGAAAATGAGCGCGGAGGGATTACTGGTAGGTTTGTGAAATATTAGAGGAGATGTGGCAGCATGACCATCTTCTCTGATGCTATCTTCCCCATGTGGGCCAGGGGAAGAGACTGACAAAACTGGGACCAGGCTTTAATCCTTGCTAAGGCTTTACAGTGAGTTCCCTCTTTTGGTCAGCGGGGGTGTGAGATCGCTAGATACCTAAACAATGGGTAGGTTGTACCTGCCAAGGTATACAGGTGTCGCCCTGACGCAGCTCAAGGGATGGTTGGTCAGGGCAGGGTGGGTACGCCGGACGATTTTGTCTAGTTAACTCACAGCCCTGCCACAGAGGCAAAGTCTGCCAGGGTGGTTTGAAGGGGCATAAGAGTCATTGTGATGTCTCGCAAATATAAAAGAAGATCATCCGCGCGCCTGATCCGCCAATTTGATACCCCACTCCTTGCAGTGGTGTATGGCCAGAGGCTCTATCATGAGGGCGAACAGGAGCAGGGAGAGTGGGAGTCCCTGCCTTGTGCCTCACCTGATGGGGAAGGTTGCCGAGATTAGACGTTTCAGGTGAACTCGGGAGGTAGGACTAGAGTACAACAATCGGGTAAACGCTAATAGTTTGGCCCTATCCCCATAAGGGAGAGTACTGTGAATAGGTGGTGCCATGTTAAAATGTCAAATGCATTTTCCAGATCGAGGACAATGCATGCTGCTCTCCGGAAATGGCCCTGCATCTGATCCTGGACATGAAAAAGCCGACAGATATTCTTGATGGTGCTGCTCCCGGGTAGGAATCCGTTTTGATTGACATAAATTCGGGATGGAAGGATTTGGGCATATCTGTCTGCCAGTATCTTCCCCAGGATTTTATAGTCCGTGCATAGGATGACAATTGTTTCCATAGCAGCCTAATCTCGTAGGGTCTTTGTCTTGCTTTGGGAGGGGGATCATGAGGGACTCGCATAGTGAATGTGGTAGTTTACCCATGCGAAGTGCGGCCACGTACATGGTTGTAAGGCGAGGGGCCAGTTGCGGCTAAATGGAGCTATAGTACTGTAGGGGCGGGCCGTTCACTCCCAGAGTTTAATTGCGAGCAATGTTGTAAATCACCTGCTTCACATCTGTGGAGTTGATTGCTGCTTTCAAGGAATCCCAGGGAGATGCGGGGATGGAAGGGATGGCAATTCTGGCTAGGAAGTCTTCTGTGAGGCTTGGCGGGGCAGTCAAAGAAGCCCTATATATAGTGGTATAGTAATTGCAGAAGGCCTGCAAGATGTCTGCCTGCTGATAAAGGGTGGTGCCTTTGGAACCCACTAACTCTATGACTGGGTAAATAGATGTCTTATGATGAATTAGCCATGCAAGAAGCCTGCCAGCTTTGTTGCCTTCCCTATGCACTTTGGAAGCATAGGCAGCAAAATTATAGCACATCAGGTGTTCTAGAAGGATTACATAATGCCTCTTAGCCTTTGTGAGCCGTGTAGTGAGCATCGGGTCCCTAACCAACTCTTTTCTAAGAGAGGCCAGCTTGCATTCAGTATGTACTATCTCCATCTCCAGAGGCCTACGGGCTCCCATATTCTTCTGGAAGGAGATTCCCCTCATAACCACTTTAAAGGCGTCCCACTTCAATGCCCTCATGGAGGCTGTGTCACTGTTTTCAATAAAGTAGTGCCGAATGTCTCCCTGTTCCACTCGGGGCAGATGGAGTGGAGAAGAAAGAAGGCGATCAAATCAGCCAAACAAGTTGTGGGGTATGCAGTGAGAGAAGTACAGCCGGACCCCAGGACGGAGTGAGCACCAAACGTCTGTCAGTGACCAGTGCTGGGTCCAAGCATGGAAGCAATCTGTCTGTACCTGCGGGGGAACCTGTCCAGAGTGAGTACCAGGGAGCAGTTAAAGTCTACCCCCAGTACCTAGGGAAAGTGCTCCCTATGAGAAGCTGTTGGCCATCAATTCACCCCTCAAGGAGAACATAACGGCCCTCTCCATACTCCATCAAGCATATTTCTTGATAGGGAACCCAGGCCTGTATCCATATAAGGGCACCCCGCATGTACGCTGACTGTGTAGTGGCATATATGTGTCCCCTCCAGCATTTTCGCAGACGATCCAGCTCCTCAGCAGTCGTGCATCTCTTCCAGAAGTACTACCTGTGCCTGCGGTGTTTAATTTAGGAGAAGACTGCATAAAGTTTGCGACCCATGTGCATGACGCGGACGTTTAGTGTAAGATACCACTTGTGGAGGTCATAGTGGCATATAGTGGTGGTAGGTAACAGGTTGGAGAGATACACTGTGAGGAAGCAATGCACAAGCAGCTCTGCGGATCTTGCCCGGTAGCCAGTACTGTGTGTGTCTACCCAGAGATAGGTGATATGAAGGTTGGGGGGTTTCGAGGGAACATTAAGAACTCAGGAGAAAAATGGCTCTAATACAGAGGGGCCCATACAAATAGGTGGTTCGCGCAAACACAATATTCCAATATAACTCTACAGTAGCCTTTGGGGGTGGCCGGTACCCGGTGCTGGAAAGTAGCCATATGGCCCCTAATATGTTAGAGAAAAACATGCAGGGTCCACAGGGGAGGGGGGAATGGTTAGTTTTATCCCCCATGGTCTCCGGGTATTTGGAGCTGCTGTGCTTAGTAATGGTTATGCAGTAAAATTTGTGTGCAGGGTGCTGGGGACCCAAGGGCGTATGTAGTTCCTGTACGGTGATCCCACAGAGTGTATTGCTAGGGCTGGAACGTGACAAGAGGAAAACTGTTTGTCATGTCACAGCTGATAATGCATTGGCGTGCTCTGTAAAGGATCATATGAGGGCGTCTGCAGTGTCACCAATGGATGGGACTTGGATTCTCTGGGAGAGTCTCTTGAGGGATTGGTGTCTTCATCTGAGGAGAAGATATGTGGGCCTTATTCGTCATCTGCGGCCGTCATGGTGGTACCCAGGTTGGCCACCCCCTGCAGAGCTTTCCTGAGATCGGTTATGATTTGTTCCAGGTTAGTTAAGGAGGCGGTCATTGGCCCAGGGGTCACTTTCGATTGTCTCCGGCCCTGGGCACTGGAGGAATTTGGTGCAGGTTTATCTTGTGGCTGCAGCTTATCACCTTGGTGGCGATCCACCCAATGCCATGCCTCCTTCAGATCAGTGAAAAACAAGGTGATGATGTCCAGCAGGGAACAACAAAGATTATTGTATGCCCAGTTGGTGGTGTCTCTTTTTTACTTCCAAAGTCAATGGACCGAACAGGTGTAGTCAAGGAATAGCATTATCACTTTGTCCTCCACACGCAGTGTACCCGCTCAACAGGCTACATGGAGGATTTCATCCCAATCTTTGAAATCCAAGCGTTTTGCCAGCACTGGGCAAGGGGGTTCTCCGGAGCAGGGTGCTGTACCGGGACTCAATGGGCTCTTTCAAGTGACTAGAAGAGTAAAAGGTCTGCTGCAGGTGTAAAAGTCTTAATCCAGTTTTCCAGGCATGTCAGGGGGTCTAAACCCTCAGTCTGCTCCAGTAGGCCAACAATGCAAATATTGCTTTATTGAGAGCGCCATTCGAGGTCATCTTTTCTGCCCTCGAGTTACTGAACTTGGATGCGTGTATTGTGGATTGCTGTCTGATGATGTGCTATAAGGTGTTGCAGAGCAGTGATGGCTTTCTCACCATTTGCAACCTTGTCTGTGAGCTACCTATGATAATCCCACAGAAAGCCAAGTTCTGCCATTAAGGAACCAAACCGGGCCACAATGGTAACTCATGAGTATTCTATTGCCACCAACACCCTGTCCAGCGTTTCTGAATTGGAATTGATGGGTATCTGGGATCATTTACAGTTGGTCCATCACAGAAGGAAGGGGGCCGCTCTATTAGGACTGCCCTGACTTTAGTGGGAGCACCATGGTACCTGCATCACAAAAAAGAATACTTTTCATTCTTGACCCCTGGGGGGGTAACTCTGCCCCACACCATAAGCTAGGCCAAGGGGTTTTTACCCTGCCCCGTTATTTGAACTTTTTTGAAACACATTTAGGATATAGGAACATAGTCCTTGAATCCTGTATTTGTGGCTGCTGCATTTTTCTCTGGGTTGCCGCCAGCCAATGAGATCATTCAGCACCACGGAACAAGTCCAGCAGGACCGAAAAGGTTGACAAGAGAAAAAGCCTCCTCTGTCAATCAAAGAGCCCTATTTTATTAATGTTCACAACTAGAGGACTCCCACGGGAACCCCTGTGCAATCAACCATCCAGATGTACCTATTTTTTAACCACTTCATGACCTCCACCACCAACCACCTCTTTAAAAGCAGATTTCTTGAAAAAGGTTGAAAGGCTTTACACCAAATCACAGAAAGCATATTGTCTTTAACAGAAAGCATCTAACTTTCTGCCATATTTGGTGTAATTCTGTTTGTAAAAGAAATTCTGTGCTATTGACAGAAGTTTCTTGTGGGAATTAGCATGGGAAATCGTTTTCGATCCTCCTCTTTTTCTTGGCCCCTGTGTAATGTATCATCCTGAAACTTTGCAGGAAAGAACTGAGGAGGGTGAGCAAAAAAATATAATAATAATGTTTTGTGCAGATTCATCAAACGAGGCCAATGTTATTACAAAACAAAAAACACTCTTCCTATGGAAATTCTGTAAGTGGGCCCAAGCACTTTGATCTTTGGCCCAATGTGCGCCCCCGTAAAGGTAATTCTAGAGACGCCACTGTGAACAATAGTAAATAAAGGGTTGTCTAAAATTACAAAGACATGAAATAAAAATAGATGAGCAAGAATGGCACATGTATTGTCGAACGTATTAATGTTCCTGAAGTGTAAAATTATTATCTGAAAATAGAACTGAAATTCATCTATTTTGTTAATATTCGAAGTATAGTTGACTGGTGAAGGCAAAACTGACTCCAATGTACGTTATACGTGCAGTGCAATGCTGTTTTAATTGTATCATTTTGTTTCAGACATCACATTGAAGACATGAATTGACATTTATAAATGTATTTTACGAAAACACAACTTTCAATCTCTAATGATCTACTTAGTCACGGCTAGTACTGATCAAGGTGGCGGGGGGGAGGTAAAAAATAAACCTCAGTTACCTTTAAAGCGCACATACAGGATCTATGTTTAAAGAATCCGTTAGACTGAATTTTTGAGCACACACAATTCAATTCCCATACATCACTCTTTGATTAATTTTCTGACCCGTGCTAGACCTGCCTTCCACTACTGGGTATTTGCAGTCTGGTTCCTTGAACACAAATGGTTTCTTCTGAGCATTGGTCTTGACTAATGCACCACTCTCGGACTACCTGTCTTTGAGACTCATGCCCCGACCACTGGATTCTATTTCCACAGATCCTGGCCATTGACTGCGTGAGAATTCTGGATATGCTTAGTCCTTATTGATTCACAGTGAGTCACTTTTTAGACTTGCCTGCCCAATTAAGAAATGTGGTCCTTACTCTGTCCTCTACTAACTCCCCCTGCCCTGATGATGACCTCACGATAAAGCAAAGGTTGAAACGCCATTGACTACAGACAATACAGTATTGCACACATGCTCTCTACCCTACCCCTTTCATCCTCTTTATTCACTTCTTACTGAACATCACAACCTGCTGGGATAATGCATTGTCCATTGGGATATGGTAAGGACACTGGTGTTGGTTGTCTACCCTGTGCAGAACGGGAGCAGCCCCCAGGGCTTGAACACTCCTGTCTGTATTCATTGTTTGGGCCCTGGAGAGTGACAACCTTCTCCTGAGCCATTCCTGCATCGCTTGCCAATGGTTAATGTTTATCACAGCAATGTATGCTGTATTTGTTTCTGGACTGGTTCTTGGGGTTGGAGCTGCTTGGCTAATGGGGGGAACAGGGAATATGAAGTCTGGAATACAGATGGATGGGACAGCTCTCAGGATCATGCCGACCCGAAAATGGAACAGATCACCCGATGATGGCAGGGCATTCACACATGGACGTCTCTCACTTAACCGAGCTCCACTAGATGCCTAAGTACTGCTTCATACTTGCAAGGGGAGATCCTGTGATTCTGGGCAAATCACTTAATCTCCCGTGCCTGAATGTGTAATGTAAATACGGTGCTCAAGTAAAGCGCTCCAATACCTTCGGGTCGAGTTCGCGCTATATAAATCTGCATAAAAAACACAAACAAACAAAAAACCAACAGAACATGAGCAGCACTTTCTTTTATTCACACTATCTTTCCTCATAAGTCACCTTTCTCCAGCCATACATTATCTCCTTATAAGATTAATCTTCATGTGTTTGTACTTTAAGTTCATTGACAAAAAAGTTAATTGTGCATGACATAAAGGTAATTCTTGTGTACAATACTTCAGCTATCCGCATCCTTCCTTTCGAGCATGCCCAAGAGTAGCATTATCTCTGGCTGTAAATTCCTGTTAGTACATCATAAGGAGTAGCAAAAGATGAATAGATATTTCGCTTTTTGAATACTCGGTTCTGGATTTTTACTATGAGGTTGTTCACAACCTGAAATGGATTAAAAGTGCCAACTACCAGTGTCTGTCTTTGAAGATAAGGCCACTCCTACACAGCTGGTGTAAGAGGTTCTAGGCTAGTTACATGCAAACTCATGAGCACACGTGTGTGTACACATGTGCAGGCTGAGCGTGTGAGACTACTGTCTAGCCCAGTCGGCGTCTGCACACAGGTAGTCTGTTGCAGAAAGGACACTTCGGGGATTGGTGCTGCTGTCCTTGGGTAAGCCTTATAGTGTAAGTGGGTATTCATTGTGTACAGTCTGTAGTACTAATTGAAAGACTGTGTGCTCACTGCATTATACTGTAGGGGCAAAATATGCACCATGCACTCTTTAGGCATACTTAGTCCTAAAATTACCAGTCTAGAATCAATTTTAGGGTAAAGAGGCACACTGATTGCAGGCCACTGTCACTGTACTTCATATAACACTTGGAGAATTATCATATTTCCCTGGATCAGCCATAATCGGATTCAAGGCCTAGGTTCCTCCTACTCGGGCAAGTTAATTACCCTATTGTCCAGCAGGAGGACCAAAGGCTACCTCACTCGCTAGAGTCATTAACAGTGCTTGGCCAGGTTCCTGGCAAAGGAAGGCATGGGGAGGAAATCTGCATGTGCTGTTCACATTGCACTTGGCCTGGCCAAGCCCACAAAAACAAAGAAGAAAGGCCAGACTGCTGGAGCCAAACACAAGAAGGGCTTTCCTCTGACATTTTAATGGAAAGTGATCAGGTGGCTCTGTCAGTTGGGTGCTGAGACAAGACTCCTATGGAAGGTCATTGCATAGAGCACTTGAAGTCACATTATTAAAAAGTCTCAGAATACAGTGCAAGAGGGTTTGAACAGGGTGGAGTGATGATGTGGCATCCCAGATTTGGGCAGAAGAGCATACCTTCCAAACCTTTCCACCCTTACACAAGGGCGAAACAATGAAGTAGACACTGGACTAGGTGAGAAGTCACCTGGCGCAACTGAAATGATGGACCGAAGTGCTTCAACTCCAACTGGCATCCAGTATTAGGATGGGCTTCTCCAAGGCCCGTGGCACTGGTCCCCTTATTGCCCCTGAGGAAAAGCTGGAGAATTGGACCTCCTGGGGACCCAGAATGGTTCCCCCTGAAGTTCTGTTGACTGGCTCTTAAGTCTTCTGACACACTGGTGCCCTTCAAGTAGCCAGGAGGCTTTAGGACCTGGAGAGTGTGGCAGGGAGGGTGTTCTGCTTGTTGGCTGTGAATGAAGCTCCCCAACAAAAGGTAACCTTTAAAGCCCAGGAGGCCTTAAGAAGATGCTTCTGTTGTTAGAGTTCACCACCAGGACGAAAATGACACAAAAATGAAGAACATCAGCTCTATGGGGCTAGAGAAGCACGCCTGGAGAGTTTGCCCCCCCTGCGGGACCGGGTGGGAAAACAAGTACATAGTGCTTGACTGCATTAGTTCTAAATTCAACCAGGGATAGCTAAGATCCAGAGGGCCAGCATTTATTTTAATTTAAATGGGGGCCATGTTGCAGATAGGTTCCACCCATTCAGTGCTCCTGGATTTTTTGCTTTTTTGGATAACCTGGCTTTAGACATTTAACTGTGATTGAGTATCACTACATGTGTCTCACCCAAGGTAATCATGAGGCAAATGGACTGTACGTGTTTACCACCAGTGTCCACTTTTTAAGATAAGGCTGATGAGGTTCAGCTGGGGTAAGGGGCACTTGGCTGTTACACGTGAGCACATGTGCACATGTGTGTGGGCTGCAAGTGGGAGTCTACAACTGTACATAGCCCAGTTACTGTGCACAGGTAGCCTGGAACCTAGGGGAGTCTGCAGGATCAGATATTGACCTGGGGCAGTCCTTATAAAGTTAGTGTACACTAACAGGAAAAGTCAGTATGGTTTACCATTTTGTCTGCAGATACACTATGTAATACACGTAGGAGGAAAACTGCACTAGAGTGCAGTTTGTTTCCCTATGACCTACAAAGTCCAGTAAGATGTCAAAATGGGGTGAAGCATGTGCACCAGAATCACATCTGAGAGTTCCTAAAAGGTATGTGTACATTTTATGGGTCATCCAGAACTGTCATATTGCTATGACTCATCTCAGGATCAGAGCCCAGGCCTTTTGTCACCCTTCTGGGCTAAGTTAATTACATTTCTCTCCGGCATCAGAAACAAAAGCCACCCTGAAAAAGGCGTAATTACCAGTTCTTCTCTCAACTTCTGACGAGGAAAAGGTGGGGATAAAAAATCTGCATCTGTTAAATACCTGGCCCACTGGGGACAGCTCAGGCCCACTGAACAAATGAGGAAGCCCAGAAAACTGGATGCAACAGAGGAGGGGGTTCCTCTATGAACTTTTGCTGGAAAGGACCTGGCACTGATGTCAGCGAGGGGTGGAGCTGGGACTCCAGGAGCATATGTGATTAGTGACTCTTAGATGATGCCTTCTTGAAGTTTCCGAGCATGCTGTAGAGGAGGGATGGGGCATGGGTGGAGAGCAGATGTGGCAGCAGAGGCTTGGCCAGGGGTGCCTGGCTTCTAGAACCTTCTGCACCCTTTAGAAACTCTTGCACAAGGGAGAGAAATGGCTGTTGGTGCATTTGTGCTCTTTGCTGCTGGACCCTGGGACTGCGACAGCCATGGACAACTGAAAGGAGAAACCCCGTGAGGCCCAAAAGGACCAACGACTCAACCTCAGTTGACCCCAGGACCAGTAGATATCTCCAGGGGCTAGTGAGGCTGACCCCACTGCACCTCCTGAAAACCAGTTGGGGAAAAGCCCTAGCTTCTGCGCTCAAAGACAAAGTCCTGGACAGAGAGCTGGTGCAGGGAGCCAATTGAACCAGCTCCCTGCAGGGGCCACTATCTCCCCATGGGGCCGGCGCAATGTGGATGGGTAAGCACTGTTGCCCCTCCCCAATGGCATCTCCTGACCCCCGATTGCAGTGTTCTTACTACTGATCCTTGTGCCTGCATCTGAGAGAAGTGGGTCAGCCACTGCAGAGGAAGCATCCTGCCGGCAGGGGAGAAGGTTGGTTGCCAACTCCCATGCTGACAAAGATGGATACCCGCAGGCAGGGACTGCTGGGGTGGGCTCCCCAAGCTGCCCCCATTTCTCCTGTGGATGGGACTGGTCACCTCCAAGAAAATAAAGAAAAGAGTAAATAAAAAAATAAGAAGACACTAGCTCCCACCATAGCGGGAGACCCGCTTTTATAATATTCGCTGCTTCCTCAGAGGAGTGCTCGATACTGCCTCCGGAGAGGCTCAACTGCATGTTTGTTTGCTTCTTGTAGTGGACCCAGGAAGATAAAGCCACCACTAACAAACACTAGAAGTGTTGAGGAGGGCTGTAAGAGTTACATCCGCTCCCAGAAGTCATTTTAAAGGTGTATAAACATCACACAAACTTGTTATGGTCATTTTAAAATATTTTATTGAAAAATAATGATGATAATGATATCTAATGAAAGATGATATTCTTTATTTACATTATCAATTGCATTTCCCCATGGTTATTATTATTGTTCATTGCATTGCGTACAAACTTATGGCGTTTTTAACAAGTGGTTTGTTGTTCCTGTAATATCGTGAGCGCATGATAATGCCAGTAGGCCTGCTCTTTCTAAAGAGATACCTCCCATATGGTGATGTGCTATCTTGCTGTGATTTAGGGGTCATAACCCTTTAGGGGTCAAATGTGATTTCACTATCATCTATAGTATCATCTATCTGCCTCATGTATATAGTTGTAAATTAATGCATAGTATTTAGCAGTGTGTGTGTAATAAATGTACTTTTCCTTTTCTAAAGAAAAAGCACTGACTAGACAATCATTTATTCTGTGTTACTACTGTGTGCCAGTGAATTGCGAATACTAGCACACACCACCTCCTCCCCGCTCGTAGTAAGCCTTGGACTACTCTGCTTTGCTGCCCTGAGAGAGGCAATCTCTACAATGGGGTGCTTGGTTTCTATTTAGGGGAAATTGCAGACCTACTACCTACATGAGCCTCACATCCTCCAAAATGATTAAGTCAATTTTCTACAGGCCATCTCTCCAGAGCTATTCTAGACCAGGGGGACCCTAGCCCCCGGGGATGACACAAAAACTAGGAGGTGTCACAGACTGTGTGCTGCCCCTGTCCCTGGGGCCGCCAGGCAAAAACAGGCTCGGCGATCCTCAGGCCCCCCCATGCCTGTGTCTTGAGTGACTTGCTGTCAGCATAGGTGCCAGGTGCGCTCTCTCTCTCTTTCTCTCAACAGAGAGAGAGAGAGAGAGAGAGAGAGAGAGAGAGAGAGAGAGAGAGAGAAAGATAGAGAGAGAGAAAGAAAGAAAGAAAGAGAGAGAAAGAGAGCAAGAAACAGAAATGGACGGGGCAACGGTTGCACTGAGGCTTCCATAGTGGCCCCGAAAAGAAGCAAAACAAGAGCATGTGGTTGCCCCGAGAGGGACCAGCGCACTCAACAATAAAAAAATGTTTTTAATGCAGCACGAGGCCGAATTGGCAAACAAAAGAGAAAAGGCCTCCACGTCGAAACGCAAAGTCACTTAGTAGGAATTCAAGCCTCAGGCGTAGAAGCAAAATATAAGCCCTGCAAAGGATTTAAAAATCTGCATATTTTCCTTCTGTGCTGCCCCAGGAAAAGCAAGTGCTTCACCAACGTTTTAGTTCTGAGGGCTGTCAGAGGAGCGGCAGCCCCCAACTGACCACCGAGTTGTTCACCATGTGTTATTGTAAGCCTCCGCTGGGGTTACATCAATGCCCTAGGCAGATATTTTCAAGGATTCCTGGAGCTTGTGCTTATGCACATGGCCTCTGGAGTGCTGGGACCCATGCTGGCTCTCTCTAAACCCGCAGCAGCATTGTAAAAGTAGAATTGAGACTCTGGAACACAAGTTATTCAATATAATGCTTTATTGACAAAGTTGTTGGTTGACAGTTAAGGTTTTACATTATAATGAACAGCATTGTATGTTGGTACTGTCCCCAATTATTTCAGTGGTGTTTCTATGGTGGATTATAACATGTTTTCTGCTTTAACTAATATGGTGGCACCCTAATAAATAAGCCAGTATGCCTGCCTCATTGATACTGACACCCCCATATATTGTGATATTATGTCAAGTATGGGCGGGGATAGTGACTGTGGGTTTAGGTCTTGCTGGAGGTGTAAACCGTTCTGAGGGTTTCACCAAAGGTATTTCCAGCTACCTGGTAATATATATTTGTCATTAATGTGTAGTATTTAGTAGAGTGTGCAAAAGAAAATATATATTGTTTTAATTAGAACAAGCCCTGATTGGACAATGATTTATTGAGGGTTGTTGTGTGCCAGTGATTTTGGTGTACTGCCCACACCACCTCCCTTGAGTAGGCCTCGGACTGCGCTGCTTTGCTACCCTGAGAGTGTCAAGTGCTACTATGATGCACTTGGTTCCCAGTAAAGAGATAGTTGTGAACTTATTACTTGTGAAGGACTCGCATTTTTCACAACTAATAAACTAATTTCTTAAAATGCATAATAAACAGACACAAACCACACACAAAAATGAAAGATACAACTGCATCTCTCTTCATCTCTAGAATGATTCTTATGTCTGTCCCCATGGAAGATATGATTGTGCTATGTATTTGTTGTGTTATTGTCATAGTATAGGGAACGACCTGTATTGAAGTGATTTTACATTTACTACTGGATCTCAGTAATCCTGATATTATTAGCCTATGGATCTGTGGCCAGGGATTCCCAATACTCTTTGTATCCCTTGAGAATGCCTATGCATGAGTGGAGCACTTTACTAGTTAACATCACTACTATTAAAGACTATTATATTATATTATAGACTAAGGGATTGATACAAAGCAGGGTGCCCTATTCTATATTTGCCCATAACCTATCTTTGGGTTAAGCACACCGAGAAAGTAGCTGTCCCATTCCTACATCTTTCCTTTATGTCTTAAGCCTCCTCTGTATTTATTTACTTTTTGTTTGAGAGACCATACACTAGGGGATCCCCCAAATTTACAGGGAGACCTTGATACATGACACTAATTTAGTCCTTTCACCCCATGGGCTTCACCTGGGTACCTATTCCACTTGTCATATTACGTCAGTAGCGACTGGTGGTCTTTGAAAGTGGTGGACGTACTGCTTGGTGCAGATTCGACTGAGGAGGAAACCAAGAAAGCCCTATGTATTTTCAGAGGGTTTGGGGGTGAGGGTTCTCCCTTGAACATCATTTTGAAAAAAATATTGTGCCAAAAAGAATATCTTAAAATCACAGTTTTCAAACAAATTTGCTAAGAAGCCATTGGCTTTGAATCGACACTCATGAATATTCAAATAACTTTATGATGTGCCTATTAGGAATGAAACTCCCCAGCAGCTGACTTTTTTTTCAAGATTTGTCATGGTTGTCTCTCCTTTGGCAAGAATTACATCCAGTGAGCCAGTGTGAGAATTCTATTATGGGCATCACCTTATGTCAAGAACTACCTCAGTATAATGGCAATAACATTTTGCAATTGATGGCACCTATATATGATGGTCGCCCCATATGTGAGAAATTGTCTCAAGTATTTCAGCATGTTCTGATGGTTGCCAGCTCGCCTATGTGCCAGGCTTGCCTTCTCTTATTCTTGCCTTCTCTTATCTCTCGTCTCAAATGTCCCAGTGCTTGCATTTTTCCATGGGTGCCCTCCCTTAAGCCAAGACTACTCCAGTACACCAGTTTAGCATGCTGCATGGGTGCCTCCATAAGGTAGCAATTAGCTTAAGGATACCAGGGACTGTAGCAGATTCCTAAACTTTACACAGACACACACTCTCATCTACTGGCATTCACACCCCTTCATTCATTCTCATGCTTACTCTCCCTCACTCAACTGACCTCACCCATTCTTTCTCACACTCCTACTACTCACTCATACTCCTTCACACCCCCGCTCACTCGCTCCCAATCACTCATTCACACTATCACTTATTGTCACACATTCTCTTGTTAATAGTCACTCACTTTTACATAGTCACTCCCTCTCACCCATTAAATCACACTGTCACTCTCTTTCACTCACACACTTTCACTGACATACACTCACTCTTCCTCACTCTCACTTATTTTCAATCATTCATGCTCACTAACTCTTAATCATTTGAACCCATTCCCATCATTCTCAGTCATTCATTGTCACTCAGAATTATTCACTCTCTCAGTGGATTTTAATTCTTCTACCTTGCTTTCACTCCTGACAGCTCTTCCATGGCAGTAACAAGTTAAGACTCTGGTGCTTCAAGCGAGGAGCCAGGCTGAGTTGCACTCTCAGGATGAGCAAAACGACCTTCCTTTAACCTTAGGACAGTGTTTCAGATCCTATCACTGTCTTTCTGGGTGCATCCAATTTGGGCAAAGGGATTCGCGAATCAGTGTCCGAACTATCCCATTCTAGTAGATATGCTGCACTTTGAGGCATGCGTAGAATATATGTTGATTAATATGGATTGCGCGTATGTGAGAGGTATATATGCACAGAGCAGACTTCCATGTACAGAGCTCTGTGTTCTTAAACAACACTCTTCAAAGAATGTTATTCAGAGCCCTCCTTTCGCCTGTAACAGGCTGTGGAGCCTGGAAAGGCATGACCTGGGAATTGACAGTGTTCATGAAAACATGAACAGGGCGTTACTATAACGGACCTAAATGAACCCACAGTTGTCAGGGAATCACCCCAACACCCATGTTGACAAGTTGCCCCTGCCTCGGGTCCTTGCCGGCGGTGGTCAGTCTATAGTTATGAGTGCAGCATTTGCAGCCAGAGATATTGCATTCACATAGTCCAGTGATGTATTGCTGACTATTTTTAGTTGAAGATAAAGTTTACGTTCATTTGTTTTTAGTATGATTAGGATAGTAATACTGGACATAAACATTGAAAAGCATGCAAGGGAAAAAGGGATCCCTTAGAGTTCAGCTGTGGTTAGACTTGCATGTAAGTGTCTGCTAAAACCTTTTTCATGTAAATACTGAGTGGGAAATGGAGGATTGATGCTACCCATAGATATGGCCAGAGCAGACCACCCCTGATCACTTTCTCCTCATGGACTGGCTGGCTTGAATTAGCAAGATTATCTTGCTGTGCCCCCTAGCCGGGGTTATACTTCGTGTGGTGGCAAACAAACATCAGTGTTTGCAGTGCTTGCAAGGAGCAAGGCAAGGTGGTATCTGCCCAGTAACATTTCCCTTCTCAGAAGCTGGTTTACATCACCCATCCTTAGTGGTTAGAATTTCCCACTGTAAAGATGCACCTAAAGTCATTGCTCTGGGGTGTTGCTCAGCTGTCATAAACTGCTCATATAAGTTCAGACCCTACTCTACAATTTGGAGTAGCTTCACCTTAAAGAAACCTGTATGGACCCTGCCCTGGGACAAATGAGTGCTGCTCTTTTCCCTTTGTTAACCTGTTCTGCTGCTTTCCTTGCCCATGTGGAAGCCAAAGGATGCCATTCCATGGTGTTTGAAAGCATCATCGACCCACAAACAAGGAGCACATGAGTGTGGTTTAAGAATGTTTTTCAAGGATGAAACATGAAGTTGTGTGATGATATTGATTTAACACCTGCCAATTTGATCCTGTTGGGTCCCACCTTGCCACATTCGCATTACGTCTTAGCATCTGTATAACATAAAAAAGCACAGTCCTAGCAATATGTAGCGGACTGGTTGTTATTCGCATGTCCACCAACGCCTGCCTTGCTGTGCAGAGGTCCAGTACTTGCTTACTAAGATTGAGGAAGGTCATGAATGCTCCTTTTCATGCCCCTTCGTCCCCATTGGCTAACATCTGATACTCTTATGCCTCACCATAGGTCAGACCTTGACTTCTGTCAAAGACATGCCCCATTTAGTATTCAAAGTCATTTACTCAGTGTGAAAAGCGCTTCCGTATCACAGAAAATATGAGATTTAAGTTTCAGGAACACCTGAGCTCTAAATCATTCTGAGTACTTTCTGATACAAAGAGTAATGCAAATACTCTGAACTTAGATTCAAATATTATCACATTTTTCATGATTATCTTTCAGTTTCATTATTTGAGTTCCTGTAATACTAAAAGTGGTCATCTTTAGAACGAGATTGCAAAGATGACTGTTTTGGTCAATAGATGTGCGGGGTGGATTCATGTTCAAACCACCTTCCATAGGAGATTAGTCACTTATTGCCTGCAATAGAGAATTGTGATCTGCATGTTGTGCAGAATGTTTCAAGGTCGCCAGTGCTGATAACTCAAACCCACTGTGGCAGTCATCGCTTTTGGATATCCATTTGTGAACTTCTGATTGCAGGAACTGGAATATATTCAAATGTTCAATATAAGTGATCCCTAGTCGGTGGTCATAAATTGTTTATTGTTAATACATTTCGTTTGTTGTATTGCCACATTCCGTACTCTTTGGATCTTGGATGCAAGAAGTTGAAAATACCCGCCTGAGAATGAGTCCAATATGCGAGGGAGTGTTTTGGTTTGCTTACAAAATTGGATGTAGGCCAGTCAGGGAACTGATTGAAATATACAAGGCGAGAGGGCTTTCTACGGTTACCTTTGTCGGGGGCCTATGGTGTTATGTTCCTTGTAACTCCAGCAGGTCGAAGAGAACTCTTTCCTCAGGCGCCTTTCATGTTGGCCCTCCTCTGCCCCCTCCTTTATACTTCATGAGGAGGCTCGGCTGAGCTTTTCGGAAGACTCTAGGAATGCACTAGATCTCATATATAAATGGATTGTTAAATCAGTTGTTCAATTTATCTTTTAAGCATGACTCTCAAAAATATGTTTTCCTTAGAGAAGAGAGTATTTGAAACCTCTTTCTTAAGCTACAGGCAAGAATGTAGGATATCAGATGAAGCCAGGACACAAACTGTCCCTCTGCATATGCCTATTGGCCATTTTGAAGGACGCCAGTCCTATTTGCCATGGGTGACAATACTCAGCATCGCTATGTATTGTTCAGATTAGAGATGGGTATTGGACACCACTCAGTTGCCTTTCCGGAAATGAAAAAGCGGCTGCTAGCTAAAACCACTTGCCCCTTTGATGAGTTTCATTGCAAAGTACGCAGCACTTTATTTTATTCTGCAGATTTTATGAGGGACCGTATTTAACATATTTTCTTTGCACAGAATATCAGGGATTTTACGGTACATTTCTGCACTTGATAATCCCCTAGTTTGTCTCAGCACTGCACTTTATATATGGGGAGCTATACATTATAGGACACATATTGTGTAAAAGGGTTTAACTAGCTTTGGTATTCCTTTTATTGCCTTTTATCATAATTGTTTTTATTGTATTATATTTATTGATGAAGGGTTTCCATTTTATGTACTTTTATGGCCATTGTAATTATGCTGAATAAAGACCTTTGATGATGATGATTATGCTGATCGAGTTTGCACAGATTACTGTTTTTGTCGACAGATTTGGAGTGAGGATTCGTGTTCAACCCTCCTTCCACAGGATTAGATTAGTCACTAATGTTGTGCAGAATGTTGCAAGGTCACCAGTGCTGATAACTCAAACCCACTGTGGGAGTCCTCGCTTTTGGATATCCATTTGTGAACTTCTGATTGTGGATAGTGATTGTAATAACTGTAATATTTTCCACCGTGGGACAAGAGTATTCTTTTTAGTCAGTGGCCATAAATTGTGTTTATGGTTAATACATTGTGTTTGTTGCATTGTCAAATTCCTTACTCTTTGGTTTTCTTTTTACCGTGTATCTATTTAAGGGGTCATTAAAATGTTATTTTGACAGTTAATCATTCAATGTTTCCTAAAATTGTAATAATTGTTGAAATTGGAATAACTGGGCCTCAAATTTCACGCTTCCACCCTCGAGCTAGGCCTGACAGCTCAGCAGCTACCGCACTGAGTGAAGGAGTTTTCGAGGTCCCAGCTAGCAAAATAAGGGCTTGAATTTGAGATTGGTGTCGTAAAATGGCAGATGTCCTTTCCACTCTACGTGGAGTGTGTAAACCTCAAAACACTCTAAATGAGGAAAAAGGGAAACCATTGCTTTTTGATGCATGTCCGTCCTCCGACAAACTCTAAATCTACACCCAATGGCCAGATATAGAGGAACATCCATCAAAAGTGGTGGATGTGTTGTTCTCACTATTTAGAGCGCATTAACTTTAGCAGACTGTAACTAAATAGGGTAGACAGGACATCCAACCATATTAGGTGGACGTCCCACATCAGCCAAAAGTCTAAATCCATACATTCTTAACCAGCATGTTGCTCACAATTGAACACATGTAACCCTAAATTTGGCACTTCTGTATGGTCATGTAATGTTCATAGTCTTGGGAAACATCCAGACACCAAATCCATGTATACTCATTTAGTTCATAATAATGTAGGGTGCTGATGGTGCTGTCATTGAGGAAATTAAATGGTATATTTTCATCCTCCTCTTACATTCTAGTTGTAGGGTGAGAGCGACTAAAGTGGTGATATTTTGTACTCTTCTCAGTTTAATTGTATGGAAATTGTATGGAAATAAATGTGCAGCCATTTCCATCATTCTTACAGCCAGCTCTTAAACACTGTGCAGAATTTGACTTCATATGTTTATTTGCTGTGATTATAACCCCAGTACAATCAAAAGTCTTTAAATGAATTTCAAAAATTCTTAATTTACAAGCTGCGGGTAAGAGATTTCTCACAATAGGATAGTATAATGTTAGGATTGGTATATTCTTTAGACAGAATTTTTAGCTTTACTGAAAATAAAGGGGTTTGTTCGATGCACAGAATAATCGAGAATAAAAATAAAAATGAAATGGAACAAAACTCTAAAGCAAGAGGCATACAATATGATAAAAAAATGCCTTCTGCTGTGTTGCGGCACACTCCTCCTTTAACTCAGCACACTTATTTACTGGAGAAACAAGAAATGACATAAGAGAAAGCACAGGAGCCATCTTGGATTGGTATGCCGCCAAAGGAATCTATTGAAAGCGAATATATATAAAGGGCCTTATTTAGAGTTTGGTGGATAGGATACTCATTCAAAATGTGATGGAAATCCAGTCTGTCATATTACAAGTTCCAAAGTCTATAATGCATGTCCAACAGAGGAAACAGGGTATTCCCACATTTGTGATGAAGTATCCCGTCTGCCAAACTCTACTTAAGGCAGCTCGTCTACTCCCTCCTGTGTGAATGAATTGGGGAGTCAAAGAAGGCAACATAGAGGCTTTCAAGAGGACTTTGGAAGTTGGAAGTAAATGGTTTAGTCCATACAGTAACTGTTTTAAAGAACATCCCCTTCTATGAGCCTTCTGTGAGAAAAATAGCCTTCTCAAGGAAGGGGTTGCCTAAATCTGTTGACCCCTGAATGGATCTGTGAATCTGGCAAATAGTTTCACAAACCTGACGTACCATTATGTCATCTTCGGTATCCTTGAGGCACAGCTAATATGCTATTGACTCCTCCCCTCTATCTATCTATCTATCTATCTATCTATCTATCTATCTATCTATCTATCTATCTATCTATCTATCTATCTATCTATCTATCTATCATCTATCTATCTATCTATCTATCTATCTATCTATCTATCTATCTATCTCTATCTATCTATCTATCTACAATAAACTGGTTTAGTAACACAGAGCACAGCATCAGCTTTCCCTGTGTATAGGACAACCACCCACTACAGACAATTATTCTAAGAATTAGAAGACTGCAACACTTTGTATCTAGAATTAAAGCAATTTTCCTTTTATTAAAATCTTTTTATTAACCAAGTAACAAAAGACAGTGGCATACAGGCATACATAGTCTTCCTGCAGGGTACAGTGTTGGTCGCAAGTTATAGCAGTTGTGTAACAGCGTATTAACACTATTGTGCTGTCTCAATTCTGGGACTGCAAAAAATGTACTTGTTCGTCTAGGGAGGGGGCCAGTGGGGGCTCACATATGTTCCCACGGTATACATTCCATTTAGTCCATATCTGTATCCATTTTCGAGGACATCTGCGGGCCACGTACACCGTTTTTTCCCTTGCCATACACCAGTCCATTTCCTGTTTGGATATATTTGTGTGAGGCACTTTCTCCCACCAAAAGGTTCTCATTCGCCTCTCTGCTCACCATTCTATATAGGCCATGCGAGTGAAAATAAATGTTGGTCAATAAAAAGGTATTCAAAGGAAGTATATTGAAAATTGTTTATTTATTTCAGTTATTGAGTAAAAGGAACTGCCAAGGCTCACAATAGATGAAGCCTCGGATAGTTCATGTTCCCCTTCTTCTCCCTTGTGTGTATGATTTAGAAACAGGGATATTCAGGCAGACAAAAAACTATCCCACTACATGAACCCCAAGTGTCATCAGTAAAATAAAGGCTATGATTAATTATCAGAATCCATTTCACCTCTACTAGGGCATTAACATGGGCTTTAACCTTTGCACTGTGGTAATAGGTGTTTGAATCTATGGTAAATACAAATTCACCATCTGCATACATACTATATGTCGGGAAGATTTGTAAACTGTGCTAAAGTTAACATTAAAAAAGTATTCCATATACCGTTTTTCTTTAAATTTGCATATACCTTTGAATGTGTTCTCTAATAAGATGGTCACATTTTTAGGCTTTCAAAGATGTCCATAACGCCCCAAGAACGTACTGAAGACTGGGGACAAATATTGCTATAAAGCATTTCCAAGGCACTGCGAAGAGTCCAGCTGAGGAAGTGCTCTGCTTAAAGTGGTGGTTAGATCTTAAACTATGGATTCTTTTTCATATGACATTTTAAAAATGCAGATTGTTTCCGAGAAATGTTTTCTTGCCATAATTGCAAGTTAATTGGCTGAGCATGGGAAACTATGCTTGTTACTGTAAGCTGTTTAGAATGAGGCTACAGATCATAACAGCATCATGGCACAGTCGGAAACGTGACATACACTGTATAAATAAAGGAAGCTCAAGCGATTACCAGAAGGCAGCTGGCTTGCACATTGTGTTGCAGGCTTTCTCTACTTTTACAAAGCACGGCGTCTAAGCATCATCCACTTACAAGTCATTCACAGTTACCACACCTTCTCTCCTGGCAGCCAGAGGGGAGGTTCTGGCAGAGAGGGTCATATGTGCAGATTAACTCGTTTCCCGAGATATTTGCAATGGGATCCTCTACCATTAAAAGTACACTTTTCTTGTACTTCCTGATTCCCGCTAAAAAGAGTAACATAAAAGGGATTTTTTGCTTTTGGCCTTTGCAAAATATCTAAATTTTTTGTTGATGAACATACTAAACACTATCATTCATTTGAAGCAGTTGTCATTTTTAATGATTGTACTGTAGACTTGCGAAACTAGAATGTCGACCATACAAGAATATCATGGGACAAAATATCGAAGAGGTAAGTGCATAGAGGGAAGGTAAGGATTTACTATTCTTAACTCCCCATCTACATACCTTGAAGATGTATATCACAACGGTACACATACATGGAGTTATGTATAGAAAATCTATACAAATTTACCTTTTGTAATTCTGTTGCTCCACATTCTGCGACGATATTCTGTCCTGTCGATATTATGCATGAGATATATTTATGAACTACAGCATGTTTATGGTCGGGCTTGGCAGCGCAGCTGTTGTCAGACAATTATGTGAGAACCACCAGGCGAGAGGGACTTTGGCTACCCCCACATGTTGGTATCCTAAATTACATGATTTCATTGGGTTAAAGTTGTGTGCATCCCACACAACAGTGCTTTTACCACACTCCTATTGGCTATTTGTGTGTTTTGCCTCACCTAATATGACCAATCAGGGTGGGCGTAACTCGAGTCATTTAGCATAATCACGAGGACTTACCCAAAAATCCCACAAAATTCTTAACCTAAAATGGGTGCAAGAATGCACTTTGCACTAAGAAATAGTGCTAAATACAACAGAACATGAATAGCAAGTGTGAGCTGCTGCTCGCGTTCACTAAATGTGCTCGTGGAGTAGGATTTACCCCCAACTTACTCTCCCAGCTTTTAGCGCTATTTTCTTTATGCAAAGTGCCCCCATGCATCCAAAATGGGCGAGAAGGCATTTTGAGCTAAAAAAAATTGCACTTGTTGGGGTAGAATTTTCAAACAACTTACCCCTGGCATCTAGTGCTATTTTCTTATCTCAAAATGTCGCCTAACATCCAAAATGAATGCAAGGATGCATTTTGCATAAGCAAATGGCGCAAAATGCAGCAGAACACAAATAGCGAGTGCAAGCAGCCGCTCATGGTCACCAGATGTTCTCTTGTGGTAGAATTGCTTTCCCCAAACTTACATTTAATTTCTCGAGCAGGCGTAATTGCAGTATTATTGGTAATTCTGCGTCAAAGAGTAACGCAGAATTACCAAAATGACTCTGATCTCCCCAGCATAATTAGAATTGCTCTTGGTCCTAATGGCCATCATGCTCACATGTGATCACATGCCCCCATGCAAGGGAAAACTTTGGATATGGAGGTGCAGTCAGGGAGTCATCAGTTATTGGTACGAAGAGTGACTCATTTACGTTGCCCGCATTGTACACAACACGGCATAGTCATCCAATTTTACATCTTCGCCCCTCCTGTTTTACCTAACTTTAATGTAGTCACACATGAACCCAGAAAAAATCTGTGTTCTTCTGGATGTGCTTACACCTGCCATTTTTGATAGGAGGGTTCTTTACTGTACTCAAGGTCGCGAAGCTAACCAGCTGCACTCAACACCTCCTCTGGGTCCTTGCGTGCCCTAGACATGCAGCGCCTATGGGGTTAATCAGGCTTCAGTCTCCACGTCATGCACTCTAGCCTGGCTCAGCTTCTTGGGTGCTTGTCTCAGAGCCTGGGCAGGGCACTGCTTGGGAAGTGGACGTTGGAGAAAACATTTTTATTTTTTTAGAGAGACACGTTCAGCTTATCCTGCTGCTGGAAAGTGTCTTGAAAGGAGGGGTGAGGTCACCAGTAATTATTAAAATGCTAGTGGGGGCTTTTACTATGCACCCACGTGCTTCAGCATTCCTCATTGCTTTAAAGGAGAAACCATGATTGCTCATTAACACTGTGATGATGGAGGCACAATTTGCACTTGAAAGGTGACTGTTAACCTGAGTCCTTCCAAGCAATGAAGGTACAAATGACCAATTATATTGTTTGAAGATCTTTTGGAATTATGAGATTGAACGGCTGTGCTGTATTATGGATAATTATTGATTTACCGCATTTCCCACATAATCCATCATCAACGGCATAATCGGCAGATTAAAAAAATAATAATTCTAACTCAAACGGTTCAAAAGTTACTAAATACACAGCAACACACGTTACTAGGCAGTGGAAACCCTTTTGCAAAGATTGAATGGTCATCTACCTGTTGCTTATTTCATTATGTGGGTGTTATACTAGTACAAACGTGGTGCAACTAACGCCAGGACAGTGTTAATAAGTTTAAAAGTGACAAAATAATGAAGTAATAGTGTCAGAAAATGTGCCACATTACGCATCATAATTTGTTTTTTCTTGCCACATAATTTACTCAACCCTGTCACATAATTTGGCCCATCCCTGTAGCATAATTCCAGTGGCCCATACTGTACATAATTGAATTTATATAGCTCTTACTGTCCTTGACCAAGGGCAACATGTGCTACATAAAGGGGAGTCCTTTTTTTCTTTTTATATCGGTGTTCAGTGCCTCAGTGTCTATCAGGGCACCCAGAATTCATTACCAACAGCCTCTTGCATTCTGGAGCACTTGTGTTTTTGCCTAAAAAAATTCCAAGTACTGGCTAAAAAGTCAGACTATTCAAAGTGATATTGGCAAATAGGGGTGTGGGCAGCTGTTACTTTGTTTCGGTGGTCGACGATAGGTGGCACCAGCACTTATTAGTGGGGGCAGGGACTTTTAAAAGATGGTCCTGTCGGCAGTCTCTGAGTAAAATGCTCCTGGCTGCCTGTTCTATCGCACAAGGAAGGTCAGCTATAGCCCAAGCGCTGATGTTGCCTGTGAGTCTGACTGGCAATATTTGTGTCAGAGTGATTGTTTGACGATAATATCAGTTCAGTTCAAAAAGCTTTATTCGGTATGTAAAATACAACCATATAAGCAGAACGAAACACATAAAATACATAGCAAGCTAGAGTGTCTTGTACACTGAACGTTACAGAAAACAATATATAAAAAAACATTATTAAAGTGCATTGTGCTTCCTTGAACAGTTCAGAATTAGACTTCGGAATTTACTAACAAAACATCTACAATATATATTTAACAAAGTACAGATTCCATATAAAGTGTCTAATGCGTGCAGATGTGCAAAAGATGCTATGTATAGTAGCAATAACAAAAATACAATGTTCATCCAGAATCGTCTCGGACTTTAAAAGTGCATATAAAAGTCTGAGCGATACCTAAATGTGCAAAGTACATAAAATGGTAAAACTAAGCAGAACAGACTATAGACTTCCTTATATTTATGCATTTTAGCACATATGATGCCACAAAAAAACAGGTATCAGGACTTTCCAGAGTTGTTAAAAACTTCATTGCTGATTTGGTGGACCGAATCTTATATTTTAAAAGGATAGGTTTAAGATAAAACTTCCTAAAATAACAATAAAATTTACAGAACAATAAAAAGTGACAGCAGCTTTGTTTTGAAATATTATCACAAGGACACAGCATATTGGATTTGATCTTCATATCCGGAAATGAGACTAAATGATGCACAATCCCTAGCCTTAGGCGGGTTAGGACAAATCTGTGGGAGTTATAAGTCACAAACGCAAGATATGTCTGAAAACCTCTCCTTAGATTCAAATCAAGGTAAGAAGCAACGGTTATTAAATTACTAGACTGACTCTCTCTAGCCGCATTCTTATATGCTAGAAACCTCAATTTTATATCTTTCTTTGGTATCAGTGCGGCTGCTTCTGGGTTCAGACGAATATTACAATCAAACAGAAGATTAAACCAGTTGTAAATATAGCTCAGCCATGGTATACGTGACAAGTTATCAAGGTTCAAACAGTCTTTGATAATTGTTTGTGTAAATATTGTCTCTGTTTTGGACCAAATGGAGCGCCAAAGTAATAATGGGCGTAATGCAGCTAGGTCCATAATAAAGTCGATACCGGCTTCCATATGAGTTAGCAAATTAGGAACTGAGGGGGGGGCACATAGCAATTTCTTCAAAAACTTGTTTTCATCATTCTGTAAACTGTTAACAGGATGGTGGCCCCATACACCTGCCCCGTACAAGGCGGATGAAATACACCTGGCTTTGTAAATAGCCAACATATCTTTCATTCTCCTTTGCCCTAATTTAGCCGCAAATCAAAAAATACTACTGGTGTTTCTATTCATCTTTAATCTCACGTTCTCGTCCTCATTAGTCCATTTCCCATCTCCAGAAAATGATATCCCCAAATAACAGAAACTGTTGACCGATTGTATCTTAACTTTATCAATAAAGAAGGTGGATTTAGATTTCACCTTCTTTCCGCAGGTCATAGCAAAAGTCTTGGTTTTATTGACTACCAGTTTCCTGTCTTTAATAAATAGCACAAATCTATCTATAAGACGTTGTAAACCATTCTGTGTTCGTGATAAAAGAACAGCATCATCTGCGTATAATAAAATTGGGGTAACACTTCCGTCAATCAAAGGGGCATCTGAAGGCAATTTGCTTAAAATCGAATCAATTTGATTAATAAATAGGGAAAATAAAAACGGAGCCAAGACGCACCCCTGACGAATTCCTTTTGCAACTTTAAAAAAGGGCGTACATTCTCCCATAGGACCATAACGTACTTTACATGAGAGTCCGGAGTATAGCCGTGCCAAAAAGTATACACACTCTTTAGGGGCACCGAGTTCTAACAGGGTGTCCCATAGGATATTGTGGTCTACAAGATCAAAGGCACTACTCAGGTCTGCGAAACAGAGGAACAGATTACCATCCTTTGCAACAGTATATTTATGTATAAGGAGGTCTAGATTAACACACTGCTCCAACGTCCCCAGACCTTTCCTAAATCCGTATTGTGCCTTTGAAATTATCGAATTATCCTTGGCCCAAGTCTCAAGTCTATTTAAAATTATTCTACTCATAATTTTTATAGATGCGTCTAGTAGGGAAATGGGACGATAGTTACTTGCCTCGGACTTGGAGCCTTTCTTAAAAACGGGAATTATTATAGACTGGCCCCAAGAAATTGGCATCTGTCCCTCCACTGTTGCATTAAAGAATCTGGTCAGAATGGGGGCCCACAGGTGTAACTCGGATTTATATAAATCCAGCGGGACCCCATCCGGGCCAGGTGCCTTACCACCTTTGCTGTTACTTAAACCCTCGTAGACCTCGTCCAGACTAATAGCCAGAGGTAATCTTGGCCAAGTAAACTCATTATCCTGAGGGGAATCTAAAATTAACCTATCCGGGTTAAAAATATTTAAAAAATGATGCATCCACGATTTACAGTCAACATGAGAGGTTATTTCAGGCACTATATCATTTTTCAAAAAGGGACTATTTATGGTATCCCAGTATAGTTTACTATCATTTGTATCTGCCGCAAGGCTGAGATTGTTCCAGGCCTCCTCTTGTAGCGCTCTTTTCCTCTTAATAAGTGATGTTTTATAAACAACGCGACAATTTTTAATTATTGTGGAGTTTCGAGGTTTAGAGCTCAAAGCGCGTTTTAAAGCATGGAGAGCCTGAGTGCAGCTTTTGTCAAACCATCCCGTGTTAATTTCTTTTTTCCCCCTATATGTTTTTGTAAGTAGGTTGTCGATTGTTTCATTAATTGTACATAGGTCATTAAGTACAACATGCAAGTGTACCTCATCGCCAAGACAATAATTTACCTCCATATTGCATTTTCTTAAAACCTCCTCCAACAATTTGTGTGGGACAACCTTTGTCCAATTAATCCTAAACCCATTAGGTCTTACTGCCTCGATATGACTGATACAATTGTTGGCATCCGTTTGTATGTAACCCCAACAATGCAGCGATAAAGAGATACTATTATGATCACTTAAAGTTTGCTCATTGACACACAAGTTAGAGTATGCACTATCATTAGAAAGTAAAATGTGGTCAATGTATGAATTGGCTCCTCTTCCAGTAAAAGTTGGACAGTTTTCGTTAGCACTATTTTTCGTGCAACTTAACATATCCAGGTCAAACTTAGCTAGCATCATATTTAGGGCCGTGCCATAAGCGCAATGTGGGAAGTGTAAACAATCGGTTTCCTCCATATTTCCGCATTCCCTTCTTAATCCACATAAATTACTCGTGGCAAATGGGCAGGGACTTATATTAAAATCACCCAACCAAAGGATGATCGACTGATGACCTGAAACTGCCTGTGTCCTCTCAATTTCCTTTTCTAACTGGGTCAGAATTTTACCTCTGTCAGCAGTGAATACATTATTATAAAAATTTATCAGCAACAAATCTTTACCTTTGTCAAACTCTAGACATAATACCTGAGAATAGACATCCACTGAAACGCAACTTTTAATTTTGCAGGAGTTTAGTTTAGTTGATATTAAAAGCAAAAGGCCACCTTTGGCTCTTCCAGCAGTCGAACTCACTGCATTCAAACTGTGTGCTGAGTAGCCCTCAATAAAAATGGGTTCTTCGCACCAAGTTTCCTGGAGGCATATTATGTCATACCCTATATTAATAAAATCCCTCCAGAAAGGGGAGTCCAATTTTCTGTTCAAACCTGCAATATTCCACGTAACAACACGGTAACCTGTATTAGGGTCGCAGTTAACCACTATACAATCGTTTAGTGGGTCTACAGGGGAGGAATCTGGATTTAAAAGGGAATCTGTGATAGAGGGCAAGGTTATAATCGGAGTCCGTTGGGCTCCTGCGCTCACCCTATCAACTTCCGCTTTATTAGATTCAGGTAAAGAGGGCAAGAAAACAGTCACTGCTTTACTAGGCAATTCACAGATAACTTGTTTGTCGTACGGCTTCCTGGTAATATCAAACAGTCAGTCGTTTTCCTCCAATGAGGACAAGGCAGAATATCGGTTAGAAAGGGGGAGAGTATAATCCCTCTGCCCGCTAGGTGGCTGGTTTCCGTGAGTATCCCCACCATTAGAATACATCGGGGCTCTCGGTGGCATGTTAGGAGGGCAACCAACCCCCCCCCCCCTAGTTAAACCAAAATCGTAATGCTCGTACTGTTGGGGCCGTCGCTGTTGTGTATAATTCAAATGACTGTAAAAATAACCTAGAGGTCTAACAGAGACTGAATTAACCTGGTTGGGTAAGGAGGCAGCTCTTAGGAGGACGGTAGCCACATGTTGTGGATATTTAAAATTAACTATAATACAGTCCCCTCTTGTAGTTTTCCTGCCATCCCCTATCCAGCCAACTCTGCGAGTGGATAGTATATCGTTAGAAAATGCCAGCGGAAAGCTACAGTTTTTGTTAAGCCAGGCAAGTGATTTATTTTTTAGAGAGTCATGGGTTTCCTGCCTGGAGTTAGACATACAAGAGTCAACCTCAGGGACATTAATCAATACCACTGTGTAAGGTGCACACTGTGGTGGGAGGTTAACAATATGGTTTCTCTTGTATTTAGTAGGCCCAAAGACATCTCCCTCGGCTACAGACTTCTGAATATTCTCTGGGCGTGTGTGTACTAAATGTGATTTACCTGAAGAATTGGCTATAGTAGAAGATGGATGTACTGGTAACGCAATAGATGAGGCGTTTGTAGGCCGACATAACTGGCTACTATCCCCCGGGGCCCTGGAAACTCCCTTGCTGTGAGTACCAGACAGGTGCAAAATGGGGTCCAGGACACAATCCGTTAGACTATGGACCACGGGGGCCGATAGGGCCGGTTGGGGGGTTGTCAGAGAGGAAGGTCGAGTTAAATAAGAATCCAGAAGACCTTTCAATCTGTCTACTTCTGAAGAAACTGAATCTAACTTCGCCAACAAGGGGCTAATTAAAGCCTCCAGTTTGGACTCTAAGATTGATACCAAGTGTCCTATTGAGGCTGTATGAAGAAAAACCCCCTCGGCTATATCATTAGACCCTAGTGTTTCTTTTAATGAGTCTGGTGTAACCCCCCTGCTCGATTGGGGTGGACCTTGCTTTTTTGACTTACGAGTTACCACCCTCTTCACTGGGGCTTTCCTGCACGCCCGCACTCTTCTCTGCATGGGAGAAGGAGTTGGGGTGATCTTTAAACAGGGTACTGCAATCTGTGAGGAGGTTGAGTCATTTAGGGAAATAAGTTCATCCATACTTTCAGCATTAACCAGATCATAGGGTACATCGACGTTCACGTTTGCAGTGTCAGTATTAGCGCTACAACTTTCAGGAAGAGATGTTTTAGTATTAGGGGCTAATATGTCTGCTGGAGATACTTCAGGGCTCGGTCTACCCAAAGAAAGTCTCCTGTCTTTGTTGATCTTGTTTACGACTTTTACGAGATAGTTATCCATGGTCCTCTTTTCCCCTGTGCCGGATAAGTTAGATGACCTGGACTTTGACATCAGTTATGACAAATGCGACAACTAGCAGGACAGGTGTATGACAGTGGAACTGGTTACTTACAAGTCCGTAAAAATCAAGATTCTGGGCCCGGCCCGGCCTCCTCCGGCCCCGGACGGCCACAGACGGTCCCGCCCTTGTCCCGGGCTTCTCCCGGTGCCACCCGCGCGCTACCCGCGACGCGGGGGTCAAGGAGCGTTAAGTAGCGCCTCCGGGCGCGCTGGCGTCGTGTTTCCGGCCCCAAAAGGATCCCGGGAAATGTAGTTTTTAGTGTGCGCTCCCCCCACACAGCGGCCACCACAGCAGGCGACGGCGGGAGGGAGACACGGCAGGCACAAGGAACTTGAGAGTGTCAGGAGCTGTAGCGCGCTCAGGTGAATTTCTCCAGCCTTCCGCCACCTTATTACTTCGTCCCCCGCTTTGCCGGGGTCAAGGAGCGTTAAGTAGCGCCTCCGGGCGCGCTGGCGTCGTGTTTCCGGCCCCAAAAGGATCCCGGGAAATGTAGTTTTTAGTGTGCGCTCTCCCCACACAGCGGCCACCACAGCAGGCGACGGCAGGAGGGAGACGCGGCAGGCACAAGGAACTTGAGAGTGTCAGGAGCTGTAGCGCGCTCAGGTGAGTTTCTCCAGCCTTCCGCCACCTTATTACTTCGTCCCCTTCGACGATAATATCATGTTGCACAGCTACCTTAACAGTCTTCCAGTTACTTTAACACTCTGTACAAAGGCAGAGGAAGAGAGCAGCCTGCCACTGTGCTCCTCTACCTTATGATTCCTATCTGGCGCAGTTTGAATAGGGCGGGACATGTGCACCGCAGTAGGGACATACTTTGGTTGCAGTATTCCACTTCGATTTATCAAGGCCTGCTGGATGCTGGGTTCTCACAGTACACCTCAGAGAATGTTGTGTGTGCCTCTTACACTGGGTATTTGTTAGCTGAACATGTAATAGACAGACAAGTGGATATGCATGACACTGCCTGGACAGCACTTGGCAGTGTGCCCACCAAACCTTTCTGCTGCACCAGATTGTGCCCGCTCTGCCTATGCCAACTTCAATTTGGCAACTGCAGTCCTGTGCATTAATGCACCTCCTGCTTAGACACAGTCCTGATGCCTCCCAACTTTTGAATGTCTGCCTGAAGAGCGGGTTTTAAAGTTTAAGCTTGGTTCGAGACAAGAGTTCAAATTAACTCAAGCGAGAGAGTCTCTGAGGTTAAGTGGCTATGAATTCTGGGTGAATACACTAAACCAGCCCCATTCCCCACCCCAGCATTAAAGCAATTAAGTAGCCTAAGGCCACCAGACTTGTTTTTGAGAATTATACATTCTTGGGCCATGTTTATTTTCCTATAGACACATAAATAAACGTGTTTTGATACTGACACACTTAAAAATATTTATATAATGTAAACTTTTCTGCCTGAGATTCTCAAAATCATGGTTACCCATCAGGCTGGCCCTTCAATCAACATCCCCAAGAATATGTGATTTGGTACTCCTAGATTTCCACTATGACCCCTACTTAGTACTTGACAAGATGTACTCAGCCATTCCCTCATAACATTGACCCCTAGGGTCAACCAGTAAGTTAGACCTTAACCCATTCCAGAGAAATCCAAAATTGAATACCTCTGCCATGCTTTGGAAGATGGACCCAGGTAGCCTGACGATATCTTCGTCCCCTGGTGCTAGGCCATCTCTTAAATCACCCATAGGCATTGTTAAAGAAGCACCCATTGGAATCCAAAATATAGTTACTGTGGCACCCAAACTGCAGCTGCCTGCAGACGACTGCTCCACTACCCATACATGGGGCAATAATTGAGCCAAATTCGGAATTCACCTGACCTTATAGCTTATAGGAGTCACATTTTCACAGACTTCATTGTCCATTCTCTGGCTTATGCTGAAAGTTTGAATTTTCTCACACAATGGCTAGAGCTGCCATTGGGGACCACCTCTGTTGTCTTCTCACTGGCCCGTGCCAATATGGACCCGCCTTTTTTCACATTAGTTCTCTGTCTTTTGCTTTTCTGCCCAGGTCCACTTTTCCCTTCCCATGAACTGCAGTGCATTTTGACTTCTACCACATCGTCCGTTGGCAGTCACCTGGGCTTCAGCACTGTTCATACTTTCATATTTCTCACTGTCCCTGTAGTCTCGCTCTCCATATACAACTTCCTTTTTACCCTGCTGCCAGGAACCCACAACAGAAGTTGGCGACACTTCTAGAGATGCGCTTAATACCTTGAGGACATAAGTGAGTTCCTGCCCAGATAAAATTAGTTTGTGCACATGCAGAGAGAGTAGGGCTCTGTCATAAACATACCCCATCCTCTTGAGTGAAGACCTTTTTTCACAGTTTTATATAGCACAAACTCGCCCTGAAGGTAATGGAGATCTTTACAGGAGCACCAGTGTCTTTCCACAAGGTCATATTAACTTTTTCGTTATGGGGAGATTACGAGATTTGGCCAGAATCAGGGGTTGTTGTGCTGGTGCCAAGATTCGAACCTGGTTCCTCAGTTCCAAAGTCGGCAGCTCTGGGCTAACACCTCAGCTTAAATAGTGCTGACCCCTACACAGATACAGCAGAGTTTATGGAAAGATTTTGCAGGCAGTCTGTTTCTTACACTGAACCAGAACAGAGTCCCTTCATTCATATAGCAGAGCCCCTGCACAGCTAGAGTCATGTTAATTCATAGATTATATTGAGCCAGTTCACAAGCAGAGTTCAGCTCTTTCAGTATTCATTCCTACAATGAAAAACCTGATCTTCTGTGGGGGCTAAGATACCAGTCGACAGCTCCTAACTTGTGGTAATGGTTAGTGTCTGACAGGCTATTGTCTCTAGTAAGGAGTCACAAGGAGAAGTTAGTGAGAGTGAGAGGGAAGGGAAGGGACTGAGGAAAGAAATTGTGAAAAAAGAGAGATGAGATCGAGAATAATGATAGAGAAGAGAGAGAATGTATCACAGAATAAGCAGGGATGAAAGAGAGGGAAAAGAAATAAGAGGTGAATGTGACTGAGATGTGAAAGAGGAGAGAGAACATGTGAAACAGGAGATGGCAGAGTGAGTGACATGTGAACAAGCATCAATCAACAAGCAATTATGCTATGGCAAAATTTATAGCACATTTCACCTATTGTGTTTGCTCCCTTCTTCATCAGAAGTCTGTCACCTTGACAGTGGCCAATAGCTCTGCTAATAGTTGTGCAAATTGCAGGTACAAAGAAACATAGAGTGGAGTGGCGCAGAGTGGAGTAGAGTGCAATAGCATAGAGTGGCATAGAGTAGATTGTATCAGAGTAGAGTGAAGTGATGCAGGGTAGAACGGAGTGGGGCAGGGTAGAGTGCAGAGGTGTAGCGTAGAGTGGTGTAGAGTGAAGTGGCATAGAATAGAGTGGTGTAGAGTGCAGTGTCATGGAGTGCAATGAAGCAGAATAGATTTGAGTGGCGTAGAGTGGAGTGATGCAGAGTGGAGTGTAGTGGCATTGAGTGCCTTGGCGCAGAGTGCAGTACAGTGACATAAAGTTGATTGGTTTAGATTGCAGTGGCATTAAGTGCAATAACAAAGTATTGTGGCATAGAGTGCAGTCATGGAGAGTAGAGTGGTGAAGAGTGCAGTGGCATATAGTGCATTGGCGTAGAGTGCATTGGCGTAGAGTAGAGTGGTGCAGAGTAGAGTGGTGCAGTGGTAAAAAGTGCAGTGGCGCACAGCAGAGTGGGGTAGGGTTAACTGCCATAAAGTAGAGTGGTACTTATAGATTAAATCTCCCTGTATCAATTTAGAACTATTCTAGCAATACATCACCCACCATTTTTCATACACATTACAATTTAGAGGCGGCTCTTAATTACAGAGGGCCTCATGTAGGTAGCCCAATACCGGTCGGTAACGGCCGATTTTCGGTAAATATACCGTTACCGACCGGTATTTAGGCTTTTGAGATGTAGGGGGATCATTTCTGTATTCGGTAATTTACCGAATCGGTAAAATTACCGAATCGGTAATTTTACCGATTCGGTAAATACCGAATACAGAAATGAGATGTAGGGGGACTGTGTGGTGGGTGTGGGGATTCGTTATTTACCACCAACTAATAGTTGGTGGTAAATGACGAATATGTGTGAAAATGCATTTTTGTGCACTGTGAAGTGTGCAATGTGGCAGACATACATGCCCCTAGGGCATGTATGTGCGCCACATGTGCACACATGGACGAATCAGGGGTGCAACAGGGTGTCAATGTGACACCCTGCCACCCTTGAATGTGCTCCCCCCATTACTGAATCGGTATTTACCGATTCGGTAATGAGGCATACCTTCCCATTGATTCAATCAATGGGAAGGTATGCCTCATTACCGAATCGGTAAACACCGATTCGGTAATTACCGACTTACTCCGATTCGGTAACATTTACCGAATTATTACCTACATACACTTTACCGATTCTTAAATACCGAATCGGTACAATTCGGTATTTAAGAATCGGTAAAGTGTATGCCACCTACATATGGCCCAAAATCTGCTAAAATTTCTCGATATAATAGATGTGTATTTGTGCAGTAGATCAAGTATTGAGTTAAAGGTTTAAAGATGATTTGTAGTCGCCTAATAGACAAGTGTTTGTTGTCTTACATGTCCTTCTCCCTTTATATTTTGACTTTATTGTATTATTTATGTGTTTTGCATTATTTTTTAAACTTGTTATTGCTGAACAATGTTTGAATGTGTATGATGGATACCTGACTTGCAAAAAACTGCCATGTATATGAAAGATTTCTGTAAAAAATTAGAGTTTTCCCATATTTATTGTGGTACGGGTTGTTTGAAGTCTGGTGTGGCTCATATGAAGGCTCTTGACAGGCAGTGATTGATTTGTGGGTGATGTATAGCTAGAATAGTTCTAAATCAATACAGGGAGATGTAATCTATCAGTTTGATAACAGTGTTCTCTCCCGCTGTTTGTGGGGACCTCTCTCGTATTTTATCAGTAGAGTGGAGTGGTGCAGAGTAGTGTACAGAGGCATTGAGTATAGAGGCATAGTGTGCAGTGGTGCACAGTAGATTTGAGTGGCGTAGAGTGCATTGGCATAGAGTGCAGCAGAATGATATAGAGTAGAGTGGTGCAGAGTAGAGCGCATTGGCATAGAGTGCAGTGGCGCAAAGTAGAGCAGCACAGAATTGAGTAGCATAGAATTAAGTGGCAGAGAGTGCAGTTTTGCAGAGTAGAGTATTGCAGCATGCAGTGGTGTAAAGTAGAGTGGCGTAGAGTGCATTGGTGTATACTGCAGTTGTATAGAGTGGTAAAAGGTAAAGTGACATAGAGTGCAATGGTGTAAAGTAGAGTGGCATGGAGTGCAGTGGTGTAGAGTAGAGTGTTGTAGAGTATACTGGTGTACTATGCAATGGTGAAGAGTAGATTGGCATTGAGTGCAGTGGCTTAGAGTGTATTGGTTTTGAGTAAAGTGGTGTACAGTGCATTGGCATAGAGTGCAGTGGCTTAGAGTGCAGCAGTGTAGAATAGAGTGGCGTAAAGTGCAGTGGGTAGAGTGGATGGCACAGGGTAGAAGGTAGTGGCATAGAGTGGAATGATATAAAGTGAAATAGTGGTGTAGAGTAGATTGTTTCATGGTAGACTTAAGTGGTGCAAAGTGCAGTGGCATAGAGTAGAGTGTAGTAGAGTGCAGTGGTGCGGAGTAGAATAAAGTGGCTTTCGAGTAGAGTGCTGAAGAGTGCAGTGGGGCATAGTTGAGTACTGTGGGGAAGAGTGCATTGGCATAGAGGAGAATAGTGCTAAGTAGAAAGGTGTTGAATTAAGTGATGTAGAGTGGAGTGGTGCAGAATAAAGTGCAGTGACTCAGTGTGGCATGGAGTGGCGTAGTGTTGATAAGTGAGGAAGATTGGCACACCTTTATGTATTCTCTCGGTAGCTGTGAAAACTCCAAAAATATGCTGATGGCTTCGGTCAGCTCTCAAGTTGACAAAGAGGCTATTGCAAATTCTCAGACTGAGGCAGTACTCTCTGAAATAATCTGCAATTTGAAAACCTCTAGGGCTGGTGGTCTAGATGGTCTGCCATCTGTTGTTTACCAGAAGGATCCTAGGAAGTGGGGCCTTATTCTGAGTGGGTTTTTCAAATGGGTAACGTTCACAGACATCCTCCCAGATTCGCTGCAGGGACATCTTAAGGATTTGGGGGCTCTGGGCAAAACGTATTTTGGGAGCCCCTGTGTGGATCAGCTTTGAATTTATGATCCAGTTTCAGCTCTTTCATATCCTCTTTGGCCAGGTCACAGGCAGTACACAGACACACTGGTGCAAATTCGAAATGTGTTTATATCTAAAATTCAGGGATAGTGATGTATGTTTTCAATATTGTAACACGGTAGAAGATCACTAACACTACTGCAAATAATCTCTGTGACACCCTCTCATATCCTGTCTGGATCTAAAAGAATTTTATTTCATGGATGTTGCACAAAATACATTTGTCTGCAAAAGGACTGTAATAGACTCTCACACATTACCTATACTCCCTGCAGAATAGAGCTTGCTCTATCACAGGGCCCACTGAAAGGTGGGGGCCTAGGGCCCACTGAGAGGTGGGGGCCTAGGGCCCACTGAGAGGTGGGGGCCCTGTGGCAGAGCTCACTTTACCCTTGTCTTAAAATGTCTCTGATTCACGGAAGGGAGCCATAGTGAAGCCTATTCATAACAAGGCAAAACAAACCAGCCTAGTAACTATCCTCTGATTTCCTTGCTTGATATCACTTCTAACCTATTTGCTCAAACCCTATTAAAGCATCTTGCAGCCTGGGCTTCTGATACTGGAATGATCCCTGTGGACCAGGGGGCTTCAGGCCAAAACACTCAGCAATGGACCACTGTTTCACAGTGTGGGGTGTCACAAAGAGGTCGGTGGAGCTGGTAGGTGGCCTTTGCTGCTGCTTCATTGAGTTCCTGGTGGCATTCAACAGGGTTGATAGAGTAACTCTATGACGAAAGCTTCAATAGTGGAATATATCTGATGCCCTGTTAGACAGGGTACAGGTTGATCTTGATTGGACAGGTAGCCTGTTGAGGAAAATCCCAGTAGAGAATGGTGCGTCTTAGCTCCTCTACTGTTCAGTTTGTTTATAGCAGACCTACCCCACACATTAAGTGGCACTCATAGTTTTCTCCTAAGATTGGGGGTAGACATATCAGTTGCCTTATGTATGCAGATGATCTGGTGGTGAACAATCTTACACCTATTGGGCTCCAACGTAATTTAAGTGCACTTCACTCTTATTGCCTTGAAAGACGATCAACATTGAAAAGGCAAAAACCTTGTTCTTCACAACAAGGGAAAGGAGATTCACCTGGTGTTTAGGCAATGTGTAGTTAGAGTGGGTTCAAGAGTATAACTTTTTGGGTATGATTCTCTTAGATGATTTAAGATGAGACTAACACCTGGAATCTAGGAGATTCGTGCTGACAACTGAAGTGAATGGCTTGAAAGGTTCAACCACAAACACAGCAGTTATATCATGAGCCATTAAGCAAAGGGATACAGGGCAACCTAATTCACCAGGCCCTATATGGAGCGGAGATGCTAGCAATGGATAGGCGGGTCATATGGGGAGGGTTAGACGGTAGTATTCTTAGATCCCTCCTTGATTTACCAAAAAGTGGAATGGTTAAAGCAATAAGGAGGGAGTTGAGAACCATAGCCTCGAGTGCTCTGACAGACGCAAGAGCCCTGTGATTTTATTTTTTGATCAAAAATGGAATTCCCTGTGGTAAATTATCAGTGTTACTTCACCCTGAGGTTAATGTCAATCTTCCCTGGTAAGAGGAATCCAGTGACAGTTATGTTGAAGCAACTAGGAGATCCTGATTTACATTTTGAAAGGGGCAAACCAAAACAAGTCAGTCAGTCACAGAGCATTCTTAGGTGCTGCCATTTGGAAACGAGCTGGAGTGAGCATGTACAGTTTTGAGGTACACAAGATCTGTAGTGCCCTTGCTAATTTCTCAGGAGGTCGCAGGCCTTTTCCCATTTCTATACAGAATCCTGGATAGGATTTTGCTAAATGAAATCCTGAGTCTGAGGGTAGGAATTGACCTGAGATGGCAGACACAAGGGCTGAAAACGAAAATAGTAGAGAACCAGGGTCAGTGTCCTTGTAAGCGGGGTATAACATGCTCAGTAAGCCACCTTTATCTTGTTTTTTTTTGTTTTTTTTTTTAAACCTTTATTACAGAATTCAAAAGATATACAAAAATGGGCCTACAACCTTCGGGCCGGCCGCTAGCAAACAGTAAGAGCATATAATACAGTCAGTAAACAGTCGCTGCAGCGTGAGAGAGGTCACAGGAGTTGAAAGAAGCGTTTGCGGCCACACCGTCCGGACCCCGCACATGGCGGTTCCATTTTTATATAAGAAACGACAAACAAATCCACAAGGCAGCCAAAAGTCAAAGCAACAGTATGAGCTCCCCTGGGGAGGACCCTACCGATCCACAGGAATAGCGGGGGGGGATAGGAGACAAAGTGGACTCAAAGCCCAGACCCAAGGCGACAAGCAGACTAAGGAGACAGGGCCAGTGCCAGATCAGGCGTCAGCGGCGGGGTACAAATTCCGCCACGGTAGGTGTTCCAGGGGCCCAACACTTTCACCCATTTCCCAAGCTTACCTCTCGCAACATACACTACCTTTTCCCGAAACATACACCAATCCATGTTGTCCTTCCACGCCGAGACCGTTGGCAACCTCTGGGAACCCCACAATTGCGCAATGTCACGCTTGGCCACCATATATCCCAGAGTCACCCACCACGTCTGCGGCACTGAGTAGTCAGTCGGCTCCCACACATTTAGCAGACATCTCCTCGCCTCGGGAAGCAGCGTCACATGCGTGACCGCCTGCAACACCGCATGCACATCACGCCAGAATCGCGCCACCTCCGGGCATTCCCACAAAATATGGAGGAAGGTCCCTAAAGAACCACACCCACGCTTACACAACCCATCCACGGCATACCCCATACGCACCCGTAACATAGACCCTATGGAGTATCTTGAGCTGGACGAAGCGAAGGCGAGCCGGTATGGCCACCTCTTTCGGGGAGGCCACCGCAGACACCCAATCCTCATCATCCAGCTCCAATCCATCGGCCACCCACACCTCACGAAGGCTAGTCAGCAGTCCCGAGCGATCGTTGATGAGCTTTTTGTAAATCAATGAAATCGTGCCGTCCGGTACATGCCCATCTAGCACTCTATCTTCCAGAGGGGAATACTCCGGGATGGAGGCAACATCCGGGAATACGGAGCACAGCGCGTGACGGACCTGGATATATCGAAAGTACTCCCTGTCCTGCAACTGGAATTCAGTCTGCAGCACATCGAACGTTTTGAATCCCCCCCTCGTCCAGAGATCGCCCACCTTGCTGATGCCTATCATGTCCCACTTCTCAAAGCCCTTCGAGGTCCACAGAGAGCCCAGCCGCTCAGATGCATACAGCGGCGTCGCCCGGGTCAACCGATCCTTCCACCCCATCGCCGAGTTTGCCGCGTGCCACACCCGTACCGTGACCCGCGTAGGGCCCGTCAGACGTGCGTCGAGCGATCTAGAATAAAGCGCCCGATTATAGTCGCCACCCGGCAGTAATAGTTTATCCATTTCAAAGGCCGGGTTAAGAGCGGGCCCATAAAGGCCGTGGTTTATAGCAGCCAGCTGGGAGGCCCAGTAATATCGTTTGATGTCTGGGAGGGCGACCCCCCCGTCGTACCACGGGAGCGTCAGCTTCGCAAGGGCGATACGCGGCCTACCCTCCCAGAACAGGCGTCGCTGCAGACTCTCCACCTCGCGAAAGTAGCGCGCCGGGACAACGTCCATCGTGTTCTGTAACGCATATAGGAAACGTGGCAGCGACATCATCTTAAACAATGCCGCACGGCCGAGCGGTGAGAGCGGCAAGCGCCTCCAACGCGCCACGTCCTCCTTCAGGCGCTGGAGGGGGGGGAGCAAGTTCTGTTTATATCGGGCCTCAGCGTCCAGGGTAATGAAGATACCCAGGTACTTAAATCCCTGCGGAGCGATCTGGATAGGACAACCCCGCGGAAGGATAGGAGCCTCCCCGGAAAGGACATACACACAGGATTTAGCCCAGTTGATGACTAAGCCGGAGTTGCGGCCAAATGAATGCAAAACATCCACTAGAACAATCAGCGATTTACGCGGGGAAGCAAGGTATAAAAGAATATCATCAGCGTAAAGGGATACGCGATCCTCATACTCGGGGGTCCATCGGAGACCACGGATAGAAGGGTGCCACCGCAGCCACTCCGCCAGGGGCTCCAAGGCAAGCGCGAAGAGGAGCGGCGATAGCGGGCAGCCCTGCCGCGTGCCCCTGCCCAGCTCAAACGAGGCCGACACTCTACCGTTCACCGCCACCTGCGCCAGCGGTCCGGAGTATAACAGTTTCACCCAACCAATGAATCCCGGGCCAAAACCAAACTTAGCCAGCGTCGCCCAAATATATGGCCACTCAAGCGTGTCGAACGCCATAGTGGCGTCCAGGGACGCCAAAATGGCCGGCTCTCGTATGAACGGGACCCGCGCGAGCACCCCATGCAAATGCCACAGGTTGAGCGCGGTGTTGCGATGAGGGATAAAGGCGGACTGGTCCTGGTGAATCAGATCGCACACCACGCCAACCAGCCGATTAGCCAGCACCTTGGCGAGAATTTTGGGTTCCGCATTCAACAGCGAAATGGGCCTGTAAGACGTGACCCGATCCCGCGGCCTCCCCTCCTTATGAATAACCAAGATAGTGGCCAGACGCTGGTCCAGCGGGAGGGAACCCGCCGAGCGGGCCGCGAGGAACATAGCACGGAGATGCGGCGCCAGCGTATCCGGTCGTAGTTTGTACAATTCGATGGGAAGGCCATTAGGACCCATGGCCTTGCCGGAGGCGACCAAACGTATGGCGAGGGCAATCTCCTCAGATGTTGGGGTCGCGTCCAACAACACTTTATCCTCCTCCGAAAGGGAAGGCAGCGCAATGTCTTTAAGCAGGGCATGGGAATCCTCTTCCGAGCGGGAAGATACCGGGGAATACACCCCACGGAAATATTCTGCAAAGCAATCAACAATTTCTCCTGGTTCAGTGACACACACACCATCCAATTTCTCAATCGACGGGACAACTCGACTCGCTCTCTCCTTTTTATCCAGCCTCGCAATCAGTTTACCAGCCTTATCACCCACATCATACAGTCTCCCCTGTTGCTCTCTACTGAGGCCCCTGGCTGCCTCCGTGACGAGGGCCATGTAGTCCGTCTGCTTGAGTCGGAGAGCATGCAATTTGTCGTCCGTCACCCCACACTCCAAATCACCCTCCAACTCGGTTATCTCAGTTTCAATACGGGTCACCTCCTCCCGCTCACGCCTCCGGGAATGGGAAATAAGGGACAGGGCCTCCCCCCGGAGTACCGTCTTAAACGCCTCCCACAGAGAAACCGCAGACGACACAGACCCCACATTGTCTTCAAAATATCGCTTAAGAGATTTAACCAAATCTGCGCGAATTGTGGGGTCACGCAGGTACCAGGGATTAATCGGGATCACCCTCCCCTCCCCCCTCGGGACAATGTCGAAGTGCAACAGGAGCGGGGAGTGGTCTGAAATACCCCGCGCCAAATGTCGTACCTCCCCAACCCGCCCCGCCTGTACCGCTGGCATCAGGACATAATCAAGTCTCGAAAGACTGCCATGAGCCCCGGAATGAAAGGTGTACTGTATCTGCGTAGGATGTTTCAACCGCCAACAATCCACCAGCCCCAAGGTATCCAAGAGGCCGGACAACCATGCTTGGGCACGGGGGAGATCCCTAGGAGGGTGACGATCCTCAGTCCCGGAAGCCACAGCGTTAAAATCCCCCCCAACCACTAGAATCCCCTCCGGAAGGCCAAGGAGGAGGCGCCCCAGATCCGCAAAAGTAGTCGTTTGCAACCCTGGCGGGACATAAACAGAAACGAAAACAATCACTCTACCCTCCAATCTACCCACCAGAACCGTGTATCGTCCCCTGTCATCATGGAGCACCTCATCAACTTCCAACGGGAGCGAGGTCTTAGCCATAATGCCCACACCCCTCGAACCAGACGTGAAGCCCGAGTGGGCCATAAGGCGATAGCCCCGTCTGTTCATGGCACAAAAGGAGTTTCCAATGAGGTGTGTTTCCTGCAGAAAGACTATATCTGGTGAAATTCGTTTTAGAAACTGCAGGACCACCCCCCGTTTTATCCTGTCCCCCAGTCCATTAACATTCCAGGACAAAAGACTCAGTCCCCTACCCCCCATCATAGCCGAAATCGATCAATCGTCCCCCAGAGAGCACTTTAGAAATAGCACAACAATACTTCTGCCTTGTGGTACAAATAAACAATACCCAACCCCAACCCAACAGCCCCAACAAAACTCCCCCCTCCCTGCACCCCTGCATGAGCCCAAACAGCCCCCCCAACTTGCAGTGTGCCTGTCGCCCCTATGTGATTTAAACTACTAAGACCCCCTAGAGGAGGAAGGAGAACCCCCTCGAGACCCAGCACCTCCTCCAATGGAGGGGAGACAAAACACAACAGACAAAAGACCCTAAGCTTGGCCGAAAGTGGCATCATCCGGAGTGAGCCCCCGTGTCAGTACCTCAGACCCGGTCCGGTGGGCACCTTTATCTTGTTTTAAATAAATTTGGTATTTGCTCGAGAGAAATGGATCTAAACCTGATGTGTAGTTTGAGATACCAGGATGTAGCCATTGCTTTTGGCCAGTATTTGTTCGAAACTGTATCATCCTATTCTAGGATTTCACCTCACTGGCTGTCCTAGACTGGTGAGGATTATCCGTTTAGGTTCGCAGGGATGTCCCTGAACTATTTAGTAGCTGTAGATCAAATTACGAGGATGCACTGCGGAAGGCATTGGCCCTGAAATTGGGGGACTGGGTCTGTTAATGAGGCCAGACTGATTAAGACCTTGTGAATTGTGATAATTATGGTCCGGCGCAGTGCACTTTATTACTTATAATCCAGATGTGATGTTTATGCTCCAGCACGGCTCACTGTCCTATGATGCCCTGACAGATGAGATTTTAATATGGATTGACTATCCACCAGTTTAAACTGTGATGACCCATAGAATGCTGTCTGGTTGCCCAAATGGACGAAATAGGTTTTGTTTGTTGCTGGTAAAACTGATGTACTTTCAAATATTTTGATGCATGTGGGATTAATAGGCTTTGGACCACTCAATGAGTTTTAGTAGATGAAATTTCATTTTATATACTACTTTATATCCGTTTTAGGTCGATGTTATGTGTTGACTGTATTGATTTAATTAAGTGCTATTTATTGGTGATTTTATGATATTTTTAACTGTATTATGTCACTGAATTGGGTAATATGCAATATTTCTGTGAGAATTTATTTCTTGGAAAATAGAAAGAATCAATCTGGGTGGTGTAGTCGGGAGTGGGCCAGAGTAGAGTGCAGTAGCGGGGAGTGGTGCAGAGTAGAGGGGCGACGGGTAAAGTGGAGTATGCATGGTGTGGTACTGCACTGCCATTACAGACCACACATCTTCAGTTGAAATTACATTTGCACAGACATTCTGTTTTAATGATGAATGTATACAGAACAAAAACAATAATGTGTGGAAATGTCATCACCTAGTATACTGATTTGTTTTGATCGTATTAAAATATTTGTTTGCACCACACTTCAGAACTACAAAAAAAATTGCTTCATTTGTGCTTTCCATATTCTGAAATATCTGCAGTTAATTTACAGACATTTAAATGTTGTTTTGTGCTAAGAAAAATAACATTGTTTGCACACCCCTAGAAGCCAACATGATTGTCACTAAAATTCTCTCATATTGAAGTCAGAGAAAGAAAGGAAACACCAAGCTCCCTGGAAGACAGGGCATGACATTTGACCTCTGTCTTTGAATGCATATCAAATGTGACATGATAAGAAGAAGATTTAAGGGCCTGTTTACAGAAATTTAGAATTGGTGGAAAAATACAGAAAATAGGGTTTGGGCAAAGGAAGGGACAAACTCATGGCCTCATTTATGAGCGTCACTTTTTGTAATGTTACGTTGCGCAGGAGCCTGCTCCATATTTACAAGGCAGCACAAGCCCTTTTAATGGCTTAATGCTGCCTCGTAAATATTGTCACCTTTAACGAGGTTTCCTGCGTTAAAGGGTGTGCAATGGGTGTTGCTGGGGCGTTCCCAGCAACATTCATGGCATTTTGACACTGCCCCAGATTTACGAAAAATCGTAAATCTGAGGCAGCACCAAAGACTTACGCCTCCACAGGGGAGGCTTAAGGGAGGCACAACGAGGAGAAATATCTTTATTTCTCCTCGTTTTTCCATTTTCTATATGTGCTGCATTCTACAGCACACGTAGGAAAAGGAAAAAACCTCTTGTGATTGTTTTTGTGCAGGAAGGGCAACCTTCCTGCACATAACAAGCATCCCCTCAACACAGGTACCCTTGCACCATCATGCAACGGTGCCTGAGTTGGCGCACGGCAGCCCATTGTGCGCAGGCGAAGGGGAAAAGGACAGGAATGCACTGTATCTCATAGATACGGTGCATTCCTGCCCTTTTCTAATACCGTAGGGCAGCGCAGCAGGGAGAGCTGTGGGGCTGACATACGGCAAAACCTCATAAATGAGGCCCTCAACCTTTACAGCTTAAAACAAATCAAACCAGCAAATAGAAAGCAAGCAATTGTGGGTTACAAATAAGGCTCCCTGTTTTCCGTTTTTACTGATTTTTTACAGATAAATACAGACAGAAAACAATGTGTTTTCTGTCTGCATTTATTTTTAACAGTAGATAAATATAGAAAATTGTGCTTCTTTTAAGTGACCCTCTGTGCTGTCTTTCATTAATTATAGGCCAGCAGCTGAGCAGATGGACAGCATGGGAAATTAAAAAAACAGGGTGAAATTTCTTTAGGTAGCGGCATATGTCAACATGCATTTATGGTATAATGCTAGTATTTACGAGTGGATGCATTGTTATGTAATATTTGGCAGCTTAAATAGCTAAAATACGGTAGTCATCAAAGTATGAGTGCACGTCTATCAGTTAAATAGATTTGGAAATGTACCGTTTTACAACTTCATTTATACGCAAAGCACAAAATAAATATGGATGAATACAAATAAAATGGCCTAAAAATAAATATGGATAAATACAGATGGAAATGGCCAAAAGATAAATACTGTAGAACCTAGTTACAGACCACAAAGCCAATGGTAAAGAACTGGTGAAAAGCATTCCCAGGGAAGTTTTCCGAATGTCCTCAAGATGTCATTAGCATCAGGTAGGTTTCGACCAAAAAATAGTCCCCATTAGTGAATTAGAATACTGAAAAAGTGGAACACGTTTGCCAAATGGGCATCTTCGAGCTTGTTAAGACACGAAATATTATTAGTGTTTTGCAAGATATGAATGACTGCATGGATAGTTTCGCATGGATTTGAGCTTGCTGCAGGCAATGTTTGCTGTATTCTCAGGGAAATTAACAGGAAACCCCAGCCCAGCAGATAATAAAACAGGCCCATAACTAGCCAAACACCGGCCGCCACGCTGACGTGTCAGAGAAGCCTTTCGGGCACTTCCCGATTTCCCTTAGGGCCAGTCCGACCCAGCACATCCTTACCGGCCGCTTGTAATAAGAGTGAGTAAGGATGAGAGTAGGGCGCAGCTTAACCTCTTCTGTGCCCATGACGAGATAGTCTCGTCATGGAGCACGGTCGCGCTATGCCCATGACGAGACTATCTCGTCATGAAACCCGCCCACTAATGAAACGCCCGGCACAGGAGGGGAAAAAGGGCGTGGCGTAGAAGGGGTTAATGCCCAGGTGAATAAGCAGGTCACTATCATATCGATGCGGTTCGCTGATCTGTGGAGCCGTGCTAAAACATGGTGGAACATTTCATTTTGCTTTTTCCCATTAGTGGCGCCCCGTGATTGCTAAGCCAGCAAAAGCTCTTCATTGCACAAAATGCTTCTGGCACTCAAGTGACTCACTTTCTTTAAATGTCTTGTTTCTAGGAAATCCTCCACAACTGTCAGCTGCATAGGATATCTTTCTGCGCCGATGATAAAACGGACAAGCGGATATTTACATTCATCTGCAAGGATTCCGAGTCAAATAAGCATTTATGTTACGTGTTTGACAGTGAGAAGTGTGTAAGTATTCCATTTGTCTGGTGGTGTTTCTTCTGCCTTACACGAGAAAGGCTTGGTTTGGCTGTACTCCCATCTTATGTCTTTGGACCAGATGGAAGTAGCAGATGGTAGCCTTGCTAATGACTCCAGCCTGACAAGAGAAATTGCTTTATGAGACTACCTCTGGCTCTTCCCCTGTGCACAGTTTCTTTAAAGCTCCAGTGAATTGGTGAATACCTGAAAACTGAACAAATTATGCCTTAAACTCTGAGGTGCCCCAACATTTTATTTTATCAAAACATGATATGTTTAAACTAACAATTGGATTCAGAAAAAACACATATTTATTTTTACCAATTTGCAGAAGAGTAACTCATATTTTTCATTTACTAAACAAATTCACCCATAGCAGGTTTGCCCAACAAACATCCAGACAGACCACATCAGAGATCCGATTTCAAGATAGCCACTGACTATATATTGAAGCAGGGTTGGGATGGCCCTCTGAATACGGGTAAGTTGGTCCAGCTCCAGGATGCATAGATGCAAAAGGCCCGTTGCCATTTTTAGGTCGAGCCTGGTCAGCATATGCGCAGCTCTGCTGTATTCTCTGCCCATATTTTTCATTGGCTTGTGTCATTGTCCTTTGCACACTGTAGCTTCTCATTGGTCAATAGGCTTACTACTCCCTCCTTAGTGCCACTTTGTCTTATCTTGTAACCTCCCATAAGAACTGGCCCTTTTATGGGTGTTGTTACTCAGTAGGTTTTAAATACAGCTGGTAGGCACTATTTCCTTAAATAGTTTTCACCTACCTGCTGTTGCAGGCAAGACATACCCTCTCCTGACGCTTTTTTTAATAGCATGGCACGCAACAGTGGCAGCCTCGCCTTTGGTTTATTTGTAGCCACCCGCATGTTTTTGTTTTGTTCTATTTATTCACTTTTGTTGTTGTTTATAAGTCCCCATGCCAGGCTTCCATGCTAATAGAGGCCACACCCCTTTCTTTAGACGAGCAGCATCTAAAGAAATGTCCGTGGCTACTATGAAAGTGAAACCTCGACACTGGGGCATTTACAAAAAAAATAAAAAGCATTTGTTTGTCAAATTGACAAACAAATGCTTTTTTGTTGTTGTTGTACAAGCGCCCCACACCGCTCTTTCACTTTAATAGCGGCCAGGTCCCTTTGTTTAGACGTGGCCCGTCTAAAGAAGGGGGCGCAGCCTCTATTAACGTGAAATCGCGGCATGGGGCGCTTGTAAACAGCAAAAAAATAAAACAATGCAATAGGTCTTACATTTTCAAGAATTTAAGCTATTGTCATTTACAATTCCAATAGCTCAAACTCTGGTGAATGTGAGACCTATTGCATTGCAAATGCTTGTTTTTCTTTTATATACGTCTTCCTTTCCAGTTTGATTGTCTCCTGTCTGAGGATATGCTAAGAGCTTTCAGGTGCCCAGGTGAGAGATAAGTGAACATGTACAGAAGGGATTTCTATAGCACGACCCCAGCTGCTCAGCATTGGAGCACTTTACTCGAATGGAGGTGTTACAGCTGGTTTTGCAAGCAGAAGAATGTTTTAAGGAGCAAGGAAATAGGAACATCAGCAAGGAGCAGGAGTTGACAGTGGACAGGGGTGCTATTTGGGGCCTACAAGAGGGTCCAAAGGTGAGGAAAATGTTTTAGCTGTCAGGGAGATTTAGAGAATGCACCATAGGTGACATAGAGAACTCTTTAGGTGTGGTCTGGAAAGCTGGGGGCTTTTCATGAACATTTGTGCTAGCTCCGCTCAGCTCAACTGTGCACCTGTGTTTACATATTTGCAGTGTTTAAAGCTTGTCAGACAGTTATTTGGGGAGCAGGTCGTCATGAATTTGGAAAAGAAACATCTGGTTTGGAAGATAGTGCAGGCTTGCAAAGGAAGCCATGAAGTTCCATCAGGCTGGAGGGGACTTAGTCATATTTCTTCAGGTCCTTGATGAGGTGTACTTCTGCATATAGGATGCCCTTGAGAGATTGGTGCGGACATCAACCACCCAGGCGCCTGCAGCCTACATAGAGAAAATGTAGAGTGCGCATGACTGGTTTGGTCGGTCCCAGAGGGCCGACCAAACAGTAGGGGCACACAATAGTGGGTAAGCCACTCCTCAACCGGCCCCCAAACAGGAATACCCTCCCGCCCACCCCTAACCAGCCATACAGTTCTGCATTCTTGCAGCGCGAGAAACAGAAGCATAACATGGTATTTAAAATACCATTTGATGTTTCTGCTTCTCGCACTACGAGAAAGCAGTGGGGCGAAGCTCCTCCGCCCTAATGAAGGAGCCACCCCTGGTGAGATATATATATATATAGGAAGATTGGCGAAGAAGTACCAAAGTTGGGTAAGACTATCATTTTGACTAAGGCTACGCGACCCATAGCTGCCAGAGGGAGTGCGCCCTGTAATGTGATTTGTGAGTGGATTGAAGCTATTGCCCTGCCTAGATTACCTTCAAGCAAGTCCTCTTGGCAGTGGTATATACGGATCCCTAAGTATAGGAAAGTGTGTGTTTGCCACTCAATGCCTGGGTTGTTGAGTATGTAATGGGGGTTGTGACATGTGTCATTGAATGGATAAAGACAGGACTCTGATGCGTTTATTACTACTCCAGACAGGACAGAGAATTTCCCCAGGATATGTTCCACCTCTCCTGGGATTAAGTGCACGTCTTTAAGGTATAGGAGGAGGTCATCTGCAAATAATGAGGTGTGCGTGCCATCTCCCTAAGGGATCCCCCAACCTCTGCCCCTTGCTCCAAACATTGCTGCGAATGGCTCCGCAGCGAGCGAGAACAGAAATGGGGATAACGGACACCCCTGCCTGGTACCTCGCCGCACCTTGACCGGTGCTGAGATATGTGGGCCAGTCTGTACCCTCATCACTGGGTCCTTGTATAGAAGCTGAACCATTCTAATGAATGTTTCTCCAAGCCCATATGATTGCAGCACTACAAAGAGGAAGTCCCATTCCAGGGTATCGAAGGCCTTCTCTTGGTCTAGGATCAGCCGCCTGCGCGAGGCCATCAGTCTAGTGCATATTTAGGGACACTGAAAAAACCTTGGAGGTTAAAAGAAGTGCTTCGTGCTGGGACAAATCCATTCTGGTCCTCATGTACTAATGTTTGGACCAGTGGTGCTAGCCGGTCTGCTAGAAGCATCACCAGGAGTTTATAGTCAGTGTTTAATAGAGCCAGAGGCCTGTATGAGCTCAGCTCATTAGGGTCTCTGTCGGGTTTGGGAAGTGAGACCAGCCGTGCTTCGTTCAGTGATTGCCGGAGGGCGGCATCCTCAACACAACTGCATACATTGCCTGGAGGTGTGGCGCCAGTGTTGCCCCATATTTTTTGTAGAATTCTGTCGGGATAAGATCATTGACCGTGGTGCCTTCAAACCCTTCACAGCGCTCCGCGATGAATTCGGACTCCCACCCCACCAGTCCTGGAGGTATCTCCAGCTACGTTGTTACCTTAACCACCACCTGGGTATGTGGCCCTTGGTCCTCCAACCCTACCTGTAGTCTTCTATCTTAGGACGTGGGGCTGGCTTATATAGTCTCTTGAGCTGTCATCTTTTCTCCCTACCCCTACTCACTAACCTCTGTACCATATGGCAAGCCATGCTATAGACAGACTACGAACCGCAGGATTGGGCCAAACTCCTGGAGAAAGGCTACTGTTCTGTCATGGAGGCACTTGATCGTGGGGCAAGAGATGCGCATTTGAAGTTTTGTCTTTCTAAATCACTGCATGACTGACACTGGATTCCCGGAAAGCTGCGAGCAAAGGGCCTATTGCCCCACATGACCTGCTGGAACTGTGCTCGTGACTGCTGCACTTCCTCTGGGACTGCTCCTTAATATGGCCTTTCTGGGAGGTGGTGGACAATACGCTGAACGAAACCCTGCCGGTAACAACCACCTTCTCTCACCCCTGAGCCTTCTGCATGACCTCACGGATTCCCAAGACCTCTCCTGCCCACACAGCCATCTCCTGCATACGGCACTCGCCATGGCCAGAATATGCATTCTCCGCCACTGGCGCTCTCCCATCTCTCCTGCCCACAATGATTGGCTCTCAGCAATTTATCAGACAGCCTCCTACGAGCAAGTCATCTACAGCCTCCAGGACAGAGCAATGGCCTTTCTCTATACCTGTGCGCCCTTTCTCCAGACGCTACCCGCTAATCCTTAGAGGGGTGTACCCACTCTTAACAGATTGACTGGTTTTTACTTTAAATTACGCCCCATCGGCATCGACCACAAAGGCCTGACTGGTCATAGTCCTCACGGATGCGTAACCCTATTATTATTCACTCTGCTTTCTCTTCTGTTCTCACTTCCTCATATCTCCCTTATCTCCTGTTTCCCCGGTTTTTTCTTCTCTCGTTCTTCCCCTTCACTCCTCGGATGTGTGGATGCGAGTATGGACTCTCAGCTTATTTCTGTAATTTCCTTTCTTCTCTTTTGCTATGTTTTCATTTTCCTTTTGACCCCTATCTTGTTTTTTTCTTAATTGTCTTGCATGTTGTTATGAATTTACATGTCCTTCTTGCTATTATCCTTCCTCGTCTTTCAAGGGTCTTTATTGTGGGGCATCTCAGCCTGCCAAGTGTCCAATGTTTTGCCTTATTTTGAACTGTATTCTCTGGTGCTGCATTATTGTTTTGTGATTATCATCTTATGTTCCTCAATCTCTCCCCCTTTTGTAAGGTTTTCAAGACACTTTACTTGGTGATGTGCAAACAACAAATACTTGTTGAAAGCCGATTTTCACACTATCATTTATCCACTACGGTCTAATTAGTAAAGCTGCATGTCATTGCTAATGTTATGGCCATTTCAATAGAAAATGCGTTGCTGTAACTGACAGTGTGCTCCAAAATGGACTACCAGCTACTTTCACTGTGACTTCAGTGAAGTGACATTGATATCAGCACTCACTCTGAAAAATGTTCCAGCAAACAGTGGCAGCTGGCTTGTACCGAGGGTGTTGGGGCAGGGGGCACAAAAAATGTTAAAAAATAAAATAGACTCACCTTATCTTGCAGCGTGACGTCCTCCTCCCTCGAGTGTCTTCTTTCCTCACTGAAGCTCCCGATGCAGGAAGCGTCACTACCCAATCCTGGCACTGCTTTCACAGCATGAAAGCAGTGCCAGGATTGGATAGAGCAGGCTCTCTCAGCACTCCTAAGAGCAATGGGCTTTCTCTAACCCAGCTGTATAAGACAGATGGGTTAGAGAACTTTAAAATGCGCATGTCTGTTTGGCCGGCCCAAGACGACCGGCCAAAGAGTCATGCGCATTATATGGCACGTAGCTCTCTGGTGCTGCCACTCGGCAGCGCTGGCCCCACCCCATCCTGACACTTAGTTCAGGATGGGTTCTGAAAAATAAAGCGGTAATAAATTAACTTTATTACTGTTTTATTTTTCAGCTCTGGGGCAGCCTACATGGAGAAAAGGCAGAGTGCACATGACTGGTTTGGTTGGCACCAGAGGGCCGACCAAACAGTCAGTGCCCACAGCAGTGGGCAAAACACTCCTCCCCTGCCCTACAGCAGACTCGCCCCCCCCAACCAAACACTTCTGCTTTCTCGCAGTGCAAGAAGCAGAAACATAAAATGGTAGTTTTACCATTTTATGTTTCTGCTTCTCGCACTGCGAGAAAGCAGTGGGGCAATGCTGCTCCGCCCTAGTGGAGGAGCCGCCCCTGTGACCTCCGCTCAAATAGAGGATCTGTCCTGACCACTTGCCTAAAGCATTGCAGTGCATATGAATTAGCTTTTGTACAAGGGAAGGTGATCATGTATCCCTGCTCTTGCATTCCTTTTCAATATTTTTATTGATTGTTATTCGTCGTGTTTTGCTTCAAACTTTTTTCATTCAGTTGATGTTTCTTGCTGTGTGCTCTTCACACGGTTTGTAGGCTATGCAATAAAGAGTAAACTAAAACTTGCTGTGAGTTAACTTACCACTTTTTGTTGAGGATTAGCAGCCGTGGAACTCACAGAACGGACAGTGTTGCATGATATTTTCAAGCTGAGCGTGTTTCTGAATAAATAAAATGTGTGATGCATAGCGAGAATGAGAGAATACCTCTTAAATCTCCAAGATATGTTTGATCTCCAAGCGCTGATGTATGCAATTGTATTGTTGTCTTCATGCTACAGCAAAATATCTTCTGGGATTTAAAGAATCTCTTTTGACACTGTTGAAATGCAACGCTCAGCGCTCCCCGGCAAAGCTTGAAACACATACGTGCATATTAAGAGCAGCAGCCTCCGAGCTTCTCCATCCAAGTGGAATGCAACATCACTGCTACTTGGTACGCTCCGACCTTCTCAGGAACAGCGTGTTGATCTGGGCACATTCACTGTGACGGACCCTTATGCAAGAATCGATGTGCATTGTAGGAGGAAATAAAGCCAGACGTTATCCGGTTCATTTCACAAGAGTATCTCAGTGTTTATATTTCAAGAAGAAACTAAAGGGGAATAAAAAATTAGCTAGCATTCGCGCCAAGAATTTTCAATTCTATTAAGGACACGGAGGCGAGGATTATGCTTCTCTTTCTTATATTTGCTACTCACAGCAGCCAATGAACAACGTTTTGTATGCAACTAAAACTACATTTCCCATGATGCTCGTCCATACATCACATCCTGTATAGCCCCATAAGAGCCACAGTATCCTGTTTCTCCTCCTCTTTCTTTGCTCGAACCTTAATAATCAATAACATTAATACTTCAGTCCAAAATAAGGAATATGAGTCCAATAATCATCCTCCAACATGGCAGAACCATATCCAAACTGGAATCGACTTCTAAACCAGAAGTACACCTGCTCCGTCTTCTTTTCCCAGAACCTGAAAGGAATGAGACAGGGAAACCCGTAACTTCTGCTTACACAGAATATCAAGTACATGCGGGTGGGTAATTATTACCAATATTGTAATAAACCGGGTGGGATAATCCTCGCCTCCGTGTCCTTAATAGAATTGAAAATTCTTGGCACGAATGCTAGCTAATTTTTTATTCTATTACAGGACCGGAGGCTTCGGATTATGATAGTTTAACGCTTATCCAACACAACTACAATCATATCACCCACCGGTTTAATAATAAACTGTTTAAATATAGTGTGAGAAAATCAATCAGTAGATCTTGAAATATCCTGTACTATGGGAATCAGTAAACAATATTGAGAGATATGGTCCCACTAACAGACTGTCTCAAAAATTTGATTATGGATATCGTATCCTGGCATAACTGCCAACAACCACCGGCTATAATAGCCGTAGACATATGTAAAGGTTCTATAATGTAATCCACAGTTATAGCACAACAATTATATCACAACCTCAGGAGTAACACCAAGTAAACTCCCTTGTAAACCTTGAGGTATGGAAAAACACACGTAATTTGCATCATTTGGAAACATAATGTGAGGCCTTGACCAGATGTAATTCTGACATTAAGTATAATGAAACTTCCTGGAATAGATACCGTACCTGTAAAACCGTGGGCCTGTCTCGTCGTCGGAACACCGAAAGGTAGAAGTGTCTCATAACGCAGCCTGACGATAGTCTATTCCTTGCCGACATATTTTTTGTTGGCCACTTTTCAAAGAAGAAAAGCGAGAGAACCTCCCACAGAGGATTATTCTGGTCTGGGTTTTTATGCTACTCATTGCCTTTCAACAACTCCCAGAAAAAACCGACGTAAGCCCACCAACTTTCCTGTATCCAAAATGACCTGCATAAATGGCCAAAATGGCCGCTGCGAAGTGAACGTCACGCAAATCCGAATGACATTACCTGATGAAATATACACAAATTAGGAAAATCAGCCCTGCACGGAGATAACACGACGGGTACATACCAACTACGCGATCTTCCAACGCCGAAAAAATATTGTGGGTGCGTGGAAGGACCCAGGGTTGTTAAATGAACACTGACAGGGTGTCCGAAAAATGTAGATCATAACAAAAAAACAATGTTTTAAAAATATATACCACCTGGGGAAACTGAATGTACAGTCCTGACATGTTTCGAACCCTGACCCTGTGCCACCAAAAGGCGCCAGACTAACCTTTGAGCTAGTTCCGTGGTATATCATAAAGGACCACTGTCCCAATTCACCATGCGCGCCTCTGCATGAAATGGAATGTTGTAAAGGGTCACGGAGAACTCGGAGTCGGACGCCGCCGACTCAAGGAGTACTGGAAAAACAAAATGGAGACTTCTCTACAAGAGTTGTAAAGATAGCTTCCGCTAAGCAACGCAATTTTTGCGGCACATTCCCCGAAATGTGGATGGGATGGAGGAAAAACATAGTTCAGTCCCACCGACAGCCGTGAGACAAGGCATACATCCTTTACCCCCTGGAGTTTATCTCCAGCCGAACGTCTGTGATGAATCATACCTGCCACTAAAAGGTCTGCGGAGCAAGAACCCAAAAAAGGCTTACAACCACTGAATGTCCTTCGGGTGAAGCTGCCACCTACTGCCTTCTGGAGATACCAGAACTACCAGTCCGCCACTGCGCCCTGTTGCTACGGATTCTATTCCGTAATGACTTAAATCTAATACTTCCGGCAGAATGCCAAAAGTCCGTGACCAAATCCGCTAGGAGTATGACCTCGTACCCTTTGGCTTGCCGATAGCTCTCACAACCGAGATATTACACGAGGTGAGAAGTACGTGTCAAAAGACTTATGTGGAAAAAGACTCGAAACGACTGGAGGGCAGGAAAACTGTTTGACAGACTGTGCTAAGCGCCTCACTACTTCGGCAACTGCCCGAAATGGAACCCTCTGCATGGGCAACGTCAGAATGGGCTCCATTGAAGCTCCCACATAGGAGCTTGTAAGACATAACTGATCTGCGAGTAAGGAGATAACTCTGGAAAAAAATCTAAGCCAAGCGCCACAAGTGTATTGAAGAGAATAGCCGAAAAGGCCATTACAAATTGTAACCCCGAGGGCAAATTGGAATCCGAAGAGGAAAACTGACATCGGGAAAGATGAGAGGCTAAAGTTTATGTCTGTGTTAGGATAAACACACATATACATATATATATATATACACATACACACATACATATATATATATATATATATATATATATATATATATATATATATATATATATATATATATATATGTATATATATATTATCTACTGGCGGTCGCCAGTAGATAGTTATAGGTAGGACCGTGTTTCCATAGGAAATCCGCAACATTCTATTTGGAATAACTTTGGCGCCGGTTGACGAATCCTCGCAAAATTTTCAAAATAGTGGGGCGCTCCGCTCCGCTCCGCTCCTACCCTGAAAGTCTCGGGGGTATTTGTCAAGCGGGGGCTGAGAAAAAAGGGGGGTCCCAAAACGCGTTTTTCCCATGCAATTTTCCATAGGGACCTTTAGTCCAAGGTACAGCCCGAACGGCTGAACAGAATTACTTGAAATTTGGCAGAGAGGTAGTCCTCAGCTCAGGGATGTGCCTTTTGCATATATGGTGTCAATCTGTTCAGTAGTTCCTGAGAAAATCAAAAGTAAAATCACATACATATCTGGGCGGAGCCTAACGACACATCTCATCGTGAGATCTGATTGGCTGTCAGTACTTCATCCAAGAAGTGTTGGCAGCCATCTTGGGACCAATATACATGATAGCACCTCATTAAAAAGCATTGCAGTTAATAGAAGGTTTTAAGACTTTAGTTACATTATAAATCATTTGTTGATGGTACCATACTCATTTTAGGAATTGTGGTGTGTTCTAAGGTGATTTTACCATGTGAAAAAGCCTTCTGCTGTGATATCATGAACCATGTTTGAGAGAAAACTATTTTCTCATGCTTTTCCCACAGAGGTTTGGAAGGTGATCTATAAGCTAAACTGAGAGCATATTTTCTGTAAATTCACATTATCTTTCTCAGTCATGTAAGAATGAAGTCTGACATTCTCAGTAAAACATGTACATCCAACAAGGGCAGAGACTGTCAGTTGATTCCTTTGTGTTCTACTGCAGCTTCCCAGAGTGCTCTAAAGAACAACTAGAGCGCTAACAGTCTTACTTATGACAAAAGTATGGTACACCTGAAGCCAGCTTGATTGGAATAAAGTGGTAAAACTTAAAACATTTAATTTACAAAGGAACAAAATGAGGGGGTTCATTTTGCCATATAAATTATGATTAGTGCTGCAGAAAGAAAAACTAGGGCACATTTTGACTTCTGAAATCCTCTTTTATTTCATAAAAAAATTCTGACATGCAGACTGAAACATGCACTTTGAATACCAGCAGCAGACTTGCCTGGTGAGCAGTAGCTTTACTACAGTGATCTAATGAGCAACTAGAGTGCTAACATTCAGAATTTATGGAAAATGTGTGACACATATGAATGTCTTCTTGATGGAATCAAAGTAAAAAACTGAAAGTATTTCCTACTGAGGAGACTGTAGTAAATGAGGAAATTAGGAAACTTGTATGTATGTATGTATGTATGTATGGCATACTTGTATAGCGCGGACTGTCACCCGAAGGGTATCCTGGCGCTTCAGACAATTATACCAACACCACACAGAGTAGTTGACGAGATTTAATCAGACCTAGGAAAGAGAAAGGTTTTGAGTTCCCTCTTAAAAGAAAGAAAGTCTCCGGAGCTCCTTAGCGACAAGGGAAGAGTGTTCCATTGTTTGGCGGCCACAAATCCAAAAGCTCGCCCACCCATCCGAGCTCTCATTACCTTAGGGATTACCACAAAATGTGCTGAGAGCGATCGAAGGGAGCGAGTGGGTACATACCACTGGAACAATTCTTGCAACGGAACCGGTCCTTGTCCATGTAGTCCTCTGAACACTAAACAAAGTGCTTTAAAGATAACTCGTTGCGGGACAGGTAGCCAATGGAGATCGGCTAGTGCCCTGGAGGAGGAGTCGGAACAGCGCCGGGACAAGGCCAACTTGGCCGCCATATTCTGCACACGTTGCAGTTTAGCCACCAAATTGGCTGGGGCTCCCAGAAGCAGTGCGTTGCAGTAGTCCAACCTACTCAGTATGGTGCAGCGCACTACTTCTGGCCGAACACGGGTCGGCAGCAACGGCAAGATCTTCCACAGCATACGGAGCAGCATCATACAAGTGGCTACAGTTTTATTTACAAAAAGGTCCAGTTGAAGATTGGGCCCAAGCACTACACCCAGATTCCTGGCAGAGGCTGCTGCCAAAGGAGCATCCAAAAAAGAGGCGGGCCAAAAGTCAGGAGGCAGCGGCCGGGGGACCCGATCCAACGAGCAGTGTAATACCTCTGTTTTTGAGCCGTTAAACTGCAGAGAGTTCTGCCTCAACCATTCCGCAGTTGACGCCATACACTGATGGAAGGTCTCCAAAGGCACCGCATCTTTGCCCTCGATGGAAAAAATGAGCTGTGTATCATCGGCATAGTTAACAACCGAAATGCCGAATGATTTAATCAGACTCACTAGAGGGCGGAGGTAAAGGTTGAAAAAAATAGGGCTGATGGCAGACCCTTGCGGAACACCCTGCTTAACTGCTTTGATCTCCGACTGGAAAGGTGGCAGGGCCACTACCTGCTGCCTATCACCCAGATAGGAAACCAGCCAGTCACGGGCCAAGCCCTTCACCCCTACATCCTCAAGTCTTCTGACCAAGATGTCGTGGTTGACCGTATCGAATGCGGCCGACATGTCGAGCAGCACTAAAAAGGCTGCTCGACCAGTGTCGGCCCGCGAACGAAGATCGTCTAAGGCGGTCACCAGGGCAGACTCCGTGCCGTGTGCAGGTCTGAAGCCAAATTGAGACATGTCCAGGCAGAGATTGGTCTCCAAAAAACTGGATAAGTGCCTAGTAACCAGTTTCTCCAGAATCTTAATGGGAAAAGGGAGCAGCGATATAGGTCTATAATTCGCTGGGCAGGTGGGGTCCAAGGTCTCCTTCTTCAGTAGAGGTGAGACAACTGCCAATTTCCAACACTCCGGGACACGTGCCAAGGAAAGGGACTGACAGCAAATAGCATGCAACGGAGGAAAGAGCTCCGCCTGAAATACTTTCCAGTATTTATGTGGCAGTGGGTCAAACGGGGAGCCGGAGGATACACTATTAGCCACCGAGCAGAATTCCTCGAAAGATGGAAGGGGAAAACTATCCAGCAATACCTGTTTGCCAGCTACCCTTTCCCTCACTGTGGCAGTCACTGATAAGGGGCCCTGTGCAGGTTGAGTAACAGGTGTAATCGTTAAAGCAAGCTTATTTAGGATCAGGGCGATCTTATCCTCAAAAGCCTGCGCCAAAGAAGTACACAGAGCTTGGGAGGCAGGGATATCATTGGCAGCAGAGGCAGGTCGGGCAAGGTCCCCAACAATCTTAAACAAGGCCTGCGTTTTGTTCGGTGCCTTTACGAGTGAATCCTCCAGGAATCGTGCTTTTGCGGCTTTGATGTGTATTTTATAGGTCGATAAGGCCTGTTTGAAGAGAACTTTCTCAGGGTCTAAATAATTTTTTCTCCAAGCTCGCTCCGCACGTCTACAACCGAGCTTCAGTTGTAATAGCTCAGCGGTAAACCAGGGCATGGCAATCCTAGATCTATCTCTAATTTTGCGTAGAGGGGCCAGCCCATCTAGGGAATTAATGATTTTTCGGCTGAGGCACTCATAGCTTGCATCCACACTGTCTCCTAAGGAAATATCACCACTCAACAAGGATGGTAGGCAAGGTTGTTTAAGCAACCTTGACCACTGTCTACCCATCCTAATCCTAGTGCCGCTACCTCCGCTCCCAGTTGGTACCGTAGGGAGTACAACGGAGAAGAGGACCAAAGCATGATCCGTCCAGCATTGAGGGAGGATGTCACGAACTGCCACCTGGCCAGAATCTGCGAAGATCAGGTCGAGGGTATTGCCCTTGGAGTGAGTCTGTGAGTGTACCAGCTGCTGCAGGTGAATATCACTGCAGGCCTGAACCAGCTCCGAGAGAGCCGACTTTGTAGGGCCATCAGGACAAAGATTGAAGTCTCCCAAAATCAGAGTCCTGGCATGGGTGTTAGAGAGCTCGAAGATAGTATCAATTAGCTCAGGTACTGCTGACAGGGTACTGGCAGGGGGCCGATAGCACAGCAGCCCAGAATAAAGGGTGCCTCCGTGCCCTTTAATGGAGAAGGCCAGAGTCTCACAGCCCACGATGTACTTGGTATCGAGCAATGAGACATCGAGCGATTCCCTAAATATAAGACCCACACCCCCTCCTCTAGCTCCCTCCCGCGGGTTGTGTCTGATCTTGTAGCCCGGGGGGCATGCTAACCCTAACTCCACCATGCAGTCTGCTCTGGTCCATGTTTCTGTCATAAACAGAATGTCGACCTTACAGGACTCTATGAGAAATACTATCTCCATATGATGTTTGTTCAATGATCTAACGTTCAGCAGACCGCACAACAGAGGCTGTACATATTGCTCAGTAGCAGGTGGCTGATGGTGCAAATCAAGGTTGCATTGTAACAGCATATCTCTGGTGTATATTTTCCGGGCATTTGACGGTGAAACAGGGACCCCGGCTCCCGGCACGACCTGTGCGCGAACGGGCGCAAACGGGCTTACCTCTGGCGCACCTCCGGCGCGCCGCCGTCGCGCTCGCTGCGCGCCAACGCTGCGCGCTGGTACACACATCGCTTATATACTGTGGCTAGCAATCCGCGCGGGAGTCCTGCGAGGACACACCTCTATCCCCACCAAAGATGGCACCCGAAGGCAGTCTGATCCAGTAGACCTCACCTAAGATGGCGGCCGGAACGCCGCGACCGCGTCCCAGATAGTCCCCCCGATTCTGGCTAAATCCCGCAAAGTGCAGGTGAGTTGTCCAATTTAGGATGCAAGTATGACCTAACTATTCCCTGTAATGATAGGCCCCAGAAAGTAGAAAGCGCAAGAATGACAGCGCGAGTTGCAGAATTTAAAACGGCGAGTTGCGATATTTAAAACAGCAAAAGAAATGAGCCTGCAGCGTCAGCTACGCGTTAGCGCTGTGATATATGTCTACCTGAAGGCACAGGAAGGCACCTTAAGTATCCTGACCAATGCGCGGGAGTCCTGCGAGGACACACCTCTATCCCCACCAAAGATGGCACCCGAAGGCAGTCTGATCCAGTAGACCTCACCTAAGATGGCGGCCGGAACGCCGCGACCGCGTCCCAGATAGTCCCCCCGATTCTGGCTAAATCCCGCAAAGTGCAGGTGAGTTGTCCAATTTAGGATGCAAGTATGACCTAACTATTCCCTGTAATGATAGGCCCCAGAAAGTAGAAAGCGCAAGAATGACAGCGCGAGTTGCAGAATTTAAAACGGCGAGTTGCGATATTTAAAACAGCAAAAGAAATGAGCCTGCAGCGTCAGCTACGCGTTAGCGCTGTGATATATGTCTCATAACTTCATAACAAATAAATCTCCCAAGATGGCCACCAGAGACAAAAGAGCCCAAATGTAGCCCAAATATCACCCAGATGTAGCCCAAGTATAGCCCAATGACAGAATGTCCCAGAGTGTTCTTAAGAACAACTAGAGCGCTTACTGTCTTACTTATGACAAAAGTATGGCACACCTGAAGCCATCTTGATTGGAATAAACTGGTAACACTTAAAACATTTAATTTAAAAAGGAACACAATGAGGGGGTTCATTTTGCCATAGAAATTATGATTAGTGCTGAAGAAAGAAAAATTAGGGCACATTTTGAGTGACTTCTCAAATCCTCTTCTATTTCATTAAAAAATTCTGATATGCAGACTGAAACATGCACTTCTAATACTAGCAGCAGACTTCCGTGGTGAGCAGCAGCTTTACTACAGTGATCTAATGAGCAACTAGAGTGCTAACATTCAGAATTTATGGCAAATGTGTGACATATCTGAATACCTTCTTGATGGAATCAAAGTAAAAAACTGAAAGTATTTCCTACTGAGGAGACTGCAGTAAATGAGGAAATTAGGAAACTTCATAACAAATAAATCTCCTAAAATGGCCACCAGAGACAAAAGAGCCCAAATGTAGCCCAAATATCACCCAGATGTAGCCCAAATGTAGCCCAATGACAGAAGTGTGTATTTGCAGTTTTATATAGTGCAGACTTGTCAGGTATTGGAGTGCTTTACATGAGCATCGGTTACATCACACAAGATCACATTTATTTTGGTTGTAGACATGGGGAGATTAAGTGATTTGACCAGAATCACAGAATGTTGAGCTGAAGCAGAAACTCCAACCTAGTTCCCCAGTTGCAAAGTCTGCAGCTCTGGAAGTAACACCACACCCTCTCCCCTTGGAGGCAACATTTAATCAAGTGGTCAACTGGATAAAAAAACTAAGATTACAAATAATTTAAAAGTTCTTTGTCGCTTTTTGAAAACTCAGAAAATATGTCCTCATTTTAGTTTTTTAGAGCACTAACCATAATTTTGATGCAAATAAGACCCTCTCATATATGTAATCTCTAAAGGAAATGCTCTAGGCATTACAGTTTTGATAACATCAAGATGACGTCAGGAGTTCCACACTTTTGTAATAAATATAGAATGTTAGCAATCTAGTTGTTCATTGGGATACTGTTGAGAGGCAGAGGTCAGGGGCACGGACTCTGAAAATTGAAGGCAGGTAGGAGAGTGCAGAGGCAACAATTTGACCACACTAGGCAGGCAGGAAGGGCAGTGGCAGCACAACAGACTATGGAGGGCAGTGGAATGGGGGGCAGGGGCAACAAACCAACAATACAAGACTGGCAAGAGAGGCTGTGGCAATATAATAGACCATTGTGGGCAGAAGGAAGAGGCAGCGGTCATACAACCATACATGCCAACAGACCCGTTTCAGCCAGGAAACGTCCAATGTTTTTAAGCTCAAATGGGCTTTACTTGATCTGTTTCCTGTCTACAATCTTCTCTTTTTCAATGTAACTCAAAGAGGAAAATCAATACCCCAGTTTTATTTCAAAATCTCCCTCTTACCAAGTTCAAAATGTTCGCAAGTATGGTACATTGGATCATGGTAGGCAGGAGGAATTGGGGTAGGGACATGGACTCGGATAACAGAGGACAGGAGGGACATTGAGAGGTGCACCAAACTGACCCTACAGGGCAGGCATCAGGGTTTGCAGCAGCACAATACACCACACAGGGCATGCGGGACGGGAGTGCAGCACAACAATCCATAGAAAGCAATAAGGAGGGGACAGGACCATGCACATGGACAACAGACAACAGAGGGGAAAGAGGCAATGGTAGCTAGCTGACCATAATGGACAGACAGGAGAGAAAGCTGCAGCATAACAGACCATAAAGGGCAGGAGGGATGGATCAGGGGCATTAAAATGGAACCGACAAGCCAGGAGGGAGGGATCAGGGGTCTGCACATGGAAACAGAGGGCTGGGGACAAGGGGGCAGGGCAGGAGCAGCAAGATGACCATGGAGGTCAGGCAGGATGGGCACTAGAAACAAGACACACCATGGAGAGCAACAGTGAGACTATGATGGCATACACACAGACCATGGAGGGAAGGTGTGAGGGGGTCAGGATCAGCTAGCTGACCACACAGGGAAGGTGGGAGGGGCCATGGCAGCACAGAAGACCATGCATGGCAAGCGGGAGGGTAAGTGGCAGCACAATGGCTATGATGGGCAAGAAGGAGGGTGCAGGGGCATGCACAAAGGACCATGGAGGATAGAAAGGAGGGTCAGGACCTGGGCACAGACAAGAGAGTTCAGGGAAAGGGGCCTCACAACAGACCGCGCGGGGCAGGCAGGAGGAGCAGTTGCAGCACAACAGACCAGGGAGGGCAGAAGGGTGTGGCAGTAAAATAGACAATGGAGGACAGGAGGAAGGGGATAGGGGCATGGCATGTGGACAGGCAGGGTGGAGGTGGCAGGGACAGGTTACAGTCATCTGACAATGCTAGGCAGGTGGGAGGGGAGCTCAACAGAACACTCAGAGTAGATAGGAGTGGCAGGTCCATGGAACATGGTGGTCAAAAAGGATGGAGCAGGGGCATGCACAAAGACATCGGAGGGCAGGGGGAAGGAGAATAGGGGCAGCAAGCTAAGCACAGAGGCTAAGCAGGAGGTCAATGATGGGCCATAGAATTGGGCAATGGAGCGCAGGAGGAGTGGACTAGTACATCATGCTAAATGAAGGGCAGTGGCAGCACATCAGACCATGCATGGCAGGAGGGAGGAGGCTAGTCCATGGATTCAGACAACAGAGGATAGGGAGGAGGTGGATGGGGCAGTAAGCTAACTGTTCATAGAAGGTGGCTATTAGGAACTTTATGGTTTTTAAAATGTGTGTCTGTGCGAACTACTTAAAATATGAACAAGTATGCAGCATAATCTCACTTTTATTCAGGAAGAAGAGGACGTTTGGGACTGTGACTCCGGGCTCACTTGGCAGAAACATCCCCTGACCCTCCACCCCCCCATCGCAAAATGTAATGCCCGTGAAAAGGGTAGGTGGACGCAGTGTTATTTAGAACATAGTCCTGAGAGCACGATTGAAAATGAAAACTAGATATAGTATATGGTATAAACTATGCACCAAAAAGTGTGATATAAGATGAACCGGGCCTTGAAATATAATATGCAATACATTGTGCGCAATGACAGATTCATTGGAGAGCGCGAGATAGCACAGGCACTAGCGCTTGCTATGTGATATGCGCCTTGGAGTGTAATATGCACAGGGCAGTGTTGTATAACCTAAGTAGTCTCTAAAGTTGCAATATAAAATATGTGCTGGGTAGTGTAACAATGCATATGCACTGTGACAAAGATATGGATCCCAGATTATAATATGTATGGCATAGCGCTGTGCTTTTAACACAGGCATCGAGGAAGGCACGTTAGATGGGGCAATATAACCCGTGCGAAGGCAAGTGTGGCATGACATATTCACGGGGTGGTGTTACAGTGCACATGGGCTAGAGAGTGTCATAGCATACGCACTAGCTGGTGGAATACAACACAGAGGTGTGTGGCACTCGGCGGGCACTGGTGGGTGTAACACAGCATTGGGCTCAGCCAGGAGCACGCTGTGACTCTCAAGTGAGGTTTGTCTCCTTTCCAGAGAGTAAAATAAAAAGTATTACACATCCGGCGGTGGATGTGTGTTTTATTAACCGTGAGGGGGTTTCTTGCATAGTTTGGTCGAATTTTTGTCGAATCCCCTTTGAATGGCTTGGTGTGCATGTGTATTAAATGTGCCCGTCAATAGCTACCCATGTTTGTATAAATAAACGACAAGGGTGTCTACTTGGAGAGTACCCACCAGCGGGGGCGCCGGGATTAGGCACGGTAGGGTGTCAGACATGTCAGAGCTTCACTAGCGGTGTGAATACATTCTACGTGGATTCATTGTGTGCATAGTCGCCTTTTAATGAATATCACGCAAATCGTCATGGTGATAGGTACATACGGTTTGTCCAGCATGTCCTAGGTGTTTCTATAAATATATATTTTTTTAAAATAATAAAAATCAAAGGCCGGCCCCGGGGGATGGGGTCCCCGGGGCCATAAGTGGCCTGAGGAGGGGGGCAACACAGCCCCCCTCCTAAAGTATAAAAAAAAAAAATAGGCCATGACCCGGGGGTTGGGGTCCCCAGGGCCGATTAAGGCCTTGGGAGGGCCAAATTAATTTTTTTCAACAAAAAAAATTAGGGTGCAGGCCCTGGGGGATGGGGTCCCCAGGGCTAATAAATTAGAGAAAGAAAGGGGGCCACACAGCCCTCCTTCTAAAAAAAATAAATAAATAAAAGACCTGCATCGCGCCGGAGGCCACGCCCCCTTCCTTGCAGCACTCTGCAAACGCGCCCCCTGGCCAGTTGTAAGTTGAGGAATTAATTCCCCTTCAATACTGAGGGTCCCTGAGGGCCAACTAGCCCAACAGGTATCTCCAGTATGCGCCAGGGAGCTGCGTTGCAGACAGGTGTTCTGAGGCCACGCCCCTTTTTACACCTCCATGCAACGCAGCTCTGTGGCGCTTACTGGAGGTACCTAGTGGGCTAGTTTGACCCTAGGGACCCTTAGGATTCAAGGGGACTTAATCTCTCAACTCAGAACGGCCACAGGGCGCGTTTACACAGTGGTGAAGGGAGGGGGCGGGTCCTGAGGTGACGTGTGCAAACACGCCCTGTGGTGCGTTTTTAAGTTGGGGAAATAATTCCCTTTCAATCCTGAGGGACCCTGGGGTCCAACTAGCCCACCAGGTGCTTCCAGTAAGTACCACTGCTCTGCGTTGCAGAGAGGTGGTGCAGGCAGTGCCACTTTTTACACCTCTCTGCAACGCAGCTCTGTGGCGCTTACTGGAGGTACCTAGTGGTCTAGTTGGACCCTAGGGACCCTCAGGATTCAAGGGGACTTAATCTCCCAACTTAAAACGGCTACAGGGCGTGTTTACACAGTGGGGAAGGGAGGGGACGGGGCATGAGGTGACGTGTTCAAACACGCGTTGTGGTGCGTTTTAAGAGGTAGTTTTAATCCCCTGCCCTATTATATACCAGGGGCTTACAGAGGAGGTCATGTTAATCACAGGGGGACCCCAACGCATAGTGTGCCCTAGTGTATGTAGGTGTTTTCACTGTATTCTGAGTGTCTTTTAACATAGCACTGGCTCTAGGACTGGTTAGTCAGACTCAGTTACCACCAGTATCCGTCTGAAAAAGTTGAGGGTACAGGATGATTTTGCAACAAGGCTTGTTTCTGCTCTTCTGTTTGTTCTTTCTGCACGTTATACTTCTTCCTGCATTTTTCTTCGTCTTTGAGGACTTCTGTTGCTTCTTTCTGCATTTCTTTTTTTTCTTTCTGTGCGTGTTTCCTTCTTTCTTCACATGTCCTATCTCTGTAGGCATAGCTAGAAATTAGCATTTAAAAAACCTTTGAAATTCACTGAATAAACCATAGGTTTCAGGCACGTTATAGCTAGGAATTAGCATTTAAAAAAACCTTAGAAATTCACTGAAAAAACCATAGGTTTCAGGGGCGTTATAGTTAGCTGTACTTTTCACTCGTACAAAACCATAGAAATTCCCCCGTTATAGTTAGTTCAGCTAACTATAACTCGCGCGCCCGCAATGCACTGCTGATGACGTCACATATTACATCACTCACGACATGGTCAGTGACATCACTCATGACATCACTGATGACATCACTGATGACATCATCCTTGTGATAGAGTGGCAGACCTCCTCTCCCCCTAATATAACCTTTGATACACACATTCAAAAATAGAAATTAAAATTTTCAAAACAATGGACATACCAATACCAGTTACAACAACCTACTCAGTAATTGTAAGATCCACATCCACATCCACTCATTCACCAACAGTCCTATACAGTCACTCATACATGTACTCACTCATCATATGTACTCATACACCTATACATCCTGTTACACAACGCCACTCATCCATAAAGTTACTCACACACATAGTCACTCATGCTAATAAAGAATCAAACATCCGTTTACCTGCATATACAGTTATACACACACCACCACACTTACTTCTACAGAAACTTACACATACTTAGTCTTTTGAACAATCACTTATAGAAACACATACTTATTCATACAGGAACTCTTTCAATCTCTCACTCTCACATATACTCACTTATATACACCAATAGTCACATATACTAGTTTAAAACATATGTAGTTACTCATAGAGACACTATTGAGACAGTCATTCACTCACTAACACACCCATGCACACACTCATCCACCCATACAGTCCTGCACACATGCTGTCTTCAACACATACAAACAGTGAGTCACTCATTCATGCACCTATGCACTACGTAATACCCCCCACCGAACCATACAGACATCAGACACTTATACTGATACTCAAAAACCAACTAATAACCTATATAGACACTCATGTAGCTACTCACCAACCCATGCAGCCACTTATACACAAAGTGAGAGACTGATACAGATATTTACATATTTAAACATTACTCACTAAGCCATGTATTCACTAAGATACACTTAATCAGTCAGTTATACAATCAATTTTTCAAAAACAAATCATCCATTTAGACACTTATATACCCATTTATTCTTCCATCGACCTTGAGATATACATATATAAAACCTATGTAATTTTCAGAAAAACAGACATTCACTGGATGATTTCATCAGTGATGTCATCAGTGATGTCATTTGAGATGTTATCAGTGATGTCATGAGTGATGTCACTGACCATGTCATGAGTGATGTAATATGTGACGTCATCAGCAGTGCATTGCGGGCGCGCGAGTTATAGTTAGCTGAACTAACTATAACGGGGGAATTTCTATGGTTTTGTACGAGTGAATTGTCCAGCTAACTATAACGCCCCTGAAACCTATGGTTTTTTCAGTGAATATATATATACATACATACACCCATATATATCCCGGTAAACCCGAATGGGAGGACGCCCTGTTCCCTTGAGGGAGCAATCACCTAGTTAGAAAGTTGGAGGAGAGTATACAATTAATCCTCTAGTTCGTCATTGGGTTAGCCGCCAATGACGGGAAGGAAAAACTGGTGACCATGAGATGCCCTCCCGAAAGCCATATAGTAGAAAAGTGTGTGGAACATGGTGGGAAAACAATTGCTAAAAGAAACAGAATCCCTAAACGGTCCACAAAGGACCAGCCTCGTGAAAGACCCAGAGGGTGTGACCAAAGGTCAACTATGTCTACATATCATAGATGCGACCCGTAACAAAGCTGTCCCGGAGGGGGTCCGTCGCCAAGGGTCAGCGCAGTCAGGACATCAAAGTTGTCCATCGCCGCTTGCGTCCGGCCCTGACCAGGAGGTTGTCCTGGCCACCTGCCAGCTCCGGGAAACCCTTTCTGAGATTTCGCGTACAACTAGCAAGTAAAGAAGGACTCTTCCACCGTAACCAGTGTATCCGTCCGCAGTTCCCGAGCTACAACTATTGTGCCCTTATCTAAGTCCCGTCGAGCGCGCGGATGCCCTAATATTTGTCATGTTGAATGATATAGATAAAAAACATGCCTAGGGAAAAGTGACTCAAGAATGATGGCCGTCAATCAAGCCTTGCGTCCCCGAGCTAGGGGCTGGTACATCTGGGGCCCGGTTGACCTACTCAAGGGCGTGTAGAACCTGAGCGTCAACATAATTATTTCAGGAGCCTTGTGCGCTCCGTTCGAATAGATCACCTCCTCCTTATATATCTCACCCATGCGTTGTCATGGGGTGTCCGTATTCAATATAGTAGTGCCAAGCACAGCGTAACGGAGGAGTAGAGGGGGATCCAACCCTGTGTACACGAGAATTGAAAAATAATAGTAATGTATCGGCTCCTCAGCAAAGCTGTAGTCAAATTATTCCAGCCCCATGGGCGTCCGAGTCATAGTGAAGTATCAGGAGCGTGTGCGCACTCCAAGGGCCAGCCGATTGTTACAGCCTGGAAGGCGTACAAAGAAGTCTGCCCACGTAAGGCACGAGGCACTGTGAACCTATGAAGCAAAACAGGGACGCGTGCGATGTGCGTAAACCAAAATTGCCCAAATGTAGCCCAATTGGGTTACGCACACCGGAGCGTTATGACTCCATAACCGCACTCGGCTACTAGGGAAAGCCTTTGGCGGAGAAAGCGCGAAATCGCGCAATGATCAGAGCAACCCTATGGAAGTGACAGGAGTAATGTTAACTCAGAAAACCATAATCATTGAAACACCTAACCTCTGAGTAATAATCTAGACCCAATCACTGTCCCACAGTGACTCATTTTGAATGCTGCAACGACAGCGCCGTATCTCAGCTCTTGAGGGAGCGTTATAATCCTGTGTTCGGCCGTACCAAGTCCTTTCCCATGAGGATCAACAGAGGCCCAATCAGTTAAGTCGCAGGCATCATCAGTGCGCCATCTCCACTCCAGCGGGAGCGGCCTTAATCTGAACCCCGGCGGGCAATGCAGTATTAAGACTGAGCATTTATCAGAGAAAAAAATCAGAGAAAAAAATCACGCCTAAATTGTAATAAGAGTTCAAATTTTAGTATAAAATAAATCTAAATAATCTTGTCCTGTGAAAAAAAACACAACCCAGAAACCCTGGGTGCGAACCCCGAACCTCTGGGGTTGGAGGCAAAAGCCATGCCCCTAGACCACATAGACTTGCTGCAAACCTTAAGCGCGTAACCCTGAGGGGAACCTGTGGCGTAAAACCGTCAATGGAAGCTGCCAAGGGCAGCGCAGCACTTTCAGGTCAGCGGGAGTACCATTAAGCCTGATCAGGCCGCCCGCATTAAAGATTCCCCGCTCCTGACGGGGAACGCGCAACACACACCTTTAAATAGTAAATGGCAGCACGCGCCATGCGCGTGAAAAACAGCGCGGTATTCAGCAGCCAGCAGGGAGTGAATCGAAGGCCGAACAGACCATCGGTGTAACTATCCAAGCTCTGCTCCAAGCGGGAGCGCATCACCAATCGGGAACCTCTAATGGGGCCTGCAGGCCATCGGGGGCGCCGGTAAGCTGATAACAATAGTGCCCGCGAGCGCTAAATCGAGAAATACATGGCACCTTGAAACAGAAGACAAATTGCCCCAGCACAAAACACAGATGTGTAAACACAATTATTCCACCTAGCGCGATATAAGCGCAAACATAACCTCGTCAATGATAATTCAACAGTCAAATAAGACATAATTCACAACATAACGTTCTGAGCACTTATCTGCGTGAGCAGCAAAGAAAGAGGAGGAGAAACAGGATACTGTGGCTCTTATGGGGCTATACAGGATGTGCTGTATGGACAAGCATCATGGGAAATGTAGCTTTATTTGCATACAAAACGTTGTTCATTGGCTGCTGTGAGTAGCAAATAAGAAAGAGAAGCATAATCCGAAGCCTCCGGTCCTGTAATAGAATTTGGTTTTCTGTACTTTGACTGTTTACATTTAGCCCCAGAAGGTCAGTAAGTAAACACGCTCCATGTTAAATAGTTTGTCTCTTTACAAAATGGTTGAGCAATGTGCTAATCCACCACCCTTTTTTAAGGTCTCGCCTACGCAGCGCGCATGCGCTACATAGGAGGAGACCTTTAGAAATCGATTCAGTTTTTCAGGCAAAAACGTGCACACATTGCATTGCTTTGAATGGCAACGCGCGCACGTTTGGCGATTCCCTTGCGGGAGCTTTGAAACCATCTGTTTGTAATTAAATTGCAACCAGATGGTGCCCCTGCTCGCTCCCGCAAGGGAAACAGGTGCAGGCCCCCTCCTCTCTCCCCTCCCCCTGCTGTCTCCTCCTCTCCTCATTCTCGCCTCCTCCACCATGACCTGAACCTGACGGTGGCTTGGCCACGCAGCTTTAGGAACAGCATGGATGAGTTGCATCACAGAATTGTGTGAGTGCTAAATACTGTTTATGGATGAAAAGCCGGTCAGTCGTGGGAGTCATGCTCCCTGAAACAAGAACTCTGAAATTCACAAAGGTGCTATTGATAGGCAGCTATAAATGTCAAATGCAGGAATTATGATCCTAATGTGTTTTTCTAATGTATATAAGATACGTTATTTAGGAAATACCACGAAAATAGATTTCAATGTTTATGACGAGTAGTTTAATGGTGACAAGTTATGAAACGTTATAATATGCCCATCTCCTTTTGACAACTGTATCAACAGATCATCGCTGTTCCTAGTTTAGGCATTTTAAAATGTGGATTAGAACTAGAGCAACAATTTGGGAAAAATGCCACTTTCAGCCTTATGCTCCAATGCGTTTTAGAGGGCCGGTATGCTATTTGTCAATAGAAAACATATTAAAAGATCAACTTTTTTACCAAATCGAACCCAAATAGAAGCAAGATTGGGATGTTTTCCGGTTTACCATGTTAGCTGTATGACGGTGTTTGTTGGAGTCCGATGATATTGGCAACAGTAAAGTGACCGTCTTAGGTTTCACGAGGTACATTAGGAATAGTAAGATGGCGTCAGGCAGCTTCCCGAGATGCTTCGGGAACAGTAAGTTGGCGTCTGGGGAGCTCTTAGTGTCAGTCGAACGGTTTGTGGGTCGCGGCTCCCACGATGTCAGAGCCGGAGCTGGGGGTACGGTGGGCCGAGTCTGCACGGGCACACCGTGCTGAGCAGCTGTGGCACTGGCGGGGCTCTGAGGTGGCCTCGGTGGGGGTTTTGAGGACGGCGCCGTATTTCTAACTGCCTGTTCCAGTGGGGATACCGAGGTGGTGAAGCGGCTCTTGGCTCGTGGGGCGGACATCAACACTGCCAAGGTGGATGGGCTGACCTCCCTGCACCAGGTGAGAGTGCGTGACTGGTGGAGAGTGCAGAGCCACCTCTCTTAGAGGTATTGCACTCTAAACAGGCACATGAGTGAAAATCATTCAAGAGCTGAAAAGGCATATAGATTGGGTATTTTAGCCTTGGCACCTGGTGTGGCTGGTGGTAGCATACCCTACACCAGGTAAAGTGGTAGTTTGCTGTCATGTTCGTGGTACTAGCTTTTAAATTAGAGCTGTGTTTACTAAGAAGGTGAATAGCAATACCTACAAGTCGATGGAACAATACAGTTGAGAGATGCTTGGCATGTTAATAAAATTAGGGGCAAGTCGCCTGACGTGTGTCGAGGAATGTATCTACAATGGGGGCAGTGGCAGAAGTATGCTGGGCTATAAAAAGAAAATGGATCTGGCTGCAGAGTTGATATCGGAATCAGACTAAAGATATGTTAGTCATCAGGGGTTTATATTTAGAAAGTGGACAGCGGATGGAGGGATGCTGCTCAATCATTATAGAAATGTGGAACAGTGCTCAGAGATGTTGACTACAAACGACAACAGGGGCAGTTTTGCTGAAAGATGTTTATTAGTTGTCCTAACCGTGGTGGGACCTAGGGGACACGGTGTGCAAATCTATGCCAGTTTACATGAAAAATACGGCAGTGTATGTGTTTGTGGGGTGGGAGCGTACAGTGGTACCTATTAAGACCATGTGTTAGCCAGCTGAGTTGTTTTTGCTGTGCATTTATATACACATTTATGACCAGGGAACGGTCTGCAGGTGTATGTTTGTGAGTCTTTATAAGGAGCATTTTGGACCCTTTGCAGATGCAGAGTTAAGTATATCATTACTAGGGGTTAGTTTGCACGATTGTGGAATACGGCAAATGGAAGGTGCTGCCTACTAATGGATGGTGAGGTGTATGTCTTTGTATAAATATGTATGTATTTTAAGGCTGGTGAGCAACCTGTAGAAATGATATGTGTCATTTATTAAGATTGGGCAGTCGGAGGCATCAGTTTAGAAAATGGCCAGCATGTGGTGGTTATCACTGGAATGAAGAAATTAACAGATGGACCAAGTATAAAGTGTGGTGACTAGTCAACTATTGGGATTTTCTTTGCAAATATCCCAGTTTCTCCCTAGGTAAAGACTGAATACTTGTAAAGTGTAACTTTGTTTTTTTTAGCTAAAGAGTCAACAGAGGCACTATCACCACTCTTGAAAGCAATGAAACGACGTTGGGTTTCCATAATATACTAAATGTCAGCCTGTAGGAAGGTGGATATCTGACTATGGTTACCCCAAAATTTTTGCCTAGTGTCTAGCTGGTTTTTCGACTTAGTTGGCCTGAGATCCTGCCATTCAGGGTCTCAGCCTATCTGCTCTCTCTTTAAAATGGACTCCATGTACCCTAGGTGCATAACCCATTGGAACTAGATCACCCTGTGAGCCCCTGTACCAGTGTACACTAGGTACCCAGGGCATTGGTGTACCTAAGGCCACCAGGGGCTGAAGCATGTATTGTGCCACCCCTGGACTGGCCTAACAAATTTGACACATCTGGCTGATCACTCAGCTGGGGTAAGTTGGTGTAACCACCTCTTACTTATGTGTAGTATACCTATACCTAACCTTAAATGGGACACCTGGTAACCTATAAGTCACTACTATGGCAGGCCTTGACAATCCTGAAGGCAGAGTGCTTGGTTCCATGTGAGATGGTGCTCTGGCATGAGCTGAGCCTGTCTGCAGTGGTCGGAACAACTTCCTTCTACCGTTTCCAGATATCGTCATACCATATACTCTTAAGTGCATTATGAACCTCGCGGTTAAATGCTATCTTTGGTTTGGCTTTATCAAAACATGTTGAGTAAGGTGTCATACGAATTGGAATACTAACCCCTCGCCAATTCTGGCGACGGGGTTAGCATTCCACCCTTCTAGAGGGACACGACATGTACAGTACCTGAAACCCGGGTAAAATCAGACATAGTCTCAGCTCCACAAAATGGATGCTGCCACCACAGACACAAGTCTGCCCTCCTGCTGCTGGGAGTCCTTCTAGCTTGGGAGACGTGGACAAAGGGTTTCCTGCCAGGGGAGGTGCGAGCACCACCCCAGACAGCATTTTGTGTATTGGTCAGGTAGGAATCAGACATGCCTGAGGCTCACAAGGAGCCTCGGAGCATATGCCAGTTCAAACCGGTCCTGGGGCACACCAGCCCCGGACCTGGGGCGAGCTGGACAAAGGATTGGGGGTGTAACCACCCCCCTTCCTGGTCCCACCCTTAGGGAGGGACCTAGCAGGTAGTCCGGCCCCTAGAATCCGCTTAAAGGTAGGAGCTGTGTCCTAAGACTTCAGACATCCTGAAATCAACTTAACCACAAGAAGAAGACGGGAACTTCGACGCTCTACTGCACAGAGGACTGAAGGAAATCTCCCCTATGGTCAGGGAGTGACCATCTTGCTAACGCAAGCACCAACCAGCTATTGAACGTCTGCTTTGCCGCCGCCTCCTGCCGGAGCCCGAGCCCAGAGCCCGACAAGACCTGGACCTCCAGACCTCTCACCGCCCGATCCACAGTCCCTGCAAAGAAGGAACCCGTGGAGGCACCGAGACACGTGGAGCCAGCCATCTTGGAAGACCGATGACAAGCTGCAAGCGCAACGACAGAGGCTTCTTCCAAGTTGTGCTTTGGGTCCTGAGAAGCCCAACCACCGAGCAGCATCTGCACCAAAGGTGAGCCCTCCAGTATCTCCATGATCTGCGTGGGGCCCCTCTGCACTTTGCATCTCGACGTGCCTGCCCGGTCCCTGGCCCGTTGGCTAGTGGCCATTTTGGCGACCTATTTTGAAATCAACGATGCTGGTCTGGTTGCTCCAGACTGGCCCTAGCTGCTCTCCAAAAGAGCAGCCCCTCTGACCTTGCTGGTCAGAACAATCAGCTTTCTTGAACTTCCACGACTCCTGCCTTTGCCAAGGCTTGTTTGCTTCTTTCGAGTCGCCGACACCGCCGACAGTGAGAGCCTGCGTGGGACAGCTCGTGACTCGACTCCTGGACGTCGTCGACCTTCAGGGACCACGTGGCTGCGGAGAAAAGCTACACCTAACCACCTGTTTGCACCCGACATCGCCTGGTACCTACCTGGTGCCACGCCGGTCGCTGGCTAGTGACTGTGAACACTGTCCCCTCTGCTTTCAGGTCTTCTACAACTCCGATCCACCCTTGGATCCAACGCAGCTCTTCTGGACCGACCGCCTGCAGCATCTTTGTCATCAGGCTCCATTGAATCGGTAGAAGAAACCCGACGCACTTCGAGACCTATGCACCCGCTTCCTGTGGGTGAGGTAAAGCTGGCACTCCGGTGCCCAAGTGTAGAGAAACATCTCTAGTGTCTGTGTTTTGAATCTTGAGATCGTAGTCCACCCAGAAGACCCTTTCTGCAGTATGTTTGTGAGTCTTTATAAGGAGCATTTTGGACCCTTTGCAGATGCAGAGTTAAGTATATCATTACTAGGGGTTAGTTTGCACGATTGTGGAATACGGCAAATGGAAGGTGCTGCCTACTAATGGATGGTGAGGTGTGTGTCTTTGTATAAATATGTATGTATTTTAAGGCTGGTGAGCAACCTGTAGAAATGATATGTGTCATTTATTAAGATTGGGCAGTCGGAGGCATCAGTTTAGAAAATGGCAGCATGTGGTGGTTATCACTGGAATGAAGAAATTAACAGATGGACCAAGTATAAAGTGTGGTGACTAGTCAACTATTGGGATTTTCTTTGCAAATATCCCAGTTTCTCCCTAGGTAAAGACTGAATACTTGTAAAGTGTAACTTTGTTTTTTTTAGCTAAAGAGTCAACAGAAGCACTATCACCACTCTTGAAAGCAATGAAACGACGTTGGGTTTCCATAATATACTAAATGTCAGCCTGTAGGAAGGTGGATATCTGACTATGGTTACCCCAAAAATTTTGCCTAGTGTCTAGCTGGTTTTTCGACTTAGTTGGCCTGAGATCCTGCCATTCAGGGTCTCAGCCTATCTGCTCTCTCTTTAAAATGGACTCCATGTACCCTAGGTGCATAACCCATTGGAACTAGATCACCCTGTGAGCCCCTGTACCAGTGTACACTAGGTACCCAGGGCATTGGTGTATCTAAGGCCACCAGGGGCTGAAGCATGTATTGTGCCACCCCTGGACTGGCCTAACAAATTTGACACATCTGGCTGATCACTCAGCTGGGGTAAGTTGGTGTAACCACCTCTTACTTATGTGTAGTATACCTATACCTAACCTTAAATGGGACACCTGGTAACCTATAAGTCACTCCTATGGCAGGCCTTGACAATCCTGAAGGCAGAGTGCTTGGTTCCATGTGAGATGGTGCTCTGGCATGAGCTGAGCCTGTCTGCAGTGGTCGGAACAACTTCCTTCTACCGTTTCCAGATATCGTCATACCATATACTCTTAAATGCATTATGAACCTCGCGGTTAAATGCTATCTTTGGTTTGGCTTTATCAAAACATGTTGAGTAAGGTGTCATACGAATTGGAATACTAACCCCTCGCCAATTCTGGCGACGGGGTTAGCATTCCACCCTTCTAGAGGGACACGACATGTACAGTACCTGAAACCCGGGTAAAATCAGACATAGCCTCAGCTCCACAAAATGGATGCTGCCACCACAGACACAAGTCTGCCCTCCTGCTGCTGGGAGTCCTTCTAGCTTGGGAGACGTGGACAAAGGGTTTCCTGCCAGGGGAGGTGCGAGCACCACCCCAGACAGGATTTTGTGTATTGGTCAGGTAGGAATCAGACATGCCTGAGGCTCACAAGGAGCCTCGGGACATATGCCAGTTCAAACCGGTCCTGGGGCACACCAGCCCCGGACCTGGGGCGAGCTGGACAAAGGATTGGGGGTGTAACCACCCCCCTTCCTGGTCCCACCCTTAGGGAGGGACCTAGCAGGTAGTCCGGCCCCTAGAATCCGCTTAAAGGTAGGAGCTGTGTCCTAAGACTTCAGACATCCTGAAATCAACTTAACCACAAGAAGAAGACGGGAACTTCGACGCTCTGCTGCACAGAGGACTGAAGGAAATCTCCCCTATGGTCAGGGAGTGACCATCTTGCTAACGCAAGCACCAACCAGCTATTGAACGTCTGCTTTGCCGCCGCCTCCTGCCGGAGCCCGAGCCCAGAGCCCGACAAGACCTGGACCTCCAGACCTCTCACCGCCCGATCCACAGTCCCTGCAAAGAAGGAACCCGTGGAGGCACCGAGACACGTGGAGCCAGCCATCTTGGAAGACCGATGACAAGCTGCAAGCGCAACGACAGAGGCTTCTTCCAAGTTGTGCTTTGGGTCCTGAGAAGCCCAACCACCGAGCAGCATCTGCACCAAAGGTGAGCCCTCCAGCATCTCCATGATCTGCGTGGGGCCCCTCTGCACTTTGCATCTCGACGTGCCTGCCCGGTCCCTGGCCCGTAGGCTAGTGGCCATTTTGGCGACCTATTTTGAAATCAACGATGCTGGTCTGGTTGCTCCAGACTGGCCCTAGCTGCTCTCCAAAAGAGCAGCCCCTCTGACCTTGCTGGTCAGAACAATCAGCTTTCTTGAACTTCCACGACTCCTGCCTTTGCCAAGGCTTGTTTGCTTCTTTCGAGTCGCCGACAGCGAGAGCCTGCGTGGGATAGCTCGTGACTCGACTCCTGGACGTCGTCAACCTTCAGGGACCACGTGACTGCGGAGAAAAGCTACACCTAACCACCTGTTTGCACCCGACATCGCCTGGTACCTACCTGGTGCCACGCCGGTCGCTGGCTAGTGACTGTGAACACTGTCCCCTCTGCTTTCAGGTCTTCTACAACTCCGATCCACCCTTGGATCCAACGCAGCTCTTCTGGACCGACCGCCTGCAGCATCTTTGTCATCAGGCTCCATTGAATCGATAGAAGAAACCCGACGCACTTCGAGACCTATGCACCCGCTTCCTGTGGTGGAGGTAAAGCTGGCACTCCGGTGCCCAAGTGTAGAGAAACATCTCTAGTGTCTGTGTTTTGAATCTTGAGATCGTAGTCCACCCAGAAGACCCTTTCTGCAGTAACTTTTAAACTTTTACGCACCCATTGAAAACCTATGGGAGCACGCGTGTAACTTTCCTCACTGTACACGCGACCCGTGGACCTCCTGGTCACTAACTGAAGTTAGCTCCTTGTAGGCCCAGCGATTCTAGAGGCCCTAGGCCTTTTCCCTTTCCTGTTCGTGGTACTTATACCACTATTTTAGTATATGGTTTGAGTGGCCACCAGGGCCCATCCATATAAAGTGCAACTTCTGTATATTATAACGTTGTCTTGTTTAACGATTTGTGCTCCTGTGCTCATAAAGAGTCTAGGGGATACTTTGAGAAATAAATACATATATAGTTTCAATATATATCTGTGTGGTGTCCTTTCTTTGGTATAAAGGGGGGTTACATTTGGTAAAACAGCCTGCTTAACACGCTTTAACGAGTTTAGCCTCAAAGACTGCTTAGCCTACGCTACCACTAGGGCAGCTAGTCCGAAAAGGTTGACTTACAACCACACCATAAGGGTTGCTTGGCATGGTACGAGGTGGTCACTTTAACTAGTGAACATCATATACCAGGCCAACTTCTCACATTCGTGAGCAGCGGTGCGATTTGAGCTTGCTGTGTTTTACCATTGTAATCTCTTGGTTACCAATTGAAAGATCACATAGGTACCTGTAGGTCCATATAAAACAAGATAGATATACTTAAGTTCTACTGAACTTAGTTGTTGTAGAGCAAAGGGAGTAGCACACCCTGACTACAACTACTAGATAGGTTTAGTAGGAAAACCCAAGTGTAGGTAGATTGCAACACATCCACCCACACTTAAGAGCAATGGCTGGGGCAGAGGGTTCCAATGTACCCATCTCTGTTGAGAGTGACCCCCAGAGGGCACCATCCATCTTTGCTACCCTAAACCAAAATGAGCTCAGGCAGTTGGCAAATATCAGGGGCCTTAAACAGCCCAAGAACCCTACTTCTGCTGAACTCAGAGAGCTTTTACAAGCTGATGAAGATCAGAAAGCTCTCAAGAAAGCCTCCCAGTTAGGCCCCTTAGGGACTGGAACAGGAGGCCCCCCTTCTGAAGATGCCACTGAGGTACCCCTTTCCAATAGTCACCCCTTAGATGAGAATCATAATACAGAGGATGAAAGTGATAAGGGTACCGATACAGAAGGTAGTGGGGATGAAGGGAGAACTAGCCCTGTGCCAAGTGTTATACGTGGCCCAGCTAACCTAAGGCTACTGGGGACTGACAATGGGATCATCCCATTGGATCTCCCTGGTGGACTTAACCAGGGGGTTGGGAGGCAAAGGAATCACTCAGGTGAATCTAATGCTTCTCATGCCTCTAGAGGCTCTCAAGGTCACTCCAGAAGAAGGATGACCACCCCTCAGAGGAGGGAACATGAGGCCAGAATGAAGGAAGCTCAGCTGAGGATCAGGAGACAGGAGCTAGAAGTAGCCCTGATGGAAGAGAAGCTGAACAAGGCTAGGCAACCTAGAGAGAGTGGGTCTATACCCACTGGTGGCAGCACTGTCCCTAGGGACAAAGATAGGGTCATTGACAATAGGAACCTGTCCAAGGTTGTGCCCCCCTACAAAAGTGGGGATGATATCCACAAATGGATGACTGCTCTTGAGAGAGCCTGCAAAGTGCAGCAGGTTCCTGAAGACCAGTGGGCAGCAATCTTATGGCTCTCCTTTGAAGGTAGAGGCAGAGATAGACTCCTCACTGTTAGAGAGGAGGATGTCAGAAACTACAGAGCCCTGAAGAGTGTCCTGGTTGATGGGTTAGGCTTAACCACTGAACAGTACAGGTTACCTAGAAGGCACAGACTCAGGACTGGTCTGAATATGTGGAATGTGCCACTAAGGCTTTGGAGGGTTGGTTGCTGGGAAGTAAGGTGTCTGATTATACAGGATTGTACAATTTGATGATGAGAGAGCAGATTTTAAGTAATTGTCAAAACCAGCTTCTCCATCAACACCTGGTAGACTCAGATTTGACCTCTCCCCAAGAATTGGGAAAGAGGGCAGATAAATGGGTCAGGACCAGGATCAGGCCTAAAAACCAGGGTGGTGTCCAAAAGACAGATACCACCAAGCCTCAAGAGAAGGGTGGGGATAAAGCAAAAGAGAAATCTTCCTCAGGGCCCCAAAACTCCACACAGGGTGGTGGGTCCCAAGCTCCCTCCTCTAACACAGCTAAAATGCCTTACTGCCATGAATGTAAAATTCCTGGGCATTGGAAAACTGACAGCAGTTGCCCAAAGGCTAAAAACAAAACTGTTCCTCCAATTACTCCTGTCACACCACCTATTACTGTCAGCAGTAATCCCCCAGGTGGTGGGAGTGCCCCCAGAAATTTGGGTGGGTTTACTTGGGGAACACAGGGGGACCCTGGCTTAGCCAATTCCCCTACAGCAACTACTCTTGTCTGTGATGGTGGCATGGGGTTTGCCAACTTCACTGCCTGTCCCAACACTTTGGGTAGGTACAGACAGGAGCCCTACATCAATGGTACAAAAGCTGAGGCCTACAGAGACACTGGAGCTAGCATCACTAAGGTGGCCCATTGGCTAGTTCCCTCTGAGCAGCTTTTGCCTGGTTTCTCCTACCAGGTAACTAACATTGATGGCAAACAGAACAGTCATCCCATGGCAGAGGTATGTCTCAGCTGGGGAGGTGTCACTGGCCCTAAAAGGGTGGCAGTGTCCCCAACCTTGCCTGTAGACTGCTTACTGGGGAATGACTTAGAACTCTCAGCTTGGGCTGGAGTTGAACAAGACACCCATTCTAAAATGGTAGGCCTTTCACAAAAGGGTAGTGGGGTTGTGCCATTCACAACCCCTGTCCAAATAGATTTCCTCCCTGGAAAGGTTGGAAGGGCAGTGGTAGCCACAGCCCAGGCGCAGACAGACTTCCCTGTAGAGACTGGCAGAGCTGTGACAGTCACAGCTCAAACACAAACTGAGTGCCCCCCTGAAAAGGTTGGCAAGGCTGTAATGGTCTCAGCCTATACTCAGACTGACATAGGTGTAGTGAAGCCTGAAACTATGGATCACTCCACACAAACAGAGAGTAGTGGGGAGGAAGAAAAGTCTCCCTCTACCCAGACATTAGGAAAAGGTCAGCCTCCTCAGGGATCTGACCTCACCCCTGGTGAAGGAACTGCCCCAGAGGTAGCCAGGCCTGGCCTGGCAGAGCCTCTGATGTCAGTGGCCCCTTCCAAGGTGGGACCCAGTCTGGTGCAGGTAGCCTGCCTCTCTCTACCCTGCCTCAGTCAGCCCAGGGCTGCAGAGGTCAGGGAGGCCAGTGGACCCCCAGAGGGCCCCTGTCCACAAGAACCCCCCCATCAAAAGAATGAGGATTGCCTGACTAGTAGCCCTAGCCAGGTGATGGGTAAAAACATTCCTGAGGGATCTCCTTTACAGGTAGTTAGGGACCTCCCCCAGAGGGATTCTGTTGGGCACAGGCAAACATGGGACCTTAGGGCCCCAAACCTGACCTGTCCCTCCAGTAAGCCCACAAAAGGGACCCAGCCTCCAGCTTTAGGTAGCCAGAGGCTGACCCTGAGAGCACAGTGCAACTCAGCTAAAGAGAGAAAGGCATCCATGGTGGAGGATGATTGGAGGAAGCTGAGGCCTCACTTTGAGGACCCTCACTTCAGTACTCCATCTCCACACCAGCCTTTTACTTTGAAAAGACACACCAAAGGTAGAGATTCCCTATGGTGGAGACCCTATGATACCTTTAGGGTGAGGGATTGCTTAGTGGACCATGAGACAGGGGGTAACCATGCCAGTGCTGGTTCTTCCTTATATGGCCACTTGGGCAATAGAGGCTTACCTGGTCAAGGACAGCCTTATCTCCCTTCGTTTGGGGGGGGGGTTGTGTAGGAAGGTGGATATCTGACTATGGTTACCCCAAAATTTTTGCCTAGTGTCTAGCTGGTTTTTCGACTTAGTTGGCCTGAGATCCTGCCATTCAGGGTCTCAGCCTATCTGCTCTCTCTTTAAAATGGACTCCATGTACCCTAGGTGCATAACCCATTGGAACTAGTTCACCCTGTGAGCCCCTGTACCAGTGTACACTAGGTACCCAGGGCATTGGTGTATCTAAGGCCACCAGGGGCTCAAGCATGTATTGTGCCACCCCTGGACTGGCCTAACAAATTTGACACAACTGGCTGATCACTCAGCTGGGGTAAGTTGGTGTAACCACCTCTTACTTAGGTGTAGTATACCTATACCTAACCTTAAATGGGACACCTGGTAACCTATAAGTCACTCCTATGGCAGGCCTTGACAATCCTGAAGGCAGAGTGCTTGGTTCCATGCGAGATGGTGCTCTGGCATGAGCTGAGCCTGTCTGCAGTGGTCGGAACAACTTCCTTCTACCGTTTCCAGATATCGTCATACCATATACTCTTAAGTGCATTATGAACCTCGCGGTTAAATGCTATCTTTGGTTTGGCTTTATCAAAACATGTCGAGAAAAGGTGTCATACGAATTGGAATACTAACCCCTCGCCAATTCTGGCGACGGGGTTAGCATTCCACCCTTCTAGAGGGACACGACATGTACAGTACCTGAAACCCGGGTAAAATCAGACATAGCCTCAGCTCCACAAAATGGATGCTGCCACCACAGACACAAGTCTGCCCTCCTGCTGCTGGGAGTCCTTCCAGCTTGGGAGACGTGTACAAAGGGTTTCCTGCCAGGGGAGGTGCGAGCACCACCCCAGACAGGATTTTGTGTATTGGTCAGGTAGGGCTTGAAAGGAATCAGACATGCCTGAGGCTCACAAGGAGCCTCGGGGCATATGCCAGTTCAAACCGGTCCTGGGGCACACCAGCCCCAGACCTGGGGCGAGCTGGACAAAGGATTGGGGGTGTAACCACCCCACTTCCTGGTCCCACCCTTAGGGAGGGACCTAGCAGGTAGTCCGGCCCCTAGAATCCGCTTAAAGGTAGGAGCTGTGTCCTAAGACATCAGACATCCTGGAATCAACTTAACCACAAGAAGAAGACGGGAACTTCAACGCTCTGCTGCACAGAGGACTGAAGGAAATCTCCCCTATGGTCAGGGAGTGACCATCTTGCTAATGCAAGCACCAACCAGCTATTGCTTTGCTGCCACCTCCTGCCGGAGCCCGAGCCCAGAGCCCGACAAGACCTGGACCTCCAGACCTCTCACCGCCTGATCCACAGTCCCTGCAAAGAAGGAACCCGTGGAGGCACCGAGACACGTGGAGCCAGCCATCTTGGAAGACCGACGACAAGCTGCAAGCGCAACGACAGAGGCTCCCTCCAAGTTGTGCTTTGGGTCCTGAGAAGCCCAACCACCGAGCAGCATCTGCACCAAAGGTGAGCCCTCCAGCATCTCCACGATCTGCGTGGGGCCCCTCTGCACTTTGCATCTCGACGCGCCTGCCCGGTCCCTGGCCCGTTGGCTAGTGGCCATTTTGCCGACCTATTTTGAAATCAACGATGCTGGTCTGGTTGCTTCAGACTGGCCCTAGCTGCTCTCCAAAAGAGCAGCCCCTCTGACCTTGCTGGTCAGAACAATCAGCTTTCTTGAACTTCCACGACTCCTGCCTTTGCCAAGGCTTGTTTGCTTCTTTCGAGTCGCCGACACCGCCGACAGCGAGAGCCTGCGTGGGACAGCTCGTGACTCGACTCCTGGACGTCGTCGACCTTCAGGGACCACGTGGCTGCGGAGACAAGCTACACCTAACCACCTGTTTGCACCCGACATCGCCTGGTACCTACCTGGTGCCACGCCGGTCGCTGGCTAGTGACTGTGAACACTGTCCCCTCTGCTTTCAGGTCTTCTACAACTCCGATCCACCCTTGGATCCAACGCAGCTCTTCTGGACCGACCGCCTGCAGCATCTTTGTCATCAGGCTCCATTGAACCGATAGAAGAAACCCGACGCACTTCGAGACCTATGCACCCGCTTCCTGTGGGTGAGGTAAAGCTGGCACTCCGGTGCCCAAGTGTAGAGAAACATCTCTAGTGTCTGTGTTTTGAATCTTGAGATCGTAGTCCACCCAGAAGACCCTTTCTGCTGTAACTGTTAAACTTTTACGCACCCATTGAAAACCTATGGGAGCACGCGTGTAACTTTCCACACTGCACACGCGACCCGTGGACCTCCTGGTCACTAACTGAAGTTAGCTCCTTGTAGGCCCAGCGATTCTAGAGGCCCTAGGCCTTTTCCCTTTCCTGTTCGTGGTACTTATACCACTATTTTAGTATATGGTTTGAGTGGCCACCAGGGCCCATCCATATAAAGTGCAACTTCTGTATATTATAACGTTGTCTTGTTTAACGATTTGTGCTCCTGTGCTCATAAAGAGTCTAGGGGATACTTTGAGAAATAAATACATATATATTTTCAATATATATCTGTGTGGTGTCCTTTCATTGGTATAAAGGGGGGTTACATTTGGTAAAACAGCCTGCTTAACACGATTTAACGAGTTTAGCCTCAAAGACTGCTTAGCCTACGCTACCACTAGGGCAGCTAGTCCGAAAAGGTTGACTTACAACCACACCATAAGGGTTGCTTGGCATGGTACAAGGTGGTCACTTTAACTAGTGAACATCATATACCAGGCCAACTTCTCACACAGCCTATTTATTATTTTCTGTGACTGCCTAAGGAATTGTATTTTAAGGCTGAGTCTGCAGTATTTATTGTATTTAAACATAATATACTGTGTTTGGCATAGTAGATAATCAGCCATTTAAAACTCCTTGACAAAATAAAATTGTGTCCGCGCTATTATTAATACATGGCTTTAGCTGACAGTTATCTTCACTTGCACACTTTACATAAGTACTAGTTCCATTACAGAAATCTGCCCGGTGGGTGATAATGTGCTGCATGGCTAAACACTTATAAGGTCCCAAATGCGAAACCTATTGTCTATGCCAATGTTTGTTTTAATGAGCCAGGGCACCTTAGTATTAAATGGGAGAAGTTGCTTCACTTATTTAAAAACTAGGTATGAGGCTTTTGACTCAAACAGAAAAAAATGTTTTTATTGAATCTATTAAGGGTGAAAAGATTTTGGAGCGTTTACTGCCTTTACCACCACCGTCTGCAGTAGATGCTGGGGATGATATATACACTATGAAGAACCCCATATAGTTATGGGGCGGTTCAAATATTATTCCAGAAACCAATATGCAAATGAATCAATTGATTTTTGCTTGGCTTCCTTCAGTCATCCTCGCTAATCGTGGTTTTGGTGCCAACACAGGCACTTATACAAGAGATCAAAGTGTTATTAGGTGTTCAAATAAGACAATACAGGAACAGTTAGTTATTGAGACCATGGAATCTGTTCCTAAAGAAACTATAGACACAGCGAAGAGTGTTCGGTGATCACCAACATCATTCAAAATTCCTAAAGTGGATTGCTTGTCAACAGATATAGGGGTAGTTTCTAAAAGTTGGAATTACAAAAACAAAACGTACTCGTTTAGATGCATTTTAAGGTAGTCGTTTAGATACAAAAATGTATTTAGTTTCAGGTACAAAGGAAACGTTAAATGTATCAGGTGTGGCAAAATAGGTCATGTTTCGAATAAGTGCATGAGCACAAAATTATGTTCTAGAAACATTTTATTAGAGGAGGAAGAAGGCAATTGTGATTTTAATGAAACAAATGTGTTAATGGTTCGTATGCAGCCTGGTGTGAGGGAGAATAATATAACTGAAATGAGTTGTATGGTAGTAAATAAGTGTGGATGAAGTACGTAAAGTTTTGAGTTGGAACAATGTCTATGGGCTCAAACAGAACCATGTTAAAGATGTGTCACAGACAATTAGCATTAGTATGCATAAAAACCAAGGAGACTAAAACATTTTTATGTCATATTATCTTGACCATGAATGGTGAAAATTCAAATGACCCACATGCAACATAGTTGTCGATAGGAAAGATGTTAATATTATGGCAGACTCTAGACCTCTATTCACCATTATATCTGATTAATATTTCAATAGAGGGTGGCTTGGTAAAAAATTGGAACCCAATGATATTATTGTGTATGGTTATGGAAAAAAGGAAATTGATATGCTTAGGTATTTTATAGCTACAGCGTCCTTCGAGGATAGATCTATTATTGGTAAAGTATATGAATTTTAGACCTCACATCAGCATATCACCAGATCAAACTACCTAAAGGATCTTGACACATTACTACCATCATTACTCCAGAGAGTGTCTACAGGTATACCAGAATAAAATATGGATTAGCCTCTGCCAACTCTATTTTTTTCCAGAAAAGTATATTTTGTTTGGGAACACAAAGAAGGTAGTGGCTTTCTGGTACAATATTCTGGTTCAATTGCTAAACACAATATAATTTTAGAAAAGGTGTTGGAAACCTTACAGGAGGGAGGCTTAAACCTACAATTAGGTAAATGTAAATTTCTTGCAACGGACGATTGAGTTTTTATGCCATAAGAAATCAATAGTACTTTTTAGTGAAAGAGAGAATTGTATTATAGCTATTCAAGATGTAAGTAAACCTCTCAATAAGGATCAATCACGATCATTTTTAAGATTGTGAATTCTATTCTCGCTTTGTAGACAATGTTTCAATGATTGCTGCTCCTCTGAGGTATTTACTAAAGAAAAGAGTAATGTTTAAATGGGCTAGTGATCAAGATATCAAATTTTCCTTTCTAAAACAAAATATTATTGAGGTCATACCATTAAAGTTACAAAAATATAATGACTGCAGATGGAAGTGCCAGCGGTTCAGGTGCCACACTTAATCAACTTAAACATAGAACAAGGGTAACTATAGCATTCAGTTCTATGCCCTTATCTTCAGCAGAAACTAAATACTCTACAACAGAAAGAAGCTTTGGTGCGTGCGTGTGTGTGTGTGTGTGTGTGTGTGTGTGTGTGTGTGTGTGTGTGTGTGTGTGTGGAGTGTGGAGCATTTTAAAACATATATTTGGGGAAAAAGTTTGTAATATGAACTGACCACACACATCTATTGAATTTGCAAAACAACAATTGACTGTCAAGTCTTTTTCTCAGTTGGTTAGAATTCTAGCAAAGTTATATTTAATTATCATTTTAAATTCTCATATTTTCCAGAATCATAGAATGTCATGGCTGATTGCTTGTCCAGATTACCTGTGGAAGGTAACAATGAATTTTTTAAAGAATATGAGGAAGAATGTTTTGTAGCATCTATTAACGATGCCATTTGGCATTTGGGCCAAAGTAATTCCAAAAAAGATTGGGTGCAATCCATGGAGAGAGATGCAGTTTTAACACAATTGCTTAAATGTGTCAATGAGGGGTGGCCTAAAGAAAAAAGCTGAACTTCGTTCATTTTGAAAAGTTAGAGATACATTGTAAGTGCGTGTAACATAATTGTCAAATCTGGAGGTTTTGTCCCACCAATGAGCACCAGAAATTTGATTATAAATATTGCTCATAAAGGTCATATTAGACAGGCTGTACTATCTAAAAAAAGATCCACTTTTTGGTGGCTTTGTTTAGATAGTCATGTTAGCATTTATGTAAGTATCAGCCAGTATGCCAATGCGGACAAACTGTTAAACACCTTTCAAGTTAATATTGAACCTCACAAGCTTCTAGAGTGGCTTTAAATTGAATTGGTCAAATATGTGTTGGGCTCATATGAGAATATTTTCTCAGGATTATTGTATGTCCTGATGATGATAGACTACTTTTCTAAATTGGAAGAGGTAGAATGGTTCTAAAATCCCAACATTGAGTTTATGATAAAGTTTCTGAGCAAAAGCTTTCTCAAAGAAGGTTTTCAAAGTATCTTCATTACTGATTAAGAAGATTCGGACAGTGGTATTCTGTTTAGGTAAACATCGCCACTAAGAAGATTAGCACAGTAACATACCAGGTTTTGACTTAGTTCAATGACGACGCTGCAGGGTGAGGAGAACCACCAACCTCCCCAAAATAGGCCCGGGCCAACTGAAAACAATAACACTCCCCAGCACACGTCGAGTTCAAGTAAAAGCTTAACAATTGCAGAGTACGGTAACACAAGTGGCGGCGTCCTGCACGTTGAAATTTCTACTTGGAGCATTTGATAATGGGACATTTCAAGATCCCTGGATATTTTTAGAGAAACAGAGTTTGGGGACGCCGCCAATACTGAAACCCTTTGTAGGTCGGAAGTATCACCATGAATCTAAGGTTTTCTACTGAGAAGATATAGCCTTGAAAAAGTCGCGGGATATCCTCCCTGTATGCGACGAAACACGTGTTGGCTGTTGGAGGCTGTTGAAGATCCACGCAATTAAAGAACTGAGAAGAGAAAAATTGTGTTATTTGAATTGTGCTGATATGTTGTACTGTTAATCGTTAAGCTTTTACTTGAATTCGACATGTGCTGTGGAGTGTTATTGTTATCATCATTACTGATGTTGGTAAACAATTAGGGGCAGATTTACAAGCCCCTTGCAACATTTTTGCACCGCTGTTGCATTACTTTTGTAAAGCAGTGGCGTAAAAATGTGGCCAATTTATAACGTGATGCATCTAGGGAGATGCAACACGTTGTAAAGCCCTGAGTCACATTATACCTGCCTCAGCTGTAAAGTATGCAGGTTGGCTGTTCCCATGGAGGAAAGTCTCGTAAAAGTGACGCAGTGAAATCTACAAGATTTCAGTGCATCACTTCTAGGATGCCACTGCATCAAAACCTTATGCCTGCTTGGAGCAGGTGTAAGGAGAGACGCAGTGTATTGTGCATAGGCCCCAAAATGCATTGCTGGAGTTGCATCGTGCTTGCGACACGACTCCAGCAATGTGTGACTTTTGCCCCAACAAATGCGTCAGATTTTCTGACGTATCTGTCCATCCTTGCGCCATGGTGCGCCGTACTGTAAATATGGCACAACCATGGTGACTCAAGGGTTTCTCAGGCTGGCACAGGGAAAGGGACGCATCTATACAGATGTGTCACTTTCTTGTAAATCTTCCCCAGAGTTTCACATAGATTAGCAGAATTAGTAAATGTGAAATGAAACATGTTTGCACATCTTTATATTCTCCTAGTTTGAATGGCTTGGTGGAGCCATTTAATAGGGCCATTGTCAAAGTATTCAGTTGCTGGTGTTAATCTGGAGGAACATATAGCTATGTCATCGTGATTATTTATTGTGCTCCTCATAACATCACTGTTTTTATGTTATATAAAATGCTCAGGAGGGGATGCGACTTGCACAGAGTTAGCTACCAGTTGGTTAACAAATAGTTTGCCACATGTTAAAATAGAACAAATGTACTTAAAGTTGAAAGAATTTGTGGAAAAGTCTCAAACTAAATACAAAAATAAAACCAACGAAGTACATATTTGCTTCATTGTGACTGTGAGAAATGAAAAAACCTGCGTGTGTTTGAAGAAGGCGTTTTAAAGCTTTCTTTGTCAGCAAGACAACTGTTCTTCTACATATTAGCTCATGGTGGGAAATTTCAAGGTGTGCTAAAGTAAATTGGGATTTGTTTAATAATGCTATAGGCATGGTCTCTAGTTCAGATTTTCATAGTGTTGCTTTTGAAACCAACTTACTTTATTCAAGGATTAATGTGGAAGACTGTCAATCTCAACAGCCTTTGGCTTATCCTCAAAACAATATTACTTAACATTCTAGACCTAGTTAAGGTTCACACAAACCAAGAAGGTTAAACAGCAATGTGTTTTATTATAAACAGATCTGTTGTTTTTCTTTCTTTTGTTCTTTGTATTTTAAATATTGAGAGGGGACCTGTGTAGTATATTAACTAGCTTTAAGTATTGTAGTACGTTTTGTGTGCCTTTTGGCTCGGCTTTTGTACAAGTATAATTTCTCAAGTGTTATTGCTTTAGGTTTCAAATATACAGAGCCTTCTCATTGTTCTATCTCGTGAAGGTGGATTTTGTATCCCTGCATTTGTAATCCTTTTTAAAATCCATACTGTTTGTTATCCATTATATTTTGCTTCAAACGTTTTTTAAGTCAGTTGATGTTTCTTGATTTGTTTTCTGCAAAAGGTACCTTGGCTCTGCATCGCGTTTGCTTACATCACACTACTCTTGTACCTTGTCAGAAAGAGACACGCTGTGTGGGAATGATATAGTAAAATTATCATTTCATTTTCTTCAGAACCAAAGCTGTTCTAGTACTCCCATTAAGATGTTGCATTTTAAGTTTTTTAAAGGTCTATGTGGCACCACAATCTACCATTCCAGTGGGTCCATTCAGCAGTGGCACATGTCATTAGCTGGTCTATATTTATTTAACCCAACCAAACTACAGATTGAAGGCCTGGGGATTACTTTGCACCAGCAAAAAGCAATCATTTTGGCACACACTTTACAGCGGTTTACTAATGGCATGGTCCTACAATGTGTGAGTGATTGAGAATCTTTTTCTGGTTGCAAGAACAACTATTATGTTTTCTCTAATGGTACTCTTTACTAACAATTGATTAAAAATAATCTCTGCAGTTTGGGCCTTGAGTCACATAGAGAAAGGTATACTTGGAGATACTATAATCATATGTAACAAACTCCAAGCTCTGCGGCTGACCCTATGTTCGGCACATCAATCCCAGTTCAATAAATATAAATATCCTGTGCATTACACTTCCGGAGTCTGCCCTAGTTGGGCTACAGTGGAATCCAGTCAAGAAAGTTCACGAAAATGGAAGGTGCACCAGGAAAAAGGAGTCCAAACGTCAACAAGGAAGTCCTTTGGATTACTTTTATTCTTCATGAAAAAGTATGCAGTCAGATATCAGCTAATGCGTTTCGTTCTTTACAAAAGAACTTCTTCAGGGCAAGATTGGCAATTGGCAGTAGTCCTTGTCAGATTCAAAACATAGTATGATTTGGGTTGAATCCCTACTGTAAACCCCTTAATAAGAGTTCCAAAGCATTGATTGTAGTTAAGGCACAGCAAGTGAGCCGTGCAACGAGTAATCAGTTGCCTTTGACTTCCTCGGGACCCGGCTGATAGTTTGAGCTGGAAGCAATCGACTGGATCTCTGACTGTGAGGTTTCCAGATGGGATTTCCTGTAAGACAGTTTATGTATCATACTACGAAATGAGAATGCCTTAACTACAATCAATGCTTTGGAACTCTTACTCTTATTATTCCTTTTTCGTAAAGATACTATAATCAGCTTGGCCTGGTACTTTATCCCATTAATTATTCTATGTTCAGATATTGTATTTTCAATACCATTCCATAGTTGTCTGGATTCACAAAAAATACTTATTGTTTTCCCCTCATCTCCCAGAATGGAATATGGTAGCATTAAGTCGATAAAACAAATTATTGACAAAGTAAAAAATAATGCGCTAATAAGCAAGTTTTAAACAAAAGGGATATGGGCAGCATCCCAGTCTTGTTGCCCAACAAGAAAAATATTCAGATCATTTTAACTACAAAATATGTGCAGTGGTTTTGAAACTGCTGTTATATTATGTGGAGAGGCAAATAGCAGAACTAAGTAGTCCATCTTCAGTATGCTGAGAACTAAGAAGAAAAAAACAGAAAGCCTCTGACAACAAGAGAGAGTAGCAAGAAGTATAGGTGGCAAGAATTTAGAAAACTAATGCAACAAATTAAACATCAAAAAGTGTCATACACTTTAAAACGAAAGTGTTATCAACATAGCAAATAATGAAAACAAAAGGGAGATGGGCACAATCCAGCCCAAGAAAAATGATAACCCACCGCCTAGCTAGACAAATAATAATATTATTTTAACAGAAACAAGCCCAAAATAGAAGGGCTAGGCTTAGGCAGTACTATTAATGACACAATAAGGCTTGTTCCCTGTGTACACACATGTAGTGCATGATTTTACTTACTTATGACTATTACCCCTACTGGGGTAAAGACCTTCAACCAAGACTCTCCACCTATCTCTGGCTCGGGCTTTTCTTTTAACCTGACTCTAGGTGTAGCCCATCTCCTTGCAGTCAGCCTAAATGTCTTGTGCCAGGTGTTTCTTGGATTTTCTCTTTTCCTTTTCTCTTGAGGGTTTCAAGTTAGGGCGAACATGGTGGTGTTTGATACAGGCTTGGTGAGGGTGTTACCTATCCAGCCCTGTGTCTTTTCATGATTTCTTCATGGGCAGGGAAAAGTGAAGTCTGCTGCCATAGGTTGTTGTTGCTAATGATGTTTGGCCAGCAGATTTGGAGGATTTTCCTCAGACAGGTGTTGAAGAAGGACTGGACTTTGTTGGTGGTGCTGAATGAAGGCAGCCCTTGCTTTATCAATTCTTGTATTGACACCGGTGTTTGTGCCGCCATGCTTGTCTGTGACACTGCTCAGGTAGGTAAAGGCCTCATCCTCTTTCAGTGCATCACCTGCAAGAGTAGCTGCAACTGTGCTGGCTGTGTTGTCCATCGGGACCCATGTGAATGTTAAGACAGAGTTGTGATGATGTGACTGCCACATTAATCGGTCTTCTTTTGCATCTGCTGATGGATATGGGAGAGAAGGGCCAGGTTGTCTGCAAAGTCCAGGTCATTGAGCTATGTGAAAGGTGTCCACCTGATTCCATTTTGTCTACCTCCTGTGGATATCTATGTGATCATGTCTATGGTGTCTATGGCAAGCAGGAAGAGAAAATGCAAGTGCTGACAACCCTTACGGACTCTGGTCCTCACTTGGAAGGCTTCCATGAGTGTTCCTCCATGGACTATCTTGCAAGTCATTCCCTTCTAAGAGTTCCTGATGATTGTTATGAGGTTATCTGGTACAACATAGTGGCGGAGGAGTTTCCAAAGGGTTTTTCCCTCCACGCTGTTGAATGCCTTCTAATAGTTGAAGAAAGGGAGAGTAGGTAGCCTAACAGCTAGGGCGATCGATCTCAAGTCTGGGGAATGGGGTTCGAGTCTTGGCAATGACGCTCAACATCCTGTGATTATGGGCAAATCTCCCAGTGCCTAACGAAAATGAATGTGTCCTTGTGTAATGCAACTGGCACTCATGTAAAGCGTTCTGATACCTGATAGCTTTGGCTCACGTTCGCTCTATATAAAATTCAGAAGAAAAAAAAAAAATTGACATAGAGGAGGGACTTCCATTCCATGGACTGCTGATGTGCAGTATTAACAATCTAGGCTGTGCAGGATCAATATTTTGGGAATCCATATTGCTGGTCTTGCAACTGAATGTTGACTTGTTCCTTCACACTGTTCAGGATGACTCTGTTGAACACTTTGCCTGGAGCTGATAGAAGAGTTATCACTCTGTATTTTGCACAGTTACTTAAGTCACCTTTCTTGGGGATCTTTATGAGATAGCCCTACTTCCAGTTTGAGGGCACCTTTTCTTCTTCCCAGATCCTTCCATAAATGGGGTAGAGCAGTGGCGGCTCGCAAAGTGTGTGCTGTGGGGCGGGTAGGGGAGGGGGGGGAACAGGGTGGGGGTTAGTAAGCTCAGACATACAATGAAACGGAGTAAAGTAATTATTATGTTCCTCTGTTCCATCGTATGTCCAAGTTTAGTACCCCCCCACCCTTGCCCCTTCCTGCCCACCTCACCACCCTGGAGCACACCCTATGCAAGCTGCCACTGGGGTAGAGCATGCCTATTCATATTTCAATGTCTGCCTTCAGTGCGCTTGCAGGAAAGCTGGCAGGTCTTGCTGCCTTCCAATTTCTCGGGTGCTTGATGGCTTACTGTATTTCTTCTGTGGTCGGTTTGCTGCAGTCGATTAGCAAGTCCTTTACAACTAGCTGCATGTCTGGTAGAGGATGCCGCTTGGCTGGTTCAGCAGTTCTTTTAAGTGCTCCACCCATCTTCTTTGTTGTTTTTTTGTTACCCATGACTATCTTCCCAGCTTTGTCTTTAACAGGTCTCTCTGGATTACTGCAACTGTTGGAGAGTTTCATCATTATGTTGTAGAGCTCTTTTAAGCTTCCATGGCTTCTTGGGTTTCTGCGGCAAGACCATTAATGAATCTTCGCTTGTCTGCTCTTATGCTTCTCTTTGTTTCCTTGTTGGTTTTGGTGTACTGGCTTTCAATTTTTGTGCTCTTGCTTGACTGGTATTACCTGCAGCTTTCATATCCTTTCTCTCTTGGATTTCATGGAGAGTCTCATGGATATCCATTCTTTATGCTGGTGTTTCTTGAGACCCAGTACCTCCTAGCACATTGATGTTGTCTTGTGTACTCTTTTGTTTGCAAATACACAGCTGCCTATCACTAGACTGTTTAGGGCACAGCGATCTGCATGCCTTTCACCATTCTAGTTAATTTCACCAAGGCCATGGTTGTCCATGACTTCTTTGTACCCGGTGTTGTCGTCTCCAATCTTGGCGTTGAAGTCCCCATCAGTATGGTGATATCATTCTCAGGTCATTTCTCCAGGTTGGCCAAGCATTTGTTGTAAAACTGTTCTTTTTCCTCTTCTTCACTATCATTTGTGGGTGCATATCACTGGATAACATTAATCTTAATCCTCTTTTTCTTTGTGCAGATGGCCGCTGTGATGATTCTAGGACTGTGGGCTTCTCATCATTTCAGAGATTTGTTGGCTGCTGGCGATAGCATCAGTACTACTGCCTGAGTGTGTGGGGCTTTCTCTTCCTTATTCCAAGAATAGATTTGCATTCCTCCTGGAGCCAGTCCCTTCCTTTTGCTGGTGGGCTCGGGACCAGTCAAGGTGGAGTTAGTGGCATGATTTGGTGAGGCAAAAGAGATCAGAGAAGGAAGGGGGTTTAGACAATACATGAATCCATGAACATTAAGTTGAACCCATAGTAAAATGATAAAACAATTCTACAAAAACAGCGAGGATGTCAGTTGGATTAAGAAAAAATCCCAGTCATGAAAACTGAAAAACGTACTCAACTAATTAATGAAATATTAAATATTAAAAAGGTTTGCCACGCTTTAAAACTCTCAAACTATTGGTAAGTGTAAATCAGCACAGCAAAAAAATAAAAGTACATTTAGTCGAGCACCATCCCATTCAAGGCAAATATTAATCTAGTGTCAAACTTGTAAAATAATCAAATATTTTTAAAGGAAACCTTCTGAAAGTAAAAGGGCAACTGCAGGATTAGAACTAACACTGTGAATTGTTGATGTTCACATAAGTCCATTAAATAGTCATGCAAGTGATTTTAAAACTTGAAAGATTCCAGCCCTAAATCACATTTGGTGTCTGGGAAAGGACTTTTAGAACAGGAGATTGCGACCCTAAAATGTGTCATCTGTCAAGCAGCCAGACTGGCTGTGTGAGAAGGGTAAGCTCTGCAAGACTTCTGTCTGGAACAAGGACTGGGGGCCATGGCCTGCTAGTCGTGCATCATCCAGGGAAACCAAGACCACCTGCTCTGGAACCTGGAGCACCAGCACCTGCCTGCTTGCCAAAATCAGTGCGTCCTGTAAGGATGAAGACAGCGTTGGAGGGAGCAAGGTCCAATGTGGAGAACTACTAAGAGGTTTGTCTGAGCTTGGTGTGAGTGAACGGCTGTGCACCAATCAGGCAATTGCCCATGTGTAGTGTTGACTCAGTGAACCCTGTTTGGCATGAGAGGGCCACCGCCATGGACTGAGCAGTGTACTAATCACAGTGCAGAACTTGTCAAGCTCATACCGCTGTGTCGCGGTGACTCCGTATACCAGATGGTGTCGACATTGAAGTTACTTTTGCAAGAGTGGTGAGAGTTGTAACCGCCGTAGTGGATGCAAATGCAACAGAAGAATCTGAACTTGATTTGTAGGGTACTTCGGCAACCCCATATACCAAGAGGGGCTGCTGGTACTGACATTGCCAAGAAGTTTGGGCCATCACCCGAGGTAAGACTGAGGCTGCATTCGGTGGATTAAGCCCGCACAGTAACAGAACTGCCCGTGCCTGACCCTAGAGAACTGTGGAGGATGCAGGAGATGACATCGTACCCTCGCTGGGCTGCATTCTAGAGCAGAAATTACTGGATTCCTCGCTCCCAGGTGTAAGGAAGATTGAATTACCACGACTTCGCAGGCTAGGAGCATTTCTGATCCCTTTGAAGCTGGTAGCATCACTCAGGAAGTGAGCCAGCACCTGCCAAGTGCTGTTTTGCATGTGCTGCAAGCATCCTGACCACTCCAAACAGTATCAGAACTCTTTAGTACCCACAGACAGGTCACTCGCCACAAAGCTGGATACTTCTTTGCTGCAGAAGTAGGTAAAACCTGTGGTCTCTCTGGAAAAGCAGACCAAACTGTAACTACCCAGTGGCGACAGCCACTGGGAAATGTGTGTGTGTTTATTTATATGTGTGTGTGTGTGTATATATATATATATATTTTTATATATATACACACACACACGCATTATGTGTAAATATATATATATCTATAAATAAATCCAGTATTTGTAAAGCGCAAACAGTTACCCGAAGGCATCCCGGCGCTGGGGGCCGTCGGGAAGATTAAGCAAGCTATTGCCCAGAGTCACATGGTGCTGGGCTGACCTGCCATATGTATAAGTTTTACCATGTTAGTTTTCATGACATTCTAGATAATTAACTAGTTTCTACTACTTTTGCCATTCTTTTTTGCAATCATTATGAAATTAGATTTATAAACGGACAACGGCAGACTTACATTAAGAGGCTTTCAAATAATCATATGTTTGTGGCATGTGTAGATGTAGATACACATGCTGTGCATTCTTCTGTCATCTAATGTTGGGCTTGGACGTGTACAACTTGATTTTCTTTGAATTAAGTATTTTCCAGTCACAGGACCTGGTGACTCCACCTATTAGTTGTATTACTCATGGGCATTGGCTCCATTGTTAGATTGTTTTTTCCTACATGTAGGGCAATATTAGGAATGGAGCAAATAAAATATGACCATGCAAAGCAGAAAAATAAATGCAACGGATGTAAGGAAAAGTTTCTGTCATAACTTAAGGCGATCAGGGAGCAGGGTGGGAGCATGTGAATGCCACAAACAGATGTTTACCATTTTCCGTTCATGGCATGTGTGGCTGTAGATACACATGCTGTGCATAGACCGTAAAGCAGGCCTCTCAAAAGTAGTGGCTAAGCCTAAGGATGTTGCAGAAAGTGTTTTAAAGACATCCTGGCCAACTCTAGCTTGTCTCTAGCTAGGAAGTCCACAAAGAAGTGTTTGATAAAGGTATGAGGGGTAGAGCAAGTAGCTGCTTTACAGATGTCAGCTAATGGTATATTACCCAAGAAAACCATGGAAGCTCCTTTCTTATGATTGGAATGAGGTATGGGAGGGATGGGCAGGGTTCTTTTTGCTTTGGCATAACAGGTCTTTATACACTTGACCAACCCTTGTGCATCCCCAGCCTTGGAAATAGCACATCCTTTAAGTGGCTTGCAGTAATAAACAATTATCTGTTGAGTCTTATGGAAGGGCTTTGTCCTGTCAATATGGTACACTATCGCTCTTAACATCAAGAGTGTGCAAAGCACTTTCTGCTAAGGTTCTGGGTGTGTGAAGAAGACGGGCAGCATGATTGTTTGTTAAAACTGTACACCACCTAAGGCAGGAATTTTGGATTGGTTCTGAGAACCCCTCTATTTTTATGTACTTGGAAAAATAGTTCCTCTAAGGTAAGAGCTTGTAGTTCACTGACTTTTCTGAAAGAGGTAATGGCTAAAAAAAGGGCATTTTCTAGGATAAGAATTGTAGAGAACAAGAGTGAAGTGGTTCATAAAGAAGGCCTATCAGTCTTAAAAGTACTATGTTAAGGATCGAGAAGTTAGCAGGGGGCATTTGTGGTGGAATAACTCTTTTGAGGTCTTCCATGAATGCTTTAATGACTGGAATTCTGAATAGTGAAGTATGCTGCCTATTCTGCAAATAGGCAGCTATGGCAGCTAGATGTAAACAAATATATGTATAGGCAAGTCCTGACTTCTACAGATGAAGGAAGTAACATATAATGTATTGCACAGATCCTGTGGGTGTATTTATGTCTTTGGGAAAAAAATAGTGCACCAACCATATCTATTTAGCTGTGTAACACACCCTTGTAGTAGACTGTTGTGCCTTTTCAAGAATAGACATACAATCTTCTGGTAGATTAAGGTAACCAAATTCTAAGACCTCAGGAGCCACATCACAAGGTTGAGCTGCTGAGGGTTGGGATGTTTGAGAGTGCGATGGGTTTGTGTGAGAAGATCCAGACTTTTGGGGAGCTTCTCGTATGGGATGAGAGAGCGTTCTAGTAGTGTGGAGCACCATAGCTGGTGTGCCCAGCGATTGTGGGTGTGGTAGTTCGGCGGTGAAGTTTGGGCATTTGCATTTTCAGCGGTGGACAACACACCTGTCTGTGGAAAGCCCCAACAGTGAAAGTACATGTGTAAGACTTGGGGGTGGAGTTCCCACTATCGGACTTGTTGATGTGATTTGATTTGATTTACAAACTTCTAGAGCGTGCGAATGCCCGAAAGCGTCTTGGTGTGAGCATAGTTATACATCCAATCACCGAACCGCTGATAGCAAGCACTTAGACCAACCTTGTTATGAGGGAGAAGAGAAAAACAGGTTTTTATATGCTTGCAGAAGCAAAGCAGATTAATCTGACTTTTTATGTGCTGGGGCAACCTGTTCCAAAGAGCACCTGTGGAGTGAACAAAACTACCGCTGCCCCTGACCACCTTCTTAATTCTTAAAACTGCTACTGACCTGGACACAGCAGATCGTAGGGGTCACTTAGGGAAATACAATCTGAACTTCCTTCTGAGATATTCTGGGCCTGACCGTATAGCTTTATGTGCCAAGCACAAGGACTTAAAAAGCAATCCTCTACCTTACCGGGACACAATGAAGCTCCTCTAAAGCGCCTGCTACAAATGTAAAGTTTGGAATGTTTTTCAGATGACAAGCAGCATTTTGTATCATCTGTAACTTATTCAGTGATCTCTGTTTAATGCCAATATAAAGGGAATTAGAGTAGTCAAGCCTAGACAAGACTAAAGAAATGAACAAAGATTTTTCAACATCTTTAAGAAAAAGAAACAAGATGAACATAATGTATTTATCTGAGCCTCAAATTTAACTGCATCAAAAATGACACCTAAGTTGCTTACTTAAGATACTGACATTGGGTGAGCCCCAAGAGACTCACACCATCATGCATGACCCCCAGAAATCAACCTCCTTCCCAAAAATGAGAACTTAATTTTTCTGGTAATGCTAATTTAAACAGTTTTTGCCCATCAAGCTATTGATTGCTCACATGCATCTGTTAAATCGATGAGCCACCTCTGTCACATTGCTGGAAAATGATACCACGATTTGATTATCATGAGCATACTCTACTGTGGTGAAGCCAAAAGAATGGGCAAGCTTAGCTATAGGAGCCACATAGTTATTAAAAAGCTTTGGGCTGAGAGATGACCCCTAAGGAACACTGCAAGGCAGAGTGAATTATTTTGAATTGAATTCCCCAAAGGTCATTAATTGTGCGTGACATTCCTGAAATGACACTTGGAGGCTCAAAGCTGACCCAATAATCCCGATGCCTGCCAGCTGTTTTATCAAAACCTCATTGCTCACCGTATGGAAGGCCGCATAAAGATCTAAAAGGATGTGTTCTGCAAAGCAGGTCCGCAAGATGGCTATCCACTCTAGGAATGTGCTAAGCAAGTAGATGGATTTTGTGATAGGTTGCCCTTTCCTTTGTAATGAGTGCTTATGCATTCTGGCATGAGGGTCTATTGGGATGCAAGACACCATCATGCCTCTCGGACACATCACATTTGTGACTAATCTGGCTGAAAAAGAGGCAGCATTTTTGGAGGACTTGTACTCTGGCTAAGCTGAGGTAGGCTTTTCTCAATCAGGCTTCTAGGACGTCCCGAAGGACGGGCGGTTTCTGAAGGGGTAAAGTTGGTATTTGGTCAGACCGGTGGTGAAACCCAGACTGTATGAGGAGTGATTTGTGGTCTGGGTGTGGGATAAACAGAGTTGCTGCATGGCACTCTTGATCAGCCAGTCCTCTTGGTAAGGATCCCCTTCTGGGATGAGCGGCCACCATGGTCAGACATATGGGAAAAACTCTTGTTGCAGTCGTAACCCCAAAGGGTAGCACTTTGGATTGATAATGGTGTTCACTTACAACAGAGCAGAGATATCTGCAATGTGCTGGTTGGATGGTCATGTGGAAGTAGGCATCCTTCAGATCCAGGACAGTCAGGAAGTCACCTTTCTACAAGAGTGGTATACGTACTGTAGAGTCACCATGTTGAAGTGCTCTGACAGAATGTATTTGTTGAGAGGCCTGAGATCGAGGATGGGCCTGATGGAGTGGCCTTTCTTTGGGATAAGAAAATAGGGTGAGCATACAACCATTCTGCAGTGTTGATACAAAATGTTTTTGTGGCCCCATTGTCCAAGAGGGCCTGTAGCTCCTCATGAAGGAGGCGCAGATGTTCTCCTGACAATCTGTGTTGGCGAGGAGCAATGTTTGGTAGTGTTTCTGTACGTTCCAAACAATACCCAACTGTCTGAAGTGATTTCTGACCACTGGGACAGAAACCCCTGCAATCTTCCCCGGACAGGTGTTGTCTCATCAGGGGATGGCGAAGGGCATCACTGTTTTGAGGGGGAGGGACGCTTACTTCTACCTTTGCCATTGTTGCCCTGGTATCCACCACTGTAGTAACCCTGTGAGGGGGAGTGGTGTGGTGGCCTGGTGAATGTGGAAGAGGATTCTGGAGTAGATGTCTAGATGTGCCATCAAACTGTGAGTGCCGAAAGGTGCCACAAAAGAACGGTGTTTAAAGGGCGCCAATCACTTTTGCTGTATCTGTGTCTTCTTTTATTTTATCGAGCAGTGCATTGACCTGAGGGACAAAGATGCTGACCATCAAAAGCACATTTAATAAGTGTTGCAGCACCTCCAGTTAAAACCACAAACCCTCAGCCAGGCATGGTGCTGCAAGAGAATGCTGCAATTAATGTGAGCAACCGTATCCGCAACATCTTAAGGGCAGCAAATATTATTGTTAGAGATTACCTTCCCCTCTGTCACTAACTGCTGACCATTTTTTGAGTGCTGTTCTGGGAGATATTCTACCAAATACACCATTTAGTCACAGTGTGCGTGGTCATGAGAGTAAGCTGATAGCATTGGCTATTTGCCAATGGGTAGCAGACTGTGTTTCCTCCATCTTGCCCCTAACATCTATCTTCTTGCTCTCTCACTCAGGAGGGGGTGTATCACTGGTGCTCTGGGTGTTTGTGCAGTTTCTGGTGGTATGTACCACCAGGAAGTCAGGGTGCAAGAGGCCATTAGGGAAGGCTTTATACTTCCAATTTACCCTAGGTGTGATCACTCTCGCCTTGACAGGCTCCTTAAAAATCTCATCAGGTCCCTCTTGGAATATTGTGTCAACTTTGGCCGGAAGTCAGTGGCACAGCAGAAGCCACATGGGCACGGGAGCTCGAGGCTGATGCCTTTTGGTGGTGAGTAAGGAACTCAGTGCGTTCTTAGCTGTTGCTGGGGCAGGTGGAGGTTTTTGACTCGGTAGGAGTCAAAACTATTCACTTTGTCACTGCTTAGGTGTAATATTTGAATCACATACTGCTATTCTAACTTTGCTAAACTCTGAGTTCTGGATTTGGATTACTCTATTTGTAGTAGTTTGACCATCTCTTTAGAATTTAGGGAGCCATTTACAGTTTATTGAAGTGAGTCTTCAAGTGACCCCCACACCCTTCAATCGCCGTTCCCCTGCCTGATTTAGAGAAGGGGCAGCCCTTCAGTTGGTTTGGCCAGTGCAAACCCTGGACCAGCATCCCGTCCATCTCTGACTACCAGCTCATAGTGATGATTAGCCCATTCTATTTAGGGCGCTATAGCTGCAACCAGATTGCCTTGCCGGGACTGCAGTGCCTGTCTCTCTTAAAGGGCTAGATGATCATCAACAGGACTGCCCACCGGGGTGTAAATGAAAATATTAGTCAACAATAGGTGCAGAGGCGGCAGCGATTTGTGACTTGAGGTACAAGGAACGGTGTCTAAAATATGTTTAACTGTTGCAAAATTGATTTAAGAAACTATATGTGAGAAATGCAGTTTATTTTCTATACTTTTCAGCCCACAAAACAATCTACAGATGATTGGGATAAACACCATATACCACTATATAATCTGCAGGTAACAGGATTGGATTTTGGTTGAAAATATGAATTAATGGCTGATGCTTTCAATAGAGCCCAACTCAATGAAGGATAAAATACTGGATCCTCGTTGCCTTGATTTGAATATATGTATGTCTGCAGCTGACACTCAAGCTGCTTAGCTGTTTTACTGCGATTGGAAACGTAAACCCTGAATCTGACCATCACGTTAATCATTCATAACACCCTTGGAATGTATCTGATATTCCTGTTCCCCTTTGCAATGGTTCACTAATGAAAAATCATACATATCTCTTTTAGGAACAGCAGTATTAATGTAAGTTTATTTTGAACTGTAATCGGGTTTATGTTAACCAAATCCCATGTGATCTTGCTCCAAGCATAACAAGAGAATACATGCATAAATTATCTTATAAACAATAAGAAATGCAAAATATTTTTTGCCCCTTTGCAAATGTGATTTTCAATTCCTTTTTTATTATTCCTTTTTTATTATTAGGCAGAAGAGATAACTTTAACAATTGGTCAAGCCTTTGACTTAGCCTACAGAAAATTTTTGGAGTCTGGTGGAAAAGATGTTGAAACAAGAAAACAGATAGCAGGCCTCCAGAAAAGGGTAAGCTGTTCCAAATTGTTGTGTGATTGATTGATTTAGCTGCATTGCCTTAACTGTGATATCTAAGGAATAGTGGTGCTGCGGTGTACCTTTGAGGAATTCATCATCTAAACTCAAGGAGTTGTGAACGTGGAATCCTCACCAGATACCTGTGTGTGTGTATCGAAGAACAAAGTATTATATATTTGTTTTTGGGACATATAAGAAAAGTTCTAAGTCTATAAACACAAAATCCTCCCACGTAATAAAATCTAGATATATGTATCAAATGGTATTTACTGTTTTCCTCTAACACAGAAACTAAATATATGCTTACTGCATGTTTGGAAGCCACTTTCTGCAATGAATGTCTATCCAATACGAGAGAATAATAGCATTTTGACTGTGTGAAATGTAGTTCAAATGTACAGAATATATTTAAAATTCCCAATTTTATATGGAATTTTTAAAAGTATATTTTATTTAGAGAATGCTGATATCCCACACCCCCATTAATCTCTAGGATAAATAAGGCTTTTGGTCTTATTTAGAGTTGACCAGCAGGGTGCACTGTTTAAAATGTGGCAGATATCCAGTCGGGAGTATTCATGTCCGTTATAATCAATCACACTTATTGTTGACAGCCATATTAGAAATGGAGTTCCTGTCAGCCCTTAATCTTCACGGAGTAGGGTTAATTTGCCATTCGTCAGTGGAGGGTCTTAATATTCTTTTAAGTTAAGGCTGTTTCCACCAGATCTTTTAAACATATTGGCAATGCCAAGCGGTGCTCCCTGACTTTTACCTGGCACAAAGTTTGCAGACATTTTATGGATTCCTTGTATAAAGCAATATTGTAGAACAGTTCACTGAATGCTCTCTAGGAAACACAAGCCCTAGTTTATGTTTAAGAACTTTATGCTTTGGCAAAGGTCTCTGAAGCAATGAAGACTGCTTACAGGACAGGACTGAATTTATCTGGCAGATCACCAGGACGTTTGTAGTCCTTTTGCCAAAAGTTAGTGACCTATCTGTCTGTTGCGAGACAAGTTTCTGAAACCCATTAGAACTAATTCTTGAGAACAGTGTTATTAAACACTGGGGAAGGAGGAATCACAAAACAAAATTAAAATGCCCATTGAGGAGCATTCCAAGAAGCCTTAAATCATTCTCCTTAAGTGCTCTGCCTGAAATATAGATGGATATAAAAAAAAAGTAAACTACTTTGACCATGGATAAGTTTGTACCTGATTTTTAGGTTGAGCCTAGAGTCTACGCACATGCGCTGCTCTGTGATGTTGTAATAGAGTATGGAATAGAAGCTCCACCCACTCTCCGCACATATTTGTCATTGGTTTGTGTCATTGTCCTTCATAAATGCTGGATTCCGATTCATTAACAGGCTTGCTAGCCCCTCCTTAGTACCGCCTTGTCTTCATTTGTAACCTCCCATGGCGACTGGCCATTTTACTTCTGTTACACAGATGTCTTTTAAGTCTGTAAGCACTATTTTCTTTAATGAGTTTCTCCTACTGTAGGCACAAAATGTTTTCCTGCAACATTCAGCGCACCATGCGCGCTTTTACTTTCAGAGCAGCCCACTGTGTGTTCCATTGGACATCACTTATGTGTGCAGCCAGCGGGTGGGAGGTCTTACACATGCAAGGGATGAAACCAATGCTACGTACAGAAACCTCTTCGACAGGAGGTTGACTCCGGTAACATTGAAGCTAGCGGCACCTAGCGCGCATTGCTTCTTTAATTCTCGTTTTTCTTGAAATGTGGTTACTCTTAGTTATAGCTCAAATGTGACTAAAACTGTAAAATGCAAATGGGAAAATGTGATGTGGCGACTTTTGTACTGGCCACTGGGGAACCTGGCTCGCATCCCAGCGTCAGCTTGCCTTGCTTTAATTCTGGGCTAATGACATCTCTTCTCCCCGGTCCTCGAGAAACACAGACCATTTGTGATAGAATCTTTAGCTCATGTGAAGGTAACAATATCCTGTAGAGACATGCGCGCCGCATAAAACTGAAGAAAAAAAATGAAAACACCCAAGGTAACTTAACAGGGAACTGGGAAACTTGAGAACTTGGTAAAGCAGCGATTAAGATGCATTCTTTGGCTCAGATTTCAGTGGGAAGTTGAGTTATCCCTTTCAACTGTATTTACTCACTGTCCTCCTTCATGAGAAATCCATGACCTGTCTCTTAAGTATAAGAACTGTGAAGCGAATGAGTTAATTTCTTCTGGGTGCTAACATCGAGGACATGTAGAGACACCTTGCCTGCTTGAATGAACCAATTGTGGCTTTCTAGAAACGCTTGGCTCCTCCAGGAGCCATGACACGTAGAGCGCTTCCAACCACTGTGCTCATGCCAGCTATGGCCTTTGCCACTGAAAACACTCGATTTCAACAATATGCCAGTCAGTGGCGTAGTAGCGGTGCCCTGGTCCCACACACGTGAAAGGATAATGCACCCGCTCAGCTTTGTAATAAAACTCGGCCATAATTTGGTCCGTAGGACTGCTTGGAGACTTAGGTCCAAGAGCTATCAAACCTGCTGCGCTATTGATAGCTACGACCCGCTGCTATGGACACCCGTGTTGTGGGACGTGTTTGGGTTGCTCGTTGTTCTGCTGCTGCTCTTCTGGTCGATGGGGTCGTGCCTGGTGTCCAATTCACTGGAAATCAGACACATCTACACAAAGGCACAAACTCTCTTCTATTCAGATAGAACATGGTGTCTGCTGTCGTCCATGAGAGTTGGGCTACACATTAAACTAGTTTGTATAACAAGGCTCCTGTGATGTGACACTCAAACTGAGTTTATAATAAATGCACACCTGCACACGGACTGACGTATCAACCGGGTTCCTCTCAAGTAAGGGCGAGGCAAGATGTTTGGTGGGGTGGGACATACAAGTGAATGAATTTACAAAACCTCTTGGATTACATCAAAGGTGTAGCTTTGTGTCCTCAAACCCTGCAACCCCCCACTCTTTCTCTCCATTCACAGCTAATTAGACTAATGTTCTATTGTGCTCCCTGAGAGATATGGCACTCCTTGGGGGTTCCTAGCTTTAGAAATTCAGTTTCTGGACTATTGGACAAAGCCTATATACTATGTTTTGGAATTATGGCTGACAAGTTCTGAAGAGCAGCGCCCTACTGCCCCAATGCGAATCTTTCGATATGTGTAGTATCGACTATGATTTTCTTTGTGCCTAGAGTCGAATAACTTCACTTCTGTCTCTTGAACTTGCAGCGACCTCTTTAGATTGTCTCCCCTTCCGGTGTGCCCTCACAATCACATTTTTAGCTTTGCGCCCCACGCATCTGCTGTACAGTGGATCTCTGAAGATCTCGTTTAGATATGAATATATCTCTTCTCCCTTCATTAGATTACACAGGTGAATATTGTCTCTTCTTGTTCTGTTTTGAGCTTTCCCATTTGTCCATCAGTTATTTAGCCTGGCTTTCAAGGTGAGCAATGAATATGTGCACTAGTGTCTCCAATGATGATTGTCTCTAGCTGGCTTTTTGCAGATTCCACTGGAAGGGGGATTTCTTTTTCTTTTCATTGATCACATAACACTTATGAAAAGACGGGAGTTAACTCTTGTTTGTTACTGCGAAAAGGAAAGCATGAGTAACTATTAACTGTAAGCATGCTTCATCCATTTCCCTCACTTGTATCATGGAAATAACCCACATCACACGTCTTGTTCTTTCACGATGCATATGGATTTATTTTCACTCGTGAACCAAAGCCTTGTGTTTATCCTATGCAAACGTTTGAACCTTTGGTGCCACACATATTCTTTGTCAAATTTTGTGTGCCCTTTTTTGTTGATGCAAATTATGTGCGCGAACAGAAGCACTTGAGTGACATTTAGAGCACCAGGGTCCCGTGTGATTCACTTTTTCATAATAAGCAGTTTTTCCACAGCGTGACGAGAAATCGGTGGGTGTGCCATCTAGTTTGCAAAACAATTCCTTTGCCAAAGAAGAAGTCGCCAATCTCTTCGGTCAAGATTACAGATGTCCTCGGCATTGCAAGTCAAAACAAAATGTTAAAACATGGGACTATTGAATTGGAAACTTCTCTGCACTGCCACACATTCTAGTTTCCCTTGCTGTGATTTTGCCCTTATGAATTTGAAGTGCTTGTGTTGTATTCTTATTTGTGTTTATGTATGTAACATTACTGTATTCCTGGCATGCGCTGTGTTTATCTTCAGGCGCTGTTCCATGTTCTAGTATAGAACTGTAGATGTAATGTTCCAGAGAAAGACTCAGTGGTTGTTGGAGTCTGGAGCTGGAAGGAGGTCTGCCGTGCCATGCTGAATAAAACTAATTTAATTTAAATTCAAGCTTTGTGAACTTAATATTGGCGACGAGTTTAAGTCTCTCCTGTCAGGAAGGCACGGGTACGGAGAGCAGAAGAACCCACGAAGGAAAGTGAGGAAGAAAAAGGGAAAAGCGAAGTAAAAAAGAGAAGGACGTCGTGCTGTTAGAGGAGCGTTGAAGAGGGAGAGAGAAGATTCATTGTGGCGAGAGAAAAGTGTGAAGAGGCGTAATCACAGAAGTAATTGTGGACATTTTCAAAGGAAAACATAAGTGGTAACGTACTTTACCAAGAGAGAACGCTCGAGGAGTGTTCGGTGTATCCAGGCACTGAGGAGAGCGAGCGTGACGAGGACGTACAGGAGCGCGTCATAAGGACGGGTTCAGTGTTTCCTGGCAACGACTTCGACAAGCGGAAGAGGAACGTGAGAGACCGTACGTCAGTGGGCGTTTCCTGGCAACGCGCTCGACAAGTAGAAAGGGAACGTGAGAGAGCGCACGTCAGGTGTACACGTAGTGACGCCTAATGATGTTTGCAGAGGTTGCCTAGTAACATTACGGGCAAGGAAGGAAGAAGAGCGTCTGCACAACAAGGAGTGTAACGCGAGTAAGGAATATTCGTTTGTCAGGAAAAGCCAGTAAAAGGTCCGGTAATCGTTTGGGGCGTTGAGCGGATGAAAGTTCAGAGGATAAAGGAAAAGATGTCAAGGTGGGATTTCATTCTGTTATGCATCTGTTAAGCACGGATCAAGCCTACAGAGGTCGTAGTTGAAATTCCACAAGCATCCCATTCTACTTATGCTGGTTTAAGGAAGTACACGAGGTGCTTTCTATGGAGTGAAACTTCTATCTTCTTTTATTTTGTTTTGTTTTTCTCATTCTTTTATAGTTTGTGACTTGAACTGTTAACATGGTCGTAAGGGTAGTTGAGTGTTGGGTCCATTATTATTGTAATAATTATTTTTTTGGGGTTTTGTCGTTTGACACTCAGTTTGTGTAGTCAAAGAAATGCAGTTTGATCCTCCAGCTAAGTTTTTACAGAGTAAGGGAGACCCACCACTACCATGGTCAAGGTGGAAAGAAGAGTTCTTAACTTACATGAAAGCTATTGATGGAGAACGGATGGGTGCAGAGAGGAAAAAAAGTATTCTTCTACATTGCTTAGGATCGGAAGGACAAGACGTTTTCAGAGCACTTCCACAAATGACTGCACAAGTGGGGTAGAGAACTTGAATGTTTACAATGAGGCTTTACTGAGGCTAGAAAAAAGTTTCAAACCAACGACAAGTATCGCTCTGAACAGATTCAAGTTCTATACTAGAGCACAAAAGGAGGAGGAATCCTTTGACGATTTTTTTACGTCGTTAAGATCTTTATGTGTACATTGCAAGTTTGGGGTAATGGCAGACGAAATGATTAGAGATCAGATTATTGTACATGTAAAAAACAAAAAAGTACAAGAAAATTTGGGGGTCATGGGAGACCCTAGTCTGTCAGAAGCAATAGCTAATGCGAAAGCAGTGGAACAATCAGAAAGTTGGATGCAAACCATTAAGCAGAGTACTAAGAAGGGAGAATGTGTGGAAGAAGTGTGTGCTTTAAAGAATAGTTCTGGGAACAATACGCAGTTAAAGAAAGACAGTATGGAAGTTGTCCAAAAGAGAAGCATAAGCAATAAATATAATGGTGGAAGCCAGTTCAGAAGTAATGTGAACATGGGAGGACAAAATATGTGCTTCAGATGTGGTAGTAGGTCACATTTTGCGTCTTTTGTAGGTTGTCCCGCTATAAATAGACAGTGTAGGAAGTGTGGGAGAATGGGCCATTTTAGTACAGTCTGCAGGGAGATAAGGAGAAATAGTGCTTCAACATCTTTTTCTGGTTCAATCTCGACCATTAGTGGTACAGATATAGGGCAGGATGGAGAAGGTAAAGAAAAGATTTCCGACGAATGTGAAAGAGGTTTTGTAGTTTCAATCATTAATAAGCATGCAGTAGGAGAGGAAGAGATACGGTTGGAGGCTCCAAAATGTATAGTAGAGGTTTTGGGGGTTGAACTTCATCTTATGGCTGATTCTGGTTCGCCATGGACTATAATCTCGAGAGATTACTTCAGAGAAAAATTGCAAGATGTTTGTGTTGGAAGAGTCCTACATGCTAATGATGTTGTTGCTGAAAGTTTTGATGGCACAAGGATTGATTTGGAAGGTTTTTTCAAGGTGTCGCTACAGTGCAAGGGCAGATTTGCAGATATTAAATTGTACATTGCAAAAAAAGGGGTTAATGTTTTAGGATGGCGCGATCAGTGGAAGTTAGGCATTATGTTAAATCCACGAGCAGAGGATCCTGTCATTTTAGGGGACAAATGTGAAATAGGAAATATTGCTGCGGTGGATCAAGATGTCAGAGTAAGAAACTTGATAAACAAATTTAAGAAAGTATTTTGTGAAAATTTAGGGAAACTCAAAGATTTTGAACACAAGATCATTCTTAAGTCAAATGCACGCCCAGTTGTACAAAAATTAAGAGGAGTACCCATAAATGTGAGAGAAGAGCTCAGAGAGATGTTGAAACAACTTACAGATGTGGGCATTATTGAAGAGATTGAATCTTCAGAGTGGGTTTCACCCATTGTTTTAGTACGCAAGACTGATATGAATTTGAGGGTATGTGTTGATCTCAGATCACTTAATTCTAACATAGTGATTGATTGCCATCCGCTCCCAAATATAAATGAGATGGTATCTATGTTGGAAGGAGCTAATGTATTCTCAACTTTAGATCTGCGTTCTGCATACCATCAGATTTGTCTTTCTGAAGAGTCAAAGAATCTAACAGCATTTATTACCCCACAAGGGCTTTTCCGTTACACCAGAATGCCGTTTGGATTAGCCTCAGCGGCATCGGTGTTCCAAAGGGTAATGTTTAGAATATTTAGAGATGTCGACCGTTTTGTAAAGTGTTTTCAAGACGATATTTTGGTCTTTTCTAAAAATAATGAAGAACATGATGCACACCTTAAGGAAGTTTGCAGAAGGTTGGAAGTGAACGGCCTCACGCTCAAAGAAAGTAAATGTAAATTGTATAAGAAGTCCGTGGAGTATTTGGGGCATACATTATCTGGGAATGGGGTAGTTCCTAAGAAGTCAAATGTGGATGCTATTATCAATGCTCCGGCTCCTACAAACAAGGAACAATTATTGAGTTTTGCTGGCATGTGCGAGTATTATAGTAAGTTTGTAATGAATTTTGCAAACAAAATGGAGCCGTTGAGAGAGTTACTCAGGAAGAATATTGATTTTAAATGGAGTGGTACCCAACAGGTGGCATTTGAAAACATCAAGCAAGATATTGTGAAAGCACCGACTTTAAAGCCTTTTTGTGTAAAGGAAGAATGCATCATAACTGTAGATGCAAGTTTGTACGGTATTGGGGGTGTGTTATCGCAAAGGCATGGAAAGGAAGAGTGGAACGTGGCTTTTGCCTCAAGAACACTCAATGAGGCTGAGAGAAAGTACGCTGTAATTGAAAGAGAGTTACTCGCGTGTGTTTGGGGTATTGAACATTTCAAATTGTATGTGTGGGGGAGCAAGTTTACGTTAAGGACGGACCATAAGCCTTTAGTAAACATCCTTTCTTCTGGTGGAGGGTGGAATTCAACTGCTAGGATTGCTAGGTTGTCCTCAAGGCTACAGGAGTACAATTTTAAGACAGAGTATGTACCAGGAAAAAAAAATGTTACAGCTGACTTTTTGTCAAGACTACTGTGTAGTAGTAGTGGTGTGAATTTTGTGAAAGAGGTTGATTTTGTGCTTCAGTTTAGTGATGTAATTCCAGCGCAATTTCAAGATATTAGTGAGGAATTGTGGAAAGAATGCATGTGTAAGGATGAGGATTTGTTGGAGGTCAGGAGGTTTGTGATGGAAGGTTGGCCTAATAAACGTCAGGTCAGATCAGAGTTATTGTCTTTTTGCAAGGTTGCAGATGAACTTGAGGTGGAAGGAGATTTCATTTTCAAGAATTCAAAATGTATTCCTCCTAAAGGGATGCGGGAAGTTATCCTTAGAGTTGCACATAAAACACATCCTGGAATTTCATCAATGAAACGTTTAGTAAGGAATTTTTTTTGGTGGCCTGGAATTGACAGATTTATTGATGGAATAGTAAGAGAGTGTGAGCTGTGTGTGTCTAGTGAAAGAATGTTGAGCGTTAGAGTTCCACCTTTAAGAATGGTGGAATGGCCAAAAGTACCTTGGCAAAGGTTAGCTTTTGATATTTCAGGACCGTTTAATTTGCTTCCTGAGAAATGCAGGTTTGCTTTGGTGTTGGTGGATTACCACTCAAAATGGCCGGAGGTAAAGTTTGTAAATAGAATTACAACAGAAATTGTGGTAAATTTTTTAAAAGAGACGTTTGCACGTGAAGGTTGCCCTTCGTATTTGGTCACAGACAATGGAGTGCAGTTTAAGTCGGCTGAGATGAAGGATTTTGTTGGTGAATGTGGAATAAAACATGTTTTCACTTCCCTTTATGGACCGCATGAAAATGGACAAGTTGAAAGGTTTAATAGAGTGTTGAAGGAGTTTGTGGTTGATTCAGTAAAGTTTGGAGATGATTGGTTAAACAGAGTTAGAGAGAAGTTATGGTTGTACAGAATTACTCCTCATACCACCACAGAAGTCAGTCCGTTTAAATTGTTGAAGGGAAGGGAGCCAGCATCAAAGATTTGTCCGTGGTAGTTTAGAGAAAAGTGCACGAAAGTAGACTCTAACGGTGTTTGTGTGGATGACATTTCTTTGAAGGTTAAGAGTAAGCAAGACAAGACTTGTGCATGGTTTGATAAAAAATGGAAAACTCATGCACCTTCATTTGTAGAGGGTGATTGGGTTAGGATCAAAAAACCTGGTATTCTTTGTAAGGGGTCTAGTAGATTTGGGAGAGCTATACAAATTAAAAGAGTCTTTAAAAACTCTGTAGCTACTCAAGATGGGAAGGTTTGGAATGTCAGAAGAGTGGCAAAGTGCCCTCCCTGTTTAAACAGGTTTGTTTCTAATCCGGTGCCAGGAAATATGATTCCTGACAATGAGTACAATGTTGGGGTTTCTGGTGATTCTAACATTGTGGGTGGAAAAGTTCCTGTTGGATTAAATGTCAGAACATCAAGTCGTGTAAAATATTTTCCAAAAAAATTGAATGACTATGTTTAGTTGTTTATATGGGGTTGTGGTTTGATTTTTCTTTTTGCTTTTATTTTATGTTATTTTAGTTTTATTTATTAAGTTTCCTTTGTGTTTGTTTCTTTCAAAGGAGGGGGATGTGTTGTATTCTTATTTGTGTTTATGTATGTAACATTACTGTATTCCTGGCATGCGCTGTGTTTATCTTCAGGCGCTGTTCCATGTTCTAGTATAGAACTGTAGATGTAATGTTCCAGAGAAAGACTCAGTGGTTGTTGGAGTCTGGAGCTGGAAGGAGGTCTGCCGTGCCATGCTGAATAAAACTAATTTAATTTAAATTCAAGCTTTGTGAACTTAATAGCTTGTTTAGCACTTTTAATTTTCTGCAGGTTATATTCTATTTATTTTATGTAACCATTTTTAAGGGTTAATATGACTGCTGCAAAGAATGTGTACCACCCAGATCATAGCAGTGTATTTTATGTGCATAGCTCTGTGATTTACTGCATTTGTCACACAGATCCTTTTGTTACTGCGTAGTTCATAATTTACAATAGTAATCTAGCTAAGAACTGCCATCAAAGAGCTGCATGCAAACACTTTTGTGCATGCAGTCATATATTCAAACACTTAGGGCAGGATTACCAACCATGTTGATGGATCTTACTCTTATAGTATTACAGACTTTCTACCGAATATCAAGACAAAGCCAGGACTTAGAGCGGCATGGCTAAACTCTTATAAGGCCACAAAGGCGAGACCTATTGGCTATGCCAATGCTTGTTTAATTTGACAGCATAATTCAGAAAAGAATTGAACAGGACAATGGCCGATCACCCAGTAGGAGTGCAACTTGATTACATTTTGAAGTAGCCCCTTTCTGTGTTGTTCTCAACTCCAATACTAATACAAGTGTTGCATATTGTTTTTCAGTCTACTGCTTAAGAATTGTTGTTAGACACTTTGTAAAGGTAATATCAGTAAATGCACTGATTGCCTAGGGTCTTAAGGCCGCCAGATTCATCAAATATTGTTCACCAAGCTTCTATATTTATACCTATACATGCTCCTTTATTTCTGCATATTTCGTGAATGGCCCTCATCCTATCTCAGCTCTCCCTGAACATGGTGCAAACTGTCTGGGATTAGGGAGTTATTCACACAGGGAACCAAGAAGGACAAGTAATTGTCTTCCTAAAAATATTATAGTGATAGATACTGCCCCTCTGTTACTCACCATCAAAACCAAGATATACCTCACCACTTTATTGGAGGAGCGGAAAATTCTAAATCCTTTTAGGTTACTGCTGATCAGCATTTATTTTAGGTATATCCAAGGCTCTGGAGGGAATAACCTTTTTCTGGCAGAAGGAAAAATGCCCGACTTAAAATCTACCTTACCACATTTTTTAAACAGTGCTTTGTTGAATACAAGCAGACTGAAGTAACCATGTTGTGTTCGGAGACATTATAATTTGCATTAAAATAATAATAGAGGTGTAATGCAGGCTTTAGATAAATCAGTAAAGGCTACATCTACATTTCCAAAGCATCTACTGTATTTTTATATTAGTGAATAACACCTAGCACTGTTCACCTCTAATTAAATTGCAGAAATCCTGTGGGTTCACTTTGCTGTGGTATGTCTTTCATGAGGGCAGATAAGATAAAATGAAACATGCTGTCTTTGAAGTCTTCAGGATACCACAGGTCAGTGTTTTCTCTGTGGTCTATCTTGGAGAACACCTGATGGCTAGTCCTTACGATAAATGCCCATTGCTCAATTAATAATATTCATGATATCTCTTCAACAATTGCAATTGTTACACAATGCTGTCTGGCATACCCCAATTCAAGTCAGTAAAAATAATAATAATGATAAGGCACCGGATCAATTCAAAGTGCGCTGTACAGCTTTCAAGGCACTACATGATATAGGCCCACTTGATAACGCATTTGCATTGAGGAACAGTATACATGCCACCATATGCAAATTATTTTCAAATCAATAGAACAATGAATGACATTGAACAAGATGTAAAAGTTGTCCGCTGAAAAGTAACCCATAACCCAGCAAAGCCTTTTTGTATGCAGTATAAACAGCCAAACATAGCTCAAAGCCAGTTAGCATAGCTGCCTGAATCTAATTCATAACTATGCATCATGTAGCTAGGATTGAAGCTAATTGATATCCATGCATCAAGTAGCTAAGGACAATTAGTTTGATGTAGTACTTCATATCAAACTTCTGCTGCTTCCATGTTCTATAATTAGCACATTACTGTTACCCAATTTTCAAAATAGTACAATTTCTAGGTACATGTAAGGTGTGGTTTCTAACACATGCAGGCAAATATGGCCAATCTAAAAGTGAAGGACTGGTTCACACTGACTTTCTGTGAGACATTTAATATATTCAAACCAATGCCCGCTGGTATCTTGCAATTATAATGTGTGGTGTGTCCATTGAAAAAAAACATGATGTGACGTGTATGCCAATCACATTTTAGGAGGAGAGTGTGAATTTGCAATATTCTCGTAGAATCTTGCAATAAAAAAAATCTGATTTTGCACAGCTTTAGTTATTCAAGCACCTGGCCATCAGAGATCCCGGTAAAGATACTGTGGTGGTGGATTAGAAAAGAATGTGTCTGTCTAATAAGAATAGGAAAGGGTTTTGGAAGCTTTCCCAAATGATTTCAAACACTGAGACGTTCTGAAAAAGTATATGTTGTCTGATGGTGAAGATTTTGATGAAAATATTATCTATTGCTTCTGGACCCATGAATGAGAACTATTTTGAAGTGCCACTAGATTCTGAAATGTATATTTTTCTTACAGGGTTTTTGACTGTGTTGCGTTCGATTGCAAATTTGTAGCTTTAGTAGTTTGGTTGTCCTCTATATTGGGTTTATTATTTATTGTAAGTATTGTTAAGGAGTGTCTTTTCCTGTAATTGTTTTTAAAAAAAATTCTATTTTCTTGCAGTGTTCTTGAGATTAGTAGCTGAGGGTGTGCATGGCAGGCCTGTGTACAGTTTTCAATACAGAAGAGCATTCTTGTTTACTTCCTTCTTAATGTGGTTTGGATGACTGTTTTTACTAAACAAACATTGACCATGTATCTTGCATTCTCTCATGAGAGAGTTTATTTAAGCAGAAATGTCTAGCGGGGACTGAGAAACTAAATATGTACCACTTGTGCTACCACAGCAACTTTCACCTCGCAACTTTCAGAAATTGGACTCAAGGGAGTTGTCATATATACTCGTAAACCGATTTTTCCCATTTATTTTGGTTCACCCAAACTTTAAAGCAATGCATAACGCTGTGAGACATTGACATGATCATACTATTAATACTGACTGCGAGGAAAATAATCATGCATGACCACAACTTACTTTAAACTTTAAAGATCAAAACTTTCCTGCATTCAATGCAATAAAAACTTCTTTCCAAATGAGCTGTTGATGAAATGCAGGACCCAATTGTCTGCGGATACTTTCTTAAGAAAATTCCACTTCTTGTGAATCATGGATTTAGACTTCTTAAAAGTTTTTATAGGTCAAAGTTTTTCAAAACATTTCAGTGCTTTTGCAGCTGAGACTGTGGAAGGAGACATACCAATATCCACTCCAAATATAGAGGAACAGAGAAGAAAATCCTAATTCCTGATCACCTGTGTAACAGGACAGTCTAGCAACTTGAGAGGCACACTCACATTTTAAGAATTACATCTCTCGCATTTCGAATCTGGTGATAATTTTAATTTCGACATTTTCATCAAAGTCTGAATATTATCCATTGTTTAGTGTCTGCTGTTAACTCAGATGGGCTTATCTTTGAAGTTTTCTCAACATGATTTACTCACAGTTTCTCAGTAAAGACTAAATCGAGTTATTTTTCCCTATTGTGTTCTATTTTATTTCAACACAACATGCTGTTGACATTAATGCATTTGTTAATTTTGTATATAAAGGACATATCTTGTGCTGTAGTAATATTAGCAGAAGCAAAAACAGTTTAACTTGGTCAGTATTGGTCATGAGTACTTGCAAAGAGAGCGAATTATTAAGCAAAGCTTCAAATTTCCTGTGAACAGATGTGAGAATAAGGCTCTCACAATGAAAAGCATTACAAAATTCCAAATTTTCTCATTGACTGCGATCCTCATGTTGAATGCATAGAACCCACAGTATTGATTAGAATTGTATGTGTTACCTAAGTACTATTTGCATTGTTGCCAAACTACAGAATTACCTTTTTGTTCCACTTTTTTCCAGAAAGATCTTTCAAGTGGTAATTATTTTAATGCAGTAACCGAGCAAGACATTGTAAGCTTTTTCAAGTTCTGCTAGAGCGTTGTTGATGGCAGTAGCTTTATTTGACAACGGTATTAGATTTATTTTTCATATTCCTGGCTTTGGGTTAAGTAGTATGAAATCCTATAACCTTTTCTCTTAATGTTGATGATTTACTAACAATGATCCAGGTCACTTTAAGGGTGTTTTCTTGTATTTTGATGGGTAAGAGGAGGCCCCTGGCTTGGAGGTTTTGGTGGAAAGCTATTTTCAAAGTAATTGTTTTGTGGGAATGGAGTAGTCTAAATCACTAAATAACGTGTACATTCTGCTTGAGAATCTCCTTAAGTAAAAATACTAAAGGACAGATGGAAGGCCCACACTACCGCCACCGGGAAGGAGTAAATTATTCCATCCTCATAATGGAGGGAAAGCCCTTCAAATTTATAAATAACCACCACGTAGGCACTCATTTTTAAAGCAAATAGTAGGAATTGCCATTATGGCGGTTCCTGTCAATGCATCTTCCTGTTTGATGCAGAAATGCATCAGCATGACGCAAGCCTGCACTAAACAGTTTTATTTTTTTTATTTTCAAAAAGAAAATCCCGAAACAGGATTTTCTTTTTGAACAAAAAAAAATAAAGCTCCCCTTGCCCTGAAAGTCATGTCCCGTAGTGGGGGTAGCATTATTTGATTTTCACCTTCCCTAACTGCCAGGATTTGCCTGGTGGTGATGGACAGTAAAAAATGGGTTGGCTATGTGTCTGCCCACCCTGATTGGGTCAGCTGACATGTAGGTATTTCTCCAGCAGTCCTTACTCCACTGGGCCATTGGAGAGGTTTGGCTACAGTGGAGATGCAGTAGTTATCGACATAGCCAAAGCTATGGTCCGCCCATTTCTAAATTGGGTGAAGGGACCATTACCGTGGTGGTGTGCATACTCCGTCGCTATTGCAACGGAGTATACACAGCGCCAGCATATAAATCCAGCCCTAAGTTATGATTAGGTACATCTTTGATTTTGGATAGTGAGTGGATGGTAAGACTGGTTATAATACAATCCACTCCAATCCATGGCAAAATATCTTCTTCACATCGATTGAAATCTCCTATAATTAGTAGATAGTTTTACTGGTGGGCTGCAGTAGTGTTCAACAGCCTGTTTAAAACTTTTTTTGTTTAAAATATATAGCAATGTATATTGTGGGTAGAGTGGGTTTGCACTGTAGTGAGACTGGTAGTTATAGAGTTCAAGCTTCAAAAGCAAGCATGCATTTAAATGTAATAGACTAACAATTAAAATAGTTATAAGTGACAAAAGAGGATTCTTCCATCTTTGGCTATGACCATGCTTGCATTTTATATATTTCCAGGTAGTGGGATACATACTGCCCTGCATTTCAAATAATTAAAGTCTTTTGAAAGTAAAGAATAGCTAGCAAGATTATTCAGTATTATAATCGAGGCATGAATGTTAGCTAATGTTGCACTTCTAAGATCAACATTTACTGAATTTGGGTGAATGGGCTAATGGCAATTTAGACTTACTTTACTTATTTGGCAGTCTGTTTTGGCTGAGAACAAACATGAATGTGAACTAAAAACCAATGAGAGTACACAGGTTTACAAAGGAACGTAGCATTCTTTCACACACCCATTTACCATAATGCACTGTCTTGTAGATTCTTAGAAATATGAAACTCAATGTAAAGAGTCTTCAAATTTCTTATGTCATTTTTGCTCTGAATTCAAATGCAATCTTATTGGTGTACACTATCCACTAGGGATCCAATGCAGTATATTTTGAGTACACTTTGGTATTATGTTTTTTTTAGCTAATTAGAATTTGTAGATCTTTATGAATGCAAATCCTCTTGATCACGTGGAAATATAGATCCACGCGATGATCTAATCTACTTTATTGAGTCTTGAGTGAGAAAAGGTGCGCAGGAGGGTCCATGCAAAATCTTGTGCTTTGTGAATACTCACAATAGTATTCTGTTCAATTTTGAATAATAATAATAATGATGATATTAATAATACACAGTGCCTGATTACGAGTTTGGCTGAAAGGGTTACTCTGTCACAAACATGACTGATATCCCGTCCACCAAGTTACAGTTCCATTATATACTATAGAACGTGTAATTTGGTGGACGGATATCTGTCACATCCACCAAACTCATAATCAGGCCCTTAGCCTTCTTTCATAGCACAGATATGATTTTTCTCCTGTCTAGGTGCTGGTAATGAGTTTTTCTCACCATGCTGGTACTTTAAAAAACACATGTCTTTAAACCTCAAGGTTAAGTTTGTGTCTATGGTTGGAAAGCGGAGGAAACACCCTTATGTTTTTGTACAAATTCACTGTCTTGAAAATGTGACCTTTCTGCAATGACACCACAGCATTTTTGGCATTTTTGGCATTTTTGGCATTTTTGGCATTTTTTGCTGGCTATAGAACTGTGTGCACTTCATTCCTGCTAATGTGTGGCGTAGTGCTTGTGCTCCTCCATACAACATGGTAAAATATGTTTACTCCTGATTGCCATGTTTAACTTACCTATAAGTCCCTAGTATATGGTATCTACACTGTACCCAGGATTTGTACACTAAATGCCACCAATGGGCTGCAGCATTCCTTGTGCCAACCATTACTTACAGCGTAAAGCAATAAATTCCATTGATAGATCTAATCCTTCCTTTTAAATATTAACATGTCACCCCTAAAATAGGCCCAATTGCCCATTGGGTGGTGTGTATGGTATTTACAAGTAGGGCATATGGAACTTTAATATTACACATCCATTTTCAGTGAAGAAAGCACAAAATCTTATTTCACTTTAGCAATGCTCATTGCTTCCATAGGGAAATGCTGGATTGCACTATGATTGTATTATAACACCTTGCAATGCTAATTTCAGCTCCGCAACATCTAGATAAATTGTTCATAGTTATACGGATAAAGCTAACTATTACATAATTTGTACTTTAGAAAAGTTACTTTTTGCCTGCCTAATGCCTCTGGATGCCTTTCTCGAAGTATTCAACTGTCACCTGGTAGCTTGATGGATTCCCAGTGGTGAGGTGTGAACTGCTCCCAGGACAAGGCAGTGGGCCTTGAGTGTGAGGAAGTGATGTCCTCCCTTTGTTAGGGTGGCTTGGAGGCTGAGCCCAGACTCATGGTGCACTACAAAGTGCCCCCCCCTGTCATAGTCAGATGTAGCTCACACCTGGGCCTGCTCCCATTTTATCATGATGGTCAACCAGGCCCCAACTCCAGTGGGAAGGGGAGCTGCCCCAGAACTGGCTTAGAGTGACAACCGGGGTGGGGCTGTCAGCATCTTCTTTGACCCTGAAATATCAAGTCCTGTTTGAATATCACATCCTGCTTCACCGGTCTTCTGGGGTTTTACATATAACGTTTGAGATGCACTTCAAAGAAGAGACCGAGGTCACTGCTAACGTTGGATGAAGGTATTGCGGTGTTCCCTCGAGTTGCAAGGTTGGCCATCAACAAGCCTTGGCAGCGGTAAGTTCAACATAAAGTTATTTTGTCGTCTGGGGAAAACAGTAGCCATCTGACACTTTCTGAGAGTCAGAACTATGTTTCCCACAATGCATTGGACCATCAGCTTTTGGGTAAACACTTGAACTGCCTAATGGCCAGTGATTCTTTGGTTCCGGTATATGGTTTTTACTTGCAGTGTGCTGGTGGACTAGTACCATTAGTCCGGGGGAGTCTGGAGTTACCTTTGGTTCTCAAAGAGGTCTCTCTGTCTATGGGAACCGGTCTTTGGTCTGGGATGAGTCACAGTTGTGCAGTTTCAGGAAGGTTTCCACAGGTGCAGAATATCAGGCCTTGGTTTGTGCAGCTCCTGTGGTGTCACCTTTTCTACCCAGAAACCTCTGTTCTGCCACTTTGAAAATGGCAGAGACCTTCCTTAGCTGTACAGACCAGGCAGCTCAACCTAGAGGTGTGTGTAGCCTTCTGGCAGTGTACACTTCCTGATTACCTAATTTTCCCACCTGCCTGGGTACAGATGAAAAGACTGTTTCCTCCTTTGGGCAGGCTGATTGTATATCACAGTATATCACAGGCGGTGAAGGCTTTGATGCTCACCGCCTTGATGTGCCACTTCAATAGTCATACTGTCAGAGAGGGAGGTGTGACCTCCTTCCCATCCAGGCCATTGTTTCTGACTCTGGGGACAGTTCACATCTCCTGGCAGGGGGGCCAGCTTCATGTCTTGGCCACAGCAGCTGCGGGCCGGCAGCCAGAGCACAGGAAAGGCTGGGACAACTAGGTGGGCAACCTCCAAGGTAGCTACCTGGGTGCATGCCACACCGTCCTCCACCCGAGCTATAGGAACATTCAAGCTTGCACTTATGTCCTCACATTCAAAATAGCGTATTGACTCTGCTTCACATTGTGAGGTCAAAGTCGAGTTCCAGCAGTTCGCACCGCTCCTGAAGTCTGCAATGACAGGACTGCTGTCATCAGTTTACTTGGGTCACTCAGGGTGGCATAAATAGTGCTTCAGGCCCTGGTGACCCCTTTAACACCCATGCCCTGGGTACCACTGGTATTATATATTAGGGACTTTATAAGGGGTTAAAGCACATACAAATTGGAGTTGCCAGCCTTAGCAATGTCACAGAATTTGTAATTATTTGTTTGTACTGCTGAGAGAGATAACGCAAAGACATGCCAGTGAAAACCTGCATTTGCAATGAAATTGTATTTTGTTAAAGAAGCAGATATTTTTAATGAAACTGCAATTTTGTTAAAAAAGATGTTATTCCACCCTACCACCTCCATTTGGACTTTTCCAAGAGTCACGTTTTTTTATTTTCATTTTTTCTCAATTTTCTGAAAACTTTGGAGAGAATAAAAAATGGAATATATGAGTTTTTTTTAAACACACTTTCCTCATCAGCAGTGGACATTTTGCTACATAACGCTCCCTTTGCCTTGTCGATGGGCCAGGGGTTGATTGTTTTTGTTGAACCACAAATGTTCGTGTTTCTAGTGTGCTAGCAGTTAAGGATGTTAGAATGTCTATAAATAAAAGTCTGAATATGATTTGCCAATGCCAAAGTTTGTAGAGTGATTAAGTACCTTGCACCCTGCAGAGTGACCGGGTGCAGTGTGACTGGGTGTAATTTTTATCTCTACCAACTTGATCAAGTGTGAGATTAAATGTGGGGAGGCTCTTTGCCCTCCCCCACCTTATCCTAATTAGATTATCTGTATTGTTTAGTTGAAGCTATCGGCTCCTCCAATGTAGTGTACACATTTGTGAATGTGGCACCAGGCAATCCATGAACTTGCCTATTCCTCGATTTCCCACGGTATTTTGCAGAGCATAGAGGACCACAGTAGCTGACAATCACCCTGCTTATAATTTGAAAGCTGGTAATGTTGGAGCTTTAAGTTGCCCAAACCCTTCATGGCATGCAGCACACTATGGGGAGATGCCTGCTCCTTCAGTGGCATCTTCTCAATTGCAAAGACTGCACTGGAGCTTCTCTTAGTTGCTTTGTGCTGTTCTTTCATTCTTTTCGTAAATTTGCCATTGCCCCGCATTCAATGCAAAGGGGGCAATATTTAACCATGGCTCTTTGGAAAGGAGGTGGTATGATTACTTTCCTCCGCACTACAATAATAGATGGGATGGCAGCAGATATTCAACTGCCCCTTTTAGAAGGTGGTGGGATATAATCGATCCCATCCATGTACATGTCAACAATGTGAGGAGGTGAGTTAGGAAGGCGATCCCTCATCCTTAAGCCAGGTAGGATGTTGAACCAATTCCCCTTGGAGTAAGGCAATACATGTGAGGATAACGGGACTTGAATACCACCACCCTTGGTCAAATTTAGCGGTAAAAAAATATCATCTAAGGGATCAAGGTCACAGTTTGCCTTTCTGGCCACCTAACAAGTTGGGGGAAGGTTCCTTTTGCATTATTAAGAATTAACTCTCTAGCTTAGCTGCTCATGCTTTTTTTTTTTCCTTACATTGCATAACCTTTCATATTTTTTGTAAATCAAAATTTGTCATCCATTTTTCCCGATAATCTAGAGCAATTACAGGTATGTACAGCGCTAGCACATGATCAATTGGCATACCAATTTGGTATTATTGAAGTTTGTTCAGTGGTTTTAAAATTTAAGTTTGGCGAAGTCTATGCTATTTTTAAAGAGTGACATAGTTTAGCTCCCGCTGTGTAAATTTTGCATGTATTGATATCAGCTGTGTAGTTATGGAAAGGTTCTAACTTACATTGATAATAAATGTGTCGCTTTGCTTGTAGCTTTGGTGTAGTTGGGTGAAAAGGTATGGAACTATGTTTACATGTTTGATTATGTCATTTTTGATGTCTTCAGTGATGATTTATGTGGGAGATCATGAACTGTGCATAGCTCTGGTGTTAGTTATGCATTGCCAAGCTGATAATTATTGGCCTATTTTATGTGGTCTTCAATAGTTTTTGGACCATAACTTCACTTTAACTTTGTTGGTAGTATATCTATATCTATCTATCTATCTATCTATCTATCTATCTATCTATCTATCTATCTATCTATCTATCTATCTATCTATCTATCTATCTATCTATCTATCTATCTATCTATCTATCTATCTATCTATCTATCTATCTACAAAAAGAATCAGAGAACTCTGGGTAGTTCTGACGTTTAGGTGGAAAGCAGCTCCTGTATAGAGCTCCATCAACACCCGTGACACACTGAATGTGCTCACCCCAAATATCTGATTTTCTATCAAATTCTTTAACCCCTTCAGTGCGTCGGACGGCCATGGACCGTCCAATGCACCAGTGCTCAAGTGCGTCGGACGGCCCCTGGCCATCCAATCACATGGCAAAGGGAATCCCTCTGGTGTGGTACCTCACTTGTGTGGGTGGGCCAACTACCCATGGCAAGCAAGGGCCCCAAACGTATTGAGGAAACATCAAAATTATCTATCACAAAACGAACTGGTTTTGCAAAGGGGGTCACCTGGGTTTTTGGCCCCGGGCTCTGCGGCCATCTAGGGAAACCTACCAAACCCACACATTTCTAAAAACTAGACACCCGGGGGAGTCCTGGGAGGTATGGCTTGCGTGGATCCCCCGACGTTTTCCTACCCAGAATTCCCTGAAAACCTCAAATTTAGATAAAATAAACACATTTTCACATATTTTTGCATGGGAGCACCGTGTCGGCACAAATGTCCTACCACACAGCGTTTTCCTCCGTATCCAGAGTAAAATGATACCTCACTTGTGTGGGTGGGGCAAGGGCCTGTGACTGGGAAGAGCCAAAAACATAGGGATTAAGGGTATAGCACAGCGAATTCTAAGCACTACATTAAAAAAAATGTTTTCAGCCAATTCTGCTTGTAACCAGCCCAGAAACTCTTCATATAGCTGTGCATCCATCACCTTATCTTAAACGGCAGACACTGGCTATTAGCAGGAGCAGTCCATTTACTGTGAATTTACCGTGAGTGAGACGCAGGTACTGAGGCTCACTGTTACCACAGATGTTTTATTCTTTTTAACAAAGTTATACAGTAAGCATGACATGACCTTCAGCAGCTAAAAGAATCGTCATTTTGCATTATGGTTGGGTAAAACTGTGTGTTAACCCTAGCTACCAGGGGTCGAGAAGAGTTTCTGTGACATCCTTGTTGAAATGTACCCAGGATCTATGTATTACATTGGAGAGGCTCCCCACTTCCCAAATAAAAAGAAAAATACTTGCTTTCCTTTGTCTGCAGTGTGCAAGTTCCACTCTGATAGCTGAAGTAATAGGAATGAGTTCTATGGGTTTTTCTTATATTGCTCTTCAGCACTTTCCAGGAACATTTAAGATTTTTGTTTTGACCACAAAGAAATCCCCATGATTTTTATAAATAAAACATGATTCTTTCTTATTGTGTGCCCAACAAATCTAAATCTTTGTAGTGTGTGAGGCAGAATATCTATTTTAATACTGATAGTATTACAGCTGAAAACAATGTGGTTAGATTGCTGATTGTGAGCCTAATTTGTTATATATGCAAAGTTCCTCACATTGGTGTAAAACTTGGTTTGCGCAGAACGGTGCAAAATCCACCGTAATATGTGGAGCATGGGTTTTTTGAGACAGGAACAGTGCAAACATACTTTGACGCCAACACTAAAACATATCTGTTAAAATGACACAAAGTAGGACAAGTGACTGCAAATTACATCTAAGAGCCTCAATCAATGCCGCAGAGAGACTTATCACTGGCTCGAAAAGAAGCTCCCGCATATCTCCTAACCTAAAATCCCTTAATTGGCTACCCTTTGAAGCCAGAATTCATTTGAAAATAGCATGTAGGACACATAAAGCCATTCATCACAACGCACCCAGGGCCAGATGTAGGTGGCTAAATTCCGGTCGGTAACCCCAAAATTCAGTAAATTTCCGGGTTACCGACCGGTATTTAGCCATTCCTAATGTAGGTGTTGATTTGGTATTTAGCAAATTTGTATTTACCGAAACGGTATTTACCGATTCGGTAAATGCAATGTAGAAAGCACATAAAAGAGTGCTTATGTGCTTTAAGAATTCATTAATTACCACCAACTTCAAGTTGATGGTAATTAACAAATTCCTTTAAAAATTCACTTTTGAATTTTTTTTTAAGTGCCATGTGGCACACATCCATGCCCTTAGGGCATGTATGTGCGCCACATGTGCACACAGGCACATTTTAGGGGTGCAACAGGGTGTCCTTTGGACACCCTGGCACCCTTGAAATACCTCCCGGTATTACCGATTCGGTAATACCGAATCGCTAATACAGAATGGCGTTAGATTCATTCCTATGGGCCTCCAAGCCCATAGGAATGAATGGGTAGGTATTCCTTATTACCGAATCGGTATTACCGATTCGGTAATAAGGAAAATTAAGGAATCGGTATTTTTTACCGATTCATTACCTACATAAGAAATGCTGATTTCTTAATACCGAATCTGTAAAATTCGGTACTAAGAATTCAGTATTTGTGGATTACCTACATCTGGCCCCCAGCTATCTGGCACAGAAACTGGCGCCCTCATCTGGGGTCAGATCGTCAAGAAGTGCTAAAAACCTCCTACTGAAACCGCAAAGATTCAACAAGAAGAAAACATATAACTGAACCTTTTCAGGGATGGGGCCCAGAATTTGGAATGCTCTACCCCCAGAAACTAGACTTAATCCCTCTACTGCATCTTTCAAAAAAGAAGTGAAATCGCTTCTCATGGCTAAATTCACCTGAGCATGGACTACTGTTATTGTGTGACCCAACGTATCTTCGACATGGAACTTTATAATGTCCACTGTCCAGCCAGATATCCTAGATATTGTACCTACATAATGCTTGATATACAGGGAACATTTTGTTATGTACCCTATACCTATGTATCTACGAGACGATGTTTATACTATCATTGACTTGCATTGAACTTTATGTTATTTACCTTGTATTATGTAACTAAGACACTGACCCTGTAAAGCACTCTGATATCCGCAAGGGTCTGGTTCGCGTTATATAAAACTTAAAAAAAAAAAATAATAGCTTTAACTGGTTGCAATCCCTACACGCTGTTTAATTAAACAAAATAACATCTAAAAGTACCCCACGCCAAAAGGTGCCGGTTGTAATGTGCAGAGAAAGACTACAGCTACTGGAAATGTACAGGATTGGGAAGTGAAGATTGAAGGGAGTAATCTACAAAATGGTGCTGACACTGCTTGGGAAATCTGAGGATGGGTTAAAAAATGAGTAAAGGGCTAAGCAATCATATTATCAGTGATGCTACTGGAAACAATTGCACCCTCCTTTGTGCCACATACACATGCAGACGTAGCAGGGTATCACAGAGAACACTATGTGTATTATATGCGTGTTTTTTAGACCATCATGCTGCAGGTACAGGTAGGTTGCAAACACTACCAGCTCATGCTAAAGAACTTGATGTAGTGCATTTACTAGTAGCAGGAGTTCACAAAGTACTCAATCTTCAATACATCCATGTATTCTCTCCATTACAGCACAGCACCTCAGGCTCTCCAAACTAGGCTAGAATCAGCAAGAGATCAAGACAATCGTTATGCCACACCATACTTCCTACACAATCCGATTGCCCTTAATAGCAAAGGTGCCACATTTGCCCCCGTCATGGTACACATGTATAAAAACCGAAGACGCACAATAAATGCACAGAAAACTATGATGCAAAATACTGCTACACCAAGGTAGTAGCCACGTAAGTGACAGAGCGAGGTACACATGTCACATGCAGTCAGAAACTGTACCATCAATAATAACCTTGAAAGTAGTTTATATAGGCACAAACTGCAAGTAGTTTGATGATTATGCCTTGAGACCAAGGTTGTGATTCCCTCGTTAATCCAAACACCCAAAACGAAGGAACTCCACAGCATGGTAGGATATATATCATTGAACTGTGTTTTAACCTAATAGAATACAGCTTTTGCTGCCTAGACCTGGATAGGATAGACATGTTTATCACACATTATTGCCTGTGGCTTGATTGTATTGCACTGCATGTTATCCAGCCTAGTTGTGCAAAGTGAAATGCCACTCAATGAATACCCAGACAGCAATGTGCAATCACAGGAGGACAAAACACAAAAAACACAACACTGACAAAGACTCACAGTATGGCTGTGTGGGAAACAAGAACTAATTCAGAACTTCTTTAATTGTAAGTCGTATTGGAATAGTGACATATCACCATCATGTGTCACCATGTAGAAATATTATGGTAAATGCTGCCATTTATACCCATTGGTACAGGATAACAGTAATAGGAGTACATAAAAAATAAGCATTCACCATATAACCGTGAAATCAGTCTCTGTTCCTTTCTAGGAGTCAGGAGATAATTTGTGCTACACACTGCAGAGTCGTGCAGCTTGTTCTTCTACTCTCGCCCGCCCGTCCTGAGATGATGATGTCACTGTTGTGCTACACAATGCCTGATACCCACAGTGCAATGGGTTGGTCACATCACCTCTAGATTATCAGTACCCCTGTAACGTTTTAATGTTTTGCCTTTGTCTGAATGGTAATCTTGTTGTTTTGCCAGGCTGAGACCGTAACTTGCTCTGCAAGGCTGGTGATCTTGGCCCCACTTGATCCTAGTGATTCCCCTATATCACCTGAGATTTCCCATATGGCACTCAGGATAAGGACCTTGCAAAGATGTTAATCAGAAAGTAGTGGATGATCTACAGAGGAGCAGGGTCTTATAAGACCTCCTGAATGTCCCTCAAGGTGTTGTCAGTTCCAAGGTGGCAAGTGTATGTGAAGTGCTCTCAAACAGCACTCAAAGCCTTAATTTGACCTGGATCTTCGGTACGTCTGCATTATTTGTGTTTCAGCCCTCCTCCTCCACCTTTGAAGTATGTTCATAGCAGTCAATGGGATTGTCAGGACTTCATCCTCCTTAACTGGTGACCCCATAACCACCTGGATATCTCTTTTTGATGCTATAGACATACAAGAAATGCCTGCATGTTTTGTTAGGAGCTCTTCGTCTCTGCTGTACTGTGTTGCTGGTGGTCTTATGTTCTGCAGCAGCAGAATAAAATAGCCATGTAAATTGATTCTTGTATAGCGCACTACTCACCCGCAAGGGTCTCAAGGCGCTTGTACGAATACCGCTGTGGAACCCATCCTGGCTTTCCCTGTGAGGTGTCCACTCCTGGGCACCCCCAAGGTGGAGGCCAGGCATCCTTAGCGTTGTGGGGGCCATTGTGGAGATAAAGCAAGCTATTGCCCAGAGTTGCAGAGTGGGACTCCATGAATGGAATGGCACCGAGGCGAGAATTATCAGGTCCGTGGAATTTTTGAGCCCAAGACCCACCAAGGCAGGGAATTGAACCCTGGTCCCAGGCTAGACTTCTGCATCAGGGTCTGCTGCTCTAACCATTGAGCCATCATCGCTGCAGGGTATTGAGGCCTGGATTTAGTGGTATTCCGTCATTGTCTTACATGCGGCCAGCAGAGAAGGGTAATATGTGGCACTGGGAAAGCAAGTTGCTCCAGGTAGATCTTGTGAAATAACCCATTTATGTGTGTCAGTACATATATGAGGTCTAAGGAATGCTGGATTCTGTGATGCAAGCTGCCATGACCTGTTACACAGTTTTGTTTTAAAATGTGGGTTTTTACTTTCTTCATTCACATTGTGCTGTGTGGAAGATTGATATGACAGATGCATTGCATTGCTTTCTTTAGTGGCTCACTGTGCAGCTATGTCATGCTGCTCTGCAGGAGGATTTGTTTTGCTGTGATACATTTTACAACTGTTGGTAACTATATAGAAAGATGTGTTACTTCTGTGTACCTTTTAAAGGCAAGCAAATGCATGGGGTCATGCGCGATACTTTCCTGTCACACATTATGTCACCTTTTATTTGGCTTTGGTAAATATGTTCAGGGTGGGTGCCATCACTCCTACTCACTCCTCCTGTCTATTGGTTTATGGTGGTCATGTTCCGGTGCTGTGTATCATGTACTTAGATACGCCCTGTATGTGGAGAATATACAGTATTACGTTGAGAGATTACATTTTGGCATGTGACCTGTGGGCTCTGAGTTATGCATTGTTCCATTTTACACTATTTGCCTATATTTTACTTGTAATCGATGCCAATAATTTCCTACCCTATCATGGCTAGACTTTGTAATTGCTAGGAAAGAATGAATTCTAGGCGCACTTGAGCTCAGTGCATACCTTTAATACATGCGGATGAGAGGCCATTGCTGAAGGTTTAACTTCAAACTGTAAGTTATGCATATCAGAGTCTTGCAGTGCCCTCGTGTTGGAAAACGGCCCTCTCTAAAGGGTCACCCCAAACTTTTTACCCTTTTCTGACCCTGTTTTTGTTGGCCTTAAGACTCTGAGCACTTTTCCACTGCTGACCAGTGCTTGTGCTCTGTCCCCTAAACATGGTATACTTGATTTACACCTGTTTGACATATTGAATCAACTTGTAAGCCCCTTTTAAAGTGGTATACCATACACACAGAGATGTAAATTAAATGCTAATTGTGGGCCTGCAGCACTGATTGTGCCACCCATTCAAGTAGCCCTTTATAAATGTGTCAGGTCTACCACTGCAGAGCCTGTGAGTGCAGTTTTACACCCATTCCGACTTGGCATTTTAAACCCTTTGCCAAGCCCTAAACTCCCTTTTTATTACTCATAAGTCACCCCTAACTAGCCCATAGGGAGGTGTGCTATGTAAGTTAAAGATCGGACATGCACTCTTAAGTTTTGCATGTCCTCTTATTTACAAACACCCACATTCGTGTTTTTCTACCGTGAGGCCCACTTCTCCCATGGGTCAACATTGGGAATTCCTTAATACACCTCTAAGTTGTAATCCCTGATTAGAATGGTACCTTTGTCATGTTTTATATCTTTGGAATGGTAATGATAAATCCTCTTTACTGGTAAAGTTAGATTTAACATTACTATTTTAGAAATGCCACTTTTAGAAAGTGAACAATCCTCTGCTCTCACTGTTCTGTGCACCTGCAGCCTGACTCCAATACACATCTGGGATGTGTGACAGCTTCACTTTGTGCATTCCCTCTAGACATTCACAAACACAGGAAGGTTAGGCGTTTCTGAGCACTCATCTGCTTTCTAATGCCCTTCCTGGCAAGGGAGGGAGGAGCTTACACTTGCACCTGAACAGGTAGTGTCCTGTCCCCACACAAAGGGCTGTTTACGTCCTACTAATAACCTGCAGTCAGGGCTGAAAGGAGAGTGCTTCTGTGCACTTCAAAGACACTTCTTTGAAGTCACACACAAATCAAAGTCACAACTGGGTATAAGTATTGAGTTTCTGATCCTACCAAGACAGACACTACTAGACCTGCGAAGAACTCTGCCAGGAAGAAAGACTGCCGTCCTGCTACAATGACTACCACTCTACTGGACTCCTTGTCTGGGAGAACTGATTTTCTGCTCTGAAGTGCTGCCTGTTTCCATCAGCTGACTACCCTCTGCCCTACTGAGAAAAGGACTGGACCCATCTCACTTGAAGCCAGAGTGACTCCAAGGGCTTGCTGGCTTGCCTCCAGTTTTGAAGTTTCTTGACCATTAAAGACTTCCTGCAACCCTACAACAGCACTTGGACTCTGCATTTGTTAGTTTTGCCATGCCAAGTAGTGCCAACCCAGTCGTGGCCCCCTGGAAGTGACTTTTTTGTGCTGATCCAGCAGTATCTATGCATCAATGAGTTGGCACTGATTCAAACCAACGCATCTCCTTTCGACGCAGATGTCAGTCGATGACATCGCTTTGAAAGGCTACGCTGCTCGATGCCGGCGGACTGCGCAGCTCGATGATGACGCATCACCTTCATCGCCAAGTGGTTAGTGTATGAAGTCTTGCTGACTATTCGGATTGGAACTCGTGCGTCACGTCCATCTATGGGATTGATAATGACGCTTCGCCTCCTCTGCTCCTTGCATCAGGTCTTCGACGTCGATCATTCCTCCATCCAAGCTACTTTTTCTGTGAGACCTGTATTAGCCCTGTAGCCAGCCTGCCCCCCTTCATTGTCCGCCTGAACGTTTGATTTACCCCGGTCTAGTGAGACCAGATGTCCCCTGGTGGCGCTTTATGACTCTAGGCACTATATTCTAATGTATGTTTAAAAATTCATAACTCCGATTCTACTTATTGGAATTTTGTTTGTTTGGTCTTGTTTTAATCATACAATTATTGTCTATTTTTCTAACCCTGTGTGGAGTATTATTGTGGCATTTTCATTGTGTTACATTGTGTGTATATGTTGCAAAAATACTTTACACATTGCCTTTTTAGATAAGCTGAACTGCTCTGTGCCAAGCTACCAGAAGGTGAGCACACATTAGCCTTTCGCGTGTATCTATCTTGCCATAACTAGACTGATGGTTCCTGCTTAGACAGAGTTTATAACTCTGCCAACCAGACACCCCATTTTTAAAACCTTGGCTGTGCATCACGTTGGTTTGTTAAAAGGCTACGGGTGAGGCAGCTGGTTTGTTCTAAACCACGAACATTTATACAAATAGGCTTTCTAGAAGTCTACTGATTTTGAAGGTTTCATTTGCATGTCTGCTGTCAAATGGTCTTTGTGAGACATGCTAGAGTGAGATGCTTATTTTCAATTGGTGCTCATTTTAGTGAATCAACAGTCAGCGGTTTGCAGTGGCTTAGACTATGGCAGGTCACCATGGAGGCACTGATAACGTGGCAGTTCATTTGTGCAAGCACTGCGGTTTCGACACTGGGAATACCATTATCCTCTTTGGTGATTTGTTTGATGTAGAGGGGCTGTTGTTTGCCCTAGATGGGCTGTTGCCGGCATTTGTTGACTGGCCCAGTATTTCCTGGTTGTGATGATTAATTGGTTAGAAATGACCAGGATCACATACTTGATACAACAGGACTGAACATATTCATGCATACTTTGAACTTTGAGCTGTATGAATGAAAATGATCAGCCAATCTTCAACGTGCACAGAACAGGTTTGTTACATGTAGGTGGGGCAAATCTATCTACTACATGTTACCTGGGCTGCGGTCACTTGTTTCTTTCCGCCTTCTATGGGGGAAGTGTGCTTGTCTAACAGACCCTTGGTCGTCTCTTCACTGTAAGGTATTGTGCAGTGGATCCTTCCACAAGATATGGGTGATTATATAGTTTGAAGGCCTAAATATATTGGCGGATATGACATTGCCTCAGGATTGCCCACCAGGCACACAAGGTTGTTGGGGCACAGGATCATTAATCAACATTCAACAGTCCTGATGAACTAAGTATAGTTGATGCTCTTGTACACTAAAGGCGATCAGAAAGAGCATCTTCATAATATTAGGCAATCTGTCTGTTTTTAGTAAATGAAATCCTTGTTTTGTGTCACCTCCATTGCCATTCTTTAATTTAGCTTGTGTATTTGTATTTACAGACAATGAGGGTAACTGCTATTTGCAACAAGTGTGTTCTCAGTCAAGCTGTATTTATTTATACATATCGGTGTAATTTTTTTATGCACAAAAAAAAGTATACAAGTGTTTCATATGAGCGATTCCATTTCTGACCAGATAATTGTATTAATTTCTTATTATAGTGCTATGAAGGCGTTGATGCCCAAAATTATTTTAAGCTACTTCATTGTTTAACTTGATTGTGTGATAAGGTATTCACAGAAAGTTGTAGTCATATTTTTTCTCTTTTCACGTTAATGTTAGCTTCTCTTCTTTTTAGGTCAGTGTAAAATATTATTCGACATTAATATTACATAAAAAGTTAAAATATAGACTACATTCTTATGAAAATGTATTTGTCTATCACTAAAAGATTAACTTATGTTTAGACACTCTTGGAATTCACAAAACTCCTTAGAAGTACACTCATAAAAATTGCAAACACAGTTTAACTTTTTCCTACTTCCCCTGCTTGTACAAATTTCAATTGAACTTCTGCGCCCCTCTGAGGGCCTTCGTGCCTCCACCTTTTGGTACATTGGAGTGAACTTCAAATCACTCAAATATGTGAGTGATTCTGAACTCATCTGAAATATTTCGTATAGTTCCGGAGTGGCATCATGAAACAGTGAAATTGTCAATCATAATTATAAGAAGATTTGCTTTCCATGACCATGCATCCACCTGCATCTCATGTTCTCATTTTGTATTGCTTTTCTTTACGTTTCACAATTCGGACATTTCAAGTTAGGCTTCTTAAGAATAACCTACAGGTGGCAAAATTAGTTTTTGCAGTTATAACTACTATCATTTCATTCTTTTATGTCAAGTGAGTGTCCTAGACACACAAAACATGCTGGGGATTGTCTTTGAAATCTTGTGACTATAATGCTTTGAAAGTACCTATAGAGAGAGCATAATAAAATCTAAGTAAATATGTGTTGATAGCAAAAGATGACTTTCCATCACCCTTCTTGTTTGCTTTGCGTTTAGCCGTTGAAGGAGATATATAATGGTCTTCACAGCACCTACTCTTAGTAGCCATGCATCAGCACAATTATTTCTGCATTTGTTTGTTAGAGGCTCTAAATATTTCAGTATTTATATAAAACATTTAAAATATGGGGATATCTTAAATTTTATCCACAAAAGATCCACTTTGGCTGCCCCGCTCTCACGGGGGTGATGCATTGTGCCGGGTGTGGTACACGACCAATAAATATGTAATCTGATAATGAACAAGGCTGTGTGCTGAAATGTGTCCCTGAGCTTCTGTAGCTACTATAAATGTTCTGCATTTCCAAATCCTGAATGCTCGTCTGGATTTCTAACAGAAGGGATCAAGATTGCATATCTTAAAGTTAACATGAAACAAGTACATGTTGAGGACATTCTTCTTAAATAATGTACAAGTGGTTGTAATTAACAAGTGACTGTAATGGAAGAAAGAACATAAACTGGAGAGAGACTATTACCATTATCACTCTCTTCATCGGTTCTTGAGGTTAGATTATGTCCGGAAAATTTCTTGTTCTCATTGGAACCATGATTCCTCATTGAGGCATTTCGGGTTTGATCTTGATGTCAGTTCTACCCACCAGCCATCTGTAAAGTAAAACACTTGTTTATATATGCAAATACTAGTTATGTGGGTAGTTGCATTAGTTCAGTTATTGTTTGTTTTACAGATACAAGAACTAGAAACTGAAAATACTGAACTGAAATGTAAAGTACAAGATTTGGAGAACCAATTAAGAATAAGTGACATAGCTTCCTCACCAGTAAGTACATTCATAAAAACAGCTGCATTTTTTACGTTCACTGCCATTTCCATTCCGCATCACCAGTATCAAGATACCTCATCTTTTCTTTAACAACGACGATTTAAAAATATATTAATTTTGGTAAGTAAGCTCCGTGGACTATAAGGGTTAAATTAACATGCAATTTTAACAATGTTTAACAATGTTTAGATACAAAGGGTGGTGTGCCTGTATTATTGTTACATTATAAACATAAGATTACAAGTACCATATAGGCCCATTCAGTATTTATCACACCCAACAATCACAGAGTTCGGAATTTATCAGCTGCAATAAATAAAACTAGGTTTCCCCTAGCAATATGGAATAATATACACATCCTGGAGCTCACTCCCCCAAGATGTGCCAGTAATCACTGGCTTTGGTAAACTCAGCACATCTCAAAATTCGGTCAAACAGAGGTAAAACATTTCTGAGTCACTTGTAATCAGGGCATTAGAAACAATGAGGTTCATAGGTGCTTATCTCTTCCATCACTTTGACCTACGTGCCACAAATCATTAAGAATCTTTCAAAAAAGGATATGGCTTACATTATTACCTGACCACGTATCTGTTTCTTAAAAGGCACACATTTGTTTGCTTACTTTTTTTGTCTAACAGGACAAGAGGGATCTGTGCAATACACACAAACACTATAGTTGCTGATGTAGCAATTGAAGAAAAAAGAAAGTCATAGAACACAAAGAGTTCAAGGAATATATCACTAAATTGAACAAAGGGTTTGAGATACTACTTTTCTCATACAAACCCGGCTGTATATTTTGACTTAAATCCATGTGTTTGAAGCATGGCAGAGAAAAAGGAGAAATACATGGTTTGACAAAACAAAGATAGAAATTGTCACTTTTTAAATCTCCCTCAAAATATAAAGATTAGTCTTTATGGACTTTGGCTTGATTTCTGTGAGTGTGATTTTCTTCAGGTATTCCTGGAGTATGGCACAGTGACAATAAATTCATTTTGAATCAGGTCCTTAGAGGCACACTGTTCTTCTGTAACTAGAATACTGTGCCCTGCTTCAGCATTTGTACCTGATTGGAGAAACTGGAATGTAAAGTGAATGTGAGAATTTTTCAGGCGGAATAGTTAAGTATAACTCTGCAAAATTAATACACAGTTTGCTTAAAGGGCCATCCCATTCCATCACTCACTATCCCATGGCCTTCCCTCATGTTCAGAAGGCAATTCAGAAACGATTGCCTCCGCAGAACACTTCCTATGCACCATTGCTGTGCCTGGTGCTATAATGAGTTCTATTATACTGTTGGTAGCTCAGGGCTAATAGCTGACTGCTCACCATTGTGATTGTGATGAGATAGTGTAGCCATATTGCAAGACTGTTTTCATGTCTAATGTTGGTGACAGTAGCACAATGGTGACTAGACTTAGGGAGGCTGCCAACCTAATTTGTGTAGAAATAGGTTGGTCGAAATAAAGCAATTGTGTGAAAGAGGTAAGAGGAAGTAGACGTTTTCATAGGGAAATGAAAATTTAAGTTTTGGGTTGATAGTGAAAGGATGTCAAAATCACTTCTTGGTGCTCTGTGCCTGTTTCAGTTTTATAACAAACACAGAAACTAATTTTGTGAAGTGAACAACCTGCATCTCATTTGCCTAGTCAAAATGCAGTGAAATAAGTCTAAGTCCGCAGTCACCTCATACGGTTTGGTCACTTAATTAATTTTGTTCCTCATCTTCATACTCTCATTACTACAATCACAATCACCATCCCATTTAGAGCTTTGCCAAACCAGGTAATATCAGGCTATTGCCTACACTCCCCTGGTGAAGGACCACACACCAAGTTTAGAGATCCGCAACAGACAAGCGGCTATTGCTATTCATTCAGTGCTGCCATCACAAGGTATTAAACATTGCTGAGCAGCTACCATTTCTGCTAAGCCCACCAAGTGGTCTTTTTGTTTTTCTGAAAACAAACTCCCAAAGTGGAAGTTTGCTTTGAGAAAACAAAGAAACAATGGCCCTGATACCCGGTGAGTTTTCTCCCTGTGCCTCAGGACCATTATGGTTTTGTCCATGCCAGGTATCTCTATGCATCACATTATGGACTCAAGTAGGGAAAGTAAGTGGCATTTTACCCACCATGACTATGACATGCCAGCCCAGTGGCAAACTAGTTTCATGTCAAGGGCCTAACCAGGTGGAGCAAACAAAATCACTGCTTATGTGATCCTGCACTTCCCCCAACTCTAATAGAGTGGGGAAACAATGCTGCAGGGCTGTATCACCAATACTTACAACAGTGTTTCCACTCCACCAAATTGTTAACAACCTCTTCCGCCTTTCATCTTTACTGCACTAGATCCTACCCACCTCATTATCCTAATAGGTTCTCAAAGATGGGTCTTATTTCAGATCTTCCAATCTTTTCTGATCGTTTCGCAACAGCTAGATGGAGGGGTGGATTAAAAATTGCCAAATCAGTGTAGTTTTGCTGTGCTCAACTCGTGATCATTTGAACTCAATGCTGTAGGGACTATAGCCACTACCGCATATACACTATTCCTGGGTAACACAATATGCCTTTTGACACCATGGAAATAACATTTGTCATGTTATGTTTACGTTTCCCCTGATTATTTGCACAATCATAAGCTAATGTAGAGCTGCACTTTCTATTTTAAATATTCTGTAGCTGTATGTACACTCTTGACAATCTATCAAGCTGGGAGTTTCTTTACAAAGAGATAATATCAATCCTTTGAAATTGTTTTAGCCAATCCTTGCTAGCCACTCCGGTCATTCATAAATGTATCTTGTTCATGCCACAAAGCACATACTTTGCAGAAAGAAATTAGTTCAAGTACATTGTTATATTCTGCATGTAGCCTGTTACCTTACTCCCAAGACACTTATGTTAACCTCAATGAAGTGTTGTACATTTTTGTCAATGTAACATTCAGAATCAAGTGCCTCTCTTTCATTTCTTCCCTTTCTTTTTTTTTTTTTTACAAACAAAGTAAACTCAATTGACAAACATGACAAAAGCGTAGATTGTTAATTTTTCCAAAAGCCTTTGTGTGGAAATATGGAAACTAATTGGTTGTAATTGTGATATCTATCTTGATATAAGTGATGTTATTTATCGCTGATTTAACATCCTATTCTAAGCCTCAAACAATCCTCGCACCCACGGCACAGACTTGGAGCCGGAGTTGCATGTTTTGTAGAAATCAAGTACAATACAACTCCTTTAGTTTGTCTAAAAATAGGTTCGGTGCGCTGATGTTCTGGAAAGTGTCAAATATCTTTCCACATGGGCCATAACACCTGTACTTTGAAGGCAATCAGATGAAGGCTTGGGAAAGCAAGACTGTTCTGCTTTTAGAAAGGTATGGGGCCAGGAAGTAACAGAGGAACAGCATGTCTTTGGTTATGGGTTTAAGATTAATGATCCCATCTTACATGCCAAAGGCTTGCCTTAAACATAATTGATGGCATGTTTACATTTTGGAAAGCTATTTTACTTTTAATTGAATAATGTAGAATGAAATTCTAGACAGAAATATGAATGTTTAACTGCGTTTATATAATGGCATTGTGAATTACCCCAGTGAACTGTGATTCAAATGCAGATAATTCTTCTCTAAGTTGAACAAATATCTTGGCTCTTACAGTCAGAAATTATTTTTTCTTTTTTTCCTATAAGTTTATATACTTATTGAGGGGTGCGAGCTCTACTGAAGCTTTTATTCCACTTGAGATCCGTGAAACGGAATATCTTCTAGCATTGTTCTGTGCAAATAGAAACGACTTAACTGTTTCAGAATGATACACTACTTAAGTGCTGTATTGGTGCCTTTTGTCTTTACATTTTCTGAAAATGTGAATGTATTGAGCTTGTCGGATATAAGTAAATATTTGAGACAACAAGCTGAAGACATAGACAGAAAGAACCCATGCAGCGTCAATGCACAGACTGTGCACCATGGAGTGCCATACCAGCTTTAAGATCCTTCAAGATAAACCAATCATCCGTGACCACCCCCTCTCTGTCCATTAGTGTAGGAGTTGGAACCGTGTGATGTCAGAAAAGTGGAAAAGTTAACTCTGCAAGACAGAGTTAACAAAGCATTTTTTTAAACTGAACGACCTACCCTCATCCAATTAGAAAATGTTTAAGTGGGATTATTCTCACTGCTCCTCAAGAGCATTGAATAGGATGGGGATGCACAGAGAAGATGGAGCATAAATACTCAACCTGGCTGCCTTTCTACCAACCATCTTGGGATCAAGAAGATATAGGCATGAAAGAAATGGAGCCTGGGGTTTGGGCTCTTTAAGGAAAAAGAATGGATGTTAGGCCAGTCTCATAGCCGAGGCCTGTGGGTAATTGGAGGAGAAACACAAAAACGGCTTTGTTATGTTGTGGCCCATGGGCCCACATGCTAGAGGAATAATGACACGGACACTAGAGGTGGTCATGCATAACTAACTTTGAACTTGTGCACCTGGACTCTTTTACTGACAGCGTCAACAGACCGGGGATTCCTGATATGAATGGGTGTGAGTGGGTGTTAGTGCAGCCCCTAGGGAGGGACTGCCTAGTGACATGTCTAGCAATACACTACATTCCTCCCGATATCCAAAAAGAAAGAACAAGTTCTACTTGTGTGACCAAAACAACATAAATTAGACATCACTGAGTCTATAGGTTATGTTATGAGGATTTATACAGTGCACAGCTACTCCCAAGGGTGTCCTGGCACTGAAGTTAGAGGCGGCACCTACAGATGAAATTTATACAGATTGTGTGAAAAGCCAAGTTTTCAGTTTCTTTTTCAAGACCGGAAGGTCCCTTGTTAAGTGCAGCACCCAATGGAGTTTGTTCTAGTTAACCGAGCAGCCGAGTTCTGAACCACCAGAAGTCTATACAGAAGGAACTCTGGGAGTCCGAGATGAAGGGCATTAATGTAGTCCAATCTCAAGATTTTTAATGCTTGGATGATTGTTTTCCTAGCAGACTCTGATAAAATTTACAGATATGTTTTCAGCATCCGATGCGTTCCGTAGCAGGAGCCTGTCAGAGCCTGAATCTGTGGTTGGGAGGAGAGGGCATTTTCAAATGTAACGCCTAGGTTCCTTACAGAGTTCTATTGGGGGCCTGGAAGCGGGGCCTCCTTCGGCAGCAGGCTCTCCATAGTTTAGGTGAAGATGCACCGAAGATCATGATCTCGGTCTTGTCAGGGTTGCATTTTAGTTGGTTCATAGCCAACCACTGAAACAGTTTGAAATAGCCTCCCCATCTAGCTCCTCTCCTTTTCCACAGGAGAAGAGAAGCTGGGTGTCATCTGCATAAGATATTAATTTTGCGCCCAGCTACTCTGCCAGTGCTGCCAATGGTGTAAAATATACATTGAATAGGGTCGGGCTCACCGCTCAGCCCTGAAGAACACCCACTGTCAGTGTGAGCCCTTTGGGCGATTTCTTGGCTTCTATTGTCCAGGAAAGAGGGAAGCCAATTCAGGGCAGTGTTCCTAATCCCTATTGCCTGCAGACGATCGAGCAGCCTTTGATGAGTAATGGTATCAAAGGCCGCAGTTAGATCCAGCATGGTCAGGATGGCTTTGCCCCCCCCGTCCAGGGTGCCTCTCACATATTCCACCACTTCCATGAGCACGTTTTCCATGCTGAAGTGTGATCTGAAGCCTGATTGTCTAGAATGTAACAGCTTATTGTCCTCCAGGAATTGCGACAGTTGTCCATGAATCGATTTTTGCAATATTTTGGAAAAAGCAGTAGAAGGGAAATAGGTCAATAGCTTGTCGGTTGTTGCGTATCTGCTGTGGATTTTTTAAGCAGAGGTAGCACGTTTGCCCTTTTCCAATGTGCTGGAACCTTGCAAGATGATAGCGAGGTGTTTAAAATTCTATTTACAGTAGGATTTATGATCTGAGCTACTTAGTCATCACATCAGTAGAGCACGGGTCAGTGGGAGAACCTCACTTTAGGCTCTTAATAGCTGACAAGGACACCTCAAGGGATATAGGGCAAGTACCGGTCAAAGTGGCGCTTCCTGTAATAAGGGTAGGAGCTTCAATTGGAACCGTCCTGATTGGATCAGATTGCACGTTTTTAAGAAGATCTGCCTGAGTGGTCATGATTTTGTCATGAAAGAACAGAACCAACACCTCGCACCATTCTGCCGTTGGTTGGCAATCTCTGGAAATTACATCCAGGCTAAGAAAAGATTTCACTATTTTGAAGATCTCCTTCGATTTGTTCCCACCTTCATTGATCTTCTTTCTGAAGAAGGCATTTTTGGCAAGATGCATCTTTGCGTGATAGTCCTTTAGTGCTACCCTAAAGGTCAATTCAACTTCCAGATTGAAGTTACACCTCCATTCACTTTCAAGGTGTTTACAATGTTTTTTGTTAATTCTAAGGTCCTCATTAAATCAGGGTGCTGTTGGTTTAGTCCTGGGAGAGTTGCGTGCCGAGATAGGGGCTAACTTATGGGGTCTCTTGAATCCAACTATTCAGACACGCAGCATCCTCTTCAAGAGAGCCAGACAGGATAGGGGTATTCGCTATCAATGCTTGATTTAGGTCGCTTTCCTGGACTTTGTGGAAAGTCCGAGAAAAGACCTGGGTATTTTTCCTGAGGGTAGGCCCTTTGGATGCTCGCGACCACATGAATGGGTTGAGGTGGTGATCAGACCACACCAGGGGGTCGGCTCCGAGACATCCAAGCTCCTGTTGGAAAATACCTGGTCAAGTGTGTGGCCAGTTTGTTGGGTTGAGCTGACGACTTGTTGTTTAAGTGTAAGAGAGAACATGGTATCTAAAGGTGCAGAGGCCTCCGGATCAGAAGGATTGTCCAAATGGATGTTAAAGTCCTCTAGGAATATAAAGTGAGCATACCTAAGGGCCCACGGGGCCAGGGCGCTCCCTACAGATTTCCATCATGGGCCAGCATGAAAAGGGTGCATGCCAGTAACTGTTGAGGGGTTAGGGTCAGGCAGAAGCCTATTCCTTCCACCTCTACAAAACCCTCAAGCTGGAAGGTTACACATTCATACTTCATTGTGTAGACTAATGCCATCCCACCGCCTCAGCCTGTTTTACAATCTTTCCTAAGGATTTTAAAACCAAGAGGGATTGCTTTGGCTAAGGTCGGGTTGCCCGACTCCAAGAGCCATTTTTCAGTGAGGAACAGGGCGTCCAGCTTCCCATCATTTAAAAAATCAAAGACCTGTAATTTGTGTTTCTGTAGTGACCATGCATTTAATAGAGCTGCTGGGAACTGTGCTAATGGCTCATTGGAAGAACGGGAGATAAAGGCACCTTGGTTGTTGACTTGTTTGTTGGGAGTCCATGCTCAGTCAGAGCATGTGAAGCCTTTTGATATCTTAGAGGGAGACCCATGGGGAGAATACGTCAGTTTAGGAGCTAGGCTGTGCAAAGCTTCACTATCGTAGAAGATAGAGGACCCTCTGAGGGAAATCCAACACAACAGAGGTTGGCGCTGGACCCTTACGGGATGCTGTCAGGTGCAGACGGGTTTGCCTTTGGTGCACCAGCGGCTTGCCTGCTGCGCACATCTGCTTCTTCATTTAGCAGCATGTGGGCTGGACAACTAGAGTGCGCACAAACCAAAAATGGTACCGGAGTCTTGAGCAAGCCAAAAGTTAGCAATCCCCCCCATATCCTAGTAGCATGAGACATTCTCCAGTTTTGTAAGAGCGTTTTCAAAAGTGCAAAGTACCAAAGCAGTTTAATCCTGAAAGATTCCCCGTTGTAAAAAATGAATCATTTTAAAATATAGAGCAGTTCAACAAAGAAACATAAATTGTTTTAAAAGGACGGAGTAGTTCAACAAGGAAAGATTTCCTCCGTTTTAAACAAATGGTTTTTACAGTAAATAGCAGTTTAAAATCGGTTAGCAACAAATCTATTATCAATTGTCATGAGGTGCCGAAGCCTCACTGAGTCCGCGCCGTGGCTCTTTTTAGCAGTGTGTGGGCCGCAAGACTAGAGTGCGTAGTAATCAAAAATGGTGCCTCTAGGAACATCCCAACCTGCAAGAGAGTCTCAGGCAAGCCAGAAGTTAGCAACTCCCCCTCCCACGTCCAAGCAGCATGAGAGATGTCCCTGTTTTAAGAGTGTTTTCAAAAGTGCAAAGTGCACGTGCCAAAGCAGTTAAACCCTGAAAGATTCCCCCTGTTAAATGTTGTAAATGGACAGGAGTAAGCAGGTATCTCCTTGTAGAGTAGTTTATTAAGTCAGAGCAAACACAAGAACGGACTCTCCACGACAGAAGCCAACAGCAACTGTCTTGGAAGAGAACCTAGAACTCACAAGACAATAAAGAACATAGGAGAATAAACATTCCATGAGCATAGAGAACATTGAGCATGTACTACACATCTTCTTCCTTTCTAAAGAAAACAAACAAAATAGAACAAAAACAAAACAAAAAACACATCAACGTACAAAATCTTGCAAGTAAGCTGGAGCCCTTCTAAAACGTGGGGTGCGATTAGAGACCAAAGGCATGGGTAAGGGAATAGGATTAGATGTAGACGAATCCCCAGCACCCCCAACCACCTGAGGTGCAGCAACAGCAGAGTGAGACTCTAAAGGCAGAGAAGCCAAAAGATACCCACTGCTTCCTTCTTCAGAAGAAGGAGATTCTCCAAGACCTTCCAGAGAAACACCTCTTCTATACAAAGCTACCCGCCTGAAATTCCAACATTCCCCATTGTTAAGAATGACACAATGATCCAAAACCTTCTTAACTGTAAAAGGTCCCTGGAATTTCGACAACCCTTTGATTATCCTGCCCCTTTTTACCTTGACCAAATCCCCCACACAAAAAGGACGCACAGGAGAAGTAGGCAGCAGTTCAAAAAGATTCTTTTCACCAGAAACCACCCTCTTCATCCAAGCAGAAATCAATTTAGAACCAGGTACTCGCCCCCTCATGATTTGAAAAGGAGACAGCTGACCATCAATTAGGGGTGTAGTGCGATATGCCCACAACATTTCATTGACCATTTTCCTTACAATAGAACCATCAGAAAAAGCCATCTGTATGATGCCCTTTACCACCCTATTGGCCCTTTCACAGATTCCATTGCCTTGTGGATTGTATAAGGATGTGCGATGATGAGATATCCCACACCCCATTAGAAAGGATTGCATATCAGAAGAGATGAGTTGGGTAGCATTATCAGTAATGATTATAGAAGGAAGACCCTCATCCTTGAACAAATCTCCCAAAAATCTGATAGTGGTGTCAGTAGTAATATTGTTGGTAAATTCCACAACTAACCATTTTGAGTAGACATCAACCACCACTATGGCAAATCTATCTCTCTCATGTAACTCACCCATAGGACCAATAAAATCTAAACAAATAGTGTGCCACGGTGAACCTGGATTAGGTAGATGCCCCTGCGAAGTACCAGGACAAATCTTGAGTCTCTTTTCCCCCTCTCTACATGTTGGACAGTTTTCCACCCAATCCACAACCTGAGAATCCATACAAGGCCACCAGAAATGATCTTTAAGACGACGTTGAGTGAGAGTTTGACCCAAATGCCCTTCATGTGCCAAGGCCAAAAGTTTGCTTCTTAGGCCACAAGGAGGTATGAAAAAATGGTTTTAAAATACAGAGCAGTTCAACAAACTCATGGGAGAGGATGTGGCCTTACATCTAGAGCGGTTAACTTTGAAGCTGGGGAACCGGGTTCGAGTCTCGGCAGGGACGCTCAACATTCTGTGATTATGGGCAAATCACGTAATCTCCCTCTGCACAACAAAAATGAATGTGTCTGTATGTAATGCAACTGGTGCTCATGTAAAGCGTCCTGATACTTTCAGGTCAAGTTCGCGCTATATAAAACGCTGAAGAAAAAAAAGAAACAGAAATCATTTTAAAATTACCAAGCAGTTCAACAAGGAAACATTCCCTCTGTTTTAAATAAATTGTTTTACAGTGAAGAGCAATTTAAAATAGGTTAGCAACAAATCTATTATCAATTGTCAAGAGGTGCCGAAGCCTCACCGATTCCGCACCGCGGTTCTGTTTAGGAGCATGTGGGCCGGACGACTGGATTGCGCACAAACCAAAAATGGCACCTCCGGACCGTCCCAACCCGGAAAAGAGTCTCTGGCAAACCGAAAGTTAGCAACTTCCCCTCCCACGTACTAGTAGCATGAGAGACTACCTGGTTTTGTAAGAGCGGTTTCAAAAGTGCAAGTGCCAAAACAGTTTAAACCTGAAAGATTCCTCCTGTTTTTTTTTTCTTTAAATCGTTTCAAAATACAGAGCAATTCAACAAAGAAACAGAAATCATTTTAAAAGTAGTGAGCAGTTCAACAAGGAAAGATTCCTTCCATTTTTAAATGATTTTTACAGTAAAGAGCAGTTTCAAATCGGTTATCAACAAATCTAAGAGGTGCTATAGGTCTCTAAAGTCAATCAGCAGGAAAGCAGTAGATGCATGGACTGGCGATACTGGCTGCAACTGGACATCTCTACACACATTCATAATTTAAACGGTATGAAACAGGACATGAACACTTGTTAAAAGAAGTCCAAGACATTCAAGAGGCATACCAGCGGGGGCCATGTCCATAATACAGAGTTGGTTCACTCTGCTGATGCTCAGAATGATTTGTGGTCAGTGTCAACAGGATAAATGAGTGCACCAGGAGAGTGGTTGGAGTCCATCACAAAGCTTGCCTGCGATGGTGTTGCTTGACTCACTGAAGACTGTCTTGTCATGCTGCAACCTGCTGAAGTCTCCTCTCTGAGGCCCCACTAACTCCTGCAATCCATTGGTAGAGCAATGTCTAGCGCATTTCTCGTTTTTGGAGGCCGCTTTGATGGGTTGCTATAGGACTCTGCATGGTCTGCACTAGGGCAGCATGTGTGCCTCGTCTGGGCCACTGCAAGACCGCCAAGACTATTCACTCGAGTAACCACAGTGGGTAGAATGGTCATGGGTAAGACGTGCTTCCACTACCGCTATCAGGATGCAAGCAGGGTGAGCAGGTAGTCGCTGATTGACTGATTCGTTAGAGTGTAATTGGCGCGTCTTGGTCTTTGGAGTAACAATGGTGTTGGAATTCCACTCTGGTTGTGATACGCTCCACAGATGGTGGTGTGGTGATGATGCAATTAGCAGTGACTGGCATGATGGTATTGCCAGTTGGATGAACCTGTACGATAGGTGGCGACGACTTGCCTTGATGGTTGCAGGCATTCTTTCTATGGCAGCCAACAACTTGGAGTGATGGCGGCTGGGCATTTATGCCTGTTCCTTGTTGAATAATTTGCATCTTTTGACCTGAATGCTCTGGGTTGCTAAGCAGCTGGACTCTGGATGGTTGTCCTGGGAAGCTTGGGGCAGAGACTTGGTTCGTACTTGCTTGGGGCTTACTATTGGTGCTGCCAGGACGTCCTTGCTTCACCTTGTGTTGCTTTACCTTGTGTTGCTTGGCTTGTGTGGGTGGGCCCCATTGGGCTGTTATATTGTAGACCTATGTGGTCTTGGTGTCTAGACCCCAGGCGCGGTGTCTGGTGCTTCCATCCACCTTCTGGTCCGGCCTCGCTTTCCTTGGGCCTCCTCCTGCCTGTGGTCTTTTGGACCTGGCAGGATTGAACAACCAATGCGGTGTCTCAGGGGATCTGCAAACTGAGTCTTCAACTGCCCACTTCTGAGGCTGTAACAGTAATGACCTGGCTCCCATTGCAGTTCCTCTTACAGGCAGTGTCCTGGTGCCACCCACTCCTCTATTTTTGTGGGATATTGGGAAAAGTGGCGCAATCCTTGCATATATAACCTTCTGGTTACTGGTTGGTGGCACTGGGCTGTTTGGACCACAGTTATTTTCGTTGTTGCTGCTCACAAGTCTTTCTTTTCTTTTTCTTTGAGCCGAATATGTTGTGAGTGGGATGAGCCGAATATGTTGTGAGTGGGGATGATTTCTCATCCATTGAGCTTCTCTTTGCACCCAGCTCCAGTCTGTATTGTGTGGGGCAGTATGGGTGAGCATTGCAGAGCTCGCCCTCTCCCTTTCTCCATGGTATAGGCAAATAATGGTGTACTTCAGGGAAGGAAGAAAGTGCAGCGTGCTCCCTGCTTCTGTTTTCTTGCATTTGGCTGCCCTCCTGCCTTTTGCCACTTTTCCAAACCTTCAGTAATGGGGTTCTGCTGTCTTCAGCTCGAGACAATCTCTCCTGTTGAGGCCTCCCTCTCACACACCTGTATCTGAGCCAATGAGTTGGTGAAGTACCGCTGCTCCTCAGAGCGGGAAGCAAACCTCACCAGCCTTTCCCAAAATTTCTCAGGCCACTCATAGTGCTTATGGGCTAATATGGGAATGCCTGGCAGCTGCGTGGGAGGATGTGTAGGGAGCTGCAGGTGGGGTAAAGACTCTTTTTTTATTCGTTGTGGTTTCTCGGGGCGGTAACCCCTTCGTACTTCTTGGTAGCCCTGTGTGCAGGGACTGATTTTGCCCCTTTGCTGGTTTTAATTATTATGTTTGGGATAATTCACAGCACCCTCTTCTACTGGTGTGCTGTCCTTTTTTGCTACTAGCACGTTGGTCCCGGGATCGTTTCTCCATGGGCTGTCATTCTCTCACAGGGCTGTTGACAGCGTATCTTACAAGCCTACTCCTCCTGGCTTTAGGCTGAAGGTGGGAGCAGGGTACCAGCGCGCCTCACCCTCCTTTCTGACTGCTGGAGAGTGTTGCTCTCGAATTGTCAGCTGCGGGGTTTGGATATCGCTGCCCTCCCCTCCTTAAACTGACCCTGTCTCCGATGGTGCTGGAGGGTACTGCAGCTGGCTGCCTTGACAGCAAGGTGCCCCCGCTCGAGGCCCGTCAGTCACAGGTTGGTGCAGGCAGCGGTGTCACGTAAAAGTCAAAGCCTTAGCAGCCTCTCATATAAAATGTGTAACAGCAGAGTTTTACCCACCCACAAAATCAGGGCCGGCGCTAGGCATGGGCAGTGTGAGCAGTTGCCCAGGGACCCGTAGTCAGCCCTCCAATGCGGGGCCCGCACCAATGCGACAGTCAGACCACGGCATGAAAGGTGCCACCTTTCAAATGCGCCACATTAGGAGGCCCCTTCCCTGCCCTCACTGCTATGGTGTAGCAAGGGGAACCCGAGGGGAGGGGACCCCATTCCCAGTTGCAAACTCAGGTTTCTCTGGCAATTAGACCTCCACCCCCCTGCTGTTTAGCTCCCTGGTAGTATAAAGATAAGCAACCCTCACACCTTCAGCCCTTGATGAGCTGTTAAGAGGTGCTTGTAGGTAGCTGAGAGGGAGGGGCTGCTGCTTCAGGAGCAGAGGGCTTCTGTTGAGATGCAGAAAGCCCTGAATGGGTCAAGTCTATTCAAATTAGAGGGGCCTCGCACATTCCCCTTCTGCCCAGGGCCCCACAAATCCTAGAACCAGCCAAAATAGATCTACAGCATCACTGTGAAGCAGACAAGCAAATGCTGCATCTGTTGGTGGAATGAAGCAAAAGTTACATGTAAGTTTAAGCAGGCAAAAGTGGTAAGTATCGTTGAGAACCAAAAGAGGTACTGGTTCCTGGTGCCAAACTAAAGAAGTTCTTACCAACAGCAGTGACTAGAGGTGCGCCAAACCAGAAAATAAAATGTCAAACTTGTCTGATTTATAAAGTATTTCCAATTTGCTTCCTTGTACTCTGTTCTTTAACTACTTCGAATTAATCTGTTGGTGTTGTCAATCACAAGAGTTGAAAGATATATTATTCTTACATCTAAAATAAACACTACGTTTTGTGCTTCAATCCATTCCCTATTTGTATGGTAATCGTTTTCTCTCATAATTACAGTCTCTATTGTCCTATGTTGTTGTATTAGTTCATACAGCATGCTGTACTCATTTTTCATGCACATCATAATCTCATGTTCGATATCTTAAATGTCCGTCTCTAAATGTCTTAACTACAGGCAACTTTTGACATTTGACCTGAAAGAGAGGAATGAGGTAGCCCCTCAACTGTAATAACATATTACAGTTGAGTGACGTCACAATGCCTGCTAGCAGAGCCAGCGCCCAAGGTCCACGGCATGACACCAAGCATAATTATGGCTGCAGTTTAAGCAACGAAAATTAAACCTGGCTTTTCTTTCACCTGGTCTTTTGTTCTAAATGAACAGAGATCAGTAGAGAGGAGATAGTTATGCAAGATGTACATTTTTGGACACTTTAGGTGACGATAGGAAAGCTGAATCTCTCTGCTTGTTTCTACACATTCAGATGTACAATTCTTCTTCTGTTCATAACAGCCTTCATTGGCGATCTCTCACTCCACAGTGACTGGTCAGTCCTAACCATGAACGATGCCAGCTTCGGCCTGCTTCCACAGCTGATGACAGTGGTAACGCTCAGTTTGCCATGCTGCACACAAACACATACACACATCAAGAAACACATCTCTTCCCTGATCTGTAAAACCATGAAAAGCTTCACCTTGTGACAGTCATGAAAAATTGCCGGCACCAACCTGTCACCTGCACCATATAGCCCCTGGACCTGTTACCTGAAGCCAGTATAATGACGAGTATATCCAATAACAACCATGAATACATCACCATCACCTTGGGATCACAGACAGCCGTGTCACCAGACATGTAGTCCTTGCTCTGAGAATCCAGTTGTCTTTCCAGATGACAGAAGATGCTTGCTGTTAAGAGCTCTCTGTGACAGGATCGTATTGGACTTCTGTCATAGATATGACCTGCTGTTTACATCTTCCAGCATGAACTCTAAGAAAAGGTACAGGCGATTCAGAGGTTAAAGAAACAACGAGGATTGGAATGCCAACTCTGAAGAGGTAAAACACCTGGAAAACCAGGAGGAAAAAATAACTGGACAGATCTAGTTCTTACGGCAGCTGATGAGAAGCAGTTGAGTGCAGAAAAAAGGACTGGTGGCAAAACTATTCAGAGCAAGCTACCATCTGGAATGCAGAGAAAGGGGTGATGCCCTGAAAGCTCAACCTCAAGTCCTTTTATAGCACGAGATTCAACGACCTGGAAGATGCAGGGTAAACAACAGGAATAATTTGTCGATTAAAAGAAAGCTGTTGTCCACAGTGAAATTCTCAAGACAAAATTGAGCATATTAAAGAAAAAGATTAAATGAAACGAATTATTGTTTAATACTTTTAATTATTTGGCAAAACCACAAAAAGAGGCTGTGACAAAGCAAGAACAGCAACTAAAATGTGCCCAATGGAGGAGCTCAAGACGCTATTAAAGTAAATTGTTTTAAAGTTGTCGTAGCGAGGGTGGTGACAAGGCTGTGGTAGCATAAGGTATGCAGAAACAATGTTACCAACACAACACAGATTTTCTCGTTTGAGAAACATAGTGAGTTCTTGGACCTGTGCTCTGAACTAGAGAGGGGCACCAAGCATACTCTCATAGTGGTCAAATAAGACTGTACCTGTGCTGGGTATGCCACAAGAAGTGGTGGTGGCAGCAAACTATGTTGTCAGAAGTAATACTGTGACCAGATTCTTCTTGTGTCACTGAGACTGTGACCTACAGTCACCGCGTGCGTAAAGTTCTGATGTTAAGTGTTCAGCATGTGGGTATGTATATTATGCTTGTGCCTTAACCATTTAAATTGATGATTCTCTTTTCAAACCCTGGTTTTCTTGTACAACGTCCTGTAGCATAACACTGTCAGATTGGGCAAATAATTTTCCCTGGTTATCTAGGAATATGCAGTGGCGGCTCCTCCATTAAGGCGGAGGAGCATTGCCCCCTGCTGAAAGCCAGCAGAGGCTAGGACCAATAAAATGATAATAAAACGTTTTTATTATCATTTTATTTTGCGTCCTGCTAGTAAAGCCGAGGGAGGGGCAGGGACAGCAAACTGTGATGTTGCAGCTGCAGCACCAGGGAGGAGGGGGAGTAGTGGTACGGCTAAATGCGCATGATGGTTTGGCCGGCCCCAGGGCCGGCCAAACTGTTATGCGCACTTAGCCTTTCTCCACCTAGCTGTGTTGTACAGCTGGGTGGCTAAGCCAACACAGGCTCCCAGTCTAAGTCTGAGCTCCGAACCGAGGTGCTCAGACCAATCCCAGTGCTGGTCACATGCTGGTAATGTCATTCCCAGCATGTGAGCAGCACTGGGATTGGGAGCTGGGAGCCTGCGCAGTGTGCACCAGGTTCCTGACATGAACGCCAGGATTGGGAGGAAGGTGGTGGCCATCAGAGCAGGTAAGTGCAGTTTTATTTATTATTTTTGTGTCTTTTTTTGTGTTCCCCCTCCCCCTGCCCATCACTTCACAGTAACAGAGGCCGCTCCTGCTAATATGTGGAGGCTGTCACCAACTTGGAGTCCAATTTTATTTTAAATGCTTCATGGTTGATTCCTCTGTTCCTGTATTCCTCTGCTTGTCATGAGGGTTTCAAGATCCTCTTTCTTAGGAATAATCACAGTTCTAATGTATTGCAATAGTTCATCATATGCTCCATCTTTTAGATTTTTGTAGTGATCCTTGGTTAGAATGCTATATGCATGATCTTCCACCGTTGCTTTAACCCTTGTATAGTTCCTATAACAAGATGCATGATAATGGGTTTCTGTGGCCACCATGTCCCTACTAAAAACTACTAATATCTTTAAATCACAATGAATGGTTCCACTCTTTTTTTTTTTTTTGAAACCGTTTATTACAAGACTCAAAAATATACAAATATGGGCCTACAACCTTCCGGCCGGCCGCTAGCAATGAAAGGAGCATACGATATACATTTATAAAACACATGGTGCTGCGGCCGAGTATGCACAGGAGGTAACATCGTTGCGAGCCACACTATCCAGACCCCACTATACGGTTCCATTTTAAACTTAAAGAACAACAAATACAAACAAACCCACAAGGCGATCCTCAATCGGAAATAGCAACACGTGCTCCCCTAGAGGGGGGATCCTAGCCATCCATAGGAATCTCAAGAGGGGGGAGAGATCAGAACTAGGGCTGGGTACACCTAATGCCCAGGTACCGGGGGGATGAGTTGGCTAAGGGGACGGGGCCGGCGACGGATCAGGCAATAACGGTGGAGCACAGATTCCCCCGCGGTAGGCGTTCCAGGGGCCCCATACCTTCACCCATGTCGCAGGCTTACCTCTCGCCACATACACCACCTTTTCCCGAAACATGCACCAATCCATATGTTCCTTCCAGGCCGAGACAGTCGGGGGCCTCTGGGATCCCCACAGCTGGGCAATATCACGCTTGGCAACCATATACCCCAGAGTCACCCACCACGTCTGCGGCACCGAGTAATCGGTAGGCTCCCACACATTCAACAGGCATCTCCTCGCTTCGGGCAACAGCGCCACATGCGTGACCACTCGCAGCACCTCATGCACACCACGCCAGAACCCCTCCACCTCCGGGCACTCCCACAAGATATGCAGAAAAGTCCCCAGCGCACCACACCCACGCTTACACAAACCGTCCTCAGCATAGCCCATACGCAGGAGCTTTGGCCCCGTCATGTAGACCCTGTGGAGTATCTTGAGCTGGACGAAATGAAGGCGAGCCGGTATGGCCACCTCTTTCGGGGAGGTCACCGCGGAGATCCAGTCCTCGTCATCCAGCTCCAGCCCATCGGCTACCCAAGCCTCACGCAGGGCAGTCAACAAGTCTGAGCGGTCGTTGATCAGTTTTTTGTAGATCAGTGAGATCGTGCTGTCAGGGACGTGTCCATCCAGCACTCTATCTTCCAGGGGGGAACACTCCGGGATGGAGGCAACGTCCGGAAAGACGGAGCCCAGCGCATGCCGGACCTGCAAATACCGAAAGTACTCGCTGCCCTGCAACTGAAATTCCGTCTGCAGCATCTCGAACGTTTTAAATCCTCCCCTCGTCCAGAGATCCCCCACTTTGCTAATGCCTATTAGGTCCCACTTCTCAAAGCCCTTCGAGGTCCACAAGGAGCCCAACCGCTCAGACGCGTATAGTGGTGACGCCCGGGTCAAACGGTCCTTCCACCCCATAGCTGCATTGGCCGCGTGCCACACTCGCACCATGATACGCGTGGGGCCCGTTAGGCGAGCGTCGGGCGCGCTAGAGTAGAGCACTCGATTATGGTCACCACCTGGAAGTAGCATCCTATCCATTTCAAACGCCGGGTTTAAGGCGGGCCCATATAGGCCCTGATTAATCGCAGCTAGCTGGGAGGCCCAATAGTACCGTTTAATATCCGGGAGGGCAATCCCCCCGTCATACCATGGGAGCGTCAGCTTAGCCAGGGCAATACGTGGCCTCCCGTCCCAGAACAGGCGGCGCTGCAAACTCTCCACTTCGCGGAAGTAGCGCGCTGGGACGAGGTCCATAGTGTTCTACAACGCGTACACGAAACGCGGCAGCGACATCATTTTAAACAATGCCGCCCGGCCGAGCGGCGAAAGCGGCAAACGCCGCCAGCGCGCGACATCCTCTTTCAGCCGCTGGAGGGGGGGAAGCAAGTTCCGATCATACCGAGCCTCCGGGTCCAGAGTAATGAAGACACCCAGGTACCTAAATCCCTGCGGGGCGACCTGGATCGGACAGCCCCGCGGGAGGATAGGAGCCTCCCCGGAGAGAACATACACACACGATTTAGCCCAGTTGATGACCAGACCGGAGTTACGACCGAATTAATGCAAAACATCAACCAGTACTATGAGTGATTTACGTGGAGAAGCTAGGTACAAGAGGATGTCATCAGCATATAGGGATACGCGGTCCTCATACTCAGGGGTCCAGCGGAGACCACGGATGGAAGGCTCCCACCGCAGCCACTCCGCCAGGGGCTCCAAGGCAAGTGCAAAGAGGAGCGGCGATAAGGGGCAGCCCTGCCGTGTGCCCCGGCCCAGCTCGAACGGAGCCGACACTCTTCCGTTCACCACCACCTGCGCCAATGGGCCCGAATACAGCAATTTGACCCAACTGATGAACCCTGGGCCAAATCCAAACTTCGCCAGCATCGCCCAGATATATGGCCATTCAAGCGTGCCAAACGCCATGGTGGCGTCTAAGGACGCCAAAATGGCCGGCTCCCGTATGAACGGGGCACGTGCGAGCACACCGTGCAAACGCCGCAGATTAAGGGCTGTGTTGCGATGGGGAATAAAGCCAGACTGGTCCTGATGAACCAAATCGCCCACCACGCCGACCAGCCGGTTGGCCAGTACCTTGGCGAGAATCTTGGGCTCCGCATTCAGTAGCGAAATGGGCCGATAGGATGTAACCCGGTCCCGAGGTCTCCCCTCCTTGTGGATGACCACGATTGTAGCCAGACGCTGGTCCAGCGGGAGGGAGCCCACCGAGTGTGCCGCCAGGAACATAGCCCGGAGGTGGGGTGCCAGCGTATCCGGTCGCAACTTGTACAATTCGATAGGGAGACCATTCGGACCCATGGCCTTGCCGGAAGCGACGGAGCGTATGGCGAGGGCGATCTCGTCGGAGGTGGGAGCGGCGTCCAACGACACCCTGTCATCCCCGGAAAGGGACGGCAGCGCGATATCACTGAGCAGGGCACGGGAATCCTCTTCCGAGCAGAGAGACACCGGGGAATACACCCCACGGAAATAATCCGCGAAGCAGGAGACGATTTCTTCTGGCTCAGTTACACACACACCATCCGTTTTCTCAATCAGCGGGACCACACGATTCGCTCTCTCTTTTTTGTCCAACCACGCTATAAGTTTACCAGCCTTATCACCCACATCATACAGTCGCCCCTGTTGCTCTCTACTGAGGCCCCTGGCCGCCTCCGTGACGAGGGCCCTATAGGCCGCTTGCTTGAGTTGGAGGACATGTAATGCGGCATCCGTCACCCCACCTTCTAAATTACCCTCCAACTCGGCTATTTCAGCCTCCATCCGGGTCACCTCCTCCCGCTCGCGCCTCCGGGCGTGGGAAATAAGGGATAGGGCCTCCCCTCGGAGTACTGTCTTGAAGGCCTCCCATAGCGGTACAGCCGAAGGCACGGACCCCACATTCTCATCAAAATATCGCTGAAGGGATTTAATCAATTCAGCGCGAATGGTGGGGTCGCGCAGGTACCAAGGATTGATTGGGACCACCCTACCATCACCCCTCGGAAAGACATCAAAGTGCAGTAGGAGCGGGGAGTGGTCCGAAATACCCCGTGGCAAATGGCGCACCTCTCCCACCCTCCCAACATAGGCCGCCGGGACAAGGACATAGTCTAGTCGTGAGAGACTACCATGGGCTCCCGAATGGAAAGTGTACTGCAGCTGCGTGGGGTGTTTTAAACGCCAGCAGTCCACTAATCCAAATGTATCCAAGAGGCCGGGTAGCCACGCCTGTGCCCGGGGGAGGTCCCTAGGGGGGTGACGATCCACAGTCCCAGATACCACCGCATTAAAATCCCCCCCCACAACCAAAAGCCCCCCCGGAAGGCCAAGGAGAAGGCGCCCAAGGTCCGCAAAGGTGGTCGACTGCAGCCCCGGTGGGATGTATACTGACACAAAGACAACCACTTTGCCCTCCAGTCTTCCCACCAAGACCGTGTAACGTCCCCTGTCATCGTGGAGCACCTCATCAATCTCCAACGGGAGCGAGTTCTTCACCATGATGCCCACACCCCTTGAGCCGGACGTGAAGCCCGAGTGAGCCACTAGGCGATAGCCACGCCGATTCATGGCGCAGAAGGAGTTGCCAATGAGGTGTGTCTCCTGCAGAAAGACTACATCGGGCGAGATTCGCTTCAAAAACTGCAGGACCACACCCCGTTTGATCCTGTCCCCCAGTCCATTCACATTCCAAGACAACAAAGTTAGTTCCCTACCCCCCATCATGTACAGAAGCCATCATTCGTCCCCCGGAGAGCACTTTAGAACTAACACAAAAATACATTTGCCTTGTGATAAAAACGAACAACACCCCATCCCTACCCACCCACCCAAACAGAACTCCCCCCTCCCTGCACCCCTGCATGAGCCCGAACAGCCCCCCCAACGTGCAGTGTGCCTGTCGCCCCATATATAGTTAGACTAACTAGACCCCCTAGAGGAGGAGGGAGAACCCCCAATAGACCCAACACAACCTCCATAGGAGGGGAACTTACAAAAACTGACGCAGAATCGAAAGTGGCATCATTTTCGTCCAGAGTGAGGCCCAATATTAGACCCTCAGTCCCGATCCAGCGTGCCGTCTCCCCCCGCCGCCCCCCCCCCCCCCGCCCCCCCGAGCACGATCCCCGGGCAGAGTATCCAGCCAGTCCCCGGCCGCTTCGGGACGATCAAAGAAGTGCGTGCGACCATCCACCTCCACACGCAGCTTGGCCGGGAAAAGCATGGCGTATTTGAGGTTTAGGTCCCGAAGACGGCGTTTGACGCATAGGAAGCTCAGTCTCTGCTTCTGGACCGCTGGGGTGAAATCAGGATAAAAATTTACCTCCATATTGTCAAGCTTGACCGGTCCATGCAGTCTGGAGGTTTGCAGGATAGCGTCTCTGTCCCGAAAATTGAAAATCCGGGCGATGAGAGGTCTCGGAGGGGCTCCGACCTTCGGCCTTCCCCCGGGAACCCTGTGGGCCCTCTCCACAGCGAAGAATTTGCTCAGCCCCCGTGGCTGGAGATGGGTAGCAATCAGGTCCTCCACAAAGAGATCCGCCGCCGCCTCCTCGCGTCCCTCGGGCACCCCGATAATGCGAATGTTGTTCCTCCGTGCCCGACTCTCAAAGTCCTCCAGGCGTCGATCCATAAGCGCACTCGCCTGACTAAGCCGGCGCACCTCTGTTTGCAAGGCCGCCACATCTGTCGTTAGGCCCGATGCGGTGTGGGCCAAAGAATCTACTCGGTCGTTGGTTTTGGAAAGATCGGCCCTCACCAGGCCAACATCCACAAGGACCGAGTCAATCTTCTGCGCCAGTGTATCAAACCGCTGGCCCACCGAGGCCTTCATCTCGGCAATGGCGCCCATGACATCTCGCAGAGTCAGATCTGCGGGCAGGTCTGGGGCATCAGGAAGGCTCTCAGGAGACTTGCGCGGTCCATCAGGAGATCCCTTCTGGAGGGTATAGCGGTCCATTCTGTTGGCCTGATGGATGGCGCCACGCCGGGTCGATTTGGTCTTTGCCCGGTCTCCATCTTGTTTCGTGGCCATGGCCACCAGTCTCCCAGTCGCACCAGCCACGTCGTGTAGGGCAGGAAAGCAGGGCCACGAGCTCCGGGGGGGCCCCCTCACAGCCTGCAGGCAGGCAGGGTCTCCCAGCAAGGCCACACCAACACCAAGGGCTCCGCGACCCAACCTCGCAGAGACGATAAGGTGGTGTGAAAGCGAAAGCGAAAGTGCGGGGTACGTGAGTCGCCAGGCCCTGCCTGCCGCTGTTGTTCACTTTGTCACTGGATCACCCCACAGCGCAAATCCGGGGTCCGGCGAGGGGAAGGCCGCAAACCTCAATCGGTGCTCACTCCGGTGTCCGAGGTCCGATTCGGAAGCGGGAAACGGGTGCCACCTCAGCTCAGGTTCACCAACATAGTCCCCTCATCCAGGGCAGGATAATTTCAGGATAATCGTAGGAGGTTGCGGAGGTCCTCGGGAGCCTCGCACCTACGCGGCCATCTTGGTTGCGCGCTAGGCTCCTCCGGTTCCACTCTTTTGAAGCCTTTGTCCATTCTAAGCTCCATGGCCTTGATTAATGTTCTTTGTAGCATTTTATCTTTCCACAAAATATACATTCTTCAGCATACACGTTTGACTTTAATGATGTTCTTCTGTTTAAGCATTTACTCTTGCACTCAATAGTTCCAGCATCATCACTGACACTTGCTTCAGCTTTTCGCTTAATAGTCTGCAAATCTCTCTTCATAGTAAACAGGCTCCTGCACTTCTTGTAGTAAAATATTTGGGGAACCGTGCTGGTTTCCACATTTCACGCTATATCTAACAGTGAAATGTGATTCCTTACTTGAACTGCCTCTTACAAAGTTTTCCATGATGAGTAGTCCTGCAGGATTGTCAGCGTAACTCTGTGTTTGACATTTGACCATAAATGAATTATACACTGGGGATCAGAGGGGCAGGATGTGCTTGTTTCAGTCTTCTTCTTGATGCTGTACTGTCACTCACCATCAGCTTTGAAAAAAATACAAATTAATTGAAACATTAATACATTTTACTTGATGTACTTAATATAATAATAATTACTACTAGAATTGTTATCAATTTATATAATCACATTTACTGTAAGTGTAATTTTTAATAAAATAATTCACAGTAATAATTATAAAAAAAAGTTCCATTCACATCAAGGTATCTTGGGAGTGGATTGGTAACATACAAAAGGCAAAGAGTTATGGCTTGCTATCACATATTTTCCATCTCGAAACATCCATACCTTGCCACAAATTCATAGTAGAACCCATCCCCCAAAGTGGTACAGATAACATGGTTGGAAAAAGATTTATAGTGTTCCAGGATAAAATACAAAACAGTGATCTTTGATGTAAAACAGAAAAGAGTAAGACAGAGATATACATCTGGTGGCTGAATTTCAAAATATGATACCAGGTAACCTGGAATCAATACCGGATTCCCTGCTCATACAAATTATGTGTTCCTAGGCAAACAATTTTTTCACAAAGCTTCCTCTTATTTTATTATCACATATGAGAGCTCTTTTGAATACTTGAGTTAAGGATGTGAGCTATGCATTGCTTATGATTGATTTAATAGTGTACAATGTTGCTTTCCCTACAGTAGGAAGTGCTTAAATGACTACTGACTTGCCTCTTAGTTCCTTAATGGAATTGTCATTGCCTGACATGGGTGAGCCATTCATGTTTAAAAACTAGCACTTTTATCAAATGTCACAAAATCGCAGTGTAAATTTACTTCAAAAGTGTAACTTGCACATCTCCAATAAATTGAAGGGCCCGGGAGAAAATTCACAAACTGCATTTTGTAATTTGTTTTGTAGTACCGCAGTAGCAGTACATTTGCAAATCATTTTTTCTCCTCATTATTTCCTCTTTCTATGTGTGCTGCAGTATGCAGCGCACAAAGAAAAAGAAAAAAATTCCTTTGTAGTTGGTTTTTGTGAAGGTAGGTATTCCTTCCGGCACGAAAACTATTTACAAACTGCACTTGTTAAGTACTACTGTTTTGTTTGCAGTAGTACTTTAGAAGTGCAGTTTGTGAATAGCATTTTGTAGGTCATTTATGTAGTACAATTATAGTACTACAATACTTACTTTAAAATGCACTTTGTGACCAGCCAATTCACTTCAATTTGGTGGAGACATTCAAGTTACAATTTTGAGGTAAATTTATTCTTGAACTTTGTGAATAGCCAAAAAGACGTAAACTAACTCAAAAGTGTAAATCTCTCCAAGGTCTATGTTACCCATGTGAATCAATCCCAGATAGTGACTGTTTTACCAAAAAAGTAGTATATCTGTACCCAAAGAAGTGATCTTTGAAAAGGTGCAAATTTACATCTTTTCGGAATTCACAAACATTGGCAGTGATAGACTTGCCAGTCTCAGGTTGACAAGCATACTATAGGCAACCAAACACCTAAAAGGTGATAGGATGAATGGTTGCAAATAGTCTAACCAGTGGCAATTGCTTGGAGCAGCATTCCAACCCATTGTTTCTCACCCATTGTGCCACTCTGGACAGAGACTCACCTAATGCAAATCAGTGCTGACCCTGTTACTCAAGAAAACAGTTAATCCCAACTCAAGGTCATCTCACCAATCCACCCTGCAGCCCACTGCTTTTTTAGATGGCAAATTTGAGATTCACACCACACTAAAGTCTCTGACTACACTACGCTCCTGAGGGAGAGCAGGGACTAGCAATTCATTTAAAATTCAGCAGTTTGTGATGTTGAGAAGTTTGTAGATATATCTTCAAGTTTTCTTTCTTCGAAGCACCAAAGAACAAGGAATTTCCATCTGCTGCTTCGATCAAATGACATTGTATTTTTTTTCTTGACTGGAATGTGATGTTTTGTGATTCATTGCACATCCATATAGATTCCAGATGCTCTTTAATCTTCTACAGCAGCAGTAGTGAAAGTATTGTTTCCATAATACAATAAGGTTTATAAGAAGATGATAAACTTTAATTTTCAGAGGTTTGTCAAAGAGCAGTTTGAACATTTGTCTCTTGCCTCTATCTTAGTCATGAATGGAATCTTTCTGGCTGTCTTTTTGATATAATAGGAGAGTTGCTGATGATAGGCATCTGGTTTATTGCTGGATAATGTACAAATCCCATTTCCTCCTCCTTCTTTCTTCCTCTAAGAAGGGTCTTCAGTTAACACCAAATTGAGGTGGCTGGATGAATTAGGCATTTCAGGGCACTGCAGTACAATTCATAGAAAAGGGGCATGGTTCTACACCTCTTTGGCACCTCTGCCAAATGTACTATCCTTTCACACAACGGAGTGTAGCAAGGCAACCTGCTGTGCTGTGTTGCATGAAAGGGAGAGAGCAGAAATGCACCGAATCTACTAAGACATGGTGCATGCCTGTTCTCTTATAGCACTGGCCCACTTCAGGTAGCCTAACGTCAATGCATGCCCTTTTTCACCACGGTGTAAGGGGCACTACATTACAAGGAAAATAGTTTTTGTGCAGGAAGGAATACCTACCTGCACAAAAACAAACTACAACGGCATTTTTCCTCTATGTGCGCCGCATACTGCAGCACACATAGAAAGATGAAATAATAAGGAGAAAAAAGATTTTTCTCCATGTTACGCCATCCTCTGGGAGGCATTGTGATTTCAGGCAATCCCAAACCTCTGAAAATCTGGGATTGTGTGAAATCCATGGGCAGATGCATTGGAACGCCCATGTTCCACCCATGGAATGCCTTCCAGAATTAAATGTATGGCAATGCAACGCAAGCCACTGCATTGCGTTAATTATTTTTTTACAAAGTCATTCAATGCGGTGCAAATTGCCCATTGGGTGGCTTTGTAAATATCTTCTAGCATTTTGCATCATGGATGTGCCACAAAAGTGCTGCAACCGTGATGCAAAATGTTAGTAATTCTTAATGTTTGCGCACAAAGGCTAAGCCTAATATAAAGTGACAACGTCAGAACTTGATTGACAAAAAATGAACAATTGGGCAACGTGGAGGAGGGCCTGCACACGTGTAGATATGCACTGAATATTGCTTGGATGTTAAACTTTGAAGTCGAGCTCATGCATATGACGGTAAAGTCACTTTTACCGACGTTCCAGTGGTGCAATGCCCCCTTCCATATTTGCAAAGTGACATTAAGCCACTTTTTGTAGCTTAACACCGGTTTGTAAATCTGGTACCCTTTCATGCAGTGTTCAGCGTGAAAGGGGTGTGCAGTGGGTGTTGCTGTGGGTGTTTCACCATGACACCCGTTGCCTTTTCATGCGGCCACAGATTTACAAGGATCTGTAAATCTGAGGCAGCGACAAAAACTAACGCCATTCAAAAGCAGGTGTTAGATTAGTGCAATGTGGAACAATAATTTTATTTCTTCTTGTTTTTGCTTTTTGTATGTGTGCTTCAAAATGCAGCACACCAAGAAAGCGCAAAACCTCATTAATGATTGTTTATGTGCAGGAAGGCAGACCTTCCAGAACATAAACAATCTTCCCTGCAACCCAGGCACCATTGCACTATGGAGCAAGGGTGTCAGTGTTGGCACTAGGCAGCTATTTTTTTAGCCAAGGCTAGGGGAAACACAGGGGTGTGCTGTATCCTTGTAAAAATGGTGCATCCCTGCAATTTGGAAATGGCTCGGCGCCACGCTGCACCATTTCCTTATTAGTTTGCCCAGGTATCTTTCAAGACAATATGTAATAGATCCTATATATCTGTGCAACGTATATTCCTTGATGCCCCTTTTGAGGCACATACATTATTTAAAGCAAAATTCCTATTATGCACTTGACTTTCCATCCTTCAAGCAAAGTTCAAACTTATTTGAACATGAGATGCTACTTTCCAAAAAGGCAACATAAAATTAACATTTGTTCTAAAAATAGAAAAAAAAAAATAGTTCACAACTGTACAACAGTATTGAAAATAAAGGATGCATCAGAACTGAAACCTATCTTAAATGTATAAGTGGAATTGGCTTATAAACGGAAAAAATGTATTAGACCTTGTTTAAAAATAAAAAGTTATAAACTCCACTAGAAATTGAAGTGGTATTGATGTCTTGGCTTGCAAAATGTTGCACATTTGTTGCAACACATCCACCACGTTCTTGACAGCGTACCTTTTCTTCCAAACTCTAAATTAGGCCCTTAGTGACTGATTATAAAAGGTAACAATGTTGAGTCATTAAAACATTCTGTGTTGAGAGAAATACACCGAACTTCCTAAATGAAATTAAAGCATATCCAGTCCTTGTTGCTCTGAAGCCATGCCAATCTCAGATACGCTTTGTCTTTCCAAGATAACTTCACATAGTCTGTAGCATATTATTCCCAGACTATCTAACATTGAAGCACTAACATGGCTGGATATGCTTAGATTTCAAGGGTGGGTAAAACTAGTTGCAGGCAAGATAATGTGTTAGCACACCTGTCAACCATAGATCTGTGGGCGGAGGAAGATGGAGTGAATGCGGTAACAATGGGAAAAGAAGACAGATGCCAGAGAGGTTTGGATAGATATAAAATTCCTCGAGGTGTCGCAGGTAAGCCGTGCAGGGATAGTGGTAAAGGAGGAATGGTGTTCTAAGGACCTAGGTCGTTGCAGAGACAGAGTAGAAAGAAGACAGAGGCCAGTGAATGCACTGAAGAATGAACCATTGCTGCAAAAACAATCAGGGTGCTGCACGGGGTGGAGACCAGATGATTTACAGAACAGGTAAAGCTGGTACAGAGTTGAACATAAAAAAAGGTGAAGGGTAGGGTGAACATGAATGGAAATGAGTGCTGAGCTCAGTTCAGAGGCTGGTCAAATACCTAATTTATTTTTTCCGTTATGAGGGACAGACGCTGTGGTTCTTGCTTGCCTCAACGAAATTCTGGCTTGAGAATAATTCATATTTGTGAGTCTTCAATGAGGTGAGCAAGGATCCAGTGTAGATTTCATGAACGTGACTAAGAAACAATTGGTAGGGCCTGTTGAGCAAAGAGGGCTGACAAATAAATCTGTGTGCATCAGCACCACTTAACCTCCACATCCAATATTGCCCCCCTTAACCCACCAAGGGTGTGACACTTACACCTGTCCTTCAAAATGCCCGCAAACCTGGACATTTTGACGGAGAAGAATGGGACATTGCTGAGCCCCATAATTGCGATGGTCAGTCAATATCAACCACTAAGGCGCAGTTCCGAGCATGCAAGGCCATATTGGAGAATTTGATTTATAATCCATGATATTGCCATAGTTTTATATAGGAAATAAAGCATGTCTTATTTTTTCTTTTCCTTTTGCCACCGTTGTGTACTCATTTGTTGCAGGGATTCTGTGCACACAGAACTATGCATAGGATTATGGGACCTTAGTGTATAGAGACTGAGTCATCCTACCCCCTTAGTACCTATGAGCTCAGGACCGACTAGCTATAGTGTCTCTCTTGCTCTCCTACTCACTCACAGAGAAACAAGTGATTAGACACTTCAGAACACAACACTCCCAACTCTCTCAGGAATTGCGGTTACAAGACACACCCTTTTGCTCGCACTCTTGTACTTGTCCACAATAAGATCTGACAGAGACATGAATGAGTTTAAAATATTTATTTTAACTAATGTGCTCTAATATTCAGTATACGTGCCACAACAAGCAGGAAAATGCATAACAACAATATGGTAAGCACAGTAATTAGTCTGTATATCATGAAAGGAGCTGTCATTATAAAAAGACAGTGTAGGCTATTCTCCCCCCACTTGGATATATGCAAAATGATTATATAACAGAAGATCTCGGGGCGTTATCTGCAGACCCCTACCTTAGTCTATAGATGGTAGATCTACAGCATAGGTGCTGTCTTGCTCTTCTCCACAGAAAGGTCCCTCTCCAAGTATGTGCTCCCTATTTGTGTATTCCGATAAGACCAAAGTACGTATTCCCAAACAGCTGCATCAGAATGCTTTGTCTAGGTGCTATGGCCTGACCAGAACAGAATAACAAGGGGTATTGTTGTTCGACCTTGCTCACAATGTTCAGACTAAATCCCAGGAACCTGCAGAGTGTGAACACAGTGATAGGTTCTCACGGCAAAAGAGGCAGTTGCAAAATAAACTTGTATAGTAATGTGCTCATGCTTACTTAGAGAAGACGACAATGTGACCATGGGCCATGTGACACATTCTGTAGTGATTTTGAAGTCCATGACAAACTTTTTACAGTTATAAGGCATTAGCGATGCTCCCACTCTTTCAGAGCTATTTCTACTGAGTTCCCCACACAGACATCCAGCAGACATACCCTTGTATCCAGCCATTTTAGTGTGTGTATTGGAATGCTTTTGTGCTTGAGCGTTGTTGTAATCTGCTGATACTTCTTTAGTTACAGAAGCTGAAGGCATTTGAGATGGTGGTGCATCAGTACATTTTCTCTATACTTCATATCAATGACGTTTCAGTAATGAGCGGTAGACATAAAAAAAAATGTTGCCTGCCCACCGATTTCTTTTTAGGTCAGTGGGGGCTGGCGATAGCTGCCTTAGCTCACAATAAGGTTCTTATGTTGTGTGCTCCAAAGACCTTGATTTGAATGTCTTAAGGGGCCTTATGTATGCAATACCCTGAAGATTATGTTTGCAAAAATTAAGAGCCAGTGACTAATGTGATTCTGTTTAGGGCTGGTTTACAGTAAACACTGAAAATAAGCTTTTTGTTTGTTGTTGATTCTTAACCTAATCTCATCTAATAATGAGGAAATACTTTCCATTAATTTCCCATGCTTAAGCTTGTTTCGACATGCAAGATGTAAGCACAATGGCGCTGCCTAGAATTAGAAAACCACAGGCTGTCTTTGTGCACAGCCTGACATAACCATGGCCAATTTTCAGAGGCTCGCCAGAAAGAAATCGGAGTTCACATGAGAAAAATCGGTCCTTTTGAATATCGATAAAATGTGCATCGCAGGGACATCATAAGGATTTTGGGGGCCCTGGGCCAAACATATTTTGGGGGCCCCTGTTCAGCTTTGAATTTATGATCCAATTTGAGCCCTGTTTTGCACGCAGTTTCCGCTTCCTCAGCTGCATCAGCGATCCAGTTTGCATCATAGGCATTAGCCTGTATTTTCCTGATGCAAACGGACGTGTGAAGCCCACACGCCAAAGGCAAGCCTGTCTGTGCCCGTCGGCGTCCCAGAGGCGTCTGGCGCCGGCCATGCTGCCCAGTTTCCCTCCGATGAGTTTCTTCCACTATATTGCAACAGGAAAAAACTGCTTAGCCTTAGGTGGCTACCATTAGGTCAGTGTACAGCGGCTGATCCGAGCTTAGAGGTAGACTTTCAATGCAATAAGTCCAACTGGTCTCTCCTCCAGCCCAGATAACTCGCACCCAAGATCCTTCACCGCAACAATAAGTGTAAAAACAAAAAGAAAACAGAGGACTTAAAGCCACCCTTTTAAATTGTCGCTCAATGCCAAAGCATGAACTACATATTTATGGTCTACTTTTAGACGAACAGCCTGATCTTATATTTCTCACTGTAACCTGGCTGTCTGAAGCCTCCAACCCTACTATCACCTCGGCCATCCCTACGGGTTATAAAATCCTTAGGAGAGGAGGGACCGACCGAGTGGGAAGAGGGGCGGTGTCGCCATAATTTACAATAAAAAACTTGACTGCTCTCCCACCCACGATGGAAAATATTGAGGGCGCAGAGTCCTTAGGCTTCCGCTGTAATTTATCCTCCCATCATAGCATAGCTTGTTATTTACAGACCTCCCAAAGCAATTGGAAATATTAATACTACGCTTAATACAGCCACCACCTCCCTGGCCTTAAAATACAAAAACTGCCTTATTCTGGGAGATTTCAATATACATATGGACAATGTTAAAAAGACCCTCAAACAATTTCCTTGTTGGAGACGCTGCACGCCTGCAACATGTTTACATCTATTTCTTCGGCCACCCATGAGAGGGGAAATACCCTAGACCAAATCTTTTACAACTTTGACATATCAGTAAGCCTACCTCTTCCCATTACCTGGTCTGACCACCTCCTATTGAAATTCGTCAGTCCCAACTCTGCCACAGCCCCTCAGGGTTAGCAGGGCAGAGGGTCCCTAATTACAGGACGTTCCATAAAATATCCATTCTGATGTTAAGCAGGCACCCTCCATCGTTCCTCACTGGAGCTGTCTGGCTGCCCCGACCTGGACACCCTCTCAATAGATGCATGGCTCCGACCAACAATGGTGTGTGGAAATCGAAAATAATTGCTGTTAGCATGAGCTGAAGCCATCTTGGTTGTGGCATCCATTTTGTTAGCCATGTGATTCTTCTGTCTTAAATGTTGCTTGCATTTCTATTCTGCTTGAGTCATCAGCTTTAGTTAACTCCTTCTGGTCTAAGCTCAAGCAATGTATGAGCTCAAAGGGGCCTGTAGCTGCTAGAAGGCACCTGTTTGAAAATGTAACTGTCCATCATGTCTTACTGATGTAAGCAGTTCTGTTTCCCCTTCCACTTCGCTGACTAAGTGATATCCATCTCCCATGTTTGTCGATAACTATTTCTGTGAAGAACTGTACCTTCTATTTGAGTCTCCATGCTTACTCTGCAATAAACTCAGTATAAAAGGCCCATGGTCTGTGTATTCAAGCCACTACCTCCTGGAACAATTGAGGGTGTTGTATGGACGTGGTCTCCCCCATGAGTGAATAGACTTGTTCTTTGAATTCCAGCTTCAGTGCCAATCTCTTCTTAGTTGGTTTAAGGACCGATAAACAGAAAAGGGTGAACCCCTGCACCGGTGGGCCCCTAAAAAGGCTCATTTCCACAGTTTGGTGCTAAACTCGTGGGGCTCATCGGAGACGCTTCCGCCCGAAGGAGTGGTCTTGACTGAGGAATGGAATATTGCTGAGGTGGTACCCTGCATGAGGAGACCCTTGACTTTGCAGACCGAAGTGACTTTTCTGGTTTTCCTGATCTGACCCTGCAGGTGGTGGCTGGTCCCGACAGAGATTTCCTTTGGCGCACATTCTTGCAGTGACCATTAGGTCAACCAAGAGATTGGCAGTTGGGGGCTGGCGGTACCGGTTGTTTCCCGCTGCTCAAACAGGTCGGCCCCACCAGCTCCATGGTTTAACGATTCCCTAAGATCTAACAAAAGAAATTGTAGAAAAATGGAACAGAAATGGCGTAAATCCTATCTACCTGAGGACAGGAAGGTGTATAAAGACACCTTAAAAGCTCATTACATTCTCGGGAAGGCAGCCAAGAAAAACCTCTTTCAAACCAAGATAGAAAATGCCCAAAATAAGAGTAAGGAAATCTTTAGCATAGTTAAGTCCTTTACTGCCCCGAAACCAGACACAAAGGAAGGGCCATGCACAGAAGAATGGTATAAGCAAATAGCTCAGTTCTTCCACAAAAAGTTCTCCGTGATCCAACAAGCCTTCACTAACATCTCAGAGGAAGAACTGATCTACTACCTTAGTTCTAATAGCAAATTTCACCTCTTTGATCCTCCATATTTACTAGCTTTCCCTGAGTTTCAGCCTGAAGGGTCACTGACCCTGCTCCAAAGCATTAAGTCTTGCTCTTCTACCGACCCATGTCCAGCGAATATCCTGAACCTATTAGCTCCCACCATAAACCCCACGGTAAACCAGCTCTTTAATGCTTCCCTCTCCTCAGGCAACATGCCGAAATTATAGAAGAATGCTAAGATTCTTCCACTGATAAAAAAGGCTAACGCCAAACCGACAGACCCTGCTAACTACAGGCCAATCTCCCTTCTTCCGGTCCTCTCCAAAGTATTAGAGAAGCATGCAAACAAGCCCCTCCAAAAACACGTTGAAGATGGGAAGCTCTTTCATGAGTCCCAATCCGGTTTTAAGGCTTACTACAGTACGGAGTCCGCTCTGCTGGAAGTGACTGAATTTCTCAAGGGTAAGCTGGACCAGAGAGGCAAGGCTGTTCTGATACTGCTCGATCTGTCGGCGGCCTTCGATATGGAAGGCTCCTGGAGAGACTTGCTAACATCGGCCTGGGAGGGGTCGCCTTAACATGGATGTCATCCTTCTTGGCAAATAGATCTCAGGACATCTGGCTCCCCCCTTTCTCATCCCCGGTTCCGGCCATGAATGTAGGTGTCCCTCAGGGCTCCATTCTCAGTCCTACCCTTTTTAATATATATCTATCCCCCCTTGCATTTCTGGTAGTGGAAGAGGGCGCCAAAATGGTTTCCTATGCTGATGACACTCAGCTGATTTTTACCATGTGAAAAAGGAACTGACTTTGATGGGACAATGATTAGGTCTTGCCTCACAAAGGTTTTTAACTGGCTTAAGATCAGCTGAAGTGTAATCCTGACAAAACTGGAGTTGTTTTCTGTGGTAATCCAGAAACGCCTGACTGGAGCTCTTGGTGGCCAAAAGATCTGCCGCCGCCGCCCACGGAAAAGGAGAAAGTAAAAAACTTAGGAATTGTCATAGACAAGACATTCTTCATGCGCTTTCAAATCCAAAATCTAACTGGTGCTTGCTTTGGCATACTCCGGATGCTAAAAGAAATTCCTGCCACTGTTACCGCTTGAGAGCAGAAAGATCGTGGTGCAGGCTCTGGTGACATCAAAGCTTGACTGTGTCAACAGCTTGTACCTCGGTCTTCCCAAATCCCTTATCCAGTGCCTACAAGTGGTACAAAATGCAGCAGCCAGAGCCATCCTGAGACCTCAACCCAGATCTAGTATGACCACTATTCTTAAGTCTCTACACTGGCTCCGCATTAAAGAACGGATCGACTTCAAAGCGATGACCATCTTCTTTGAAGCTTTCCAAGGCTTAGGAGCCGGCTACCTAAATAAACGTGTTAATCGCTTCACAACATCTAGACCCTTAAGAGCTTCCAATGCCAACCTGGACATCGTGCCTAAAATATGCCGTGCCCACACTGGAGGCAGATCCCTCGGCTTTCTAGGTGCAAAATTGTGGACTAGACTCCCTGAGTCTCTGAGACTAACCACAGACCTACTCTCTTTCAGGAAGAACTTAAAAACCTGGCTTTTTAATAACTGATGGGTTTTTTACGCACGTTTCCCTCCCGCTGTCACTCGCCAGTACACTCTAGTCTGAGTAGCTGTGCGCTTTATTAAATACACTTTTTCATTTCATTTCATTAGGTCCCTGACTATGCAGAGGAACACTTGTCCAAATTCTATGAGTCTTATTTATGAGGCCTTGCTTCACTTTTATGATGCCGGTGCGTCACCTTTTGTGACACACCAGCAGCGTAAAAAATGTGCCATGTTGCGCCCTATTTACAAAGTGGCGCATCTAGGCAGATGCGTCACTTTGTAAACCCCTGCACCATATTATACCTGCGCCAGGTATAATGTATGCAGGGTGGGTGTTCCCTCGGAAAAAGCCTTGTAGAAGTGCTGCATTGAAATCTATGAGAACTCAGTGCGCCACTTCTTGGACGCTATTGCGTCAATATCTTACACTTGCCTCAAAGCAGCCGTAAGACTGATGCAGGCCCTTTCACATGGGGCTTGCCCCATGTGAAAGGACGCATTGCTGGAGTTGCGCCTATTGTCAGACACACCCCAGCAATGCATCACTTTTGCGCATACAGATAAGTCAGAAATACTGATGTATGTGTAACTCCTTGCGACATGATGCGTCATACAGTAAATATGACGCATCCATCATGTCGCAAGGAGGGCACGCTAAAAAGTGCTGCATCCCTGTTTTCACACAGTGATGCATCACTTCTCATAAATAAGGACCTACATGTATTTACATCTAATATTCAGGGATAGTTATGTGTTTTTTCAATATTGTAACACAGCAGCAGCTCGCCAATATACTAACTAATCTCTGTGACGCCCTCCCATTTCTTATATGTTAGGCCTTGTTTTGATCTAAAAGAAACTTTTTTTATGTATATTGCATGAAACATAAACACAACAATTCTCTGCAAAATGTCTGTACTAGACCCTCACACATCAGGTACACAAAACATAAATTAAAAGAAAACAGTATTTAAAACAACCTGTTTAAGAAATATTCAAGGTCATTAGGGCAAAACTCTGGAGAATGCCGATTCTCCAATTATTATGCAGAGAGAATCTTAATTTCATTAAAGACTTACGGAGGCTAACATTATGCAAATACTTTTATTTGCTGCCCCAACATGCAGCCCTTTAACCCCTTCCCCGCTCATGACGGAACCGTTCCGTCATGAGCCACGGTTGGCGTGTGCTCATGACGGAACGGTTCCGTCATGACAATCCTGTTGGCGGCCGCTCCGCCTGCGCGGCGCTGTTTCCCCGCCTGTGCGGGGCGACAACGCAAATGGGCGGAGTCATGACGGAACCGTTCCGTCATGAGCACAGCTCAACTGTGGCTCATGACGGAGCGGCTCCGTCATGAGCACAGGCCCACCGCGCTGCCCCCCTGCCCCCCCAGCGCTGCAGCGGAATGTCCGCAGCAGCGAAGGGGTTAAAGAACGTAAATACATCACAATAAATAGAACATTAACAACATCATAAGTAGACAGTGCACACTTCCATCTTCCTCTTGGGCTGCAATGACACAGGCGCACACCGTGGCAATCCAGTTGCTCCTAAACATTGTTATCTAAGAAAAAACAAGAAAAACATTGTATGGTGAAAGGTATAGGGATGGTAAATATAGAAATGATAAAGAGAACAATAGATAATAGATAAAATGTAAGAAATACAATATCAACGTATTGAAAGATAAAAAGTACAAAACCCAAACCTCTCTCCAGGGAGAGGAGGGTGGGATAATGTTAGCCTACGTAAGTCTTTAATGAAATCAAGATTCTCTCTGCATAGTAATTGGAGAATCGTCATTTCATTACAAGACCGGAGGCTACCATTATGCATGTTTAAAGCCATGTAGAACTACACTGCTAACATGCTCTATTGGTCTCAAATAGAACTTTGATGAGGTATCTGCATTAGACCAATCTGCTGCTTTAAGTATTTCGGGCAGGGATCCCCCGGCCCAAAATACCTTGCTAGCCATAGCTCCCCTAGAAGAGTGAGCTCCAAATCTAGAGAGATCCACAACAGCCTCATGCATAATCAAACAAACCAATCTGGCTAGGGAGGCTGAAGAGACAGGTCTAAAAGGACTAACATAAGACAAAAGAAGTTGATCAGTACCAACAGATCTAAAAGTAGAAATTTTGTTTTCATAGCACGTCATGCAAGTCACAACACACAGTTTTTCACACTCATGAAAAGAGGTATAGAAGACGGATTCTGACATTGTTTTAGTTGTTTTCCAGATATCGAAGTGAACACAATTGGAGGAGTAAAACCTATTCGAAAGTTCCAAAGCTTTAATGTCTGAGACCCTTCTAAAACAAATCAGACACAAAAGAGTCGCCAGTTTCATGGAGATCCTTTTAAGAGAGAGTAAATCGTTGACAGGCAAGAAAAGGAAGAGATTAAAGATAAGGTTAACTTCCCAAAGGCATTCATAACGAGCCTTGGGAGGTCTCCTTAATCTAACACCCTTCATAACCCTTTTGATTAGAGGGTTACTACCAATAGCAAGATTATTAATCAAAGCATGGCCGGAAGAAATTGCTGAACTGTGGCAATTTAATAGTTCTATAAGAAAGACCTGACTCAAAGAGATAGACAAGGTAGTTGGCTACCTGTTGTAGAGAGGCCTGTACGGGATCCAGATCCCTTTCCAGGCACCAACAGCACCACTTTCTCCTAACACCTGTGTACCTCTTCCTGTTTTCCTGGTGCCCATGAATCTTCCAAAAGGCTCCTAGCCTCTCCTGAAAGGTCAGAATATCTGCCTGAACTCCTGAGATCCTCCAAACAAGAAGCTCCATTTTCCCTTCTAGAATCAAAGGATGTTCTTCTCCGTCTAGACCCTGGAGAAGGCCTAAAGATGATGGGACCAACTGTGGAAAGTCCACCACTAACTCCATTACCCCGGGGTACCAAACCTGGGATTTCCAGAAGGGTGTTACAAGAATGATGGAGCAGGGCTCCAGTCTCACATTCCACAACAATCTCTGAATCATTTTGAAGGGGGGAAAGGCATAACCCTTGATCCCTTCCCAAGATTGGAGAAAGCATCTACCTCTGATGCATTAGGGTCGGGTCTCCAACTGAAGTAACTCTGAACTTAGTGAGTTAGTCTGCTGGTGAACAGGTCTATTTGAACTGGACCCCATAAGTCCTGAATCAGGGAAAAAATCTTGGGATTCAATTTCCAATCGCTGGAATCGTGGAAATAACGAGAATTCCAGTCTGCCCTCAAATTCTGGATTCCTGGAATGAATTCCGCCCTGAGGGAAATCTTTTGATCCCAACAAAAATACCAGATCCGCTTGGCTATATCTGAGAGATTCTTGGATCTCGTGCCCCCCAGGCGACATATATATGAGACAGACGAAAAATTGTCTAAGCAGATTAAGATATTGAAGTTCTTTGGAAACTCTTTGAGGCTCATAAGTGCATTCAGAGCTGCCAACATCTCCAGGGAGTTTATATGAAGGGATTATTCCTCTTAGGACCACCTCCCACCGGTCTCTAATTTGTTTAGGCGAGCACCCCAACCGCGGTTGCTTGCATCTGATTCTAGGGTAAAATCTGGAAGATTTCTGAAAATAGCTTTCCCATTCCAAGCTTGAAGGTTTTTCCACCACTAGTGAAGATCCTCTCGAGCTTCCTCCGAGAGGGGAACCGAGTCTTCGTACCACAGACCTTTCCTCAAGCCTAAAGCTTTTAGTCTTTGTAAGCCTCTGTAATGAAGCGGACCGGGTGAAATAGCTTGGATGGAGGATGATAGGAGACCTAGAACACTGGCTAGGACTTTCAGACGGATTCATTCTTTTGAAAGGATAAACGAGACATGTTTCTTTATCTTGGTAACCTTTTTCTGTGGAAGGATTAGGTTGGAAAGAATAGTATTTACCTGGAAGCCGATGAATTCTAATTCCTGTGTAGGGACCATGATAGATTTCTCTATATTTATGATGAAGCCCAGGTTCTGAAGGAGGTCTACGGTCATTTGTAAATGTACCTGGATTACCAAACTGTCTTGAGACATAATGAGGATATCGTCTAGGTGAATTTTTATGCGAACCCCCCTCTCTCTGAGATAAGAGACCACTGGCCACAGGACCTTGGTGAAACACCAAGGTGCTGAGGAAAGGCCGAAGGGGAGACACTGGAACTGATAAAGGGTCTCTTTCCAAGTAAAACAAAGGTACTTTCGACAGTCCTCGTCCATGGGTATCGTAAAATAGGAATCTTTGAGGTCCAGTTTTACTAGCCAATCCTTGGCTTGCAAAATGTCCCTCAAAAGATGGATACCCTCCATCTTGAAGTGTTTGTACATTAGAAAGTTGTTCAAATATTTTAGATTTATGACAGGACGCCAACCTTTCTCCTTTTTGACTAGAAAGATAGTACTTAGATAGCCTTTCGAAATCTCTGAAAAATGGATCTTTATAATGGCTTCCTTTTCTAACATTTGGGAAATCTCCATTTCTATCAGCTTTGAATTTTCCGTGTCTAAAGTCATCTCCCTTGGAATCTTCATCTGGAATGGTTCTTCCCAAAAATCTATCTTGAACCCCACTACTGTTTCCAAAACCCAGGGGTCTCGAGTAATTCTTGACCAATTGTGTGCAAAATGTTTCAGTCTTCCTGCCACCTTTAAGGGGAAAGAAGACTTCTGGCTTACCTTTTAGGTTTGATTGGTAGATCTGGATCTGCCGCCGCGGGACCTTGAACCCCTCCCTCTTTGGGGATAGAATTTTGAGTTGGAGCCGTAGCCTCTATTAAAACAGTATGAGCCTCTTTCATCTTGGGGATAAAATTGGGACCTGTATAAGCTTCGGCAGACAGACTGTTCCCTCCTGTCAACCCTTCCAAAAATTGCGTGGCCTCCAAAAACTCTGCACTAGACTGGGCTCTACTGAGAGCGTTAAAGGTGGACACATTCTTGCCCAGGGATTGAACAAAATTGTCTCCAAATAATAAACCCTTTGCGTCACACATGTCCTCTCTGGTGGAAAGATCGGCGAGTTTGGGGTTCATTCTTGAAAGAACCGCTTTCCTGTGCTCTGTAATGAGGCTGGCATTGGCGTTACCAACTAAGCAAATTGCTCGCTGTGACCAACCTCTTAAAAGTTCAATATCGACCAGGGTATCGTTGGTCCTTGCCTCTTCAGTCATATCAAGAATCTTGGACAATGGCCCGAGAACGTCGAGCAGTTTGTCCTGGCATTGCTTCAGACATTTTTTGATTCCTTTTCTGGAATCCCTCCCAGATTTAAAGAGAAAGGTGATCAGTTTGAGATCCAAATTAGGGGTGTTGCAGATCTTGTCCTCCGAGGAGGGACGAGGGCACTCGTTTTGCATAAGGTTGCGTGTTTCCCTATCTAGGGGTTTCCTCACTCTCTGAGAAAGATATTTTCCGACATGGTCCATTGGCCACCATTCGGAACTGCGAGGGTGGCGCATAGCAGTCGGATTAAACATCTCCCCACCAAGGGGGTCTTTAACAATGGTGGACGGCTGATTCAGGTTCTCAGCAAGATCCTCCAAGGTATGCTGAGGATCAAAAATGAACGTATCCATTTCTAAATCCTCATAGTCTGGGGATTCACGATAGAAGTGCAAAGGATCATCATCAAAGTCATTTGCACCGTAAAGGTTACCTTGATTTGTCATGCCGCTATGGACAACTCTTCTCTCTGTCCCTAGGTATTGGGATTTCTCCTTTGTGCTGCCATGAGCACTGACATCTATTGTAGCGCCAGGGCTACCAACATCAAATGTACTGGTAAGTGCTTCATTCATATGTTTCCTTGACCAAGGAAATTTTCCCCTTTTTTTAGGGCCTAAGGTAGAGGGAAATTCTCTGTCCGAGAAAGAAAAATAAATCTCCACGACAGGGGACACCCTCTTTCTTTCAGTTAAAGCGGCATCAACCACTTCCCTGACGGGAGACTTAAGTTCTTCCCCAATGAGCCTCTTCAGGTTATCACCCAGTAGTTCCTTAGGGGACTGTTGTGGGTTGTTAGCGTCAGGATTAATTTTTATTCTCAAAATATCTGAGATGTATATCAGTTATAAAAAATAAAGTGCCCTTTGTAAGGAGTACTCACAGTTTGTGGAGAAATCACGCTTGAAATCAGCACACTGACTTTAAAAGGAATATCCGATTACTCACATTAAAGGAAAAGCATCCAAAGTCAAAATTCAGTATATTGTATGGCCACTAGGTGGCGATTGTGCTATTTTGTACTGAATTAGTGGGACGGAAAGAGGCTCTGGCTCGGACAGGCACCGTTACGCGCTCGAGAGAAGAGCCGTAACCTTGGTAACCTGACACCGAGCCGGAGGAGAGCGAATTGATGCCAAGAAACACATGGGAATAATGGCACGCTCCCGCGTCTCCCGGCAGGTTGCTCAGAGACGCGGGAGTCAAAGGACACAAGCGCCGCTCCCGTCAATTTCCTTTTTTAAAATTTTTTTTTATTCAGTACACAATCAGAATAAATAGGCTCAAAAAACAGATCTAGGTCCGCAAAACGGACGCAAGGCTTAAAATCGCGCCCGCTTGGGGAAAACGATTCAATTACGTGCCGTCGAGCGGCAGGTTGTGAACTTGTTGGCAATAAAGCACTTACCTGCTCCTTCTGATGATCGCAGCACGATCAGAGGGAAGAAGGATCGAAACGCATTCCCCGCCATAAATCGGACAGTGGATGAAGGTTGCTGTAAAGAAAAGTCAATTACAGAATTAAGGCAAGGTAGGACAGTAGTCCAGAGCTTATATTAAAGTAATACTTTTTATTGCATAATAAAGTAGCACAAAGAATATCAAATTAAAGAACAGTTAGAGAAAGTAATGCCACTTAATGAAAAGAGTACTTAGCTGTGTCAGGAGCAGCGAACAAAAGAGGAAGATGGGAGTGTGCACTGTCTACTTATGATGTTGTTAATGTTCTTTAAAGGGCTGCATGTTGGGGCAGCAAATAAAAGTATTTGCATAAAGGTATCCTGCGGTCTGGTAATGAAATGGAGCTGACTCTGTCAGGGGGCCCCCTGAAAGGCTGAGGCCCTGGGCCAGAACTTACTTTACCCATGCATTAAAACGTTTGTGGTGCATCATCTCCTTTTCTTTGCAGCCAGCATGTTTACTTTATTTCTAAAACAGCAGCTAGAATCTCTTTCCTAGAAAATCATGCACATTTTCACTGCCACAAATTAATTTTCTTGCAGATGGTGTCAGAGTACACCGCTCAGCTCAAACAGTTATTATTTGATTTACTGTTTACAGTGGTTTATTTACATTAAGTAATAAATTGCACATCATTATGTACACTTTCACTTGATTAATGATGAAGATGATGCATGTTTAGCAAGATCTTACACAGAATACTTACAATAAAGGCTTCTCACTAATGGGTGTCAGCGTCTAAGAAGATGGCAACATTTTTCAATGTGACATGAATACCCTTATGTTTGTGGATCAAAAGGATATGTTCTAAATTCCATTTAGACAAAAACTAATTATACTTCAGGTCCTTCTAACACTTTCTATTCCCAAACACTATCAATCTCTGTAATGCTGCGCTATGTTATATTATTTATACATTGTTGCTTATATTTTTTAGTACATTAATCAAAATGGTTTAGAAATGTCAACTGACAACCCAAGAGCAAGCATTGATTGAAGTCATTGGCTTTGTTGTTTTAATCAGTTGAAGTTCGTCTTCATGGTTTGATGATTTTGTGTGGATGGATTAATGTGTGAAGGGTGCAATGTTTGGATGCACAGATTAGTGATTCAGTGCATACACTGGATAAAGAGGTTAAAGTGCATGTATTGACGAATGAGGATTACATGCATAGTTTGATTTAGGAATATGTTGATAAATGAGTGCATGCATGACCAGGACTCATTTGAAAGCTATATATAGCCTGGGAATATGATTTGCCATCAACATACTGACATGTAAAGGGCATTTAAAAGGGATTTGTGCTAAAAGGTGCGGTGGACAGTTCTTGCAGCAGCTTGGGGGTAATTGACCCCGTCTGACTCCCGGCACATCAGGGGACTCCATCCCGCATCTACCAGAGCACCAGGAGGCACAGCTGCAGTGCATTGTTCTTGATGAGGTGGGGCCTTTCCAACAAGTGCTGAAAAGCGCTACAGCAAGCCAGCTGTGCAGGGCAGTCCTTGCGCTAACTTTGGGGTAGTTGACTCTATCGGACCCTCAGCACATCAGGGGGACTCCATCCACCAGAGAGCCAGGAAGCGCAGCTGCAGTGCATTGCTCCTGAGGGGGTGGAGACTCTCTGACGAACGCTAAAAAGCGATACTGCAAGCCCGCTGTGCGAGACATTCCTTCCGAGAGCTTTGGGGTAGTTGACCCTCTCGAACCCTCAGCGCATCAGGGCACTTCATCCCTAATCCAGTAGAGTGCCGGGAGTTGCAGCTGCAGTGCATTGCTTCTGAAGAGGGTGAGGCCTCCCCAACAAGAGCAGAAAAGCGCTACAGCAAGCCCATTGCGCAGGACGACTGGGCCACGGGCAGCCGGATGAACCTGGGCCGGGACACCCTCTAGGCTCCATTATGCGGTGGACTTATTGAGTTACTGTGCATTAATTGTTTCATTTCCCCTTTTGTGGATCATGGACTGATGGTTCGCTGTGTTACTTGATGTTGGCCTGGACTAGGGTCTTGTATTCTTAGCTTGTACCACTCCCTGGAGGAGGGGCACAGTTTGCTGTTTTTAGCCTTACTGCCTCAGTGCTATATAGCTGATTTGTTGTGTACGTTGTCCCGAACCGAGATTAAAAGTATGTACTAGGAGGCTGTAGCTGTGGATATAGCGACTAAGAGTGAAGGTAGCCTTACAATGTCCTTTGATCGATTTTAAACCTTGCATGCACTATGATGCAACTATCAATGAAATTGTACCTTCTCTGGTGCGCAAACTATACCTGCAGTTCAGATATGGCATCCTCCTAGTTAAAACGTTTACCTCAAAATGGATTATTGAGAGGGAGGGGGACAATCACTGTCCAGCATGCGGAGGGGGAAGGAAACATTGGAACATATATTGTGTTTCTATCCTCAGCATAGTAGACTCCAGGCTAAGTGGATTGTTCCCCTCTGTAAGAATTTAGGTACCAGGAGTCATCAGGTTGCATTTAGAATTGTAAGAACTAGTACAAATAGGCTCCATGTTTTTGGTCTGGCAAAATTTCTTAAGGCTTTTTGGCAAAGCCGTACTAAGCGCCAACAAAATGTTGTGGATGTGGGGTCGATGTGACCCTCGTCTTAGCACTGAAAGCAGGATAGGGGACTGTGGATATGGAAATGTAACTTTGATCCTAAATTGGATGATCTGCCTTTTTATAACCTATTGAAGCCTGTTTTGTATGACAATAACTTGTAGATCTTTGCTTTTAGCCTGTAAATATGCCTTTTATACATATTGGTTTGTTTTAATATTTGTATTTCTCTTCTTGGTAACAGCTGGACTGTTTTGTATGTATTTTGTACAGTGTTTTATATCTTCTGTGCTTTGACCTGTGTGATCGAAATCAAGTATTTGATGATGATGATGCTAAAAGAAGCCTACAATGTGGCACATTGTACCCATTTAAACAGAACCAGGACGTTGCCACATGTGGGAAACATCATGCAATTTTTACCAGAGAAACATTGTGCCTGGCGTGCTTTCATGCAAAAGATTCCAAACATACATAGGTAATTACCTCAATTGCACCAGGACCAGAACTAGGCAGAGCGAAGTACAATAATCCCATTAATGTAACTATATCAAGTTCATGCCTGCAGTTGGTTCATTCATGCTGGGGTTGCGTACAGTCTGCCAAGAATTACGATAATTTGTCTGGGTCGCCATCATGCCAGGGCCAGCATTGTCTCAGAAATGGGTGCTGTTAGACCTGGCACCATTGGGGTGGGTTTCCCCCGGTATTTTTGCCTTTGCCTCCTGTGTTTTTGCTGTGTGTTGAACTTCGTTTTGCTGGTCTAGATGCTTTGGGCACTTTGCCACTGCTGTTCAGTGCCAAAGTGCAAGTTCTCCCTTTGTAAATTGTTGTTATGGATTGGTGATTCCATGATTGGCATATTTGATTTACTAGTCACTCCCTAGTCCAGTGCACAGTGTGTTCGAAGAACCTGTAAATCAAATGCTGCTACATGTCTGTAGCACTGTGCCACCCACATAAGCAGCCTGTAAATGTAACTCAGGCCTGCCATTGCAGAGCCTGTATGCAGTCTGGTACTGCCATGTCGACCTGGCAAGTGCACCCACTTGCCAGGCCCTAATCTTCCCTTTTCTTACATGTTAATCATCCCTAAGGTAGACCCAAGGTACCCCTGTGGGCAGGGTGCAGTGTATGTGAAAGGTAGGACACGCCCTGGTGTGTGTGTGGCATGTCATGCTAGTGAAATACTGCCAATTTGGTTTTTCACTATTGCAAGGCTACCTTTTTCCGATAGGATAGAATGGGGAGTTTGCGTTAAACATCTTATACACATAATTACCCCTGGGAACAAGGTAAGAAAACAAAATCTAGTATGCCTGAACTCAGAATGTTAAAATTCTTCTTTTAGTGAGGGGGATTTTTACATTCTGTGTTTGAAAATAACACTTTTAGAAAGTAGGTATTTTCTTGCTTAGCCATCCAGTGTGCCTCTCCTAGGATGTGTATTGTCTGGCTTTGAAGTGACAGGTGCTGGGGAGGTGCAGTGGCTCCAGAGTGTCTGGATGGGTCAGGGCTGGGCTGCATTTAGAGTAGGAGGAGATTTCCTTTCACCCGAATGGACTTGGTTTGCCTTCTACAATGCTGTCTCCACCTCCTGCCAGGAGGCTGCACCGGAGACGACAGAACTAATTTTGACTGAGCACCGGCCTTCTCTGCCACCAGATAACAAATGATTTTACTGTATAAAAAGAGGGGCCCAGACCCCAGACTTTTAGATCCCTTCTGGGAAATCAAGAGGAACCTTTGCCAAGGAGACGAGCTGGAGAAACTGAGGAGGAGTACTTCCCCTGTGCTGTTTGCTGTCTGGGGTTGGCCTGCAGAGGAAAGGGAAAAGGACTTTTCTATTTGCTGTGTCCGCTGCTTGAGGAAGATCGCCAAGGGCTTGAAGAAGAGTTTGCCTCCTGTTCTGAAGTCTCAGGTACACAAAGACTTCACCCCCAGCGCCCATGAACTTCCTTGCTGGGTGTTCCGACCTACTAAGACCTCTGGAAGTTGTCTGGCTGTTGGGAGCTGGAAAAGGAATGCAGCAACAAGAAGCGTGACACATCTGTGCCTGTTTCTGATGCATCGCCGAAGAAACCGACGCAGCGCCTGCCCACTGCTCGAGAAATTGCGCATGCCGCATCGAGTCCATGATCACTGTATTGATTTTGACGCAAGCCCTGCTATTCAACTGCAAGAGTCTACGCATCCTCCCTGATCGTTGCATCGCATCAAGGCGCCAAATCTTTCTCATCGTTGGGGGACGCAGTAAGAAACCGATACATCAACTCCCCACTCAATAAGAAACCAACGCATCACCTCCCCTGCGCAGCAGTAAGGAACCAGTGCATCACCTTCCGTGCGACCCTTTTTGTTTGTTTGCACGACACATCCAAGGTACTTTGTGTGAACCCTGTTGCATCTGCAATTTGCTTTGAACTGAACTATTTCTACCATTTGAAAGTCATATTTTTATTACAGTATTGTATATTTTCGTCGTTTTGGTCTTGTTTGGTTTAAATAAAGATTACTTATTTTTCTAAACTGGTGCGGTGTCCATTTGTAGTGTTTTCCATGAGTTACTGTATGTGTTCACAAATGCTTTAAATTCTGCCTCTGAGATAAGCCTGTCTGCTCGTGCCAAGCTACAAAGGGAGTGAGCAGGGGTTATTTTAGGAGTGTATCCCCCTTACTCTGACTAGGAAGAAGGACCCCTACTTGGACAAAGGTACCTACCTCTGCCAACTAGAGAACCCCATTTCTAACAGGTGCTTTGAGAAATCCCAGTTGGAGGCTTCCAGGGAAGTCAGAAGATAGTAAATCTCAATTGTAATAAATTGGGTCTTTCACCTTTGGTGTCATGGGACCCTGTTCAGAGAACCACCAAAGTGGGAACTGGTTTCTCTTTTTTAACAATTGACCATCAGGGTTGTGCAATAGAAGATTCAGTGCTTACAAGGGGGAGAAGCTTTGGGCTACAGACTCAATACTCCCTGCGCTACAACAAATAACACTTAATACATCACTATCAAGCAAGTACTGTTTCTTATAAAAATGAAAAATACTTTACACATAAAACTAAATATTATGCACAAATTAACAAATATTTAGAGAATGACCTTTAGGGGCACCTAACTCAGAAATGTCACGGCAGTCAAGTAACCCCCTTGACCATTACCCCTGTATACGTGAGGCATTTCTAGTGTTCTGTGCACCAGAAGCCCTAGCCCCTTAAACACAACACCTTTATCTGTCTAACACGAAGGTTGTAATAATTGTAATAATTAAAGGTCAGGCCTACTGGCTATATCAGGGCTCCTCAAAGTAATCAAAGGCAGAATTTAAGCCCTTCAAACATGATATATTTAAACAGGACCGAACAATTCTTATATTCCTGAAATATGAACTGACTGCACTTTCCTTGATATTAAAAATGGGTAGGATTTTAACATTCCTTTCCATTAATTTCTCCTGTAAACATAAAGCATTATTACACAACATTTCACTGCCAGAGTCTTATTTCTGTATTTGCACATTTGTTAAGCAACCTCAGACAACCTACCAACAAAGATCAATGCACTCCAGAGGCTTTTTCCTAAAGCCCCAGCTCTAGGAGTGCTCCATTGTGTAGAGAAACAGTCCGATGGCTACCCCAAGATTAAAGTTATGGCTCTTGGGGCACCTGGCATTTTCCTGGAAGCCCCCACAATCTGTGCCAATCCCTGCTGTTGTGCCCCTGCTGGTCTGGACACCACTAGACTAAAATGAAAAGTCTTTGAACTAAGCCTCTTCGGATATCTATGTCCTCAATGCTGGCAACTGCTGCTCCCACTGCCCCTGTGGCCCAGGAGTAATTTTCGAGAGCTGTATGATGGCTTGTCCCTTTGGGCACAGGGACTTCACAGGGGTCAGCAAGGTCCCTCCAGGGTGCGCTGGTCTCTGCCTGTTCACACAAGGTGGTGCTTTCTACATGAGCGGCTCCTGTCAGGTAAAGGAGGCGGGCGGGGTAAGGGGTGGGTAGGACGGAGACATATAAAAAAACTGAACTTACCTGCCCCCTCCAGCATCGTGTTGCACTCTTCTGCTCCTCTCCGCTGCAGACTGACACAGGCTCCCAGCCTGCCCTTCGGCCAATCCTAACCTGATCTCATGAATGAGAGCAGCTTCAGGATTGGCCTGAGGGCTGATGATTTGTGCTCCAGGAATGACTGGGAGCCTGTGCCTGATTTCTCCAACCTCAGCAATGCAGCTGGGATTAGAGAGAGCTATACTGGGCATGTGGGTTTGGCCGGCCTCAGAGGGATGGGCAAACCCACATGCGCAGTGAAAGCAGTGCCCCCAAGCCTCGGTATGGGCAAAATAAAATGATAATTAAATGGGTTTTAGACCCATTTCTTTATCATTTTATTTTTCATGTATTTGAGAGTGCTGGCGGGGGGTGAGGCTCCTGGACGCTGGCTTTCTGTAGTTGTTTAACTATAAAACTGCTAGACACAGTTAGACTTTTCTTTCAGGCCAGAGGCCTTGATACAGGCCGTGTAAGCCCTTCATGGCAGGGATGGTGGGGGGGCAAACAATTGCTGCCAGCATGAGCCCTTTTGTGACTTTTGTGATAGGGTTTGTTGTGTTTCATACCTGATGGTGTGGTCCAGCCACCAGGAATTATTTTGCAGGGCTATCCTGGCCTCTAAATTCTCAGATAGTCTTTTCTCATGATGTGTTTAATTTCGACTGTTCTTCCTCTGTTGAAGGTCAGAACCTGTCTTTCTTTCTTGAGCTCCTCATAGCTTGGCTGGTCATCTCTCAGTAGCAGCCCCTCATGGCCGTCAAAGCAGAGTACACCAATTGCTTGCACTTCCCAAGTCCTACCACCTCCTGTCCACTAGCAGGCCATCTGAATGTCTTATAGACATCTTGTATACCTCTTCCCAGGGCACTTCATCCATAACAGGTCCACAGAAGTCTAAGGGAAGCCTTTGGTTTAGTGTCCTTAGTAAGCCTACCGTCAACTGGACTACAGAGTCAGTCTGGAGGGCATTGATGCTGGCTCTGGAGACAGAGGATATACAGTGCAAGAAAGATACAAGCCCGGAGTCCTCTACTGGCAGGGAGTAGTCCACATGAGGTACATCTCCCCTCCTCTGTAGTCCCCTCTTTTTCCAAGTCTCTGCACTTATGCAGAGGTTTAAAAGTGGAGATGGAGCATTGTAGAAGGTGGGTGGCCCTAAATAATCCAGTGATGCCTCATTACCCCTCCATCCTGACAAACACTTCAGAGCAGCCCAAATCCTGCACGGCATGTTTGTTATTTTCACAATTGCAGAATCAATCTATGGTTTGCAAGAGCTATCTCGGTGCCATAGCCCCACCCCTAACTGACACTACAAAAGTGGTTCTGTCAGTGCAAAACCTTTAAGGAAACCCTGGCATGACTGATGCCATAGTTCAGTCTGATCCCACTTTCTACCTTTGAGAAAGGCATGCCCTGGCTTGTCTGTGGCGTGTCAGTGATTAATGCAGATTTCTCTCTCGTCCTTTTCTTCTACCAGGAGGAGAGTAATCACACCAAATGGTTCATAACAATATATAGGCAACACTCCATTAGTTATGAAAAACCATTGTCTTCAAGCAATGGCTGTTCAACGTGGTAGATAAATATGTTGCTGAAGTTTAATTGTGACTGAGGAGGGCTCCTCTGAAGGCATAGTGATCTCATTCATGCAGGCAGAGATATCTTAATATGGCAGGGGGTCAGCTGCCAGGATGGCAAAGCCTACCTAAGCCACCCCGGCAGCTCAGCGGGCCTCCCACCAAAACTCTGAAGGAGACTGATGCTGTCTTCTTACCTGAAGTGATACCACACTCTTATAAAATGATGGGTATAATAGTCCCAGCACTTCAACAATGGAGCCTGCTCATTGAAGTAGTCCACCTGTTCTTGAGTCAAGCGGGTCTTTTGATGCCATATTTCCATCATAATGAAGTCCGTTGAAAGAACTAGTTTGGAAGCTGGAATCAATACTCTTAGAAGATTCAGATTATGGACATTTATTTTAATTGCTATTAATTGAATAGTACTGTGACGCTTGTCTGCCGGTTGTTGCTACTCTAAGGGAATACCTGTCCCTGGACACTCTGCCCCACGAAGAGGGGCAAGAGCACCAATCTCGCGCTGAAAAACGCCTCATCACTCTCGTGTCGCGGAACACTTGCCCGCCTGTTGTTGCAGCTCTAAGGGACTACCTGTCCCAGGACACTCTGTCCCAGGAGGGACGCGCCAGGCTAAGCCCGGGCCAGAGGCAGGTCCGTACTTGCCTGTCATTGCCAGGAAGAGGCAGGGCAGGGCCTCCCCCCTTTCGTCCACACTCCGGAACTTGCCTGGACCCTGTTGCCTAAATGCAAAGTCCTGTGTTCATGTGCTCACTTTTATTTTATCGTGACTCTTGAGACTGGACTGTATCACTCCCGCACCTGAAGTTTACTTGTCCAGGACACTAACAGATTTGTTACTGTTTTTTACGTGCTTATTTGCCCAGCCCTTCAGATGTTTTTGCCCACAATGTCCATAGAACCATTAGAGCTATTCTTTGATATTGATACTAGTTGCTTCTAATCTTTTGTCGAACTAAAGTCTAGTACCACATCGATGCAGACCGAGGGTGTGAGTATAAGGTGACTCCAGTTGGGGTGGGTTCCCTAGCTCACTCTTAAACACCAGAGGAGCCAATAGACCACCATAAGCCTAGTGTCACCTTATCCTGGAAAAGCCACCTACAGGGAAAATTTGTGGAGGGGGCAGGAGCCTCAAGTAAAAATGAGCAAAGCTAAGCTCCTCCATAAGACTGCTGGGAACAATTGTGTGCTAGATCGTATTGATGACCTTTTGGTTGAGTGCGAGGAGATACTAATCCCTTCCCGGATTGCTCCAGTTCACACACCAGAGGTCATTCCAATTGGCCCAAATCCAAGATCCACAAACATATTCCTTTAATATTTAGGAAGCCCATCACACGTAGCACCAAACAGATCCAACCAATCCCTAATGTTACCCCCACACATGTTGATAACGAGTCTAATCACCCAGTAATGCTCAAAATTCAAAGTTCCCAATACTCAGGCCACTAACCTTATACTGAGCAATAGGTTCTAACCACCATTGGACCTAAGTAACGATCAAGAGGGCAGAGATGTATCGGACAGATCGGGAAGTAGGGTGGAAGATCCGATAGGAGAGAGGGCGACAATAGGTGAAGATGATAATGACCGACAAATTGAAGGCTCATCACTGACTAACATATCTATTTTCAAAACCATTACTGATCTAAGGTCTGAAGTTAGCTTACTGAAATCAACAATCAAAGACCTTACTCATCAGATCAATCTACTAATAGTTAGTAGTGCGAGTAGAGTTCAGCCCCCCTCCCTGCTTTCTAGACGCTGTGCCACTTGACCTTCCCTAGAGTATACAATATCGACTCAAACTCCTATGAGTATGGTACCTATCATCTCCATCCCAACTCCCAATACTGCATCTAGGCTAAATGACCTCCTTGGGCAACTAGAATCAATCTCCAACCCAGGTTGTGCTCACCCCCAAAATGGGGCTCCCCGCCTAATTTCGCACATCTGGCCAGACCTAATAGAAATGCTTATTCATTTAATAATCCAAAAGGGCAGTGTATGCGCCCCACCTCACTCCCTAAATTGGCTGCCTGTGGCTCAGAGAGTGTAATTTAAAGCTCTTACTCTGGCACACAGAGCTTTGCACGATCTTGGACCTATGTATATCAGGAAGCGTTTTGCTTTCTATGTCCCTAATAGATTGTCGCGCTCAGCCACCCACCGACAGATGGTGATCCCACGTTTCCGCAAAACACGGCTGGGGGGCCAGTCTCTGTCCGTCAAAGCAGCTATAGCATGGAACTCCCTGCCCCTGGAATTACGGAACACTCAGGACCTCAGACTCTTTAAAAAGCAACTGAAAACCTTCCTCTTCCAGTAGTCGTGTTAAACTTTTGTTCCATCGGGTCACTGTTATTTTGCGCGCCAGGACACTCTTGAGTATTTGTGTGCGGTATAAGTCCATTATAACGTATAAGTCCATTATAACATAAATCTATCTTGATCACCAATGTCCCTAAACTCTTGGCAAACCAAAAATATAAAGGGGAAGAGCCGCTCATTAACAAAATTGTACATTGGACTCGTCTTGTAAGGGGCTGCCGCTCAGTAATTAGAGACAAAATTATAGGAGCCAGAAGGCGAACCCATCTCAGCAACCATATGGATTGCAGTGAAGTGCTCTTGGCTGATGAGATGGTGGCCCATAATTTGATAGCCTTAGATGCCAGATTTAGCACTCCTGATACTCTTCCATTCAATTTAAGTACAGATTACCACAGAACCTCTTGCCTGTGTGAGCCCAACCTTTAGCTACTTACCTAGCTATTGATTCCAATCTGGCTGCCAATGACTGACTCTCACCTTACAGCAATCATCTGCGCTCGAAGTCTTTGCTACCACATCCCCAAATTTCCCAGCACTCGCGTATAGATACATGCTCCACACGTGCTTTGAATAATGTTATTCAGCACCCCATCGAGCTCTTGTATCCCGGCAGAAGGGAGACCATTTTTTTACACATTTGTTTATTAGCATTTCCAATCTTACTGTCCGACAGTTAACAGTGTATATGAAATACAATCTGAACATTTCAATTATGTTTTTTACATTTTAGAACTCAATACATTTTTCACAAAGGGAATTTACGGTTCTGCTTTATGGTAATTGAGCTGCCCTCATTCGACATCTTTCTTTATTATAGCTTTGCATTCTCTGGAGTTGTTTACCCCTTAATGGTCAGTATCATGGAACCTCTATTTCACACTAAGTTTGCGTTTGTGTCTCTATATTCCCAGTTTGCATGGAAGCCCATTATAAACTAAAATACTTACTTTATAACTTATAATTTGTGCCTATCCCGTCCCCGCCTGTGTGCTCCTTGTTGCTTATCCATGTTGTGTGATTCCTGGGTGCGCCCGCAAGGGCTGACCAGTCATTTGATGTCTGCTGGGTAGCCTCTCTATCTGCTGTGCGGGGTCCCAATTATAATGTTCCCATTGCTATGCGTGCGCCCCCCCTCTTAAGGTCTGCTTCTTATCACCACTTATTCCTTTCCGGTGTTCTGGTCCGTTTACCCAATGTCTTCCCCCTCAACCTGTCTCTTCATCTGCTAAATCCAGATTCTCCTAGGCTCTAACCAACTCCCTTCACTGATCTGCTATTGGCTTCTTTGGCACCCCCTTTGCTTCTTCCCGGAGGAGTGCCCTCAACTCTGCTCAGCCCAGTTCGTAAAGTCTCTTTTCCAACTTTCTATACGTGGTCCTGTACTGTCCTTCCAAGCCATTGCTATTCGTCTCTTTGCAAGGGCCATGGCCAAGTCAATGAATATATTTCCTACCTTCCATTTCGGTGGGTGTGGGCAGAGGCCTAAAAGACACACCGCCACATTGGTGCCTAATTCTCTTTCCAGTGTCGCCCCCGTTCTCCAGACAGCTTCAGTCCAAAAGGGAGTCAGCACTGAGCAGGACCAGACCATCTTGAGAAAGTCCACATCTTGTTCGACGTATCTCGGATACACCCATGCCTCTCCTCCATGGATCCTACGGATCCTGTATGGGGTCAGGTACGTCATATGCACGTAATTGAACTGAATATATTTCAGTCTTGTGTTACGCGATATTGTTTTGGGGGAGGCTATGACTCTCCTCCATTCACAGTCTGTGAGTTGTTTGTACAATACCTGCTCCCAGCGCTCTCTGTTCTTAGGTAATGTCGTCAACGATGCCTCCACCAACGTCATATATAGCCCCTTTACTTGGTGACCAGCGCTCCCTAAGGTGAGAAATGCATGGAGTAAAAGATTTGTATCCGGTTCCTATCCTGCTCCGCTCCATAGTTCTCTAAATGTGCGGACCAGGGCCTCATATTGTAAAAACTGACCCACTGGGAACCCATACTGCTCCACAAATTCCACATAGGGGATGAGATTATTTTCTTGGTAGATGTTGCCCACCGTCCTAAGGCCCACCTCCTCCCATTCAGACAACTGTTCCAAGGTGAATATTTGGCATAGGGTTCCAAGAGGGAGGTCCACCAGGGGGAGTCTTGGTGAATACCTGGGAGTTGCGGGCTGCCTAGCCAGGCTTTACTTCCAGCACTGTAGTGCTATGTTCTGTAGCGTCGACTTGTAAGCGGTCGACACTCTATGGCCTAGTATCTTGGCCAACGATAGGGTGGGGTGCGCACTCAACTCTCCCATGAATATGCCCTCCGCATTTGCGTCCCCCAGCCATTGGGCAAGCCACTCCAGCTGGGAGGCCAAATAATAAAATTCAAAGTTGGGCACCACTAGATCAGACGTTGCAGTGTTGTCAGTGAGACCCTTCTGCGCCCTTCTCTCCATATCAAGTCCTGCACTAAAGAATCCAGAAGGGTAACACTAGAGGGAGGTTCACAAAATAATATAATAATCTGGGCAACAATACCATCTTGGTCAATGATAAAGCCATCACCGGTAGCTTCAGCGAACTCCAAAAAGCTACACTGGATCTGAGCGATAAAAGCGCCCTATCAAGGTTACCCTCATGCATATCCGCCAATGAGTGGATTTACATGTATGCCCAGGTATTTAAACATGGTTTGAACCCAGTTACGATCCCCCGGGAGTGTAAATGGTCTCGGTAGTGGCCCTACTACTGGGAAAAGGTAAGTCTTCTCTCTGTTTACTCTTAACCCCGTCAGGCCAGCAAATCCATCCAGTAGCTGCAAAGCTTCGCTGATCCAGCCGCCGCTTCCTGTAAATAAATCAGCAGGTCATCTGTATATAAGGAAATAACATGTAGTCTTTTGTCGAATGTCAGTCCCAGTCCCTTCCCACCTTGGCGGAACAGTGCTGCAGAGTCTCCATCACCAACGCAAACAGCACCATTGACAGTGGACAACACTGTCTCTTGCCCCGGAAAATGCCATATTGGACAGAAACCACCATGCCGGTTCTAACTCTAGCTGTCGGGCTGGAATATAATAGTTTAACCAAGGTAATCTACTTCTCCCTGAGTCCCATCTTCTCCATACATGCAAAGAGATAGTCCCAGCTAACTGTGCCGAAAGCCTTTTCAAGGTCTATCGACAGTATTGCAGTATATTCGACAGACTTGGCCTCTGGGTGGAAAAGGATGGAGTATAGCCTCCTCAGATTGTACGAGGTATTTTGTGAGGGGATGAACCCATTTTGATCCACATGGATCAGGGTGGTCACATATGGGAGAAGTCGCATTGCTAAAACCTTACTCAGGATTTTGAAGTCCAGATTGAACATAGATAACGGCCGATAATCACCTACTCTGGATCCTGAGAGAGGAGTCTTGGGGAGCAGAATTACAGTAGCGCTTTGCATGGAGTCAGGAATATGTCCGAGCACTAATGATGTGACATATAGGGCTTTCAGTTGGGGTGCCAACTGGGAAGCATATGTTGAGTAGAACTCGGCTGGTAGGCCATCCGGGCCTGGCATTTTCCCCATGGCCATTGATCTTATGGCTTGCCGTATCTCTGTCAATGTCACCTACCCTCCCAATTCTTCCCTGTTCTATTTATCTAGGCTTAGTACCTGCAGGGGCTCCAGAAATTCCCTAACTGCATCTGGTGGGGGTGGCAGTGGGGCAGCATATAGTTTTTCATAGTATTCCCCGAGGAGGATGTTGACCTTCTCCGGATCATGTAAAACCATGCCCATCTCATTACTGATGTGTGTTATGTGGGACCCTCTTATTTCTGGTTTAATCAGCTGTGCTAATAATTTACCTGATTTACCCTCCTCATCATGAACCCTGGCCAGGTAGCCTTTATAGTCGACCTTCCGGAGGCGTTCCAGTGCCTCAGTATACTGTGCTCTAATCTTTTCTAGGTCCACCAGCGCTGCCGCGTCTGCTCTCTGCCTATTATCAATTTTACAAAGGCGCTTCTCCAGATTATCGAATCCCCTACATAAAATTCTCTGCACTCCTACCGACTGACCTAGGCAGGGCCCTCGTACCACCACCTTAAAAGCCTCCAATTCTACTAATTCCATTGAGGCAGAGTGCTCGTTTGTGGTAAAGTATGTGTCAATGCAACCAGCCAGTGATTGCCTGAAGGGACCATCCTCCACCATCTCGGGCCTGAACCTCGACATGGGAATCGGGGGCCTAGTTCTCGGGGGCCCATGGAATAATAGCAGTGGGCTGTGATCTGAACATGTACACCCTAGGTACTCGGTGTGTGTAACTGTCTTGGTTATAGATGCGGAGCAAAGGAAGGCATCTAGTCTAGTGTGTAGGTGGTGGAGGGGGGAGAAGAAGGAGTATTCCCTGTCTGCTGCATGTTGTACCCTCCAAGTATCAACCAGGCCCCAATGGCTGCTTCAGTCTTGGAAACCTGCTGCCGTGCGTAATTTGCCTATGTTCCTGGGAGGGGGGGATGTGAGCGGTCCAGTATTACATCCTGGACACAGTTAAAATCACCCCATAGTATTATGGGTTCTGGAGGCAGATCTGCCAATTGGGCCGATAGCTGATCATGATTCGGGCATAAATACTTCCAGTGGCTATGTCTTTACCACTTAATTTCCCGATTAATAACATGTATCTTCCCTCCTTATCGATCTTAGTGTTCGTGACCTCTAAGGGTACCCCAGCCCATACCAGGACCCCTATGGAAAACTCTGAGTAGCTTGTTGCATATAGCTGCCCCCTCCACCATTTGCACAATTTCTGTATTTCACTCTGCGACAGGAGCGTTTCCTGGAGCAGTGCAATCTGGATCCCCGTTCTCCTCAGATAACTATGTATCATGCATCTTTTACTCATTGATCCCAATCCTCTCACATTCCAAGTGAGGAATTTTTTTTTTTTTTTTTTTTAAAACCTTTATTCGTGCATCTTAATAGAACAAATACGGGCCTACAACCGTCAGGCCGGCCACGATACGGTTAAGCACTGATACCAACATTACATCCCCTGTGCTTCAACGGTCAAGATTAACAACGAGTTATGAGTTATATACTGGAGAGATCCTTGACACCAGGGGAAGGAGAAGTGAAGGTTAATTTTAAGTTTTTAAGGTAATTTTATCAGGGAAAAAAGTCAGTGAAGGATAAGAACAAAAGAGATTCGAGTCCGCCAGATAGCTTCACCACACGGGAGAGCAGCAGCATCATTAAAACAACAATGGAAGTAAAATCTCAAGCAGTGAGGCGGTGCAGTGATATAACAGGATAGTCACATGAGCAATTACGCACCCCTCCAGAGCCGCCCCCACTCAATCCACCCCACACCCGGACCCCGAATCGAAGCAAGTATAGCGCAGAGACATAAAAGAAAAAGGCCCATAGAACTAATTAAGAACAGAGTATTACCCCCCCACCCTACACCAATGCGGAGGCTACGGCCTGCCCCCCCCAGCATAGTGCCTGTCGCCCAATGAACCCGAAATATAGACAAGAGAGAAAGTAGGAATAGAGTAAAGAAAATAAGAAAACAGAAAAGAAGGTGGGGAGGAGCCCACGGAACACCAGAGCGCCCCAAACCATCAGCCAGCTATGGCCTCCACACACTGAGAACCCACTACGCCAAAAAACTGCGTGCGAAAATAACGTGTCACAACAATTGAAGCGAAGGAAGACAAGTCGCAACGAGTGCACACAACACATACATACAGTTCCAGTCCCCAGTCCAGCCCGTCCATGAACCATGGCGATATAAGTCATTCTAGCCCTGGCCCGATCGCGGGCTTGGGAGTAAGCCAGCCCCTACATGAAGGCCCCGCATCCCGAGCAGACAAAGACAAGATGGCCGGTTGTGAGAAGATGGTGAAGTAGGATCACGAAATGGCCGCCGACCATCTATTGAGGTCCCTCTTTGCACCACATAAAATCCAGACCTGGCAAGTAGAGTACAGGAGTTCCACAGAAAAGAAGCAGTAGGCCACCGCGGACGATTCCTCGAGGCTGTCAGGTATCGCTCAGCAGGATACTCTTGCGGACGCGGTGAGGCAGGCAACAATGAAGCAGGTAGCCATGACCAGGGGAACAAAGTATCCGCAGTTGAGCTGGAGAGCGGTTGATCCTGGGTGCCGGGAACGCCGGATGCAGGCACCAGTGTAGCACAATCATACACCGCCGTTGCGTCCCCGCAAGAGGACAAAAGCACTGGTAGACCCACGCCTTGTTGATGACAAACAGAGCGCTCACGACCCGCAGCCGACAGTATGGAGTCAAACCGCTCACTCAGCGCCTGCAGGCCAGCACACATTTGTAGTCGAAAGTCCCGCAGGACAGTCAGAACGGAGCCGCATGTCAGCGGAAGCTGGGCCCCCACATCGGCAGCAATCCGGGACGGCACTGTGGAGCTGGTGTCCGGAAGAGGGAGGGCGAAATGGGCAGCGGGCGAGACCGGAGCATCACCCCCCAGCCGCGAGCAGGCAATCAACGCCATGTTTTACCGCTGTACGGTGTAATGGCCAGGGGGGGGGGTCGTGGCAAGGGGTCAATTCCCCTCAGGTCTGCGCCGCAACAGGGAAGGCCGACAGTCGCTTCTCTTCCCGCGGGTTCTCTTTGCCGCTGGCTAGGCAAGAGAAGAAGGGGGTCAGCAGCCTCCCACAGCGCGGTCCTCAGAGTGGGGCAGGAGACCCGCCGCACCGGGGTCCACCCCACAGCTCCAGCCCGTCAGGCTCAGGGTGCAGAAGGTGTCCGGCCGTCCCTCCCCGGGCTCATCCGGCGATGATCCGTGGTGCGAGGTGAGATCGGGACCGCGGGGCTCAGGTTTGCGCTAGCGGGTCCGGTAACTGCGGAGCTTCCAGGGGGCCGGCAAAGGCCACAATGGCACAGGGGTCCAGTGCAGAGAACAAAAGCACCCAGAACTCCGGCATCCGGGCGGGCTTAGACTCCGGGAAAGCGGCGGCGCGGTCAGCGCGTCTTCGCACACGTTGCACCTCGAGAATCGGCGAGGATGGGCATCAGGATAATAGTCCGAGGCCAAGGGCCGACGGAGCCGGGCGCTCAAGCGTCTGCTCCGGTCGCCATCTTGGCTCCTCCCCCCCAAGTGAGGAATTTAATGGTACCGGAGTCCACTGTCATGATTGGTAGTGCTTCACGCCCACCCAGCTCCCAGCAGGCCCACCCAGACACTCACCGCGGCACAATAGTCACACACTGTTGGTGGAAAAGGCATCCGCACTTAAAACAAAACATAACAACTGCCAATAACTTACAACTCCTGTATCCCTGAGCAGCTCAACAACGGTCAACCGCCCAAACTTTAACTCTGTCAATAAGCACCATTGTAGGGCCGGAACCGCAATAGTGCCCCCCCACCGGGGTGATTGAGCCATTAAGGCAAGTTTATCATTGCTTCCAGTTGCACCAGCCCATATCAGCCCTTCCGGGTTGGGTCTGCTTCCACAGAGCCAATACAGCCGGGAATGCCCGACATAGTGACAGCTCCTTGTCAAATAATGTTGTCTGCTGTCCCAGGGGTGACTATCGGCAGGGCCACACTGCTGGCCCCCGAGGCTTCAGACTCCGAGCCTGCAGATCCCTTTACTGAGCCCGAGCCCATCTTGTCAGGAGTCTCCGCACTATGCCCGCCACTGCCTGCAATGCTGCAGCTCTCTCTTTTCCAGTTTGTGAAGGACTTGGTCTTTTCGATTGCTCTTGTCTGGGTCTTCTCCTGGGACTTTTCCATTTATCTCCTTCTGGTGGCTCCATGGCTGACCTTTTTCTCGCACTGGACACTCCTTTTTAAAGCCTTCCAACCAGTCCCAGGCCAGTTTGGAGTCATCGCACAAGTGGGATTGTCCATCGAACACTATGCGCAAGCGGGCAGGAAATATTAGTGAATACTGGATCCCTTTGTCGCGCAGGGCTTTCTTTACTTCGAAGTATGACGCCCTCCTTCTCTGCACTTCAAGTGTTTAATCTGGAAATATGGAGACCTTGCTATTTTTAACTGTGAACGGACTATCTGTTCTCGCCTTTCGTAACAGCAGATCCCTGTCTTTATAGTGCAGTAGCTTGGGCAACGGGTGCGGGGGGGTGGCCCAGGGCTGGTGGTCTCGCAGGGACCCTGTGAGCTCCCTCCAGTGTGTAGAATGTAGACAGCCTTTCTGGGGCTACCACCACCTGGAGCCATGTTTCAAGGTAGTTGATCATATCTTCGTCCTCTACTTTTTCATGCAGCCCCACCAAGCGTATTTTGTTCCGCCTATTACGTCTTTCGGCTCTGCGTTCAAGCATGTTCACTCTTGTTGAAAGGTCTAGGACTCAGAAGGAAGACCATCGGAGTGCCTGGTACTACCCATGCACAGTTACTTGCACATACAGGGAATTTTCTTGCTATACCACAACTAAACTCCACCAGCAGGCAGGAAGTATGTAGTAAGCTCAATGTGGTCTGTTGGAATGTGGCTGGGGTAAGACCAAAATTGACCCTCCCACATTGGATACATTTTGTCGAATCTTTTGACATATGCTTACTACAAGAAACATGGAGTACCAGCCCTGCCTATGTGCCTGGCTGTGTAACATTCTATCACCCAGCAATATCCAATAAGCCAGGACTTCCTGTAGGGGGACTGATAATTTGGATTAAGACTGCACTCCAATGTACAGCTCATGAGCAGCGGTCCGATAGCGTGGACATTCTAGCCGTGCAACTTAAAGGCCTGGATGGTGCCTTCCTTGACATCTACAATGTCTACGCTAGAGGAACTAAGGCGAGAAAGAGGTCAGCCACGTTAGGTGAGTTGGAAGCTCTCTTGGATGAAAGGGCTTTTCCACCTCCGCTGATTGTGGCTAGTAACTTTAACGTTACCTTCAAACCCCTGGATAGCGAGGATATCTGTGAGGCTAACAAGGAGGAAAAGCTGTGGCATGTTCCCCCACCTTGATCTCCCTCCTATAAAAAAATGGACCCAAGCGACACCACAATTAAAAGCGCTTTCCCTGGAATTTGGACTAAGGGCAGTAAATGGGCACACTGCTTCAGATTTAGGGGGGCTAATACATTACAATTTATGTCGTATCGACTATACTTTGATGGACCTCAGGTTGTGGCTCTGAGTGTTTGACATGAGTATGGGTACCACTGTTAACAGCGACCATAATCCCTTACAACTCTTGTTGAGGTCACTCTGGGAGGGTGAGCTTAGTTCTTCAAACCAAGCCCTGTCCTCATAGGAGGAGGCCCCAAGTGGCGATAAATTAAGACTAGCTGGAATTCATCAAACAGAACTTGCTGACAACCACAGCTGAGCTCCAAAGTTTGACTGATTACCCGGGAGGGCTGGGCAAGATTAGGGTTTGCCACACTAAACTCTTTGAGCAGTTAGCCAAGCTCTTCCACGAATCAATGTGCCTATGTAGTTCTGCCCCGAACAGAAGACCCCAGATGGACTGGTACAATAAGGAATGTAGAGTCATTAGACATCAACTAGTCCAGGCAATCAGAGAAAACAATCGGACTCTAGCGGGGGATCTGACGAGAAGGTACAGGAAACCAAAAAAAAGAGAGCCAAAAGGGAGTGGAATATAGGTAGATGGGCTCTGATTAGAGAGTCCTGTTATAGCAAGGACTCGTAGAAGTTCTGGCTCCTTGTAGCTAGGGGGCTTGTCAACAGGTCTCCACCCCCAACCAACAATATCTCTAGCACTGCATGGCACAATCAATTCTCACTGCTATATTCTGGGCATAGTTCACCTGAAAGAGAGGAAGCCGCCCATGGCCTTGCCACTGCTACAGCAAATGACTTCTTCTCTCAAAATGAAATCATGACTTGCATTAATTCCATCGCCAAGGCTAAAGCTGCTGGGCCAGATGGCATTCTGGGTGACGTGTTCACATACGACAGCGAGAACTGGGCAAACTACATCTTTTCCTTGGCTAATGCCATAGCCGCAGGGGCCCAAATACCCAATTTCTGGAAGGGAGCAGAGGTGATCCCAGTGTATAAGAAAGGCAGTAGATCTCTACCTAGCAATTATAGGCCAATTAGTTTGATAGACTGTATTCAAAAGGTCTTCGCCCGGGCACTCCTCCTTTAGGTCCAGGATTGGATGAGTGAACACAACACCCTTTCCCCACTTCAGGCTGGTTTCAGACAGAAGACGAGCACTATTGATCAGGTGTTTTGTTTTCTGCTTCTTACCTGGAAGGTTGTGGATTTGGGTCGTGGGAGTCTCTACGTAGCCTTCATCAACCTAAAGACCGCCTTCGATCTTGTCCCCAGGAATAAACATTGGCAAGTTCTAAATGGTATGGGCCTCCCCGAGGAGTTTTTTTCACTCATTATCTGACTCCTCTAGGCAAATTGTGCTCGGGTGCGCTGGGGCTGTCAAGGCCAGCTCTCAGACCCGATAGTAATCAACGGGGGGTACGCCAGGGCTGTGTTCCGGCTCGCACACTTTTCTCCCTCTTTGTGAATGGTGTAGTCCAGCATCTTTCAGAGACTCCAGCGGATGCCCCAATCATAGTGGGAGAAAAAGTGGCAACTCTATTTTACGCTGATGATACTCTGTTAGTATCAAAAACACCAAGGGCCACATGTAGGTCAATTACATTTACCGATTCTTAAATACCGAATTTTACCGATTCGGTATTTATGAATCGGTAAATGTAATGTAGGTAAAAAAATACCGATTCGGTAAGTGTCGGTATTTTAGAATCGGTATTTACCGATTCGGTAATGGTAACCTGTATCTCATTGATTCCTATGGGCCAGGAGGCCCATAGGAATCAATGGGAAGCCAGTTACCATTACCGAATCGGTAAATACCGAATCGGTAATGGGGGGAGCTCAATCAAGGGTGGCAGGGTGTCACATTGACACCCTGTTGCACCCCTGATTCCTGCATGTGTGCACATGTGGCACACATACATGCCCTGAGGGCATGTGTATCTGCCACATTGCACACATCTAAGGGCCAAATAATGCCTTAACTGAGACATTCGTCATTTACCACCAACTTTCAGTTGGTGGTAAATAACAAATCCCCACACCCACCACACACTCCCCCTACATCTCATTTCTGTATTCGGTATTTACCGAATCGGTAAAATTACCGATTCGGTAATTTTACCGATTCTGTAAATTACCGAATACAGAATTGATCCCCCTACATATCAAAAGCCTAAATACCGGTCGGTAACGGTATATTTACCGAAAATCGGCCGTTACCGACCGGTATTGGGCTACCTACATGAGGCCCCAAGTGGGCTCCAACTGCTTATGAATCGCTTTAAATCTTTTTGTGATTTACGGGGTCAGGAGATTAACACCCTAAAGACGAAGCTCCTTCTCCTCAACCCCCATAAGTCATTAAGAAGTAAACTAACAATATGATGGGTCCCCTTGGAGAGGGTGAATACCTTTGACTACTTTGCAATTACCATCTCTAGAGATATGTCATGGAACCCCATGTAGAAAAACAGACGCTCAAGCACAGACAAACTGTCGGACCTTGCTCAAGGAACATAGCACCTCCTTACCTAAACCACTGAAAGCCCCAATTCAGATCTATGAGGCTAAAGCTGTGGGCTCCGTGTTTTATAGAGCAGAATTAAGGGGATTTGAAAGGATGGAGGCCCTACTGAACTCGGAGAGCAAGTTCCTTGGGTCTCTTGCCTTTCTACCGCAGAGCACACCACTCCATCCATTAAGACCTGACTTGTGTAGAGGCACCATTGTGGAAAAGGCCAAGCTATGCCCCCTACTATTTTGGTTGCGCATTAGGTCCACCTCGGAGTTGTCTTCGTACGCCGCTGCCCTTGATGAAGTGGTCACACTCGACCTTTCCAGTAATATTGGCTGGATCCGTAATGTGAAATTTACTCTAAGAGCATTAGGCCTAGAGGGCCTCTGGGACACCAAGGACCATTCACTGCCCTTTAGTAAAGACGCACTTAAGAAATACTATTGGAATTGGGTAGCCCATGGTTCACTGACCAGCTCCTCGTGGGGACACCTTACTTCTAGAATTTATGAATTTTAAAATAACTGGATTTTATAAGCAATATTTTGAAATTATCACCATTCCCCTGGACAGGAAACTCTATATGCAATTCCACTTTGGATCACTACCTTTAAATTCATCTACTGGAACCAGGAGGCAGACATTCACTTTCTCTCAGTATTGCCCCAGGTGCACATCTGCTAAAGAGTCCATCGCCCACGTGTTCTTTGTGTGTCCCAAGTACTCTTGTCCAAGACACAAATGGCTGAAACCAATCTGTAACCTGCTGGGTATGCGCCGCCGTGTCGAGGCACTTCGTATCTTAAGATCAGATCCTGGCTCGGCAATTGTCTGTGCTGTTTCCAAGTTCTTGGGCCATATGTGGACAATAAGATGGCATCTTTTGAAAGTGTGAAACTCTTACAGAGATTGATAACTTTTTATTCTACTGTATCGATATGGTTTTAAATCACCCCTGCGTCATAGTTTTTGGTCCACTGGGTAACCTTTCATTGGCTTTGAATGCGTCAAAAGCATAGAAACCTGCCAGCATAGCGGGCCTTGTCGCCCAAGTGGTTTAGGTAAAGGTTTTTGTTGTCATGATTCTCACCTCACACCCGTGTTCACCTAAATCGCAATGGACTTTTAAATTGTCTTCCTATAGATATTTTTATTCTTTGTCTTAGACTACGTTGTTTTTTAACTTCCAATTGGTTACCAATGTATTAATGTTCATTGTACCGTACATCATGTTGTGTACTCCTCCATTTGGTTCCCAATGTATAGGTTTGGTTTTAATAAATGTTTGTATGTTGTACTTTGCACTTGCACTTTTATGGTCTATGAGCGAAATAAAGTTGCATGATGATGTATAGTACTGTACAAGACACATGTATCACACCCATGCTCGTCAGGCATTATCAATCTCCAATAGAGCATTGTTTTTTAACAATTTCAAAACAAAAACTACCAACACTATCCTCATTTTCAGCCAGTCAGTTCTTCATCACTTTATTTGGAATGGGTCCATCTGGACTTGGCTCACACACACTACTGTTCAAAATTGTTCATAGTAATACCTGAGACAGCATTCTTAATACAGAATCCTCCTCTCATCACAAACGCGGTCTCGGGTATATATTATTATAATTTGCTATATAGTATTGTGTGTTTCCTATTGAGGCTCGCTCTGATTTACGATACTCGCTGGTCTCGTTTGGATGTCAGTGGCAGTACGATGGTGTCACACTCCTTGTGCAACGTGCTTTTCCCTGCTCTTCGTTGCGTCTTGATAGCTGCCACTTCAGCGGTGGCCCATTTCTAAACAACAGGCGACCATATTTTAGCATTAGTGAGGTCTGCTTTCTTTCCCAATTCGCAGCCACATTAATGTTAGCTAGAACGAAGGCCAAGTACACAAACTCACAGTTTTGTTTTGCATTTTTTGGTCTATTCATCCGTCCCAACAAACATAGCGCAGGAGTGATCTTCAATCTTTTCTCTTACTTCGGAGATAAGTGCAATTAATTTCCTTCCCCGATAGTGTAATCAAAATGCACGTTGCCAAACCATGTGAAAGAATATTGCTTTTGTTTTTCGACATTTGGCATAGTGATCTGATGTACTCGGGTACCCTTTGGCATCTGCTTGGGACATGTAGGCCAGGTACAAATAATCGAACTGTGTAAAGAGTGGGTTTCCTGTCACATTCTAGGTGTATTCTAGGCTGCTACTCCACTTTTTCTCATTAGGTTCCCTACACATTTTCTTCTCATTTTACCCTCAGTGCAGTGGTGTCAAGATAAATGAAGGTGCTAAGGTGTGGTTTAATATAGTAACAGCATCCTATTCATGCAATATATTATATCATGGTTACATTTCTGATTAAGTTGGCTCGTTTTCCTCCCCCGAAGCCAGTTTAGCAGCCCTCAGAATTGTGTTGCAGGTTCTAAACTGGCCTAACCCCAGTCCATATTTTTATTGCACATCATGGGCATTTAGCCATCACATTTGTAGGATAAAACCACATGACTGCTGAGGTTTGTATTCTTAAAAGGGATCCGTTTGAAACTCCCTTCCTCGGAATAAACCATTTAAGATGGAAAGACATGATATTCCGAGCAAGGAAGGTTAAAGCTCTGCCAGCAATCTCAGACATGAATTGTATAAGAAATAAACACACGGACATACGTTGCGGTTTATGAGCAAGTTGCCCTGGAGAGTAGTCTTGACTCGTAATGCAGATAAATAGTGGGGCGGGTCCACTCACTTCCAACCATTCACTCACAAGCTCACACATACTTACACCCACTCATTCACATACACACACTCATTTACAGCACACACGCAAATACACATACCTGCATACATATGCACAGGCACCCAACATTCAACAAGCAGTTTTCGCGCACATCGGTTACTTCTGGTGGCAGAAGGAAAGATTCAAGGGCCCCGGAAGTTGCTTGGGGCTTTGGGGATGGAGTAAACTCCCGGAAGATTCCACCACCTTATCTCATTTTCTGACCATGTCGTGTCAACCAATGAAAGGAGAACAAAGAGTGGAGTGGGGTCAGTGAGGCTTGTCAACCTCGTTCCACTCTGTGACGAGGTAAAATTGCTAGACAGTCAGCCCTGCCACTTCAGAGCTTACACTTGAAGCGCCCAGGGCTGGCTCCGCAGATGACGCTCCCACACACCATGCAGGGGAGGATCTCCTAGGGCTTTGCTGATGATGTCACTCACTGCCCTTACTGCTGTAGAATCTTCAGCCCCGCAAAGCTTGGCTCAGGCTGTTAGGCGCGTGCGCATTAGCACATGGACAGCACCTGGCTGCCTGATCCTGACATGAGTGTCAGTCAGGCTTAGATTTGCTCAGCCTGACAGACACTCAATATGCTTTGTAAAAGGGTGTCGAGGCAGAGCCCCGACACCCGAAATGATGGACTGCCTCTACTGAAGAGTAAAATAATGCATTTAAGCTTCAAGCAATTACTCCCTCTTTGCCTTCACCCTTATTCCCTTTATTCCACTTTAACGTGTAAACAGCCGATTGACATTCTGTCCAAGCAGATTCCCACTTGGCCATATTTGCTGCCAAGCAGCTTGGCTTCAGAAATCATGGTATACAATTTTTCTGATAAATCAAATCGACTTTCCCGTATGTTTTGCATGGAGTCAGACTTTAAAACTTTAGCATGAGGAGACATCCAAAGTCAACCTCATAAAAGTTTTCTAAGAACTTTCATCTTAAACCTATTTTGTTAGTTAATGCTTACTTGTATTGAATTCTCTGTTCTCGAAGGTTAGAGCACTCCTCCCACTGCCAGATTCTCTAGCTACACACGTTCAGAGCAGCCTTGGATTTCAACACCTAGGAGGGGCTAGCTTCAGCTGACACAATGGGTTACTGCCCTCCTGTGCTAAGCTCAAGAATGTGAAGCTGTTGGGAATTAAAAGCCATTCTTGCTGACCTGTTCAATTGCTTCATTCAAATTGACATTGGGAGAAAGCATGTTCTGTTAAGCGAATGCGTTCACATAGCCCCTGAAGGACAATAAAGGTTGCTTAATTTGGTCTTTTCTGAACGCCACTTTCAAAACCAAAACAAATTGGATACTGACACGATTTTCCTCTAACTCTTTGCCTTCTGACCTCCTATTTTTGCTGACTTCATTTGCTGACCGTAGGACTCTGCACACTTTACCACTGCTAACCAGTCCTAAAGTGCTTGTGCTCCTGTCCTGAAACATGGTACCCTTGGCTCATACCCAATTGGCATCTTTAATTTACAAGTAAATCCCTAGTAAATCCCTAGTAAAGTAGCACTACCTGGGTCCATGGCCTATGAATTAAATTCTACAAGTGGGCCTGCGGCACTGATTGTGCCAGCCACCTAAGTAGCACTCTAAACATGTTTCAGGCCTGCCATTGACGAGCCTGTGTGTGGAGTTCTAAACTGTTTCGACCTGGCAAAGTAAACCTTTTGCCAGGTCCAAACCTTCCTTTTCGATACATGTAAGTCACCCCTAAGGTAATCCCTGGACAGCCTCAAGGGCAGGTTGCAGTGTATTGAAAAAGTTGGACATGTACTTTAAGGTTTTACATGTTGTTGTAGTGAAAAACTCCTAAATTAATTTCTCACTGCTGTAAGGCCTACCTCTCCCATATAACAACATTGGAATGACCCTATTGCATTTTATAAGTGTAATTTGCAAATGGGAACAGGCAACCCCATCATATTTGGTGTCTCTGGACTTACAATTTAAAACCCTAACTTTGGGTGGAGTCTGATTTTAAATTACAATTCTGAAATTGGCAATTTTAAAGTTGGCATTCTCTTGCCTTAGAAAAGAGAAAGAAAATGTGTAGTGCCTGCACTCCTGTTTATTCAGTAAGAATCTATAATTTAGGGGTATATAGATCGGTTATAACAGTTGTCAGCGTGCTGTCATGTATAAGGGTTCACTCAGATTTATTATTTCGTTTCATTATTTTCTTTTTCAAAGGACACTCATGTGCAGATATCTTTGACTCAGTAGACAGTTATTGACTAAGTCACTTTTAGCACGTTCGGAAACCAGTACACGATTCAACTTTTCACATCACATCTGACAACGAACACTGTAATTCTCAGCGACCCATGTCTCAATCTGGGACTCAATAAAGTTTTACAATTCACGTCATCTATAAAAACAGCCCCTTTACGTTTCACAATGACGACGCGTTGCTGTTACGTACGCATCGAGATTCCCACGTCTCGCGCACTTTGACCTTTGACCGGTAAGCTACTTCCGCTGAACCTTGGTTAACCGACCAGCTTAGCGTCGGACATGCACCGTACTTAATGTAGCTTTCCTTATCCTTACAGACACCCGAATAGGATCACATTCAGCTCACGGAAGGGTAAGCTTTCATTACTTTCCCTTGATAGTCACTGTTCATATACAGTCGTTCACGCACTAATAAAATTCCCGCACCTTCTCAACAGTCGGAGGTTGCCTTTTGATTACGGTTCACATAAACTTCATTGGACCCTTGATCGTGAGTACGACACACAAATACATGTGGTGTTTACAATGAGGGCAATTCGATATGGGGTCTGTTCTCCTCTTTCGATTGTTCTCCACACTTAGGACCTTTAAATAAAGGTTGCGTTGACTCGACTATCGGCACACTATATTCTTTCAACAGGCACACGTTTTCTATGGTGTTTTTTAATTAATACACCGGGCTTCTAGTTTTTGAACACACTTTTGGTTAAGAGTGCAAATCCTAATAACGCAGATGTGAACTAAGTACTATTGTTTCAATCTTTTGTAGTGTTACAAACGTGGAACTGTTTATTGAAGTACACGAACTGAACCCCCTGAAGAAGGGTTAACAACCCGAAATGCATTGGGATGGATGTTGAAAAATTCTATGTATTTTGAAGTTCAAGAAATTACACTGTTTAACGAATTGTATTTGTTTATGAAATATTTCAACCATGAATTACGCTTCACCTACTACGTATGTTTAAAAAATACGTGTTTAACTCATGTGTTTTATTTTGAAAACCAAAGATTGATGTTACTTCACTAATAATGGTTGAGTAAAAAGACAAATTACTTTTGTGAAAACTCTTTTGAGTGCGATTGCTGTGCGTCATGTAGGTGTGGATCACTCCACACCTCTTCATATTCTCTTGCCTTAGCCATTTCGTGCCTGCAGCCTGTCTCTGGGTTACATGACTGGATGTGGGGGACAGTTGGGCTTTGTGCATTTATCCTAGACAGCCATACGTAATGGCGAGCTTAGGTGTAACTGGATGGGCCATCATCGGCAGAATGTAAAGGTGGTCCAAGTCCCACTTGCACTTGAATGGGCTGTGTTCTGTCTCACACAAAGGGCTGCATATCCCCTGTAGAAGTCTGTTGCCAGGGCCAGGAAGGCAGGGCACCTATGCACTTCAAAGGCATGCCTGAATCTCTTTAACCCAGAACGACTACAAGGGCTAGTTGACTGGCCTTGTGATCAGGGCTGAGGGGCACAACAGGCTTGCTTCCAATAACCTTACACCTGGACTCTGCCATCTGTGAGTCTACTGTGCCAAGGGGTGCCACCCTAGTCCTGGACATTTGGGAGTGGGCTTAAGGTGCTCTGCCAGCCTTTGTGGATCCAGAGGAACCAGTGCATCTTTTAATGCACGGCATCAACCTGAGCAGAACTGATGCATCGCTGTTGCTACATGAATTGAACCCATTTCAAAGACCCAAATCACCACCGCAGCTCAATCGGCACCTTCACTGCATCTTGGAACCAACAGATCACTTTGCTTGTGCAACACATCTCTGACACAGATCCTCGTAACACTCCACAAACCAGGATTTAAGGTACTCTGTTCAGCCGGCTTGACTGGTTCTCTGTAGCTGTCCCACGCTCCATCACGAACGGCCTGAACCTGTGACTTTGCCCTGGTCCAGCGTGCCCAGATATCCACTGTTAGCGCTTTGTGCTTTTTGGCGCTATTTCCACTACAATCTTTAAACTTGAATATCTCTGGCTCTACTGATTGGATGTTTGCCGTTTTGTTTTTGTTTTATTTATTAAAAATTGTATTTTTTTAGCTCGGTGTGGGAGCCTATTTGTGTGGTGTTTTCACTTTTTTACTGTTTGAAATGTTGCACAAATTTTTTTAACGTTGCCTATAAGGTAAGCCTGACTGCTGTTTGCCAAGGTACCAGAGGGTAGAGCATAGATTAATTTAGGTTTGTACCTCCCCTGACAAGGATTGTGGTTGCTGCTTGACCAGGGCTCACACTGCAGGCAACTAACAAGCCAATTTCTCGCGCTCTTTGTTATGGAACACTCTAAAATAACATTTATTTGCTGCTTGAATTGTTTAGGCGTCCAGTGTTTGAAAGTGGCTGTTCTGCTTGGGTTGTCGGATCAGATAGAACCCGCTCAACAGAGCCTCTCTAACCCAAATCAGAACGTTACCCTCTCCCTAGGGCCTATTCACAAGAACACACCTATATATATATATATATGTACCACCCAAGGACAGGGAATTCCTATTACATGGATATATATATATATATACACATACACATATATACATATATATATATATATATTTATATATAGCAGCCTCGCGGTCTTGGACAGACCCAGGACTTCCTGCCCAGACGGCAGCCTCACCCTCGCGGTCTCAAACAGACCCAGGATTTCCTACCCAGACGGCAGTCTCAGCCTCGCGGTCTTAGACAGACCCAGGACTTCCTACCTAGACGGCAGCCTCAGCCTCGCGGTCTCAGACAAACCCAGGACTTCCTACCCAGACGGCAGCCTCAGCCTCGCGGTCTCAGACAGACCCAGGACTTCCTACCCAGACGGCAGTCTCAGCCTCGCGGTCTCAGACAGACCCAGGACTTCCTACCCAGATGGCAGTCTCAGCCTCGCGGTCTTAGACAGACCCAGGACTTCCTACCCAGACGGCAGCCTCAGCCTCGCGGTCTGAGACAGACCCAGGACTTCCTACCCAGACGGCAGCCTTAGCCTCGCGGTCTCAGACAGACCCAGGACTTCCTACCCAGACGGCAGTCTCAGCCTCGCGGTCTCAGACAGACCCAGGACTTCCTACCCAGACGGCAGCCTCAGCCTCGCGGTCTCAGGCAGACCCAGGACTCCCTACCCAGACGGCAGCCTTCACGAGTTCATCCTATGATCACTATAACATACGACAAGGGAATCAGTGTATCAGATCACACAAGAACTGCCAGTTTGAGCACAACCTGTTCTCTGGTTCGAGGGGCTCCTTTCTCCCCTATTCAGTTACCACTTACCGGATCAGGGTTAACATCTGTCCATGTTGAGTTGCAGCTGACTAAAAGAATAGGCTACCCTCTTATACAAGAACACGCAGCACATGTTGACTACAAACTGACTTTATTATATATATATATATATCATATACGCAAGCACATAATGTAATGTAACACATAACCTGTAAAGAAAAGTGAAAGATTAGGTTGTACACTCTAATAAGAAAGGGGTCGACATCACCTTAGTCGTGTGTAGCCTGCACTCAATGGTCATCTAGGTCCCCTTCTCGTCTGTGCCTCGGCTCGCCTGGAGATCACACCTACGTAGCTCCCTTCTCCGAGTCACTGGGACCTCTTCCTCATCGGCTACTCTCTCCTCTCTGGCAATTCTGCTAGAAGAGTAACTGTCTCTTGGTCTTTCTCCGTCCTCAAGTTTGTCATCTGTCTTCCCTGGAATAAGTAGTAGCTTTTCTGCTAACGGCTAGGTGCCGCCTATGGATTGAAAGAATAATTGTCCGTATCTGCCTCAGGCTTTCACTAATATAGAGGTGCATTTTCTCATGGAAAATTCCAGCCCGTAACCTGCCGCCCACCAAATTCTTGTACCTCCCCGTGCCAAGGACACTTTCCCAGCCGGCCGGCCTGATGTAGCGTCTTCGGCATGAAGAAAAATACAATCCTTCGATAAGGGCCGGTCTGAACCGGTTCTCTCCAAGCGAATAACACCTCATAACTAAAACATCCCCTGTAACTTGGAAACATCTCAAGCTGCTGGAGCAGAAAGAAAGATGGAGTCTCCCCCGTTTGAGGCCTACCAGGCCTGAATTCAACACGGCTCCATGAAATACCCTCACTACAGGGCAGGTTATCCCTAAGACTAACAAATCTATCCCCTAGGATATGTGTGCAAGCCCTAATCTATGGGGAAGAACACAGGATCATGTCGAAGTGCCTAGTAAATAGACTTCATTCACTACTCTAACCCTTAGGCTTGAATGGTAATAGACTGAAGTCACCCTAATCACCCATCAACACAATAGGGCCGGGAAAATCGAGCAGTACATTTCACCCTTGACTTCAGTCTATTGTACATTCATTAAACCGAACTAACATCCGTAGAGGAATAATATGAAACAAAACTAACTGACCTATGTCTAGCACCAAGTGTGCAGACATAGTGAAGGGATACACTGAATAAAACAACAAATAGAAATCAAAACAGCGATGGCAAGTAGAATACCTCCTAATATTCGACGTAATAGATACAGGTCGGGTAACCAATTAAAGAGCCAGTCAAACCAGCCTTGGTCAATGTGTTTTCTCACTTCCTTCGTCAAATCATGTAACCTGTCAATGTGGGCGCGAATAGATTGTGTATGATCAGACAAGTTAAAACAACAAAGACCCTCAAAGTCAGAGCAGTCATGTCCATGTTTAAGCAAAAGATAATCAATGGCCGCTCTATTTTGCAAGATGGCTCTGCGTTCACCCTGGGCGTCTAACAGCATGTCAGACAGGACTGTAGAAGTATGATTAATAGATTTTACCATCCAGCAGGCCATTTTCTCAATAGATTTAGCATTATAAACCGCCAAAGCAGGAACACCAATAATTGAAATAGCCAAGCTAAGGTATTCAGACTTGGAATACAAATGCAAAGATGAGTCACAATCCTCCTGTAACATCACTGTATCTCGAATCACACGAGAATTGGCATTCGGATGTGACGAGAACATTAGTAAACTGAGTCTCGTAATAGCACAGGGGCCACCAGAAATATTCGCGGGGACATATGGCCAAGAAGTATTACCACATGAGAAAAGCCATCCGGCAGGTAGCAACATCGTGCGATAATGACTGGGGGTAACTACCAAACTCTTGCAAGTCATATTGTTCATGACCGAAGCACATGTTTTCGGTGTCCTTTGAAAGCACAAAGTTCGCTCATGAAAGGTGAAGGAAGTAGCACCTTTCAATTTCAGCTGTAGACATTCAGAGATTGCACTAGGATTACATGTAAGGAAAAAGCATATATCACCTTGTGTGATATTATAGGTAACTATTTGGGATTGGATGGGGGGTATCCTGTCCGGAAGTTCCGTACATAAGGGGCAATACGTGTGGGTAGCAAAATCGCCTAGAAGAACATTGGGGCGAGCCTTCGAAATGTTGAAAATATTAGTTAGGGTTTCCATTGAAGCAGGGACAGCAACCAGACAGGTCGCTAGGATATCATGTACAGATCTCATCGGCGTCAAACAAAAGTGAGGGGCATCGGTCACCCTTTTCGCCAATAGTGTCCAAAAGTTCGATGACGAATCCCACGTAGCAAAGGAACGCGACACTCGGGCGCGTAGCTCATCCGGGGTTGACGGGAGTCCTCCTCCCTCGTCGAACCAACCCGAAAATAGTCCTGCGACGACACATCCTGCAGCAACAGTCCAAAGAATGATCTGAAAGAGAATCAAATACAGGCATTAATCATTCTCGTAAGTAACACTTGTCAGCCGGGACTGCTTCCCAGCTATCTTTCCCTGGTCTCATAACTAAAATGGTATTATCATGACCGGTGGCGATGACCTCTGCCTGTTCAGGGGGAGTCTTAGGCGACTGCACCCAAACCCTGGCCCCAGGGTTATCTGTGGAGCCAAAACCTTTCTGGCCTCGTACAGTTAGCAAAGTTGGGGCAGTGCCTTTTACCATCCCACCACTGAAGACAGGCATTATCAGTAATTGAGCCACTCGGTCAGTTCGATGGATCAGCAAATCAGCCTCACTGCTATTTAGCAGGAGCACCTTAATCTCTCCCTGATAATCGCTGTCAATGACCCCTCCAAGTACCTGAATGCCTTTTACGGCCAGCCCCGATCTAGGGGCGATTAATCCAAAATTCCCGGGTGGTATATGAACACCAACACCGGTCGCGATGATGACCCGATCCTTACCTTTTAGAACGGTGTCATCCATGGCATGCAAGTCTAAACCTGCTGACCCTGGGGTCGCTCTACATGGAGCCAAAGCTCCGGGAGTAATCTCCCAGTACATCACGGTCTCTCTGATTTCATTTGGTTGAGCATTAACATTCGGAGGGAACAAACGCATAAGTGGAGATTCAGCATTTAGAAAAGGACGATTATTCAAAATTAATAGTGCTTGAGATAAAAAGTCTCGCCAATTCTTATATTTGTCATCAGTTAGTTTACGCAACTGCCCCTTCAGCAGACCATTCATTCTCTCCACAAGACCTGAGGCCTGTGGATAATACGGGACATGAAACACCCAGTCAATATTGTTTTCCACACAGAATTCCTGTACCAATCTTCCACGAAAATGGGATGCATTATCAGATTGAATTTGGAATGGCACACCATAATACATGATAACCAATTCCAACGTTTTAATGGTATTCAATTGAGTAGCTTGCTTACAGGGAAGGGCTACCAACAAGCCACTGTATGTATCAACAATTGTGCAAACATATTGACAATTCCTGCTCATGGGAAGTGGACCAATGTAATCAATTTGCCAAATTTGAGCGGGCAGTTTCCCGCGATGTAAATGACCTTTAACAATTTGGGGCACTTTGCGCTGTCTGATATGCTGACAAATGGGACAATGTAAAATAACATTCTTGATCATATCTAAGGGAATATGAATTCCTCGATCAGCAGCCCACCTGCTAGTGGCCTTCTCTCCAAAATGTCCTGCCTTCTGGTGGGCCCATTTCGCCAATCCCGCCATATCAGAATCTTGCCTGTCCACCACTGCCTCAGCAATTTTAGATTTCTCATCTGCAATGTTATGAAAAAATTTGTCAAGAGAATCTATAGGGGTGTGAGCATCCACATGGAAGATTGTAACAGTACTCTGTGGGAGCATCTCCCAAATCTCTTGCCATAACTCTCTGCCCCACAACTGTTTAGAATGCAATTCCCAATTATGGGAATGCCAAGTCGGTAACCAAACTGCCAGTCCATTGGCAGTAGACCAAGAGTCAGTGAAAATATGACATGTGCCGGGTAATTCTTGTTTCAGGACTTGGTAAACAGCATACAATTCAGCGAATTGGCTGCTCTTACCTTCACCAGTTGTGCTCAGCAGTTTCTGCGTGACCGGATTATAGGACACCGCTTTCCAGTGCCGTTTCGGCCCTATGAACCTCGCTGAACCATCCGTAAACCAGACATGGTTCCTGTCCTCTACGGACAAATCATCAAAGGGTCTACCCCACTTGACAGGAGACTCCCGTACTAAAGGTACGGAACATACACTCTCAGTCTCAGTCGATGGCGCTCGCGCCACCTGCTCATGTAAAGATGCAACTCCTTTCTGTCCCACACGTGCCCTGTCTTGTATATACCATTTCCATTTAATCACACTCGCCTCCTGGGCGTGTCCAATGCGGTGAGTTTTTGGCGAGCTCATAACCCACTGCATAATAGGAATCTCAGGTCGCAAAACTATATCATGTCCCAAAGTCAGTTGCTCGGTATCCACCAGAGCCCAATAACATGCAAGTAACTGTTTCTCAAAGGGTGTATAACGCTCACTAGCATCAGGTAACTTTTTGGTCCAGAAACCTAACGGCACTCTACTTCTGCCTTGCTTCTGCCACAAGCTCCAATTCGCATAAAGGCCCTGTACAGACACATTTAAATCTACCTCCCCATCACGTACGGGCCATAAATCCAAAGCATGTTGAATTGCCTCTTTTGCTAGGTCGAACGCATCTTGCTGTGGTGTACCCCAATCAAACGCATTCTTTTTACGGGTGACACGGTACAAGGGGGCCAATATTTGACTCAAATGAGGAATATGCTGACGCCAAAAACCAAATAAACCAATGAAGCTTTGGGCTTCCTTCCTATTCCTTGGAACTGCAAAATCAAGAATCTTTTGTTTAACCTGAGGGATCACTTCACGGTGCCCTTCATGCCAATTAATACCCAAAAATTTCACAGCCTGGGACGGGCCTTGTAGTTTATCCGGATTGATTTCCCAACCTTTCTCACGCAGGCACTCAATGACTCTGTCCAATTGGGTCTGAACTTCCTCTTGTGTTTCGCCTTGGATCAAAACATCATCAATATAATGACACATCTGAACCCGTGGATGAACTGGCACCTCAGCCAAATGCTCTGCCACCAGCCGGTGACATATAGTAGGACTATGCACATAGCCCTGAGGAAGACTCCTAAACGTCATTTGACGCCCATTCCACGTAAAACTGAATTGTTCCTGACACTCAGGGGCAATCGGAATTGAAAAGAAAGCATTAGCAATATCAATTGACGCATACCATGTACCCGGATGTGTTTGGATTCTTTCAATTAGAGTAATAACATCCGGTACTGCAACAGTCAAAGAGGGTGTGTGTTTGTTCAATTCTCGATAATCAACAGTCATACGCCAAGAATTATCACTCTTACGTACAGGCCAAACAGGATTATTCCAAGCAGAAGTAACTGGGGTTATAACACCTGCATCCACCAACTCCTGAATAGTGGTACTAATCTCCTCGTGACCACCCGGAATACGATACTGCTTCTGACAAACCACTTTTGTCGCCTGAGGAACTGTTATGGGGGGCATTCGTAAACGACCAACCCGTATAGGCCTGGACGATATATAATGCGTAGTACCAAATTGGTAACATCCATCATCTAAATGCAAAGTCATTCCTTTCAAAATATCTATTCCAATTATGAATTCCAAGAGAGGCACCACTAGTACAGAGTATTCTTTTTTAGGGATTCTACCTATTCTCATTTCAAGTAATGTTTGAATTGCGGGAGTTTCCTTTCCACCTAATCCGGTAATTGTAAAAAACTGACCTTTAAACTTCTTTGATTTACCATGAATAAGAGTGGCCTCCGCTCCTGTATCTACCAATGCTCGGGCCCTTTGGATATTACGATGTCTCCAATAAATTTCAATATCTACATAGGGTCTATTATCTCTGTGAGCCCATCTGTGTACTGGAGCTTGACCTATTCCCTAGTCATGTTTCCCGCATTCTGTGTACCAGGATAAATCAGGATAAAGACTCTCACGTTTCTTAGGTATAGGAGCCTCCTGTTCATATCCATTCCCAGTACGAAATGGATTCGTGTCATCAGCAGTACAGCGCTGGTTTCGATCGGCCAGATTATGACGATCCTCTCTCCTCCTCAACCCAGGGGATTGATCCCTATCATCTCTACGTCTGTTGTAAATATAATCATTTTTTCCCCTCTCTCTTTCCTCTTCTCTCTCTCTGTCTCTCTCTCGACGAGGGGACATATCACGTACATAACGTCGGTCATCACGACGAACAGAGCGCCCACGGCGGTCGTCATCACCGCTACCGTCAGAACCACCGCGATCACACTCAGACATCCGAACACGCCGGGCACCCTCCTTCCGATCCAAGCCACGTTTGCGAAACAACTCCCACAAACGAGCAGTTGTCTCACCGTCAATGTCCTCCCTCCGCACACCATCGGCCAGAAGACCAGAAAAGATATCACGTCTAGTAAGCTTATTGTCAACAGGAGTACGAGTGTCAGGCCGGGACTGACGTTCAGGTTTAAACCACTCGCCTAACTCACCGAGTTGGCGTACCGATTCCAGTACTGTAGATAATACGTTACCAGTTTGATTAATCAATAAAGTCATCATGACCTGCTTATAAGCAACAGGGGAAGAACGAATAATACGATTCCGCACAGAAGATGTCAATGAACCATCAAGCAATCTGTCAGCAGTACCTAGAAAAATCGCCGTTTTCATCACCTCTTCTTTGAGACGTTGTGCAGCGTCGCGCAAAGTATACCACTGTTTGTCATTCACAGGCCAATCAGACTCAGTAGGGTACTTTATATTACAACCCTCAGTCGCCAATTGAAGTAAAGAAATTTGACCACCACCATTATAGTTACGAAAATGATCCTGTACAGTAGAATCCGAGCTCAAGGAACAAAACTTCAAACAATCACCATTATCCAACATAATGCCAGCAGCGCCCAGTTCATAAAGGCGCACCATCCATGTGAGTAATGTCTCACCAGCTCGCTGCCAAAATCGCTGCAAAATATCACTAATTTCCTGTTGGGTAAAGTCCTCTAAGGAGTCTAAAGAAATACCCTGCGGAGCAGCAGGAGACTGCTGCAATTTCCGACGAAAAACTGGATGCACCGAGACCACGGGGTGAGCATCACAAGGAGCTCGACCAGTACACGTAGAGGAACAATCAGCGGAAGAAGCATCAACCCTGCTCGAAGGAGGAGCGCAATCACGGGGTGCACCATCAGGGGTGCGAGAAGCAGGCTTACAATCATGGCGGGAGCGGGAGGACTCACATTTGACAGATTCCTCACTCGAGGAACCAGAGTCGCTCGAGTTCCAGATATTACCATCCCATTCATCAGGATTCCAATCCAGTCCGGCATTCGCCACGACCAGGCGCACCTTTCGCGTCGAAACCCGGCCGCGCCGATGTTTGTATTTATAACGGGCAATTCGCACAGCCGCCCTCTCGGCAATAGTCTGATAAGTCTCAAGTTTGTCAGTAAGCAACTTATTTTGACACCGCAACAAAGTATGAGAATTCTGAATCTCAACAAAGTGCGCTTCCACATCCTTAAGAGAGATCTGTAGCTTCAACAATCTCTCATGCAGAATTCTGTACGCAGACAGAACAATCCAACCTCTGCGCCCTAAAATGGGAATCTCCTCACCCTTCGAGATGGGTGCCTTCTGTAAACAAGTAATCACATTGGCCGGCTCCGCCAGCTCCAAAGAAGAATTCCAATTCTCACTCAAACCAGTAGAATCAGCCCACTCCCGGGCTAAGGCTTCATAAGGCGTTGAATCCCATCCGGGAATATCAATGGGCAACTTGAGAGTAGATTTTGACTTTCTAGAAAACATTGCGAAAAAGAAAGAAGAAAAGAAAGAAAAAGAAAAGAAAGAAGAAGAAAAACTATACACACAATTATACCACAAATAATACACAAACAAAACCACGCACACGCCGAAAGCAAACACGAGACAACACGACGCACACAGGTTTCGAAAACGGTTCGTGACGCCAAATGTTCTGCTTGGGTTGTCGGATCAGATAGAACCCGCTCAACAGAGCCTCTCTAACCCAAATCAGAACGTTACCCTCTCCCTAGGGCCTATTCACAAGAACACACCTATATATATATATATATATGTACCACCCAAGGACAGGGAATTCCTATTACATGGATATATATATATATATACACATACACATATATACATATATATATATATATATATATATAGCAGCCTCGCGGTCTTGGACAGACCCAGGACTTCCTGCCCAGACGGCAGCCTCACCCTCGCGGTCTCAAACAGACCCAGGATTTCCTACCCAGACGGCAGTCTCAGCCTCGCGGTCTTAGACAGACCCAGGACTTCCTACCTAGACGGCAGCCTCAGCCTCGCGGTCTCAGACAGACCCAGGACTTCCTACCCAGACGGCAGCCTCAGCCTCGCGGTCTCAGACAGACCCAGGACTTCCTACCCAGACGGCAGTCTCAGCCTCGCGGTCTCAGACAGACCCAGGACTTCCTACCCAGACGGCAGTCTCAGCCTCGCGGTCTTAGACAGACCCAGGACTTCCTACCCAGACGGCAGCCTCAGCCTCGCGGTCTGAGACAGACCCAGGACTTCCTACCCAGACGGCAGCCTTAGCCTCGCGGTCTCAGACAGACCCAGGACTTCCTACCCAGACGGCAGTCTCAGCCTCGCGGTCTCAGACAGACCCAGGACTTCCTACCCAGACGGCAGCCTCAGCCTCGCGGTCTCAGGCAGACCCAGGACTCCCTACCCAGACGGCAGCCTTCACGAGTTCATCCTATGATCACTATAACATACGACAAGGGAATCAGTGTATCAGATCACACAAGAACTGCCAGTTTGAGCACAACCTGTTCTCTGGTTCGAGGGGCTCCTTTCTCCCCTATTCAGTTACCACTTACCGGATCAGGGTTAACATCTGTCCATGTTGAGTTGCAGCTGACTAAAAGAATAGGCTTCCCTCTTATACAAGAACACGCAGCACATGTTGACTACAAACTGACTTTATTATATATATATATATATATCATATACGCAAGCACATAATGTAATGTAACACATAACCTGTAAAGAAAAGTGAAAGATTAGGTTGTACACTCTAATAAGAAAGGGGTCGACATCACCTTAGTCGTGTGTAGCCTGCACTCAATGGTCATCTAGGTCCCCTTCTCGTCTGTGCCTCGGCTCGCCTGGAGATCACACCTACATAGCTCCCTTCTCCGAGTCACTGGGACCTCTTCCTCATCGGCTACTCTCTCCTCTCTGGCAATTCTGCTAGAAGAGTAACTGTCTCTTGGTCTTTCTCCGTCCTCAAGTTTGTCATCTGTCTTCCCTGGAATAAGTAGTAGCTTTTCTGCTAACGGCTAGGTGCCGCCTATGGATTGAAAGAATAAGTGTCCGTATCTGCCTCAGGCTTTCACTAATATAGAGGTGCATTTTCTCATGGAAAATTCCAGCCCGTAACCTGCCACCCACCAAATTCTTGTACCTCCCCGTGCCAAGGACACTTTCCCAGCCGGCCGGCCTGATGTAGCGTCTTCGGCATGAAGAAAAATACAATCCTTCGATAAGGGCCGGTCTGAACTGGTTCTCTCCAAGCGAATAACACCTCATAACTAAAACATCCCCTGTAACTTGGAAACATCTCAAGCTGCTGGAGCAGAAAGAAAGATGGAGTCTCCCCCGTTTGAGGCCTACCAGGCCTGAATTCAACACGGCTCCATGAAATACCCTCACTACAGGGCAGGTTATCCCTAAGACTAACAAATCTATCCCCTAGGATATGTGTGCAAGCCCTAATCTATGGGGAAGAACACAGGATCATGTCGAAGTGCCTAGTAAATAGACTTCATTCACTACTCTAACCCTTAGGCTTGAATGGTAATAGACTGAAGTCACCCTAATCACCCATCAACACAATAGGGCCGGGAAAATCGAGAAGTACAGTGGCTTAAGACAATATTCGTGCACATTTGTTCTATGATTTATATTCTTCTGTGGAGTAGCGAGAATACACTGGGAGCTTGTTTTTTAAGTCTTGAGCTACTATTTTATTTTATGTCTCATCGACTTAAATTATTTGGTGTCACCAATTATATTATTATTATTATTTGGATTATTATTATTGTCCTTATTCTTATTAATATATTATCTTTGTTGACAAGAATTTTAGAAAAGTTTCTAAATACTAGTTTGAGATGAGTTTCTTTAAATATTGTTGTATTGAATTAGTGCAAAATAAAATAAAAAGTAAGGTGCCAACGATCTATGTGGTAGAAGCTCACAGCACAGACTGTCTAACAACCGGGTCCTTTACAAAGCAGGAGTTTGCTTTTGAAAAACCAAAGTTTACGGTCCCTGACACCCTTGGAGTTTTATTCCACAGTTTTTGGCTCATTTGGTTTTCTGTTTGAAATCTCCATGTTTTTACTCGCAGTTCCAAACATGAAAAAGGACATCAGAAAGGCCTACCTAAGTAGGACCACAATTCTGAGGCATAGATTGACTGCCCAATGTCCATGGGACATTCCATCTAAGGTTTCCATCAGCAGAGCTAAAAGAGGCTGTGACAGCTGAGACATAATAATTCACTTGACACTAACTGTGGCTGGTGTACTGAGAGTTAGGTGGACAGGATAATCCACAATGTTTGTGGCAAAGTATCTTCTCACCAAACTCGGACCAAGCATTGCATTCACCTCCCTGAAACATGCAGTTTTAATTGTGAAGGTGAAGAAGAGCACCCAGTGAGTCTCTTTCATGCCAGTCCAAACACTGCAACACCTATCTAAAACCCTGGCATTAACAGGCCTGTGACAGTGGTCCTGTCCTACTGTCTTGTGAAAGATCAGTCTCAAGAACTATGGAGAAAAAAACGCTAAAAGTGGACTGCTCTGTAAAGCAATGTAATTGTGTGTAATGGTCCAAAGGTAAATGTAGTTTGGTTTATTTCTGGACTTCAGTAGTAAGCCAGGAGTACTACAAGCCAAAGTCTAAGCAAACTATTTGTGAATCAGACACATTGTTAGCTACAGCTTCCCACTGAAGAACCATCTGGGTTTCTAAGTTACATAACCAAAAGCAGCCATCAATATATTGATGATTATCTAGTTATATTTATCTGACAGTTTTTTAGATTGCATTGCTTTATTCTAACTAGAATTTTGTATAGTAAAAAATTGCAATTTGTAGATTTCACTATATTTGCAATTCATTCAGTATCTAATAAACATATTTAAATAGCAAAGGGAGCAATAATCTCACAGTAAATCTCACCAAAACCAAAATAATAAACTTTACTGGAACCTCCAAATGTTTCAAATGGATGCTAAACAACTCAAATGTTGACATGTTGACTCTTACCCATACTCCGAAGTTATTTTTGATGGATGACTCAAGTGGGATAACCACTTACAGAACACAGAGGAACAAAGGCAGTGAAACCACAGAGGCGTTAAAACGTTCTCAAGAGGAAGCGCCATATGCCAAACAATTACTGCCATCAGTATTAAACTAAATTTGATCCTACGCTATAGCTCGTTAATTCTGAACAAAAAATGGTGGTACGTCTGGACTAAATTTTTATTAACATCCGTTACATATTTAACTCAAGACAATGAACTCCAGATTTGCCCATCAAATTACAATTTGGATTAACATCCTTAAATGCTTCAAACAGCAGGGGTCCCTTGAATTTCATTTGTGACTGCAATACAGTTTTGGCCAACCAACTAGTCAGTCTGCACTAGCTACCCATGGTATGTAGGTACTGCATGACAACAGGTGTATGCGGTTCCACTGACAATATGGTCCATTAGATGCATAGGGCATGGGTCAGTGCTGTGTATGCCAGGAATGGCCTATTGTGCATATTAAATAGAGTAATAAGGTCATCAAAGTCCAGAAGTTGTCCCTTTTGAAAAAGATTGGCTAGTGTGTTAATGTTGGCTGCTTCCCAAATCTGAGGTCCAGTTGTATCTGGGAGGACTCAGCACACGCCAACCCCACATGCAGCAGGACAGCTAGGGCGTATGGAACTTCCTTAGTGTTGATATGTAAGGTCTTTCTAAAACAACAATGGGCCTTACGTTAAAGTTGTGAGTTAGAGGGGGATGTCTTTATCACTGGGGAAAAAGGTGTGCAATTTGTGACGATCGGTAGTCAGGATCCATTGTTGCTCTGTCCTACAAATAGCTTTCAGACAGTCAATGACTTACCAGTTGTAGCTGGGCTGCCAAGTAGTAGTGCATTAAGACTACAGAAGCAACCCTTAGAACCATGAGAACCTGAATATCAAATCATTATTTAGCAACAATGATTCTTCCAATAGGTATCATTCACAATCAATTATATGTTTGTAGGATAAATTACCTCATGCAATTAATGCTTGGGTGACAATGCGTAAACAGAAAACCACCATAAAATAAAAAGGGCAATTTAATATTCTCTGTTGTCAATTCAAGACCAGGAGCATACCAATTCCACACAAATAAATACGTCAATTGGTGCAATGTGAAGCCAGTGTCACTCCTAACACAAAATGAAACTCTTAACAACAAAATACATTTACAAGGGGGGTGGCCTGTTGCTGACAAACAACCACCTATAGTTTTAAGGACAATAGATAACGATTCCTTTACTGGTTTGCTTGTTATGTGTTGACGATATTTCGACCCTTCAAAGGTTACTAGGGTCTCGTCAGAACAAATATGGTATCGGGACATCTGTAAAAATTAATGGCGATCAATTAGACCACAACGTGGTCTATGCTGAACCAGAACACTGAGTTGAATGTAAAGACTTTTACCTGGAATGTCCTGATGAATAGGGAGGTATAGGACACCACAAGAGCTTTTTCTAAGAGTTCTTATCCCACTATTAGGCATACATCTTGTTAGTTGCCTACTTTATGATGGGGAGAGAGTCACCTATTTACACAGAGAAGTATATAGCAAAGGTTATAAGCAGTTCCCTCATTGTTTACTACAACAATATCAGTGACCACTGATCCTAAGATAAGTTGGAACAGGCCAAAATGAAACATGATCGCACAGAGCTCCATGCTTGCATTCTTACTGAGTATCTTAAAGCAGGCCTTATCCCACTTAATCTACAAATGATTAATACTTTCATACACCCCTACCACTGACAAGTATTATGACATTTTTAAGATGAGTGACCTTTTACTGGTGGAATAAAGAGTAAAAGCTTGTTGACTACTGTCAGAATTCTGCCAAACTTGGCTTGTCTATGGAAGATAATAAACTAAGTTGTCCTAGAGCATTCAGGAGACTTCGCCTGGGAGCTTAGCTAATGCTTAAGTGCCTGATTACGATTACGGCGGTCCATAGGAGAAGTAAGAAGCAATCATCTACATCAATACAAGAGCATGATAAATCAGTTATCACTGTTAGTAAAGTCAATGAAGAGATTTATGAATTAGTTGGAGTGTTATTTTTCAATGTCTCTGGTTTTTCAATTTTTTGAGAGAAATCAATGCATAAGCGCCTCTACGTGTCAAGTTAGAAAATGTTTTCAGTTCACAATCATCAGAGAATCAATTAAAAATGGTCTAAATAGTCTAAGCAACCTCTTATTTAGAGAAGTATTAAAAACTCAAAGATGAGTCTTGGGGAGTTGGGGAAGGAATCTGGAATTCCTCATCTGACCACTATTCTAGGAACACACACTTATATAAACACACAGGGCCCGCTTCACAAAAGTAATCTGAGACAAAATCCTAACTTTACGACTTTTGGTATTCACAAAAGGCATTTAGTAGTAGTAAAGTTAGGATTCCTAACTTTAATACTACTAAACTTAGAAAAATCCTAACGTTACGACTTTTGGTATTCACAAAAGGCATTTAGCAGTAGTAAAGTTAGGATTCCTAACTTTAATACTACTAAACTGAGAAAAATCCTAACGTTACGACTTTCGATATTCACAAAAGGCATTTAGTAGTTATAAAGTTAGGATTCCTAAATTTACTACTACTAAACTGAGAAAAATCCTAACTTTACGACTTTCGGCATTCACAAAAGGCATTTAGTAGTGGTAAAGTTAGGATTCCTAACTTTATTACTACTAAACTGAGAAAAATCCTAACTTTACGACTTAAGGCATTTATTGTAGTAAAGTTGGGATCACTAATTTTACTACTACTAAACTGAGACAAATCCTAACTTTACGAGTTTCGGTATTCACAAAAGGCATTTAGTAGTAGTAAAGTTGGGATTCCTAATTTTACTACTACTAAAGTGAGACAAATCCTAACTTTACGACTTTCGGTATTCACAAAAGGCATTTAGTAGTAGTAGTAAGTTAGGAATCCTAGGGTAGTGAGTAAGGTCACAAGACGTGTATAATGTGCTCAATTATTATTCTTCATGTGTTTGCGGTGACATGATGACTTCATGTGCTTTATCCTAAGCTGCCGCATTATTGTGCCCTGAGAGTTCAATTTATGTCATTTTTTAGTCTTGCCTTGTGAGGATAACGAGTACTATTTTAGTATTTGCAGAATATGCACAGCATTTATGATGCATATCGTTTTGGTCTATGTTTTGTGAACAATATACTATATATTTTTATATAATCCTCTGTGGAGTCTCTTTTGTGGTGTATTAATTGTGTTACTGGTGTAAATGTGTTGCGCAAATGATTTACACATTGCCTCTGGGATAAGCCGGACTTGTCTTGCCAAGCTCCCAAGGGGGTGAGCATAGGTTATGTTTGATGTGTAACTTACTTGCCCTGACTAGAGTGGTGGGTTCTGCCCGGCTTAGGTGCATACTCTAGCCAAACAGAAACCCCATTTCTAACAGTTACATTTATCACTTTCAGTGGTAGTTCATCATTCTTTTGATTCCATAATGCTCTGGGCCTTGCAGTTTCCTGTGGCCATTCACTTCTGTTGCTGGAATATGAATTTACCTTGACAAATTAAAAGACAAGAGGTGTTTTGCAAAACAGGAACAGTTTGATTAATTAAACACTTCAGCCAGGAAGCATCCACAGAAACGTGTCTGAGGACTATCTCTACATAAATTTGTTCTGTGTGCCATTACATACAGTCTTTAAAGCATCATAAAGCAATTTAGATCTTATTTTAGAGAAAGGAACGTGGGCATAGTCATCGGGTGTAAATCAGGCCACCTGATAGTGAACGCAGGTGGGTCTCGACCTTGAGTGTGCACAATGAGGTGTCCACAGTGGGTGAAGTGTAGAGATTTCCGGTATGGAGAGCATGTAATCACTGCGTGTACTATGTGTGCTGTGTTCTGATTGGCTGAGGGTTCCTAACTTCATGTGGCATCTAACTTTAGAGTGTTTGGGGAACACTGCACCCCTCTGGCCATATGTGCTTCATTGGGGCCAATTTCCTGGGACCATTGTGGTGTTGCTGCCTATCTTTGGGACTAATCTGGGTTTCATCTATTCGCGTGTTTGTCTGGCTGGTTACATACCACCCCACCTGTGGTCTGTCAATCAGTAGCCTCAGGCCTAGGTCGCATGGCCAGCCTGACCAGATATTTCTTACTTGGGGCTGATGGAGAGATCTTCTCAGGAGATTTCGACAACAGTGACTTGATCTTGTTTTTGAATATACATGTATTGTTGTATAGTTTGACATCAATATATGACCAGGTCTATTGACAACAAAATACCAATAGATTTTCTACTTGAGTAAGATCACTTTCATAAGTGTGTAGGCCTTCTCAATTAGGGGTTCACAGGCTGGTCATGGTGGGCTCGAAAGAGAGATCACGTTGTTAGACTTTAGTTTTTGGCCATTCCGGGAGAGATACCCATTGCAATGGTCTCTTAAGCCAAATTTGTCATTTTAATGTTCTGGAACCTCAAGTAGGAATTTTCCAACCCTTGCTTCCTCTGTTCCTTGCATGGAAGGTAGCGCCTAATGTTTGCAGATGATGCCATGACTTCATTGGGCAAAAGGCACCCTCACATCTTTGCTTCCATTGCAGTTATGTGCGTAATATTCATATGTTGGAATCTCAGTGGGTAGATATATTCGGTACTGATGTGGACCAGTGCGCTTATCTGCATTCTTAAAAAACAAGAGATCCATAAAACACTCCTTCTTGTGTCAAAAATGTGGTTTCCGAGGGATGGACTACTTTGCTACAGAGGAGGCTGTCTCTGTGTGCATTATTGGTCATTAAAACGTCTCATCACTGACGGCAGTAAATGATTTAAGTGGTCCCCTCTTTGATATTCTCCTTTCACCTTTACTGACAAACATGTCATTATACTTGCATTATATTCTTTGATTTGTTTGTCTCCTGAGCAGGCCAACTATCAGCTGAATTCCTTAAGTCCACTGCAGCCACAATTGGGAAATGAAAAGCTCTGAAAAAGAATATTTTTACTGCAAAGGAGTTTTGAGGGGTTTCCAGTCTGTACTCTCCATTACCGCTGTCAGGTTTCTGGTCGTAAATGTTTGCCTTCAGGGCTGCTGGTTATTGTCAATAGGTGCCCTTGACATCTGTGAATCTACCAAATAAGTAAGCAAGCTAAAATAATGATCCTTTAGCGAACGCTATATGTTTATTATATTTACATTTTTTTTAACGGAGACAACGTTTTTTTGATGTCGTTATCCAGAGTTTGTTACATTTGCATTATAGGAAACATAGATGTGGCGGGTTCTCCAAAATGTCAATGCAAGGACGGCATTCACGTTTTATTTTGATTGAAGTAAGAACATAAGGAAAACTGGATCTTCATCCAAAAGCAAGGGAGTAGGCCAAAGAGTCCTTGATTGATTGCTTGACTATTTTTTGCATTTTGAAACATCACAAACTATAGGGACATTTCTACGGCAGAGAATATGGAATGCAATGCTGTGAGGACAGGTTTGGGTACTTTTTTACCGTCATGTGCCTCTTGACGCAAAGTAGCCACTCGAGCTAGTCGACATGCCCTTGGCAAGTTTCATCACTGATAAGGTCCAACATGGCCGAATGATGTCTAGGTTTATCTGCGTTTCCATGAAGTGGAGACGTAGCCTAGAAGTTGGACAGGAGTTTGCTTTTTCGGGCACAGGAAAGATTGATTGGCATATTTTTGGGCCCGTTGTGCAGTGCGATAGCGGAAAAAACAATGGAATGCAATGTGACAAACAGCAAATAAAATCAGAAAAAAGATCTGTAGGGAGTAGGAGCTTGATGATTTATATATATTACAGCAGTTTTTGATACAACATAGTGCAAGTAGTGAGAAGGATTCCTCTTTGAGAAGATTGTCAAAACGTACAGCAGCAGGGTTCATGTATTATTTGTTCATTCTTCACTTATGGTGGCAGTTTATGACGTTGCATTTTATTATATGTTAATAAGACAATCTGACTTTAGAGTCACCTCTTCAGGTTTGAGTAACTAGAGGAGCCAGACAATGATAATTATTATTATTTTTTTTTTTCCTAGTAATCATGTTATTATTGAGTCATTTAAGAGTACATGTAAAATCATGTGTTAGAATAACTCCTTTTGAGATTGCATGCCTGTTATTATAGGTGAATATTAGAAAAGGTGTTTCGTGCTTTCTGTACAAACAGTTAACTTGGTCTAAGACGCAGCAGCAGCCGTTTGGACTTGTTCTGCTGGTGAATGCTTTTTTTGTATTTTCGTGGTTTGGAAGATAATCGTGTATACTACATTTGGTTTTCATTAACTATGGTTGATGTCATTCCCACTGTAATTTTTTCACATGGCTCTATGCCATCTGTGTGTTTGTGTTTAAAGGACTTTACACTTGGTCTTGTATAATAAGTCTGGGACTGCATCACTATTACAATCAAATAACCAAATCACATAGCAAATAATTACACATAAATGCACATCAAATGCAGAGACCTGAAATGCATTAAGCAGTTTGAAATATACCAGGACACTTTTCTGTAATAGCCCTTCCTTTTCAAAGCATGCTTATATTATTTGAAACTGCATACGTTTGAGAGGTATGACTTCGAATTAAAAAAAATCGTCCCAAACATGTTCTACCCCTATTACACTCAATTTCTTTGTTCAGTGTTTAACGTCTAATTGTGTGCTACATCTCATCCCACTGTAATCTACATTCAGAAACTCCATGCCCCTGAATTTCACTCTTGCAGTTCCTGATTTTTCTCTTTATCACTGTTTTTCCCTCTGTCGCTTCCTTCTTCTTACCCCTTGTGTGTTTTTCACTCTCTTGTTCTGGGTCAAAATCTATTGAGGAAAAATATGTGCGGGTCCACAAAAATTAGTGCCGGTGGGCCTCACCTGCAACCATCGGCTAAAGGTAAATACTGGACAGAAGACATTTTTAATAAACCAGAATTCTTGGGAAGAGGACAGGAATCTACCATGGTTGCTGGCAAGGGTGCCTGTAAAGGTTATAAAAATCATAGTTTTCAAATCTTTATATGAAATGGTTTACAGGGAGTAGTGCAAATCCAAGACATGGACAAACTGATAAATTTTTGTCGGACCTGTCATCCTTAGGGTGGTCTTTGCCCAGATGTTTTGCCTTGTGGCTCTCATTTTTGTTGATTCTTTTTGTTGTCCTCAGGACTCTGAGCACTTTACCACTGCTAATCAGCGCTAAAGTGCATGTGCATCTCCAATGAAAAATGATAACATTGGTGTATACCTGATGGGCATATTTGTTGTACTAGCAAGTCCCTTGTAAAGTGGATTACTATGTACCCAGGGCCTGTAGTACTAGTAGTACAAATGCTACTAGTTGGCTGCAGCACTAATTGTGCCACCCACAGAAGTAGTATTTCCAACCTGTCTCAGGCCTGCCACTTCAGTCCCTGTGTATGCAGTTTACTGCCACTTCAGCTTGGCATTTAAAACTACTTGCCTGGCCTTAAACTCCCCTTTTATTACATATAAGTCTCCCCTGGGGTAGGCCCTATATAACCCTAAGGGCAGGGTGCCATGTAAGTGAAAGGTAGGACATGTACGTTTATGTTTTGCATGTCCTAGTAGTGACAAACAGCATTTTTCATTACTGTGAGGCCAACCCCCCTTATGGGCCAGCATTGCTAATTACTTAATACACTTTTGAGCTGCAATTCCTGACCAGAGAGGAATCACTTTTTCATGTTTCATATCTTTGGAATTGTAATGATAAATCCTCCTTACTGGTGAAGTTGGATTTAACATTACTGTTTTAGAACTACCCCTTTTAGACATTGTATTATCTGGTAAAGGTACTTACAAGGGAATTTGCTTTGCTATGCAGAAACAACATATTATATTATCATTTCTGAATCCCCAGATAGTGGATTCCAACATAAGAATGTAAATAACTTTGTGCAGTCAAAAATGAGTAAATCATATACAAACGGGTGTATTCTTTTTAAGTAGAAATGTTATAATCATATAAATCAAGTTTGAGGGTACAATCCAATATTTACATAAACAAAAGTGAATTCTTCCTGCATATTAGGTAAAGAATTACATACAACGTTCGTATTTCATTGAATAAAATGGGTATGTTGGTCAACATACCCATTTTCTATAATGATATATTGTTTCTGCATAGCAAAGCAAAATCCCTTATAGGCACTTTTACCAGATAATAGATTTTGTTACACAAACCCACAGGGGTATATCGGGTTACCAATCCATATTGTACTTTTAGAAAGTGGACATGTCTCTGCACTTAGTGCTCTATCTGCCTGACAGCCTGTCTTCAATACACGTCTGGTGTGGGTAAGAACTATGCTTTGTGCATTCCCATTATACATCCACAAACACAGAAAGGTGAGGCTTATATGCATTCCGAGCACTCATGTGCATTCATCTGCATTCTGATGGGTCTTTCTGGGCAGGGAGTAATGGGAGGGGCTGACATTTACACTTCAATAGGTATTGTCATGTCCACACACAAAGCACTGATTTGCCCCCCGCATCCACCGAGAGCTTGGCAGACAGGACTGGGTTGAAAGAGATACTTCTGCACTTCAGAGAGCTGCTTAGAAGTCACCCTCTACATCAAAGGCACTTTTGGGGATAAGTACTGGGTCTCTGGCCCCTAAAATCAGACACTGCTGGATCTTGAACTGAACCACTGTCAGAAGGACTGCTGTGTTGCTTAAAGGACTCAACTGGACTGTTTTTCTTGAAGGACTGATTTTCTGCTTGTTGCCCTGCTGCCTGCTGCTGCCTCGCTCTGCTGAAGGAGAGCTAAACTCTGCCGTCCCGCCAAGTAATCTCCAAGGGCTTGCTGGCTTGCCTCCTATCTTCTAAAGTTTCAGAGACACAAAAGACTCACTGCAATCCTGCTGGTGCCACTGGACTCTGTATCTGTGAGTCCTACCCTTGCCTGATGTACCCTCTTCAAGTTCTGGGCCTCAGATGTGGGTTCTGCACACTGAAGCATAGTCCCCTTTGCGCCAATCTGAACCGACACATTGCCCTTCAATGCTGACACAGAGGCTGTTCGACAGCGGTTCGACACCCTGCGATGCCCGAAGACGATGATTTACTTTCACCTCAGTGACTCCATGGAAAAGATCGACGCATCGAGATCTCGGATTCGATGCTTTGCTCTATCCAAGGTACTTTCTCAGTGGGTTCTGCGTGGATCCTGTAGTCAGCTTGCCCTCCATCGCGTTTGCCCTGAACTTTGAATTTGCACCGGTCCCTCACAACTTCAAGTCACCTTTTGACCGCTAGTGACTTCCAAGTACTGTTTTTTGCATTTATTCTACAACAATTCAAATCTCAACTTCTATTTATTTGATTGTTGGTGTTTTGGTCTTGTTTTACTCAGAATAATATTCTCTAATATTCTAAACCTATGTGGAGTCTTTTTGGATGTTTTTATTGTTTTACTGTGTGTGTATCGCACAAATACTTTACACATTTCCTCTCTAGATAAGCCTGACTGTTCTGTGGCAAGCTACAAGAGGGTGAGCACAGGTCAGTGCTTAATTCGAGTCAGTGTTTCCGGTGCTCAGCACCGGCATTTAATCTCCACAGCAGTGTGTTCATGAGCACCAGTTAAGGACACATTAATTTACGGGGGATTACGTGATTTGCCCAGAATCACAGGATGTTAAGCCGATGCCGAGACTAAAACCTGGTTTCCCAGCGCCAAAGTCTGCAGCTCTGGCCATTACACCACATCCTCTCCTGACTTTCATGGTTAGCAGTTGGTTCTGTTTTAGGCGGTTCTAACAGGAGAAATGGACTGGTGCAAGCTGCCTTCTGACGAGAACCCTGGCACTTTTTTTTTTTTAACAAAAAAACACTGGAACAGGTTATCTTTTAGTGTGTACCTAACTTACCTTTACTAGAGTGGTGGTTCCTTCTTGGCCTGGGTGTATACCTCAGCCAAACAGGAATTCCATGTATAACAATTGTCCTTGCATGTCTATCAACCAAAAATGAGTGTAGGTGTCTGGGTGTTAAACAACTAATGTTGTGGCTCCAAATAAGAAGAGAATCCGTTTTTCTGACATGTTTATGACGTTGCATAGATATCAAGCGAGGGAAGCAGTGGCATGGAACTTTAATCTGATATTGATGTGATCATCAGGAACCTATTTAAAGCTCCCTGTGATTTAAATGTTTGTACTTTATCCTCCTCTTGTTACAAGATATGTTGCAGAAATTTTAAATTTCTGGAGAATGACTAAAGGTTTGTGTTTTGTATTGCCGGAAAATTAGCCTTGCTCTCTGATAACATAACTCTCAACTGGACACTCTTCACCCATCTTGCATGTTTCCCAGATGGTAGAGTTTGAAAAATACAGTGTCTCTGCTGAAGTTGTTATTTTTTAGCGACATTGCTTTCCAACAAGATTTGGCTTGATATCCCTCTAGATAGCACAACTCTTGTTGATCAAAGCCCTCTTGATCTTCTAGTGATGTAGCCCCAGCTTCCCCTTCCCTTGCAGACATGGGAAAGATGACTTAATGAACGTAGTGAATTGCTTGACACGTGGGTGTACAAGGCCTCCTACCTCTGATGTTAATTGTGGGAACAATGGAAAGGAGAAAAGTAGCAGATCAGTTGTCCCAATTTTCCTCCTCCTTTTATTGTGTCTGCAGAGGAGACCAGGGCATCTGTAAGCTTTCCTGGACCCTTGCCATTACTTCAAATAGCGGTACAAAAGGGGGTGGTGATGGACGGAGCATCAGAACCAATCAAACACTCACACCCAGTCAACAGATCTGGGTTTGATCCATCACCGTTCTTTAGCCCACTCTGCCACCCCAGTTCAGACATGGCCATATGCAAATCAGTCTGACCCTTTGCCTCATGGGAACAGTCCAGCCTGAACTGCCAAGCCATGCCTTCCCTGGACCTGAAACAAGCTTCCTAGGACCGGTTTCTGGCATTTCAGCCGTCTTCAGCCAGGCTTGCTTGAATCCAGTGGCAAAGTGAGCAAGGGACTCACGTCTGAGCATACCCTGCCAACTTATGGCGAACATAGCGGTACAAAAGGGGGTGGTGATGGACGGAGCATCAGAACCAATCAAACACTCACACCCAGTCAACAGATCTGGGTTTGATCCATCACCGTTCTTTAGCCCACTCTGCCACCCCAGTTCAGACATGGCCATATGCAAATCAGTCTGACCCTCTGCCTCATGGGAACAGTCCAGCCCGAACTGCCAAGCCATGCCTTCCCTGGACCGGAAACAAGCTTCCTAGGACCGGTTTCTGGCATTTCAGCCGTCTTCAGCCAGGCTTGCTTGAATCCAGTGGCAAAGTGAGCAAGGGACTCACGTCTGAGCATACCCTGCCAACTTATGGCGAACATAGCGGTACAAAAAAGGGTGGTGATGGACGGAGCATCAGAACCAATCAAACACTCACACCCAGTCAACAGATCTGGGTTTGATCCATCACCGTTCTTTAGCCCACTCTGCCACCCCAGTTCAGACATGGCCATATGCAAATCAGTCTGACCCTGTGCCTCATGGGAACAGTCCAGCCCGAACTGCCAAGCCATGCCTTCCCTGGACCGGAAACAAGTTTCCTAGGACCGGCTTGGCAGTTCGGGCTGGACTGTTAGAACACAAAAAGGAAGGGTCCAAGGGAAAGTTTAAAGACCTGGACAGACTCAATCCCCTGTTCAGTAATCAATAATACAAAAAGGAGTCTGTCAGTCTAAATGTTGGTCAAGGTCAACACAGAGATAGAAAAAATATGTAGAGTATGAGAGAGAAGAACCTTAGAGTGCTGATTGGTTATAAAGGATTTCCATCAATAACCAGTGATTGGTAGGTGTCATCATCTGGATATCCAACCTTCCCACCACTATAAACCACTCCGACCTGGAGTATTATATGTGGTACGGTGTTAACCAGAGCACTTGGATAAAGCCCGGGAAGGGGGAAGGAAAGAAGACAGCCAAGTCACTAGCTTAGGCAAGATGTGCAGATATATACCGAAAATGATATATAAACAGTGCAGTGCAGTAAAGTGAAAAAGTTAAAAAAGGAGTTGGAGGAAGAAGATAGTTTAATGCAAAATATTCCTACCAATCCTTATTTAAAAATGGTGCAGAAACAGCTTTTAACAAATAGTCTGTTTAACAATGTGGTCAACATGTTTCAGCCTGCTTGACCCCATGGTCAAATGGCTTTCGTCAGGACCTTGTAAATTATTAATTGCTACTGCAACAATATAGTGTGAAAAAAGGAACAGTGAGTATTTTAAAATACAACCTTTTGTGGTTTAAAACTTCTTCGTGCACTCAGTCTATATAAGTTTATCTGTGGAAATACGGAAAAAACCAAAGAGAACAAAATAAGGTAATGGCAAAAAACATACTCTCTCTCGAAGAACTAGTTAATTATTGGCCCGGTGTGTAACCATATCTCAAGTGCTTACCTGGTGAGCACGAGAAGTGAACCTCACCTCACCCGGATTAGACTCAGGTTTGAAGGAGGCCCCGCCCTGAGAAAATAGAAAATGTGGGGGGAATTGAAGAAACTGTTAAACCCCAGCAATAGTGAGTTCATGATTATAAAGAATAGGATCTAAACACATTGTCCTATACACGCTCTTTTGAAACCTCTGTTGTGACTTCCCCCTACTAGCAGGTATAACAACCCCGAGGGCAGATTATCGATTGCAAGTATACAAGGGAACACGCAGACGTAAGCGCTGCAATGTAAATTGAGCATACGATAAGCGGTTTGCTAGTATAGGTGTTGTCTAATGGCATTAAAAGTGAAAGAGATCCGATACCTTACCGATACCTTACCTCTCCGTCGGTGCCTCGGAGTAGGTCTGAGCCGTTTGGGAGGTAACCGGCAGGTTTGATCTCAGGTGTTAAAAATCATTCAGATGCGTGAAGTCGCATTCCTATTCGTCGACCGATAGCCAATCAGTTTCACTGTTGTTGTTATCGCTCACGGACCATCAAATCAGGATCCGGTAACGCTTTAAACTACAAAATGACGTCAGCGTACCTGGAAATCGTGGTTCGTGGTCCGTTTTAAACTTAAGAATTTTGCTGATCTAACTAGCCAGAGGTAGTCTGTGATCAGACAAGACTCCGCACTGATCGCTCTGTTGTTGACTTCCCCGTATACAGTAAACGGATACTTCATTGTCCTCCAGTATGGCAGAATTTAGCGGTCTAGCTTATGATGACTTCACTCTCCAATCCATATTGGACAGTACACCCAGCATACTAGATAACACATTTGTTATACCTGGCACTAATATTGATGATTGGAGCCAGATATTAACGTTGAAGAAATCACATACACGGACAACGATACACGGTGCCATTATGGCTGAATATTTACGGGGGAATTGTGCCCCCTCAGGCTTAATCGTTACTAACGCCCCTCGCCTATTTCTACAAGATAAAAGATTTTTGAAAGATTGGTCCCTCATAGCGTGGCGCTGCACGCGCGATTGGCTCATTTTAATTATCAGCACAGCCAAACGCATCGCAGACACCATCCTTCTTGAGATACAGGTCTTAGAGGCCCAAATCAAAGTCACTGTCACAGCCACTCTCTTTAAAAAGAACCAGGATGAAGCTAACAAAAGCAATAAAGAACTTAAAGATTCAATACTGATTTCCAAAATAGAAAAGTTTAAAAAAGACCTGGCTAAATTTAAACATGAGGTGATATATCCTTACACCAGTGACTCCTATACAGCACCCGAGTTTAATAACAAAGGACGTCGCTACGGGTCTAACTACTCAGGGAGCAGTTCTGAAGATGACAACAATGACAATGATAATGCAGGCCCGCAATTGAATAGGCCACAATACAGAGGACGGGGTAACAGAAGGAACTGGAGGGGACAATATACACCCCATTTCCAACAATGGTGGCCTCCGACACCTTGGGGCTACCCCCCCCCCTCCCCCACAGCCGTTCCAGGCTTTTCAACCTAATCCGTTTCCAATACACCAACAGGACCCTAGCTTCCAGCCTTTTTTAGGGTCTGGCCAAGGGAGGTCCAGAGGAAAAAGAAGAGGACGACAGCCACAAGTACACTTTAACCTGTCGACATCAATGCCTCAACAAATGAGCACACGCAGCCAAACAAAGAAGGGACAACCACAACCAGGAACGAGCACCGAGACGACCTAGTACTGAACCTGAGCAAGAAGATCTTGACGCTTGATGAGACATCAATCCTTAACAAAGGACTTGGTTTTCTGACAACTACACATGGAGACGATTTCCAAGTACGGTGCGACTTGGCCAAATTTTTCCGCAAAATAAGATTACACTTCTACTTCAATAACAAAGACATGTCCCTTACTACACCAAGGGAAACAAATACTGGTCTGAAAGATCGATCGACCTTCAATCCGCCTCTACACGACGTACCACCGCAAGTCTTGACCTTTGAACAAGCGGTTACTGAAGAGATTACAAATTTATGTGAGAACAAGAAGAAAACAGATCAATACTGTAACCTACCCAAGCAAGAACGCTTGGCATTAAAGGGACTTATGGAAGACCAGACTATCGTAATTAAGCCAGCGGATAAAGGCGGAGCAGTAGTCATTCAGGACACTGAAACATATCGTCAGGAGTGTATGAGACAACTGGCAGACAGGAGATTTTACGAACCTCTCCAACAGGATCCTACTAAGAGAATTCAGAGAGCCATCACCGAAGCAGTGGAAGAAGCATCAGCAAATGGCTGGATCACTTCACAAGAAGCATCATTCCTGCATACTCCTCATCCTGTGATGCCATACTTTTATACTTTACCTAAAGTTCACAAAACCCAACGTCCCCCACCAGGAAGACCCATCATATCGGGCCAAGGGTCACTACTAGAACCTTTATCCACTTTTGTCGATCATTTCCTGAGACCTTTGTTGAAAGATATGCCAACATACCTACAAGATACTAAAGATGTCTTACGTCTACTACCTACAGTAGATTTTGATCTTGAAAAAGACCTTCTAGTATCATTTGATGTAGAATCATTGTATACATCTATCCCTCAGGACGAGACACTTGAAACTATCTTTTCCATCCTGAATAATACACACTTGGATACCATTACTCCGGTACATTTCATCATGACGCTTGCACATTTGGCTATGAAAGAGAATTTTTTCAAATTCGAGGATACTATATACCTGCAGGTCTCCGGGACCAGCATGGGAAGTATTTTTGCTCCAAGTCTAGCCAATCTTTATGTGCACTCTTTTGAACAGACACACGTGCTTAATAATGACAATCCCTTCAGTGACTCCATCAGATTATGGAAGCGCTACATTGATGACATCTTTGTAGTTTGGCGCGGAGATTTGTCATCAATTTCCCCCTTTCTACATTGGCTGAACACCAGAAACAATTTCTTGAGGTTCACAGTGGAAGCACACAAAGAAAGATTGGCTTTTTTAGATCTCTCCATCTTCAGCACTTCTACTGGATTGGAAAGTGAACTTTACAGAAAACCGATGTCTCGCAATTCCCTTCTGAGATATGATAGCCAACATCCGAAATCACTTAGAGACAATCTCCCTTACGGACAATTTTTGCGTGTAAGACGCAACTGCTCCACATCTGACAAGTATCAGATACATGCAAAAAACCTTACAGAACAACTAATTGAAAAGAAATATCCGAAATCTCTGATCAAAAAAGCCTTCAAACGCGCCTCTAACAACAACAGAGAGGCATTGATTGAACCTCCCTATGCTAAACCACCGTTAGAACGGTTAACTTTTGTCCATACATTCAGCACCCTAACCAATGGGATTCAGAGAAGCGTGAAGAAACACTGGCGTCTCCTCAATTCCTGCAAAGAGAAGATACAGCTACCCCTATTTTCACTGAAGAGAGGAAGTAACTTCAGGGACAAATTGGTCCATACAAGACCTCGAGAAGAGAGACCACGTTCTATTGGCACTCTATGGGACCTACCTGCAGTACTGGGACACCACCCATGTGGTACCTGCTCAATATGCCCACAAACCAGTCATTCTACATCATTGGACATAGGTACCAACACACCGTGGGAACAAAGGACTTTCACCAATTGCAATAGTGAAAACTTAATTTACCTGATTGAATGTCCCTGTAAACTTCGATACGTAGGGATGACCACTCGGAAAGTCCGACTACGTATGTTAGAACATAAGAGCACTTTCCGCTGCAAGAAAACCAACACAAGACTTACACGTCACTTTGAAGAGGCTAAACATCAAGCTAATGATTTCTGGTGGACAGTTTTAGAAAAACCTTTTATTCCATCCCATGTGAGCGATATATCTCGATGCTTGTTTCTAAAAGAACAACGTTGGGTTTTTAGAATTCGCAGTGATCAAAAAGGTTTAAATGATGACATTCCCTGGGTCTCATTGTGAGATACAAGTGGGTTATATAGTCCATTAGCTAGCTGCACTTATCCATCACTCTACAGTAATAGGATAAATCTACTTAGCTTTTTGCCAGACAGTTTCTAGATTTTCGTCCTAGCCTTTATATTGTTCCACACGTATGTGCACACTGGTCATTAAGGGCCTCCCTACTCCAACTGAGGACACCAGGCTACATATTAGCAATATGTACACAACACGGCTTTTTTCGCCACCGCAGTTCATAGTTTAGTGTATATATTAGCTGATTCTTATTTAACATGCCTACTGGCGTCGCTATTTGTCCGCTCATACAAGCACGATTGATAAAGTTATCTTTTTCATGACCCGCGGAACCACGATTTCCAGGTACGCTGACGTCATTTTGTAGTTTAAAGCGTTACCGGATCCTGATTTGATGGTCCGTGAGCGATAACAACAACAGTGAAACTGATTGGCTATCGGTCGACGAATAGGAATGCGACTTCACGCATCTGAATGATTTTTAACACCTGAGATCAAACCTGCCGGTTACCTCCCAAACGGCTCAGACCTACTCCGAGGCACCGACGGAGAGGTAAGGTATCGGATCTCTTTCACTTTTAATGCCATTAGACAACACCTATACTAGCAAACCGCTTATCGTATGCTCAATTTACATTGCAGCGCTTACGTCTGCGTGTTCCCTTGTATACTTGCAATCGATAATCTGCCCTCGGGGTTGTTATACCTGCTAGTAGGGGGAAGTCACAACAGAGGTTTCAAAAGAGCGTGTATAGGACAATGTGTTTAGATCCTATTCTTTATAATCATGAACTCACTATTGCTGGGGTTTAACAGTTTCTTCAATTCCCCCCACATTTTCTATTTTCTCAGGGCGGGGCCTCCTTCAAACCTGAGTCTAATCCGGGTGAGGTGAGGTTCACTTCTCGTGCTCACCAGGTAAGCACTTGAGATATGGTTACACACCGGGCCAATAATTAACTAGTTCTTCGAGAGAGAGTATGTTTTTTGCCATTACCTTATTTTGTTCTCTTTGTTTTTTTCCGTATTTCCACAGATAAACTTATATAGACTGAGTGCACGAAGAAGTTTTACACCACACAAGGTTGTATTTTAAAATACTCACTGTTCCTTTTTTCACACTATATTGTTGCAGTAGCAATTAATAATTTACAAGGTTCTGACGAAAGCCATTTGACCATGGGGTCAAGCAGGCTGAAACATGTTGACCACATTGTTAAACAGCCTATTTGTTAAAAGCTGTTTCTGCACCATTTTTAAATAAAGATTGGTAGGAATATTTTGCATTAAACTATCTTCTTCCTCCAACTCCTTTTTTAACTTTTTCACTTTACTGCACTGCACTGTTTATATATCATTTTCGGTATATATCTGCACATCTTGCCTAAGCTAGTGACTTGGCTGTCTTCTTTCCTTCCCCCTTCCCGGGCTTTATCCAAGTGCTCTGGTTAACACCGTACCACATATAATACTCCAGGTCGGGCTGGACTGTTCCCATGAGGCAAAGATCTGTTGACTGGGTGTGAGTGTTTGATTGGTTCTGATGCTTCGTCCATCACCACCCCATTTTGTATTACTTCAAATAGAGCAGACCTGTCCCACACATCCTCAATAGTGGGGTGGTCCTCTATTTATATACATTTGTCTACGCATTATGTCTTTGGAGAGAGGAGATAAGAGATGTCACATATCCAAATGGGGTTTGATCTTCCCCATTGGAAGAAGCCCAACAAAGTTTGAACCACCATATAGGCAGCTCCTCAAAAGATTGCCTTGTCTTGCCTCTAACAGTTGTAATTGTCTCCCTGAATCAATCTACCAGCCACGTTGCTGAGAAAAGGCCTGCAAATTGTGAATTCCACGGGGACTTACATATTCAGCAGACTAACCATATATCTCATCCATACAGCGTGTACATAGCTTCCTTGTGTATGATTGGACACGGTTTAAAATACACTGAAACTTAGTTTCATGATCTGCGCCTTTGGAGGCCTGTAGTTATCAGACAGACTTTACAATTTCACCAGACTACAAAGATCAGCCTTCCATAGCATACTTGCCCTTTCTTCACTTGACTGAGTAGTTGCCTTGGTTAAAGATTGTTCCATATATAAGTCTGGGGTCAGGCATCTTCCTCCCTCTCCCACAGGCTTGAATATGGTTTGCTGCGTTTCCAGGGCCACTGGAACAATGCTCAAGCCAGCCTGCGCCCCACAGCCAACAGAGGGCAACTGATAGTGGTGGCCCATACATAAAGGCTTTGGTGCTATTCTGCTGTTCTCTTCATCTTCTCCCTGGCAGAAAACACTTTGAGGCTGCGGTGAAGTTGTGCATGCATGAGTTAAAATCTCCCTATATAATTCAAAATGAAACCTGGCAAAGACAAAAGTATTCAAAATGCCCCACAAAGAACAAATTGCATGTGGAAACAAAATGTTCCAACTCCCATTGCCCAAAAAGGTATATACCTTTTGCACATATGTCTGCAGTTCATTGCTGTCTATTTTCTCATTAAATGATCTTCGACCTCCCAGAGCTGTTCCCACTTTGAAATGCCGTACTCTACATGTGAACTAAGTCAATTTTGAGTTAAGTATTTTCCATTTTTGAATCAGTGAAATATCGTTGAATCCGAGGAAAAAACAGTTCCTGGCACATTTTGCTCTCCCTTGAATTCACTACCAGTGTATAAATGAGTATTGCTCAAAAGCAAGACACAGCACAGTCTAAATTAAACTGCACTGAAGTTTAGGATGACAGATAACTCATGAAAAATACGTGATCTGAAATTGCTCAAGATGGATGTTAGTGGAAAGGCTTTGGCAGAATATAGTAATTTGAACACACAAAAATAGGATGGATGACATAATTGATACATTTGAGTGTAGCTAGAATCATATTGTTAGGAGATCTACAACTAACACCCTAGCTTTTAGATCTTGCAGTGGTTACTGTATTGGGTACCATGTTGTTGCAGGGACCGTCCTAGCCGTAAAAAGATGCATTGTCTTTTATGTAAGCATACCGTGGTGTGTCACGAAGCCACTGGAGGATGTGATCCTCTGGTGCAGTGCTTTGAATTCACACCCGTTTCTATCCAAAATCAGTGGACTAGGAAATGCATGCCGCCCCCTCTCAATCATTGTAGGGCTGCGGCAGCTATTTCCCCTGCTCCCTCCAGGTCTCTACGAAATAGAGTAGAGGAGAGCCTACTGTGGCCAGGCAGTGAACTCTCCACACACAATGGAAAGGGAGGAGGGGGAGTACTTCAGCATTACCTCTCCTCACCACCCCTAGCTCTACAAGACACCTGAAGGAAGTATGGGAGAAGTTGGCCATCACCTACTTTGTAGAGACCAGAGGAAAGCAGATGATATGTGAACACCGCGCGTGGACCTGTCACTGTTTCAGGAAAAAGTGACTGCTGCTACTCTTTTAGGATGAGTGAGTAGCCTCAGCATGAGGTAAGATAGGGGGAGAGACAGTAGGGGAGGGTATCAGGAGGTGGGATTCTCAGTGTAGGTGGAGGTGGATACAAAGAGTATTCTGTTGTTGTGCATGGCTTAGCGGGAGCCTTTTTTCTGAACGTTGAATGTTGACCTTTATAGTCACTAGGCTGATGTGCAAGCGCGTATATATTGATGTATTGCAGCTGTTTCCCAAGATCAGCCTAATGTTTCAGTCTCTGCTGAGGAAAACTTGCCCAGCTGCCTAATGTTGGAAAGAGCACTGTCCAGGCCGAAGCAAATCCAAAACGTATGCACTAAAGACATAAATACTGATGGTAGAAGCACCCGCAAATGTATGGCCGTTCGAGATCTAGCCAACAGTATATGTTATGTATTGCTGTCCATTCGACCCGAAATCCACAAAGTTCATCTTGACACCACTTTCTTCCGCAGGATATTGTTATGAGGCGAAACAACTGAGTCCTACAATCTTGTTCCTTTGAAATGCAGTTTGCATGTGATGTGCAATCTTCTTTAGAAGTGCTGCACGTTAATTTGTCTCAAACGTCCTCTATGTTCTGTTTTCACAAGTAGGCCCCTCTGACGGATCAGCCTTGCTCCCTGTATTGTGAATATGTGCCAGATCTCACTGTGGGTCTCCAGGGCTGTGCACATAATGACGAGGGCTGGGTGATGCCATCCATCAGGCAGGGTCACTTGTGGTTTACTAGAAACCGTTGTTTAAACCGTACATTTGGCAAGATGGGCTGTGCGTCTACGGCATTTTTACTCATCATAATGACAGGCGTAAAGGAAATTGTCCCGTCCAGGTCACCCTAGGAAAGAAGTGTGTGCTGCAACATTCAAGACATGCAGCCCGTTGGGAGATGAGGGCTCACCATGAACATTCTGACGTCAGATGACCCCCACTGCGTGTCATGAGCCGGCAGCAGCGTGCAGAGATGACCCCATGCCATGCACCCCCATTAGCACTGAAATTGCTGTGTCACAAGCGTGAAACACTACTTCTTTGGAGATAACTGCATCCGCTTGTAAATTGTCCCATTGTAATGGCATGCCTGTCTTCCGTCAGCCATGTGCGTGTGTCATACATACATTTGTTCATTGCCAACATTTCATAGAAGAATTTGGCCTCTCCCCAGTGATCTGCTCAGCTGCCCCTCTTCCTCCGTCGGGGCAGTTTCATATATTCCTCAGACTGTCACTGAGGCAATTTATACCCTGGGCTTCTTCACTGAGTCATTCACATTGCACTAACATTACTCTCCAGTGTTATAGGAATATATTTGATATATAAATACAGTTGGAAGGTGTTTTTGGCTCTGTGTTTTCATTGTTGAAGGAGTGTATTGAAGGGCTTGTAGAACAGTTTTACTGGAGATACCTGGAGCCATATTATAGAATGTGCCTTGGAGACGCGACAAGCGTGTACAACCACTTTCTGTGCCCCGTTGCTGTTAAAAAGGGGGCCGGCCTCCTCTCTGACCCCATCTGTACTATCTCGGGGTGTTCGTTTATCTGCTCGGGACTCTATGCGAATGAGGAAATCATTTGTGCCATGTTACAGATGTGGGCCCAGAGGCAAACAAGCCACCAGGAAGCACTCAGATTGTGCACCAGAAAGAGGTTGTGTACCACCTTGAGGCTGCACATTAAACTAGAGGGAAGGACATCCCACGGATTCCCACCAGAGTCCCTCTTTGCAGTGCAGGCCGGTTTGCCACCTGCGCGGCCAAAGGTAGGGGGGAACATCGGCCTTAAACAGATGGTCTGTCTTTGCATAATGCGCTTTTTTCTGTGATACAGGTGCACTGTCCTGGTCAGCACTGCGGAGCACACACGTAAGTGTGTGCCATGGTGCAGAGTTGGAGAAAGACTGAGTACCCACTATTCGGCCCCAAATGAATGACATAACCATTTTTTGGGATTCAGACTATTACATGTAGATAATCATATTATTTGATTAACTGTCAGGTTATTATATCACACAAAAGAGCAAATGTCTAACATTGATTGAGGAAGATTCAGTAGTCTTGGATTGAAAGCCCCCCTGAAGTATTGGGAAATATAAAAAACTGGGGGGGTTGATGGGGTGGGGGGGGAAGCGCAGCTGGTGCTGCAGGGGCCGCATTACGTCCTTAGCTGCAGTGGACTTGGAGGTTTCACGATGGCATGCAAGAATACGTAAATAGTACATAGAAATGCACTCCTGTTGTGCTACTTCCTGTACCCTTTTGTGAACTCAACCTTTACTCTTTATGCTGCATGGATAAGTGACTGCCTACAAACTGCCACTTCCTCAATCCTTTCAGCTCCAAATAGAGCAAAACAGAAACTGGGAGGTACATTTCTGCAAAATGTGAAAGGCCACACTGAGCATCGTAATTTGGGACAGGAGCATTTGCTTTATTGAAGCCTGCCATCTTGATTCAGCAAATGAACTGTGAAAGATACCGCTACGAGTCCGCAATGCAATGGGAGACCAGTAAGACTGAAGGGCTTTGTTAGAAGGTGGTTCTGACACTATGGGCCGCCCGGACTTTTCGCTTTTTGAGCACCTTATTGTTGAGCTTTTACTGTGGGGGAGCCTCATAAGTTGGCAGTCACCCACAGTGAACTCAGGATGGAAGAGACATGCCAGGGAAAGTCAGTGTGTTTTACTGTGTTTTCACTTCCTTATTCCCCTATGGGAATGTGGAGCCAGGGGCTAGATTAACTTCAATTAGGCCTACAGATTCCAGACACGCACTTAAGTCCAATGTAGCGAATGTGAAAATAAGTATTCTGCAGAGTCCAAAGTCATATTTTAAAAAGTGCTTGCACAGGAAGAGAAGCTCTCTCTGGGGTGTGGTCTGCTGAGGGTGAAGGTGCTGGAGCCTGGCGCAATGGGCAGTTGGAAGGAGAGACCCCCTGACTGCCCTCAGGACCCTATCAGCACCAGAAGAAGAGCCCAGGATTTGGGCACAGAAGCAGGGGCCTCTGCGCAGGGAGAGAGGCCCAGAAGGCGAGCCTGGCGAAAGGCTGGCGCATGGAGCCAGTGAAGACAGAACACTGCTGAATCTACCCTCTCAGAGACCCAGAGGGCAGAGGAGAGTGTTCCCAGTGGCTGGGGCTGGTAAAGAGGAGCATGATGCGCCCCATAATGCCTCGCCAGGCATTTGGAAATCTGCCGTTTTGGTGCTTTGTGGCCCCCTGAGGAGGGGGGTCACCCTCACGTGTGAAAAGGGGTGCAGGGGGCTGCAGGAGCACCGTAGTCTCCCCCAGCATAAAGAAGTACAGTCCAGAAAGAATAAACCCTCAAGGGCTCAGCAGAAGGGCTGAGTTGGGGATGTCTGGAGAAGGGCATCCCCTGGAGGTGAAGTGGTGTAATTGCACCGAAATGCATTTACTATTGGTTATTTCTTTTTAGGTGGACTGAAAGTCACATGTGTAAAGTGAAGTACCTGTGTAATGTGATGTTAAGCTAAGTGGAGTTATGTTGCTGGACCTTCCTGCTAGGGGGTCTGGCTGTATTTACGTAATCCCATGCTTTTACCTGTGATTCCTTTTAAAGTGAAGAGGCGCACTGCAGGAGAAGTGTAGTTGCCAGGAGTACTTCTTTTGAAGGGACTGTAAGTCACATGTGTAAGGAGATGTCATAAGCCAAGTGGGGCTATGTTGCCAGACAGTCCTGCTATGGTGTCTGGTTGTATATGCGCAATCCTGTGATTTCATCTGTGATGCCCTTAGGGGCTGTAATTGCAATGCATTCAAATGATCAACCAAGGTGATGAGTACTGTCATTCTATTCTAAAGTGTGCGTAAACATGGATTCTTGCTGCTGCGCTTAGGTGAAGACCCCAGACTGCTAGCCCTTAAGATATAGAGGTGCATACTTTATGGTCAGTAGGAGATGCTCAGTCAGGGTCATGTGACACCAAGGCAGGTTTACCCCTTTTTAATGCTTGCTGAGGTAATGGGGTGGGTCGCCACTGGGATGGTGCCAGTGCGCAGGGCCCTCGCTCCAGGTTATGTTCAACTAACTGCATTGGGGGCAAGTTGATGTGCATACATGGGAGTGGTGGTACTAGACCCCACCCCGCCCTGCGGGAGGGGTGCAGATGTTATGCAATGTTACAAAGTAATTCCAACAGCTTATGTATATTTGTAAATTGGTGCATAGTATTCAGTGGTGTGTGTGTTTAATAAATGTACTCTTACATTTATAAAGCAAAGTACAGACTGGACAATCAATTATTGAGTGTTATTTTTGTGCACCTGCAAGTGGCGATAACTATCCCACACCACCTCCCTTGAGTAAGCCTCAGACTGCTCTGCAACGCTACCCTCTGAGAGTCAGGCGCTACAATTGGGTGTTTGGTTCCCAGTGAAGGACAAATGTAGTCATGTTATTTGTGCAGGCCTCACAGATGCTGCCTCGTTTTCCAACAGGCTTTATGCTACAGACCTGGGAGACATTGATGCTGGTTTGTGGGAATTCAATCCCTTAACACCTTTTTTGCTTTTTATCGTTGCCACCTCATCAGTACGCTGGTACACTGGTCTTTGTTTCTTAGACGCTTCACAAAAACGGATTAATTCATCACCTAGTGGTGTTGCTAACTCTCACAATCTTGTGCCCCTCCAAATGTCGGTGCTAATCGAATCTATAAAGTGGTGTATGGTATGTGATCATCTCCATCATAGTGCCGCTGGGCTCATGTGTCTTAGAGGTTTTTTTTTGGCCCCATACGGTTGTCAGTGAGCTTGCATACCATATGGTTGCATTGTTACATTTTGCAGTACACGGTTATTTTCCAACACAAATTGTTTTTTACAGTTGTTAATGTGCTGCACATTTACACAGTGTAGCCTTTTTCTTTCAGACGATGTTGATTTCTCTAATTCAAAAACCTTGTTACTTTCTCATTATTTTCATGTTACGGATCTTTCGCATATTAATTCCTGCCTTGGACTCCCTCACTTCTCTTTCTAACTCTCTTTTTTATCTTTCAACTCTTTTTCTTCTCTTTTTGACTGTTTTGCAGCTGCTGCACATAAAATCTGCTTCACAGCAAGACATTCTTCAGAGACCGTCAAACTTTTTCTGGTGTAAACATGATGCTACAATTCCCTGTTTAGATATGTGTTCCTTAACCCTGACTCCTATGAGTTCGCCTGACTCCAGACTTTCACCTGGTCTACTAACAGCCCCGCCGTCAAAACATGGTCTTCCAAAGCCTGTCAATGAGTACAGCCTTCCACGGCCTCGTGTAATCCTTTTGTGCAAATGCAGTATTTTCTGGAATGTTATCTATGTTGTTTGTTTTAACTGCATGCAAACATACATTTTGCACAGTGGACAATAGGAAACAATGTTGATGTGTTCATTGGAAGAATGGCTGGACGTCCCATACCTCTGACTATCGATTTTATATCATACCATTAGTCGGCATTACCAAGAAGGGATTTTGTCAATTGGGACAGTTAACCTTTAGTGTCTTGTGGCCAACTTACTACTAGACTTAAAATTGAGCACCAAGTACCCTTTCTTCGCTTATCCCTGAGGATACTGAGGCAGAGCTGTTTAATTCATACTCTGGTATGTGGTGTGGCCTACAAATTCGGAACTCAGAGCAGTGTAATAACACTTACATAAATCAGTGTCCAGGCAGTACTTTATTGTACACACAGTTTAAGTGCACACACTAAAATATAAGTTTGCTCATTAACAGGCTTTACACAGTAAACACATCTCTGCCTATTGCCTTTCTCAAAGGGTTTTCATAATAAATAAGCAGCTGCCTATAAGCTTTAACTAATGTTTGTCACAATAAATGATCCCTTGTCAACAAACTTTCACAGGGGATTTTTATAAACCCATACTGGGTTTTCGTATAGAATAGACTTTCTCACAAGGTCTCTGTGGACGTTCTGATGGGGGACAGAGCCTGGCACTCTTCCAGCCTTCTCCTTCACTGATAGGTTTCTCTTTCAATGGCTCTGGGCTTGCAAACCTTGTTTTTGGTTTGCGCGATGTGTTCCTCGTGGGCTTCGCTAAGAGCCCCTCCAGTTACTTCCCAGTCAGGTGGGAGGCCCTAGAATGCTCAAAGCCCTATTGTCGGCTCCTAAGGGTACCAAACAGGGGTCAGTGTCAGAGTTGCTCAACAAAAAGATCCTAAAGAGCAGTATACCCAAAGCCCTTGCAGCATTGGTGAAAATACATTCTCTTGATTGCACAGATGTGACCCCCTTTTCTAGTGCTCCACCAACACCCCTCTGCACAGAGACTTGGCCTCTTCCTCTAAGACAGGTGCAGCACATCAGCAGGGATAGAACCAAAGGCCCATGCACAGCAAACTGCCTATCACCAGGAAGTTGGGCATATAGCTTTACAATGCAGGAATTCCTCTTGGTGATGCAGTCCATTTTTCCTCTTGATCCATCAAGCAGTTCCTCATTCTTCCAGACAATCTTCAGGTCTCTTTACTAGCACATTTACAGCGTTTTCTTTGACCTGTAAAAAGAAGACTGGCAACTAGAGGTTCCAGCCTTGGTCACAGATAAATGTTCTATCACACACCGGTGCCTGTGGCCTGGCACAGGTTAGTCAGAATCCTTGCCATCTAGACTAGAGCAACAGCATTTATGCTTGGTTTAAATAATCAGACCCTCATTTATGGGGGTTTGGCATAGGGCAGCGCAACAAGTCAGTTTGCTGCACTGCCCTATGCCAAAGTTAAAGGGCAGGAATGCACTGTATTTATGCAATACGGTGCATTCCTGTCCTTTACCCCTGGGCTGGATTCTGTTTCGGGAAGCCTAGCACAAATACTGGCACCCTTGCACCATGGTCCCTGTGTTGTTGACAGGATTGTTTTTGTGCAGGAAGGTGCAGCTTCCTCCACAGAAACAATTCTAAGAGGTGTTATCATCTTTTTATGTGTGCAGCAGAATGCAGCACACATAGAAAGAGGAAATAACGAGGTGAAATTAAGTTATTTCTCCTCATTGCGGCTCACCTTGTGAGGCATAAGGGTTTTGTGCTTTCCCGATTTACATGCTCTCATAAATCTAGGGAAGTGTCAAAATCCATGAGTGTTGTGTGGGAAAATGCACCTCAATGCCCATGGAAGGCCTCCCAATCTAGAGTAAGGCAACACAGCAATTTGCTCTGCCTTGCCTACTCCATATCTATGAGTCCATTCAAAGCCACACATAGTGGCTTTTCGTGGCCTTGTAGATATGATTTAGCAATTTGCACCGCTGAAGCATTACAAAAAGTGACACTCCTGTGGCACAAGAGACTCGTAAATATGCCCCTCAGTTCTTAGCTTTATTAACATTTTAGGGGATCCTCAAAACATTTCTCTCATAGGTGGATGAGATTTCTACAAGCCCTTCTTCGGAGCTGGTTTGGGCTATTTCATGGCTAATTGTTTGTTAGCTCCAGGGGTATACAGCTACAACCTTTTTCACCCAAATGTAGCAGGAAGAGGGGCTGACTCTAAAAGTGTTCTGACAGGGAACATGAGGCTAAACTACCGAGGCTTCTAGCCTCCTAGCTCCTGTACCCTTGCTACAGTGGCATTTCTGGGGAAAGGGGCAAGCATCTACCAGTTCTTACTCCCAAGTGAGACAAAAAGACAGAAATATCTTCAGCCCCCTTTAGCCGCCAACGACTAGCTACAGTAAACACTAGAAGAGGATTGTTCCAGAAACTTTGTGCATCTAGCCACACAAAGGAACTCCAAGATTCATCTACCCATAGAGAGAAGAGCAAACACATGCGGTCCAAGTTCCCTTACCTCCAGTATTCACATCAAATAAGTGCTATCCATCTATGTCCCACTCAGATAGATGGAAAGATCCCTGTTAAGCGCCTAGATAACCTCTCTGGTTAATAGCAACACTATATAAATCCAGTTTGATTAATTGATTGATTAAGAGAGGCCAGTTGAACTTTTCTCCTGAAGGTGATAAGCAAAAAGGCGTATCTCTTCTCTTAGAATTAATTCTACCATATCTGTCATTCGGATCATTGACAGAATATTGTGGGCATCAATATCAGGATACAGAAATATTGTGTCAAAAATATAGTGATCCTACAACGTAAACTATAAAAAATATCATGTCAAATATATTGTTTGCAAAAAGTTCATTCAAGAACAGCTTTTTTTTTAGTAAATGCCATCTTAAAAGTAGTGTATTTCCAACATTTCATTGTTTAAATGTAAAATAATTTTTATTAAATCATTTAAAGAATATTGAATTAAATTATATATACATTTGAGTGAATATAATGTATATATATATATATATAATTACCTACTGGCGGTCGCCAGTAGGTAGCTATAGTTAGGACCTATTTTCCATAGGGAATCCGCAACATTCTATTTGGAATAACTTTGGCACCGATTGACGAATCTTCGCGAAATTTTCAAAACTTTTGGCCACCTCCAATCCGCTCCTAACAGTAAAATTATGAAAAAATATTTAAAGTAATGTATTAAATAAAATGTATTTTCTTGTAATGTACAGTAAATTAAACATATATTTAACATATATTAATAATTTTGCAAATAAAATAAATCAAAACAATACAGGTATAATATGTATTACATAGATAAATATAATAGGAAACATTTCATATGGATTACATTTACTATTCCCACTCCAGTCTAAGCTACGGTAAGGAAGGTGTTGAACTTTAGATGGCTCAGATATTCTCTCTCCCTGCTAAGCAACAATAGGGAATATATATTATATAAGTTATTCATGCTGAAATATGTGATCAATTCCTAAATCTGAAAGAAATAAAGGTTACAGGGGTGACATTACTAGAGACATCCTTGATGACATCTCAAATGACATCACTTATGACATCACCCAGTGAGTGTAAGTGTTTCATAAATGTTTCTGAGACTTAAAGATAAATATACTAAGCTACAGCATAAGTTAAATTACTATTCTTTCTGGACTAGGAATTAATCATACTATTTCTAACATATCTTACCTGTCTGTGGGACTCTCTGTATCAGTGCGTGAGTGGATGTCTGAGTGGCAGTATGGGTATGAAAGTGTGAGTGAGTTTGTGGCCTTGCGAGTGGCTGCATAGGTATGTGAGTGGGCGTGTGAGTGGCTGTATAGGTCACTGAGTGGCTGTGTGAGTGGCTGCATGAGTGAGGGAGTGGGTGTGTGAGTGGCTGTATGGGTGATTTAGAAGCTGTTTGAGTGTGTGTGTATAGGTAAGTGAGTGGGTGTGAGTGGCTTTATTAGAGAGTGAATGTCTGTAAATGGCTGTAAGACTGACTGAGTGTGTGAGTGGTAGTATAGATGTCTGCATGGTTATGTAAGTGATTCTGTTGGTGTGTGAGTGGTTGTGTGAGTGGTTGTGAGAGTGAGTGAGTGGCTGTGTCAGTGGCTGTATGGGTAAGGGAGTGGGTGTGTGAGTAGCTGTATTGGTGAAAGAGTGGCAGTGTGAGTAGCTGTATGGGTGAGTATGTTGGTGTGTGAATAATTTTATGGGTGAGTGAGTTGCTGTGTGGGTTTCTCTAGGGGTGATTGAGTGGGTGTGTTATTGGCAGTTAGGATGTATGAGTGGGTGTGTAAGTGTCTGTATGACTTTATGACTGGATGTGTGAGTGGCTGCATTGGTGAGTGATCGTGTACATGAGTGGCTATATAGGTGATTTAGTGGGTGTGGCTGTATGAGTGAGTAGATTTGTGAGTGGCTCTATGGATGAGTGATTGGTTGTGTGAGTACTTGTATGGGTCTGTGAATGGGTATATGAGGGGTTGTGTGGGAATGGGAATGGGAGTATGAGATGTTCTATGGGAGTGTGAGTGGTTCTGTGGATGATGTAATCAGTAATGTCAACACTGATGTAATGTGAGATGTCATCAGTGATGTTACTGATCATATCATGAGTGATCTAGTATTTGAGGTCCTAAGCAGTGCATTGCTAGGGTGTAAGTTAGAGTTAGCTCAGGTAACTATAACTGCTGAATTTCTATGGGTTTGTGTGTTTGTGACATCTGAGCCTAACTATAACGTTGCTGCAACCTCTGTTTTTTCTGTGAATTTCAAAGGTTTTTAATGTTATTTCCTAACTGTAACCTGTAACCTTTGAGAGTGAGTGTGTGAGTGAGTGCATGAGTATCTCAGTGGGTGTATGAGTGAGTGTGTGAGTGTCTCAATGGGTGTGTTATTGGTGTAACGCTACAGTCAACACTGAGTATCGTGTAATACTACATTCAACACTGTGGGGAGCTCAAATTGTGGACTACATGTACCCAGATGCAAAGGACCAAACTTTTCTGGGATGCGATGCAGTGTCTGGCCACTTCCTTTTCCCTGCCCATACTAATTTTCATGACCTCCTATATCATTTATCTCATGTTCCTAATGTTCCTTCTTTTTAAAATTGTGTTCTGGTCCATCTGGCCTGAGCCGGAGATTCCGGCCCAAGCCGGAAAGTACAGTTTATGCCGGGGAGTATGGTTTGAGCCAGAGATTCCCGGCCTACTGCGAACGTAAAGATACGGCTAATAACTGACCTCTGTGAATACCAATAGTCATAAAGTTAGACTTTGTCTCAGATTGCCTTTGTGAATCTGGCCCAATGTGTTTGCATTTGACTTGTGAGGGACGCCTAGTAACAACTTGTGGAACTGCACCTTCACAAAAGAATAGCAATGCATTTGCATTTGACTTGAGAGACACCTCGTACCGAACAGTGGAACTTCAGTTTCAAATAGGAATTTCAATGATTTTGCATTTGTATTCTGAAGGACACCAAGTAACAAATTGTTGAACTGCAACTTCACAAAAGACTATCAGTGCATTTGTATTTGACTTGTGAGGGGCACCTATTTATGGCTAGTGGAACTGCAGCTTTGTGTAAGAATGTCCATGCGTTTGCATTTGACTTGTAAGGGACAGCTAGTAATGACTTCCTCCCCTGGGTGGGCCATAGCCGTGGGAGGGGGTTATGTAAGATATATTTTAGGGCGAGAGCGACCTCAACCCCCGGGGCATTCTTTTAAAATAAAGGGGGGAGATTATCGCAGGGCCCTCCAATCTGGATACTGCCCCACTGTCCACCCTTGGTGCCATCTAGACCCCTTGACCCCACATCGGATATTGTATCAGCATCATTACGCTGTGTTGAAATCCACTCCAGCTCTTGTTCATTGTTGGGGGCACAAACACTGCTGGCACTCTTCCGGCACCAGAGGAGGACCTCCAACCCATCATTTTGTCTGATTGCAAGCTGGTGTCATCTCGACCAGTGCCCCTTGGGTTTTCACAAAGGTGATAGCTGCAGTTGCTGTCCATCTGTGGAGGTCAGAGTCACCAGTGTTATTCTAACTTGACGACTGGCTGTGGAAGGTGAGATAACCACAGTCAGGCGTGGACTACCTCCAGACATCTGTGAATCTGTTGACATCACTGGGGTTCTCAATAAACCTGCCAAAGTCACACCTGACTCCTTAGCAGAGGCTGCCTTTCATCAGAGCCATACTGAACGTTGTGCTATTTTAAGCCTTTTCTCTGGACCAACAAAACCAGGACATTTGGGCTATGATCCTGATGTTTCATCCTCTTTTCTAGGTCTTAGTGAGGATGGACATGAGGCTTCTTGGCCTCCTAGCCTTCTGCATCCTCCTTGCCGACCATGCCTGATGGCAACTGCAAGCTTTTGCATTGGGACTTGAACTCTCAGTGGGCCCATTAACAGGGAAACCAGTCAAAGTGAATCCAGGTATCAGAGGAGAAAATAAAAGATCTGCAGCAGTGGCTGCTATACCGTAATTGCACCTGCAGCAGATCCATCTCCCTGCCCCACCCTGAATTGACAGTAGCAATGAATGCATCACTACTGAGTTGGGGAGGTCATCAGAAAAGGTGGATATTAAAGTTCTCTGGTCTTCAAAGTAGACCCTCCTATTCATCATCTTGCTGGAGCTGTGGGTGATTTGCTTGGCTTTAAAGGCTTTCTTGCCAGCAATCAATGAGAGGGTGTTGGGGGTGCTTATGGAAACACCACTGCCATGTTGTACTGCAACACGCAGGGTAGGATGGCATCCAGGGTCTTTGCTAGGAGCCCCTACACCTCTGAAGATGGCTGGATCATCAGGGAATTTCCCTGGTGGTGCACCGCCAGGTGGAATCTTTAAATGTCAGTAAAGAAAAACTCTGTTAGTGACATCTAGTGAACCATAAATGGCAGTTGCAGCTGGAGGTGGCAGCAGGTTCCAGCAGTGGGGAGAACTATAGGTAGATCTGTTTTTCACTGCCAGGTATGTTCAATGTCAGCATTTTTGTGTTCTGGAATTCTAAGGCGCACTTAGAGATGCATTTCACCTAGAGTGGAACACAAGACTCCTGTATGCATTTCTGCCGCTACTTCCCCTTCTCCTAATTCTGAAGAAAATCAGGAACAACTGAGTCTAACTCATTCTATTGACTACAGATTGGGCCAGTAGAGTGTGGTACCTGGAACCCCTGGGTCTGAGCATATTTACTCCTGTCAGGGTCCTTCTGAGGGAGGATCTCCTGTTGCAGCATCAGGTTAGGGTCTTGTACCTTAGCCTGCAAAATCTGCTCCTCCATGCATGGAAAGTGAGCAGCGGGAGTAGAGTTTTTTTTATCTCCCTCCGTAGGTTGTTGTTGTCATTCCATGAAATCTCTATATGCAGGGTGCTGGGACACATTTACAGCCCATGTTTCCACCTAATCCCTTTGTGATGTCACAGTGGGACTGGAATTTGGTCCTCACATTTCTAATGTGTACTCCTTTGAACGGATGCCCTGTTGTTTGTTTATTCATCTCCCCCTAAACACTCTTCCTGGTTGCTAAAACATATGCACCATGTGTGAGTGAGCTGCAGACCTTTCGGTCTCCCGATGCTACCATTTATCCCGACAAACTGGAGTTAAAAACTTGAACTGCTTTCCGAGAGACTTCATTGTTTGGACGCCTATTTGTTATATCGATTATACCAAACTACATTGGGTGTATGATCATTTCTTTATGCGGTTGTCTGGGTTGAAGAAGAGCAAAGTGGTGCCGAAATGGACCAACTCATGATAGACAATTCTCAGCATGAAGATCTGCCACTCATTGGATATCAAGATGCCTCCAGAAGGCCTAAGGGTCTACTCCTCCAGGGCCAAGGGTGCTACCTCTGTATTAGCACATCGAGTGCATGTCCTGCATATTTATCAGGTAGCTATGTGAACAACATTTCACACATTCCCAAAGCACTACTTCGACAGTCAGATCCATCAAGATGAGTGTTCTGCTCACTCGGACCTGCAGGGCAATTTAGTCTGAGCCATTTCACAAACCCACCACTGTAAGAGGTACTGCTTTGGTATCAATTCACAAAGTGAGAATTCTGTGGATAGAAGCATCCATCAAAAGAAGTTACTGACCTTTAGTAATACTCTTTGTGGTGTTTACCATATCTATCCGCAAATTCCTCACCTCCCTGTTCTGTAGCCTGGTCTCTCACATCTAAAAAGATCCTAATCTAGGAATACGCACACTGGTTCACTCAATCCACGGATGGGCTCCGCATCTGGGGGCATGCAAAAGTTTATTAAAGAAACTGACATCAGCATGTGTGGGCGGCACTTATTTGCAGCTCTGTTTCTCAATTCTGGGGCACAGCAGTGTTAACACGGAGGTGCACGCCCTAGTGGGGCGCAAAAGCAATGCTTTTGAGTGTTCTGGATCAGTCTTATGCCTATGGAAATTCACAAATTGAGGAATCTGCAATTAGAATACATTATCCAACATAAAGAGCATCACCAAAGGTAACTAACTTGTTATTTACCACTGTTGGTACTAAACCAGTCAAAGACTAAGGCTGAGACCTTGACTTTAATTTGCAATTCTAGTGCTCACTTTATGTGATATGGCTCTTTCTCTTTTTGAAGTGGATGGTCTGCATTTCAAATCTAAAGTAATGGCCATTTGTTGTAAAGCCACAAACTAGCAGAGTGCTTTTGGGATCACCTGAATTTCAAGCCATTGGTGAACCGTGCAGTCTCAATTACAGAATTTCATATTTTGAGGAGCACTCCATGGTTACGCCCCATCCTAGTTGCAGTGTGCAGGTGTCTCTACACACAAACATAAAGCAGTAGACAGATTTAATGCTGTATATGTGTCACTGTGCATCAACCCTGTTTTGCATGGCGTCCCAGTATCTCAATTACCCTCCTTTCACAGTGAATTACAGGCAGTTTCACAAGGGATGGATGGGTTTGCAGCCAGACATTAACAGAGGTATGATCAGATGTGCACATCTGTCTTTCGACAGCTCCCAACAATGAGTTGTTTGAAACACTTGTATACACAGACGCATTGTACATAATGACTAACACAACCCTTCAATGTGGGGAGTACATGATACAGTGCACCACTCCTATATCAGAGTTTTGCTACCTTTTCTAGCTTCTGGCCCTGGGGTTTTATTTTAAAAGATTTTCCATTCAACTGCATCTAAAAAATCTTGATTCCTTGGCATTCTTGTGTTTGTCTTGCCTAGGAGACTGTCAGTCTCATAATGTTTTGATTGAATGAGTTGTATACTTCCACTGCTGACCCGGGGAAACCATTATTAGCCCTTTAAGCACTCCATAGAAATGCATGTAGTTTTCTTAGTCTCTGCCTCATCCATACTGCGGACATCACTGCCCCTTTCTCTTCTGTATCCCCACTCCCCTTTCATCTCTGTTAAGTCCCCTGTTTCGCTTCAGAGCACGCAATGGCAGCCGTGAAGAGCTTCTGTGCTGCTCTCTAGTTGTTTCACAGGCCAACACACTTTTACATTTTTTAATTTACAATTCTAAAATGCCCTTGAATAGTTGGAATAGTAGATACAAAATGCTAAATTGGCTATTGGTGTATTCTAATGCATGCACTTACATGCGTCACAATATATCTGTCTGCCTCAGTGACTTCTCTTTAATAAAATAGCAGATCCAAGATGTTCATGTGTCCTTACTAACCCTGGGCAGTGAACTCCGCTCCACTCGCGGAGTTTGCGGAGTTTTCCGCACTCTGTGTTACGTGGAGCTCACGGATTTCCGAAAAACTCCGCTCCTTGTAGCGGAGTGTTTTTTCTTCGCTCGGTTTCACCGTCAAGTTGGCGACTGCAAGCGAGGAAAATCAGCCTCCTAGTCATTTGCGATTGCCAACATCAAGTTGGCGAGCGCAAGTGAGGAAAATCAACATCCTGGCGAGATTTCTCGACGCGGGGGGGTCAGGTTTCTCATTGCGAGTGGTCGTGTATGCTTGCAACAGCTCGCGTTGAGAAACTGCCCGTTCGCGTTGAGAAAGCTGCCGCTCGAGTAAAATGTACTCGAGCTGTAGAAAAGAAAGGCAGGGAGCGCTTGCGCTGTGCATGGTGCCTTTTGCGATGATTGCACAGTGCGTATAAGCATCCAGCACTGTGCAATCACAGCAAACAGCATTTTTCTAGTGCGGCAGAGTTTTTTTTGCACTTCACGGAGTTCTGCGTGGTGCTACTCCGCAAACTCCGCCCAGGTTTACTCCCTTCACACTGGCAGATATTTTGTCATTTAGATAATACCAATGAAATCAAGCATTGGCAAACCTATTAGCTCGGACTTTTACAGTTTAAGGCTATTGACTTTGCTGTGTTTGTTATTAATGTAATGGAAAATGGATCTCCGAATCTGGAAAATCTTTGAAATCCTACTCAAATGTACCATACAGTAGCATAGTGCACCATTCTACCAAAGCAAACCAGCAAACGAACCTCTAACTACTCTTATACGCATATCATAGATGAGTTTCCAAATAAGCAAGACATGTCAAAGCAGCAATAGTCAGTATTAGTTTACCCTTCTCAGATCTGAATGGTGATGCATATAGGTCACAGAATATTACCATCATTGTAGAGGTTGCATCAGATGCCCTTCGACTTCACAGAAAAAGTTGTCACTTATCACAGTCTTGGCCATGTTACATTTCGCTTTAATCAGTGTTGACAACTGGAAGCTGTAATTGGAAGGCAGTTCATAAACTCATCAGAAAGAAAGCTGTCATCCCAGCAAAAGCTAAATAATGTTCATTTTTAAATGATAACAGAGGGCTGTTTTATCGCGCGTGCTTGTGTTTTGTAAAATATGGTGGAGAATGTGAAAACTGCACATCAGGTCAGCGGCTCGGGTGGGTGCACCCATTGATTCAGCTCACCGTGGAGGGACCCGCTGACCCCCCAAAAGACTATTTTTTTTGCACCTCTCTATTCAGAACCTGAGAGCTAGTCACTGGCCGTTCAAACACCACCTGCACATATGCCCCACGGCATTGATTTTACGGGGCACTTCTTTCAGTGGGGCATTCCCAATTACGCTTGTTATATTGTAGGAGCTGGTAATAGTCTCTTGCTTTATTTCTTCTTTCCTGTGCTACGCACTATTTTCCTAATCAATCTGCTGAAGAAGGATTTACTTGCCAAAAATTCTCTTTAATACTAATACCAACAGCCGCATCGGAGTATTTTTTAATTTGCTAGGCTTTCTGAACACCACCTTTTGTTGCCTTCATGGCTTTTAAACTAAAAGATCAAACAAACACCATTGCAGCATAAAGTTTAATGGTCCAGAAATATATCAAATTACCTATCCAGGCCACGTTTTTACAACATTGTTGTTGGAAAACATGTTTTTTCTTTTAGCCTCAGCAGCAAAGAAATATTTAATTACCTTTTCACACGATTTACTGAGCTGTGGTGAAACCCAGGTGCTAACTAAATGAATAATGATGCTTTTTATTGTTCTCTTTCACATTTTTAAAACGTTTGTAAAAACCCAATTTTTTTGCCTGTAACAGACAATATTAAATTTGTACTTGCTTTGTGACAGCCAATATTTTCAAAACATAACTCTGCTAAAGGCATAAACTTGTACTGAAAGACCTGAAATTATTATTGATGAAGTCACTTTCATATGTAGAACCTTTTTATGATCTCCCTGAAAACACCTCCCTCAAATCATCATTCATGAATGCGCACAATTGTAGGTGCTCTACCAGCTTAGGTCGTTTACCTTTAATTGTTCCCATGAAACTTTGATTATTCTTAGTTTGAGAATAAGTCTCAGGAACAGCCCACTCACACACATATATGTGAGATATACCAAAACTGAAAGGGAATGATAGATAATGATCACTCAGGGCCTTATGACGAGTACAGTGGTCCTGGGACCATCATACTGGCTGTGGTGGTCTGACCACCACCACCCAATGGGTCTGACCTCCGTAAGATGATGGTGGTGGTGGGACTGCCACAAGACCGCCACCTCTGCCAGGATCCTGCTGCGGCTGCGGTCTGACAAGGGGCTAAATATGCTGGTGGTGCCGATGTCGGCACCCCAAGCTTATTAAAACCTGCATTTCCACATCCCATTTCATGGCGGGTACCTCGCTATGAATACGGTGACAGAAATGCAGGAAGGGCCCCCAGATGCATCTGGCCATGGGGGTGGGTGCGGGGAGCACACCGAGCACGAACGTGCTGTAGGGGCTATCACTGCTTGTTAGGCTCGCCTATATGCCTAACATACTGCCGCCGTGGCACTGCTGCCGCACCTCCTGCCCTCCCTGGATTCAACTCTGAATCTGGCAGGCGGGTGCACCAGGGGCTTGACGGTCTTCCCTGGTTGCCCCACACAAAGACCGCAAAACTCGTAATAAGGCCCATAGTGTAGAAGGACACAGCCACGACCTACCTGTAGGAGGAGGAAAGGTACCTCATACTAATAGAGAAAACATATCTGAGGGCTCTCTTTCAGCGTGACAAGCATTTCCTGAAGACGGATGGCATCTGGGTCAATGCCCCTGATGTCTTGAAATGTATTAAGTCTTTGAGGGCCATATGTAGGAAGCCCAATACTGGTCGGTAACGGCCGATTTTCGGTAAAAATCCCGTTACCGACCGGTATTCAGGCTTTTGGTATGTAGGGGGGACATTTCAGGATTCGGTAATTTACCGAATCGGTAAAATTACCGATTCGGTAATTTTACCGATTCGGTAAATACCGAATCTTGAAATGAGATGTAGGGGGAGTGTGTGGGTGTTGTGTGGATTCGTTATTTACCACCAACTAAAAGTTGGTGGTAAATGACGAATGGCTTAGAAAAAGCATTTTTTGGCACTTAGAAGTGTGCAATGTGGCAGACATACATGCCCTTAGGGCATGTATGTTTGCCACATGTGCACACATGCAGGAATCAGGGGTGCAACAGGGTGTCACTGTGACACCCTGCCACCCTTGATTGTGCTCCCCCCATTACCGAATCGGTATTTACCGATTCGGTAATGGTAACTGGCTTCCCATTGATTCCTATGGGCCTCCTGGCCCATAGGAATCAATAGGAAGCCAGTTACCATTACCGAATCGGTAAATACCGATTCTAAATTACCGACCTATTCCGATTCAGTAATTTTTACCGACTGATTACCTACATAGCATTTACCACTTCATAAATACCGAATCGGTAAAATTCGGTATTTATGAAGTGGTAAATGTTATGCTACCTACATAAGGCCCTGAGTCTGGAAATTGAGCTCTTTTATTTACCAAGTAAAAAATCGTAGTTGCCATTGCCTAGTATGATTTCCCAGAGCCTGGATTTCTTTTTTTTTGCTGAATTATTTTAGCTATTTTTCTTTTCTTGGTACCCAACATCTAGTTTCTATCCTCCACATTCCGGAGCCGTCCCCACCATCCCAACAATGTACCTTATTGGGAACACTTCCTCATAGGACTATCAGCGATCTATTGGCTCGGTCTGTACTAAAGACAGTGCCTTTTAGTAAGCCAAGTTCAACAGGCAGACAAGATATTAAAGCTCATTACGCATGTATTAATATTATCGGGAAACTAAAGCCCAGGATCCCTTATCTCAAGTCATCAAGTTACCCGTAAATTAACTGGTGGAAAATAAAACACTGTAGAGGAATCGTGTTCAGCTGAAGCCTAACCAAACCTTGTTACAAGAAAACACTCACACTTTTGCTATTAGAGCAGAAAGGAGAGGAACATTTCAAGGGGAAATGGTTTGGGATGAAAACATCAGCCACTCAAGGAGAGAAGATTGGCAGGCACCATATTAGCTCAATATTAGAAAACAGTGAGAAATGATATTCCTAACATTGTCTACTACTTCATATTGTTATGCATCTTTTCATCCATTAGTTACTACCCACCTCTGCTCCCCCAGTGTATTCTTGACCATATGTCTCCATCGTTTTTGGTCTCATCAGTGGCCAAGGTAATTCTGGTATGTGCAGTAACAGCTGCCACTGCACATACTGTAACTATGTGTTTTGGGGCTAAACCACACTCCTGCAGCTTTCCCCAGGTCAATAACAGCAGTTCAAACCTGCCAAAATTTATAAGCAGAAAATGGCAAGCAATTACTGGGAATTGCAGATTTTGGTGCATGAAGCACCAACATCGGTATATTATTCCCCATTATCAGGGACAAACTCGTAATTGGTTGTTATTTATTACATTCAATAAATTCCAAACCACCAGGGTTACATTTTATTGGGTCTGATAAATATCAGCCCAAATACCAGGCCTCTAGTAATGAGGGCCGTTGTGATACCGCTGAGAATAAAAATTTGAACCTTGTACGAACATTGTACGAACATTGTTCCACCTAAATAAGCTTGTCTGCATTCCCATGAGCGGGCTTTTATCTCAATGATTTGGAGTACTCTTACAAGAATCCCAGTAACTGATAGGCTGCATCTGTCTATCGCTGTCACCTCAGTAATGCAATGGGCAGATGCAGTCTATGAATTAATGACCTTCACGAAATCCTACGGCCTGAGTGCATTTAATGGGCGTACATCATCTGACCCACATGCCGCCCCATACCTTTAATTGCACGGGCCACTCCGGTAGAATTGACTACATCTCAATTGCTTTTCTTCTTAGGAGTGGCATGGCTAATATGGAGGTAGTCACTAGGACTTATAGTGATCATACCACCACCCATTGTTCACTGACGGGCATATAAAACTATGTGGTAAATATTCCATTATCACATGCCACTGACCTGATTCCTTCCAATAAGAGGAGTAGGGTAAAATGGGACAGTATAGCCGTCAAGCCAGACCTTAGGACTAAAATGAACATGGCCATGATGAATGCCATAACTGACCTAAACAGTCTTACTCCTCTGCAGGATAAAAATCTGTAGCCCTTCTGACGCGTGACAAATTATTTAATACCCTAGATGAATGCTTTATACAGCATTATGTGCCTAACCTGTCCGCTCCTGGTTTAACAAAGATTGCGGTCACAGAAAAGTTGAATTCTGCCAAGTCCTAGAGTAGGTTGATATTAGTCTTATTAGAGCTAGGCGGAAAGAGTATAAATTGACCCAATCAAAAGCACATCATGACTGGGACATCCAGATCTGGGAAGGCATCTTCGAGGCAGCTATCTCTAAAGACACTAGGAAGTTTTAACAGCTGGTAGCTAACGGGGGGAAACGTGCTCCAACTCTTCTAGCAGACTCTACGCACCCTGAATCTTGGCATAAGCATTTTTCTGATCTCTACAATTACATCCCAGGGCAAGCAGTGGTCACTTGGGCCCCTCTAAATTGGGAGAAACAAGCCACCGCTCCCCCACTAAAGATTGAGATTGGCAATCAAGGACATTGTGGCTAGCAAAGCTACCGACCCTTATGGCGTTCCTAGGGATCTTTTTCTATCAGACATCAGAACTGGGCCCTTTGTATAAACAGTTTGTCAAACGCTATATTGGAGGGGGCAGATGACCTGTGCATCTGAAAATAATCGGCAGCAATTTTCCAAGGGAGCTGAGGGGGTGATGCGAGGTCCGTGCATGGAGTTGTATCGTGCAGCGGAGGTTCAGAGGAGCTCTGGACTAAGATGTGAAGTTCTGCATCAGGATGCTTCATGCAACAGTTCCAATGAAGAGTCTTATGAGGCAATGCGTCGGGCTGCATCAGTTCTGCTTGGACCATAGATAGGCTGGCATATCACCTTCAGGCCCACTTCCAAGTGTCCAGAACTGGGGGGTGGGGGGCACTTGGGGAACAGGACTCACAGTTGGCAGAGTCCATTTGCTAGATTCAAGTTTGTTGTAGCCTGTTCTGTCCTTGAGACTATGAAATGGCCCATGGAGTCATTCTGGTGGTCCTGGGTTCAAGATGCATGTACAATCCTTCACACAGGCAGCAGCACTGCAGGGCAACAGAGAAGCTGTCCTTCTTGCAGAGCAGCGCAGCAGTCCTTCTGAGTCTTCCACAGCTCCGGAGGTGTACTGAAGAGGTCTAAGGGTCCCCATTCTGTGCATGATGCCTTCTTTGAAGTAGGAGAAGTTTCTAGAGAAGTCCCTTTGAAGTGTTTGCGATTTTCTGACTCCACTGGCTCAAAGTTGGCTGCATAAACAATGCAGAGGTGACAAGTCCTTTTTTTAATGAAGGCAGGGCATACCCTATTTACAAGTAGGTCTGTGCCCAGCTGTGTCCTCTCACCATACTGGTAGTTGATGACTCATCCAGGCACACCTAAACCCTCTATTGTGTGACTGTCTTGGAGGAATAAACAAAGACCAACTGCCAATTACAAGCAGTCATGTGACCCATCATAGCCTGGTTTACAGTAAGAAAATTCCAACTTTCTAAAAGTGCCTTTACCTTTAAAGATGATTGTTAACCACAATGTACCAAACATGAAATGCTTATCTGCTCCCTATCAAAGGTTAAAAGAACAATTGATGGACAGAATGCAGAACAATGTCATACATTCACCCCAGTACAGAGATCTGGGCCTAAATCAAATTTTTTTTGCTCACCATGTCATTCCAGATTGGACGCAGCCATATGCAAATCAGTCTTGACCCTGCACCCAATGGGAACAGTCCAGCCCGAACTGCCAGGCCAGGTCCTCCCTGGACTGGAAACAAGCATCCTAGGACCGGTTTCGGGCTTTCAACCCTCATCAGCCAGGATAGCTTGACTCCAGTGGCATGGAGAGCATAGGACCCACGTCTGGGCATCCCTGTCCCACTCGGGGTGTGAAATGCAAAAAGAACAATTGATGGACAGAATGCAGAACAATGTCATAAATTCACCCCAGTACAGAGATCTGGGCCTAAATCCATCATTTTTTTGCTCACCATGCCATTCCAGTTTGGACCCAGCCATATGCAAAACAGTCTTGACCCTGCGCCCAATGAGAACAGTCCTGCCCAAACTGCCAGGCCTGGGCCTCACTGGAAACAAGCATCCTAGGACCGGTTTCGGGCTTTCAGCAAATCAAAAGTTAGCATGTATTAAATGTAATAAGGCAGCCCAGTGTTATTCTATGTTAGAGGTCAACCTCAGGGTAGTGAAAAACAGATATAGGAGTTTTTAACTACCAGGACAAGTAAAATGTAAAAGTGCATGCCCCATCTTTTAAATACAATACACCCTGCTCTATGGGATTCCTAGGACCTACCTTTAGGGTGACCTATATGCAATTATAGAGGAATTTAAGGCTTGACAAGGGGCTACATTGCGAAGTTGGTCTTGCAGTTTAAAACTGCATTTAGGCTGGAATGGCAGGCCTGGGACATGTTTAAAGGGGCACTTATGTGGCACAATAAGTGCTGTAGTCCCACTAGTAGCATTTCATTTACAGGTCCAGGGCATATGGTGTACCACTCTACAAGGGACTTATAAGTAAACCAAATAAGGCAATCAGGTGTAAGCCAATTTCACCATGTTTGAAAGAGAGAGCACACGCACTTTGGTACTGGTAGGCAGTGGTAAAGTGCACAGAGTTCTAAAGACAACAAAGACTAATTCAGCAAACTTATGAGGGATGAAAACAGAGTGTTGGGGGGAATATCACCCCAAGGCTGACCGGTCCAACAACTGGTGAGAAGATGAGTATTCCATTGACTATTGTCCTAATGTAGGATATTCAAAGAAGTGAATGTAGCAACATCTGTGTTCATGTTGTCATCTGAATGAGGATATGGTTTCTCTTCTTGCTCCTTTTGCCACGCAGAAATTAGATATTCAAGGAGAGTTTCCCATACTTAAGATGGAGGTAAATGTAAGCACATATGTAAAATCACAGCCTTATGAAGTAGTAGCTTTAAACTCCCCTCCTACAGACACACTATGTAGTCTCCTCTGTGCATTCCTTCATCTTTAAAAACAAAAAAAAACAAAGGTAGCTTATGCTGGTTTCCAGGAATCCCCTTTATTAAGTATTCAATATGTATTTTTTGCCCTGCCGAACAGCTGGGTGTTAAAGTCTTTCTGTCTGTTGTTCATTCCTTGCTTATTGCAGCTATTAGAGATTATCCCATGTTTGTTGTGGTTTCCTCTTTTGTTCTTGTCTGATTTGTCTGGCTTTAGGACTCTGCCCTTTACCACTGTTCAACAGTAGTAAAGTGTTTGTGCCACTATAAAACCTCTGATATATATTTAAATTGCCGGTCTGTCCTATTTAACTTCTCTATATTTCCTCTGAAAATGGTTCCCTAAAATGAACCCCTGTCTGGAAGGTCAAATATCATTATGTGGGCTGCAGTGAGTACTTACACCACCCATATATATCTGGAAAATATGACAAACTTCCTTATTGATAGCAGGACAGGATTTGACATGTAAGGCGAAAAAAGGTTTTTGTATTTGAGGGCAGAGCCCTCCCATATGTCGAAGGGAATGCAAAGAAGTTTCAGTTGTACTCTCTGTGGAGCTGGCAGTGAGTGATGGAACTGAAACACATTGTCCACATTGTATAGTTAAGTACAAAGCCTGCCCGATTTATTTTGTGCCTTGTTTAACTATGTGATCTATCTTTGTGGCTCCGGCACAGACATAGCACACACCTCAAGTCTTGCTATGAATAAGCCCATGTCCTTTCAGTGTATTATGGTAACTGGAAAAGTGACAGGATCTTCCTCAAAAGCATGGGACAGAAGTAGGTACTTTTAACTATTACATTGATTCTGTGGTTAAAATATTCTCAGCGAACCAGGCTCTTAAGTTCTTGTCTATATGGGTCAAAAGTGGGATGTCTTCCAGACATAGACTGCAAGCTGAATCTGAAGGTTCTTCCACATTGACAGTTTAAGTCTTAGAGCCATTTAGATGCAGATGTGATTTATGCATGTACAGGTGTTTTTACTCTAATTTTTAAGGATGCCCAACTGGATAGGAGATGGAGTTTGATTTCATGAGTAGATCTGTAAATGTTTGTGGTACTGTGATGGAATCTAGGTCAAAGGCCTCATGTCGGATCAAAGGGCAGATGTGACCAAGGAAAGCTCTGCAGCAGACCACAAGAAATCTGCTTTCCACTTGAAGAGGATGAGCCTCTTCTGATTTGATGCCTTCTGTCTATTAAGAATGATTGAAACTATTTTGACTTCTTACTGTTGAACCTGACCCGCTTTTCTCGGACTTTTTTGTGAGTCAATGAAATCAAGAATGATACCAATTAAGGTAAATGGCTAATAGCAATTTATGATGTATGAAAAATAGGAGGTTGAAGGGAGACATAGATGGCAAGAAAAGGGAAACATTATTTGTTTCATTGTTTCTTCGGTGGTATTCCCCTTCGTTTCCTATAGCTCGTCTTCTGTAAAGAACAATTTGGAGTGTCTGAGGCCACTCAGTGCTGTACTATTATTAGTAGAAATCTTGTGTTAAATGGTATTAATTAGGTTGTTTTTTATGTTATAGTAAGTGGATGTATGCAGTGTACTATCACCCATTAGTTTTCTAGACGCTTATAACATAAGGAGAACAGGACATTTTCTTGCAATACATGCAAGTCAGAAAGATACATTTAAGGCTTGTTTGAAGAGCCAGGGTTTCAATTGGTGCCTGCATAGTGTCAGAGATGTTTTGTGTGACCAGTAATAATCTAACCCTAAGTTATCACAGCTGTTTACCCACAAGATTTCCATTTTACCTGCATTAAGTTTGAGGTTAATACTTCCTGGTAGATAGACATAATTGTACTACAGTCATGTGATCCAGCATATACTGCAGGCACCAAATAGTTTGGTTTAGTAATTTATTTAATTGTTGCAAAGGTTCTATAGCATTCCAGAATTTATTGCCACGTAGAGAAAAACTTTGACTATTTTGTTTGGACCCACAGAATTTTGGTACCATCAGAAGCCTACTGCCAGAGGAGCCTTGCTTCCCCGTGGGAAGGTATTAATGACATTTGTGTTTCCATAAGGGCAGAATATTACCTTGTCTTATTCTATGGACTATATAAAGTGATTTAAAAAGAATTCTTTGTTTGAATGGTAGTGATATTTTCCCAAAATAGGCATAAGTTTTTACCTGCTAGTGGTTGGACATGCTTATACTACAATCATGTGACCCAGCATAGGCTGCAGGCACCAAATAGTTTGATTTGGTAATTTATTTCATTGTTTCAAACACAAATGAAATGGTTTAGCATTCCAGAATTTATCGCCACCTAGAGAAAAACATTGACTATATTCTTTGGACCCACAGAATTTTGGTACCACCAGAAGCTTACTGCCAGAGGAGCGTTGCTTCCTCATGAGAAGGTATTAATGACATTTGTGTTTCTAGAAGGTCAGAATATGACCTGCTCTTATTCTGTGGACTATACATAGTGATTTGAGAATGTTTTTTGTTTGAACGGTACTGAGTTTTTTTTAAAATAGGCTAAATGTGTGGATTCTGAGGGGCTTTCACCATCAGTCTGGCAGCAGCATTCTGAATCATCTGGGAATTGTGTATTAGCTGTTGCTGCAATCCCAAAACAAGCATTTGCAATGCAATAGGTCTCGCATTTATACAAGTTTGAGCTATTGACATTGAGTTTGAGTTTGAGTTTAAAAATTCTTGTATAGCGCTCTTACACCAGCGGTTTCATGGTGCTGTAACTGGCAGATCTCCTCAATAGGCAAGGAAGGGAGGTCGGGTAACAGAGGATTAAATGAAAATTTTGCTGAAGAAGTAAGCTTTAAGTTTCTTTCGAAACTGGGAATATGGGGTTAGGGATCTGAGATCAAGGGGTAATGAGTTCCAAAGGGTTGGGGCAAGGGTCGCAAATTTTGAGCCCCCCCACTTTTTCCGGCGAAACCGGGGAACTATCAGGAGGGATTGGGAAGAAGATCGGAGCTCCCTAGTTGGCAAGTAGGGGATAATCTCCGAAGAAATGAATGCAGGGGCCGTACCCAATCGAGCCTGATAAGTGATAGATGCAAGCTTGAATTGGATACGTTCCCGAACCGGAAGCCAATGTAAAAGTTTCAGAAGGGGGGTGACATGTGAGGGTTTAGGAAGGTTAAAGACCAGCCGAGCCGCCTGGTTTTGGATCATCTGCAACCGCCTGAGACTATATGCAGGTATACCTGCATATAGGGCGTTGCCATAATCCAGGCGGGAGATGACCATCGCAAGGACGATCAACTTCAAGGCCTCAAAGGTGAAAAATCGAGAGACCCTGCGGATGGTGCGAAGAGACAGAAAAGAGGAAGAAACCACAAAACTAACCTGGGAGTGAAGGGTAAGGTGAGAGTTGAGTTTAATACCAAGGGTTTTGACCGAAGTAGAGGGGACCGGAGAGGGACCAAGGGAAGGGGGCCAAAAGAGTGAAGACCAGGGACTGGAACAACCACCCGTCAACACCAACTCGGTCTTATCAGGGTTGAGTTTCAGGTGGTTGAAATCCATCCAGTCCCTGATGAAAATCATAGTGGACTGGAAATTAGAGATAGAGGCAGAAGAAGAGGACAGATTAAAGACAAGTTGGAGGTCATCCGCATAGTTGTATACGGAGACCTCCATTTGTTGTAAAGAAAAAATGAGGGGAGAAATGTAAAGATTAAACAGAAGAGGTGAAAGGGAGGAGCCTTGGGGGACCCCGCCCAGAACTTTCCGAAAGTCCGCAGTGAAGTCACCCAGGCGAACTGCCTGGGTGCGGTCCCTCAGGAAGGAGGACAACCAAACCAGGGCCGTACCCCCGATCCCCGCCGCCGCGACACGGGAAAGTAAGATGGTATGATCCACCGTGTCGAAGGCAGCAGAGAGATCGAGGAGGACCAGTGCCTGGAATTGATTGGTGTCCCTCCCCTCCCTGAGGTTGTCAAGGACCGAAAGAACTACGGACTCCGTAGAGTGTGCGGGGCGAAAACCAGCCTGGCGGGCAGCCAATACCCCATTTTCTTCCACAAAGGTGCTCAGAGACCTGGTGACATGGCGCTCAAACACCTTAGCCAAAAATGGTAGGAGAGAAATGGGGCGAAAGTTGGCTGGGATCGAGGGGTCTGCGCCAGGTTTTTTTAAAATGGGTAAAATGATAGCTGATTTCAAGGGGTTGGGAACAACCCCCTGAGAGAGTGAACTGTTTAGTAAGTGAAGGGGAGGATCAGGGCAAGAAATGTAAATGTGACGAAGTATTTGAGCGGGACAGGTGTCAAGGGGAGAGCCAGATTTTACAAGGGGGATTAAGGATGTGAAGGATTCCTTGGTCAGAAGAGGGAGAGAGTTTAATTGTCCTTGGGAAGGAGGGCACTGAGGATCAACAAAAGACGGGGAAGGTGCAGGGATATTAGCTTTAATGGCAGCAATTTTATCAATGAAAAAGCTGTTCAGAGAGTGACAAAGGGCAAGGGAAGGAGAGGGCTTAAGAGAAGTACGATCTGAAAAGGCTAGGTTCTGAACAATCGAGAAAATTACCCTAGATTGGTTCTCGGCTGTGAGGATCTTGGAGGAGAAATAGGCCGTTTTAGCGGCCAAGATGGCATTCTTATATTGAGCTAAAAGGGTGGTAAAATCAGCTCTTAAGATGGGACAATAGTTTCTCCTCCAGGCCCTCTCAGCACGGCGTACCGATAATTTGATGGTTTTCAAGTCATCGGAAAACCACAGGTTGGCATCTTTCTCTCGCTTGGAAGTCAGACGTTTCAAGGGGGCAATGGACTCACTGGCTGAGGAGAGCCATTGTTCAATGCTATTAACCTGAGCCGAGGTGGAAAGCCCGTGTAAGACGGGATAGGAAGCACTTAAAAGAGCTGATAAGTTCGCCGGGTCAACTCTACTCCACGAGCGGACCCAGACATTATTAGGAAGGGGGGCCCTAACTGGAGAACTGATAGGAAGAACAAAAGAAATCAGGTGATGATCAGACCAAGTGCAAGGAGAGATAAGAAGGGAGTCGACAGGGCAGTTCAAGGACCAAATCTGGTCCAAGATATGCCCCATGACGTGAGTTGGGGAAGATACGTGAGAAACAAAATTAAGAGATAAAAGTGTGTCTGAAAACTCTCTAGAAGATGAACACTCTGCTGGGTCGGAGGGCCAGAAATTAAAATCACCCAGTAATAACACTGAAGAGTTATTGACAGAGAGGGTGGCTAATACCTCCTGGAAATCAGGGAGAAATCGTAGAGGCGACTGGGGAGGTCGATAAATGAGAAGACAGGTGAGAGGGGGGGATGTGGACGTGGTTCGAATAGCAAGATACTCTGTGGTAGCAATATCGGGGAGAGAGAGCAGTTGAAATGGAAGATCAGAACGGGCAATGACCGCGACGCCACCCCCCGTTCTGCCGGATGAACGATCGGCCCGAAGTGCATAGTAGGGGGCGGGCAATGTAGCCAGCAAGGTGGGTAGGGAGTCATCACAGAACCATGTCTCGGTTAAAAGGAGAAGATCTGGTGCATGATGATCTAACAACACTGATAGTTCATGTGAATGAGCCACCGCCGATCTGGTATTCAGATAATACGCCTTAAGGGTCTTAACTGGGGCAGTATTGTCGGCTTCTGTGGAAGGGGGGACCGGGATAGGAGAAGTGAATGAACAGGAACAGTGAGAAGGAGGGGATAAATCTAGCTGGGATATCCGTGAGTGTGTGGAGGCAGATAGAACCCACGGACCCTGTAGCCTGTGAAGCTGGGAAGGAGTGTAAGAAATGATTTGGGCAGGGTATTGTGCCCCTGGCCCCGGTCGGCCGCGGACGGGCGCAGACGGGCTTAACTTAGGCGCAACTTCGGCGCGCCTTCGTCGCGCCCGCTGCACCCGCCCGCTGCGCCGTCGGTGAGGGGAAGTGATTATATAGGGACACATGTGGGGGGAGTTTTGAGTGGGGCGTGGCAGGGGGTGGAGGAGCCAGAGTAGTGCACGCTCAGCCCAGACCCGCCCAAGGTGTACTGGCCGCCCGTCCCACTCCCCACGCGAGGCAAGGAGGGGGCGATCAGCGGAGGCGGTCTGGCTGTCTGGGTCGTGAAAGCAGGCGAAGGGGCAGCCAGGAAGTTGCTGGCGCTGGTTCCTGAGCGCTGAGCGAAATGCGCAGGTAGGCACAAGTCAATTAAAACAAGACGTCAGGGAAGTAAAAGAAACACCGTTGCTCCCGGCGAAGCCTCGGGAGATCTGCAATCACTGCAGGTAGCCCACTGTCAGCAAATAACAATGCCTTTTTTTTGTTTTCTTTTTAAAAAACCTAAATAAAAGGCATTGTTATTTACAATGCCAATTGCTTAAACTCGCATAACTGCGAGACCTATTGGTGGAGGGTTTGGGGGAGCTCACAGTTGGCATAGGTTGAAGAGGAATGGTACTGTTGTGTTAGGCTACAGTGGACGATGGTCAAGAGCAGCAATGGAAAGAGTTGGTTGAAGACAGGAAGTTGGGAGAGCCCTGGTGGTGGAATGTGTAGCCGAATAAGCGACCCCTAGGTGATGCACGCATGAAGGGTGAGCCGGAGCTCGAGAAGGAAGGAGGGGTAGGAGAAGATGGATTGACAGTTGTGGAGGGCGGGGGCTGTGAAACGGAGTGTGTGAGCCAACGAGTGTTCTCTGGGATGTGGGGCATGAGAGAGCAGAATGTGAGGATGGAGTGTGAGCTCCATGATAGATAGTGGGGAATGCGTAAGCTCAGAAATATGTCCCATGGAGAGAGGGGTTAGATTAGGGATAGAGAGTGGGGCAAGGTGGAGCGCACTTTGGAATGGTGTACCTGCGTGGTGGATTGGGTAGGTGATCTCAAAGATCGAGGGTCTGTGGGGTAAACTCAAGGGATGGATGAGGGAATGATGGGTGAGGTCATGAAACAGTGTGTGGAGGGACAGCAAGAGAGGGTGGCATGTGTGGTGATGTGTGAGAGGCTTTGAGGATGAAGGACGCGCTAGTTCGGGATATGGGAAGGTGGGGGAATGCAAGATCGTGCGGTGGAGATGGGGCAGTGGGTGAGGTTGTGGATGGAGAGTAGGTGAGATGGCGCGGGGTGGAGAGTGTCGGCCAAATGAGAGTCTTGGGGAGGTCGCTTAACTCGAGTGAAGGGCTAGGGAGGCTCAGCGGGTGGATAGCGGGTGAGATCAGGACTTGCAGACTGTGAATGAGACCAGGCGACTGAAAAATGACTGAAAGAGAAGTGGGAACGGAGAGCATAAGGCAGGTGAAATGAATACACGGAGAGAGAGGGTGAGATCGGAGCATGGAGAGTGTGGAGGAGGGCTGGGGTGGGGATGTGTAGGTGACATTGTTGCATTGTTTCTGCAGAGCATTGTATTTCTTCAGCCCTTGTTCCATATCCTGCGTCCGACTCATTTATCATCGTGAAGCGGGAGTGTGTCCAAGCCCAGAGATGATATTTTTAGCCCGAAGAATGATGTCTGCTGCACTGGGAATGATGTGGGCTCCGAAACACCAGGAGGGCTGTGCACGTGACCTGAGCTCGGCAGCAATGCCTGCGAGTGAACCCGATGCAGCAGCGGCTCCCAACGGAAGCAGGGCTCCCACATCATTGTTTGTACTGGGCAGCAGGGCTCTCAAACTATAGGCGTGGGGGCTCCCAAACGCTCACCTTACCTCCTGTCTCCCAGCAGAAGATCTCAAACATCCAATTGCTCCTACGTGGCTGCCAACTCAAGCCAAGTGCAATATTTGGAAAAAATGCAGCTCTGGTTACCTTAGTGCAATGCGGCTGGGGCTCAGCAGTCTGGCCGATTTCATCTTTGGGGTGCTCCCTGGCCTCAGACGCAGCTCCGCTTCCTGGAACAAGCGTGGGGAAGCCCTCGAGGCTCAGACCAATCCCAGCGTGGCACGGCAATGACCAGGTGGGAATCCCTGAAGGCTGAGACCACTATCAGCGGGCACGGCAACAACGTCAGCGGACTCCGGGCCAGCAGCGGTGAAGCGGAGGAGCGGGAGCGAGGGAGCACGGCAGCAAAGCGGTAATTAGAAACACATGTCTGCTGCACGTAACAGACACCACTGGGAAATGGGCAGTTACATTTGGAAAGAAGCTGGGACATTCACACGCCTTTCACCAATGGCGTGCTGCCTTTTTTACAAAGACCCAATAGCAGCTGATGAAAACAAAAGCACACGCATGAGCGTGTGGTCAGCTTTCAGAACCCCCTACATGAGGTCTCTCGCTGCGCGAGCAGTGCTGCGCACTGCATCGCTAGGCATGAGACCTAAACAATGAAATAACATAAGCCAGGTGTGATCCAATTTATATAGGAATTGTCAAGTGCTTTCCGTTGTGTGACAGAAAATGCAGGATTTTCATCAGCACCATGAGATGAAAGGTACAAGAGGAAACCATGCACAAATGTGTATAGCCATAGAAAGAGGACTAGCCATTTTGACTTCCAGAATCTTAGCACATTTGGTGGGAGTGGTGGAAAGACCACATTTGGATGGCCAGTAAGAATCCAGCCCTAAGTCAGCCCAGCTGCTTACCAAGAAGACTTCCATCTTATCTGCATTAAGCTTGAGAATATTACTTCACAGTGGATAGACATATTTTTACTTTTTGAGTTAAAGAAACCTTTTTACTTTTTATTTATATTTCACCATCGGGAGCCTCCCGAGGCAGGGCAAATGTAAAGAATTTCTTAAAAGTAGTTTAATTATATTTTGATAAAAATGAATGTTACATAAATGTATACATTCACCCCAGCTTTAATGACACCCTCTTCGAAAAGACGCTGAAAAGTACATTCTGGGCACACATGCAAAATAGTGTCTCACATAGTTATGCAATTGGTGGGTTGACACATCAGTTTCTTTTATCTAAACCTTCTTTGAGTCATATCTGGACGAAGTTCAACCCCAACTTGCAAAATCTCTGTATATGAAGTTTTGTTATGGTATCTTGCAAATGAACTCCAATACAGCCAAATGGGGTTGTAAAAATAGCGAGTCTAATGACGAGGGCTGCCGTCTGTGTCAATCTAATACACCAGAAAATGATGCTCATGTATTGTTTTTTGGCCCAGCATATGGTATTCCAAGGTGAAAATGGATTAAGCCAATAAGTCAGAACATGGTAATTAGATCATGTTCTGATGCCTTAAGAGTTTTAAAAGATGATACTACCCAGAAAATTGTTTTCAGTCTAAGAACAAAAAAAGGTATGAAATTTTAATATATTACTCGAGTATAATATCCTCTTATGTACCTATTTGCACCTTACTAGCCTTTAGGGGATATTTATCACCTGTAAAGAGGCTACCCCTGGAACACCTAACAATTACATATACCTATGGCACTTTATAGCATTTGCACATTTATCTCCTGGACAAAGATTATGTGAACTATCGAGGAGCCACATGCAGTTTTGCACTCTATAGTATTTGGATTTTAACTTTGTCTAAAACCCATAAAATTAGTTGATTTTTGCTTGTTGTAAATGAAATGTTCTAGCAATTGTGGATCCCGTTCCCCGCCTGGAAGTCTTAAACACTCTATTTTAAATGTATAGACTAGAAAAATAACTATTTCATTTAGCAAATTATAACCATTTTTTTTAGGCTGGTCTTTCCCCAAACGAAAATTGAAAATGTATATTTGGTATAATCACTGTATAATGAGACTAGTACTGTATTTGTGGTATTTTATAATGTTTACTTGTTAATATCTTGTATCTTTTATGGTTTTATAAACCCTAATAAAGATTATTGAATGAATTATACATTCAAAAAAGGTTGTTAAATATTTTGGAATAAAATGATATATTTTATTTTTACCTTTAAATTATATGTAATTATATTTTTAAGTATTTTAATTACATTTATTTAATTTAACCTTCTTTTTTATGTGGGTTTTAAGTCCCTGTTTCCAATATTTTCTATGGGAGGGTGTTCCAGTATAAGTGGTTGGCCGTGTGTGGTTCTTGACTTACTACCTTTTCTTTTTGGCAGTAGAAACTAACTGACATAAACTTGGCTCTAGCCTCTTTCTCAGGGATGAAGACATATAAGTGTATACTTTTGATTAACTTTACACTCAGATTTTGTAAATAGCCAAAAGTAGTAAAGTTACTCAAAAGGTTAAGAGTAAACATACATATATACATTACTCACAAGTGTAAGTTACATTTGTGTAAAGCCCTGTGAGTCAGCATACATCTATGCATTCATGCCTTGTTCAGAAATTATGTTAGCGAATTTACATATGTTGATGGGTTGACAGGCAAGTTCCCTCTGGAGCTCCATATGTGATGGCACTCTTTTTTTAGACATGAAATTGCCTCACTATGCCACTTACAAATGACCAGTGAGGAAAGATTTCATCATCTTGCCTGCTGTGCCACTAATACTTATGGCATTGAAACAGTCAAGAAGGATGGTATGAACAACTGTGTCAAAAGCAGCCAAAAGATCCAATAAAATCAGCCAGAGATATGTCCATAATCCAAAATCCTGCACAGATTGTCCAATCAATAGAAGTACTTTTGGTACAATGATCAGTTCAAAATGTTGCTTGTGAATCTGCCAAAACTCTGTGGGACTTTGGAGAATCAAAATGTTGCTTTTCTACTTGTATTTAGATACTCTTTGGAAAATGAGACAGAAATTCTTTAAGTCAGCTAGATTGACATCAGCTTTCTTTATATGCATTGAAAAAAGGGTGGAGATAAAAAATGCTTAATTCTTTGAGTCTCTTTTTAATATAGAACCAGGATTTGGTCTTCTTATTTAAACTTGATCTTTTACTGGTTGTAAAAACGAAGCTCTCTTGTTGCGCAACATAAGGACTTTGCTTTGATTTATAATGAAAGCTTGTGCACAGTGTCAAATGATGTATGCATTTTCAAAGATGTCATGTGGAAGGTACACTATTTCACCCCTTTTAATTATTAAATATTAGTATATAATCAAGAAAATAATCAATGATCTCACAAGATAGACTTAAGTATGAATATTTTTGGATTATTTAACTGTACCTGTAACTAACCTGTTTTGAAGATAGCACGTATATTAACAGCAGTACAATAAATATGTGTTTTCCAAGGGTATTTATCAGATCAGGGCTACCAAATCAATAGGTTCTGTAATATCATTTCTTGTAATAATTAACATTTCTGGGAGAAACATTTGCCAAGATCACCTTCACGGGAGTCATTCTTACCATACCAGCTAATAACATTTATTGAAATGGCTGCAATGCGTGTCTTTCTTTGCACAAACATCTAGGTTACTAAAAAGCAAGTTACACCTAAAAAAATAGAAAATACATCCACAGGTGGCATGTTTTACTGCCAAACATTCACTTTTGATATCATACTTGAAAATAATGAAAGATTTTAAATTGTGAGGAGGTTAAATATTTTCATAATGTTATGTCTTTTGAAAAATACTTTTCATAAAATTCAAGTGAAAAGAACCATTTTGTTCATTTTTTCAGATGTTTACTATTTGAGCTTGAATATCTTGAATATCTTGAGCAATTCTGGAATTGTGGTCAAAAGTTTTACATTTTCTGATAAAAGTAAAAAATACGGCCATTCTATGAATAAAATAGTATTTTTATATCCTAATATACCCAAGCCAAATTATCAAACATCGCATTGAATTGAATTGCATTGTTTTGAATAAAATTAGATAGCATCTACTATATTGCAATTTTGCTAATATATCCAGCATTGTGCATTAATTTTCGTCAGTAACATCAAAAATTGTGCTTAGGATTTATTCTAAAACACTGTGCAAAATGGATGTTTTCTTTTCATTCGAGTTTAAATGTTAACTCTGATTGACTACGAACATATACTGAATTTATGTGATATTCTGTTTTTAGAATAATATTTTTATTTGCATGCAGTTTAATTTAAATTGACATTAGCATTTTGCATTAAGATTTTATTTGGCACCATCTGTGCTATGCTTATTAACACAAAATATCTTTGTTTATAATAACTGTTCTTTCTAAGAGAGCTTTAATGTTACTAAAGGTCATGAATTGTTTACAAGAGACATTTTAAACTGATTTTTTTGCAAACTGTTTTGCAAACTAATACTTATATATAAATGATTTACCTAGTATAATCTATTGTCAGAAAATGTCTTTTGAGTCTTACAGAACCTTAAGATCCAAAAGGAATCTAAGCTGTTCCTCAGTCTTTTATATTGCTAATAGACTGCCTCTTGCCTTCAGTGGTTTGATGTGTTTTAACTAGGCCTGGGCAGAGTTTAAGGAGTTCAAACTCCTTGAATTGAAAAAAAAACTCAGCTGCGCTCTGTGGAGTTCCGCAAGTGGTGGAGTGAGGTAAGTGCAGCTGCTTGTGATAAATTTTAGCGACGGGCATTTGTCCCTCGCTGTAAAATCAGCTTGAACAGCAACACGTGCAGCACAAGATGGCGCAGCTCAAGCGGCAGCTAACCTCAACGCGAGCGTCGGGTTTCTCAACGTAAGAAGTAGCGACCTGCCGCAACTACTCGCGTTGAGAAATCACACCATGACGTGGTCTAGTATTGGATTTTACTCACTCGTGCTCACCAGCTTAACGTTGGTGAGCTGTGAGAGAGGAAAAACTGTGCCCTGTACCATGCCGCTGAGTTTTTTGGAACTCCGCGCTCTACACTCCGCAAATGGAGCAGAGTTTACCGACCATGCCTCATTTTAACAATAGATGCACCCAGGAAGTATCATTCATTAATGATTCCATTCAAATGGTGAGAATGAAGAATAATGTAGTTGGATGGCTAAATGCCATAGTTCCCACACACTGCCTCTCAACCTTCACATCAGTGTGAACAGCCTCACCATTTGTGTGCATTGTAAATTTACTGTACTTCCTTCTGGAGAGCATAATTTAATGTGACCCTCAACCACCCTATGGCTACTCAAAAAAGAGTACCATCTAGAATGGAGAGCTGATTACAGAGATTTAGACAGTAATTCTGTCAAGTTTGGGCTATAGCAGCATCCTTATTGCTGGTCTCTAGATCTTCAGAAGCTAATGTTGAAGTATAATACCTGGGACTTTCTAGCACATATCATGGGGTAAGGAAAATAAATACATTAATTTAATCTTAACAAAAGGCTTTGGAATTTGTCTGGAACCTAAAATCTCTAATGAGAATCTTCCATATCAGACTCTGAAAAAGGTGTATTGTGTTAATTTCATATGTATATTATAGAAAGTATGACATTAAGGGCCAGATGTAGGTAAAACCCAAATTGTGACTTCTTAATAGCGATTTTTACAGAATCGCTATTAAGAACTCGCACTTCCCGATGTAGCTAAAAAATCGCTAAAAGATAGCGATTCAGTAATATCTGCTAAAATAAATACCGAATCCTTATTACCGATTCGGCATTCGCGATTCCTTAGTACCGATTCGGTATTCAGTGAATCCGGTATTTCAAAAAATTGCAAATCTTTGAATCAGCCAATCCTGTGCTTCCTGATGACCTCACAACCAGGAAGTGGCCACACCCATGCAGTTACACTGAACCTGAAGCTGTGGGAGAGGCAGGGAGCTGAAGCAAAACCCCAGGAGCTGCACAGGAACCACCTTGCTGACCCACCAAAGATACCATGGACACACAGGAGAAGGGAAAGGATGCTGGAGAGAGGAAGAGAAAACATAAGTTCAGTGAGAGGGAGTTGGAGGTACTGATTGAGGTGGTGGTGAAGGATCATGACCAGCTCTTTGGGAAAAAAATCTCTGCACGTGTCCGAATCCCAAAAAATAAATATGGCTCGTGATCCAGCAGAAACTCAATGCCATTGGCGTGACCCAGCGCTTGATAGAGGAACTTAAGCGCTGGTACGATCTCAGAAAACGTGCCAAGGAGAGGGTGGCTGACATGCTCAAACAAGCCCGAAAAACAGGTGGGGGAACATCAACAGCGCCTGCACCGACTGCCTTGGAACAAATGGTGGAGTCCACCCTCCAGCCGGAGAGCATCAGTGGCATTGGAGACGTGGACAGTTCGGCCACAGGAGCCAACAGACAAGGTAAGAAGCATGCACAGCATGCTGTGCCCCCCTCCATAACCCCAATCCCCAATTACCCTGCAAGAATCCCACTCCAGTCCATGCTTTGCCAATATCCAGCAATGCATCATGGGAGATGTAGTCCCAATCAACTAATAGCATAGCAGTCAGTCCACTGAACCCAAATGCATGTCATACATTCAGTAGATAAGTAAGCGGGGGCCAGACAGTTAGATTAGCAGTCATTAATTTATTGTAAGGCAAATGCTGCTACACAAGTGAGTAAATGGACATTCCGTATCCACAGGTGAGGTATCGCGCCAGGCTGCAAGAGGGGAGACAGATGAGGCAACCAGGGAGCCCAACATACTGGAAGAGGATGTCCTGTCACCTGCTGAGGTCACGCCGCCACCACCATCACCAACACCATCACTAACACCACCACATCGAGCCAGGAGGCACACAGTGGCTAGCCTCCAGGAGAGAGCATGGGAGCCCAACAGACCCTGCAGGATGAGGATGGACACACAGCAGGATCACAGTCCCCCATGGAGCTTGGCAACACAGGTGCCCGAAGACGCCAACCAAGGGCACACAGTCCTGAGGTAGAGGAGTCCAGTGTCTTTGCAGGTCTGGAGGAGAAGATGCTGAAAGTGCAGCACCTGCAAGGCAAAACAATGAGGGCAATGCTACGCCAGATGGTGGCGAACAACAAACACATTTGCGACATGAAGGAGGCCATATACTGCCTCAACAACACCGTTGCTGAGGGCATGCGGGACATGTCAGAGGCTGTAAGGCTGTTATGCAGCAAAATGGAAAGCGAACATGGCGCAAGGCGCAGGGACAGACAGAGGTTGGATGGGTACATCAAGGCAGTGAACAAGCTATGCAATGCCACCCATGTACTCAGAAGGCGCTCGGTGGCCATGCAGCTGGAGATGGCCAAGTGCAGCTGTGACATCACGAGGGGATTGGTCACAGTCACCAGTGCCCTGGAGGTGCTGCAGACCTCCCAAATCGTTGCCATAGGATCAGGGGATGGGGGTGAAAGTGATGAGGCAAGAAGCCGCAGCAGCATCACTCCCCCATTACAGGAGTCCAGGAGGCGCAGTGGGAGGCACGGGCCAGCCGCAGAACAGACCGCTAGGGAGGACAGTGTGCCTAGTGAATGCAGCAGTGCTGCATGTGGGTGCAGAAAATAAACCAGGCATCGCCTGGCATTGGTAGATGGGTGAAGTAACCCATCTGACATAATGATGGGATTGTGAACATTGCATGGGGAGTATCTATGCCATGTTGGGGTTGTTGAGGCACTGTGAGGCCTTCATGGTGTGGCGGTGTGCTGTCCTATTGTCTGACAGAAGGTCAATTAAACACCGTCACGCTATTGCAGTTTCTTGCTTTGTCTCATTACTTACTCAGAAATAATTGTGTGTGATCTCAGCCTGTCTGTGTCTCCCATCTGGTGTTGCTGCAACTTCTGCTGCGCTGTGCTGTGGCTGTGGACAATCCTCTTCCTCTTCCTCTGATTCAGTCAGTTCCACGGGTGTTCCTTTCCTTGTAGCCAGGTTATGCAGCATGGCACATGTTGCTATTATTTTGCAGCAGGTCACAGGGCGGTACTGCCGTGCACCTCCACTTTTTTGCAGGCAACAGACCCTGCTTTTGAGGAGTCCGAATGTACGCTCCACCACATTCCTCGTTGATTTATGTGCAACATTGAATCGCCTTTCACTTGGGGTAGATGTTTAGAGGTATGGAGTCAAGATGAATGCTCGCACTGCATATGCGCTATCACCTAGGTGTTAAAGGAAGAAAGATTATTCGCAGTCAGCAATAGATACATCAAAGGTAGACATCAGGGTGTGTCTAATTTATTTACCTAGCAGGTATCCTTCTCCAAATTCACCCCCAGCTATACAGGTATAGATCCCACTGTTCCTGAAGATGTAGGAATCATGCGTGCTCCCTGGAAATTTTGCTACGATGTCGGTAATGATGTGGGATGCATCACATTTGACCTGTACGTTGATTGAATGTGTTGATTTGCGGTTACGGTAGATGTACTCAGTAGCAGCGGGGGGCAGATTGGTATGTGGGTCCCGTCAATGCACCTTATTACATGTGGGAACTGGGCCTTCTGATAAAAGTCCATCTTTGTCTTGTGCAGTTCCGCCTGTGTGCTGGGGAACCGGATGTAGTGGTGCATCCTTTGCATCATGGCATCCAGGAATTTGTGGAAAAGACGCGACAGGCAACTCTGTGAGACACCACCAGCCACAGCTATTACCCCCTGGTAACTGCCGGATGCTAGTAGGTGCAGGCAACAGAGGACCTGCACATGTGGAGGTATTGCATGTGCCCTTGGTGTCTGGTGCTCCAGGAGTGGGTGCAGGTCACGTATCAGGTCCAGGATGGTGGTAGGGTGTAGCCTGTACCTCTCATGGATTTCTGTCTCTGTGAGTTGGAATAGTGTGATGCGCAGTATGTATACGCGTTCCTGTGGTCTCCAGATCCTTTGAGCTGCAGCTTGTATCCGTATCCGCCTTGCAATGACATAGAGGGCCGCCATTGTGTTCACGCAGATGCATTCTGGGTCTGTGTATATGCTGTGCACCTGCTTACCACCTGCTTTGAGTTAGTGGTAATTTGCGACTCTTATTTAGCGATTTTTAATGGAATCGGTATTAGCGATTTTAGGTACATTGTTCTGCAACTTTATTTAGCGATTCCTTATTTAGCGATTCGATAAATAGTGAGTCGGTGTTTCTGCCTCTACATTACGCATGGGGTTTTAGCAATCGCGGAAATTCGGCAAATTTCAGCGTTTGTGATCGCTAAATCACTACCTACATCTGGCCCCTAATCATTTGTTCACTGATTCACAAATAAATTCTACTATATTACATCTATTTTCCATCAATCAGTATATTAATTCTTCACAAAATTATATGTATCTACAAACAATATATTCATTTACTGACATCCATTCATCTGTTTAAGATGTGTGTGTCCAAGAAGAGAGCTTCACACAAGATTGCTCCATTCATACATAGGAGTGCAGTTTTTTACCGGACTAATCAACACAAATGCATTAGAAGGAATGCTGATCTTATTTTCTGAACCATAAAACTACATTTTGGCAAATAGATGACAATAGGTCCATAGCCTTTTGGACACGGGTCTTTCTCACATTCCTTGATTACTGATGAAGATTTCATAGGATAAGGCAAGGTACTTCAGCTTCTGCTAATGGTCAGATTGAGAGACCATATTTACAGAATGCTATCCAATTAGGCTAGCTATGGCTTCTGCTGACACATTCTTTGATTCCCAGAATATGTATTTTATTTGTTTATTTGTATTTTGTCTGTTTGTTTTTGTAGTGGTCATATTTTTGATGCCATCAAGTGACTGAACTTCATTCTAGACAAAGTTGGGCACTGTAATTAGTACATAATCAATATGTTCTTACCAGAATGATTGCATTCCCATGGTTGGCAAACTACATTGCAGTTTCAATTGTAGACAGCTAATAACTGAATCGGGGATTGTTCTTCGTGGTGTGAACTTTATCTAAGCAAATCTTTCTTTGCTAAAGTATTTATTTGTTGAGTTTTGTACAGCGCTAATGTGAACCAAGCGGACAGGCAGAGTGATGGGAAGACAAAGTCTGATCGGTGAGAGTAGGTCTTCTCCGACTAAAAATAAATATGCAGGAAGTGACCCTGCAGTCCTTCTGAAACAAAGAAAAATGAACAGTCAACTTCAGACTATGGTTGCCTTTGAAATGTTGATTGACTTAACTGTCTCTTTTGGAGCCAATGGAAAACTGTATTTTGGTCGAGTGCTTACATTGTCATTCACACATTGTTATTCACCATATTCCAGCTGCTCTGTAAAAGCACAGCGAGCTATGACCACATCATCATCATACCACCTTTCATCAAACTCATGCCTCGGCTTTGCCTACTCTTTTCGAACAACATCTAACTATATTCCAGTTTTTTTCTAATGCTTTGTATTTTTTTATTTGAGAATGCTATCACCCCGTCTTAAGGATCATGAGGCGCTTGCAGACCTTGTGAAACACTGCCTGTTGCACGGGACTTCATTGCCCACAATCCTGTATTCCCTGGAGGGAGGAGAAACCATCGCCCACGCGGTCAAAAGGCGCCGGAGAACACCGCAGTGCGGGACGCGCTTGCAGACCTTGTGAAGCACTGCCTGTTGCACGGGACTTCATTGCCCACAATCCTGTACTCCCTGGAGGGAGGAGAAACCATCGCCCACGCGCTCAAAAGGCGCCGGAGAACACCACAGCGCGGGACGCGCTTGCAGACCTTGTGAAGCACTGCCTGTTGCACGGGACTTCATTGCCCACAATCCTGTACTCCCTGGAGGGAGGAGAAATCATCGCCCACGCGCTCAAAAGGCGCCGGAGAACACCGCAGCGTGGGACGCGCACGGGCCGCGCCCGGGCAAAGCCCGGGCCAAGGGCAGGCCCAACCTTGCCCGTCAGAGCCCGGAGGAGACTGGACTGGGCCACAAATCGTTCATCCGAAGATAGGCTGAGACAACTCCCTGGTGAGCACAGATTACTGTCATATATTGCTATTATTGTTTGTGTTATCCCCCACAGTCTTATTGCTATCTCCGTTGGAATTATGGGGAAGCATACGATTGCACAAGCAAATAAATCGGCCACAACGTGTATTGAAGATATGTTGGAGAGGGCTGTTAGCATTGTGAGTAACGAAATTGAGCTCACTGAGAGGCGTTTGTCTCTTGGACTAGGGCAATCTGTTCCACTTTCTGGTCTTATCGCCAAAACAACTGACTTGATTGTAAGCGACTCCGATGTTCCTGTTGTGGCCTGTGAAGAGGCTCGTCATGTTATCACAATTGATCAATCTGAGTCAAACTCTGCAATAAGTAACATTCTCACCTTAGGGGCAAAACGTAAAAGGAAACCAGGAAAGCCAGCGAGTGTGAAGAGGTAACAACCTATTCGCCCATGTTCCACTCGCTCGACTATAAATTTGTGGATTCATTCTACAACAAATCAAACATCTGTTGCGGCTGTTGAGGCCCTCGTGCATGCCCCACAGGTCGAATCGCCCTTTTACATGACTGGAACTCAGACTGAGAATGACTTTTTGTCTCATTTTACTGAACGCAATAATCAAAGTAGGGCAATTGATACCAGCTATTTAATTACTGCTATCACTGATTGTATCAAGCCTGTGCTTGATAATTTTCTTTACTCATTACAAGATCGCATTTTCAATTTTTTGTCTGCTCAACAAGTATACTCTGTATTGCAAACTACGAATTCTGTGCCCCAAGCTGACGCTAAGGCAATTGATTCAACTAGTGTTAGTAGGCTAATTTTAAATGCTTCTACTAATAGCATACCTACCTCACATCAAAATACTCACGCACCACATAAATCAATTCAGGGAACTAGTGAATGTGTGACTTGTAATAGTATTCGAACATGTCTTGATATGAGGGGTACTAGGGGGGCGAAAAGGACATCGGACCATACTATTAAAATTAATTAAGGTAATTTGATAAATAATATGATACCTGCCACTAATGTACCGACCAATATATCTCATAGTGATAGCCTGCCAAAAACTCATCAAGAAGCAGATATTGATCCAAGTCCCATAAATTACACAGAGGGCAACAACGTGGTATTAAATCTGCCCCCTGAGGCGTGTCCATATGTTGTGATCTTAGTAGGTGTCCCTCCCCTAGGAAAAGATCAAACTGAGTCTTGGGAGCAACTACGCTGTAAATGCGTTGATTGGCTCACCAAACATAGGAGATTTAGACCTTCGCTAATTGAGAACATCATTATGGTACGACGAGTGGGCTGGCTGGGCACATCCCCCAAAACCATCAAGGGGGATTGTATAGTTATTAATTGGCGGAGGCAATCTGTGGCAAAAACTGTTTTAACACCACACATGGAACAGACAGGCAAAAATACCAGTATATGGGCCCTACCCTTAGGCTATTTTTATAAACCCACATTTGAGACACCATCCTGCAATTTGTATAACCACATTCCAACATTAAATAGATTTACTCCATTATCTGGTTTGGACTGCCAAGACTGACTGTCCACCCAGGCAATGAATGAAGTAAGAATTGATGCATCAGTCTCACCACCAATCCTAAAAAGCCACCAAACCTGACACATTAAGTATAAGGAAAGATGATGAGACACTTAAAATATTGAGTTGGAATGTAGCCGGTCTGGCATCCAAGCTAAATTTACCAGACTGGAAAGAATTAATTAATAGTCAGGACATTGTGATGTTCCAAGAGACTTGGGCAACTCAGGAGCTGTATATGGAAGGCTTTGTATGTTTCAATATTTTGTCCCCCATTCCCACACTAGGCAGACCTGCTGGCGGTCTTTCAACTTGGATAAACATTAAGGCAGGCGGTTGTTCCAGAATCTTGTCTACAAATAGTGACAAATTTCAAGTAACCCTCTATACTCGGGGGGGATTCAATTTGTTTGATTAATTTTTATAATGATGATTTTAAAACTGTGCCTAATATGAACTTTTCCTCATCGTTTAATTTTATTTTAAAATTACATTTAGACAATTGTGGTACCCAAATTAAGGGTATATGTTTAGGCGGTGACTTTAACGCCAATATCCCAAGTGACATCTACTCTTCCGTCCGGCCTGTTACCAATGTATCATTGAGTAAAAGAGGAGAACAGTTGGTGAATCTTTTAGGCTTGCATAACTTCTTGAATGTTATGCAGATTGCAGCTGCTCCTCTTCCCGACGGACGTATAATTCCAACATACAGAAGTCGAGGCTCCACCTCCACCATCGATTATATTTTTGTAACTGCCCCCTTAGAAAATTATGTACTAAGGGCTGAAGTAATCTCAACATTACAAGGTGATCATAACCCTATTAGTACTATTCTAAGTTTCTCATGCCGCCCAGTGTATGATTGTACGCATGGGGCATGTGATTTAACAGCATCAACTATTAAGCTTAGACTTATTTGGCGTAATATCGATAACAACGCCTTATTTGAAACAATGATAAAATCCCATTTGAATTTGGTCATCACCTGTTTGACATTTAGCACATGTAATACAAAGGTAGTTGACGCTTTCTCAGGGTTATGCTCCGGCATTAAAAATATATTGTCTAAACCGATTAGGACGCCAAATCCTGATCCTGGTTGGTTTAATGCGGATTGCTCTGCGGCTAACAGAGCATTAAGAAAGGCTCTTGTAAGCAAACCTAACGTCAGCACTCTAGTTTCATCACTGAGGGGAAGCTACAAAAAAGCTATTAAATGTAGGAAGGAGGAGCTCATTAATGATCATTGGGCAAATCTCAAGCAGGCAAATGTATTGAAAAACGGTAAGCATTTCTGGCGGGCTGTTAAAAATATAAAATCAGTGGGTAATATTTCCTCACCAATTAGCTGTAATATTTCTAGTGAATCTTGGGAGGCCTATTTTAGCAAGATTTATGCTGCCCCGATTTCTAATGAACCCAATAAACAATATACACACACCATCGGGATTCAGATTTAATTAACCGAGGTTGAAGAAGCTATTACCAAAAGTCTGGGGGGTAAAGCCCCTGGACCAGATGGTCTACCGATTGACCTCATTAAAAGTAAACCCGATTTTTGGGCACCACTTCTTACTAATATTTTTAACAACCTTACTAATCTATCTATTCCCGACACATGGTCTTATAGTACCATAGTCCCAATTTTCAAGAAGGGGGATCGATCAAATCCGAGTTGCTACAGGCCAATTTCACTGATCGACAATACCTTGAAAATTCTGGGTAGGGTAATATTTAACAGGATCAATTCATGGGCTGAGGAAAGCCAGGTTTTGCATCCATCTCAGCTGGGGTTCAGGAGCAAGGTTGGCACTGTGGAACAGTGCCTTAACCTCCATTTGATTATTAGCAAATATACTATAGCTAAGAAAACACCAGTGTACCTGACATTTATGGATCTTACGTCAGCCTTTGATTTTGTAAATAGATCACGGCTGTGGCAAGCTCTTTTAAATCTTGGCTTAGATGATCCATTAGTCTCCTTCTTGGCATATCTGCGCAGAGACCTAAAAGCCAGAGTGCGCATAGGCAGAAACGGTGAGATTTCGGAGGCAATTGAAATTGGAAGGGGGGTCAGACAGGGTTGTGTCTTGGCCCCCCTCTTATTTATATTATATATTAATGACTTAACCAAATCTCTCCTGATTACAACTGAAGACGTCCCAATCATCAATGGAAACAAGATTCCTGCATTGTTATATGCAGATGACGCTGTGTTAATGGGGCGCACCCCCAAAGCCCTACGCGCTCTGGTTCATGGCTTTGTGGAGTTTATGGGTACTTTGGACTTATGTACTCATTTTAAAAAATCGTTTTTAATGTCATGTGGGTCCAAGAAATATCTGAATCTTTCAATTGTTTTAAATTCTAATCAACTGTTAAGCACTTGCACTTTCCCGTACCTTGGGTTGGTATTTGCATCTAATGGATTATGGAACGCCCATGTAGCCCATTCTAAAAGGAAATTTATCAACTCTATTAACACAATCCTTAGACTACCTAAGCCAAAAAACATGGAGGTGGTGTCTTCCATTATTAAAATTTACAGACTACAATGCACACCAACTGCTACATATGGAGCAGAGGTATGGGGGAACACCGTTAGTACACCTATCCAGTGTGAAGAGAATAGGTTCTGCCGTAAAATTCTGGGAGCTTCAGTTTTTTTTCCTCCACATACGCTAGCCATAGCGAGCTTCACCTACCTTATGTAGAAGATTTTATTAAGGCTCGCCCGATATTGTTTTGGCTAAGAATTTGGAAGAACCTGGCTGCACAACTGACCAGGGAGATAATTTTGGATTGTTTAAAATGTGACAAAGGGATGGAAATACCATGGTTGGCGAGAGTCCGCAGAGGTTTAAATAGCTTGAATCTTTTCTTAAACCCTCTAGATCATAGCTCTACCAGCATTAAAATCTTGGAAAAATGACTTTATGTCTCCTATAAAGAAACAGGACTAGAAACTGAATGTAATAAAACTTCAGTTGCTAGATATATGCAAATTGAGCATGTAACCCCAGCTATGCCTAAATATCTTTTAAAACCTATTGGCTGCTGGGAAAGGGGTTTATTTTTCAGGCTAAGGACAGACACAATGAAATACTTGTTGTCATTTCCCATTGGTTACTCTGCCAACCTTGATCTTTCCCTTTGTCCATGTGGCAATATCCAAAAACAGTCAATTTTACATTTTCTATTTTTCTGTTCTTATTATTCACTCCCTACTAAAAAATTTCCGATCCCGTATTTTAAATTACGATGTGTTACTGATTATAAAGTAGCTTATGGGATGGTGCTAGCCATTAACAATGATGAATTATGTTTTCGTGTTGGATCCTTTTTAAAAATGGCGGTACGTATCCGCAATACCATGTATCCGGACTAACTTTTATTATCTGATGTGTTTGTATATTTGTACTTTTTTCTTGTATCTTATTTTTAATTGTACTTTTATGGATATGTTGTTTTTATCCGAATAAACTTCATATTGATTGATTGATTAATGATCATATGTTAAATGCATGCTGTTACTCTTGGTCTTATTTTTTGTTGTCACTTGCGCAGTGCTCCGCTATCATCCAGGGTTAAACTCCGCACTAGGAAAAAATCTAATAATAAAAATAATAGAAACAACTGTTGTCTCGCTGGATAGTAGAGAGTGATGACAGCAAGACAAACAGTAACGGCCACTGGGCTTTTCAAAGTGAGACAAATAAACAGCCCCTCCACATACAGTATACATCAATCACAGCCGACAGGCCTCATACATCAGAGGCTTCAAAGGATCATGGCCGTTGAGTTCCCAGGCTCCTTTTGTTACCGGTCTCATGGCGCGGAGTCTGTTGTGCACATTCTGGCTCACCACGGAGTCTCCGCCTCAGTGTGGCCTCCATCAGATAATTCTATCATGTTGTACATTGACTTGAGGAAAATTGGTTCATGATGGGCCAGGTTCACTTCGCAAGAAAGTGCTGCCAAAAGCATGCCTCAATATTATGTTTATTTTTTATGTTTGTATCATAACTTTTCATGTTAAATTCCCCTCCCAAGTTAAACACAACATGTCATGCTGGGTCCCTGGGCAACAGAGCAAGGCGGTTTTTAACAGATGTTAAATAAAATCATAGTGCAAAAACCCACATTGGCCTCGTCACAAAGGTATTTTGAAATACACAAATACTACTCCTTAGTACTCTTTTAAGTAGTCTTACTCGCCTTTGTGAACTGACCCCAAACCATCCCAAATGCATATAAAACGGCAGCATAATTTACAATTCACATAAATGGAAAGGGCTGTACCCTCTTTGCTTATGGAGTTGTATAATTCACAAAGGCATGTAAGAGTATGTAAAAGAATACCCCCTGTAGTATCACTTCTCATGCTCATAAATACTTTTCTGATTCGGACCCATAGTGTGTGTATGTTGTTATAGCAACTCAGCAAGTTGTGCATTCGCATTCATACCACTGATAAACTATGCATGTGGGAAAAGTTATCTCTTAGATCACCACTCTTTTTGCATATCTTAAATGCCTGCAAAAAAGGAAATATTTCATAAGTTGTTATAGACGTCTGGTTAGCCTTGCATTAAAGGAGATCCAGCTACGAGAGCCCATGGTAAGGGGCTGTATAACCTTAGGATACCCTGCAAAATGTCTCCTGTCAGCATGTTATTCTGTATGTGCTGAGCGGTCTTCCCTGCCTCAGCCCACTCTGGTCTTTGTTTGAAAGAGCAAGACAAATTTCCAGCATTGCACAAACTCCTGGCTTTATCAAACTCCACAAATATTGTAAGCACGCGGGTGGTTTTGGCATCTGGTGTTTTAGGTGTATATCTTATTAAATCTTATACCGGTAATGTCTCTCTAAAGGCATGGAAGTGTTTAGCCCATTTGTTTCTAAACACAAATGTTATAATTTTCAGGACAAGACAAATGACATTGGAATAACATGCTCGAAGTCTTCCTTATTTATTTTCTGCATGAATGTTATTATGGTTCACCCTCAACCCTATGTCTGCACGTGAAACAATGTGTATTATAAACTGCGGCGCGCTAATGTTGTGTATTCTTTTTTAGGCTGGCAGTGTGACTCCTAAATCACCATCCACAGACATTTTTGATATGGTTCCATTTTCTCAGGCTTCTCCTCAGTCATCGACACCTACACGCAACGGCACCCAGGCACCTCCACTCCCCAGCAGATCCGCAGAGATCCGTAAGTGCCGTCCCTTTTGGGCCAGTGTGATTTCAACACACAGATATCGCTGGGAAAGCATTCGCTGCGATGGCTGCGGTACTCTATTTGTTAGCCCTCTTCCGGGTCTTAGTCCACGCGTGCTACATCACTGTCCTAATTTCTTCGGCACTTAGGACATGCAAGAGCCAGGATATCCTACTGCTCTTTAATAGTGTAAATACTATTTTTGCCCCGCCTTGTAATCACCTGATAAGATTGCCACAAAGAAAAATCTTAATTATAATTTTAATTTGTTAGCATCCCATTTCGAAAAATAGACAACACGCATCGACTCGCTTGCAGACTGTGAGTCAAATCATGGGATACTGTTACCAGAAGTCCTGTGCACTGATCCTAGTAGTGGATGGGGCTGTTTGACATTCACCATAAATACCAAGCTGGGGTAGAATTCCAGGATGTCAGTGATATTGTCAGGTGCTCTCTGTGGAAAAGCTCATATCAGAAATCATGAGTGGTGCTAAGAGGAAGATAAAAGGGATAACAACAATGGAAAAGGATAGATCAATGAGTAATATTTGTGTCATGTATGGCTCTGAAACTGAGACATTAGCGTTACTAACTGGATTCTAAATTCAGTAGCTCACCGTGTGACGTAGCAACAATTGGAAACAGAACTTGTAACCCACTGATGCTGTGTCAAAAAGGAATTCCCGGCTGTTTTGGCTGGTCTCTCTTAGTGTCTGTAAGTGCAGGGCTGAAGAGCAGAGAGTCCTGCTTGGTAATGGAGGGGAGATGGGCAAAGCACAGAGGATGGTGGGGATAGGTGGCAGGAAGCCAGGCACTTGTTTTAAATTTGGGACAGGGAAGAAAAGCCATATTGTGTAGGGCTCCTCTTTATTCCTCCGTATCTGGGTAGCAGTTGAAAGCAGAGGCAAATTATCCTGGTGGCTATATATTTATTTAACATAAAATTATAGATGGGCAGATAAATGGGATGTTTTTCACCGCAGGGTTTTGAGTGACATTATGGACAACTCAAACTTTGCTCTCGTTGTGTGTTTGATGTCACTAAGATCCCCTCAGTGACAAACACCCTTGATATTCACTGTTACCCATGTATAATTCTGTAAGTTATGTATCGCTCCCATTCAATGCCTTTGGAGTGTTTAGTGAGAATCTAAACCAGGTTAGTCGCTATGACGTAACAACAATGTGCGGCAAAAGTTGTTTCTCAGGTGCTATCTCAAGGGAATTCCAAGCTTCACTGACAAGACTCTTGGAGACCCTGACACCACAGCTATGGAGAGCAGAGAGAGCACACCTTAGAGGGGATGGGAAGGCACTGAAAGCAGTGGGGCTTAGTCACAGGACCAGGGTTATTTTAGGTCTGGTTTTAGGCAAAAATACAAAAGAAACCCCTGGGTCTACAACGTGCGGATGAGTTTCCCTCACCCACTCAAAGGTGGCATGCTTCATCATAGGGTAACCTCCTCTCATTATGAACCTAGTCATAATGCGGGCTACAACCCCCACTCTGATAGGGAGGAGCTCAGGAATGATTCCTTTGTTAGAAAGAGGTATGCTCCATACCTTAAGGGAGCTGGGTGTGATGAGGGGTGCAAAGCATAAATGGGCGTGAAGTAAAACTAATTCCAGGGTGCGCAATAGACTTTATGAAGGAGCCCCTGGACCAGGATTAAAAGCCAAGCTATAATAGGAAGGGTTTAAACCTGTCATAGATTGGAGAGCAGGTCGACATTCTTCAGCCTGGTTCCTTCATAAGAGGTGTGGCGGCCTTCTAAGGACCTTATAATTGCTACTGTGGACACCTCACTGACCTTGTCAGCATGTGTTTCTCCCCCGCCGCTCAGCTCCACCTGGTAGTTGTCTGCACTCCTTGTTCAGTGTTCGAGGCCCACCTCCACCCTCAGGCTCCTGCCTGCGCCTCATCCCTGGTGGCCCAGTGGTGAGCCTGTCTCTTGTTTCTTGTTCTGTTATTTTTTTTCATAGCCTTTTTCTGTCTTTTTATTTGCTTTTTCCATTTTCTGTTCTGTTTTATTTTCTATTCTATTTTTATTCTCTGTTCTGTCTTAAAGCCTTTTTTCTGTCTGTTAATTTTTCCCTGGTTCACTTTTTACCATTCCCCTTCTCCATGTCCCCCTTCCCGCTCTCGCCGCTGCTCGCACACCGCGGCAAGCCCCCGTCCAGTGCTGATTCCCACCTCCCGATTGACCAGCCTTCCCACCTCCCCAACACTACTTAATGGTGGCCGCTGCAAGGCCACGCTGCCAGTGTGCCAAAGGCAAGCCCATTTGCGCCCATCAATGACTGGACCACACCCAGAACCATGGACCCAGGTCACCGCGCCTTCACCGATATGGCACCAGCACCCTTCACACACTCAGCAGCAGAAGTTCCACCTCCTGCCACCTCGCGTCACTGAAGTACACCAGAGGCCCATTCACCTGTCACAACTGCCTCACACCAGACCCACCGACCGCACAGCCCAGAAGAACAGGACCTGACCACCTCAGTTGCATCCTATTCAACACCTGCTCCCTCAACAGCCACGCTGTGAAGATCTGGTACCTGCTCGACTCCATCTCCTCCGATGTCGCCTTCTTCACGGAAACCTGGATGACCCCACCTCAGCCCAGACATCTCAACCACCATCCCCGACAGCTAATAATCATGCACAATGACAGCGCCAACCAGCCGGGAGTAGGCATCACCATCGTACACAAAACACCGTCCGCCTTACAACTAGCTCTGACGACCCCTCACCCGACATGGAACACCTCCAGTTCCAAATTCAGACTAACCCGAAAGCCACCCTCCATGGCATCCTCGTCTACAGACCTCCCGGACCCCGCCCCCTTCAGCGAAGCCATAGCCAACTTCATCGCTCACCAGGCCTACATCCTCCTTGGTAACATCAATTTCCACCTGGATAGCCTCAATGACCACAACACATCTGCCCTACTAGAGAACTTTGCCACCATCAGACTGAAACAACTGGTCTCCTTCTCAACCCACTCAGCAGGCCACACACTCTAACCCATCTTCTTCGCAGGCAACAACATCTCCGTCAGTCACACCTCCATGCTATATTGGACAGACCAACTCTGCATCCAGTTCTCCTTCATCAAACCCACCGAACACCACCATGCCCACCAGGACCCGTGCAGAAACTGGAACAAGATCTATGAAGACCAACTCACCACCTCCCTAAGCAAAGCCCGACCACCAACCACTGCGAACGCCTCAGCACGCGACCTCCACCGATGGATCTCAGACTGCACCGACACACTGGCCCCCTTAGGGAATCCCTCTGGTAAGCCGCCTCCAAGAAAGCCAGCTGGTTCTCCCCCGCCCTCCAAGAGTCCAGGCATACTATCAGACAGCACAAAAGAAAATGGAGGAGCACCTCATCAGAACTACCAAGAAAAATGCCATACAGGAAAGTATCAATGCCAACGCCCACAACAGCAAAGAACTCTTCAACGTGGTCAAAGAATTTGCTAAAACCTGCATGGACACCACAGACATCGCCCTCTCCCAAGATCTCGGCGACAACCTTGCCACCTTTTTCCACCGCAAGATCTTAGATACAACAGCTTTGCAATCCATGACCCCAACTACAACCACCGCACCTGAATTTTCCAGATCCCAGCCAACACTGCTCAACTGGACCACTCTCACCGCTGATGACACCCGAGAGAGCATGAAAACTATCCATTATGTGGCCACCTCGAACCCCCGCCTCACCACATTTTCAACCGAGCAGCTGCCTCCATCACCCAAGTACTGCCACACCATCAATTGCTCCATCAAATCTGCCACCTTCCCGAAGACTGTAAACACACAGAGATCAACCCCTGCTGAAGAAACCCTCTGCCAACCAGATGGACCTCAAGAACTACAAACCCATCTCTCTACTTTCCTTCCCAGCCAAAGTAATCGAAAAGGCCTTCAATACCAAAATCTCAGAATTCATCAAAATAAACCACACCCTGGACCCTTCCAAATCTGGCTCCAAGAACAATCATAGCACCGAGACTGCACTCCTCAACGCAACTTATGACATCCGCACTCTCTACGTACCAGGTGAAACTGCTGGCCTCATCCTGCTGGACCTCTCTGCTGTCTCCCACCACACCGTCTGTACGACACTGGCATCCGTGGCAAAGCGCTGGAGTAGATCCACTCCTTTTGTCACTGGCCAAACTCAGAGAGTCAGACTCCCACCGTTCTCAAATCCTACAGAGACCGGCTGCGGAGCCACCTAGAGCTAATCCCTGAGCCCCACCCTGTTCAACTTGTACATGGCCTCACTTGCAGCCATCATCAGAAACCATGGACTCAACATCGTCTTCTATACCGATGACACACACCTCATTCTCTCCCTCACCAATAAACCTACAGCCGCTAGGAGCAAATTCCACAACGGGATGAAGACAGTAGACACCTGTGTGAAGGAAAGCTGCCTCAAACTCAACTCCGACAAAACCGAAGTCATCATCCTGGGCTCCCCCACTCCGCTTGGGATGACTCCTGGTGGCCAGCAGCACTCAGAAACCCCCCCACACCCACTGACCATGCATGCAACCTCTACATCCTCCTCAACTCCTCGCTCTCTATGAACTGACAAATCAATGCTGTATTGTCCTCCTGCTTCCACCGGCTCCACCCGCTCAGAAATGCTCCAAATGGATCCCCACTGAGTCCAAGAGAATGGTCACCTAGGCACTCGTCAGCAGCAAGATTGACTGCGGCAAAGCAGTCTACTCCAGCACAACCCAAAAACTCCAAACGTAACTGCAGCGCATTCAGAACGCTTCTGCCAGACTTACCTCCTGCCGAAGCCACATTTCCAGTCACCTTGCCAGACCTCCACTGGTTTCTGATCAACAAAAGAATCACCTTCAAGCTCCTCAAGTATGCCTAAAAAGCCCTCAACAACATCGAACCCAAATACCTCAACCACCGTCTCTCTTCTACACACTGACCAGACATCTCCACTCCACCCATTTGACCCTAGCCACTATCCCACGGATCCGCAAGACCTTAGCTGGAGGAAGATCCTTCTCCCTAGTCGCTGCAAAGACGTGGAACTCCCTACCTCTGCACCTCAGGCAATCACCGTCTCTGCATCAATTCAAGAAATACCTCAAGACCTGGCTCTTAGACTGAACTGCTGAACCCTTCTCCCCAGCGCCTTGAGACCCTTACGGGACTAGTTGTGCTCTATAAGAACCCTGATTGATTGATTAATTGATTGGTTCAAAATTGCCAATATGAAAAAAAACAGTGGTTGGAGTGGTAAACTACTCAATCAGGAGTCCACTGGTTGGGGATTTCCTGTGAATGTCAGGTAACATGCCTCAACATTACCTCGGTAAAAAAACTCAGGGTAGCATCATATCCTCTGTGACTAGATGGTGGGCAGTGCGGATTGCAACAAGAAGGTGGTAACTCGTGGCGCAGGCATTAGATTGGCACAACAAGGAGAAATACTCAAATATAGAAATCACCTTTAAAGAATGTTTATGTGCAAGAATGTGTCCCTTCCTGCACATAATCATCCCTGCAATTTAGACACCTTTGCCCTATGTTTTAAGGGTGTCTGTGTTGGCGCAAGGCAGCCATTTTTAGCACCATCGCAAGGGAAACCACCGAGTTGCACCGTATTTTTGTGAATGCAGCAAATCCCTGTGCCATTTCCTTGTGAATATACCTCTAGCTGTGCTAAATCATCTTTGTTAATGTTTCCCATCTGGAATTGGATTCTCAGGTGGATTAAACATTTTCAGAACCATAGAAGGCTGCTCCCCAGACTAGTGTACAGGAGTTCAGAATTATTGTGCAGCTAGAGAGATTATGGAAGGAAGTGCATTAGTTGTAGACTCACATCTGATTTCTACTGATTTCCATTTCTCACTTGTATTCCAGTGCCAGGATAGCCTGTTTAGGTAGCAGCACATTTTCCAAAAACAAATTTATTCATTGATTGATTCATTCATTAGTTTGGGAGATCAGGACCAGCCAAATCCACAAGCAGCACCACGCACAACCTTATTGGATAGCTATACCTCCTGAATGCAATAAGATTTTCTTGGGTTTTCCTCTAAACCAAGCTGAACTTGTGAAGCCTTCTCGCATCACTTCTGAGTCAGTCTATAAACTCACTGTGAATGATGAGAGAGTTGGAGTGAAGAGGAGAGAAAGGGTTTATAGGCTGAGGGGAGGAGGAGAGGGTGGAGAGGAGATATTGGGTTATGACTACCGAGAAGAAGAGTGTTTTGGAGGAGAGAAATGGTGTTTGAGGCAGGAAAATAGGTAGATGATTGCAAGAGGTAGGTAGCTAATGCAATATTGAGAGAATATTAGAGATTAAGAGATGAGAAGGAAGCAGCGAGGACAAAGAAGGGGTTAGAAAGAGAGGAGATGCAGAACAGATGAAGCAAAAAAGGGAGAAATAGGATGATAAGCAATCTAATAATCTGACCCACACTCTGCCTCTGTCTCCAGCTGGTTCCTGTCATGTGTTCATGCCTATTACCTAGTACCTGATTATTAACTGCTCCAGATGCCAGCTTACTTGTGATTCCTTCTCTTAGTTGTTTTAGCACTGCTCCCATAATCCCCAAATATATCTGACCAGGAGGATGTAAAAGGGTAGGAATCCCAGATTCAGAGAGATATTGCAAGAATAACACAAAATAGTGGGGTGGAAGGAGCAGGTGAAGGTGTTTACATTGGGCCATATGTATGGAACACTGGTCGTAAAAGACTGGTTGCAATTTGCAATCAGTATTTTTGCAGCTAGTGTGGTATTTTTAGAAACAACTTATGTACTGATTCCGAGTTGGTTGCAATTGAGCCTTCCTCATGAATATTGAGATAGGTTTCCAATTACGATCCACTTGGAATTGCAGCAATCACAGGTGAGGTGAAGGAAACTGGGATCAACAGACTATCATGTCTGTGATTTCTTTAAATAAAGCATTTTTTTAATGCTGCTCCTTTTTCATAAAGGAAAATGGGAAGTGTTTAAAAAAAAAAAAAATTACTAACACGGAGAAGGCAATGGTCCGCAGTAAACGAGAAATGCCAGCTTGGTCCCTTCACCTGGATGAAAACCTAATCGTCACTCGTCTAGACATTCACCTTGGAGACATTATTAAAACGTCATGTGTCTTCGTATAGGGCATAGTTTCCTGACTTTGTTGGTAATCTAAATTTTTCTTGCACCCCAATGTAGCATCCTCAACTTCTCAAATATGGCATAAATATGACCACGCTTGTCCCATTTGTTCCTTTACATAGACATAACATTCAAATGCTTTGAATTTTGCCATTTAATGTAGTCCCATATTTATAACTGAATACTATATTTAATGTTATTGTTGATTTGATAAATTTGCATTACCCTTTGAATGAAAATCTATATTGTTTCTACAACTGTTTGCAGTATCATATTAAGGTACTGAAGTATGAAACACTAGTAAATTTATGTGACTGTTGTTTTTCATTTTAGAACGAGATCTTTTTGGAGCAGAACCTTTTGATCCTTTTAGCTGTGGAGGTGGAGACTTTCCTCCAGATATTCAATCCAAATTAGACGAGATGCAAGTGAGTACATTAGCATTAACATGTTCTGCTTATTTTGTGGAGGCATTTATTTTCCAATGATCATTAGTTATTTAATGAAATTTGAAATTTTGCAGCTGGTACTCTTGCTCAGGGTTTCTTGGTGCCAGTGAGGGTAAAGACCTGAATAGTATTGGGCAAACACAAGCATGATAAGACTAAGCAGCTGATGTGAACAGAAAGATTTAGAATTCTATCTTTTAACAAAATCCGAGATGATTTTCAGTAACTCTCAACACTTGAGGTAAGCTGTAACAAGTTTGACCATCAAGAAAGATAACACTTATCTGCCAATAGGTAAAAGGCTAGCTGAGGAAAATCTGAGTGGTGGCATGTCAAAAGTGTGCAAATAAATATATGGCATATATTATAGTGCATTTAATGACACTTTAACAAGAACTACAATATCATGACACTAGAATATCACGTCAAAAATATTGTCTACAAAAATTTTGAGCTTACATTTTGTATGTAAACTACAAAATATTGAGCCAAAAATATTGTGGAGCAGAGTGCCTAAAAAGGGTAAGTATTTCAAAATATTTATTTATATAAACACTATGGGCTTAATTACGATGTCATTCGGAGTTGCCTCTGGCCGACACTGTTTCGGGGAAGGAACCGCCATACTTTAGGTCAACAGTTGCAACCTCCCAATTAGGATGCGACTGCACATGGTGCAGCTGCAAACTTTTATTTTTCAATTACAGCTTGTGCGGCAGGCTAAAACCGCCCGGCATAAATGCAGAGTGCCAGGTTGGAATGGGGCCCTGCTAGGACCCCCTTCCCGGTTTCCAACAGCCAATCCATGTCGTAAAGGCAACATGGATTGGCTGTCATGATCCAACATCACAATCCCGACAGCGGGAACACTGTCCTTAAGGGATTATGGTGCAGTTCCAACTGACCGAGGGGCTCCCTGAGCCCGTTGGAACCAAGTCGTATTCCGCTTCCAGTTTAAACTATGACCACCGTCACCATAATGTAGTGATCAGAGTTTAAAACTGCCATGTCGGTCAGAAAGCCTCCGACCAGCAGTCGGAGGTTTTTTGACCGACATTGTAATTATGCCCTTTACGTGATTTATTTAAAATATTAAAATCTAAACTAATGATACAATGACTAATAAATAGTTAGATTAGTAATGTCAACTACATATACAAATAAACAAATTACCCAAAAATATAAAAACAAAAAGTAAACAGTTGTTTTAAAACTTTACAATACATATGTTAACAATAACTTAAAAGTAAAAATTAACAAACATATATACAACAAAATGATGTGTGGAAACAATTTAAGCATTAATATAAAAATAGATTTAGCAATGGGCACTAAATATATTTAGAATTAGAAGAAAAATATACAATTACAAAATGTTATTAAAAATATTTACAATACCTTAAAAGTTTTAATTAACAGAAAATTACAATTATGTTTTATAAGTATTATAATATTAAAGAAAACATTGAACATAAAAAATCAACAATCAAAAATAGACAACACTAGCAAAGGTGCTATTTACAAAAGGCAGATTTACTATTCTAAGGCCTATTTAAGCAAATTAGGGGAAAGTGCTGTACTTTGGACAGGTTACATTTAATATTCCCACTCCAATATAATGAACAGTATGCAAAGGGTTAGAGTTTGGAGGAATTAGGTTCGCTCTTTCTTTTTCAATCTAAACAACAGAAAGGAAAGTGTTGGACAGCGGAGGGGTTAGATTTACCTTTCTCAATCTAACATAAGCAACAGTAGGGAATGTGTTGGACTTTGAAGGATTTTTTTTACTCGTCCAACTTCTATATAGGCAAAATCATGGAAAGTGTAAGATTTTGAAGGGGTTTGTTTGACTATCCCTGCTGCAGTCTAAGCATCAGTAGGGAAACTGTTGGGCTTTGCAGAGGTTAGATTTACTGTCGCACTAAAAACTAAGCAATAGTTGGGAAAGAGATCGACTTTGCAGGAGTTAGATTTGCTATTCCCACTCCAGTCTACGGAATAGTAACACAAGTGTTGGACTGTGGAATGATTGCATTTACTATTCCCTCTAACTTAAGCAAAATCTGGGAAAGTGATGGACTTTGGAGGGGTTTGATTTAACATTCCCTCTCCAACATTAGGCGCAGTAGGGAAAAGGTTAGACTCTGGATGAATTTCATTTGCTATTGCCACTTCTAACTAAACAACAGCTTGGAAAGTGTTGGACAGTCGAGGAGTTAGATTCTCTATTTCTACTCCAATTTAAGAAAAATCAAGGAAAGTGCTGGACTTTGAAGGGGGCAGATTTACTATCCCCACTCCAATCAAACAACAATGTTGAATGTGCTGTACTTTGGAGGGGTTAGATTAACCATTCCCTCTCAACATAAGCAAATTCAGGGAATGTGTTAAACTTTAGAGGGGTTAGATTTACTACTTTAATTCTTAATCATTTACAATAATATCAAAATATTGAACAATCTAAAATGATATAATATCTGAATTATAAATAAATACAATTAAATGTGATACAATTAAATAGAAAAATAATTTAGCAAATATAAAACAAAATAAGTTTAAAATAAATTCACTTCTTTCCCTAGGACTAAAACACCCAAAAATTAAAACAATCACAAATTAATCACTAATAGCATTAAAATAGTAATTGAATAACAAAAACAAATAAAGGCAATAACTAATATAAAATTCATTTTAAAAAGTATATTACTAAATACAATTATCAATAATTTAGGAGTTAAGTCAATCAATCAATCAATCAATCAAAAATCTTTATTCGGCATCTAAAAAACACCATAAAAGCACATAACAATAAAAAATAAAAAATTTCATTAAAATCCATGCTGATATACATCAAATACAGTACTGATTTTTGCTTCAGCAAACCCCTCTTGTTTTCCTTATTTTTAAGGCCATCTTCAAGAAATTCACCACACAAAACAGAGTCCGAGAATCATTTACCATTTGTAGGTGTAGCAAGGCAACCCTGGCCTGCTTGAATTTAGCCTGTTTTAAAATACCAACTAAAAATCGACGTCTCGGCACTGAATAAAATGGGCATAACAGTACAAAGTGAAGGGTATCCTGAGGAGATCGTAGATCGCAGCCACAGGGACCCTTCTGCTCAACCAAAACGTAAAACCATGAGGCACAGATAACAAGTGATGTAAAAGATTGAGCCTAAAACGGGTGATTAAAAACCTATCCTGAGCATTACACATAAGAGTCAAATACGGTTCCATCCCCATCACCGTTTTCATCATATTGTAAGCTATAACAGAGTTCTTGCCCCCTTCTTTTGTTTCTCTCTGCAATTGGACATAGTTAAAATATCTTTTCATCACCAGTTTCCTGTTCAAACGGGTAATTACCATGGGGGTACTAAAAAGGTTTTTACATCCAATAGATTCAAGAGAGGACTTTACATATCTCCGCCAAGGAATGGACAACCCTTTATCCCTACTGATGCTGTCCATAATTATTTGCCTATTTAGTTCAGCCTCTGGGTTCGTCCATATCCTAATCCAGGCCATAATCGGCTTCAAATGAACCACATCCTCTATATAAGCCAATCCTGGTTCCTCATGAGTAACATAAGACGAGGTACTTTGGGCAATGTTAAGTAGGGATCTCAGGTATTTATTCTCCTCTGTCTGAAGCTGATGGACTTCTCTACAGCCCCAAAGTTCAGCTCCATATAACACCTTTGCGCAGCAAATTGAGGTGTACAATCTTGCTATCTGCTCTGGGGACCACCGTCCCAGCCTACGTCCATAATTCATAATGGAACCTGTGGCAGAGACTAACTTTGTACATCGTTCCTCCAGTAAAATTTTAAAATTTAAACGCCCATCAAATAAAATGCCTAGATATGAAAAATGTTGTACTTTCCCTATGCTATTGTCACCCATTTTATTACTAAATTTCTTAAAGGGTTTGCGTCCGACCTCCATGACATAGGATTTAGAGAGACTGCCCGACAGATCCAGCGTGTCCATGAAATTAACAAAACCGTCTATCAGACGCTGCAAGCCCCTGGGTGTGCGCGCTAGAAGTACCGCGTCATCTGCATAAAGCAGAACCGGAATTGGCCTAGATCCTACCCTGGGGGAATCCCCCCGCAGGGTTTCACTCCTATCACCGTCTTCCTAATACGCAGTCGGACTGAAACCTACAATGTCAGTTGGAAATCTGCTGGTCAGAGGCTTTACGTCCGACTTAGTAATCTTGCCCTTTATTTCTATAAACGTTGCATAATGCAGTCTGCAGATTTCTCTACTGCATTGTATATATAGTAATATATTTTCTTCTATGTCTTATATAATGTATGCTTTGTTGGAAGATGACAGAGCTACAAACTGGCCGGATACTAAGCGCACGCTCCATTTTTAGAATATCCTTTATAAAATCTGAGTGAAACCAGCGGGGGGATTCCGACATGCTTTTGACGGTCTCAAGGTGCCCATCAGAGCATCTGAAGCCACCATAATCCCCTAATAATGGCGGAGCCAGGTTCAGCTCCGCCATTGGGATGGTACTTTCCAACGTCCTTTTCATGACGGGCTTTCTGTAATGGAAAGGCTGTCGGAAAGTGTCTTTGGAGGCCCCTAGCAGGGCCCACTTTCTCCCTTGCCCTCCGCTATGGGACCTGAGGGGCACCTATGGTGCCCCCTAAACATCCCTGCATGGTGTGGCAGGCACCATGAGGTGTAGCGATGTTTAAAAGCTTCTATTTTACGATGGCAGCTTGTGAAGCAGGCCTTTTCTGCCCATCGCTCAAGTGGATGTTTCCGACCACCCATAGGGCAGTCGCATCCTATTAATGAGGTCAGAACAGCCGACGTAAGGTCTGGCGGATCCAGACCACTACAGTGTCGAGCTGACTTAAGTCCTCCCAACATCGTAATGAGCCCCAGACTTTTCTTACTTTTTTACATTTTTAGCAAACCTCTCCCCATTTGTTGCTTAAAAAGCACCAATCTCTAGGTCTATGTCCTGGTAGCCAGGTCAGGAATAGGTGAACCAGTATCTTCCAACATAACAAAATGAATTCTTCCATACCGATAGAGACGAGGATCCTGCACGATTTGATTAAGGTTAATTGAGCCAATTTAGGGCACCCATGAGCAAAGAATTAAAAACTGTTTTTGGGAACAGGTTCTATAGAAGTGGTGATTTTAGACAATTTTCTAAAGTCCAAAATGGAAGGGCAGAGAAACTAGTTTGGCTTTTTATTTTCAGCATCAATGTAAAATACGGGTCAAAGTTGTAGACAAAAACACGAGCTTGACATGGTAAGATTATTGGAACCTTAAATAAGTAGCCAGGAGCATTGTTGACAGTTGAAGGTCACAGGTTTTTAATATTTTTAGAGGCCAGGTCAGTGCCCCTTTCGGAATCTCAAAACGTTACTTCTCTGTTTTCTGATGTAGATTCTGGATATTGTTAATGTATGAACTGAAGAATAACACTGTATTAGCTTTTGTCATCGTGCAGAGCACTTAGTGATCTGAGAGTATATATCTTTACTATACAGTTTATAGAAATCCTTGAATGCTTATTTTTGGCAAGAATGTATTTTCCGTTTAACATTTGCATGAGAACTTTTGCAGTTATGTTATTAACCACAAGGTCATAAGGCTGAATGATTCCCACATGAAGAGTGATATTTTTCTAATGTTACATTTATGGTGTTTACTGTTCTACTCTAAAACACATGTCCTTTCTTTCTAATGCCTCTTTTATCTTTTGTGCCTTCCTTGGTGATTAGCGTCAGCGATGGTTGGTATATCATGCCATTTTTCACAGTCATATTTATTTTTCTTCAGCATTTTATAAAAAACATTTCCATTTAGTCTGCATGCTTTGTAAGTGGTTGTTGCATAGATATTGTCTGGACTTGAAGAATGCTTTTGTTTAAAAATGGAACACTGTAATGCTGCTTTTAAAAAAAAATCTAATAGTGTTTATTAGTAATGCATGTTTCCATATTTCTTTGAACATTGTGGCATCGATATCATTTATTACAAATTAGAAACGTGTTCATAGTATATAAACGTGGGGTCCAGAAAGAATCACACTTGTGCAGGGGTTGTAATTTGTGCATAATTATTAATCGGAATTATTTCACGTACATCCAATTGTAAAATGATCTCACAACAGGTTTAAGATGATTCATTGAGCGAATGTGATTGTTGGAAATGACACTACCCCTCCACCCATTATCCTCCTAAAACGTTCATATAAAATAAAAGGTTCAGTGTAGAAATTTGAAGTAGAGGCAGACCGAAATATTAGTTTTCAATAAGAAAATAAGTATGCCTCAGTCAGCATGACTGGAAAATAAGTGGGTTATTCATTATGTGCACACAAATCCTATGAAAGGCAATATTTATGCAAATAGCTCTCAGGCCCTCATTTCAATAAGCAGTACTCTTAGTCTCACAGCTTGGAGTAGGAAAAACATGTGGTATTACTGCATTATGCCCCATCCCAACTCTGCAAAGGTGGATCAATGTTGGTAATATCACAACAGGAAAAAACTGAATACCATAGGATTGCTAATTCCCTGCTCAGTGTTACTTCCTGATTTTGTTGAGACCTGTAGAAGTTGTTGCTGTAGAACACGTAATTTTGGTATTACGGGTCTATAAGAAAATGGATTATTATTTGGGGTGGATGATTGCTCAGCTCAAGGAATAATAACACTTCATGTCAAGGTAAACATTCAACATCCTCAATTTAACCTTATCTTACCACCTGGTAGCTGCAGGACTGAGCAGACAGGTTTATCTTGGGGCAATTTTGTAAAGAATTTGTGTACTACTAAATTAGTAATAAAGTCAAAACACCAAGCAATAAAAAGCCTAAACCGAATTTGAAAAATATAGTAGAATTTAATAAATAAAATGACATGAAAACTTGGAAAATCCGAGAAGATATGATTTTTGTAATTTTCTAAGTAGAAATAGTAATAAAAATCACAAACCACCAGTTATAGTTGATGGACAAAGTAGACTGGGATGCAGTAGACCGGGATCTTGAGTCATCTTCAGATACATCAAGTACATTGGTCTCAGTAAAACGTCTGGCAGTCAAAAGATTTCATACTTTTTGAAGTCCCAGGTCAGAAAAGGACTTTGCCTCTTTTTGATGAAAATCTTTACATATTTTCATCCCCCAATGCAGAAAGGGACTTAGTCACTTTTTGACCAGAAAAATGTTCTCTGAGTGAGCCATCATTGAAATTGTAGCCACCGTCATGGAACGGAATGCCAGATACTTTAAGAAAGTTGGCCCCACTGCAGCTTTATAGCTTTGGAAAATTTGCTCTGAATATTTTCTAAGTCTCAAAGCAGAATGGGACTTAGTAAATTGTTTTCGCAGGTGCTGAGTGCATTCAGTAGGATGAAGCTAAAATTCAATGCTAGTTGGATGCTTTTTCCTGTGGATTTATCTGGAGCACTGGAGGAAAAGTTTTCGAAAGTTTCCAAACTGGCTTCAGGTGCCTAAACAATAACAGGAGTACATTCTAAGGCCTGCAGGACCTGAGGGGAGGGCGCCCAGAGACTCCCGGGGTGTAATGCAGAGACCAAAAGCAAAGACAAGGCCAGGGCAATTTGCCACCGGTAAGCTCAACTCTTCAAGGAAAACGTATTTTGAAGCTTGTGGTGACCCTTGAATAGAAATTTGTTTATCCTCTGTACAAGAGGGGGCAGGTCCAGTTCTTCAGGAGGTTGTACGACGGTACAATGCTTGTAAATACATTGCATGCCTTTCCTTGCATTTCTTAGCACGCATGTTTTTACCGCGATTATGCATTTACATCGCATGCCAATACCACGCACTGTTTTTCCATTTAAAAACAATGTATTTGTGGCAGGAGACCCCCCACCTCCCCAACTTACCTTAAATACGTGGTATTGGCTTGTGATGTAAATGCATAATCACGGTAAAAAAAGGCGTGCTAAAAAATGCGAGGCAAAGGCATGCAATGTATTTACCTTGTTGTAAAGGCTATTTCCCCTTCAGGGCCATTCTCAGGTCACAGGTAGTCTGCCAAGGCCTCTTCTGTTCATCAGCAGGTCCACTGAGTGTTTTACAGATGGTACCTTGTGGTGATACATTTGTGCCTATAGCAGAAAGTGGATGAGGTGACTCCTAGGTACTTCCTAACCATTTAACCATTGGGTTTAAAGTTCCCAGAGGTAACACTCTCCACTTTTTCCGCAGTTTCTGTTTGTTCTACTGAAAACAATCCATCGGTGCCCTTCACACTCAAAATTCAAAATGATGAAACCCTTCTCCCTTTGTTCAGAGCCTGTATGCCCACCCAAAGGTGAAGCAATGGGAATAAAAGTTCCCTTCTCTGTTGTTTCTCAAAAGTGTTTTTCGAGGTAGCCTTCCTTATCCTAAGCTTGGTACTAGCGTGACGTAAGGACAAAGGATGGGGATTTTCCAAGTGTCACCCAAAATGTTCTTGTGACTGGGCAGGTTATTTTTAACTTAGTCAAGTTCCGGGGCATACCCTAACTGGTTTGCCTGCTAGTGGAAGAATTCACCTCCCCACATCCAGGCCATTGTCTCTCACACCTCTTTCACACCTCAGTACAGGCTGGGCATTGGCTGGAGAGTTACTGCAAATTAGCTATCCGCAGCTTCAGGCAGGGTAAAGGTAATTTCTAAAAGTTACATTTCCCCTATGCATAATAAAAAGTCAGTCTCAGGCTAATTTAGTGACTTAAACGGTTCACAGCGTTCAGTAGGGTTGTGGTTATTCCTTAATGATATTTCAATTTCTTACACTTTGTATTCCACCTTAATATTGACTCAGGAATATTGGTTGGATACAAAATTGTTTACTAAATAGTGTGGTATCTATAGACATAATGAAATATAATAGCAAAAGTAAAAAAATAATTTTTTATACTTTAATAATAATTCTCTTGCTTACAGCAATAATTTTTATGGTCTGCCTGTGGAGCATTTCCCCTCCTCTTTTAAAGTCAAAGTAAACTTTAGTTTTGGTTCCTAGTCTTGCACACCCCATGCTGATTCTTTGATTGGATGGGCAAGTCAATGCAAAGGAGTACAGTCAGCACCTAGAACTGAGATAAGCTCTATGTGATTGTGCAAGAAGGGGCATACCAACAGTTTCTGACACCCCTGCTGGCCAAGCTGTTTGTCATGTGAAACAAAATAAACTATAGCTCCCAAAGCATTCCATTTTTTTTTTTACATACCTCACTCTGGTTTGTATTCACTGCAGAAAGCTAGAACATCTGGGCAACAGTTACAAATGTATATGATTTTCCTGAGTGGTAGCTTGCTCTCAATATATAGCTAACTATTCTAGACACACCAATGGTCTCACCGACAAGCAAAATATATTCCAATTACAAGTAGTGGCAAGAGTATTTTGCACTTCACAATGATTTCAAGATGTTGGACTTGCATAGCAAATGTAGTTTTCCCTCCATATTATGTAAAAGGTGCACAAGGACAATAAGTATTTTGCTCATCTCCGCAGATTCAAGCATTGAGTATGTTTTTTTTATTTACTCTTGCCATATTACACAAGCAATAATTCTGATTTCCTTCGAAAAGTGCTTAACAGGAGTGAAAAGTGTTGTTCACTGGCAGGACTTATGCATAGTTCAGCACATGAACTCATGTTTCTTCCCATTTTCCTTAAGTCAATTACTAATTTACCATGATGGTATAGTGTCAAATCATTTGTTCAAACTTTCTTTTTAGGTCCTACGATGCAAGCTTTTCTTATGCACATTTGCAGTTCTTTGCGGCCCTTCTAAATCCTCTGTTCCATGTTCTTCCCTTTTCCACCCAATTCTAAATACACTCAGGATTAATTTTGCATGTACAATAAGTGTGCACAGCTCTACTAGCACATGCACATCTCAAAAGTTTTTGTTTTAGGATTTGATTGTATGTTAACCTGGGGTGGACAGAGTTTGCGGAGTTGCACTATGTGGAGTTGCATAAAAACTCAGTGGAATTCTGTGGAGTTCCGCGCCGCCCTAATGTTAGTCTGCAAGTTGCAAATAAAAGACTGGGACATAGGAGCAGGGGCATAACACAGGCCCCCGCAGCCACTGCGGAGCGGGGGGCCCCGAGGCTGCAGGGTCACCTTCAGCACAGTACTGAGAGCTCCGGGTTAAATCCGGAGCGGCTTCACCGGCTCGTACCAGGATCCGAAGGAAACTGAGAAGCAGAGTAGTAAGGTCAACAATATGTTAATAGGGCACTGAGTAAAATGCAGTGTGTGTGTGTCCGTGAGTTGGATTCAATTTTTGCATTATCTTCCCACGTGTCTCCAGCTCCCACTGTCTTCCAGTTCCTTCCTCTCTCAGCACTTGGTGACCCTGGGTCGAGCATCAAATGCAATCATCATAAACATTAACAATTTGAGCACATTTGAGCAAGTAAAAAAGTAATGCTACGTGCAATAAAATGATTGTGAAAAGGAATATCACTACAGCGCGGACAGATAAAAAATGGACTACTGCAATCTACACAACAAGATAAGCCACACTTCGAGTTTACACACACAGTTAAAAATGAAGTTGGAACTGCGGGTCCACAGATTATTATGTTGGTCCCACCCACCAGCAGCACCCACTCAGGAAAACAAAAAGTGCAGGCGAGCAGCACACCTGAAAGCCGATTCCTTTCACAACCCATCACTTGCTGGAATGGCACAAGAAAGGACACCAATATAGGTGCGGTGAAAGAATGTACTTACTACCAGACCTCCATGCTGGAATACGCCTGTCCTATTCTGCTTAAAACGCCCCATTGCAATCTCAATGTAATTTTTACTGCTGGTCACTGTAGGGAACAGATCTCTTCTATATTGCCATCAACTGTAGCTGCATGTTGATGATCTTATCTCGAGCTCATTGATACATATGGAACGAAGGGAACTGTTTTTGTGGCAAATGTTACATTCAAATAATTTAATGCATCTTTAACTCGAACATAGCATTGAAAAAATTATGAAATATAAATCAACTGGTTGAGAAAATGTTTAAATAAGCACCAGTCAATATCACCAGATTTTAGAACTAAAACTGATTTCACAATTTAACTTTTTAAAAGTTCTTTTTTATTTGTACATTTTCCATGTGGAGGGAATAATATGCATGTCCTCTTTCACCAGTGCTCTGTTTATTAAATTATGCAAGGCTCTCCCCTCTAGTTCTAAGTGAAAAAACAGGAGTGGTGTGAATCAGGCACAGGTGCAGATTATAAACCCGAACAGTATGTGTGATAAGTCTTTCAGGTCTTACCGGCTCGCTGGAGTTTCTCACTTTTTTGTGCTCAGGGTGTGCTGGACCATCTCAGCCCCTCGGGCAGGTCTGTCCACTCCAAAGAGTGGCAGCACACCGGGGGGCAATACTCAGGCCTCCTCTGCCTTGAGCACTCGGCCATGTTCAGAGAGGGAGCAGTCCTTGTTTAGCTTGGTCCCAACTAGATTGATGGCAAGCGTCTGGGGCCTTGGGAATTGCCGATGGACCCACATCACTAACGAGTGGCTTCAAACGTACACCGCAGTAGGGCCTTCTGACACTCAGGGGTTACAATCCTCACATGGGCTGATCAGAAATTTGGCATTACACAACTTCTGCAGTTTCAAACCCACATGGAGAATAACTTGGCAGGTTGTGTTGTCTCAGATTTGCGGTTCACGCTTGGATCTGTCGGGAAAGTCTTTGAGGCCCTTGGATGCCTGGTTCCTCCTGGAGCACTCTCCAGCAGGCTGTTTTTCTTGATGCCCATAACTATTGGGGAATGCACTGCACCTCCTCCTTTTTAGACAGTCTCCCCTCCTGCAAAGTAAGCAGGCTCCTTTCCTCTCTCAGCTGGCAGGCAGGCTTACAGGTATTTCAGGACGAGTGCACAGCTTCTCCAGCAAGAGATCCTGAGGAGGTAATGCCCCCTCATCTCTGGGAGAGTAGCTGTCAGGCAAACACCAGCACTAGTTGCACAGCACACATGTCTGCATACTCTGAAAATCATGCCCTTCCTTGGCCATAGAGAACTTTGAACTGGAACAAGTGAGGCCCCACATTTTTTTTATAAACAACTAGCAGTCATGGGTCGTAAATCTACTGCTGACACTGTAGACGCAGTGAGGATGGTTTTCCTTTTAATTGTCCTTTCCATGCGGTTCTCCATATACAGCCTTTGTGTAGAGTGAGGCCTCTTACAGCAGGGTACGTTCCAAAGTGGATCACCAACAATCGACGCACAAAGTGGGTGTGATGTTTCTGCACCTGGCTTTCATCATTGGTCCAAATCAAGGAGAAATTAGGGAAAGACGAATGGACAGGCCTTACTTAAAGGTTTCTCTCCTTCACAATAGAGTCTGCAGTTGAACGCCTCACTGCTACCATTCACCAACTGGAAGTATTCAGAAAGACTACTCCTTGCAGCTCCTTGCTAACCAAAAGGCCTAATAGAACACCAAAAGTAGCCCTGGTTTCTCCCCCCTACCTTCAATATCTGGGGTTCCACTCTCCACCTACAGGATGGTAAGCAATACACATTCACTGTCTGGGAACAGAGTCCTCTCTTTCATTTTGTTGTCTGTCCAAGGACACCTAAAACGGATCAAACTGGCCTTCATTACTCTGGCTCACTGACACACCATGCGGGATAGTAGCGCAAAGGACTGGGTGCATAAAAGCAGAGCTTTACATAAGTAGATGAGAAGGCCTCCACTCAGTGACTCAGATAAAAAGGTCTGGTCACATATTTAACTATCAAACCAATAACCATGCTATGCTGTCACCACTGCTCCATTGCAGTGTCGTAACACAGGCCCCCGCAGCCCCTGCGGTGCAGGGAGGCACCCGAGCAGCAGGGGGCCCCCTCAGCACAGTACTCTGGCCTGAGAGTTACAGATTAAATCCGGAGCGGGCCCCCTCCATGTACCTTGCAGGGGGGCCCCCTCAACTTGCGTTACGCCACTGCGTAGGAGGAAGGGCGGGGCAGAACCGGTGAGCCTGAGGCGGTTCTGGCTGACTTGTCTAGAACTAGGTGATGAATTGGGGGAGGGCCCTTATGTTACTAGCTTTCCCGTAGCACCTAGACGTGTTAAGTAAAGTTATGCATGCTGCACGATACCCACTGGCTGACATCCTTGTTATGGGTGAGTGAGAGGTGAGAGGGACATTCTCTCACAGCACTTTGCTACTGCTTGCGATGTGGACGGGGACCTAGGCTGCTCCTTTCCTGATGAATCCCGGGCAGCTGATGTTTGTATATTGAGCAGTGAGCACAGAAGCTAAGTGGCCTTTCTCTCTGCTGTGAATGGCGCCTTCTGGGTAGGGCAGGACACTGCAGCACTTCTTGGAGGAAGTCACCAGGCGTTTCAGTTATTGTACTCCCAACTTACCATAATGGAAAAGTTCATGCTCAAGCCATCACTAAGCGCTCCGAGACCGGGATGAGATGCACATTAACATATTCAGATTCTGGCCGCCGGATCAGTTTAGCATTTCCGAACAAGACAGAGAGCAAATGAGAGGCTCTGAAACTAAAGAAAAACCAGCAAAATGGTTTCAGCATCATTTATCATTGTCAACCAGAAAGGCGTAGAGAGGAACCCAAAACAGGGGGCAAAGAGATAAAATTCATGCTTCTCACATCCCTTGAAGTGGAGGGAGGCAAAAAAAGGGACTGCGCTTCTGAACTGGAGGCACCATTTTCTGTTTATTAACCCCTTCGATGCTCATGACGGAATGGTTCCGTCATGAGCATCGGTGCCCCTGTGCTCATGACGGAACCATTCCGTCATGAGGCCGGGGGCACGAAATCCCTCTGCTGCAGACAGCAGAGGGATTTCTATTTAATCCCTTTGACCTTGGGAGCTGGGGAAGAGCTTCCCCAGCTCCTGAGGCCCCCTCCCTGGTTTCTGTGCAATGAAGATCTTCATTGCACAGAAACCGAAACTAGTTTCACTTTCTATGTGCTCAGGGGGCTATCTCAGCCCCCCGGGCACGTAGAAAGACGATTGCACAGAAACCGAAACTAGTTTCACTTTCTATGTGCTTAGGGGGCTATCTCAGCCCCCCGGGCACGTAGAAAGACGGGAGAGGTATCATTGGAAAGGGGAGTATCCCCCCTCTCCAATTGTACCCCTCCCCAGTGGATCCCTGCTTGGTGATCGCCCAGGGATACACCCACTAGACACCGGGGAGAGGCTCCTTGGGCAAGGGCCTTCCCTCCCCCATACAACATTTGGCTAAATGCAGTCTCTCTGCCCCCCCGGGGGGGGGGCAGAAAGCCTACTTGATGCCAGGGATTTCTTTTTGCGCCATTATTTTTAGGGTGGGGCTGCCCAAAACGGGCATTCCAATGCCCCCAGTCCCACCACCATTACAGTCTTTCTGCCCCCCCTGGGGGGCAGATGGGGCAGGAGCCCCCAATCTGCCCCCCTGGGGGGTCAAAAAGCCCAATAGACGCCAGGGATATTTTGGGGTAAATCTGAATTAGGTTGGGGGCTGCCCAAAATGGGCATGCCAATGCCCTCACCCCTCCCCCACAAAAATTACAGCCTTTCTGCCCTCCCTGGGAGGCAGATGGGGGCATTGGCTCCCAATCTGCCCCCCCAGGGGGGCAAAAATAACCCAGTAGACACCAGGGATTTTTTTGGCAAATTTTAATTGGGGTGGGGGCATTGGCATGCCCATTTTGGTCAGCCCCCACCCTAATTCAAATTTACCTAAAAAACTTCTTGGTGTCTTGTGGACTTTTAGTCCCCCAGGGGGCGGATGGGGGCATTATCCCCAAATTTGCCCCGCCAGGGGGGCAAAAAGCCCACTAGATGCCATGTTTTTTTTAGGGCAAATTTGAATAAGGGTGGGGCAAGCCAAAACGGGCATGCCCATGCCCCCACCCCCTCCCCAGCAAAAATTACATCCTTCTAAAGGCCACTAGATGCCAGGGATTTTTTCAGGCAATTTTTCAGGGATTTTTTTCAGGCAAATTTGTATTAGGGTGGGGGCATTGGCATGCCCAATTTTTGGCAACCCCCACCTTAATAAAAATTTGCTCCAAAAAATCCCTGGCGTCTAGTAGGCTTTCTGCCCCCCTGGGGGGCAGATGGGGGCATTAGCCCCCAATCTGCACCCCCGGGGGGAAAAAGCTCACTAGTCGCCAGGGATTTTTTTAGGCAAATTTGAATTAGGGTGGGGTCTGCCCTAAACAGGCCTGCCCATGCCCCCACCCCCTCCCCTGCAAAAATTACAGCCTTCCTGGCCCCCCGGGGCAGATGGGGGCATTAGCCCCCAATCTTCCCCCCGGGGGGGGGGGCAAAAAGCCCTCTAGATGCCAGGGATTTTTTGGGCAAATTTTAGTTAGAGTAGGGCAGCCCAAAACGGGCATGCCCATTTCCCCACCCCGTCCCCTACAAAAATTGCAGCCTTCCTGCCCCCCCGGGGGAGAAGATGGGGCAGTAGCCCCAATCTGCCCCCGGGGAGGGCAAAAAGCCCACTAGACGCCAGGGATTTTTTGGGGAACATTTTTATTAGGATGGGAGCATTGTCGTGCCTGTTTTTGGCAACCCCCACCCTAATAAAAATTTGCTCAAAAAAATCCCTGGCATCTAGTAGGCTTTCTGCCCCGTCTGGGGGGCAGATGGGGGAATTAGCCCCCAATCTGCACCTCCGGAGCGCAAAAAGCCCACTAGTCGCCAGGGATTTTTTGGGGGCAAATTTGAATTAGGGTGGGAGCTGCCCAGAACAGGCATGCCCATGACCCCACCCCCTCCTCTGCAAAAATTACAGCCTTCCTGCCCCCCCTGGGGGGCAGATGGGGGCATTAGCCCCCAATCGGCCCCCCTGGGGGCAAAAAGCCCAGTAGACGCCAGGGATTTTTTGGGCAAATTTTAATTAGGGTGGGGGCATTGGCATGCCCGTTTTGGGAAGCCTCCACCCTTATTAAAATTTGCCCAAAAAACTCCCTAGCATTTAGTAGACTTTCAGCCCCCCCTGGGTGGCAGATGGGGGCATTAGCCCCCAATCTGCCCCCAGGGGGGCTAAAAGCCCACTAGACACCAGGGATTTTTTGGGGCAAATTTTAATTAGGGTGGGGGCTGCCCAAAACGGGCATGCCAATGCCCCCACCCCCACCCGCAACAATTACAGCCTTTCTGCCCTCCTTGGGGGAAGATGGGGGCAGTAGCCCCCAATCTGCCCCCCCCCAGCGGGGCAAAAAGCCCACTAGATGCCAACGATTACGTTGGCAAAGTGCCTAGCTGTAGTTTTTGAACCCCAGCTCTGCCGGCACCTAGGGAAATCTACCAAATCCACACATTTCTGAAAACTAGACACCCAGGGAATTCCAGGGAGGTATGGCTTGCGTGGATCTCCCAACGTTTCCTTACCCAGAATCCCCTGCAAACCTCATTTTTAGCTGAAAAAATCACTTTTTTCACACGTTTTTGTGTGGGAAAGTTGTGGCATCCCCGGGCTGACACAAATTTCCTACCACCCAGCGTTCCCCCTGGTCTCCCGATAAAAATGGTGCCTCACTCGTGTGGGAGGCCCAAGTACCCGCGACAGGCAGGGGCCCAAAACATATTGAGGCGACATCAAAATTGCCTATCACCAAACATCCTGGTTTTGCAAGGGGGGTTACCTGGGATTTTGGCCCCGTTCTCGGCAGCCATCTAGGGAAACCTACCAAACCCACACATTCCTGAAAACTAGACACCCGGGGGATTCCAGGGAGGTATGGCTTGCATGGATCCCCCAAAGTTTCCTTACCCAGAATCCCCTGCAAACCTCAATTTTAGTTGAAAAAATCACTTTTTTCACACATTTTTGTGTGTGAAAGTTGTGGCATCACCGGCTGACACAAATGTCCTACCACCCAGTGTTCCCCAGGGTCTCCTGATAAAAATGGTGCCTCACTCGTGTGGGAGGCCCAAGTGCCCGCGACAGGCGTTTTCATTCAGCCCTACCCTGTCCATATATACATCCAACCACTGGCATAGGTCCTCAAATCCACAGGGATTGCACTAATCTCTTATGCTGACGAAACTCAGCTGGTGCTCCCTTTAACAGATAATCCTACGCTTGATAGATATAACTTTGAAAGAGGATTGTTAGCAATCGCTGAATGGATGAATGTCAGTTGCCTCCACCTGAATGAAAATAAAACTCAAGTCCCCCAACTGTGAAAAGACACCCATTCTTGGGGAGACCATTGGTGAACCCTTTGGCTTGGGCCTCCCCACACCATCAAGTCCTCTTTAATAAATCAAGGAGTTAATATGGACATCACCTTGGCCTTTGGGGGTCAAACTAAATCAGTAGCAGGCACATACTTTGGGCTTTTGGGAAGTCTCAAACCCATTCTTGGCCTCTTTGACTCTAGCAACCGCAAACTATCATCCAAGCAGTAATTCAGTCACAGCTGGTCTATTGCAACATCTTGTACCTAGTAACCAATAAGTCAGTCATCAGAAGACTCTAGTTTGCACAAAAATGTGGCAGCCAGGCTTCTCTTTTCCCTCCCAAAGTTTTGCCCTGTCTCTGGACTCCTCTAACTGCATTGTCTCCCATTGGAAAAGTGCATCCACTTTAAAACCTTTTGTGTTGCACGTAAGATTTTGTACTCCCAGAGGGCCCCCATCTTGTCCAATATTTAATCATGGTACCAACCCTCCCACTTCCTTCGCTCAGCCAATCTTAATCTGGGCACTGGTCCACGTTTTAGGAGAGCAAGAGATGGAGCCTGCTCCTTTCATGCCAAGGCCCCTGTTCTGTGGAATTCACTACCTCTCCCTATTAGAAACATTGAGAACCATCTGCACTCCAGGAAATCCCAGAAGGCATGGCTCTTTTCCAGCTAATTCCTGCCCCTTTCTATCAGGCTGCTGGTTACAGTTTATACATCTGCAAGGTCTAGCGCAGGGACGCCCCTTATTTTGGGGCAGCTATGCACTTCATAAATACCTTTAACTTAACATAAAAATTTGGGAGAAAAGTTATTCAGCTTCAGAAATTATTTTGGATAATCAGTCATTTAGAGCAGAAACAATATAGCTGCTAGCAAAGTGACTTGTTTCAACGATTTTGTGTTGAAATAATTAGGTAGAGACCTTTACACCACGTTGAGGAACACAATGAGATAATTAATTAAGCAGATTACAAGGTATGCCCAGATATGTTAATTTAGACCATAAAGTTTGTCTATCTGCTAGGTCAAATGCTTTTGAAAAATCGGTTACTAAAGCATAATGATTTTCCAAAGAATAGATTTTTCAAAATGGACTGTAGTACCATTTAATTGTCCTTTACAGAGCGGTTGTCTCAAAATCTCAACTGTTACATGGAATTATATTCGTTTCCTGAGTCCACTTTTCAATGTTCCAAGATTCTGTGGGGAAATATCTTTACAACTGCATCACGCAAGGGAATTAGCTCATAATATCCTGGCATTTATTTCCAATCCTTTTAATGGAGAGGGATGGTAAGGCTCCCCCGCCAGGAATTTGGAACAAGAACGGTGACATAACAATACACAAATTGTGTATTCAGAATTTTTGCCCAGGATTTAGTATTTGCCTTGTACAAAGCAATCAGAATCACAACAGGTCAGACGGCAGCAGAGGATCTCGCTCTGTTTATATATCTCATTGTTTGCTCCTGGGTATGAAGTGAAATATGTGAGCAAACCTGTTAATTGGATATTGGTAAGAAAGCAAAAGACACACAATTGATGGATGGACTGCAGAACAAATCAAAACATTCACCCCCAGTCAAGAGATCTGGGTTAAATCCATCATTCTTTTGCTCAAATGCCAACCCAGTTTAGACCTGGCCATATGCAAATCAGTCTTGACTCTGTGCTGGGAACAGTCCAGCCCGAACTGCCAAGTTAGATCCTCCCCAGACAGGAAAGAAGCATCCTAGGACTGGTTTCGGGGTGTCACACCACATCAGCCAGGATAGCTTGAATCCAGTGGCACAGTGAGCCCGGGACCCACGTCTGGGCATATCCGGCGTACTTAGGACGAGAAAGCAAAAGACACACAATTGATGGACGTAATCCAGGACAAATCAAAACATTAACCCCCAGTCAAGAGATCTGGGTTCAAATCCATCATTCTTTTGCTCACCATGCCACCCCAGTTTAGACCTGGCCATATGCAAATCAGTCTTGACCCTGTTCCTCATCGGAACAGTCCAGCCCGAACTGCCAAGCCAGGTCCTCCCTGGACAGGAAACAAGCATCCTAGGACCGCTTTCAGGGTTTCACCCACCATCAGCTAGAATAGCTTGAATCCAGTGGCGCAGTGAGCCCCTAACCCACGTTCTAGGATGCTTGTTTCCGGTCCAGGGAGGACCTGGAGATAATGAAAAAATGCCTGGGAATCTTCATTGTCCAGACATAAATTCAGTACAGCAATGTTACCAAAGGGAAATATGCAGTGTTAAGGAAGCAAATTGGCAAAAAAATACTTTTCAGACTATTAATTAATCACTTTCAAAATAATATTAGCAGAACGATGCTTGTGAGTAAACACCTTATGCTACCACCAATTCAAGTACTTTCAGCAGGGATAGAATTCAAACTAGTTTACCATACTGCATTTTTTTCATGGGTCACACTAATCAATGCTTTATATCCAACAAGATTTACTTTATTTTCATAGGTGTTGTGGCATCAAGGTTATTCAACTTGGGTTATTTTCTAGAAACGTGCATACATTTTGCACCATCCTTTCGTTTGGTTCCTTGAAAAAAATAAATCAGGCTTCTTTTCTATACTGTTACATGCATACTAGTTTAAGAGGGTACATTCGAGGTCAATAATTGGCCCAGAAGTATGCAAGGAAGCTAAAAAAAATGTTTGAATGTCTTGCAAGTGTCATTATTATTTAATAGAAGTTGGTGTAGCTTTGAATCTAGTAAGGCCCTTTTCTTCAGCAAATGACGTTCAATTGCTATGACTCAGATGTCCCTTAGCTCATGATTAAAAGAATAGTTTGTCTGTAACAGTTCCCATAAACTCACTCTACCTAAATTCAGCTTCATTTAGAGTAAATGCGTCTTATGTACAATTAATGACCGTCAATTTAAAAACACGAAACAGAAACTATTGTGCCAGACAGTGGGCTTGAGCTGTGTGGACACTGTAGGAAAAAAGCCGCAGTAGAGAGAATGGGCCACCTTGAAGTTCACCACGATAGACATATTAGAAGGAAAGCCAATAACTTTGGTCTCTGATTTTGTAACAATGGGTCCCATCTGCCATGGACACTCTGTTAATGCCAAGAATTACATACAGTATGGCAGTGGCAGAATGTTGCCATTGACTGCATCCATATACATGTGATGGGTGACCCAGAGGTCAAAGTTACCACTAGTATGTGAAGGCCAGAATTTTGTTGTGGTTACCTGTGTTCCCCACCCAATATGCCATGGTTGTCCCTAATGCTCAGAATTACCTTGAGTATGCTAGCACCAGCATTTTGCTATAGGTGCCCCATATGCCAAGAATGATCTCCAATATACCCATGGCAGCATAATACCACTGGCGTCCCATAGACAACAAACTACCTCTTGTGTGCCAGTGCCTGCACTTTACCATAGGTTTCCCTTGTACCAATAACCATGCCCATTCTGTCCATCAACTGTTGTTTTTGCATTTGTCAGCACCAGCATTTTGCCACATCTATTCCATATGTCCAGTGTATGTGCCTGCATTTTATCTAGGTACATCAAATAGCAAGAATTACCTCCTCCACTCTTTTTCATTCTCACTAACTCAGTCAATCTAGCTCACACTCACTTGCACTCACTTTTACTCACTCTCTTATTCTATCTGTCTCACTTATTCCCACTCCCTCTGACTCACTCAATCTCTCTTAGTTACACTATCACCCATATACACAACACACATACATTCTCACACATTTTACAGGGTTTTATTTTACTTACTTACGGTCAGCGACCTGACCTGCTGTGCTTCAGATAACGGTATTGGGTAAACTCTCAGGGCGGGTGCACAGCTTCTTCCAGCCTCGAGAACTGAAGCACAAAGTGTGAGTATGCACAGTGATGCAAAGGCTCCAGCTGCCAGTTTCTTGCCTTTTCACCTCATCTTCTCATAAGGTAGGATGCGGTGAGTGAGGCTCTTGCCAACTCCTCTCCCTCGTGATGAGATGGGAGAGGATGAGCTGACCGCATGAGTGATGGGTAGCCCTGGGCACGGTCGGGATTACCACAAAAGCACCTAGGGCTACTTGTACCATTGACACTACAACATGTCACTAATAGAGAGGTCTAGAGGCATGGAAGGATCCAGAGGCCTTTGCTAGTACTAGTCAGTCTTGCTGATGACTGTTGCGGGTGCCTCTGTGGGCCTTTACCAGCCATGATATACTGCTTCAGGCAGCAATAAGGGTGGGCATATTTTTTTTTACACTAGTGAATAATTGATTATTATTAATTACTGGCATGATAGAAAATGTAGCGAAAATAAGGATGAGTGCTTCTGAAAATGGCAGGTTTTGGTCTATGAAACCCATATTTAGTGAATCAAGAGGAGAAATTTCAGAGCTGTTTTTTCTTTTTCTTGTGTCATTGGATTTATACCAGATTTCTGATTGATGCTATATTCAGAGTTGAGGACCTAGTTGATTGGCAGCAGGATTATTGTAACCTTGTACAAGGAATTGAGAATGGAATAAGTATTTAGTTTTTACAGTTTTTCTCCAAAAATTAGCCTCCTGATGCTAACCAAGCAATGTTTTGTGAAAGGTCACATTTCTGAAATGTGGGCCCCTTTTTTGGGGCAGTCGCTCGTATTTTTGGTACCAGTCCTGACCCTGGATCCTTTCATCACTTCGGTAAAGCAAAAGGGGTTTTCAAAAATGTCTTTCCTTGGTAACAATTGCATTATTGTAAAGCTAGAAACAACATCATCTGGAATGACACCATTGCTTGTGCCTACCCCTGTTTCATGGATTTGTTACTGTATTAAGTTATTTCTCAATCAGTCATTTGTCCGATTTATTCCTCTCTTTTTCAAGACTTGAATGCTTGCATGGGTTTTACGAACATGCCTTTTAAAATTTGTTTTGTAATAGATCAAAGCATTTAGTCTTGGGAATTTGTAGTTCGTGTGCAGTTGGTGCATTTGTGATCGGATGGGGTATTAGTTGAAGCCTTTGTTTTCTGTTTTTTCAACCTAATGCAATTTACTTGAAGATTTCCTTAAGGCATTCTCATTCACTGTTTTCCAAAAAAGGTTTCTGCTACTGCTATATACCACTCTCTCAATCAGCTTTGCTAAAAGTCTGCAAATATATAACACAACCTTATAAATGGTTTGCTAAACCTAGAGTAAAATGCTGTGCTAGCGTGGTTAATGTGCAAATTTAACATGTAAGGTATCTGCAGTGCAGGTATCTGGCATGCTTCCATTTCAAAGGTGTGGTGCGCTGTGTAAATTAGTGAGTAACTGAGTTAATATAGAAAGTGGAACACTTTGAAAATAATCTATAAGCAATTTAGTCCTCGAAGAAATGGCTTTAACTGGCAGATGAACCAAGACACATTTTTTTAGCTTCTGTTCTATGTAGAGGTTGGGGTAAATGTTTTCCGGTTCTCTGCAAGGTGCATTTTTAGGCATCTCTTAGAGAGTGCACAGAACATGTGTTTTTGAAGCGAAGACTTTGATAGGAAAAAAATATTTTTGATGAAGTAACCTATATTTAAAGCATAAAAAATGTTTTTTTGTTGGGGAGAATGTCATTCCTTCACAAGTAAAAAGACCAAAATCTTGGACAGTCAGATAGTGCGTTGGTCATTAAGTGATCAATTATCCACATTCAGAGAGGCAGGAGGAAAATCCAGACCTTTGTTTCCGGGGGCTTACGCCACCCTTGTGCCAGGCACCTAACCAAAGTAAGGTAAACGCCACATTGATTCACAAAGGAAATCTCAGCTGGTGATACCCATTGTTTCTTAACCTGTACAATAGATTTTTTAACCTAATTTTTATACTGCCAGTCAGCCCATCTATCAGGGAGGGAGATCCCTGACAGAAATAAGAGGGATGACACAGAATACCACTTCCTTGTGAAATACTTAGTTCCCCGTCATCTGGAAGTGAGTATAACAGCTGTATATTTACTGTGAGGTACACAGACCTGTCACCCATTCTGACCACATATCTGACCACGTATCTTGCAGTTGTTTAAATACCCCCTACAGATCTCTGATAACTGAATACTGCTCATCAAATACCTGGCAGTGGTATCTCTCAATGTGAATGGACTAAACCACTACATAAAAAGGAAAAACCCTTTACTTTTTGTCACATCGAAAAACAGAGATAAAGACCTAATACAAGACACCTGTCAGTCTGATACAGAGAGTAAAAAATTAGGATGAGACAAGGCAGGAAAAGTTCTTTATGCGAGGGGAGGTCGAGGGGAACACACATCCTACATCCCGCTGGAACATAGAATAAAACAAGCGGCTATTTTGATGCATAAAGCATTGCCCGCCAAGATAATGAATTCTTGGTTGGATGGGGAATGGTTATTTGGGTTTGCAAAGCTGAAAATACTAGAGACGACTCTTATAGTTGGCTTGATCTATGTCTCAATAGGAGATATCTGTATCTATATCTTCTCTTCTTTATCTAGATTGATACATACCAATGGAAAAACAAAGATACTAATAGGTGGTGACTGGAACATAATGTCTGATTCCATCTTAGATCACTCAGGTAGGCCTGATATTTACCATAATGAGAGCAGGCTAATATTACAAGACATGATTTATTGACAACATCCTAATGGAATATATTGAGTCGATGCGAAAGAGATTATACCTTCACTTTGTGTGCTCATGCTACTTGGATAGAAATAGGTTTCTTTTTGAAGTCTACAGGGTTATTTAGGAGATTTTGTCATCCAAGATAGCACCTACCCCAGTCTTGGATCATGATCTCATAGATATCAAATTAGACATTAACCTAATTCCTACACCACTGGGTCAATTGCTTATTAATATAGACATGCTGATGGATAACTTTAACTGCAGATTCCTCCCCTGTAAAATATTCCCCTGATTCCAGACTGGATCTTGACAATCTTTACCTGTATCCCTGCATGTCGGTAGATGGCATCATGCTGCTCTGTACCAACATCATTCTGCTCCAGAAGTAACAAACAGAGCAACATATAAGCACTACCCATGCGAGCTGATGTAATTTCCTTTCTTTCCATGTCACCAGGCATGGATCTGGATCTACCCCACGTCTCCTCACGAGACTATTAACTAAAAACTTTTCTTCACCAATGTGCATGGGAACAATGTAAACCCTAAAAACAATAGGGTTTAAACCTTGTATAGACTGTTGCAAACAAATGTCTATGACAAATCCCCATCAAGTTTATCTCTGATGTTTGGGGTCGGGCTACAGCGCCAAGGCCTGGAGTGACTGCATGGTCTGGGACTGTGAAGTGAATCTCTGTGCTCCTAAACTTCACAAGACTCCATGGTGTGACCGCTTCTAGTTGAAGCTAAGGTCCCGTTCCCAAAGTCATTGGCTTTGATGGCTATTTGGCTTATCAACTGGACCCTGTCAGCTCCTGGATACCCTCATGAGTGACAAGAAGTGCTCTACAAATCCACTGATTGATTGATTTATTGATTGATTGAAAGTCGTTCTCACTGCAGATCATCCTCATAAACAAAGTCTTCAGGTTCAAGGAAAACAAAAAAAGTCAAAGCAAGATTTGACCCTTTTCTCCCACCCTTTGTGCTTCAGAGAAGGTGCGAGGCCATCAATGTGCCTCCAGGTCTCTATTCCGAAGCCATTTCACTTAATAGGCAATTCCTACTCTGGTCTGAATTTTCAGGGGCATTGACAATGTTGCAGCAAATGGAAGAATTCAATGATGCCTTGCTGCAGCTCTGTGGCATTTTACCAGCTGTCTCTGGTGTGCCTTCTGGCCCCAAGGAACCAAGAGAATGCCCAACTGGGATTCCGCTAGCAGGTCCACCCTCCGCACCTGCTGGACCCGTTTTGGGTCCCTGACCGACTTTGGTTTTAAATCTGACTTTGCTACTACATCCGGCCACACAATGTGGTACATCGGTGCCAGACGATGGAGCACTCCCTGTAGTGCTTTCTGACTCGAAGTCAGCACTTCCTCGACCGAGACTGTGGCCTCTTCCACCTGGGCGCAGCCCTTTGGTAAACTTTCTGCTTTTGATATATTGCACTACCTCATGGAATGCCCAAGTCCTTCTTAATTTGTTTGGCATGGACTTAGTGTTGTTTAGGATGCAAGGGATGAATAGGCACAGCCCTATATAGATGGCAACTTACATGAGGATATTCATGAGGTTTGTGGCCTGGACACTTGGCCAGCCACTGGGCTGGTTTTGCCACATGGATTTGCCACTTAGTACAGTTTCTCATTCACACTGGTAATGTGAAGGACCCTGAGGTTCTTGACCTCCAGTTGCCTACTGTGAAAGTGAAAACAAATGTCCTCACTGAGGTATTCAGCTGATGCAAAATAGTGCTGAACCTCTACTGCCTTTAATTAAAGCCCTCACAGACATTCAATCAATCAATCAGGCATTTGTTGAGCACGACTACTCACCCGTAAGGGTCTCAAGGCGCTAGCGGAGGGGGGTGTGTGCAGGATCCAGTCCATCAAGGAGAGGGCCTGTCGAAGAGCCAGGTTTTGAAGTTTCTTGCGGAGATGGGGAGCGATGTCTGTCTGAGGTGGAGCGCAAGGGCGTTCCAGGTTCTGGCCGTGAGGAAGGAGAAGAAGTGGCCTCCCGATCTGCTCTTTCTGGTGCGGGGGACCACAGTGTAGGAGAGCTGGGCTGATCGTAGGGTCCTTTAGGGTTCAGGGAATTTGAGTCGGCTGTTCAGGTATGCTGGTCCGGTGTTGTGGAGGGCGTTGTGTGCGTGAGTAAGTATCTTTGAGGTGATTCTAGGCTCGACGGGGAGCCAGTGGAGTGTGCGCAGGTGCTGGGAGATGTGGCAATGTTTTGGCAGGTTGAGGACCAGTCTTGCAGCGGCGTTCTGGATGTTCTGTAGCTTGCGGGTGAGGTTTTTGTTTGTTCCGGCGTAGAGTGCATTGCCGTAGTTGAGTCTGCTGGTGATCAGGGCGTAAGTGACAGTCTTTCTGTGTTCGAAGGTCTTACCTAGTGTGGAAATGAGCCTTTTTAGGGGCCCACCGGTGCAGCGGTTCACCCTTCTCTGTCCACGGGTCCTTAAACCAACAAAGAAGAGATTGGCACTGTAGCTGGAATAAAAAAATAACAAGTTTATTCACTCTTGAGTGAGACCACGTCCATACAACACCATCAAGTGTTACAGGAGGTAGTGGCTTGAATACACAGACCATGGGTCTTTTATACTGAGTTTGTTGCGGAGTAAGCATGTAGACTCAAATAGAAGGTACAAACATACGCATGAGTAGCTATCGACTAACATGGGCAGATGGATATCACTTAGTCAGCAAAGTGGGAGGGGAGACAGAACTGCTTACATCAGTAGGTTATGATAGACAGTTACATTCTCAAACAGGTACATTCTAGCAGCTGCAGGCCTTTCTGAACTAGAATAGAAGGAGTTAACTAAAGTTGATGACTCAAGCAGAATAGAAAGGCAAGCAACAGTGAAGATGGAAGAATCACATGGCTAGCAAAATGGACGCCACAACCAAGATGGCTTCGGCTTATGCTAACTGCAAATATTTTCGATTTCCACAGTAGGAGGCGGAGAGTGTGGAAGCAGGAAGACGAGATGGAGTTGGTCTGGTGGTGCAGTTTGAGCTCGGAGTCCAGGATGATTCCCAGGTTGCATGCATGGTCCGTGGGGGTTGGTGGGTTTCCGAGGGCGGGGGGCCACCAGGGATCGCTCCAGGCATCGGGGTTTGGGCCCATGAAGAGTACTTCTGTTTTGTTGGTGTTTAGTTGTAGGCAGCTGTTTTTCATCCATTTGGCGACGGCATCCATGGCTTCTTGAAAGTTGTGTCTGGCGGTGTTGGGTTCATTGGATAGGGAGAGGATGAGTTGGTTGTCGTCTGCGTATGATGACACAATGTTGAGTCCATAGGTTCTGACGTTGGGGGCGAGTGGAGCCATGTAGACGTTGAAGAGCGTCAGGATTAGGGAGGAGCCCTGGGAGACTCCGCAGGTGACAGGTGTAAGGTCCGAGTGGAAAGGGGGTGTCTGACCCGCTGTGTTCTGCCAGAGAGGAAGGAACGGATCTAGTCAAGGGCCTTGTCCTGGATTCCTGCGTCATGGAGTCTGCGTATTTGGGTGCAGTGAGAGACTGTGTCGAACGTCGCTGAGAGGTTGAGGAGGATGAGGGCTACTGTTTCTCCTCTGTCCAGTAGAGTGTGGATGTCATCTGTTGCGGCGAGGAGGGTGGTTTCCATACTGTGTTTTTTTCTGAAGCTGGATTTGGAGGAGTTAAGGATGTGGTGCTCTTCGATGAATGTGGCGAGTTGCCTGTTGATGGTTTTCTCAATGACTTTCGCTGGGAATGGGAGCAGGGAGATGGGTCTGTAGTTTTTGAGGTCAGTGGGGTCTGCCGAGGGCCTCTTCAGGAGGGGGTTGACCTCGGCGTGTTTCCAGTCATCGGGGAACGAGACGGTTGCCAGGGAGCGGTTGATGGTGTGGCAGAGCATGCGTGCGATGGTGTCGGCGGCTCTGTTGAAGATGTTTTAGGGGCAGGGGTCCATGGGGAGCCCTGAGTGGATTGATTTAATTGTCTTCAGTGTGTCTTCGGTGGTGAGGACTGTCCAGTTGTCAGTCGCTGGTTTCTGGGTGTTGGGGGTGGTTGGAGAGAGTTCAGTGTGTTGGTTGTCTACGTCGAAGTTGTCATGGATGCTCTTGATTTTGTGGTGGAAATGGTGCTGAGTCTGTCACAGAGGTCTTGTGAGGGAGGGATGTCCGTAGACTCTCTGGTGGGTTAGGCAAACTCCTTAATGATGTTGAAGAGTTCTTTGCTGTTGTGCACGTGTGTGGTGATTCTGTCTACAATCGCTTTTTTTTTGTTTCTCTGATGAGTTGGTGGTGGGCGTTGGTGGCAGCTCTGAAGTTGTTGTGGGCTTCTGTAGATTTGGTGTTCCTCCAGGCCTTTTCGAGGTGGCGGCAAGTGCGTCTGGAGTCCCGACGTTCAGTGGTAAACCATCTGGCTTTCTTGGAGCGGGTATTGTTGTTTTTCTTGAGGGGGGCTATGGTGTTAGAGCTGTCCGAGATCCATCTACGCAGGGTTCGGGCTGCGGTGTTGGGGTCGTCGTTTTCCGTGATGGTTGGGGTGGGATTTTTGAGTGAGAAGGTGAGCTGGTCGTCGGTGATTTTGGTCCAGTATCTTCGTGGGAGTAGGTGCTGATGTCTGTGGATGGTGGGTGTTCTGAAGGTGAAGTGGATGCAACGATGGTCAGTCCATGGGAGTTCGGTGGTGTGGCTGAAGGTGATGGAGTTTCCTGTAGTGAAGAGGGGGTTGAGGGTGTGTCCTGCTGAGTGCGTGGGCTCGGTCATGATCTGGCGGAGTCCATTGTGGAGGTTGTCCAGGCGGGAAGTGGTGTTGGGGTGCAGTTGGTTGTCGAGGTGGAAGTTGAGGTCTCCCAGCAGGGTGTAGTTGGTGGATGCGATGGCCTGCGGGGAGATGATGTCCATGATGGAGTTGGCAAAAGGTCCGCAGTGTCCAGGGGTTGGTAGATGAGGGTTCCTCAGATGGTGGTGGTGGGGCGGGTCAGTTTCTTGAAGTGAAGGTGTTCCATCAGGTCTGTGGGCTCGTCGGGTACTGTGTGCTCAGGCGGAGGGTGGATTTGTGGACAATGGTGAATCCTCCTCCTGGGCGGGTGGGTCGGTCCTTCCTGGAGATCTTGTATCCTTGGGAATGGCGATGGCGATGGCGATGTCCGGTCCCGAGGTTGTGTTGGTCCAGGTTTCGGTGAAGAATGCTACGTCCGGGGTTGTGCTGTCGAGGAGGTCCCAGGTTTCGGTGGCGTGTTTGTGGAGGGATTGGACGATGAGGAGGATGCATTGCAGGGTCTTCGGTTCGGTTGTGTTCTTGTGGACGGGTTGTTCTGGGTCCGTGTTCTTGGTTGTGCTGCAGGTGTGCCGGCAGCGGTGACAGCTGAAGGGTTCGTGGGTGTCGGCTGGTGAGGCTAGCTTGCAGTTGTTGTTGCGGCCTGGGTTGAGTGCGTGAAATGCTGCTTGGTCGTAGCGTTGGCGGAGCAAAGGTCCAGGGTTCCTGGCACTGGTCGCGGTCGGGTCGTGGACGGGCACAGACGGGCTTGCCTTTGGCGTGCCAGCAGTGCGGCTGCACAGCAGCCATCATTAAGTAGAGGTCGGGGAGGGCTGGACAGCTGCGAGGTGGGGAGGGAAGCTGGATTGGTCGCGCTGGTTGTGCTGGGGGAGGGGCTGCGGGGGCAGCCGCGGTGGGGGAAAACAGGTGGGAAAGGAGGAAAGTATGAATAAAGGGGAGAAAGAGAAACAAGCAGAATACAGGAAAGTGCAGAAAGCAGAAAAAGAGCAGAAAAAATAGATTTAGGAAAGAGGGTGTAAACGAGTGAAAAAAAAACAGAGCGAAAAGCGGAGACAGAGGTCCACTGGACCACCAGGGAGGAGGCACAGCTGAACCTGCGAGTGGAGGAGGGCCTCGAACACTCAAACTAGAGAGTGCAGGGGCTGGGGGAGGCCTCAATCAATGGCAGAGCTGCGAGAGTGGGAGAGCAATTTCTCTGACAGAGTCATTCTTCTGGGGACTTGGGAAAAGCCTTGTTCTGGTCCTTTGATCAGCTGGCAGATATCAAAATGCCATCACCCGCCCAGGGTGACTGAGCCTTTCTGACGCAGTAGCCAACAGCAGAAAGCTTTGTAATACAGGCATCCACAGCCTTCCCTACCAATCTTCTAAATGGGGAAGCTAATTGCATCAAAACGTTTGGGAATCACATAGTCTCTTCAACCAGCTTGATACTGCAGTTCATGCTGGTTTCCTGTTAGGGTGCCACACCCATGCCCTTTGGGACTCTGTGGCTCAGGTTCTCTCTGCTGTGCCAGATGATGTATACTCCACCCTTACGCAGTGATTTCATTACAAGACCGGAGGCTACCATTATGCATATTACTTTTAATGCGTCACCAAGCAGCCGCTACATCACAAAGAACAAAGGTTCCAGAATGGAACAACAAGAAAACATTGGTCGTGAGGACATAACAATCTGCCTCTTTTAAATGCGGCTCCAAGCAGATAAGTCTATAAATTGAGTGACCTAGCGGATAAGGAAAGCACTAACAACCCTAAAGGGCTATTATTTGGCGAAGATTTGATCAAGACTTTGAGTAAATACGTCTCTACCTTTACCGCTCTTGACAAAGCTAACCAAAACATGAAAAGAGTTTTCAACAACTACAACCTTTTTGGCAGGGCCGGAAGAAGAGGCCAATCTTCCGGCCGCTTCAACCGAAGGCCATATTCCAGGTCCAGGGGCTACGGAGGAAGAGGCTACCAACCCTCAAACACTCCCCAATTCTACCCCCCAAGAGGGAGGGGATTTCGCACGAGAAACTTCAGAGGAAGAGGGACATCCAACGACTTCAACCCTCAAAGTGAGTACTTTCTTTCCTACCAATTCCCCTTCCCCCTCTCCAAAAGTAGGAGGCAGACTAAAACTGTTTGCTCACAATTGGAAACTAATTACCCAAGACCCTTGGGTTCTGAGTACGGTGAGTGGGTTTATGATAGACTTCATAGATACCCCGTTTCAATCTTCTCTACCGAAAAGCATTCCCTTATCCATAGATCAGGAAAAAATTATAGAAGAAGAGATCTCTTCGATGCTTCTAAAAGGAGCGATAATAGAGGTTCCCTCCCATTTTATGACTTTTGTGAGCACACTTTTCTTAGTAGAGAAAAAAGACAAGGGTTGGAGACCCGTTATAAATTTAAGGGAACTCAACAAATTCCTTGTGTACAGACACTTCAAGATGGAAGGAATCCATCTCTTGAGAGATCTTCTTCTAGAAGGAGATTGGCTAATCAAATTAGATCTGAAAGATGCTTATTTTACAATCCCGGTGTCCAAATGCCATCAACCCTTTCTCCAGTTTATATGGAAGAATCATCTTTTCCAGTTTCAAGCCCTTCCCTTCGGCCTCTCCTCTGCCCCTTGGTGTTTCACCAAGGTGATGAGGGCTGTCGCCTCATGCATACGGGAAAATGGCATCCGCCTTATCATATACCTGGACGATATCCTCATCCTGTCTCAAGATCAGTCTCAAATTATCCAAGACATGAATTTTGTAATAAACCTCCTAGAAACTCTGGGTTTTATAATAAACAGAGAAAAGTCAATTCTTATTCCATCAAAAGAATTAGAATTTCTGGGTTTCACCGTCGACACTACGAATTGTCTGCTGCTCCTTCCTTCCAAGAAAATTGCAAAAATAAGGAAAGTTATAAGACACGTTCTCAATCAAAAGGATTTATCCTTAAGGGAACTAGCCAGACTTCTCGGTCTCCTCTCCTCTTCCATTCAGGCGATCTTCCCGGGCCCACTGAACTATCGAGCCCTCCAAAGGATAAAAGGGAAGGCTCTAAGAGCAGGTCTATGGTACGGAGATCGAATCTCTCTCGACCAAGATTCCATTCTGGAACTCAATTGGTGGTTAGACAACCTAGACGCTTGGAATGGTCGGGCGATCTTTGGGTCAACCCCAGATTTTGTCCTAGAATCAGATGCCAGTCTTCACGGATGGGGTGCATGTTTCCTAGATCAGAACACAGGTGGAGTGTGGTCTCAAGTAGAATCCTCCCACCATATAAACTTTCTAGAGCTTACTGCCGGTCTCTATGCTCTTATGAGCTTCAGGAAATTCCTGCATGGAAGATCTGTTGTCCTAAAGATGGACAACATATCTGCTGTCGCCTACATAAACCGTCTTGGTGGTACAAAATCCTCAGACCTGTCAAACCTAGCGAAGAAACTTTGGATGTTCTGTCTAGAACACAAGATCTCCCTAAGAGCAGAATATCTCCCAGGGAAATCGAATCTTTATGCCGATTGGAACTCAAGGTTCCTCCTAGATCACAGCGACTGGAAGCTCAACACCTCTGTTTTCAATTCTCTCAACAATTTTTGGGGTCCTTTCCAAATAGATCTCTTTGCGAGCAGACTATCTTTCCAAGTTTTGAATTACTTCAGCTGGATGCCCGACCCGGGTGCTCTAGCAGTGAATGCATTTCTCCAATGCTGGAATGGGGTCAACGCCTATGCCTTTCCCCCCTTCGCAATGATACAGAGAGTGCTCCAGAAGGTCAGGCTTCAACAAGCTTCAATCGTCCTAGTGACTCCCTTCTGGCCATCCCAAGCTTGGTTCCCAACTACTCTGGAACTCTCTTGCGACATTCCCTTCCTAATTCCCCCCCACGCAGATCTCCTCACAGACGTGGACGGTCACATTCACCCTCTAGTCCTATCAGGGAATTTGAACCTTCTTGCTTGGAGAGTGTCAGGAGATCCAATCATCTCTCGGGACTTTCATCAACAGCTTCGACTCTCCTCCGCGAGTCTTGGGCTCCCGGTACACACTACCGGTATAACAACATATGGAAGGTTTGGTTACGTTGGTGCTTGGAAAGGAACCTGGATCCCGTGGAGGCTCCTATCGTTCACATAGTTAATTTCCTAGTCGTTCAATTCGAAAGAGGCCTTAGTTATAGATCTATTAATTGCTATAGATCAGCTATCTCAGCAGGCCATGCTCTTGTTAATGGTAAAACAATAGGCAAAAACAACATTGTTTGTCGAGTCCTCAAAAGTATCAGACTCAGAAGACCTCCTAAACCTAGATACCAATCCCTTTGGGATGTCAATACTATTCTTGACCTCTTCTCTAGTTGGCCAGACAATAACCTTTTGAGTAGAAATAACCTCTCAATCAAACTAGCCACTCTACTTTGTTTGGTTTCTTGCCGTAGAGTCTCTGATGTTAAGGCTCTCGATATTTCATATAGATCCTATGACATGTTTGGAGTCAATTTCGATTTGTACAGGAGAACTAAAACTATGTCTGACTCTATCTTTTACCCCAAATTTGACGTTCACCCTAAACTTTGTGTTGTTAACTGTATGAAGGAATATGACCTTAGAATGAGTTCTCTCCGTCCTTCTGGTGAGAATCAATTACTTATCTCTTTCGTTAAACCTCATTTAGGTATTAGCTCTGCTTCTATCTCCAGATGGGTTAAAACCGTTATGAATCTAGCAGGTATTGATCTAAATATTTTTAAACCTCACTCTATCAGAGGCGCGATGGCCAGCAAATCCTTTTACTCAGGTGGTAAATTGATTGATATTCTTAAAGCTGCTGATTGGTCTAACTCTACTACTTTTGCTAAGCATTATTGTAAACCAATCTCTCATATGTCTGATGTTGTTCTTAATAACTACCAACATGCATAATGGTAGCCTCCGGTCTTGTAATGAAATTGCGATTCTCCTATTACCATGACTAGAGAATCTAGATTTCATTAAAGACACGGAGGCTAACATTATCCCTCCCACCCTTCCCGGGTGGTTGATTTTATAATGAATTTTATATTGTTATTCTATTGTATCTCATTTATACTCGTTTGCTCAATGTCTATTTGCATTATTTATTTCTGCTGTTCGCAAGTTTTTTCTCTTTCAAAGTATTATACTATTTCTTATATTTGTCCTTTCTTTGCAGATAATCCTTCATAAACATCTCGTTTTTCATCTTTGGAGAAGTTACTTTTTCCTTTCTGGTGTCCTCTCTTCGTTTGATACCTTCTAGACTACCTGAAGAACCAACATGGAATCTATAGTTTTTTGGGACTCATCTTTCTTCATTCCGCATTTTAAAAGAGGCAGATTGTTATGTCCTCACGACCAATGTTTTCTTGTTGTTCCATTCTGGAACCTTTGTTCTTTGTGATGTAGCGGCTGCTTGGTGACGCATTAAAAGTAATATGCATAATGTTAGCCTCCGTGTCTTTAATGAAATCTAGATTCTCTAGTCATGGTAATAGGAGAATCGCAATTCACGGTCCACTGTGGGATAGACACTACAGATTCCCTTGGTCGAGGCACCAGCATGGCTCTTAGGAGACATGCCTATCTTAGATTTACAGGCTTCTCAGGCCACTTTGATGGTCATGTCCTTTGATGGCTCTCACCTTTTTGGCAAGATAGCAGATTTGGCCTTTGATCGCTACAAGGACTGTGGCGCATCCACACATCCCAACATGCCAGCAGTTTTGCCCCCTGTGTAGCTATTGTAGGGGCTTTAAATATATCCAGCAAACTCTGCCATCTTTTCCAGGCTGGGGTCGCAGTTCCCAGAGGCAACATAGCCAACAGGTGCAACGAGTGACCCAATCCACTGCCCCTACAGCTCCTGCAGCTGCAAAATCTCTGTAACGTGACCTTTGAGGCACATCCCCACTCCGTCAGAGGCAGGAGCCAATATCTTTTAGTCCAGGTGACAGGCAATCACTTCAGAAATGACTTACTGCAAATTTTTCAGTGGGGTTACGCCCTTCCATTTCTTGTTACCCCATCACCAACTAATGGCTGATGGAGGACCATCTGTCATTCTTGCAGCAGAAAGAGAGGGTGCCAGAATGAGAAGCAAGCACTGATTGCTACTCCAACTAATTTCTGGTGCTGAAGAAGGACGTGAACCTCTTAATGCCTTGCTGTGGAAAAAATGAAGAGCTTTTTTTGGATCTTGTCAATGGAGTCTCTCCTCCTCCTTGGAAGGTTGAGGTGGAGTGAAGAATGTCAGGGTAATAGTTTGGCCAACAATGAAAGGATTCACTATATTGTCGGAAATGATGCTCAGGTTCTCAGAAATAGTTTATCTAGGAAGAATGTTGTGTATGGTGGGTTGACAGGGCGGGCCTGTAGGTCGCTCACACACCACACCTGAAGTTCTGGGGGAAAACAGTCTTGAGGTTGAGGTGCTGCAATAGACAGTTATGCAACGGTTGAAAGAGATTACACATTAGAAATGGGAGTACACTTTAACTGTACCCAGAGCAAGTCCTTGCTATGCTAGGAACAACACAAAAAGCAACATTTCAGAAAGTTTGGTTTGAAGTTAGTCAATCTGCCGAGAAGCTCACCAAGCTACAAAGTTTTCAAAATGGCAGATGATCCCTTAGTTGACCTCATGACTTTGAGATGTATAGGAGGGCTTTATGAGATTGTTCATGACATTTGTACTCTTTACGCAAAAGATTATTGTGCAAAAACTGTTCTATTACATTGTCCTATTTATGTTTGTTTTTAGACATGTATAAAGAGCATTGATTTTTATAAATTGTAACAAAGTATGAAGTTTATTTAGAAGATTGCAATTATGTTTCCAAAGATGGAGGCTTTATTAATTTTGATCCATCAAAATGCATCGACAGATACTCTGGAATCCGTTTGTTTCACTTTAAGGCATTTTTTGAAATAAGAAACAGCATCCACTCAATGCTATATGAGTGGGAAACATCCTTAACCACAAAGGCTTTTCTACGCGTTACGTTTACAACGGTACACTTACCATCGTAAACGTCTTTACCACACATATGCCTTCCACGACCGTTTTTACCACGCAAGCTGCACTGGAACCTGATCATCTTCGTAGGGTTCAGTCGGTTTTTGATGTCGGCGAAGACGTGTGTTAAAGGGTAAAAATAAAAAAAGGGGGCTTGTGGATCTCCCCCCCAAAAATAAAAAAGAACGTGATAAAACGTCGGGAAGTGGTGACAATCGGCGTCGTTTTAGAGGAAACGGAATGACGCTTCCTCTTTACGACGTAGGACGTAAGCAAAGAAGATCGAGGAGAAGACGTGAAGAGGTAAGGGGAATAAAAGTATTACAAATATATATACATATAGATTGAGGGTAACGGGCAGGGGTAATAATAATAATTGGGGGGTCACGTAAGGGTACAGGGGAGGGGTATAACCTTTACAAAGAGTAGTCTATTACCATGCAAGTATGCATGGTAAAGGAATATTTGTGGTAAAGGTTGTGCATGTAAATAGCATTCCGTTGTAACGCATGCGTGGTAAAGGCATGCGTTGCAACGGAATGCGTTGTAACGACATACAACCTTATGAATGATAAAAAAGAGTCATATATCATGTATGTAATCTTCCATTGTCCATGTATTGGCTTTTTAAAATTTAGATTTATTATATTTGTTAGACCTGGTCCTTTTTGCAGAGTAACTGCCAGATGTTTCCCTTCTTTTGCTGAACCCGGTTTTATTGGCATGAAGCCTCCTAACCAGAGCTAAAGTGCTTAGGCTCTCTCCTTGAAGCATGGTAAAATTGGCCTACACCTGATTGGCACATTTCATTTACTTGTTAGTCACTAGTAAATAGCACTACCTCTACCTAGGGCCTATAAACTAAATGCTACTAGTGAGCCTGAAGAACTTGTGACACTCACAACAGTATCCTTTTAAAACATGTCTCAGGCTTGCCACTGCAGCCTGTAGTATGGTTTTGAATGGCCACTTCGATGTGGCAAAGTAAATCAATAGCCAGCATTAACATTCCTTCCTAATACTTACAAGTCACACTTAAAGTAAACCCTAAGGGTTCATAAGGGCAGGATGAAGTGTATTTAAAGAGTATGACATGTCCTGCCATTGAAACACTCCTAAAGTTGTTTTTCTCTGTTGTAAGGCCTATTCCTCCCGACTAGCCCTGGGTTGGTTACCTTATTAGATTTGTGCCTTCTGCCAGTGTCCTGGATCCCATAAATGTGAACCGTCCCGCTGTTGGAGGTTTGTGTATGGCTTCCAGACAGTAGCACAAAGGGGCTTAGGTGTGGCCAGGATGGTCCATCCTACAGGTTGGCTGGGGAAGGAGCTGTACCCAGCCATACTTACACTTCAAAGGACTTTGCCTCCTGCACACACAAAGGAAATTGACACCATGCCTGTCCTGTCTTTGTCCCCCAGACAGTTGGGAGCCTTGAGAGGGGACAAACCTTTCAGAACAAGCTGTGGGGGTTGGACAGGGAGTCCCCCCGTACACAGGATGCTACCTGGTATAAATGTTGTACCTACAGTGCCACTCATAGAAAGTTACAGGAGAAGGACTACCCTGCTGTTGAAGACTGCCTTTTTGTCCAAGAAGGAAGACCTGTTTACATTCATCCTAGGCTAACCAAGAGTGCTTACGTCCTGTGTGAGCTTCAAGGACACTAGTTTCTGAGGCCGCCCTGCAACTGTCCAGTTGAGCCACTACAACTGGACCAGCCTGAGCCCCGCTGGTCTCTGCTGTGGGTCCCTGATTCCCTTAGAGGTGCCTCCTTAGATCCTGAACCCTTGGGTGGCATCAGAGTGTGCTCCTGTGCAAGAAAAGGTGAAAACCCTGAAGTTTGGGTTCCCCATGAATGCGATCATGTCTTTTTGCGGCAAGACTTTTCTGCCTGTGCCAACAGCCAAAGCAAAGTCCTAGTGAGACCTGCTCTTCATATCGCCCTCGACTACCAGTACTGACTGGTAACAGGAGACACACACCGCTCTACAGCAACGTCAGCCCACGGTGACTGCAAAGAAGATGCAACGACTATCCGCTAGGCCCATCTGGGCCATCGGGCTACAGAGCCAACAGACCACAACATCTGGTCTGCTCTTTGTGCTACAGCAACGATCATCCACAAATCTCTGCCTGCTCCTCACTGCCTCCTCAAACCATGAAGAGCTCTTCTCGCCGGATTTTGAAGATAACTTTTCACCAAGTATCTGACATCCACTCCATTGCAGTCAGACTGAACTTGTGACTTTTCCTTGGTCTAGTGAGACCAGATGAACGTGAGTGAAGCCTGAGCTTTAATTTTTGTTGTTGTGGTATCATTTTGTTTATTACATTTTTCTTGTGTTGTATTTTCACTTTATTACTGTTTGTGTATTGCATAAACACTTTACACATTGACTCTAAGTTAAGCCTGACTGCGTTAGTGCCAAATTATCAGAGGGTTCATCACAGGTTAATTTAGTGACATTTGTGGTTCGTCCTGACAAGGATTGTAGTTTTTGCCTCAGTGGGGCTTCCACCCCCCAATCAGTAACCCAATATTTTACAATATTGATCTGTTTTTACTTTTCATGTTGCACATTATATATTTGAATTACTTCATTTAGGTGTACATGCATCAACATTCAGAAAAGCGATTCCTTAACAGCGAAAAGTAAAGAATCGCTAATAAGGAATCGCATTTCGGAATGCATGAACAGATTCGGTAATTCTTAGCGTTTCCTTAAAAATCGCTAATATTTACTGAAAACTCAATAGCGATTCCTTAAAATAAAAAATAGTAATTAGGTATTAGCGAGTTCGGAATTAGCAAATTCGCAAAAAACGGGTCGCACAAGAAGCGGGCTGATGACATCACAACCAGGAAGTCAACCAGCCCCTCCCTCATTCACTGCCCTGAGGAGCTCACAGGAGGAGGCAGAGCATACAGGCTGAGGCAAGAGACTTCACCCACTGAAACCATCCACCCTACCTTCATCCAGGATGGACAAGGATGCACCTGCCACTTCAGACACGCCCAGGAAGAGGAAGAGAAAGTTCTCTGACAGGGAACTTGAGCACTTGATCGAGGGGGTGAGCAGCAAGCATGACAAGCTGTTTGGGAAGCTGTCACTCAAGGTGCCCGAAGCTGGGAAGAGGAAGATTTGGCTTCGCATCAGGGAGAGGGTGATTGCTGTAGGAGTGAAGCACCGCAGCATCGACGACCTAAAGAAGAGGTGGTATGACCTCAGGAAGAGGGCAAAGGAACGAATTGCCGAAAGGGTCAAGGAGGCAGCTGGCACAGGAGGGGGGCCATCCACAGTACCTGCCAACACTGCCCTGGAGGAGCTCGTTGAGGGGACCATTGATCCAGAGGTAGTCGTCGGAGTAACCCAAATGGACACCTCCGGCGTATCTACCACAGAACAAGGTAAGATGCATGCCTGCGCCCATACGCTGCGTATCGTATACCCATCCCCATCCCCCCAGGTCAATCACAGTGTGCAGGGAGAAGTGCATAACACATATGCCCTCACATTAGTATTGCATCATGGGAGTCGTAGTCATGTCAGCCAAGTGTGCATGTATAGTCACCAATGCACAATAAATGAGATCAGCAGTACAGGGCCAACAGAGTGTCAAATCATGTAATTCATTGTAGGAAATAAATGCAGAATGACAAGCAGATGTAGTCACAAAATAAACTAAAAATGCACTGTTTCATACACAGATGCATCTCCTGGGGATTCTGATGACAGTGAGCGCCTCATCATCTCCGAGACACCGGCAGATACCGATGGCGACACTCCGTAGGAAGGTCAATCCCCACCACCACCAGCGACAATACCACCACCACCACCAGCGACAATACCACCACCACCAGCGACAATACCACCAAGACGCAGGGCACTTGTCCCCTCCCTGCAGGTGATGGATGCAGACCTGAGTCCTGCACCCACAAGTGGCCAAAGTCAGACACATGTCACACCGCCAGAACCACCACCAGCACACAGCAGCGCAGGTCCATGCGCAGTACTGCTGAGGGAGCCGACCAGCCAAGGAACATCTATGGTGGTGTCGAGGCCCAGATGCTGTGTGTTCAGTGCCTGCAGGGGAGACACATGGGGACAATGAACCTCAATATTTCAAAACTCGCAAAACATATGTGCACTCTAACTGACGCTGTGCGGTACATGACCACAGTTGTGGCAGAGGGCAATAGGGATATAAGTCAGAACTTCCAGGAGCTTACCCGTGCCATCCGAGCAGGACAACACAGCGAGCGCAGGAGGCATAGGCAGAACTTGCTCCGTACCACTGCATCGACCAGGGCCATCACAAAGCTCTGCAATAGCACTGCTGTTTTGTCCCGCCGCTCCGTGTCACTGCAGGTGGACCTCGGCCATTACTGTGGGGACATGGCGAAGGCCTTAGGCCAGGTGACCACTGCAGTGGAACACTTGCAGTCAGGGACATTCAGTGGCAGCAAATTGGGAGGGGAGGAGGGCAGTGAGGCTGCATCCAGTGTGAGCAGCGTGTCGGTGAAGGAGACCTGCACCAGGAGGCGCAGTTCGCGCTGCTCCACAGCCACAGAGACACAGCGTGGTGAGGTGGAGGAGACACGCGATAGGAGGCTGGGGGTTCATGGGAAGCGCCACTAGACATTCAGTCCTGCATCCCTGACCATGGTGGGGTAACCATGGGCCACTTTAATTTTGCCTTAGAACTCCCGTGATGCCAACGGTCATGTTTTTGCCCACAATGTGTGGGGGAACTGTAATTAGCATGTTAATGTAACATTACTTACATAAGTGCTCATGTGAAGTAAACAGTAGCACTCCTAATGATATCGTCATGGCTCATTCTTACCTGGCCCTGAAATTATGTTGTGTGATGTATGTCTGCCTCCTTTGACCTTCAGCTGTGTTTAGAACGTGGGACTGTCGGTGTTGTGCGGGTGGTTGATCATCCCGATAGTTGTCATTTCTGTCCACCTCTATGGCTATCCCCCTTCTGGTTGCAATGTTGTTGAGCATGGCACATACTGCTACAATCCTGAAGTAGGTGACTGGTTTATATTGCAAAGCACCACCAGTCTTATGTAAGATCCGGAAGCGACTCTTCAGGATCCCGAATGTCATCTCAATCACATTTCTTGTGCTAATGTGGGCCGCGTTGTAGCGTTGTTCCTGTGGTGTAGCTGGGTTGATGTAGGGGGTGAGGATATATTCCCGCAGGGCGTATGCACTGTCACCTACAGGGGGAAAGCAAAGGCTTAGCGTCAGTTATGATGATACATGTGTGATACAGATGTTATGAATAGGTATGAGTACGTGCCAAGCAGGAGTCCCTCTCCGAATTCTCCATTGAGCTGACGCCTGTGGATGCCACTGTGTCTGAATATATAGGAGTCGTGTGTGCTCCCTGGAAATTGTGCCACTATGTCCGTGATAATGTGCTTGGCATCGCACACGACCTGCACATTGATGGAGTGATAGGACTTCCTGTTACGGAAGATGTACTCATTGGCTGAGGGGGGACAGATGGGGACATGTGTGCAGTCAATGCATCCTATGACATGGGGGAATTGGGCCACCTGGTAGAATTCCTGTTTGGTGTGGTCCATCTGCTGTGGGGTTGTGTGGAAGCTGATGTGGGTATGTATCATTGTCAGCATGGCATCAATGAATTTACGGAAGAAGCGTGAAAGTGCGCTTTGTGATACGCCTCCCGCTACCGCTATGACCCCCTGGAAACTTCCAGACGCCAGTAGGTGCAGGCTGCATAGGACCTGGACGTGCGCAGGAATGGCATTGGTCCTACATGTCTGGTGCTGCAGTAGTGGTTCCAGGTCAGCAATTAGGTGCATTATCATTGCACAATTGAGACGGTACTTGTCATATACTTCATCCTCATTTTGGCCCTGCAATGTAATGCGCACTCTGAATACCCTCTCCTGGATCCTTCTCCTGCGCTGTGCTGCTGCATTTATTCTCATCCTCCTTGCAAGCACTTAGAGGGCTGTCATTTTGTGAAAGGAAACAGGGTCTCCAGGCCCAATTTTTATGGTTTTCTGATTGATTACATCTGTGGTAAACTTGTGCAATTTTTATTTTCTTTTTCTGCAACTTTACCTCCTGGTTCTGATTCCCCTTAATCTGCTCATGCTAAATAGCGATTTTGGAGATTTTCGGTATTTACGAGTTTTGATGCATTCTTTTGCGATTCTTTATTTGCGATTCGCTAATGCCATGCGCTATTTGTTTTTTCGGTATTGCCGATTCTTTATTTTGCGATTCTTTATTTTCCCTTGGTTTTTTTTAGCGATTCTTTATTTTAACGGGGATTATTTTAGCGATTCTTTATTTTTTCGCTGTTGGTGTTGATGCATTGGGATTCGTTGTTTGCCACTCGCTAATGGGAGATTTTAGCCAATCTGTGTTTTTGCGAGGTGATTTTTGCTTGATGCATGTGCCAGCAAGTGCTCTGAAACTCTTACAGAGTTGTAGTTTTTTCCTGTCTTATAAGTCCTGTACCCTTGATTCTGAGGAGCTTCTCTCTGTCTGTTTCTTAAGTCTATATGTTAAAGACAAACAGAGAAACACTTTTATGGGTGCTACTGAGAAATCCATTTTAAACTATGAGGGAGAAGTGCCAGTATTCTACAGAAACCACACAAAAACAATGAAGGTGAACATTGTTTACTATATGCCACACAATCGGCATGGGTCAGGGCACGGAAACTGCTAGTAACTATGGCATATCTACTTTTAAAGGCACCCTTAGGGAAAGGAAGGGAAATACAGATTAGTGAACAAGAGATTGAATAATCCTGGAGTGCTAGAGGTATAGGATATTGGAGAATTTGATAACAACAACTGATAAATCAATCTGTTGCAGGTTCTACAGCAGGATTATGGGGTGGATCATTCACAATACTGGTAATATGTCCAGGTATCTCACTGTTTAATAAGAAGTCTGGGGAAGCACAACATAGAGCTATCAGAATCCCCCAGTAGCCAATACTTACATAAATCGAAGGTTCATAGAGGGACTGTTTTGGGTTGGGTGCAGTTTTGATTGAAAACATTGTGAGAAACTCAACCAAACTAAGACATTGATGGGAGGGGAGACTGGCAGCACAGTTCCTAGATGAAAAATGGGTTGAGTTTATGATAGAACATGACAAAAACATGTGAGAAGCATGGCTGAAATTCAACTACTGCAAAGTTCTCAACCAGTAACACTGGTCACCAGTTAAGCTAGAGCAAGCAAAAGGGTGTCAGGAGTCGCACTGCTAGAGGTGTGATGTATTGGATTGGCATATAGTTCATATTTGGTGGAAATACGTGACCCTGACAATATACTGGGTCTCAAAATGGAAAACATTGACAGGGGCCATTGATTCTAGGAATAATTAATAACATTAATTTATAGAATTAATGGTCAAATCTGCGCTTCCTCATGATTTATCTGATCTCACAGTGTTGCTTTTTCATGCACGAAAATATGAGTAACTGGCACCCTTGCCAGTGTTTGAATGGAGTTATTCCAAACCGAAAATATAAAAAATACTATTTTAATTGTACTTTTCATTTTTACAATGAAAATTGCTTTTTGGGGTAGTCAACCTTAAGTTCTTACATGTTCAACTTTTAACTATTAGGCACCCTATCTAGTAGTCTACTTAGGTGTGACTTACTAAATTTTTAAAAAATAGGTCCCATCCTGCCAAAAAGGATTATTTCAGCAGGGTGTCTGCATGTTTAAAAATTGAAGCAGTCAGACTACTCTTTGAGGCCTGAAGCCATGATTCCCTTGTCAGTCAAGGGGATGGCACAATATGTGCTTAGTCCACATATGACATGTAACTTCCATGCCATTGTTGTATTTTCTTGAACCATATACTATGGCCATACTGGAAATTTGAATATGCCATTTGGGAATCACCCTCTATTGCCATGGTTTAGGGGTCAAAGCACATACACTCTGGAGTGGTCAGCAGTTTAAAAATCAACTATCCCAATCAGCAAACAATTGGGATGTCCATGCCAAAAGAGGCATTTTTTAGCAATCAGTAGAACAGAAGGAAATTAAATCTTCAATCACGGTTTTAAGGGAAATGCTACAGTTAGAAATACATGGTAATGCTTGTACGCAATAAAAAAAAAAATATGTAGACCACACAATAGCCCCTCTTCATATTGAAATATTTCAAGCATTATTAGCATACAAGACGTTTTTGGTTGGTCAAATTTATATTAATATACAACCAAATTTATATTAATATACGATGTATATTAAAGTTATATGTATAGATTGCTTGATACTTTAAAGAATTACGTTAATTATTTATATTAGCTATTAATTCCCATTGTTTTACACAATGAAGCGTATGCATTTTTGCTTATAATTCTGAGTTCTCAATGACCTTTGGAACTAGATGTCATTGGTAAAATGGTATTAGTTTGAGAAGTAGATACTGATTTTTGTTTTATTGGAACGTAAATATTTTTTAGTCAAACAACACAAGGTTTATTATTGGTACTGTATTCTATAGGAGCATGCATTTTAAATAACTTTTAAATTGATTCTTGTTGTCAGATTGTGAATGCTGCAAACAGTCAGGATGGAACAGTGTGTCACCAGAGTTTGAACATGTTTGGGAAAGCCGTTGAATCATTGTTTTGCCCATGATTCTGGGGAAAAAGAAGTCTAACTTTGTGTTAATTTGTTGTTATTGTGTTATCACGTAGAGTAGAATGTATGCATCAGCTTTAACAATTGTATTCTGTTTTTAACAGGAGGGGTTCAAAATGGGACTAACTGTTGAAGGAACAATATTTGGGCTGGATCCACTAGACAGCAGGTGTTGATGCCAAGAACAAAGACTGAAGTTCTCAAACACGATTTTTGTATTCACAATCAGTGTTACTTGTATTATCTATGTGCCAACAATACTTTTATTTGATTGTTTGAAACCTTACTATGTGTTTACATGTAATACACTTAGAAATCAATGTATCATGTGATAATGAGAGAAGACAATGATGACAGAAGTGACACTCTGTATGACTGATCAACAATTTTCTTCACTTTATGCTTGCCTGCCTGATTTACAGAAATTATTTTATTCAAACGGAGACTTCAAATAGATGTTGCAGACTAATGCTTGCAGAAATTGTGATAATCGAAAATAGTTTATGGATTCAGTTGCAGGTGGGGTACTTCAGCATTCTTAACTTAATTAATGAGTGTTCAACTGCTGTGACTCATGTGATTCAGAAATGACCTGCTCTGTTTATTTTATTGGCTTTATCATCCTTCAAACGTAAAATCAAATGGGGAATTTGATTTGAATACCATCATGCACTTTAGCTCTAGCCAACTGAAAGGGATGAAATATTGAGTCATTTTTAATGTTTTAATGTGGTTTTAAAGTTGGTTTCTATTGCTATTAATTTCAGTTTGGATTAAGTCATTGATCTCACGGAAATAAAGAGTTTTGTGAGATAGTTAATTTAAAAGTGATAATAATGCCTCCTCTACTTCACTAGAGTGATTGGAACTGTAGAGTCCCTATAGGAGTGAGTTTTACCTTCGTTACTGAGTATTAATAGCATCAAATGACCATTTTCTTTAGGTATTACATCGGGAAACATCTTGTAGAATATTAAATAAATGCTTGCGCAACTAAACCAAAAGTCCTTTATTTCTTTGAGACCAAACATAAATATTGTAGGCATCCTATATGGCACAAGAAACCTTCACTAGAACATATAACTAGTGATAAGAAGACATCTGGCATGCCCAAATAATTTAGCTGATATAAAAAAACATGAGTTAGCCAAAGCAATGCTGCTAGCAGTAGAACATTAAGGGCTTGATTACGACTTTGGTGGTGCAGTGCCTGATCTGCACTGCCAAAGCCGTGGTCAGATGGCTGCCAGATTATGAATGTATATCATGTCTGGTGGGCTTTTGTTTTGACATTCCCACAGCAGTGCCCTGGAAATGGGCAACAGAATGGGAACGCCAAAAACAGTTCTTACACAGCATGGATTGAAAGTCCATGCTATGCAGAGACTTGTGTGTATGCACACAGGGGGGCACATGTCGTGCTCCCCTGTGTGCATCCACATGTAGATGAGGCACAGGTGGCCATGCAGGGCCCCCTTTGTTTCCGCTCTGCCATGATGTTCATGGAGTAAGAACCTCATTGACACCACTGGCAGAGAGGAAACTCATAATATGCTTGCGCGACAGCAGCGGTCCCCAAAAGCATATTGCGACCTCCTGACCTCCGCAACCCTGCCAGGGAATGGCGTTTCCTTGGCAGCTGCAGTGGGGTTGAGGCATTCCAACTGCCCAAATCATAATAGGGTGGTCAGGAGACCACCACCACCGCGCCCCCATGAGTCTGGCAGTCCGTGGACCACCAAAATCGTAATCGGGTCCATAGATGTTGTGAAATTGTGTGAAACTTTATCAAGAAATTTCCAGAGATATTTTAAACAATTGAAGAAAGAGAAGGCCACAAAAAGGCCACAAACACAGAGGTTGCAGTAGATAAAACATGCAGTTTTTTAGCAAAGCACTAAGCATTTTGCTGAACAAAAATGCAGGTGTATATCTTGCAATAGAATTGCTCTACTAATATAGGAATGTTTCACCAGAAGCATAATATGTCCATGTGGTTTACTGCAAAGGCGATATTGCACATAAAAAAAGCAGAATAAGAACTTTTTTGGAGTGCTAGATGTTCCTATCTTGATTAATATGTCAAAATTGCCATGTACGTTTTCACTTTTTAATTTTGTGGTGAATAGTTTAGCTCAAATATAAAAGGAGTAAACAAATTGTTGCCATATAACAGGAAGATTAAAAGTCCATGATGACTTAGAAATTCATTTTACATCTTGAGCTCAGTCAGTAGTGATGAGGGGCACAGGTTCTGAAAGAAAGGTAGCAGTGCTCAATAGTAAAAAAATATAAATAATAATTCAGCTTGCCTGAAGGGTTCTTTAGAGGGTTGCTGTTGGCACCTTCCTCGGCTGGTGTTGCCACTTGCCACTGCTGTTGTGATTCCTCACATTCTACCACTTTCTTTAAGTAGGAAATATTTTAAATCAGTGTAACTGAAGTAATTCGCCAGACTGGAGCTCTCGAGTCTTTGTAGTTGTAATAAAGAATACTCTGAAATAATGCCTAAATGAAGGTGGATTGCTAACGGAAACTAGAAGCAACCCAAGAACATCGGTTAATGGATATATTTGTGTGCCTTGTTTATACCTGAAGTATTATTATCTCTAATATATTTCCACTGTGTGATTAGACCTCTACACTCAGTGTCTTAGTTGCGTATTATTTAACTGATTTTGAATAAAAAAAACTCATGTTTTTTAGCTGGATTTTCTTTTTTCAAAATAATGTATGGATTTTATGCCTTAACATGAGTCCTTAATGAGCCACTGTCTTTAATAATGAAGGACAACAACGTACCTACAATATGAGAGAGTGTCATCAAAATTAAATGTTGCTTTCTCCTGGTCTGGTGGGTGGTGCTTTGGTGGTCCCAGGGGGTTAGCCTTAGAAAGGCACCACAATGGCAAGGCCAAAGCAAGTTCCTGCATAGAATGGAGTGTTAAGTCGATGCTGAGCAGGAACTGGTGTGCATGCCTGCAATGGCCCTGAGGCAACGGGCCCTTTAGGCCCCCCTTATTTTCCTCACTGCTACACTTTTCTTGGCAGGCTCAACACTAAGAAAACTGTGCGGGTGAGAAAACTCGGGATATGCTTGGCGGTTTCGCAGGCACACTGCCATATGTTGCGGGCCTCAGGCCACTGAAACACCACCAGGGATCACATATCCTTGGTGGTAGCAGCGGTCCTATGGTGGTCCAATTGCCAAACTCGTAATTGGGTGGTCGGACCGCCGGTGCAACGGTGCCCGCACCGCAACAGTCCATCAGACCGCCAGACTCATAATCAAGCCCTCAAAGTTTCCCCAAATATGAAAAAGAAAAAACATTATCTACATTGTTAAATTGGTTGATTACTTCTCCCCTTACTCAAAACATCTACACACTTTTCTTGAGAAGTTGCAAAATATACCAAGGTATAGAAGAAAAGCCAAAACGGAAGGGTACCAGTCAGTTTTTTCTGCTTTAAGTAATGTGGATGATGTACATATATAAATTGGTACGGTGAGATATGCACCATTTTAGTGTAACATTAATATCAAGATACTGGGGAAAATACTGTCTCTCAGGTGATGCATGTAATTTACCAAGAAATGTCAACACGTAACCCAATCGTTTTTCTCCTTCTTTTTGTCATTGCTTGGAAATTATCACATGTATGCAGCATGGTGCTAAGCAACGTATTTGCCTCCAAGGCAGCCAGACCTGGAAGGCTCGTCTCAGCACTTAACTGTCTCTAGGGTAAACAGCACTAAACTGAGATAATAAAAGAATTTTCTCAGAGCTAGAAGAACGTATATTAAGTGTCAGCAAGTACATAATGAAACTTGCCTTAAAACAATACAAAAAATTAATTAATAATAATTAATATTGCGGCATGCTTAATGTGGCTTCACAAAATAATATACTTATAATTGTTTGGAACATCCTGTACGTAATGCCCAGATTAAATCAGTAGGCTGGCATTGATTACTATTGTTTGCCTCGCTTATTCTATAAACATGAAACAAGAGCATATGGCAAAGATAAAACGTTAGCATACCTCTCCCTGGAGGGAATAAGATTGATGCAAATGTTCTACTGCCATATGCTACAGATGCTTACAGGCCTTAATAGGTTGAAAAGTTGTGAGAACATACCATGGTATGTACGTATCTGCGAGTAATTTGCATAAATAAATAGGCAAGGTATCATCCTACTCACAGACTTCTGTTCACTAAGGCAACATTGGGTAAATCTGTTATTTGGTATATGCTCCTTGGTAACAATTAATATGCTACTAATCAGTGAAGAAGGTAAAACCCAGAAGAGTCTGGAAAAATACAAACCTACAGAAGACTCATAAATATAAAATCACATTTCCAGGCATATATTTGCTGCAAGGCAAGGGCTAACTTGAGTAGTCAAGGAATTAAGAATTGCTGAATGTCGCATGCATAGACACACGTGTGCTGTTGCATCACTGCTGATTCACAAAATCCATGAAACTTTTATTGTGCCCCCTAATCATAGGTGAAACCCAGCACATCATTAGTTATGTTGCATCTTCATGCGGAACTGTTTTAACACATATGTTACAGGAGTACATGCTGATGATAAAATAAATGCCCTGAGATACAGAAATTTCTTTTTGGAAGAAGATAACATACAGTGATAGATGGGAGATCCCGAATATCACTTCAAATATGTTTTTTACATATGTGAACCCTATCTATAACTGACTACCAAGAAATAATGCACATATGCATCTTATGTGCTAACAATCCTTTACAATGTGAAAGAGTACAATGTCTACAAGTACATGTTTAAAAAAGCATTTCTGTAAACATGTATTGTTGGTTGACTGATTAATTTGACATATTTTACTGGATATTCATTGCATTGCATGGAATATGCTCATTAGTATTGAACTGGATTATGTGTCTGCATTTTATGTCACTTGTGCCTTTAGGAGTCTTGAGATGCAGACTGCTCAGAGGCTACTGTATCATGCTCTTAAACAGTGTAGGCAGTACCTCTGTTTTAGGCTGGTGACCACACCCTGGTTGACCTGTCATGAAGGAAGACCAGTTATGGAAATAAAAGTATGAGGTTCACTCATATTCACCTCACTTTATTTACTTATTGATATTTACAGACTGCATTTGCAGGCCCTTAACATGCATGCCTTGCAGTAAATTAGATTTGGCTCCTGGTGCTGCCAGAAAATGTAGACATTGGGATTTATTATGAGTTTGGCGGTGCGGGAGCGGGACGGTCCCGCTCCTGCACCACCAGATTTATGTAGGAACCGCCTGCCAGAGTTTTCTCTTGTATGGTGGGCCGTTCTTTGGCGTTCCCAGGGTGTTGCCTATAAAATAGGTACCACAATGGGAACGTCAAAGGCAGTACCTGCACAACATGGACTGCTACATGGTGTGCCCCCTGTGTGCATCCACATCGTGTGAGGCACCAGGGGGGTCCTCTAGGGCCCCCTTTGTTTCCGCACCGCCACAATTCTCATGGCGGTCGTGCCACCATGAAAAGTGTGGCAGTGAGGAAACTCGTAATATGCTTGGCGGGTCTGCAGCAGCATCCCCAAGAATATTGCGACCTCAGGACCACTGAGTAACTGCCAGGAAACAGCAGTTGTGTCAGTTCTGGTTGTTCCAGGGCGGCCCAACCCCCCAAGTCGTAAAAAGGTGGTCGGGAGACTGCCACCATAAGTCTGGAGCTCCGTGGACCACCAGACTCCTAATAAGGCCCATTGTGTTTTGTAAGTGTTTATTCACATTCACAAGGAAAGGATAATGCTTACTTCATAAACTGCTCAATACTGGTCATTACAACAGTTCTCTTTCATAAAGCACTTGTTAGGAATATTGGAAAGTGCAACTGGTACAAGAAAGTGATGTAAAGGGTTTCCACCCTGATCTACAAATGTTCACCTCACTCTCTAATGATCTCCAAGTATTGCCTAGGACAATAATAGTTGCATGGAATTCAGAAGCCAAAAATCTCATGCAATTCCAAGAGTGATCACGTATATCTGATAGATAAAAGTGTGTCATAGTAATATTTCAAAAATATTTTTAAATATCTTTCCAACACTATTATTTGAAAGCTCTATCCTAAATCTTCCTTGAGTGACTTGAACCACTTAAGTGTTTATGGAAAAGGACCAAGTAACTTAAATATAGTACTACAAATGTGAACATTTGTATGAGGTGGTATTACAAATTGTATTTTGAATAAATTTCAGGTTCCGGATTTGCTTCACCATTATATTTAAACATTTATTGGTACTTTTTCTGACATTGTTTATCTGAAGTTTTCATTAATACTATGGTAGATATACAATTGTGCAAACTACACTTGATTTTTCAGTTATTAAGTAAGTAACTATCTGATAACCTGCTTGTGGAATCTTAATATGTTAAAAGGTTTACAAAATGTACATTTATGCAATATCACAGCACGTCATGCATACCTTGTTAATGTTCCATTTAAAGCACTGAATGTTTGTCTTATCATGATTGCATCAGTATTTACTTGCATAATTACAAAAGACTGGAATGAATTTAAAAGAATAATGTTCATTATTTGTCATATAGTATTTTGGAATTTGTATAATGTGTATGTTTTAGTGGCCATGTCAGTGGCTTTTTTTAAGAAATAGAATTTGTATTTTTATTGTACCTCACAGTTTTCACGAATGGGCATATATTAAATGGCCATTTATTATCAATTGTTAAATAATGCTAAACGTTTTTGCACATTTCAAGTATTGTTTTCTTTCTTAAGGCTTATGGTGACTGACTCTGAGATTATCAATTGTAATACTTTTGGTATAAATTGTGATGCAGGCATCATATAATTCAGATGCTTTTGTTACCTTGCACTTTGAGGCCATCCATTTCTCTAACAGATCCCTAGACCAGAATGCAATGCCAGACAAGTATCAAGTCTTTATGAAAAAAAGGATATTTTTTCCCTAGTTCTTCACGCAACACAATCAGCACATTCTGTGCAGTATTATTTTGTCATTTTAGCACACCTTAATGTAGTCTGGGCAAAGGTTTGTCTAATTAGTACAAATTTAGGTCATACATCGAACAATCAAGGGACTTATTAACCTTTTAGCTAGAGTCTGCGAGAAGTAACACCACGTTTTGTACCATTTTAAATACATTTTAATCTATATGAGCTAGAAACACATTTTTTGTTGTTGAAATCTGAAAATTACACAGCGGATGGTTGACAAGTATCACAAATCAATAATTAAGTAGAAAAGCCGCAGCTACAGAGTGACATAATTTCACAAACCCTGTATGTAAGGACATCTTTTGCTGGTAAAAGTTTCTTTACATAACCAACAAGACAATGATTTTCCTGCTTTTCTCTTTCTGTTTTACTCATTTTATTAACTAATAGGGCAACGCTCTGCATTAGTGGACTACAAAGGTACATTTAGGCTCGGGGCATCAAGCCTTTTGTCTCTATAGAAAACAATTAGAAGTAAATGCATTTAGATTAAATTGGAAATAAAGTTGTTCATTAAGCTTGAGGGGAACATGTCTTTATTATTGCCCCTAGTATGTACTCCAACATTATCTCATGTAATACTCTGGAGCTAGCCAATGTTTTAACTAGTTATATACGAATGCTGGCTGCAGTGCAATTATACTCTTCTCTAAAATGTTACAATACATGATTAGAAGCAATGTTTTCTGTTTAATCCAAAGCCCTTGCTTAAAATAAATGTTTTTCAATTAAACAGATTTTGGATGTCGTTTTTTCTAATTTAAATTTCTACCAAACAAAAGATTTGAATGCAATGGAAACCTTTTCTTCAAATATTTCTTTCATTAAAATTTGAAGACAGTTATTTGCCTCGCACAAAAGGAAACTTTCTTCTATTGGAACCACATACTGTTTGCTCACAGGTCGTTGGAAGGAAGATGCACAGTTGACATGGAGATGCATATTAGGTAAAATGCGAATGTGCATTTATGTTACTCAAACAAAATTCCGCTATTGCGGAGGAGCGTCGCCCCACTGCCCTACCCAGCAGAGACAACTGAAAAAGAAAATGATAATAAAATGATTTTATTATCATTTTCTTTTTCACTGTTGCCTCTGCTGGATAGCTGAGTTGCGGGGCGGCGCCAGCCATTCTCCAGAGCTTGATGAGGGGGAGTTGTGGGCACTACCAAGTGCTCATAACGGTTTGGCCAGCGGTTTTAGGCCAGCCAAACTGCCATGCGCAGTTAGCATTTGTCCACCCAGCTGTGTTGTTCAACCAGGAGAAAAGCCTCTGGCTCCAAGTCACTGTCTGAGCGGCAAAGCAGGCCTGTCAGACCAATCCCAGCAGTGCCCTCCTGCTGGGAATAGCATTCCCAGTATAAGAGCAGCGCTGGGATTGGCGTCTAGGGCCCTGTGCAGTGTGCCTAAGTCTGGGATTGGGAGAGGAGCAAGACGCAGCGGCAGGCAAGTCTTTATTTATGTATTTATAAATATGTTATTGCCCCTCCTTCACCTCCTTACCACTTCGCATCGTGCTCATCCGCCACTTTCTATCAGTTTTAAAATTTAAATGTGTTTCACTAGAAATGACCACTGTGCCACAGGACTCAATCCATTTCCCCAAAAATTATTGTAATCCTGCCAGGAGTAGATCAGGCTGGGTAAGTATTCCACGTAAATATCACCTCTAAAACATCATCTGACCTTTATATTGTGGTCAAAATAGTGTGACTCCAAAAATATTCAAGGTAAGGACATAATTGTTTTTATTGTTTGAGTATTATTCTTTAAGATTGTTTTTATTATGGTATTTTCCTATACTGTCTGATTTTTCCATGTTAATATTTGGTATTGTGAAAATATTTTTTTCAATAAATATTACTTTTCTTATATATATTTTCTTTCGGGCTGTTGGGTTTAATGGTGGATTAGGTGGGTAGTGTTTTTTAAATTATATATTAAATTATGTTAATTTGCTAATTTTGATAAATTTTCTGTGGTTACTTATTTGTTTAAATGTTCAGTCATTTTTATTTATACATGATATTTTTATTTCCAGTTGTTGGTTTTTATTGGAGATGGGGCAGGTAGATTGTTTTCAATAATTACATATTACTGTTAATTGTTAATTATGTTTTGTCTTTTAATTTCTAATCATGTATTTTGTTATTTCTCTAGCCCTAATTAGGGTTGTGCGTTTATTGGGGTATTCAGTCAGTAGGCTGTCTAATTAAATATTAATGTCAATGGATTAATATATTTTTTTTAATGTTTGACTTGTTATTTCTTTCTTTAAATGTTTTACTGTCTGTTGAGCTATGTAATGCATTTTAACTTTGAATGTGAGTTTCAAAGGAAAATGTGTGGCATGTTTTTTAAATAAACATTTCACATTGCGAATAAGTGACTAATATATCAATTTTTAAATTTCTTTACACTAGCAATTATGTTTTACATTGATAAATAGCATTTGATAAATTTGTATAATCTTATTTTTAAAGGGTTGTGTAGGATTGTGTTATTAAATATATTTTATTAATTTCATATTTATATTTGTTTTATAAAAGTCATGTAAATAATTATTTTAAGGTGTAGAGAGTGTTGTCAATATTTCTTATATGTGAGAATTTGAGGTATATTCTTTATATGAATATTTCTTAATATTAAATCTTTCTCAATATGTTGCATATCTAAAACACTTAAATACTTTTTAAGACATTTTATAATGTGTTAATTATTTTAATGATTTGTAGTTTTTCGTAATGTATATATTTTTTAAATGATAATTCTAATATTTGGTTGTTGTGAATTTGACCCATCCTCCAAATATGTGCTTAATCCCAAATGATTGTTAGACTGGAGTTGAAATAGTAACCTTGACCCTACCGCTCCTCCATTGTATGCATTTTCCCCAATCTTTGACTGAAGTAACAATAGTAATCAATCAATAGTTCATTTGGGACCAAGCCCCATAAAAACATAACAATGAATATATTATAAATATAATATAAATGACTTGGCAATGAAATTCATTTACACCTACCACTAACTAATCTTAGACTCAGGCCCAAAACGGGGAATATGCAAAGCCAAAATGGTAAGAAGAACTAAAGACAACAGTGCCATGATCGGCCATCAGTGGGAGTGGGAGCCCCAACTGTTTCCTACGAATTCCGATAGCATATAGGAATTTGCTCATAGTGGAAACAACCAGTAGACTAGTGTCTGTTTGAAACAATCTTTAGGCAATATAATACTGTCTAATACCCAGGATCAGGCATAGTGGCTAAAGCCAATTTCTTCTAGCTTCGCCACTTCTCAATATTTCTTCGAGGTTTATTCTAAATGTCATTAACTTAGGGGTTGACCACAACCTGATCCAGAAGTAGATCAGTTTGAGGGTAGCTAAATCACCGATTCTCTTCAGTCAAGAATAGGGGGGTTTTGTCCACTCTGAGTTACGCTTGTAATGCAGAGCTCCAGCCAAACTCCACCAACCACCACATGGTGGAGTTTCTTCTCATGCACGGCTCACCGACAGTAAGTTGGCAAGCGCAAGCAAGAATCGACACCCCTTATCATGATTTTGGAGCACTAGGAGGAGATTCAGTGAGATTTTAAAAAACTCTGGCTCTCGCGACCATTTGCAGTGAGAAAGCTGCAGCTCGAGTAGAAAGTCTACTCGAGCAGCAGCAAAGAAGCAGTGCCCTCTGGCCTTGTGGTGCCGTTCGTGCTGATTTTGCAGAGCAGAACAAGCTCCCAGCACTAAAAATCAGAGTGAGCAGCGAGATGTGACGATTTCGGCCCTTTAATGGAATGCTGCAGAATCTTGCAGAGTTTTCATGTAACTCCGCTGAATTCCACAGAGTGAAACTCCACGTGTTTAGCCCACCTCTAGGTAAATATTAATTATTTTAAAAAAAATTATTTGCATGGCAAGGCCTTAGTGTTTGGTGTTCACCAGAATTCTACCACATGTAATGATGCACTTTGCGCTTTGGTATGATACATTTCTAATACTGGTTAAACTGTTTTCCGTGTAGTATCTTATTTGGCAGTAGCCAAAGATCTGTGTGACAGGATTTATCTACTTTTAGTAAAGTGTGCTTTTCAGGACAATGTGTTATGGACGATGATCCCTAAACAATCAATTGATCGAAGTTGTCTATATTTTGCACTTGTTTCCCCGTCATTGTGAAGCAATCTCTATCGGTTTTGTGAGGGTTAAAGATCATGAATTTGGTTTTGGTTATATTCACCTCTAACCCCCAGAAGTTTCAAAACCCAGTGATGCTATTTAATTAGTTCTGCAATCCCATGGGGGTACGTGCCAGCAGGAGCATATCATCAGCAAATGAAAGGGCTCGGATAGGCAAACCTCCTGGTTTTGGTGAATCGTATGTACATCCGATGGCTTTTGACATTGTTCACATGATAAAGTTGGAAAATAAAGTTGGAGTACAAAACACCCTTGACAGATCCCTCTCCTGACAGTAATGCGATCTGTAAGCTCACCTTGGTATCGCCAATGCACCTGAAAATAATTATCCTCAAGAAATCTTATTATGATGTTTAGTAGTTAAGAAGCGGCACGTTTTGACCCCAGGGTAGACCAGAGCTGGTGTCTGGGAAGTCAAAAGCTGCTCTCAAATCAACAAATCCACGTAAAGATGATCTTTAGAAAGCTTCCGGTATTTCCACATGATTGAGTGAAACGAAAGATCTTATCAGTCGTGCTAACTTTCAAGAAGAATTATACTTGAAGGGAGAAAGTATCTGATGGTCAGCCATCCAGTCCTGTAGTGTATCTATTATTTTGTGGCAAAAGAATTTCTACCATATTGTTGATAAGGCTAATAGGGCATTACTACTCTATTACTCTCCCCTTTTCCCTCCCTGACAATATGGATAATTTCCGATGCATACCAGGAATCTGGGAGGGTTTCTGCAACCATAATCCTATTGGACAATATGTTGATATAAGGGCTCAAACTGCGATCTCAGAGCAATACAAGTTTCCAGGTACCTTGTAGAGTCAGGCTCCTTTCTGTTTTTTAAATATTCTATGGCTCTGGTTCTTTCTTCCAAGGTGAAGCTAATAGAGACTTTAGGTCATATCTTTTGGATTTGTTATGCAGTGTAGGGCATAGAGCAAATCACCTTGTTGTGCTCCACTGCCTGACAGGGAAAGGGCAGGAATGCGATGAGGAGAAATAAATACATTTTTTCTCGTTTCACCTCTCCTGGGAAGGCATATCTTTAGTGGTGCAATCCCAGGATTGCTAGTTCTGGTAAATCTAGAAATACATTAAAAAAAAGATTTATGAAGTCACTCGGGCCACGCTAGCTGGCCTTGCGTGGCTTTATTAATCTCATTTTTGAGTTGTGTTACAAGGCAACAGGGCTCATAGATATGACCCTTTATTAATAGACCAGTGGCCAGTTTGTGCAAAGGAGATATCTGCAGTTATGGAAGGGGCATATGGGAGTAAACCTTAGGGCTGTCATGACTGGTATATAATTAATTGAAGTGTTTTCCCAAACGTGGTTGTAGAAAATGCTGTAGAGGGCTAGAAGACACGAGGCTACTATTGGCGTTTATTTTTCAAAAAGCAAATGCATTTCTTTTATAACTCTTTTTATTTAGCAGTTGTTCAGTTCACAGCTGTTCTGTATGAATGAAAAGCACATACTATAAGCCACTCGCAGGAGGCATTAACATTTCTATTTTTTCCCATAGTGGTCGGCTTCAGTTTTAAAAGTCTGCATGCAGGAGCCCTTTGTTGATCGTGACCACATCTATTTAGGGCTTGTAGGAGACGACTCCTTCTGCACTCCGGGCTGTCCCACTCACTCAGCGTGTTGTCTGGGAACCGCGTATTTGCCCATCCTGTTAGTCTGCATCAGCATCTGTCCCTTGGGCTTTACCATGGCTCCGTGTTCCAGTATCTTTCCGTTGAACAGGGCCAGCCACTGTCCTATCCGTACCTGGATGCACACCAGGGGTGGTGTGTCAGTGCCCGTCTCGGTTGTGTATCCTCCTACTACAAAGATCTCTAAGCGTTGTGGTCTCCACTAAGTAGATTTCGTTGGGTCCCTCCAATTGCCCCCCCTCGGGTGGGGGTTGCCCCCAGGCTCCCCATGCCTCCCCCAAGCACTAGGCATGGCGGCTGGGGCTGGGAGAATTCATGGTAGGTAGCCATGAGGTCTCCCAAGAGGCACCCCAAACCTGCGCCACTGCATCTTCTCAGAGCACCAGGAGATCTCAGCCATGCAAAAACATTGGGTGGACGAGAAAGAGGGGGGCACTCCACAGCCCCTGCTCAGCCAAATTAGTCACCAACAAAAGGTCAGCGTCCCAGAGGAGGTAAAGAGAGAGAAACAGAGAGGCCAAACCGCACACATCAAGCAGGATCTGATGGGCCCTTCAGGCTCCTCACCATGTTTTGGTTGCTGCCCTCTTAGCAACCGCCAGTTTTGGTCGAGGTGCCTGCTGCAGTAACCCCAGCCCCAGCCCGTGCTCTCCTGCAACCAGGGGAAGGGGCGGACGCCTCCACCTCCCTTGCAGGACACTAAGGGCAGTTGGCCCTCTGCCGGGCAGTAATCAGCTCTGGCCTGCAGGTCTGCATGGAGACCAGCAGGAGAGACGCCCCCACCGTGGCCCGCACACCCGGTAGAAGTCTGCCACTCACCACTTCTTACTCTGGTATCGGAGGCCGTCAGCCGGTCTTGGCCTCGGCTGCGTGCTCTCCTGTAGAGGGGGCGTGTCAAGACCAAGTCTCACATGGTGCGAAGCAGTGGTGAGTTGACTCATCTTTCTGGCAGCATCAGGACCCCCACACATGCCCTTTCACCCCAAGTGGCACTCTCGCTCCTAGACTATGGGGAAGGCATAGTCACCCCCTCACCTCCTTCCAGCACACAGCCCAGACTTCTGGCAAGCCTCTCTGAGTCCTGCAACGCCTCCGGTCTGCCTTCTCGCCGTGTCCAGGGCCAACCGCGTGTTGCCTCCCATAGAGCTCCTAGTGCCAAGGAGCGCTGAATTTCAACTGCCGGGGGCATGCCAGAAACCCCCGGGGTCATATTTGGGCACTGTGGCACTTCTGGACGACAACTGTCTAACAACCAACACTAAACACCCATCAAGGATGACCCCATGACACGTCTCAACACACACATAACATCAATGGTGTTTACAGCAGAGACACAGGGGGATCAGCAAGAAAGAGATGGAATTCTGGATCATTGACCACCGCAAGATACAGTACTTTTATACCCTCCCAAAGATTCACAAGGGAATAAGACCTCCCTCGGGTAGGCCTATAGTGTTAGGGATAGGGTCCATACTGGAACCACTGTCCCAGTTCTGCGAACACTTCCTTCAACCACTGGTAGTGAAAACTCCCTCATTCCTGAAGGACACGACAGCGGTCCTCAACCTTCTAGAGGGCCTTGGTATGTACTCCCCGGTCAATCTATTTATTACCTGAGATGTGAAGGCTCTCTATACAAACATTCCTCAAGACTCCACTCTGGAAGGGGTAGAATCCGTCCTTAGGAAAGAGGATTGGACCTCACCCACACCCATCAGTTTTATCATGGAGTGTGCTACCCTTGCGCTAAAAGAGAACTACTTCCAATTTGAGGACCAACTTTACCACCAGACGCAGGGTACCTCTATGGGTAGCACCTTCACCCCAAGTCTGGCATGTCTGTACATGACAGACTTCTAGAGTAAGCACATAGAGGGTGACACCAACCCCTACAGAGACATCTTATTGTGGCGGAGGTATATCGATGATATAATTATCCTGTGGCAAGGCACCAACGACTCCTGCACCGAATTCTGTACATGGGTGAACACACTTGACCAGTTCCTTAAGTTCAGTAGGACCACTTCTACTACTGATAAACCATTTCTGGACTTAACGATAGTACTCAATGAAGGAAAACTTACCACCAGAACATACAAAAACCTACTGACAGTAACAGCTTACTTAGGTACAACAGCCACCACCCCAAACACCTACAGAACAACCTCCCTTTTGGTCAGTTTCTGCACTTACACCGTAAATGTAGTGATGAGAGAGACAACAAACAACAAGCAGAATCCCTCAGCTCTGATCTTGTGGCCCGTAACTACACTAGGAATGTGATACAGAAAGCCAACAAAAGAGCTAGGAATAATCACAGGGAAGCATAATTGGAATCACGAGAATGTATATCCAATGATGTCATCACCTGTGTCACATCCTTCACTCCCAAGTCCAATAACATCCAAAAGATCATAAAGAAACACTGGTCCACCCTTATCACTGGGGACATGTCACCAGCCACCCCCCTCTTCGCCTTCAAGCAAACTGCCAACATTAAGGACATGGTCGTTCACACCAGACCACTCCCTGCACCTAACATACATCAGCAACAACTATGGGGTCTCCCTCCCGTGTCTGGACACTACCCATGCGGGTCATGCAGTGTTTTTGCCTTCACACGTCACTCCAAACAGGTAGACCTAGGAACTGATGCGTGAGTACAGAGAACCCATACCAATTGTAACACAAGTAACTGTGTGTACATGATCACATGCCCCTTCCAGAAACGTTACATTGGTAGGACCACACGGGCAATCAAATTAAGGATAACTGAACACAGTAGATGTAAGATGTAAGAAAAGCATGACAAGAATGCTAACACGCTAGTTCACAGTTCAAAGTTTATTGTGTGATTACTTAAAATCATTACAATTTGCAGGGAATAGAAATTTTCATGACATGATCAGCAAAATAGCCACCGGACCATAACAATTATATTCACGAGGAAGTAACAAACAACATACAATTTATAAAAATACGTATAGTATAAAAAATAAGTGATGCACGTGTAGGTCTTATGCTAAAGTGCAAAGTGCTGTGCCACAAGCATGTGTTCTTCTAAGTACAAATATCATTATGATTACAATGATTCTTATGCCTATCTATGTTTAAAAGCTTTAAAACAGGAAGGCCAGTGCATTTGAATGAAATTAAAAAATATTTGTCTTGCTTCAAAATCCTGCTGTAAGTTTTTTTCCAGTTGTGAATTTGAAAGGAAGTGGAAACTTGGCTGGTAAATTCAATCTCTTTATTTGTGTAAGAGAGAGATCCAGAGTAAACGACCGGCCAGAGCAACATCAAAGAACAACTGCTGTTCTGACCATTTCACATGCCACCATTCTAGTATGGAACAATGGTAGTGGTGGCATGTGCTAACATTCAAAGGAAAACTTGTATTTAAAGATACACCAACATCATAGTGTCAATGTACAGAACCCAACACATATTCCCCCTTAACCCCTTCGCTGCGGCGCGAATTCCGCCGCAGCGCTGGGGGGGTTTGGGGGCAGCACGGTGGCGTGGTGCTCAAGACGGAACCGCGCCGTCATGAGTCACGGGCGAGCTGTGCTCATGACGGCGTGGTTCCGTCACGACTCCGCCCACTCTCTAATTCGCCCGCACAGGCGGGGAATTCGAGCCGCGTGGGAGGAGCGGCCGCTCCATGATGGAACCACTCCGTCATGAGCACACGGTGCCCGTGGCTCATGACGGCGTGGTTCCGTCAAGGGCACACAAGGGGTTAAACAAAACAATAACAAAAACAAAACAAACAAAACAAAAATATATATATATACATGTGAAAAGAACAATGATACAAGAGATACATATCATTTCACAGCGTTAAGATTTGACATAATCCTTCAACCAAATGGGAGGTTTCCTCTCCCTTGCAGAAAATCTGGAATTGGGTTCATCCTGCACAGAACCGGGAACACTGTGAGAAAATGAATCCACACAAGTGCTACCTGGTAAACTTTGTTTAGATAATCTCTCCATATTCCACCATTTGCCATCACATAATCTAACTGATCTATTCCTTATACATGTGATTTGCATGGGACATGAAAACTTTGAATTACCTTTCGTAATGAAACCGGGTAGTCTTACCTTGACCCAGTCGCCTACTTTAAAAGCAAATTGTTTCCTTCCTTTGCGATTATCAGCCTTCACCAAATCGTGATCAACCTTGGGAACACTCAGATCACGCATCCATGGTCTGACCAACTTAGACAAAGCCGATCTGCCCTTTAATAGTGTAAAGGGGGAAACTTTAGTTACAGCATTTGGTGTGGTACGCAAAGCCCACAGCAAGTTAGAAAGCTCTTTCTTCAAGTCTAAACCATTGACCACCGACAGCTGAATGCTATCCTTAATAACCCTATTGCAGCGCTCCACTAAACCATTACTGCGGGGTGATATAAAGAAGTGGCAATGTGTTTGACACCCCAATGCGACAAAAACTCCTGAAACTCTTTAGACACAAATTGTACCCCATTATCGGTGAGAAGTTTGGGGCACCTTCCTTTAAAAACAGACTGGAGAAAATTGACAACCTCCGCAGTAGTCGCAGACTTTACACATTTTACCTCAGGCCATCTGGAACCATAGTCTACCAACACCAAACCATACCTGCTCCTTTCATCCAACACCAACATGGGACCAATAATATCTAAGGCTTATTTCACCCAAGGTTTGTCAGAAATGGAAATGGCTTCGGTGGGACTAGGAAAAGTAACCGGATACTTGTCACTGGTGGCACATGAAATACAATCTCTCACAAAATGTTCAACAGAATGATCCATACCAGGCCACCAGAATACTTCTCTAAGTCTTCTCTTCATCGCTCTTATGCCTATCTGGCCCTCATGAGCAAGTATCAAAATCTTATTCTGAAGAGACACTGGTACTACCAACAAATCAACTCTCTTGAGAATGCCAGATTGCAGATTCAATTCAGGGAAAACATGTTTAAAAGAAGCTACATCTTCATGTTTTGGCAACCAACCTTTACCTAACATTGATATTACCTCTTGTAACAAGATATCCTGCTGAACAGAAGATTTCCACTCCTGTTCCGAGATGCCGGAAAAATTAGAATCCATTAACGAGGCAACAACACAAAATTCCTCCTCAATTTGTTCACCAGGTTGTTCATATGCTAAAGGACGTCTGGACAATCAGTCCGCAAAAATATTCTTAACACCAGGAATGTATTCTAAATGAAAATGAAACTCCATTAACCTATAATGCCACGTGGCAATACGGGGAGTCGCATTACCAGCTCCTTTGGTAGTGAACAAGTTAAGCAAAGGCTTTTGATCCATTCGAATGGTAAATTCAGAACCCCATAAATATAGTCTGAAATGGTTCACCCCCCCACCAACAGGCTAAGGCTTCACGCTCCACAACAGAATAAGTGGACTCCGCCCCTCTCAAAGTGCGGGAAGCAAAAGCCACAACCTCCTCCTTTCCCTCTCTGATTTGTAAAAGAACAGCTCCCAAACCAGACTGGCTGGTATCAGTGACTACTATGGATCTGTCGCGTGTGTCAAACGGTTGTACGCGAATGGCCTTGCTTAGTTCTAATTTAATGGACTGGAATTCTTTCTCTAAATCAGATGACCCAAAAAATTGCTGGTTCTTCTTCATGAGTAGTCTTAAATTGTGTGTTTTGCTGCTACAATTGGGAACGAATCTGGCATAAAATTCTAACATGCCAAAAAATGATCTAAGTTGATATTTGTTCTGTGGAGTAAGAAAAGATTTTATGGCAAAAGCAAATCCTCCTTAGGTTCCACTCCTTTAGCTGAAAGCTTGTAACCCAGGTAATTTACTTCATTAACAGCAAATTTGCATTTCTCAGCCTTTAAAGTTGCGCCACGGTCAGTTAAAATGGATAACACAATAGCTAAAGTCTTATCATGAGACTCAATGTCTTTACCATGAACCAAAATGTCGTCCTGGAAACATTTTACATTTGGTACATTGACAAACATGGATTCCATTCCCCTTTGGAATACAGCAGAGGCTGATGCCAAACCGAAAGACATTCTTTTGAACCTATATGCACCAACAGGAGTGACAAAAGACTTGAGATGGCGACAGTCTTTTTTAAGGGTAATTTGGTGATAAGCTGATGACATGTTGTAGTGTTTTGCTTTAACTTAGAATTCTTGAGCCCACTATGTTCTGGACTCAAGAATTCTAAGTGGAATATGGGGGTTTGAATATGTGACTGTTGTAACCTGAAGGAGCTGAAGGAGCCGGCTGCTGCGCAGCATTCAATTGTCAATAAAGACATAATTACTTTACTTCATCGTGTCTCGACTTGATCACTACAGAAATGGCAACGATCTGGTGAATTGGATGCTGCAGAACCCACAACGTGTCAAGAAACAAAAAAAAAAAGAAAGAAAAATCGGAAGCAAGCTTAAGAGTCCGATGTAAGAGGCTAGCAGCAGCGAGTTCGAAGGAAGAAGCAAGCAGCAGCGAAGTTTACCTTAAAAAGCATCACCGCAGAGGTATCGAGTGATTTTGCTGGAGGTTTGCGATCGCCGTGGTCCGTCACGCAAAGGATAAGAGTTCGAGTTCTGTACACGAGAACGTATCCGAGAAAGGAAGTGCGTGAAAAGGAGGCGTCATTGTCATCGCCACACAGCGTAGGAATCTGCTGACGGAAATATCCTGCGGACAAAGGAAAACGAAGAAACGAAGGTCGCAATGGATTCAGCGGACTTGGTCTTTTAAGATGAACGCTGCGCAAGTATTGCCTGGTTGTGGCTGATTTTTTTATTGTTGAAGGAAAAAATACATTTAATTGTTGTGTGCAGAACGGTCACACGCATACTAGTAAGAAGTTCTCATTGTGTACACAGCACGCCTGTACTGGGGTGTCCGGTGTAGTGGACAGTATTTGAATGTACCTCAGATGAAGAGAAAACGTCTAAAGCCGGAGAGTGTCCCATAAGGAGATACGACATCGTAAATTTCCAAATATTGTTCGCAGTTTCTCTGGCATGTGCATCTTGTATTAAGACTCGTACAGTTTTGCTTACTCTTGCAGAAAAGAATGGGCTGGAAGTCAAATATAGACAATATATTCATCGTGTAATTCCACACTTCCAGTTAGATAATTGTACTGTAGAAAGCAACAGTGAGACAGGATTTCAAATGTGTAATCTCACATTTGCAGCAAGTAACTAGTGAGACAATGACCAATTAAGGGTGAAAGTTATGAGAGTGTGTTTTGAATAACATCGTAATTGTTTTTCTATTTGGGTTACGTTTAGTTCCTGTTAGGCACAAACAAAAATGCAATCTGTTTCTCCTCCTCCAGCTTTTCTGGAAACACCTGGGGATCCGCCCATTTCGTGGAAGAAATGGTATGATGCATTTTTAACATATATTGGTGCCATTGGTGGGTCACGGTATAGAGCAGAAAGGAAAAAATGTCTTTTATTGAATGTATTGGGATTTGAAGGGAGAGAAATTTTTAAACATTTGCCACCTTTAATACGTGTAGGTGGTGAGGAAGGAGACATGGATGAGTTTCAAGAGACAGTAAAAAAATTAGAGTTACGTTTTGACATTCAACCCAGTTTGGTGGTAGAAAGGCATACATTTTTAAAAAGAGAACAGAAAATAGGCGAAAAAGTAGAAGATTTTATTTCTCCCTTACGTGTTCTTAGTGCTGAGTGTCAATATGAAGCATTCAGAGATCAATTGATAAGAGATCAGTTTATTTGTAAGTGCAACGATAAAAGTATACAACACAAGCGGAAAGGAGGAAGAATGTGTTAATGTAGTAAAAACAAAGGAAAATAAGTACGCAAATGCATATCGTGGGGAAAATAAGTTTTTTAAACCAACAAATTTTTGTTTTAAGTGTGGAAATGCTCCACATTTTAGATCTGGACGTGCTTGTCCTGCTAGAAGTGTAACTTGTAGGGCGTGTGGGAAGTTAGGTCATTTTGCTAAGGTTTGCCAAAATGTGAAGAGGAGCTATTCATCTGCACAAGATGGAAGGATGAGCAGTGGTGTTCCATTTTCTTCTGCAAATTCCTCTGTTGCAAATATTTCGTTGTGTGAATCAAAGTGTGATGAACTGGGTAAATCCAAGATGATTTGAGAGACATGGTGGTTGTGGTTGTAGATGTGAGTCGAGTTTGTAGTGTACAAGATGAATGTGTTGATCCGTACGTGGATATGGATATTGGTGGTAACAATGTTTGTCTTTTGGTTGATTCTGGAGCGAGGATAACTATGGTTACTCAAGAAAAGTTTAAAGAAGTTTGGGGAGTGCGTTCACTATTTCCTCCAGATAGATCGCCTGTCTCTTATGAAGGGAGAACCATTGAACTGGCAGGTTATTTTGAGGAATATTTAACTTTCAGAGGAAGGAGGATTTTTGGGAAGATTTAGGTGGCCACCAAGGGGTTGAACATTCTTGGATGGTTCCATCATGGTTTATTCAAAATGGTTTTGAGACCAGGAACGAAAGATCAAGTTTCCATTCTTCGTGTTGATGATTTTGTTGACTCCTTATCTGAACATTTTCCTGACGTTTTTGGCAATAAACTTGGATGTGTCAGGGGGTTTATGCATACCATTAAGGTGAAAGAGGGTGCCATTCCAGTTAAACATCGGCTAAGGAATGTACCATTTAGTGTCAGAAGTCAACTTGAACAGGAGATTTCTGGTCTTTGTAAGAAGGGGATTATTGAACCAGTTGAATCTTCTATCTGGCTTTCTCCGTTAGTGGTCGCTAAGAAGAAAAATGGCGAGATTCGTGTTTGCATTGACTTACGCAGTTTGAATAGAAATATCTGGATAGATTCTCATCCTCTTCCTAATATCCCAGAGATGCTGTCTTTAATCAGTGGGTCGAAGTGGTTCAGTAAGTTAGACCTAGCGTCAGCATATCATCAGGTCGTTCTTGATCCGGCTTCAAGGCATTTGACTGCTTTTGTTTCGCCCATAGGAACTTTTCAATACTGTAGGATGCCGTTCGGTTTGGCTTCTGCCGCGGCAGTGTTTCAAAGGATCATGTCCAATCTACTTAAGGGGATCAAAGGGGTGATTGTATTTCAGGACGATGTTTTGGTACATGGTGAAACATGTGAGTCACATGATGAGACCATGTATTGTGTCTTAGAGGCTTTGCGCGAAGGAGGTGTTGTGTTAAAAAAAGAGAAATGTGTCTTCAAGGTGAAGAAGATTGAATACTTAGGACATGTGCTGTCAGAACAAGGGGTTGAACCAAGACCAGGTTTGGTTAAGGCGATAGTGGATTCATCTCCTCCTGTGGATAAGGCTGGACTTAAATCGTTCATTGGGTTGTGTGAGTTTTATTCGCGTTTTGTTCCTGGATATGCGACAAAGTGTCAACCGTTGTCTAACATGCTCAAGAAAAATGTTCCATTTAAATGGAACATTGAATGTGAAGAAATTTTTAAATGGGTCAAAATGAGCTCATCAGTCCAAGAGTTCTCAAACCTTTCAGTCCGGATATTCCTTGCATTATCACTGTTGATGCTAGTGGTTTGGGTTTGGGAGCTGTTCTCACGCAAATAGTGAATGGAGTTGAGCATACTATTTGGTTTGCATCGAGAGTTTTGCGTGGGTCTGAACTCAATTTTTCGGTAATTGAAAAGGAACTGCTTGCATGTTGGTGGGCAATTCGGAAGTTTAATCCATATATTTGGGGCAGACATTTTAAGCTAAGGACTGATCATAGTCCGCTTGTTTCAATTTTGTCTGGAGATAAGATCAAAGAGCATACGCCCAGGATAGCACGTTTTTCTACCAAATTATTGCAATATAATTTTGAAGTCAGTCACATTCAAGGTTCTAGGAATATTTGTGCTGATTATTTTTCTAGGTATCCTGTTGAATCAAAGCTGGATGTGGAGGATGAGGATGAAGAGGAGTGTTTTGTGGCCTCTGTAGGTTTAGATGAGATGTGTGCTGTGAGTGAAGTTGAATGGAGAGATTCTCTGTCTAAGGATACATTATTGGGCGATGTCATCAGATGTGTAAAGGAATGTTGGCCTAGAGAAAAGAATGTAAAATTTGCTCTTCAAACTTTTGTAAAAGTTGCTCCTGAACTCTCAATAGAGGATGGTTTACTTGTACGTGGAGATAGGTTGGTCCCTCCTGGCATGTTAAGAGCGAGGTTGATGCAGGGAGCTCATGAAGGCCATTTGGGTAGAACCCTCACGAAGAGAAGACTTCGTGAACGTTTCTGGTGGCCACAGATGGACAATGATGTGGATTTGTTTGTAGGGGGGTGTGTAATTTGTTCCGGTTCGGATAAGAGTTTAAAAGTCCATACTCCGCCTTTGCAGCCTATCGTTCTACCAAACAAACCTTGGGAAAAGATAGGAATAGATTTGGTTGGACCATTTAATTTGCTTCCTAGAAATTCAAAATTTGCGATTGTTGTTATTGATTATTATTCTAAATGGCCCGAGGTACGTTTCATTGATGAACCTAATTCAAAGAATATCATTGACTTTTTGAAGGATATTTTTCTCCGTAAGGGGTTTCCATCCACAATTGTGAGTGATAATGGTGTACAATTCACTAGTCAAGAGTTTGAATCCTTTTTGCATCAGGGTAGCATTGCACATGCTAGGAGTGCACTTTATCATCCTCAAACCAATGGTTTGGTGGAGAGGATGAATAGAGTTCTCAAAAATTGTGTTCAGTGGGCTTTGGCAGGTGGATGCAACGTACAAAATGCTGTAAGATCAATGTTGTGGTTTTATCGCACAACTCCGCATTCTTCCACAAAGGTTTCTCCTTATGAGCTTCTAAGAGGAAGGAAGCCTTGTTCTAAAGTTTGTCCAGGATGGATGTCTAAATGGGTAAAGTTGGATTCTATAAGTGATGTGGATGGTGTTGTGAGAGAAAATGTTGTCAAAGCACAGTTACGTCAGAAGACATATTTTTATGCAAGGAAAAGATCTGTTGATCAGCCTTTGGTTGTCGTAGATGTTGTACGTATAAAGATTCCTATGCATTCTAGGAAAGGAAATTCTAAATTTTCCGAGCCTTTCACTGTTGATAGAGTTTTCAAGAATGCAGTGAGAGTGAATTCAAAAAACTGGTGGAATGTTTCAAGGGTAGTGAAAGTAAATCCGAGTGTTAGAAAAAATTTGTGTGATAATGACAGGGCAGCTTTGTGTGATAAAAACAGGGCAGCTTTGTCGGATGTGAAAGACTTACGCAGGAGTTCTAGACAACGCTTTCTTCCTGCTAGGTTTCGTTAGTTGTCTTTATTCTTGCTTTAATGTATTATTCACATGTTTGGTTAATTATTGTTTTTTCTCTGTTTTGTAAGGGAGAGGATAATGTAGTGTTTTGCTTTAACTTAGAATTCTTGAGCCCACTATGTTCTGGACTCAAGAATTCTAAGTGGAATGTGGGGGTTTGAATATGTGACTGTTGTAACCTGGAGGAGCTGAAGGAGCCGGCTGCTGCGCAGCATTCAATTGTCAATAAAGACATAATTACTTTACTTCATCGTGTCTCGACTTGATCACTACACATGTCTAATGTAGTGATCACTTTAGCATCTTCGAGAGAACTCAACATTTCAGTAATATTAGGAAGGAGATGCCTGTCCACCCATGTTTTGTCATTTAAATCTCTTAAATCTATGCGCATTCTAAGCGTCCCATTGGGTTTCCTGGCTAAAACCACTGGAGAAAGCCATTCTGAGCTCTCTATGGGCTCAATGATGCCTTGATTGCAAAGGGATTCAAGTTCTTGGGATAATTCCTTCCTGATGGCCAATGGAACCCATCTGACTTTATGCACAATGGGTTGGACTCCTTGCTTAAGTATGATTTGATGCGAACAACTTTTAATTTTACCCAAAGTACCACTGAACACAGATGGAAAGGAAGTTTTCCAATTATGGGAATCTATAATACAAACCGACGTAAAGTGATCCCTAAGTAACACCTACTCGGGACTGCTGGGATCCAAGATGATTCCCAAATTTTTCTGTTCCAACCAGCCAAGAGAAGATCGATCTTCAGCCACATAGACAGTGGCAGAAGTGGTATGATCTTTAAACGTTAAGGTACAATCAAATTCACCCAAAACTTGAACAGGTTTACCACCATATGCTACAGGTTTAATCAGAGACTTTCTCAAAGGAATATCAGTTAATTTGCACCACTCTTCAGGACCGATTAATGTGAAAAAAGAACCTGAGTCAGCCATCATAGAAATGTAATTGCTATTAACTCCAACCTGGCAATAGGGCCTCTTTACACTAGAATGTTGAAGTATTAATATTTGAGACACATTCTCAGGAATTCTGGGATTGGGAGGTGTAGATAAAATGTTTTGAGATACTTTGATACATATTTCATCAGACACATTTTCAGGAAAACTGGATTTGGGAGGTGTAGACAAAATGTTTTGAGGTGCTGTGACAAGAACCTCATTAGCAATGGATAACATCATGACTTCATTATTATCCTCACTGTCAGAATCAGGGTCTACTTCAGATTTGGCTAACACAGAGAGAACCTTTTTTGATGCAGGTTTAGAATTGGAATTGCTGGGTTTAGATTTGCACACCTTAGAGAAATGGCCTTTCTTTTTGCATTTAACACAAAACTTATCTAAAGCAGGACAAAAAGGAGCATTTCCTAAATGATTCCTACTACCACACCTATAACATTCTAGTGGCTTGCGTTTGTCATACCTAGCTTCCTTCTTGACAGCAACTTTGTCAACAGCAAGAGCATGTACTTTGGTTTCCAAAGAAATTTGGTCCATGTACGTTGCTGTTGATTCAATATTTTTGGCTATCTCTAAAGCTTTATCCGAAGTTAAGTCTTGTGTAGTTAATAATTTCTCTTGAATCTTTTTACTGTCAGTTTTTTCAACTAATTGATCTCTCAACATTTCATCATGAAAGGTTTTATAGTCGCAAGTGGATGCTAATACCCTTAGGTCAGTTATGAACGTTTCAACAGGTTCGCCAGGTAACTGTTTTCTCATATAAAGCTTGTGCCTTTCCATAATGATATTACTCTTTTTCTTAAATCTAGCGTCCAACATCTATATGGCTGAAGCAAATTCATCTATAGCTCCACCTTCACCCAAAACTACAGTAGTAGGTAAATGTTTTAAAACTTTCCTTCCTTCTGTACCTAAAGAGTGACGAAGTAAGGCAAATTTCTTCTGTGTAAAAACTTCCACTTCAATGGCTTCTAGATAATCCTTGAAATCTTCTCACCACAACTCCCATTCTATAGGAGGATTTCCAGGAGTTGTGAGGAAAGGGGACGGTGGAAGTACAGATTGTTGCATTCTAACAACCTGGTACACGAAAATACAAAACTATAACAGTAACACACCTTGTTAATGGTTTAAATGAAATATTAATAATAAACTTGGCTCACATGCACACGTAAATAATAACTACTAAATAGTATACAAGTTGAAAAGTGTGCACATCACCGAAATGCACAGAAATGAAATAATGTTTATCGATGAAATTAATAAATGTCCAGTGAAAAAGGTGAGCGCATCACCGTGATGCGCATTCATCCGATAATGTGAAGTTTAAAAGATGAAAACACACAATGTCAACTAAAGAAATGAGCTGTATGTATTAATGAACTGTGGAAAATGCGGAAACTTTGAAAAAATGAGCAGGTTGTAAAGTCTAATTAAAGCTGTGCGCATCAGCAATCTGCCAATCAGCTGTGCGCGAGTGAAAGATAAACGTGATGTAGAAATAATCGGGCCAGTTGCTAGGAAACCCAAATAACACGTTTTAAAATGGCCATCAGATACGTAGAAACGTGGTGTAGAGACGACGTCAGGCAGGCCAGGCAAGTAGAAAATGGACAAATCCTTGCTTCCTTCAACAGTTGCCAGGAGACACCCGAAACAATGTTGCCAAGAGCACCAACTACATGATAACGTAGCATAGAAGCGGCGTCAAGGAGAACCGGCAAAGTAGCTGTGACGAAATCCCTGAGTGCAAACACGTACACGAGCTCCTGCGCGTGAGGCAGCATGTGACTGCAAACAGACACGCAGCAGGGATTCAGCCAAAAAGAAAAGCAGAAGAAACAGGAGAATCCTACTGGAGAGTGCCGAGCTCCAGCATCCATCGAAACGCGGTGGCAGTCACAAAATGGAGAGAACCAATAAATTGCAGAAAGGTCTCCCCAGAAAACACAAGTGCTGCTCAAATTTCGGAACAAACGTCGGACCGGAATAAGCCCAAAACAGCCAAACAATCAGGAAGTAGAAACGCTGTCAGGGAACATCACGATGCAGATGAAGCGCCGTAAGCAGCAAACAGGGAGAACACGAACAGGTCGTGGAAAGTTCTCCTCGGCAATCAGGATGCTTCCAGCTGGTCCAAGGTCCAGATCCAGTCGTCGCCAGTGAAAGGAAGTGGAAACTTGGCTGGTAAGTTCAATCTTTTATTTGTATAAGAGAGAGATCCAGAGTAAACGACCGGCTAGAGCAACAGCAAAGTGCAACTGCTGTTCTGACCATTCCACATGCCACCATTCTAGTGGTAGTGGTGGCATGAGCTAACATTCAAAGGAAAACTTGTATTTAAAGATACACCAACATCATACTGCCAATGTACAGAACTCAACTGAATTGTACCGGGGACCCTTGGTTTTGTAGACGCATAAAGTGCAACAGTGTTTGGTCTAAAACCCATTCTAGACGCTGATCTTTCGGCTTACTCTCTGTTATTCTTAAAGTCTGCTTGTCGGAGGAGTTTCCTCAATTCAGCAAAATATTTTATGCCCCGACAGGACAAGATTATTGAGGAGCCTATCATCCAGCTAATCATGGCTTGCCTGCATGTGCGAATGTTTTACTCATTAAAAATAGGTTTTAAAAGCGATTTCCTCAAGTCCTTAACTGCCGGGCAAGCACACAACCAGTGAGTTATTGTTTCATTGGGATAGCCACATAATCGGCAGTGTGAAGCGTGTTGATTGCCTTTCCACGATGGCTGTAGGTCCTTTGAGTCATGCATAGATGAATAAAGATCTTTTTTATGGCGATACTAAAATGGGCTTGAGGCTTTTTCTGTATATAGGAGTTAATCACTGTCCACGCATGACGTCGTTTGGACAGTGTACTTTTGTCTTGCTAGACGGGTTTCTTCTTTGCAGAATCATTGCTGGACCTGTTAAAGTTTGCCTTTCCTACCATACTGTCCCATACTGAGTGGATATCAAGTTCGACCAAGGATATTCTTAGGTAAGCTCCCATGTGTTAGATGTTTCTTGGTCCATCTAGACTTTGATCTCTTTCCTGCATAGACTGTTCAATGTGCCGGGCTCTGATGATCGAAATTTATGGCACAGCTTCGCGAATTAATTCATGCCTCAAAATCTCTGGTTCTGGAGGCCGAATTCCAGCCGTAACTATGCTGCGGATGCAGACTTCGAGGGATTAAAAATGGCCTTGTAAACCCTGGTCTGGAGCTTGTTTAATAATTCTGACTCCTTTCCACACCATGTCTCTAGACCATACAACAGGGTGGGCATAGTTTGAGCTGCCATAACTTTTAAGAGGTGTTGTAGGCCGGACAGCCCAGTTTTTTGTTCAACAGTCTGTAGGCGAAGATTAGTGATTGGGCTTTAGCTCTTAGGTCCAATTTTTGGTACTTGTGGGTCATTCCCCGCCCCAGTTTTATGCCAAGATATTTATAAGATGCTTTTTCTTCGAATGGTACCCCATTAACATGCAATTTGATAAGGTTTTTTTGATCCACTAGGCGAACAACCTTGGTTTTCTTTCTGTTCAACTCGAGGTTTTCCTGGTCGAGGTAAATTGCTAAGTTATTTATTGCTCTTTGCAGGCCAATCGGGCTTTGACTCAACACCACAATGTCATCTGCGTACTGTAAAAAAAGGAAATGGCTCTTTGGCCAAGTTTGGCGGATGACATTTAGCTGATTGCATGCAATTTGTTATACCCGCAAGAAGCAGATTAAATAGGCCCGGTGCCAGTACGCAGCCTTGTTTTAGGCCGTGCTGTGTTTTTATACTGGCTGTTACTCTACTCCCGTCGCCTAGTTTCACTCTTGCCCAGGTTTTGCTGTGTAGGGCGATCATTGCACCCGATAATTTAACCCCAAGGTTTTTAGTTTTTCCCAAAGTCGGTTTCTGGTCACTCTATCGAATGCTGATTTCAGGTCGATGAAGCATGCGTATAATTGGGTTTTTCTTTTTGCTGCCGTTTCTGTTAGAAGTGTCAGGATTGCCAGATTTGTGGTGATTCCCATCCCTGGCCTAAAACCTGTTTGAAACTTTAGAATTATGCTCTTTTCATCTATCCAATCTTGAAGATGGACTAGGAGACATGATGCGTACAATTTGGCCTCTATGTCGATCAAGGATATTAATCTGTAGTTTTCTGGATTAATATGGTTTCCTTGTTTAAAAATTGGATGAATTATGTTCCCTTTCCAGGAGTTGGGGACCTTGTTCTGTCTATAGGCGTTAGATAGTCTGCCCAAAAATCTGGTGCTCGTTTGAAAAGCGCGTTGGGGAGCCCGTTGGGTCCCGCTGCCCCCTCCGTTTTTAGTTTTTTATTATTCCTCCTAGTAGTTTGGTGTCAGTTAGGTTGGTTTATTCATTACTGCTTATCTCTTGTTCTTTTTGGTTACATTCTTCCTGAGGCCGGGGAGTGATTTTTTCCACGCAAAGCCTCTGTCCTCGGGGTGATTCTGAGGCCACAGCTCCTTTAGCACACTTTTTATGCTCCACATTATTATACATGTTTTGTACGTGTTGTATCCAGGTCTCTTCGCCAATCCCTGCTTCTTGTTGGAGTACTCGTCCCTTGGTCAAGTTATTTATGATTCCCCAAAATTCCCTGCTTATTGGCAATTTACTTGCCCACAGTAGTTTCTTCCAGATGGTTTGTTTGTACTCTGTTTTTGCTTCCCTTAACTTTTTCTTGTATTTTTTCCACATTTTCTTAAGATTGCCATTGTCTGTTTTTTTCTGCACCTCTCTTGCGATCCTTCTTTTTTGATCTCGCAGTTTAATGTTAAACCATGGCTCCCCTCCTGGTTTCTATTTTCTTTTGGTGTCCGGGAATGACTGGGATTTTTTGAATAATAACGTGGCACAGGTGTTCCCAGTTTTTTACTATATCTTCTTCTTTCTGTATCTCTGTTTGATTAACGTAATCCTTGATTGTATCCATTATTATCTTCGTGTCTGATCCTCTCCACTTTCCTAAGGTTCTACTTTTCAGGGTGTTGTTGTAGAGATTTTAATTTTTATACCTGGACCAGTGTGATGTTAATGTTCGTGATCTGCGGGAAATGGTCGCTTTCCGGGCTTGGGCAAACTTGAAATTAATCTATTATTGGGACAAGGTCACTGCTTGCAATGGTGAAGTCTATGGTTTATTGACTTTTTCTGCTTAAATGCGTGATAGCCGCTTGTCTATCTCCAGGTATGTTGCCGTTCAAGATAGTCAGGCCTTAAATTTCCAACTCTCTATTTATTATTTGGCTTCCCAGATCCTCCTGCCTCTTTCTTTTATTCTGTTTATTTCTTATGAGGTTGCTGTAAAAATCTCCTGAGATAAGATAATCAGATTGCTTTGTTCATGGGTTCTTTGCAGCACCTTAATCAGGTTCACTAGTGTTAGGATTTTTTCCTTATGCTTCTTTTTCTCATGGTAGATGTATACGTTAATTAATAATAATTACCATCCTGATGAGTTAGATTGAAGCATGCCAGTAAGTTTTAAGACTTGCAGCCAGTTTTCACCAGTGTCTAGTTCTTCTGTCAGCCAACCATGTTTTACCATTGTGTAAATTGATAGTCGTACTCTTGGGTGCCCAAAGTTTGAGCATCTTTCTGCAAAATTATGATGTTCAATCTATCCCGGATTTGGAACTGGGTTCATGTTCCTTGTCTCTTGGAGCAAGATGAGATCTTGTTTTTGCTAGAAGGCCAGGGTTTCATGATGTTGGCCCATTTCTCTGAAGCTGTGGACATTTCATGAGCAGATTTTGATGGCGTCCAGACCCAATACTCCAGAGTAACGTTTGTTCCTATGGCCATTCTTGGTTTCTGCCCCAGTGTTCCTGCCTGGATGCACCCCCCTGGTGTCATCCAGGCTTATCCTTAGATTTTCATCAGGGATGTTTTTTGCTCAGGGCCATTTGGCACCCATCACCAGTCCTGACTGGGACCTGTTGTCAAGTACCTACAAGAAACTGTAGCTTCCACAGGAGCCGATGCGTATTCCTCAATTCCCGACTACCCTAATTGCGAGTTATGACACTCACAAGTAGGAGAGAGGGGGAAAGGGGAATTGGAATGAGAAAGAGAGACTGCACTGCTTCGTCTTCTTCTGACTGGATTCTAATCTTCTTGGTGTAGAACCCTGTAACAAATAATATCATGTAACCACAGTTGTTTTCCTTCTACCCACTATTTATTCCTCTACCACTCTTATGTTACCTGTCTTCCCACAGTGATTTGCCACTCTTTTAATAGTGCAGATTGATGCTTCTTGTTCTAGCTCTATTCTACACTGGTTAGGTGTTGTGATTATACAATTATTTTCCATCTCCAAAGTTGACTGGCAAAATAACCTTATGCAAATTGCCAATTGCCTCCTTGACTATGAGGTATTTTGTAGTCTCTATATATCCAAACTAATGCGGAAATTCTGTCTCTTAGTAAGAGAATTCTTCTGAAGCCTCCACCAACCAGTTCTCTCAAATTGTAAGCTGAATAGCATAAACAGTTCATACAAGAATTATTGCACGGAAAAATAGTATTAGCACTCTAGGGTGACTTAGCTGTCCAACTTCTCGCCACCAGCGCCCAAGTATCGTTGAACTTCTCAGGAAGGCAGCGCTCTACTCAAACGCTGCCTTTTCTCACAGGAATTCATTTTAAGTGCGCAACGGTACTCGCGAGCGGGCGCTTTCACAGCTGCGGTCGCTCGCGAGTAAAAGACTAGACCGATAACCTCCGCATCGATTGAGTGCAGCCATCTTGGAATTCCGCGACTGCGTTCCTAATAGAATTCTCATCAATAGGGAGACCAGAGTCAGGGGAATGACTCGGCGCAGCCTACCATAAAGGGGAAGTGAGTACTGAGGTCTGATCTGGCGTCTTTCTTGCCTAGGTACCCTTCCAAACCTTTCACTCCTGACACCTGTCAGACGTTCATGGTTTGGTGGGCTTTCTGTTGCCTTGTCCTCAGTAGAACTGTTTTGCTTGGGTGGCGTGGAGTTCTGAGCACCTCGTAGACAGGTTTTTTTACTTGTCCCGAAGGTTTGTTTCGTTTTTGGTGTTACAATACTTTTTGCGAGAGGATATGGATACTTTGGGCGTTTGTGGAGCCTCAAGGTGATTCCTCAGGCTTCAAACGTTGTTCTGGTTGCGTAAATCCTATCCATTAGTTCCTTAGAAGTGCAAGTTGTCAAGGACTCTTCAATATCTGGGGCAGATGCTGTTTGCTGGAATTCTAAGGCTAAAAGATCTTGTGATGTTATCCCTTTTAGTTCCAGTATCTCTTTGAACAACGTTAGCAAGTTCCCTCTGTTCAGTATATCTTGTCTTCCTTTGGTGCAATATTCTGGCACGAATGTTAATTTTTATGTGGTCTCAGTGGTGATATTTTGGGAATTGGTGGTGTGTTGAGAGTTAGAAATTTCATTTTGGCTTGTTGAAGTTTTTGGGTGGCGTGTATTTCAAGGCTGGTTTGAGTTTTTTGAAAGACGAGTTCTGTGGTAGCCTTTTCATATGATGTGGCCGTGAGATGTCCTTCTTTTGTTCCAGGCTTAGGATTCCCAGATTTTTTGTATGTTGGTAGCCATGGAGGCTTGATTTTTAACTCTGTAGAAGAGAGCCTACAGGTGCGGCTCTTTCTATTTATTGTGACTGAAATTGGAATTTGAGTACATTGTTCCTTACGTTTTAGTTTTTCGTAAACCTTTTCCCCTAGTGATTCTTCCATATTTTCTGGTTTATTTGATGTCTGTTCCAGGTCTTTCTTGCTGGTTCTTTGTGTCCCCTTGCCTTGACTTGGGACTCTACAACCTATTGCTAACTGGACTTGTGGGGTTATTGCTTCCCCTTTTTCATTGTTGATTGATTTTTTTGGTCTGGTCTCCACTTTTCGGGTTCCAACTTTTGCACCACTTCATTGGCCGTTTGTTGGTTGGTGATTGAGTGATGTTCCTGGCTCGCGTTCTCCTGCTTGCTGGAGGCTTGAACAGATGGTAACTCTTAGGTTTTATCTGGTTTGTTAAAGTCGACTTGATTTGATAGGTCTGACCCTGCAATTGAGGCGTCTACTGTTGCTTTTTTGTATGTCCTGTTTTTTTTCCTGAGCATTGTTTGATTGGTGAATATTGAGTAGATTTTCCCTTGGCCTAAGATTGTTTGGTTGTTATTCCTTAGCCTAGCCTTCCTGGTGCATTTTCGCGGTGTTGGTTGTACTGCCCCTAGTATGTCTGTTAATATTTCGGGGAGTTTGGCTAGTTTGTCGATTATTTTGCCGCAGTCGAACTGCTGTTGAGAGTTACTTGTTTGTGGTTCTGAGCTGCCCCTGCTTTTGAGTAGAGTCGTGATTAGGTCCAGTTTGATATTTATGTCTGCGATGTGTTCTGCAATTAGGTTTATCAGATCAATCTGCACCTCCATTTTATCCAATTGAAAATTTAATACCCTTATTGCTTGTTCCAGGGTTCCTAGCAGGGGTTTACTCCATCGTGCAGTTGGTGTCTCTTGGGGGGACTTTCCTGATGTCACCGACTCTAATTCGATTCGGCTTACTGATGAGATTGTTATTGGAGATGACGGGCTTATCTGGTTTGTTTTTGTTGAAAAGCTTCCATCTTTTGATTTTATCTCTTGGGGGTCAAGTTTAGGGGGGTGGAGGCCACCCCGCTGCTCCACCAGATACCCGTCCCGTTGGAGTGACAGTTGGAGGGAGTGTCCCTTGGATTACTGCTTCTGGTGTGTTTTGTTTTAGCATGTTAATTTCCAGAATTTGGAGGCAGTTGGCATCGTTGGGTAAGGAGATTCTAATAAACAGGCTTCGTCTGAAGGGGCCGCCTGTTTGATAGAATTATCTAATAGATCTTTTGTGAGGTCATTATTGTTGCCCGAAATTGATCTTCCGATTACTTTGTTTTGGCTTGCTGAGTGAGCGTTCTGGTGCACCTGTGCCATTGTAATTAACTGTCTTCTTTCTGGGGACACTGGAGTTGTTGCATGTGGGGCTCGATTCTCATTTTGAACCTTGCTACAGTCTGACTGAATGAGAGGAGAACTGGTTTTAACAGAAATGGAAGTACACACGTCTTGCTTTTCTGCTGATCCTCGGTTGAGATAGCTTTTTTTATCCATTTTGTTTGTAATTAACGGGCTTGGCATACCTGATTTCTCTTCAGTTGGAGCGTAAATTGCAGCCATTGGGTCCTTTAAAATGAAAAATTTCTGTTTTCCGGTTTCACTTCCAAGATGAAAAAGTGCTGGTTCTGGCGTTAGTCCCGACAGAAGCCTCTTTCTCAGCCCAGACATCTTCCTTTTTTTTACTTGATGTGGTGGTAAATACCGTTAAGGAAGTGTTTTTTTTGTTTTTTCTTGTTGCCATGGTATGCCCCCACTTTTTGCTAAATTGCTGTATGTACTTTGACTGAGTGTGCCCTGGGCTCCTGCCAATCAGGTGCCCAGAGCCTATGGTCCTTCCCTAAAAACTGTGCTGAAACCTAAAACCCAAAATGCCAAACGCTGGCCACATGTCAGCCCCTGGTAAATGGTACCCTAGGTACCCAGGGCCTTGTGACCAGGGAAGGCCTCTAAGGGCTGCGGCACTTACTGTGCCACCCTTAGAGGCCCTGTACCCTGACACAAACACACTGCCCTTGCAGGCTGAGTGTCTGGGTATAGGACAAAACAGAGAGTCGACATGGCACACATCCCTGTTGCCATGCCCACAACATACACTGCCGTGGTATACATCAGCCACCCCTCTAGCTGGGTGCCCTACGCCAGTGGTGTGGGTACAGGAGCATGAGCCCTGTGCCCCTACAGTACCCAGGTCCATTCCTGGGCACTGTAAGTGCAGTGCTGCCATTTAAGAGTTTATGGTGCTGGGAGATCGTCAAACACGAACTCCACAGCACCATGATGGCTCAACTGAAGCCTGAGAAGTTTGGTATCAAACTTCTCAGCACATTAAACCCGCATGGATGCCAGTGCAGGATTTAATGTACAATGCACGACAGAGGGCATCTTAGTGATGCCCCCTGAACCTAACCTACAATCCACGTCTGGTCTGAGGGGCTACCTAGGCTGCCACACAGCAGACATGTTGCTGGACCCCTGGGTAGAGAGCCCTCCTGGGCCTGCAACAATGCACATCCTGGGCGAGGTGCTAGGTCTCCTCCCCCAGGATGGCCAGGTAAAGCTTCAAAGGCATGCCGCCTTTGTGAGCTTCTCCAGGCCACTTGCTGTACTCAGCAACTGGCACCTACCGGTTCTAAACCCCCACTCTGGCGGGAAGACTGGCCGTAAACCCCAAGGAAGGACAAGGGGTGTGCCAGCCTCTGCCAACCCCACCCCTCAGGTGGGGGAGGAGAGGTGAAGCACATCTCCGGGCTTTTGCCACCTTGAAGATGGGGAGCCCTGCCCAATCACGACTAGGCCACTGCCCCCCTCCCACAGGGGAGTGGCAGGATAGGGGTTGTACCCTGCCCTTTACCTACCTGTAACGCCCCTAAATTTAGTTTTTAGGGGCACCCTAAACCTTCCTTCCTCAGATGCAGATTCCAAAACAGCAAAGAAGATCAAGAAGAAAGAAGACCTGCCGTGCAGCTGCTAAAAAGAGGAAGACACCAACTGCTTTGGCCCCAGCCCTACCGGCCTGTCGACCCTCAAACCTGCTCCTGCTAAATCCTGGCATCTCCCGTGGCCAGCAACCTCACAAACCCCGGAGGACCTGGCTACCTTGTGACTCTGAGCATCTGGGACTCCCACGAGCAGTGGCACTGCTCAAAGCAAGTAACTGACCCCTTTCATCAGCCAGGAACCGCGAACCCTGCACACTCTGCACCCTCCAAGCCTGGCCTGTGCTGGAATGGACAAAGACCCTGAGGACGTCCCCCTGGCGACTGTGACTCCAAATCAGGCACCCAAGGACCCACCTCGACGCTCCTGAAGATGTCTGCATCCTCAGAACCATGGACCCCCCCAACCACGATCAACAGGGGGTAAGATTTCCCAACACCAAAAGGCACCCCTGCACCTGGCGTCCTGCAGCCCCCTGTGCCCAACTCCTGGGTACCTACCTATCCTCCAACTACTCAACTTACCTCTCGAAGTGGTGGTCACACCTGAAGAATCTTCGTCCCCGAGCTTGCAGCCTTTGTTCGTTCTTGAGCTTCTCCATTGCAATCCATTGAGCGCCCTAAGGCTCAAAAGCACCCTGCACCCAGCCGCCCGAGTGCCCCTTGCTGTACAACCTCTACTCCTACCTACTTCCCCATCTGCCCTGAGCAAGTGACCAGGAGCCCAGCTCCCACAGCCGCGTGGCCTGCTAGTCAGCAGCCACCAACCAAGGGCCCCCTGCCTTCCATAGGATAATATTGGGCCTAACTCACTCTGCACCCGGCTGCCCCTGTGCCCCTGAGGGTGTAACAACTGTACTTACCCGACCCTGGGAAACCCCTGAGCCTATGCCCAGAACCTTAACTCTGCCAGTCGAGTACTTAGCCAAAAGCCGATAACTCATTTTTCTTCCATAGGAAACCATTGACTGTTTTTCTGTGAAATTTCTTCTGTGTTGATTTTGCAAACTTAGAAATATTCGTTAAAAATCGCCTGTATGACTTAAACGCAGTTTCTCAACTGCTTACAGGTGGTACACTAGTGCTAGATCCAGGATCCAACACTGACCTAGAAAAAGTGACCATAACCCCACTTACCTGCTAAGTGAATTTCCTCCCGTAGGATAACATTGGTAATTTGATTAGAAAAAGTCTGTCAACTTTTAAAATAGCAAAATATTGCTTAAAAATCACAACAGTAACTAAAACGTATTTACTCATTTGTTTTTAAGAACTGTCCCAGGACTGAACCTAGGATCCAGTCCTGGAGTTAGAAAAGTAATCCTGAAAGTAATCAGTTGCATATAACTTAAAATTCCCATTGAGCTCAATGTATTATTGTGTTTGAAATTATGTTGCCTATTGCAACAAACTGTAACTATTGCATTCAAAAGTCAATTGACTATTGCAAAGTATTTAACTAAAACATCTCATTTTGAGAAAGTATATTTTGATACCTATTGTTGGTTCTAAAATAAAACAACCGTATATTTTTATATACAAACCATTGGCCTAGAGTTCAGTTCTTGAGTGTGTGAGACCATTTGCTAACTGACACTGACAATTTGCTAACTTTACACTGTCCTCTGATACTGCCTTACTGCTCGACCAAGCTACCACTTTAGAGAGTAAGGTTATATCTAACTATAGTCTCTTCCAAACCTCTGAGGGCTGTGGACTCTGTTCACACTGTACCTATTTGGGAACAGTATAAACAGAGCCACTTTCCTACACAACCTGGTGGATTTTTCCCGATCTCATTTTCCCCCATGTGGGTTGTTTTTCCTTAGGTTAAACTTGTTCGGTTTTAGGTTAATATTGTGATCACTTTGCCCTTGTGTGAAGTGAAATTTGGTTTAATTCAAATTATTTTGTGTTTTAATTTTTTTTTAATTAGTTCTGGGATATACACTTCCTCTTCTGAGAATCGCTTTGTAGGTCAGGTGTTGCTGGCACTCACTGTGGGTCACGGAGTAGAGCCGGTTGGATTGAGGGAATACTCCTTGCAATTTCCGTGTTGTCTTGCGCTGGGTGGGAAGCGAGGACTCCCAAGCGGGAACACACCAGATGCCCTGCAAGTGCACCCAGACCTGGCTGGACCGCTTCTGCTGGGAACTGGGCTAGCACTCGGCGACTGGTAGTTTCTACCACCGCTCCTTGGGCACCCCTCACCCCCGCAGTCCCCTCTTCTCTACCTCACCTTGCCTTGTCCGCTATTAGGCCTCAGCAGGGTCTAGGGATGCCGACAGGCGACAGGACTATCAAGAGACTGGGTACTGGGTTACAACCAGTTAGGGGAAGGTGTTGCTGTGAGAGAGAGGGGCACACCAAGCTAAGACGTAGTACCGGATACCTGGGCAGGGGTAAGGGCAGTCCCGGCAGAGGCAGGCCAGCAGTGACCAGACCAGCACTGGCACAACAACAGTCTCTGGTGCAATCTGATACCGTCCCCTGCTGGTGCTGCTCTCTGTAATTTGAGTTTTATGCTCTGTTCAAATTGCTGAGTTTAGCTGATGCTGTAGCTGGGGCTGAGGTTTATTTGATTCTTTTGCCTCGGCGGTAGGTGCCTAAGGTCAAGCAGGGCACTCCTTGGGAGGAGGGGGCTCTGTACAAGCTCTAACGTGCAGTGCTGCGGGAGCACGGCCTGGACTCACCCCGTCTCATTGCCAAACCGCTGCCTGAGACCAAGCCGCTGCCCAAGCCGCCGCCGCTGCAACCTCCTCAACGACCTCACAACCGGCAGCGGCGCAGTCTCTTGCCGGTTCTCGCGGGTTCAGATCCTTTGGCTCACGATGTTGCTCCCCTATGGCGGCGTTCAATGCTGCTCTCCTGCCGCTCCTCCCTCCTCATGGCCGCAGCTTGCTTGCTAATGGAAGTGAGGCTCAGTACTCTAAAGGAAATAGACAAGAATGCTAGCACACTATATTGAACTAAAACACACACCAGATGACATAGAGTGGACAGTCTCGGAAGCATGTGTTTATTTTCTTCAGAGCCCATACCGCGCAGCGCGACTCGCTGCCTTGCGGTCAGCCATCGCTTTGGATGGAACACCGCTGACTGACTGTTCCCACGATCATGATTAGGTGGCCATATGCTATTCACTGCCCGACCTCTCCTGCGATCATGATCGGATGGGCATATGCCATTCACTGTTGCCGCCCGTCTCAACCAACTGGCTGCTTCTCTGGCCACCGAGCCCCGATCAGAGTGATCAGACGAAGGGTAGTCCCACATGTAGCATCCCTGGACTGCACCGTGCCTTAGCACCTGCTCTTGGACTTCACAGCACCCTGTTTATCATAAGTGGCCCCTTGGGTCCTGCGATTCCACAGCCAGACGGCTCACAGCCCTCTATCCTCAAAGCTAGTATAGCAATCACCGAAACACGATAGACTGAACCCATAATGCACCACGTTGATGGCCCCTAGGCACTAACGACCACTCCACTAACCATCATGCCGTTACCGCAGCACAACATGGCTACGTACTCACACGCTGATGCCGCTTAGGAATGGCACCAGTGCTCCAGCGCTGAATACCAAAAATCCCCTCGCTACATCACAGACCACTGATCTTCTTCAACAACCAACATTCATTCACTCATTCACTGGTGGGGCCCATAACACCAATCATTCATTCTATTTTTAGATCAATGGTCCTCGAGAGAGAGAGAAGGGAAATTATTTTCTCTTTTTTCCATGCGCTGGAAACTTATGGGAGGAAGATTTGCACCAATCACCTGATGAGTAACAACAAATTCACCTCTTCATCCCTACCTCACCAGGGTCTTATTACCTTTATAACCTAACAGTTCCTCCCATGCTTATTGGCCATGGATCAGCTAGTTGCTGGGAAAAGCGACATCTTATCCCTCTAAACAATATATATCAAAACACTTCAAATAATAACCCGACACAGTTCTTTAAATGAAATAATATGTTTATCTAATTAAAGCATAAGGAAATCATATTGCATTCAATATTTTGGTTCGCATATTTACCTAATCTGGCTAAATGGCGTCCTCTATGTCAAATTCAGATCTTTCGTCTGAGCCCAAGCCGCTGCCCAAGCTGCCGCCGCTGCAACCTCCTCAACGACCTCACAATCGGCAGCGGCGCAGTCTCTTGCCGGTTCTCGCAGGTTCAGATCCTTTGGCTCACGATGTTGCTCCCCTATGGCGGCATTCAATGCTGCTCTCCTGCCGCTCCTCGCTCCTCATGGCCGCAGCTTGCTTGCTAACGGAAGTGAGGCTCAGTACTCTAAAGGAAATAGACAAGAATGCCAGCACACTATATTGAACTAAAACACACACCAGATGACATAGAATGGACAGTCTCGGAAGCAAGTGCTACTCTAACCACTCAAGCACTCCAAGTCAAGAAACAAAGGTGGTTCTTCAGACTTAAACATCAGCAGATGGGCCTGAATGATGACATCCCCTGGGGTGAGGTCACCCGCTGATACACCAGTCTGCTTTCTGTTACTTGACCAGTGGGCAACCCCCCTTTGCCATATACCTGGTTACATGCCACATATATCCTGGAGACGCGGTTCTCTATCCATGTGTGTCACCACAGAAACTCTGAGAACACATAACCGAACATGGAGACAAGTTATATATACCCTGGACATATGGCTCTCTATCCATGTTTGTCACCACAGAGACTCCAATAACAAACAAACCACCATGCAGCCTCCTCTCACTTATGTGCACACCCACATCTTGTTGGCCTCCGACCCACTTTAGCAGCCAGGACAACCTCCCTCAGCATGAGACTGACCTTTCCAATAAACACCTATGAGCATGACTATAGGTCACCATGACTGACTGTCAGCTTGTTCCACCTGGGGCTGACCTTTAGCCAGACCTATTACCGGCATGGATCTATGCAGACTCACCACCATAGTAGCTTCACGATGGAGTGTGTTGCCGTTCATATCATTGAGCATGGTTTACGGGCACTCCATTCAAAGATGGCCCCCACATTTGTTCATCTGACAACATGGCTGCCGCCAATTTCCCCTTCATAAACCATCCCATCATTCCACTTTTGTCATCCAGGGACAGATGGCCAAGGGTAGGTCCCATACTAGGAACTTCGTGGACTGAAGTAAGTGCCCTTGATTTGCATGCTAGCACACCCTGCCAAACCCACCACCAGCACTGGCTGCCTTCTGCAGCACTCCGTTTAGACAAAATAACCCTTGCGTTGTTTATTTTCTTCAGAGCCCATACCGCGCAGCGCGACTCGCTGCCTTGCGGTCAGCCATCGCGTTGGATGGAACACCGCTGACTGACCGCTCCCACGATCATGATTAGGTGGCCATATGCTAGTCACTGCCCGACCGCTCCTGCGATCATGATCGGATGGGCATATGCCATTCACTGTTCCCGCCCGTCTCAACCAACTGGCTGCTTCTCTGGCCACCGAGCCCCGATCAGAGTGATCAGACGAAGGGTAGTCCCACAGGTAGCAGCCCTGGACTGCACCGTGCCTTAGCACCTGCTCTTGGACTTCACAGCACCCTGTTTATCATAAGTGGCCCCTTGGGTCCTGCGATTCCACAGCCAGAGGGCTCACAGCCCTCTATCCTCAAAGCTAGTATAGCAATCACCGAAACATGATAGACTGAACCCATAATGCACCACGTTGACGGCCCCTAGGCACTAACGACCACTCCACTAACCATCATGCCGTTACCACAGCACAACATGGCTACGTACTCACACGCTGATGCCGCTTAGGAATTGCACCAGTGCTCCAGCGCTGAATACCAAAAATCCCCTCGCTAAATCACAGACCACAGATCTTCTTCAACAACCAACATTCATTCACTCATTCACTGGTGGGGCCCATAACACCAATCATTCATTCTATTTTTAGATCAATGGTCCTCGAGAGAGAGAGAAGGGAAATTATTTTCTCTTTTTTCCATGCGCTGGGAACTTATGGGAGGAAGATTTGCACCAATCACCTGATGAGTAACAACAAATTCACCTCTTCATCCCTACCTCACCAGGGTCTTATTACCTTTATAACCTAACAGTTCCTCGCATGCTTATTGGCCATGGATCAGCTAGTTGCTGGGAAAAGCGACATCTTATCCCTCTAAACAATATATATCAAAACACTTCAAATAATAACCCGACACAGTTCTTTAAATGAAATAATATGTTTATCTAATTAAAGCATAAGGAAATCATATTGCATTCAATATTTTGGTTCGTATATTTACCTAATCTGGCTAAATGGCGTCCTCTATGTCAAATTCAGATCTTTCGTCTCTATGCCCATAAATCAAAGAATCAGTTCGTAAGTTAATTGGGCATCTGATCAGTCCATCAGAGTCTCTGGCAATCAGCTGTCCAGCAGTGTCACCGTCCTCTCCGTCAGTATAACGTCGGGCAATCTGGTAAAGTGAAGGTGTGACATGGCTACCCTCTCTAGTCTACTTTTATAGTAAATTTCGACAATACATGTTTTAGAACAAATTCGATTGGTTGAACCAGAATCATTCTTCCTGATTCCCATACATTTAATGTTGCATTAGATGTAGTTCTCAAGTTATTAATAAAGTTGTAACAGTTTCTAGTCCATCCAGGGCATGTTTATTCCCATGCGGGTTTGTGTTCATGGTGTCATCAATTATAACAGTTCATGGTTTAAGGAAGTTCATTGTTTGAGGCTTGGCACCCCTCCCGGTGCGTCCTTCACGAGTACAGTCTGCCTGGGGTCAGAAAGAGGTTATTGTTGCTCATCTTTTAGCGCAAGCGCACTTCACTCAGTGACTTCTGTATCTCGTCTGTCCGTCAAAATAGGGATGGCAGCCATTTTGTGGCCACTCCAGAAAGGTAAACTTAAGCAAAGAGACACAAAACGTAATTAATACATGGAAATGACTATTAAAATGTTATTCCCTCACTAAACCCTCTATGTGTGTGTATTTATCTGGCAAAAGCAACACGCATTGCGGTTTATACTCACAATTTAAAGCACAATTCACAGATCACATCACAAAAGCAACATAAAACATGCAATTTCTAAATATCTGACATTAGTATGCGTACGAAATTATTTTACGTATCAATCAGGCCATGCAAATGCGATTCCCACGTGTATTTTCTAATTAGTAATGTTGATTAATCAAACCCACAGCAAACAATTAATACTATTAATGTTAATCAATTATTCATGTTAATTCAAAATGATAAAATGGAGGAGGTATACGATTCTTAGGGAAAACCTCGCTCCAGCACCAGCTCCGAGTAACAGATGGTCAAGCCACAAGCGCAGTGTCAGTTTAACCCACTCTGACCACGGACACATGCTCTCATCCTTTGGACCACTACAGCCCTCCGCCGCACAGCTGCATTATGGGACTAGTAGTTCCATCACGGGGATAGCCATCCCTCTCCTCGCTTTAACAATCCACAGCCATCACTCTGCGATGGGGCTTACTAGGACCCCCAGAAACCACCCGCAGAGACTACCTAGGAGTAGCACACGGTATTGCATGCTTCACCTCGCATGCACCTCATATGCACCAAGGCATGTCATGGGCCTCTCAATACCCATACCAACCAGCGATTTTTGCCTAACACACCGCCAAGACGGTCTATGTGCCAACCTTGCAGCGGGCTTCTGCTCATCTACCGGCTCCCCTTTTCAACTACTAATGGTTTAATTATCTAACGCTCACATTTCAGATTGGTCCTTCTCGCAACGTCAGTCAGCATCCTGTCCTGTCTCTGCTGGGGCAATCCAATCCCCATTTTTAGGTGAGTTCCTAGGTGAGAGAGACTGCATGGGGTACATGTCAGAGTATAGAGTCACAGGACATCAATTCCTCAGGATAAACTACCCGCAACAACAGCATCACCATGTGGCTTGGCCATATACACACGATGAGGATGCATGTGTGGGATATGTAATCACATAATTGTGTGTGTATTCTCCAGACGTTTATAATATAGATTTTCATCACCACTACCAGGTTACACCACTCTGCATAAGCCACATCACTACGTGGCCAGGCCAAATACCCACTATAGTGATGTATGTGTGGAAGATGTAATCACGTATTTTACATGTATCCTCCAGATTTTTAGAGAACAACTTTTCTGTACCGTGACTAAAGTATTCCTTTAATTATTTCTCTCCAGGTACCTATTTTCATTATTACCTACCGTCTCTTCTTAAGTGCTATACATGTCTACTCCCTTCCCTCCCCATGACCTCATGGTTTCTTTTCCAGTGTGATCTAGGCCATGTCGTACCACGTATTAACCTCTTGTTTGACCCATTTTTCTTCTACATGCACAATTTTCCAGAAGGTATAATTGTACCTCATAAATATAATTTTTTCCACATATTAGTACTACTGTGGAATCCTGACTTGAGGGGACGTGACTCCTAGCACCCTTTGGCTAAACACCACTTGCTGCCCCTTGGAGTAGATGAGGATAATAGGTCCTGAAGAATTTCCTAGATCCTTACCACCTGATTAAGGCATGAAACATGTTGACCCCCTGCACAACTCACTAGAACTAATACAGGTTTAATTCACCCTTCTCAGTTCACAGCGCTTTAGTCTGTTTTTACTCATGGCCCAGGTAGTCCTTGAATAAACTGTTTGTGGAGAATCCAGGAGCCATTTTGAAACCTGACATACAAGATCCCACTGGTACTCACCACACATAGGCACCCTCACATAACATCATTTAGCTTCACGACGGCAAACCAAGAAGACTTCTGGCAAAGAGCCCCCTTGCGGGGCCTGTTGGGCAATGCAGCGCCGGCCCAATGAGGAGCTGCCCTATGATGAAGCATGACACCCTTCGAGGTGTGTGAAGGCCCTTGCTCCTTATTGGAGCAATCCCTTGACGAGCATTCACTACCTTGTCCTGTCTAGCATGTTTTGGTAACCGCCATTACCGACTTGGCCTGCCACTTCTTTCATCCCACCGCTTCCCTAGGAACAGCATACTTCTTCTCTTTACCACTTCTGGACACAGATCATATGATGGATAGCGGGTCTGCCGCGGTGAGCTCACCGGAGCTGCTCTCTCTTGCAGCCATCTTGGCTGGAGCCTAGCCACGCCCACCAGCAAACGTGTTTTTGAAGCTTCCAAAAGATCAATCCAGTTTAAATCGATCCATGTTTTGGCTGGCAGTGAGAATGCATTTTCCCAGTGTTTGTTAGATTGTGGTTTGAATAGCAACCACCCCTCACCCATCAATGCACTTTCTTCAGAGTTTGGTGGTCTGCAATTACATTAGTAAACCATAATCTGCTTCAATTTATGCACGCTCCATAATGTTTGTTAGACTGGAGATCAAATAGCAAATCAAACCTTCTTACCCTCTGCAATATATGAACTTCCCCCAATGGTGGCTGTTATTAGACAAGATTTAGAATAGTAAATCTGGCCATTACAATGCATTTACTTTCCCAAGTGTTTGGTAGACTTGACTTGAAATAGGGAATCTGAACCCCATGTGCTTTCCCATTGTGTGTTGGAGTGGGTAAGAAAAGTATAATTGACCCCCTAATTTTCTCCAACATCAATTAGATTAGACTTACTATAGTAAGCCTTGATCCACCCTAAAAAATGTGTCTGTTTTACCCAGAGTTTGTAGAATGGTGAATTTTAAATTTTTTATTTTTTTTTAACAAAAGGAGGGTGGGAGCACACTGCCTCACATCACAGCACTCAGTTCACCCCGATGACGATTTTCGGTGGGCCTGCCACCAACAGCGCATTGTTGGTGGTTCCACCGCCATCCCAAGAATGTTTTCTACCCGCTATATTCGGATGGTGGGCAGCTGCGTGGCGGTTGAAAAGACCGACCGCCTCGGGTCCGATGGGCTCAAGGAGCCGGTCGAGCCATCGGAGGCAGAGTAATGCTTACAATGGTGGCGGTGCCTATCAGGCAACACCATAGGTATTACAAAGTTACTATCCACGGGCCCTATCATGGCGGTGAACCTGCCATGAAAAGGATGGTGGAAAGGGACACTGGGGGCACCTAGCGGGCCCCCATTACCCCGATTGCCCCCTGGCCCTAAGACACGGGGCCTGGAGGCACCTATGGTGCACCCTACATATCTCTGCACCATGTGGCAGGCACCATATGTGCAGTGTCTCTTTTTTGCACTGCAGCTATTGCTGCAGCCAGCAGCTCCCGCTGCAATGCAAAATATAGGCATTGCAACCACAGTGGTGGTGGTCGCATCAAAGTGCCTACTGTGGGACTGCCGATAGCATGTCGGGCGGTCCCTTTCCCCGATAGTGTGTCCACCCACCATCGTAATCGGGCACTTATTTTTTAAATGTGTTTTTAATAGTTTTAGAATTATATAATTATTTTAATTTTTATAATAAATTTATTTTGTTTTGCTATATAATATGACTTACTAATACATTTTTGATTTTAGAAATATATGTATTCAATCTATGTATTTAAATTTGTAAAGTAATGTTAGCCATTTTAATTTTTGTAAGTTATTTTAAAAAGATATGTGTTGGTATGAATTAAAAAAATAATAATAGATAATTAAAATATTTTAAAAAATTTAAATATTTATACTTACCTCGGTAATGTTGATATTTTGGTGCACAATATCTTTGTAATCGATATTCTTGTTCTTTAGAGAACACATATATAAAGTCAATATTTTGGTACTCTGTATTATTTCTGCAATATGTTTGTATCACAGAGTTGTCTGTATTATTTCTGCAATATGTTTGTATCACAGAGTTGTTTTGGTTGATAGTCTGTCATACAACCACCTGTCAGTCTGTGCTTTACTGTTTGTATTGGAGCAGGACAAGAGCTGAGATGCATATGACTTGCACCTGTATGGATTGGCATATCAGTCAAAAAACGATGGACTAGAATGCTATTCCAAGCAATCTGCAGTGGCTTATATTAATTCAAGCATTCCTTCCCTCTCTTTGCTGTTTGTTGATTTGAATCATGGATGATTTTGATTTAAGTTCAATAGAAATGGGATATTTGAAACAGGCCTTTAGATTTATGGGTCAGAGTTGCATAACCAACCTCAATAATGTTCCTTTTTAACTGCCTACAAACCCTGATAATTCTCCAGACACTTCCACGAAAAGAGACACCCAAGGATCTAAATAAACATAAATTCATGTTAAACATATACATGTTGTAGTTTAGCCCATGCTGTAGTGGCATATCCACTACCATTGGAAATAGAAAGTGACATTCAATATTTTGCCTTTGATTAAAAAAATACAATCTGCACCAAATATACAATCCACAGGAAATCTAGTCTGAAAACATTAGTGAAATTAGATTCTGTTTATCATGTTCACTGTTGTAAGCTATGATATATATTCTGCTCCTACTTAGGTAAAGTGTGAATTCCTAGTCGCATATGCACATTTGCTATCTATCTCCTATATATTATTGGAAATTGGTTCATTAAACTTAGAGCATATGGAGAGGGGAAAAACCCTCCTATTGAAATGTGCTGTCCTGCATGGAATGGACTTCTGTTAACATTTCTACTAAGTGGGCTAAGAGCATTTATCTTGAGCGAGCCGTTAGGCGTCTCTGCTAATTGTGTCTTAGTTTAGTGGTGCTAGCCTTAGGAAACCCACTATTTGTAGGGTACTTTTAACAGCTTAACCTTAAATAAATTAAATATTAAGCTTCATAGAATCTCTGTTAAGGGCCAAGCAAAGCAGAATAAAACCACACTTATCTGTGTCTACAAGAAGTAGCTGCATCTGGTTGTAGGCTTTAGCACAGCAATACACCTTTGTGACTTGACTAACTGATTTAGAGTCCAATGCTAGAGATTTACTGCAGTCAGACATTTTTAGACTGTAATTGTGTGAAAAATGAATTATTAGCTTTAACCGATGGTAATCCACCACAAGTGGCTAACATTTTAGATCCAGTCAAAGGTTTCAGTAATTTAAACCTGAGATCCATCCCTGATAGCGATGGTATAGGGCAGACAGGCTTGACTTAGAGGAAAAAAGTTATGAATTTAGAAGTAACAAAACAGGTAAAAAGTTGAAAACACAACAGACTAAACATCCCATTCCAATTTATGAAAATAGAGAATTATTTACTGAGCAAAATGACACTAAAATAACAAAATCCTATCAGTGGAACTGTAGATATAAATTCTTAAAGATTGAGAGTAAGAACAGCATAAAAAAGCACAAAATGCATATGGTAGTCAAAGATCCGGGTACACCGGGACCTAGACACAATTTGAGGCCAAGCATGTAGTAATGTGGGTTGGATACAACCAGTCAGTTAGCCCCGCTAGGGCATGCAAATAACGAAATTTTAAAAAGCATTGGCTCTGAATCTGAAAACAATCTTCTCTGCCTGGAACAAATGGGACAAATTCATATCCAGTCTGATGTCGTGATACCGCCAGACAGATACTTTTAAGTCAGTCTCTTTCAAGCTCCAGAGCAAAAGTTCTTAAAAATATCTCATACTTTTTTTGGTGCCCAAATAACAACAGGAGGAGCTCCTAAAGGCTCTCATGGTGTACAGCTGATGGCAAAGTCCAATTCAGGTCCATTTGCACCTAGGATTCTTCAAAAGATTGTCCTCTTCAACTTTGTTATGTTTCTGAAGCCACCCAGGGGGATCTGCCTTATCACCCTTCAGATCATTCTGTCCTTTTATGACACCTTTCCTCTGGAATGCTGTTCCTATGACTCTTTGACAAAAAATTTTCTGTTTCTGGATACAGCTTAGGACATGGCTTGGTTGTCTCAAAATAAGTACTTTTTTCACCTTTGTATTTCTTTCTTTGATGTTGGGTTTTAGTGCCTAGACACTGTTAGGTAGCTTTTGCGCTTTAGAAATCTCATTTCATTTATTTATTAATGCATTCCTTCGAATGTAAGTGGAAGCAAGGACCATCCTCCTCAAGTCCTTCTCACAGGTCACAAATGTTAATTGCAGCAGCAGATTCAATCCACTTGTGCCCAGGGCAAGGTGTTTTGGGGTGTCACTTTTATGTTTGGCACCAGCTAGTGGGTGATGGTGGTGACTTCTAAGCATTTCTTAAGCAGTATGGCACACTTTTCTCTGGGCAGCCTTACCTAATTTATCAGTAGTTTCTGTTTTCTTTTCTGCAAACAGACTCAAAATTCCATGTGCCAGGGCATTTTCAACATAGTTAAAGTCATTGTTTACACTAAATTTGGGCTCAGAGGCTGGGGATATATGTGAAAGTATAATACAGTGTCTTCCTACATCTAACAATAAAATCCAATTTGAAGCAGGGGCTGTACCCACAACACCCGACAGACAGACAGACAGCAGAATCCTTCAGCAACCAGATAGGGTATATCCTAAAAGTGTTTTGAGATTATATTCTCTCCCTATCAAGTACACTCCAAGTGTTTCATGTGGCTCAACGGACCTATCATGCAGCTGTGACACTGTGGTATCAACAGGATGGCCACTGACTCCACTCTTTTTCAATATTCTGTGGAGTCCAGGGGAGTAATCTCTGTCCTTTCAGGTCTGCCTATTCTTTGCTCCAGGGAGGCATTTAACACCTTTTTCCACCCTCTTCCTGGGCACAGGTTGGGAGATGGCAGAGGCTAATGCAAATTAGATTCCTGCAAGCATAGGCAGGTAAAGGCTAATTGTTTTTGTTACTTTTCTTTAATATTTTTGACAATCCAACTTCACCACTGCAGTTATGTTGTTTTAACAGTGTTTTTATAGCACTCTAATGATTTGTTAAGGTATCCATACACCTCTGTAAAGGTTGGGTGAGGCCAGCCTTCGAGTGCTTACTTGAAAAGCCAGGTCTTGAGCTTCTTTCAAAAGTCAAAAAAAGAGGAGGCTTTTATTTGTTGTGGTAGGTCATTCGAGGCTTTGGGAGCCAGGTATGGGAATGCACCGCCCCTCTACTCTGCTTTATGTATGCTTGGGGTGGGTATGTGCTAATAAGAGACCAGCAGAGCGGAGGTTTCTGGAAGGTTGGTGAACATGAATGAAGCTGTTCAGGTAGGCTGGGTTTTGTTGGGGAGTGCTTTATAGGTGTGGATAAAGAGCTTAAAGTGAAACATTTCAGTTGTTTGCAGGTCATTCAACTCTCTACAGACTGTAGAAAACACACTGCATTTCACTTGCTTGCCAGATGACTTCATCGTTGTATTACCCTAGTCTCCTATCATCTCCCTAGAGGTCCGGAACGGGAAAGTACAGATTTACACTGATGGTGCAAATGCTGATGTTTGTACTTTTGAGTCATGACACTCATCCTTTGATTTGCCCTCTTGCCTTTCTAATTGTGCGGTGCTCTATCATGCTTTTTCTCCGTGCAGCTCACTCTCACTACTGCAGCAATGTTACCTTGCCACTTTATCCCAAAAAATCCCCATTTACTCATTTAGTTTGTCCACTGCTGCTCTTCTTTTTACTTGTACCTTTAACCCATGGGTCACACATGTCTCTCACAACCATTGTTGCAAGGGTCTCTTGCCCTCTATGCTTTCCACGGCTACATGGGTGCAGAAAGCTCCATGAACTGCTGAAGCCTTGGACGTATCAGCCCTATACATGTGAAGAGCACCTCAGCAGTTCTGTATGTGGGAGAAAGGATTTATAGCATGCCTGTTTGGCATCTGAAGTTGTAATTACTACTATGCATGTCCTGCCTGATTTGTGTCAGAGAATTGTAGTTACTTGCCTCTGCTGTACCTGCCTTGTGGGTGAACCTTGCATTATTGCATCCATTGCTCAGTCTGTTGTATATGTGTTTAAGATGCTTTCACTGACACTGCTTTGCTGCCCTTGCTATGTGACTGGGGTTTATATTGCTTCTGCTCCTGCTCCTCTGCCTGTTGTCTGTGGGTGCGCAATATTTACTCTGCTGCTACCTGGTTGCACAGCATTACAACGCATGCATTTACCATGCATGCCTTTATCACAAATATATATGTTCAATGAAAAAAGCAAAGGTTAAACCTTTGTTATAGTTAGGAAAACTTTATTCTTTCTATACAAACCAAATAAACTACACAACAGTTAGAAATTCTACAGTTATATTTATACCTTTAATTGATAAATTACGCAACAACTTCAAACTATTATATCTCACACACCTCCATACAGAGTGTATTCCACTCATACAATGGAGTGTTGTTGAGTGGAGTTGCATAGAATGGAGGAGTGTAGAGTGGAGTGCCGTATAGTGAAGATGCATACAGTGGAATAGCATAGAGTGGAGTTACATACTGTGAAGTCACATAAATTGGAGTGGCGTAGAGTGTAGTGGTGTACCATGGAATAGCATACAGTGGAGTGGTTCAGAGTGAAGTGGCTTTGAGTGGAGTGTGGTAAAGAGGGTGGTGCACAGTGGAATAGAATAGAGTGAAATGGCGTAAAGTGGAGTTGCATAGAGTGGAGTGGCATAGAGTGGAATAGCATAGAGTTAAGTGGTGTATAGTGGAGTGGTATAAAGTGTAGTGGTATAGATTAGAGTGAGGTACAGTGAAGTGGCACGATGTGGAATACTGTACACTGTACTCTGGAGTGGGCAAGAGTGGTCTTTCGTAGAAAGGAGTGCACAGAGTGGAGTGGCATACTGTGGAATGACATATACTTGAGTGGGGCAGAATGGAGTGGTGTGACGTGGGGTGGTGAAGAGTGACGTACTCAGCACTAGTGCAGAGAGGATTGATATACAGTTGAATAACGTAAAGTGGAGTGTTGTAGAGTACGGCAGGGTAGAGTTGTAGTGGTATATAGTGTAATAGCATACAGTGGAGTGCCATATACTGGTGTTGTGTGGAGTGGAATAGTATGGAGTAAAGTGCCATAGTATAGAGTAGCATACAGAGAAGTAGCGTACAGTGAAGTTGTGTAGAGTGGAATAACACTGAGTGTAGTGGCGTACAGTGGAGTAACAGAGAGTAGAATGCCATCGTGGAATAGCACAGAGTGGTGTGGTGTACAGTAGAATAGCGAAGAGTGTAGTAACATACAGCGGAGGAGCATACATTGGAGCAGTGTAGAGTAGAGCGGCATAAAGAGATGTACATTGTAAAAGCATACAGTGGAATGTCGTAGATTGGTGTACATTGGAGTATGGTACAGTGGAGTGCCATACAGTAGAAGGGCAAAGAGTGGAATAGCATTAAGTGTAGTGTTATAGAGCAGAGTTGTGTACAGTCGAATAGCGTATAGTGGAGTAGCATAGAGTAGAAGGGCATACAGTGGAGTGGTGTGGATTGGGGTACCTCAGAATGGAGTGGTGTGGAGTGTAATAGATTACCGTTGATTGGGCTACAGTGGAGGGGGATAGAAAGTAGGGGCATACCATGGATTAGCGTAGACTGGAGTGGCGATTAGTGGAGTGACATAGAGTATAACACTATACAGTGAAGTGGCATACAATGGCGTGGCATAGAGTGGAGTTGAGTGGCATAGAGTGGAGTGTGTTACTTGAAACAGACAATGTGAAAGTAGATGAATGGATGTAGAAGTATATAGATTATGAGTAATGGTAATTTTTGGTAGTAGATGTAAATATTGTAAGTGGTGTAAGTGGTGTAGAAGTTATGTTTTAAAATCCTTAGAGCCTCATTACGATGTAAGGCGGAAAGCCTCCGCCCGACTAGACCACGTCGGAACCCTTCCGACTGACTCAGTTGGTTTACAAGCCGCCCGACCGTACAATCCGCCCGACCGATTATGATGTTTGTGGTCGGAAAGTAAACCGCCCGGTCATTCCGAATCGGTTCCGATGGTCTCTCAGAGAATTTGTGTCAGTCAGAACAACATCGTGCACCTCTACAAATAGTGTTTCCGACCAACCGATTACCATGTTGATTTCCAACAGCCTTTGCGAGTTGGCGTGCCCGACATGAAAAGGCTGTCGGAAAGTAACTTTGGGGGCTCTCTTCATCCTGCGGCATCTGGTTGGGGGCCAAGGGGGCACCTAAGGGACCCCCTGTAAAACCCAGCACTGTGTGGCAGGCGCTGTGGGGTGCCTGCAACAAGGTGCAGAATTTTTCACACACACACCCCATTTCCCCATTGGAGCCTGTGTTGTCAGGCGGAACACGGGCTCCAATAGAAAACAATGGGACTCCGACCGAACATTGTTCGGTCGCATCGTAATCAGTCGGGCAAAGCCGTTGACATTGAGTCGGTCAGTTTCCGAATCTGAGACGGTGTCAGGCGGATAGTTGCCACTTTTTATATTTTGAAATAGGCCGTGCCTTTAATCCCCGAATACGCAGGTGATTCACTCGCTGCTTCCGCCTTGAGTGATCGCTCCCCTCGCTGCTCCTCACAGCGTGGTATCGTATTGCTGCATTGTAACCAAGTTGTGATATCTGCATAGCTCCATTTTTAGTAAGCTTCGTAATTTCATAGCGCTATTATCCCACAGCGCTTACATTGCTTTGATTGCATTGTTGTGTGTGATTTCCCCCGGCGCCCTGCTCTGACCTCCCCTCCATTTTGATCCTGCTGTTGTTGTGTTCCCCTGAGCCCGCCACGCCTCCCAGCTGAGCCGCCCTCCCACAAGCACCCAAAAGCATTCCCCAAACCTCGCAGCGCTGTGATTCACTCGCTGCTTCCGCCTTGAGTGATCGCTCCCCTCGCTGCTCCTCACAGCGTGGTATCGTATTGCTGCATTGTAACCAAGTTGTGATATCTGCATAGCTCCATTTTTAGTAAGCTTCGTAATTTCATAGCGCTATTATCCCACAGCGCTTACATTGCTTTGATTGCATTGTTGTGTGTGATTTCCCCCGGCGCCCTGCTCTGACCTCCCCTCCATTTTGATCCTGCTGTTGTTGTGTTCCCCTGAGCCCGCCACGCCTCCCAGCTGAGCCGCCCTCCCACAAGCACCCAAAAGCATTCCCCAAACCTCGCAGCGCTGTGATTCACTCGCTGCTTCCGCCTTGAGTGATCGCTCCCCTCGCTGCTCCTCACAGCGTGGTATCGTATTGCTGCATTGTAACCAAGTTGTGATATCTGCATAGCTCCATTTTTAGTAAGCTTCGTAATTTCATAGCGCTATTATCCCACAGCGCTTACATTGCTTTGATTGCATTGTTGTGTGTGATTTCCCCCGGCGCCCTGCTCTGACCTCCCCTCCATTTTGATCCTGCTGTTGTTGTGTTCCCCTGAGCCCGCCACGCCTCCCAGCTGAGCCGCCCTCCCACAAGCACCCAAAAGCATACCCCAAACCTCGCAGCGCTGTGATTCACTCGCTGCTTCCGCCTTGAGTGATCGCTCCCCTCGCTGCTCCTCACAGCGTGGTATCGTATTGCTGCATTGTAACCAAGTTGTGATATCTGCATAGCTCCATTTTTAGTAAGCTTCGTAATTTCATAGCGCTATTATCCCACAGCGCTTACATTGCTTTGATTGCATTGTTGTGTGTGATTTCCCCCGGCGCCCTGCTCTGACCTCCCCTCCATTTTGATCCTGCTGTTGTTGTGTTCCCCTGAGCCCGCCACGCCTCCCAGCTGAGCCGCCCTCGCCCCTCCCCCTCCGCTATCCATATATGACAGTAGTTCCCACGCGCAGCGCCCGCGCCCAACCCGCGCCGAAGGTGCGCCAAAGGTAAGCCCGTCTACGCCCGTCCGCGCCTGGACCGCGCCCAGCGCCAGACCCCCTGCCCCTCGAGCTGCCCAGCCCTCCCGCATTACCTACGATGCCGCCTCCCTCCTAGCCCTCGACCCCGGTCGCGCCCCCAACTGCGTCCATGCCGCTCCTGGACACACCCATGGCCCTTTCTCCTGCTACTCCTGCAAATTCAGCAGCACCGACAACATCTCTGCTACGTCCACACCACAGATTCCCGACCCCAACCACCTACAATGCATCCTTCTCAACACCCGATCGGTCCATAGGCATGCCATTGACCTATGGAATCTACTAGACACCATTTCCCCGGACATCGCCTTCCTTACGGAAACATGGATGAATGCTTCCTCCGCACCAGACATCACCATTGCCATCCCTGAAGACTATAAGATCACCCGCAAAGACCGTACCAGCCACACAGGAGGAGGAATCGCCATCGTCCACAAGAAATCTATCCGCATCTCAACCAGCTCTGACGTCAATCTCGCCAACTCCGAACATCTTCACTTCCAGATCCACATCGACCCCAAAACAACACTCAGAGGCACTCTCCTCTACAGACCACCAGGACCCCGCGCAAAATTCAGTGAAGACATCACGGACTTCATCACCCCACACGCGCTCCCCTCCAAAGATTACATCCTTCTGGGAGACCTCAACTTTCACCTTGAAAAGACCAACGACCACAACACCTCCACCCTCGTGGACAACCTCGCCAACCTCGGACTTAAACAACTAGTCACTTCCCCCACCCACATCGCAGGTCACACACTCGACCCCATCTTCACATCCAGCAATCATATCTCCTTCTGCCACACTACGGATCTCCTCTGGACCGACCACAGCTGCGTTCACTTCATCTACAACAAGCCGAAACCCATCATCCACTCCCAACCTACCCTGCAAAGAAACTGGAACAAAATCACCACGGACCAAATCTCCGCATCGCTCCTTCGAAACTCCCCAGCCCTCTCTTCTAACGCCAACGAAGCCGCCGCCAACCTCACCCTATGGTTATCCAACACCGCCGACACCTTAGCTCCACTGAAAAAACGTCAAAGCAAACCTGGCAGCAAGAAAGCCTCATGGTTCAACGATGATCTCAAGAAGTCCTTGAAAAGGCCTGGAAAAAAGACCCAACCACCAGCACCAAGGACGCCTTCAAAAGCGCCACCCGCACCCACCACCAACTGATCCGAAAAGCCAAGAAAACAGCTTTCAAGGATCGACTTGACAACAACGCCCACAACAGCAAGGAACTTTTCAACATCGTCAAGGAATTTTCCAATCCCTCGGCCAACTCCAACGACATCACCCCCTCTCAAACCCTCTGCGACTCCCTAGCCTCTTTTTTCCACAACAAGATTGCAGACATCCACAACAGCTTTGACAACCAACCCGGAAACCAACCCACCCTACCATCTGCTGACCACCTTCCCCCCGTGAACACCCTTAACGCTTGGAACCCAATCTCCACTGAGGACACCATCCGCCTGATGAATTCCATCCACTCAGGATCCCCCACAGACCCATGCCCTCACCACATCTTCAACAAAGCAGACTCCGTCATAGCACCGCACCTCCGAGACGTCATCAACTGCTCCTTCAACTCCGCTACCTTCCCAGAAGACTGGAAACACGCCGAACTCACTGCCCTTCTGAAAAAACCAACAGCGGACCCCACCGAACTCAAAAATTACCGCCCCATCTCGCTTCTTCCATTCCCGGCAAAAGTCATCGAGAAAGCCGTCAACAACCAGCTCGCCGCTTTCCTCGAAGCCAACAAATCCCTCGACTCCTCACAGTCCGGCTTCCGAGCCAAACACAGCACTGAGACCGCCCTCATCGCAGCAACAGACGACATTCGAACTCTACTGGACAACGGAGACACAGTCGCCCTCATCCTCCTCGACCTCTCTGCAGCATTCGATACAGTCTGCCACAGCACCCTTCTACAACGCCTCAATAACATCGGAATCCAAGGAAAAGCACTTGAATGGATCACCTCGTTCCTCACCGGAAGAACCCAGAGAGTCCGCCTTCCTCCATTCAAGTCCGAGGCCTCTGAAGTCATCTGCGGCGTCCCTCAAGGATCCTCACTCAGTCCCACCCTCTTCAACGCATACATGAGCCCCCTCGCGGCCATCGCACGCCGACACAACCTCAACATCATCTCCTACGCGGACGACACTCAACTAATCCTTTCTCTCACCAATGACCCTAGCACCGCCAAAACTAACCTACACGAAGGAATGAAAGAAGTTGCCGAATGGATGAAACAAAGCCGTCTGAAACTGAACTCAGACAAAACTGAAGTCCTCATCTTAGGTACATCCCCCTCTGCATGGGACGATTCCTGGTGGCCTGAAGCCCTCGGAAAAGCACCCATCCCGACAGACCACGCACGGAACCTAGGCGTCATCCTGGATTCTTCACTCTCAATGAACAGACAAGTCAGCGCCGTATCCTCTTCCTGCTTCAACATTCTTCGCATGCTCAGAAAAACATTTCGCTGGATCCCCCTCGAAACAAGGAAAACAGTTACCCACGCTCTAGTCACGAGCCGACTGGACTACGGAAACACCCTCTACGCGGGTACTACCGCAAAGCTCCAGAAGAAACTCCAACGAATCCAAAACGCATCAGCCAGGCTCATATTAGACATCCCTCGCAACGAACACATCTCTGATCACCTTAAAGACCTCCACTGGCTACCCGTCAATAAGAGGATCACCTTCCGACTGCTTACCCACGCACACAAATCACTCTACGACATCGGACCAGATTGCCTCAACTCTCGACTGTCCTTCTACACCCCCTCCCGCCAACTACGATCTTCCAGCCAAGCCCTCGCCACTATACCTCGCATCAACAAGACCACCATGGGAGGCAGATCCTTTGCATACCTGGCTGCTAAAACATGGAACTCACTCCCCGCCTACCTTCGCCTCACCCAGAACCACCTAGCGTTCAGAAAGCAGCTTAAAACATGGATATTTGACAAATAATCCTCCTCCCCTTCCTAAGCGCCTTGAAACCCTCTGGGTACGTAGTGCGCTATACAAATTTTATGACTTGACTTATGACTTGACAGGGTCAGATTGTAGCCAGAACACAATACTGTCTCCACAGTGCTAGAATAGATTCGGAGTTAAACTCTTGTGCCCCTGCAGGTGCTGGGAATGATTCTGGATTAAACACTTTTAGATTGAGGCAGATGAGATGAGTTTGCAGCACAGACCAAGAGCAAGAGTCAAAGAGGGAGCTAGAGGAGGGTAATGGACAGGACACAGGCGAGGGAAAGGGGAAGATAGAGACAGAGGAACAGAGAGAAACATACAGAGGGGGAGAGGCACATTCAGAGTGAGAGACAGAGGGAAAGTAAGATGAGGCCACCCTGTCAAACGTGGTGAAGGGCCTGAGTCTCCTATGTCTTGGAGATATTCATTGCCATTTGGATGAACAGGGCCCCCTTGAAGGGTTGGGGGCACCTGAAGGTTGGGGCTGCTGCTGTACTGCCAGGGCCTGCATTATTCCCCTGGTGACAGTGATAGGTAGGGACAGAGCTAGAGCGAGGGACAGAGAATGAGAGGGACAGGACCAGAGAAAGGGACAGGCAGATGGTCAAAGAGTGTTGGACCTAGCACTTTCCACAGGTTCATCCTCAAACCTTTTGTCTTCCTTCTTCCATTATCCAGACAGATAAAGGGATGGACAGATGGACAGAGACGGGGATAGACAGAGTGGGAGGGGGACAGAGGGTGACAAAGAGAGGGAAAAGGACAGATTATGACTGATCCAGAGAGAGAGCATAGAGAGAGTAACAGTACAAGTGAGCGAAAGGGACTGAAATGAGAGGGACACAGACAGGGGAAAAAGCAAACTGGTAAAGGGACAGACAGATATAGATAAATAGCTAAGTATAGATATATACATACCTAGCTAGAAAGAGAGAAAGGCACACAAAAATTATATAAGACACAAAGTGTGTGATAAATATTGATTTATAGGAGTGCTCAGCAGATGTAGAGTATATCTAGATATTGAAAATTTATTAAAACGCCTGCCTTTAGCTCTGCTGCAGTCCATGCTACAATACCAGTGGCAGATCCTCCATGCACACTTACAGTATGTTTGACAGTGCAGAGCCTGTAAGTAACACGACTAATCATCTTGCAGCTGTAGTCAAACGGTGATTGGTCAAATGTCAGGCCGTGTGATGGGAATTCCATTCAGACCATCCAGGATACAGCAATTCAGAAAAAAATTGTGAAGGTGTCAATTTTGTTAAAGGTCACACTTTTTATTAAAGCACCTGTGAAATGTCCTAAATATGCCTTTAACACCTCCTTTTATTCGTCCCAGTAGTGGCGCTTGATCTAACAAAAGGAGGATCCGCTGCAGACGAGAGGTGTTTATTTTCTCTCCTGTCTACATCAGTGCCCTATTTGTAAAAGAATAAGTGCTGGGGCCGAACATTTTGCTGAGAAGCTTGTGGCAACCACTATTAAATGTTGGTTTGCCAAATACTAAGGTTGTATACTTTTAGTTCCACCTAATGCCTCTTTAATTCACCACCCAACACTCCCTGCTTCTTTAACTCACTCTTGCAGGTTCCTGTTTGTTCCCTTTGTCTTGGTTTCTACATATGTCTCTTTCTCCTTATTTGCCCTGTGTATGTTTTCTCTCTTTTGCTCTGGGTCAAAGTCTGATGAGCAAATATATTTACCAGGTACCAAAAAAAGTGCTAGTGCACTCAACCTGCAACCACTGGCTCAAATTAAGCACTGTGCCTTTGACTGCAGTTTCGCCGAATATTTCACATGAAAATATGTGCTCAGGCTTGTGACACAAATTCATTAGAAAATGCTGATTATATCACGGTGAGCAGATCAGGATATACATTGTTCGACAACAGACCTCAGAGCAGCCCATGTGCGCAGAGTATTTTTTAAATAATCAGAGATGAGTTGCATCTCTTCTGCCTATAGCAGAATATCAGTGCCCCTTGTGTGGGAATTTGAGTTTGCTATAATTCAATTTCCCATCCCAAATTCAAAAAGAAATTACAAGTTTTAATGGTGATACTTTCTTTTTTTTACAGATTGTCGTTTTTTTCTAAATTGCATCCTACATTTAACAAGACTTCCCCTAATCGAACATCTATACTGTTTCTCCAAGTGAATGGATTTCAAGGAGGCGGGCCCATCATCACACTCATAGTGCACTTGGCAATCCCACAGCACGTGACTTTGTGTAAGACAGCAAGGAGATATCTGGGCTACAAAGCCCCCAATTAGACCAGGGAACTCGTTTTCCTAGCCAGCCAGATGCGAGCCAGGAGTCACGCTTGCTAAGTGGAGGTCCAAGGAGGTGGACCCATCAACGTGCTCATAGAGCACCTGGCACTCCCACAGCCTGGGACTCTGTGTGAGACAGCAAGGAGATATCTGGTCTACAGGCCCCCTATTGAGACCAGGAGATTTGATTTCACAGCCGGATATGTGCCAGGATTCGTGCTTGTTGAGTGGAGGTCCAAGGAGGCAGGGCCCATCTTGCACTCATAGCGCACCTGCCATGACAGTCCCGTCTGTGGCCAGACAAGGCTGGACTGGGCCACCCCTCTTTCTACTGCCCCTCCTCAGGTTCTGTCATCTTATTATTACCCTGCTTGCATTTTTCGAAGGTGAAATCTGCATAATATGGGCAAGCACAAATCTATGACAGCCCCCTGCAGCCACAGACTCTACCCTGGACTTTTTTTAAAGTGGGTGATAGGGGTCATCGCGAAAGAGATTGACTTGCTGGAATGCCACCTGTCATTCCCCTCCCCTCCCTCCCGATGTGGCCACCAGCCCAGCACCAGCCCCCATGGGTGCCTGTGGAGAACTGAGTGCCTCTGCTATGGTGCCAGGAGGTGCACCTAAAATCCAACATAAGGGCATAGCCACCAGCGCCCTGGCAGGCAAAAGGAAGAAAGCACCAACTGACTCTAAACCAAAGAACCCCCTGGGTTTCCAATCATACCCAGATCTATTGTCTGGGGGTGAATGTTTGATTTGCTCGGCATTTCGTCCATCATCTGTGTGTCTTTTACTTTCTCGCCCTAAATGCGCCGGGTATGCCCAGACGTGGGTCCCAGGCTCACTGTGTCACTGGATTCAAGCTAGCCTCGCTGATGAGGGGTAATTCCCCAATACTGGTCCCAGGATGCTTGTTTCCGGTCCAGGGAGGACCTGGTTTGCAGTTCGGGCTGGACTGTTCCCATGAGGTGCAGGGTCAAGACTGATTTGCATATGGCTGGGTCTAAACTGGGGTGGCATGTTGAGCAAAAGAACGATGGATTTAACCCAGATCTATTGACTGGGGTTTGAATGTTTGATATGCTCTGCATTCCATCAATCATCTGTGTGTCTTTTAAAATCCAACATATTGGCATAGCCACTAGGACCTGGCAGGCAAAAGGGAAAACACACCTACTGGCTCTAAACCAAAGAGGACCTGTGTTTCCAATCTTACCCCTGAGCCTGTCAGGGGGCCAGCTGAGGAGGTAATACTCCTGGAGGAAATAGCTACCTTATATAGTGACCTCAATTTGGCTATCTCAAATAAAAGTGAATCATTTATTCCCACCTGGGGGCCAATGAAGCCACATTAAGTTGTTTTAATCCCTCATTTAGCTGCCAATCAATCTAATGGGATGCCACCAATGAAAGAGGGCAAAAGGGGTAGAGTCATCATGCAGTCATATTGCCTCTGAACTTACCGCATCACCTGCTGTGGCCACTCATCATACATCTGCTCCTGGAAATTCTGCTCCTGCACCTGTACTTGCATCAGGGGACCCACATACAGGAGGCTCAAACTCCCCGAGTATCCCGGCAACAAAACATCACACAAAAATGTTTCCACTGTAATTTGCCGCTCCCAGCCTGCCCATGTGTGATCATCCTACCTGACGTACTGGGGCTATGCCCTGAAGCCAAGGAATCTGCGGTAGAAATAATCAACAAGACTGCACACTGGGTACATGGGAACATTAGATGTAGTGGTTACATTTCCCCAGAGATTTTTATGGCAAGGAGATTGGGATGAGTGGGGAAGTTGCGCAAAGAATTTGATGGGGATTGCATTATTTTTACTTTCAGGGATCCTAGGGTTATAGGCCATCTCATGCGGGCCTCTAGATAATGGCACGTCAATCAAAGTAAAGTCAAGATATTCCCCCTGGGCTATTTTCTATTAGACCTGACTATGAGCCCCTTTGGGAGAGAGAGACCTCCCCAATCCAAACCTGTGCAGCCATCCCTATTCAGCTTACAAGTGCAAAATCGTTTTTCTCTTCTAGGTGATTTCTCAGACAATGATTGACTGACTGACTGTAATGTGGCTGAGAAATGGCCTGCGCAAAAAGGAGTCCTCACCAGAACATGGCCCTAGCTCTTTGCAAAAACTGCTTGCTAATGGGGGTCGGCATTTGCATAACTCCCCTAAACTCCCTCTGCCAAGGTACAAGGGAAATGCTGTGATGCCACTTATACATGTCCAAGGGAAAACAACCCTTACAACGCAGGCTGAGCCATGCGTGCCATTTTACCACAAGCGGAACCACGCTTGCCTTAACCATGCACATGGCTTAACCACGCATTTACTTTCAGGTTGTTTTCAGGGCATGGGGGTGTCATGGTTGTTTTTAGGGCTCTGGGTTGTTTTTAGGGCTGAGGGGGGTTGGGCTATTTTTACGGTTCAGGGGGTGTCGGGTTGTTCTTAGGGCTTGAAGAGGGGGTTGGTTTGTTTGTAGGGCATGGGGGTCGGTGTTGTTTTTTGAGCTCAGGGTTGTTTTTAGGGCTCGGGTCAGGGTTGTTTTTAGGGCTATTGGGGATTGGGATGTCTTTAGGATTTGGAGTGTCGGGTTGTTTGTAGGGCTTGAGGTCGGGTTGTTTTTAGGGTTTGGAGGATTGGTTGTTTTTAGGGCTCGGGTTGTTTTTAGGGCTCAGGGCGGGGGGGGGGGTTTCTTGGGTGATATTTACCACACATATCACTGTACCAATCATGGCTTTACCATAAAATTGTGTGGTAAAGGCATGTGTGATAAAGACATGTGTTGTAAAGGAAAGCCTTGTTCAAATGCATTTGTTGTAGGAGCACACATGGCTTAGTCATACAACCGTGGGCCCAAGGCTTTTTTTTAACATTGTGGAGGTAGCCAGGAAACTAAGTGGGTTAATTTTATTAACACCCATGATATAATATTTTTTCAGGAGACTTGGGAGATTGATAATCTGTGCCTTGATGTGTATTGCCCCGACTTTTGTTCCTGCAGTCCTGTCATCGTTAGGCAGAGCCAGGGCTGTGCTAATGGTTTGGATTAAAATCACCCTGGGTTGTAGAATTAGTGTGATCCCCTACGCCTATATTTTACTCCAAGCACTTCTTTTTACATGGTCCAATGATACAAATATTGTTTTTATAAATGTTTATAGTGGTTTTCTTGAGCATGTTAATTTAACAAATTTTAATATGGTTTTATTAAGGACCTGGAAGTCAAAGTTGCTTATTTGCGCAAAGGCTATGATATCATTTTAGATGGGGATTTTAATGCCAAATTAGGGTAAACATACTTGGAAGATGACCACTATCCAAGCATTGACATCAGCCCAGGACATGATTCCCTGCTAAGAGACCTGAGAGGTCTCACTCTGCTCCACCTGATCAAAACATTTGATCTTGTCAACGTAAATGAGGCTTGTGACCCTGTTAGCCAGATAAATCCACCTTTGAAAGGGGTGAATATTCTTCCATTATTGATTATGTTTTTGTCCAAAGAAAAATGTTGGCTAAGGTGTAGGGGGCATCAATTGTTTCCAGCATTTATAGCAACCATAGTTCCTTATGCCTACACCTTTGTTTATCCAAGAAAGTGGGGGAGTCAAGAGTGTGGCCTCGGAATCATTAATAACTAAGTCCAAGATATTGTGCCTGGTGTGGAGAAATGCGGATATGAAAACCCTTTTGGCTAACTTGTGATCACTGCATCTGTCCCCGGTGTTTAACTGCCTCTGCCAATTGGCTGCATACATTGAGAGGGCTAGTTCTTTTGTCCAGCAAATTGGGTTTGCATCAGTCATATAGGAAGGCATCAACATTACTGCACGAGTCCCTAAAAGAGTAACAGACATTTGTAAGTTCAGAGGGATTGCATATTGCGGATATGCCAACACCTACGGTGGGGCAGACCTTTGTAAGTTCAGAGGGCTGCATCTTCAATTTGGCCAAAAGTATTGATGAAAAACCTGTAACCCCTTTATTGCAAGTCTACAAGAGCAAGTACCTTCAGATTGCATATTGTGGATATGCCAACACCAGCCTCCTTCAAGTGGAATAAAACAGGGTGCTCAGGAGACTCTTGTGAGTCCCACCTGCATGCTCCACCTTCATAGTTAACCAGGAGCTGGGGATGGAGTATGCTGAGCATACCATCAATCTGGCTCCCTGTTGTACTCGAATAGCTGTAGGGTGGAATTTACTGTAAGAACATGGAGTGAAGGACTAGCCTGCATTCCATGCTCCTGATGACTTATCAGTGTTCCAGTGAAGTCAGTTACTTGTGTGCTGGCTGAGGGATAGCTGCGCCCTTGCTGTAGAGTGAAACCTTAGAGGAAATAAATACTTCAAGTCACTCTGATTGCTGTGCCTTTGTTCGAGGGTGCAAGACTCCCTTGCTTCTATGGTCCAACCAGGTTAATTCCCACGCCACATTAAATAGAGAAAGTATTAATGATTACCTTGCTGGGTAGGCTGTCCCTCTTCACCATCCCCTCCGCCATGCAGAAAACCGATATTACATGGGTTAAAACTTCCTTCATAGCTTGGTCGAGAACATTGAGGGAGCACGTTCAAGTCAACAAAAGGTCCATCATAGACTATGCAGAAGTCCACCTTTCCCTTTCTTTTTCCATGGAACATTACCTTGAGTGGATTGATAGTTCATTGGATAGGCTACTGCTTACCAGATTTAGGCTTGGATTTGTGAGGTATCTCAGCTTTCCCCTTTGCCAATTTTATTTCCCAAGAGTCTTATGTCCATGCGACGAATCCTACCTGCAAAGTCTTTTGGACTTTTTGTTGCAAATTTGTTATTGGTCTTACAAAAAAGTTTTTCATTTCAATCATACAAAAGCAAGTGATCATAACTTCAAGATTAGCCCTTGTGTACTTACAACAATTGAATTGCCCATCTAACTGCATTAATATCTGTTCTATTCTGAAATGTTCTGATAGAAGAGGATAATCATTAATGTTTTAGTTGGATGGTGAGATTTCTGGATGACAGTTATATGCATCCTAATCAATTATTTATTTGATCCTGGCATTTTGCACTGTACTTTATTTGATTTTTTCTGCTTTGCAAGATTATTGCATGTGTATGATTTACTTCTTTTTCCGAGATTCATTGTTTTATCTGTGAAGTTTTAATTGCTGCTGGTTTTTATGTGAATTATTTTTTTAACTTCATTTTATATATTTGCTTCCTTTAAAGTGTTGGATTGTGATGTTTAACATATACTTTTATGGTCACATTTGTGACTAAATAAAGTACTTTGATTGATTGATGATACTGTTTCTCCAACTAAAACCATATATATTCCATTTATCTCAGTAGATTTCTGTGAGAATATATGTAAAGGTCTAAATTTATTTGTGATTTGGGACACTACATTTAATGGCTAAGGGCCTCATGTAGGTGGCCTGGCATTTACCACTTCATAAATACCGAATCATACCGATTCGGTATTTATGAAGTGGTAAATGCTATGTAGGTATTCAATCGGTAAAAATTACCGATTCGTAGAAATTCGGTAATTACCGAATCGGTATTTACCGATTCGGTAATGAGGCATACCTTCCCATTGATTGAATCAATGGGAAGGTATGCCTCATTACCGATTCGGTAAATACCGATTCGGTAATGGGGGGAGCAAAATCAAGGGTGGCAGGGTGTCACAGTGACACCCTGTTGCACCCCTGATTCCTACATGTGTGCACATGTGGCACACATACATGCCCTAAGGGCATGTATGTCTGCCACATTGCACACTTCAAAGTGCATAAAAATGCTTTTTTGCAGCTATTCGTTATTTACCACCAACTTTTAGTTGGTGGTAAATAACGAATCCACCCAACACCCACACACTCCCCCTACATCTCATTTCATGATTCAGTATTTACCGAATCGGTAGTATTACCGATTCGGTAAATTTACCGATACGGTAAATATACCGATTCGGTAAATACCGAATCATGAAATTCTCCCCCTACATCTCAACAGCCTAAATACCGGTCGGTAACGGTATATTTACCGAAAATCGGCCGTTACTGACCGGTATTAGGCTTCCTACATGAGGCCCTAAGTCTCAGACTGTAACCGAATGACAAAAATGTGCTTCAATTTGTTTTTGTGTGTTTATAAAGTATAAATGTCATGGAAATCGATTCAACAAAATGTTAGGGACAATGGAAAGTGATATTGAAATCCCTTTAACCCTCGATGACATCACATTTGCCAACCTTTTCCCCTCAATGGTCTCTTATTTGGTGCTGAGGGTCAAAGGGAGGGCATACTAGAAACGACAGAGAGTAAAGAGGGGTTTTCTGATCATTTACTTTCCATTCTGCCACCCTTAGTACAGAGCTCACAGCATTTTGTGATTTGTTAATTGACCACAAAATCAGCTAACACACATGATGCCCTCGATATTTGCACTGCTGGTCATAAAAAATCCAAAACAATCTCACATAAGTGAACACACTCTCACACGTGTGGAGATTCATTTACATTTGCTTCCTTGTTGATTGGCTATTCACGACACACTCACAGCATATCTAATGTGCCCCTGCATGCCGCCTTAGACCCGAGGCACTCACTTCTTCATACTGTGCCCCTGCATACCACATTATAGCAGTGGCATTCACTTCCTCATAATGTGTCCCTGCATGCCGCCTTCAGAGTCATGGTATTTACTTCCTCATACTGTGCCCCTGCATGCAGCCTTAGACCCGTGGTATTTACTTCCTCATACTGTGCCTCTGCATGCCGCCTTAGAGCCGTGGCATTCACTTTCTCATACTGCGCCCCTGCGTTCCGCCTTAGAGCCGTGGCATTCACTTCTTCCTGCTGCGCCCCTGCGTGCCACCTTAAAGCCGTGGCATTCACTTCCTCCTGCTGCGCTCCTGCGTGCCGCCTTAGAGCAGTGGCATTCACTTCCTCCTGCTGCGCCCCTGCGTGCCGCCTTAGAGCCGTGGCATTCACTTCCTCCTGCTGTGCCCCTGCTTGCTGCCTCAGAGCCGTGGCCTTCACTTCCTTCGGGACTGCGGCAGAGTTCAGCTTATGAGAATGGGAGCTTGGGGGGCAGCCGAGCACAACGAGGTCTGCCCCCCGGGCAGATTGGGAGGGGTGGAGTGGCCGGCACGGCCATTTTGCATGATTTGGACTACATTGGGAATAGCCCAAATGTAGCCCAATTTCGTAGATTATAGCCCAAAGGTTATCTAACGGATTTTCGCGCTACCCCAGCCACCATTTAAGGTTTGGTGACCTGGTGGCTGGGAGCGCTTTGGCAGGGCAGGTTTTTTGTCAGGCTCAGTTTTTCCTTAGCGTGGGTTGTAGGCGATTTTCTGAGCGTGGTTAATATGTCTGGCGGCGACTATCGTGTCCTAGAAGCTCTGAGGCTTCTTAGTGAGGCTGGGAGAATGGATCTTGTCATCCCGGAGGCGGCGGTGGCCGCGCGCCCGGTGAGGCGCTTGTCTACTGGGGTGGCGGCTGCCGTCGCGGCTTGTTCGCCCCCCCGGAAAGCGGTTGGACAGCAGGTGAGTGTACGGGGCCGCGCATATGTCAGGAGCGTGGCCCCGGGTGGTATGGAGGCGGCGGGTGTTGTCGCGGGTGGGGTGGTGTTGGGGGGGTTGAGTGGGGATCTGGGGTGCGGGAAACCATCTCTGCAGGGGAGCGCGTCGGGCGCCCCCCCATTGCATGCGCAATCTCTTGGGGGCCGCTCATCTGCCAAGGGAGCGGCCCCGTCACTGGGGGCAGAGGACGTCTTGTCTGGTGGGGCCGGGTGGAGGTGGGCGGAGCGGCCCCTGCATCGATAGTGGCGGCATCGCAGCGGGGCAGCGCGTTGCAGGGGAGCGCTGCCCTGAAGGCTGGGGGAGGCGGGAGAGCACGGGGACTGTGCGTAGGCCTTCAAAGGCAATGGGAGTAAGGTGGAGGAGCGGGAGCGCGTCGCGTGGGTCCCCTCCGTGGGGCCAAACTGAGGGGGCCGCTCTTATGCTAGAAGAGCGGGCCCCAGTGGGAGGATAAGGCAGCCGGGTCAGCGGGGGGCACAGGAGGGGCTGCACTGTCTTGGGAGTGAGGAGGAATTGGGGGACAGTCGGGTTGGAGCTGAGCAGGCCGCTGGGGTGGGGAGTGCGCAAGAGGGGAAGCTTGGTGGGGTGCAGGCCCGGGGTGTACAGGTGGGAGGTTTCACGGTGCAAAGGGGTATGGGCCATACAGCTGGGCAGGAAGGGGGTAGGGCGGTGGGGGGGATTCGCCTTTGTTGATAGAATCAGAAGGGAGCGAGAGGGACTGGGCAGGCCTGGACATTTTCGAGTCCTGGTCGGAAGGGGTTTCTGGGGCATAGGGGACGGGGGCGCAGGTGGGGTTTGGGGAAGATGTAGGGGCTGGGACAGGGAGGGTGAGGTCGTCGCGGGGTGTTTCGCAAATGCGGGGGTGCAGATGGATTGGGGGGGTGATGCAGGGGATGAGGAGGCCAGGCCGAGTGTTAGTGGAGGGTATGGGGCTAGGTTTCTGGAGTGGAGTGACAGGGAGGACGAGGGGGGGCGTCTAGGAGGAGGTGGTGGATCTGAGTGCAGTGGGTCGGGCTTGGGTAGCCAGTACGTTAGGGGCAGGTAAGCGGGGATGGGATGGTAGTCAGAAGAGAGGTGGGCCCAGCACACCAGACCATTCCTTTTTTGTTACAGGTGGTGGACCGACAACCTGACCGTCACGGGGTGCCAGACTTGGTAGGGCTGGGTGCGGGCCAGAGGCACCAAGGAGAAGGGAGGGTGGAGCCTTGGGCGGCATGCCCAGTACCGTCAGGGGATGCCGGCGTGGCTGGCACAAATAGGCCCAGGACGGGCTTGCCTGCCCCAACACCCACAGGGTCGCAGTGCCCCGGGGGACAATGACGACGGAGCAGCACTGAAGAGGATGTTTGTGTTTTTGGTAGGGTTCCCTCGGCACCACCAGCGGGGAGTGCTGGGGGTGCGAGGCAGGAGGAGCTTGATTATGAGGAGGATAGTATGGAGGAGGGAGAGGTGCGAGATGTGGAGGAGGACAGGGCAGGGTGGCCGAGTAATGCTGTGTCTAGTGTCTTACAGGTGTCACGACGCCAGGCAAGGCCCAAGGGTTGGACATCGAGGTGGGAGACCGGCTCGGCCCCTCGGCAAGGACACAGGGTGGAGCGACGGACGGAGTCCTTGGCACCAGGTAAACGGTCTTTGCTCGGGCGCCCAGTGATGGTATCCATGGGTGTTGGGGGTCTGACAGAGAAGGGGGGGTTGGGGGGAGGTTGCGCAAGGGTGCGGATGTGGTGGATGTGGTGGTTGGCACGGAGGAATCAGGTAAGGGAGGGGAGTCCGGAAAAGGCAAGGACGTGGAGAGTTTGACGGACACGAAGGGGTCGGTGGAGACGCAGACGGGAGAGGGTGAGACAAAATTAGAGAGTAAAGAAGTTAAGATAAAACGTTTGCCATATATGGGGGTAAGTAAGCCCTTAGGTGCACATTTGATGCTGGCTACCAAAGAGCAGATTTGGAAAGGGGAATATGTGGAAATGCTAAAGCTCCTTCACAGGGAAGTGCGGGCGAAAGAGGGCTCGAAGGAGGAAGAATTTGAATTGGCTAAGCGTCCTAAGGTGCCGTTGACGATTGAAAACTGGACAGCGGCTTTCCTTATATACGCTAGCGTGTATTGTGAAAAATTCCTAGAGAGGTCTGTGGCCATGTTTAAATACATGGATGTCATATGGAAGGCGCAGATTACAGGGGGTGGATATGCCTGGGCCCAGAATGATGACGAGTTCTGGGTGCGCATGGTGTGGGACCCGGAGGCGAAGTGGGGCGAGCTGGATACAGATTTGTGGCAGCATACGATGGGTCTAGCGGCGTCTGGCAAAACTATTTTCACGGCCAGCGGGCTCCTGCTCGTGTATCGGCCCTTTCGAGGAGGCCCCACCCGCGGGGGAGTGGGGGGAGCAGGCAGGGAAAAAGGGGCTTGCTGGGATTATAATAAAGGACTGTGCACACGGGAGTACTGCCGTTTTCGGCATGAATGCTCCGGATGCGGGAAACGACATGCACTGGTCAACTGTTGGGGGGCCCAGGGTCAGTCGCAGGGAGCTCAGTAGTGGCAGTCGGGAGCCTTTAAGGCGGGGGGCCAGCAGCAGTCGGGAGGGGAGCGGGGGGCTAAGGGGCCTGGGCCAAAGGGCTCGTACTCCGGTTAATGTGGGGAACTTGTTGGCGGCCTTGCAGGGGTATCCAGAGAGGGAGGCTGCGGAGCGGTTATGTTTGGGGTTTCTTGAGGGTTTCAGACTGGGGTACGAGGGTCCACGAGTGAGGCACTGGGCAGACAATCTGAAATCGGCACGAGAGCACTCTTAGGTAGTGCAAGACAAACTTGACAAGGAGGTACGGGAGGGCCGCATGGCGGGCCCCTTTCAGGAATGGCCGTTGCCAAATTTGATTGTGTCACCCATTGAAGTGGTGCCTAAAAAAGAGCAGGGTCAGTTTCGCCTTATTCAATATTTGTCCTGGCTGGAAGGAGGGTCGGTCAATGATTTTATTGATGAACGAGAGGCCACTGTATCTTACTCGTCTGTTGACGTTGCCATGTCACTGGTGGTGACCGCGGGCGCTACAGCGCAGATGGAAAAGTGCGACATAAAGTCAGCTTTCCGGCTGCTTCCAGTTCACCCTGATGACTGGGATCTTTTGGGCATCCAATTCGGCAGTCACTGGTATGTGGAAAAAGCTTTGCCGATGGGCTGCTCAATGTCATGCACACTTTTTGAATGTTTCAGCATGTTCCTACAATGGTTGTTTACGGAACGGACAGGTCACCAAGGTGTTACGCACTACCTGGATGACTTCTTTTTTGTGGGCACCTCAGACTCCACGGACTACCAGAAGGCTCTGGACAGCTTCAATGAGATCATGAGGGTACTGGGTGTGCCGCTGGCCCCAGAGAAAACGATGGGACCCAGCATGGCCCTTGCCTTTTTGGGATTCGAGTTGGATTCATGGTTGATGGAGGCACGCCTTCCTGCGGACAAAAAGCAGCAAATGTTGGGGCTGCTGGCAATCATTTTGGCAAAACCAAAAGTTATGGTTAAAGACATACAGGTTCTGCTGGGCCATCTCAATTTCGCCTGTAGGGTGGTCAGAGTAGGGAGGACGTTCTGTTGGCGACTGGGTCGGGCACTGGCGGGACAGAGGCCCCCACATCATCATGTACGTCTGTCAGCCGGGGTGAGGGAAGACTTGAGGATGTGGCAGTTTTTCTTGCACCAGTTCAACGGGATACCTCTGATGAGGGAGGCAGACATGGTGTGGGACGTACAGATTTTCTCAGACGCAGCAGGGAGCACTGGATTTGGTCTTTATTGGCAGGGGAGGTGGTGTGCCGAACCCTGGCCAGCAGAATGGTTGGATGGGGGCAGGAGTATGGCCTTTTTGGAATTTTTTCCCCTGGTGGTGGCTGTCACGCTGTGGGGGGCTCTGTTGGCTCACAAGAAGGTCAGCTTCAAGATTGACAACATGGCAGTGGTGCATGTGGTCAATCGACAGTCTGCGAGAGATGAACAGGTTCTGAAGTTGTTGAGGGTTTTCGTGTTGGGGTGCTTGAAGCATGATATTGCTTTTCGCGCGGTGCATGTGCCAGGTGTGGGCAATGACATTACGGATGCTTTGTCTCGTTCACAGTGGGGGAGAATCCGTGGGCTCGCCAAGGACGCGGACGTGACCCCGACCAGAATGGGTATCTTTGAAAAGGGGGCCCACATCGCCAGTTTGTCCTTTTCGGTGGGGTTTGCGGTGCAAATCCTTGTCAAGGGGTTTGGGAAGGTTGGTCTTTGCTCATGGGGATGGGCAGTGCATCAAGGCTTCACAGCTGTTAGCGGTACTGAGAATACGCTGGGTCGATGGGAAGGGGTTTGGCACGCATTCCTTTCGGATTGGGGCAGCGTCGGAGGCCTATTCTAGGGGTTGGGAGCGAGGGGACATTATGAGGCTGGGCAGGTGGTCATCGGATTGCTATCAGCGTTATGTGTGCAGCGACGTTGGGGGAGGTGTTGTATAAAAAAAATAAAAAAAAGTTTGCCTGGTGTTTTTCTTGTTTCTCATTCTCGTTTCTCTTTTCAGGTTCAGTTATGGGTCCCCTTGCCAGGGAGATGTCTATCTGGATTGTGGGGCATTCCTTTCTGAAATGGGCGCAGGTCCAGGCATGCTCGAGCTACTTTGGAGACAGTTTGGGGTTTAGAAAAGACTTATTCTCGGTTGCTTGGCGGGGTAGGGGCGGTATGCGCTGGAAGGAGTTGTTATCGGTGCTGAATGGGCTTTTGGTGGCTGGTAGGTGCCCGGATGTGTTGGTGGTGCATCTGGGGGAAAACGACATGGTCAGGGAGGCTGGCTGATGCGGGCTATGAAGAGGGATTTGTCGTTGATCAAAGCTCAGTGGGCAGGGTGCTCCATTGTATGGACGGAGTTTGTCCCCCGGAGAGTTTGGAGGGGGGCGGTCAATCCTGGGGCAGTTGACAAAGCTAGGCGGAAGTTGAACACTGACATGGTGAGGATTTGTTGGCACTTGGGGATTTGTAGGATTGCGCATAGGGAAATTCGTTACGACACGCCAGATTTTTTCAGAGATGATGGGGTACACTTGTCTCGGCTCGGCATGGACCTGTATCTTTTGGAGTTGCGGGAGGTGTTGGCCCGGTTGTTAGGGGTTTACCGTTGTTAGGCGAGAAGGGTACTGTTGGGGGTGGGGGCAGAAAAAGGGGGAGGCGGCGTATTCGCCTCCACTCCCGCCTTTTTCTGGGTGGCGGGGTGGTTGACAGTTGGCCGGGATTGGCTGGAGTTTGTTGTTATATGTTTGGTAGTTTGTGAGCAGGAGCAGGGAAAGGGTAACCAGGTAGGATAAGTTTAGATTAGAGGTTGGTTAGTTACAGTAGCACAAAGGCAGGTAGGGATTACGGTCAGGGGAGTTTATGATTTGGAAAGGCTAGATTGTGTAGGATTGGGTTATATTATGGTTATGGAATGTTATGTTGTATTTTGTGGGATGGGGGACCTGATGAGGGGATCGTAGGGGTGGGGGGAGGAACAAGGGGTCAGGAAATGTTTGTATAGTGAGGTGTTTAGTTTTGCAAGGCAGTGGCCAAGGGATGAAATTGTGATATGCACCTGTTTCAATAAAGCGGCCTTTTTCACACACAATAAACTGGTCTCGTGTCGGCTCGCCCCCCCCCCCCCTCCCCCTTTTATCTCCCAAGAGCGGCAGGAGTGGGACAGAGCAGCCTCTGCATGGCCCTAGGCTCTGAGTCACCACCCTCGGAACTATCGAAAATGAGACTGCAAAAGCGGTAATGGTCAACGTAACGGTGAGGAAGAAACTCAGGAAAGTTAACAAAGTTCTGGGGAAGAGAACGAATGGGGGGGAAGGGGTGAGGGGACAGAGAGGGTGGGAATCAAGGTAAAATGAAGTGGAAATACTCCAGATGATTTTCACGGATGTGACCCCTTCAATCTAAAGTGATATCACACTTCACACAGGCAGCTTTTGTAACTAGCTGATCATATGTCAAACAAACAAAATGGTGCATAAAAAACGATCAGGCATTGTTATCAATGTGCAGCAGGAGCCGAGGTACCATGATCCAGAGGCCTGACAGGCCCATTGCGCCTTCAGTATTGCTCATTATTGCTATCCAACCCGCAGTCAAGGGCTCATTTTTCTTCCATGTACCAGGGCTCATAGCTGTGTTGCTTAGCCACTCACTGTCTTTAGCAGGTGTGACATCCACTCTGGTGTGAGTGAGAGGTCACCTATGACAGTCACACTCTTGGGATACATGAGACCTGTGGCAGAACTAATAGATCTAAAATCTAATTCAGACATGTACAGTAAGGACCTTTCCTCTGAAAAGCTCATTCCTACTACGTGCTACTAATGTGTGTTCTTTTCATGGTATCATAGTTGCGGTATCACAGTCAGTGGTTTGTTGCAGCTGCACTGGTTGTCCAGAAGAGAATTCTCTTCTTTGCACCTTGCTCTTCTCTTCGCTCAACCTGTTTGGACTCCTACCTTTCAGCGTTCTGAAGCGGCAAGCATTCGCCGCGATCCTGCTATCAGTCTCAGTCAAGTGTGTGATGGTCGTGCACTCAGCTGTACTCTGTCAGCCATCTACCAATTCCCCGGCAGGATGTGTTTCCGGGGCAAGCTGGTGGACAGACTCTCGTTAACTTGACATAAGCAATAGAACTTAACACCTGATAATGTGTAGACAAGAATTTTAAACATGTGATGTCAAAGTGCATCATTCCAATGGAATGGATTCCATTATTGTTTTAAGACTAATGAGGAATGTGAGTTATATAAAGTGCCAAAGATATGCAATCGTGTGCTAAAATCTTCCAATGTTTCAATTTGTTCCATTTTTATACCGCAAAATTAGCTGATGGCACCTCTGCATCGCCATAGTGCTAACAATTATGACAAACGCAAAATGATGCGTGTGCAGTCATAAGAAGTGTACAAAAGACATGTATGGAGGAACACGAAGCAATTAGTTGTCTTGTGGCACTTCCAGGCTTAAAGGCACGGCCAAATAAGTTTATTTAGCACTTAGCGCTGATGTTCAGCCTGTTTCTCAGTACTCCCACTTGGGTGGGCACGCCACCCATCGAGTATTCCTGTCAGCTCTTTGAACACGCACACCTCCTACTGTTTCTGTTTGTTTAGGGTTTCCTTCACTTTAAAATAAAATCCTCTTTCAAAAACAATGGTTCATTGTCATTGTAAACCAGTGTTTAATCACAGTTCTGTCTATCTAACCGTTTCCCTTGATTTAGTTAGCACTAGGATACTGCCTTGTAGAACCCTCAAACCACCCAGGAAAACCAAGGGATTGGTACATGCTCACCGGAGCACTTTCTTCAAAAGATCGCCATGCCGCTGTCTCAGGTGTGTCGTGACTTCTTGTGTATTTATCGAGTACATGGTAATAACGTTTTACAGCTCATGCCTATTTTCATTTGATATAACCTGTTCCTGGATGATCATGGGCCTTGTTAAGAACAGTTTTGCTTGCTCTGCACAGAACCTGGTGCCTGTTTTTATTCATTTGCACTGTGAAGTGACCATCTCCCGCAAGGTCAGTAGGGACACTCGCCTAATGTACTAACCTATATTGTGGCTGCAAACACTAACATTTTCAAAAGAGGTGCATTTATTTATTTGGTGTTTTCTATAGCGCGAACATGACCCTGAGTGGGGTATCAGAGCGCTTCACATTTGCATATCAATAAACAGTTTTGTTACCAAGTCATCAGCAGTTGTACAATGGTTTTGCAAAAAACCTTAAAGCTTAATAAACATATATACAATACCTCAAAAAGGTTAATGTTCGATGAGAGGTAGCATGCGTATAATCATGGTGGAACAATGATAATGGCGAGTTGCTGCGATTATGGGAGATATATACTCATGTAAACAGATTTGGCTTCATTTTTTAAAGCAGAGATTGACGAAATTCTTCTAATGTTAGAGGGGAGAGCGTTCCAAATTCTAGGCGCTGCACCAGAGAATGCTCGGTCATAAGTTCTTTTCTCACGGAATCGGGCCGGTTTTAGTTATAGATCTCCATGGCTCCGGGAGACACGGCATTCTCCTGCATTTGCGACTGCAAGATATGTTTATGCTATGTACTAATTCATTTTTTAATGCAGTCCCATTTGGGAAAACAGACTGCATTTTCTAAAAGTGTACTTCATTTAAAGGCAGTAACAGACATGGCGTTCTGCTGACACTAGCTGTCCACCATCTCTAAGATTATGGGCAATTGTAGTGAGTCGCAAATTGTGACTTACCTCAAGAATATTCATTAGGCAGTGTGGTCTGCAACTTAATACAATTTCTTATTGTGTAAGCCAACCTATTAGTGTATAGGTCAGTTCACAAAATCAGATTCCATTTGTAAAAAGTCGAAGCTCAATTTGTGGTCACTTTATGGGTATTGAATCTTCGAGCACCAAGCCCACCTTTTTAAGTCCTCGATTTCCAAAGTGATAGCCTTATGCACACACGGTGTTGTAGTCTTGTTTGGCTGCTATTAAACTAATTACACCTGAAATAGACTAACACAACTGAAATCAGTGATTTCTGGATGAAAATTTAAGGACGGTAGAAAGTGTCTGTAATGAGCGACAGTTAGAAGGTCAGCTTATTGCAATGCTTAGCATAAATATAATTTGGATTTTCTCTGAGGTAATGCATGAACTGCGGACAGCACAATTTGGAATAAGTGAGCAGTGACTACCGCTTTTTTGGTTGTGAATCCGCGGTTCATGCATGAACTCAGATACATTTCGAGTTTAAAGGTATGAGCTTTAGACAGTGCAAAAATGCATAAACTTGGGCACTCACCTGTGGCCTTAGCCAGCCCAACTGCTCATGATACTGCCTCACAGTGTAAACAGTGCTGCTACCTTTTCAGGAAGAATGCAGCTATGAACTGGGTGCATAGAATATATTTGGGCTGCTTCTTTGCCTGCATTTACAGGGAGGTTAGACCCTGGGTTTGAAACAAGCATCTTGTGCTTTTTTTTGCTTATAATATTTATTAGTATGCCAAAGCAATTCTAGGCAGCATCACAGGCCAGTGGTTAATCAAGTACTTCTTGCACACACTGCATTATAAAGTAGTGGCAGCCAGGGTGAGATGTGCTCCAAGGATGAAACTCTGGCTTCCAAGAAAAATTGATATGTTGAAAAGTCAAAACCAAGTTTGCCATTAAAATGTATATGAGTGTTTCATATCATTGTAAATGATAAAAAAACAGAAATTGATCAAAAATGTCATCAAGTTCTTAGAGGCTATTTGTTTGATGTCCCATTACTTTACTGTAACAAACCCTTAATCTATCCTATCACATTAGCTGCATGTTTGAAGTGCACCACTAATACTTTAAAATCTCAAGATGTGAAAATTGGCCACGTATCTAAATGATTGCTGAGAAACATCAACCAGGCACAACAGTTACACCTGCTGTTAGACCTGAAATCCTTGGCATGGTGTCCCCCAAACATTTTGCCTTCAACCCCTGATTTTTGCTTGTTTTTGCTGGCATTAGGATGCTACACACTTTACCCCTGCTAACCAGTGCTAAAGTGCTTATGCTTTCTCCTTCAAACATGGTAAAATTGGACTACACATAATTGGCACGTTAAATGTACTTGTAAGTCTCTAGTAAATTGTACTAAGTGCACCCAAGGCATGTAAATTAAATGCTACTAGAGAGCAGATGCACACATTGTGCCACCCACTAAAGTAGCCTTCTAAAAAAATGTCTGAGGCCTGCCACTGCATCCTATAGTGCAGTATTAAACTGCCATTTAATTGGCAGAATAAACCTTTTAACAGGTTTAAACCTTCCATTTTAATACTTATAAGTCAACCCTAAGGTCAGCCTTAAAGACTCATAATTTAGTGTACAGACCTTACTAAGGCAGATGTTGAGTTGATGTACTGATAGCTTGACGTCTATGAAAACCTCAATAAAATCTCTTTAAAAAAAAAAAGCTCATCATTTAGTGTTGCTTGCATTTAAAACCTAAGAAATGTGTAATTAAGGGTAACGTGTCCTGGCAGTGAAAAATTCCTCAAGTTGTTGTACACTATTGTATGGCCTATCTCTCCCATTGACTGACGCTAGGTTACCTTATTACATTTAATAAGTGCTAACTTCAGATCGGGAGCAGATAGAGATATGCTGTTTACATTCAAAAGAATTGTAAATCAAAATTCTCTTCAATGGTGAAGCCAGATTTTAAGTTACAATTCTGAAAATGTAACTTTTTTCGAAAGTTGGCAATTTTTGTCCCAACTAACTGTGCCTTTCTGCCAGTGTGTTTGGTTACACGCCTGTTAATGCCTCGGATGCTGCAGTTTTTGTTTTGCTCTCAGTGAGACAAAGGGAGCTGAGGTGTGGACAGTATGGTAAATCCTGACAGGATGGCTGTGGAGGGGCTGGACTCAGCCTCACTTACACTTCAAAGGGCTTTGCCTACAACACACACAAGGTCTGCCTGCCCTTTTCACCCACAGACAGTTTAGAACCTGGACCTGGGGAAGGGAAAGAACTTGGTGTATGTCAGAAGAATCCGAGGCACATAGGCTGGCACCAGGTGTAAATATTGACCCTCCAGAACCACTCATCAGAACACTGCTGCACTTGTGTAACATTCAAAGAAGGACTGCTCTCCTGCCAGAAGGACTGCTGTGCTGCATTAAGGACTGACTTGCTGTCTGAAGAAGGACATGTGGACCTGCTTGACTTGATCCTAGGCTACCCAGAATTACTCCCAGTGTTAGCTGGAATAAGTCCTCTGTGACCTACAGAGACAACAAGCTTCCAGAAGCCAGCCTTTATCCAACTGCCTAGCTGACCAGCTGCAACTGGACCTGCGTGAACCCTGCTACTGGCCTCTGCTGGAGTGTGCCCTAATCCCCAGAAGGTGCTCCAGGTCTTGGAACATTGGATGGCATCAGTGGAAGCTCCTCCAGGAAGACAAAAGTGAAAATCCTGAAGTCGGGCTCTTTGCAACAACGAACGCCAATACTCTGCTCCATGATATGATCGCCATTACTAAACTCCAATGAGACCTACTCTTCACACTGACAGTAACCACCTGCAGAGAAGAGCAACACGAGACCTGCCTTTCGTGCTACAGCAATAACAGCCTTCAGTGAATGCCACCTCGAATCTCCAGCAAGGATTGGATGTTGGTGCTACAGCAATACTCTTCGTGTCAGAAGCCTCATCTTAGCGGATTCCTCCTATGCAGATGGAAAGCTTTACACTGGGCTTGAGAAGGTATCTGTAATGAAGTACCAGGAGGCAGAGTGAAGATAAATATTCTTCTTTTATCCCTTAGGAGTATAAGTGTAAACGTCCTAACCACAGGAAAGCCAGCAGCAACTGCTTTCTGTAGAACTTCGTAGCTAGGCACTCAACACATTCTAGATTCTGGAGCTGCTCATCAGACATACATATAATTAAATAGCATAACTAGAAAATATTGAATAGTGCAGGTGAATACTACACATCTTCCCCCAAACACAAACATATGAACAATATCTAATAAACTTAGTTACAGACATAATCATGAAATTGTACCTTAGTTGAACAAGCACGAGAACTCCTACGCAGAGTAGGTATGCATTTTGAAGAAGAAGTTTGTTGTGTATGAGAAATGAGAGGAGCAGGGGTACGTACAAGAGCAATTCTATTAAGATTCCAAATGCGACCATCATCAAGTTTCACAGCATTGAGAAACAACTTAACTACCTTACGTGGAGTAGAGAACTTAGTACCTCCAGTTTTTTGTGGAGACCCTACTCTCACACAATCACCTACATTAACTAAAGTATGAGCAACAGCATGTCTGGCATCAAAGTTTGCTTTCATTTTTTTAGACTTGATATCCTGAAGAGACCTCCACTGAGGATCCTCAGGAACACTAATGTCAGCCCCATACCCTCTCATCCAGGATTGAAATAACTGAGTATTAGGTGTGTGTCCCCTAAACAACTCAAAGGGAACTTTCTCATTAGTAGAATGAGGAGTCGAACGATAGGCCATAACTTTCTCAAGAATTTCATTTCTCCAGTCACGACCTTGCTCCTTGGCTGATTGGATAGATTCTTGTAATACACGATTGAATCTCTCAACCATCCCATTACATTCTGGGTGGTAAAGAGAGCATCGTCTATGAACAATTCCTCTTTTAGCTAGAAAGTCCTCCATCTCTTTTGAGACCAGTTGCACACCATTGTCAGTCAAAAGAGTCTCAGGAAGACCTTCGCTGTAAAAAATGTTTTCTAAAAACTTTACAACATCTCTAGTTTCAATACCCTGAGTGACCTTCACTTCTGGCCATCTAGAGTACATGTCAATAAGAACTAAGACATAAAACTGACCAGACTTGGAAGAAACAGGACCTAAGAGATCAAGTGCAACATTTTGCTAACACCTAGTAGGAGAATCACAGATGACCATCGGCTGAGTTCTAGTCTTACAGACATTGTCAGACACCCTACACTCAGAGCAATCTCTGAGCAACCGTTTAACCAAAATGTCAACACCTGGCCACCAGAAGTGCACACGAACCCTCGCCTTGGTTTTGGAGATACCCTGGTGACCATCATGTGCTAAATGAACAATTTTCTCCCGAAGAGGAAACGATGGAACAAGACGTGTTCCTCTCCGCAAGAGATCATTGTAAAGTGAAAGTTTGTGTCTTACACTCCAAAATTTCCGTGCATCATCAGAAAAAGACTTAAAACCTTGTCATTTTTTAAAGAGTCTCGCCATTCCGTCTCAGAAACAACCTCTTCAACAACCTCACACACCTTGAAGTTATCTATCTCCCATGAATCATCAGAGTCAAGATCAGCAGAGCTTTCAGGTATTAATGTGAAAAACAATCGGCAACTTTGTTGTCAACACCTGGCATATATTTAACAACAGAATCAAAGTCTTGGAGAGCAATGACCCACTTTCAAATCCTAGAGGAAATCGCATTCAGATCTTTCTTGCAAAACAAATCTTTAAGAGGTTTGTGATCCGAGTGTACAACAAAAGAAGAAACCCATAGAAATTTCGTGAGCTTCTTGATAGACCAATAAATACAAAGTGCTTCTTTTTCAATCACAGAATATTGTAATTCTGGGCCCACAAGACCTCTCGAAAGAAACATAATGGTTTCTTCCTTACCATCTTTAATTTGTTTAAGGACAGCTCCTAAACCTTTAAAACTCGCGTCAGTGATAAGAATAGAGTCTGAAGAAGTGACAAAGCTCTGCAAGGAATGAGCTGACCTGAGTGCATTTTTGCCCTCCTCAAACTCCAATTGACACTGGGGTGACCACAAGAATTTTACCCCTTTTTTTAGAAGGGAACTAAGAGCATGAGTGCGGGTGGCAAATCGTGGCACAAACTTGTTATGATGGGCTTGAGAAGGTATCTGTAATGAAGTACCAGTAGGCAGAGTGAAGATAAATATTCTTCTTTTATTCCTTAGGAGTATAAGAATAAACGTCCAAACCACAGGAAAGCCAGCAGCAACTGCTTTCTGTAGAACTTCGTAGCTAGGCACTCAACGCATTGTAGATTCCGGAGCTGCTCATCAGACTTACATATAATTAAATAGCATAACTAAAACATATTGAATAGTGCAAGTGAATACCACACAATCTCTTCAGGAAACTAACCTGGTCCCTGCATCCGATCCACACTCAATCACAGTCACCCTGAACTCGTGACTTTCTCCTGGTCTTGTGCAACCAGAGGACTGTGATGATGGTTTATTATTTTAGGCACGTTTTCTCCAAAACCTTAAAATTGAATGTCTCTGATTCAACTGATTGTATTTTTGTCATTCTGGTATCATTTTATTTCTTAAAATGTACTTTATTTTTCCAAATTGGTTTGATATGTGTTTTCTGTTCTGTTTCAATTTATTACTTTTTGTGTGCTTCATAAATGTTTTACACATTGCCTCTAAGTCACGCCTGGCTGTTTTGTGCCAAGCTACCAGTGTTTCAGGCACATATCAATTTAATGGCTTTTGTGCTTCACCCTGACAAGGATTGTGTTTGGTACCATAGTGGGTCTGCAACCCCTTCCAACCAATAACCCAATTGCATATTCCTACTCTTTAAAAACTTTGTAACACAGTTAGCCAAAATTGAACAGCAGTATGGGGTGGGATGAAACAGGAAGATTTGTGGCTACCCAGATATTGTAATAATCGTGATTCTAGATGCACAGTAGGATGCAGATTCACATACAAAAATGGGTGAGATATGCCACATGGAAAGCAGGGTTAAAGGTTTCACTGCTCTAGCACCCCCACCCTCTTTTCTCTAAATCTCCCACCTTTAATAACCTATCTTTCATATGCCTGATCCATAGCACCCAACCCAAGGGGCTACCTCGCCAACTCATGTCTCATCTATTCTTCCCCCAGCACTCCTCTCCCTTCCTCTTCATTCACCTCCATCTAAACACAATAATATTTGACCCCTCCTCCAGTCTCAACATTTCCCCATCTGTCATTCATCCGTCCAGACCCTAAAAAATGGATCTAAAGATGATGGTGCAACAATATCCCCACCCACTTCTTTTCTTCTGTCTCCCTGAGCAACTTATCATAGTTTTAAGGTATTTGTATAGTGTTTTAGAAATATCAGGCAATCATAAATTCAACACAAATTAAGAGTTTACAGATAATCGCAGGTATTATAATCTTAAATGTTTCGACAACTTGACAGAACATTCTACACTCCTCTTGAACCAAAATGCAGGAATTCATACCCACTTACATATTGCTGCATGAAAAGCAAACTAATGTTGTACATATTCTGTTTTTATAGGCCTACACATCATTACAAAGTTTATTAAAGCAAACACAGTAACCGAAAGTCGTGATAAAAACACAATCTTACAAAGATACAGACTCCTTGATCATGTTGTAATTAAAGTTGGCCTTTTGACAGCCTTACTGAAGGAGGCACTGTTTCAAGCATTATTCTATCTCCATCTCAAAAGTGTGTTACTCCTGTACATGTATCTGCATTGCAGGAGAATTGCCCCATCTACCTTTCTCGACTTTAAAGAGTAATCCACCGCAATTTTTTCTCTGTGGATCCCCCGGATTCATTTTAAGGTACGCACTTTCAATACAATCATATTTAACTCTCAATATATCTTAGACCTCACAGTTCATATAGATACAAATAATCATACCCCCAGTAATACAATTTTATATTATTCAACCTTTTGCCTCTGTAACGTAATGGGTAGTGATTCTATCAAATGCATTACATTTTCCTCAGACACCCCCTCCCCACCTTCCAGAGTCCAAAGGCATCTGTTACTTTCATTTCCAGCCGTTACCATGATACTTATCTTGTTCTTGTGTCCCAAATACTACTGGAAATGTTTTGTTCAAGAGCTGTCTTAGACCTGTCAGCCTTAAGGTGATCTGCACCCAAACGTTTTGCCTTCATACTCCTTGTTTTTGTTGGCTTTAGGACTCTGTGCTTTTTACCACTGCTTACCAGTGCTAAAGTGCTTATGCTCTCTCCCTAAACCATGGTAAAACTGTCTAACACCTGACTGCTTTGTGCCAAGCTACCAAAGGATTAAGCACAGTTCAATTTAGTGACTTTTGTAGTTCACCCTTACAGAGATTGTGACTGTTGCTTGAGCAGAGTTAACAGCCCAATTAGCCAATGACCCAATTTATCACATCGATGTTCAATGGTGGGGTCCAGTGCTTGTGTTTATGCATTGCCAAAAAGTAATTAGTGCAACACAAAAATCCCATTTAAAAAAGTTGATACCAGAGTTGACCTCGTTTTAAATTCTGCTTAGTTTTCCATTGGCTGTTTCCTACTTTTTCTAACATGCAACTGGAACTGTTCAACTTCGATAACCTCAGCAGGACTGAGCTGCTGAAGCTCTGCAAAGAGAAGGGGCTGAATGCAAGCAGGAAGACCACAAAGTTGGATCTGCAGGTAGCCATCGGAGCCTATGAGGAATTACAGAGGTATCTGTCCACCCCAGAGGGGTATGATGAGGTGAAGGGATCAGACTTGGAGGATGAGGAGGAGGTGGAGGATCCAAATCTGGGTCCTGAGCAGCAGGATGAGCACGATTCACCCCCAGAGGATGCTCTGGATGGGGAAGAAAGAAGTGTGTCTGCCTAGGTCCTGTCCCCAAGGAAATAGAGGGAATGAAGACATAGAGGGAGCTTAACTGCAGCTGCCAAACATAGAGCTGGATACAAAGGAGAGGAATGTGAGGCAGAAAGAGCCTTTGCCAGAGAGAAAGTTGAGGCAGAAATATCCTTGGCCAGAGAGAAAGTGGAGGCTGAGAGAGCTTTGGAAAAGGAGAAACTGACCATGGAGGCATGAGAATGGCACAATTGATCAGTCTCAATGAGCTGAACATCAGATCCAAGCAGACCTAGTCCAGTAATATTGGTGGCAGAATTACCCCAATATCCATTGGAGAAAAGAAAGTCCCAATCCCAAAAGATCTGGTGCCTAGATTCTTTTGGGAGATGACATAAAAAAAACTGGTTTGAGATCTCTGAGGTTTCCCTAGACATGAATAGGGTCTCTGAAGAAGATTAAGAGTCCAGCCTCTCGAGGCATATTCCCAATGAAGGGAGGGATGCCCTGTTAGCCATAGGAAAATGGGATAGGGTGAAGTATTCCCTCATGAAGGAGGCCCAACTAGAAAATATGGGCTTACCCCAGAGAGGTATAGGAAGATGTTTATGTACAGCCAGAAGCTACCCCAGCAGATCTGGGTGCATTGTCTGGATCATTTTGCAAGGCACAGAATGGTTGGGTGAGGGCTATGAAGTGAGTGATTACAAACAGCTACATAATCTGACTGCTAGAGAGCACATGTTTAGTCTTTGTGTTACCGAGCTGCATCAACACCTTGCAACTCACTTACCCCTGAGAGCTTGCAAAGGATTCAGACCAATGAAGGAACACCAGGGTCCACAAGAAATTGTCTCGGGGAAATCCTCAAATAGTGGTCAGGGATCCCACCAAAAGAAGGAGGGAGGAGATAAAAATAGAAAGGAGTTCTCTCAAGGCCCCAAAAAAGATTCTCGGAGGGAAGGGTTCAAGCCCCAATCTGACCAGAAAAAGGGGTTTGTAGATTAATACACTGGTAGGTTAATTCGCCAGAAGAGACCACCCCAGAGACTATCGGGAAGAACTTTGCCTCCCTTGGGGACCTTTCTGAACTTGCTGGATGGCAAGCAGAGGGTAGGTCATGAAGGAGGAGTTATGTAATTCACCAAAAGAGTGCCCAACCTCAAATGGCATAAGGCACTGTCCTGAAGCCCAGGTAGCTGGTGTTACCTCTGGAGATCACCTCATATACTGGGAGAATGACCTTCTCTATAGCAAGCCTAAGGTACCTGTACATGGGCAAACACGTGTGTTGGTGGTTTCTCAATTATATAGGTCCTTCCTACTGGGGTTGACTCAGGAACCTCCCCTGGCTGGACATCTGAGGCAGGACTAGACCTTTGCTTGGTTTGTCTTCCATTTCTATTGGCCCAGGATGAGGATAGCCTCAGATACTTTCTGCAGGACCTGTCTCATCTGCTGAGAGAGAACAAAACAGAGAAAAAGCGAAAAGCTCCCCTGAATACCTGTCATTGGCACCCCCTTTGAAACAGTGGGCATCAACATTGTAGGACCCTTGGACCCCAAAATTGCCTTAGAAAATGGTTTATCCTGTTTTTTTGTGAACCATGCCACTAGATGCCCAGAAGCAATCCTCTGAGGTCTGTGACTACACCTGCAGTGGCTAGGGCCCAGAAGGGTATTTGCTAGGGTTCCCCAAGGAAGTGGTATGTTACAGGGGTACCAACTACATATCTGCTTACACAAATTCAATGTAGAAGGAGTCTGCAGTAACATACAAGTATTACATCCCCTACCACCCCAAAACCAATGGGCTTGTTGAAAGTATTAACAAGTCCCTAAAAGGCATGATTATGGGCCTGCCTGAGCCTATGAGGTGGAAGTCGGATGCCCTCTTGCCATGCCTGCTTTTTGCCTACAGGGAGTTGCCACAGAAGGAAGTTGGGTTTAGCCATTTTAAGCTTCTGTATTTACCTACCGGGAGACGTCACAGATGAGAGTTGGGTTTATCCTATTTAAAGTTCTGCATGGATACCCTCTAACAGGACTTCCCTGTCTGGTTAGGGAAGGGAGGGAGCAAGCTCCACTCACCCCCTAAGGATGTTTTTAGCTACATGCTAGCCCTCAGAAACCAGATGACTAAGTTCTGGAAGAAAGCTTCTGAAAACTTGGAGGAAAGCCAGGAAGTTATGAAACAGTGGTATGACCAGATGACCATGCTGATGGATCTTCAACAAGGCCACAAAGTGTGAGTGATAAAGCCAGGGGAACCCAAGACCCCAAGACCATTGGACTGGGCCCAATCAGGTGATTGTGAGGAAGCCACCAACTTTGTGGACCTCAAAACCACTTAATGATACTCCACATCAATTGCCTCAAGCCCCGCTATGAGAGATGTGAAGGTACCATAATGTTGTTGACAGAGGATGGGCAGGAAGAAACAGGAGAGTGAATCTCAACTTCTCTCCTTCCCTGGTGGCATGAAAGCAGAGGGACTGTCACTAGTTGCTGTGACAATTTACTTGTGTACCATGATTTAGACACTGGAGACTGCCTGCCTGTCAAACAAAATATACAGGCTGTCAAACAAAGTGAGGGTCAGCATCAAGGAAGAAGGCCCCAAGATGTTAGAGTTGGGAGTGACTGAGCGCTTCAGTAGTCCCTGGTCCAGCCCAGTAGTACTGGTACACAAGGCTACCCCACTGTGTGCAGCCCCAGAGCTCCAGTTTTGTGTGCACCACAGAGGGCTCAACTCACTCACCGAGCCTGATGCTCTCCCTGTCCCCAGAGCTGACAAGCTCATTGATCGGTTGATGGGTCTGCTAGAGAAGTTGGTGTTCTCTACCCCAGAGGGTCACTTGCAATTTAAGGTGATGCTCTTTGGATTGAAGAATGCTCTTGCCACCTTCCAGTTGTTGGTGAACCAGGCCTTAGATGTGATGGAGGACATCAGTGCTGCTTTTATGGATGACATCACTGTGTACAGTAGCAGCTGGCAGGACCAACTGTTTCGCCTATAGGAGGTACTTCAAACTTGCAATATCTAGGCCTGACTATCAGGCCAGAAAGTGCCTCATAGCACAGAGTTCTGTGGTGTTCTAGGGACACCTTGTGGGTGGGGGTCAGATGCAGCCTCTACAGGCTAAAAAATAGACTATCTTTGCCTGGGAGCCCCCCAGAACCCAAGCACAACTGAGTGCCTGCCTTGGCCTCACTGGTTACGAAAGAAGTTTTATTAAGAGATAAGGTGCTATTATTGCCCTCTTAACTGAGCTGACTTCAAAGAGCAGCCGAAGAAGGTAATCTGGACAGAGGCCTGTCAGGAAGTCTTTGACTCCCTCAAACAGGCCATGTGTACACCTCTGTACTGAAGGCCCTTGACTTTTCACAGGAAGTAATTGTAAAGACTGATGCATCAGAGAGCATGGCATAGGGACATTCTTATCACAGATAAATGAGGAGGGCCTAGACTAACCTGTGGCTTTCAACTGTAGGAGGCTACTTCCCAGGGAACAGAGGAGGAATGCTATTGAAAGGGTAGCCTTTGCTGTGGCCTGGTCACTGAAGAAGCTGAAACCATACCTATTTGGGATGCACTCCCGGAGTGAGAATCCAAAACGGTTGAGGTGGTCCAGCTCCCTACAGGGAATGGACTTCAAGGTAGAACATCATCCTGGTTCAGACTACTCTTGTGCTAACGGTCTACGCAGATTCTTCTGACTTATTGATGAGAACTCGTAGGAGGTTGAGTAGTTCTTCACACTTTCAGCAGGGGTGGATATGGTAAGCTTGCCAGCATTAGGGTGACCTTCCCCCAAACCTTTAGCCTTCATACTCCTAAATTCCTCAGATTGTTTTTGTTGCCTTTAGGACTCTTTGCACCTTACCACTGCTAAGCTGTGTTCAAGTTCTTGTGCTTTCACAACATGATGAAATAGGCTTACACCCAATTGACATATTTAATTTATCTATAAGTCCCTAGTAAAGTGGTATACCATATACCCAGGGCCTGTAAATGTTACTAGTGGGCCTGCAGCACCTAATGTGCCACCCACTTCAGTATCTCCTTAAAACATGTCTCAGGTCTGACTTTACAGTTTGAATGCAGGTTAAAACTGCCAATTTGACTTGGCAATATAACCCCCTTGCCAATCCTTAAACTCCCCTTTTATTGCATGTAGTTCACCCCTTAAGTAGGCCCTAAGTAGTCCTTGGGTTAAGGGTGCATTGTAATTTAAAGGTTGGACATATGCTTGTAAATCTTGCATGTCATGATGGAGAAAATCTCCTAAATTCATTTTTCACTTCTGTGAAGCCTACCTCTTCCATCGGATAACATTGGGTTACCTTATTACAATGAATACATGCTAATATTTGATTGAAAACAGGAGAGCTTTTTGTGTTTGGTGTCTGAAAAATATTAATTTAAAATCCTCTTCATGTTAAACTCTGATTTTAAGTTACAATTTTGAAAACGCCGCTTTTAGAAGGTTAGCATTTTCCTGCAATATTTGTGTCTGCAGCCTGTCACATGACAGGGTGCAGTTGCTAACTAGACTTTGTTTATTTCTCCCAGACAGCCACACAATAGAGAGATTAGGTGTGCCTGGATGGGCCATCACACAGAGAACTTGTTACCCCTTCATTGTTCATGCAACCAGCTGCGAGCCAGCACAGGGTTAACAGGAAGCTTCAAACTCTTCAAATGGAATTCTCTAGAAACTTCTACTTCAAAGGAACCACCAGGTATGAAAAGTAGACTCTCAGACCCACTCTTCACTTTCTGGACCCAGAAGGGCTCTCATAGTTCTGCAGTGTACTTCAGAAAACTGCCTTGCTGCAATTGAGATGACTGTTTTGCTGCCTAAAGTCGGTTTTGCCCCTCAGGCCCATCCTATTTTCTGATTTTAATGAATGAAATAGCTAAAGGCTTACCAATACCAAAGTCATGGAAGGGAGCTGAGATAATTCCCATATACAAAAAGGGCGATAAATCATTACCCGGGAATTATAGACCTATTAGTTTAATTGATTCATCACAGAAGATCATAGGTCGGCTGGTCTTGAATAAAATCCAGGATTGGATCAGTACTAATGATATCTTATCTCCCTTCCAGGCTGGTTTTCGGGCATGCACTAGTACTATCGACCAAACCTTTTGTTTCAAATTATTATACTGGAAGACGGTGGTTGTGGAAAAAGGTAGCCTGTACGCAGCCTTTGTAGATTTAAAATCCGCTTTTGACCTTGTCTCTCGTAACGAACTATGGAGAGTTTTACAGGATCTAGGGATGCCCCATGCATTTTTATCACTCATCGCTAGACTTCACAAGGATACATATGCAAAAATCAGATGGGGTGGTCAGGGACAGGTTACCCCCTCATTTGGTGTGGAAAGAGGAGTGAGACAGGGTTGTGTGATGGCCCCAACCCTGTTTTCCATTTTCATAAACGGGGTAGTAAAGTTCCTGGAAGATACTCCAACGGATGCTCCAAAATTGGCGGGCGTAAGAATACCAATTCTTATGTTCGCCGATGACACGCTATTATTAGCAAAAACACCGAGCGGCTTGCAGCGCGCCCTGTCTCTTTTTGAGGAATTTTGCCTTCTTCGGGGCCTTGAAATAAATGTCTCTAAAACAAAATATATGACATTTAATGCCCATAGATCGTTCGGCGGAACAATGCTGCTAAACAAACGTCTGCTGGAACAGGTAAAAGAATATACTTATCTTGGGGTTGTCATACAGAGGGACATGAAATGGGGCAAACAAATGGAGATGGCCACACTAAAACATAGACAATTAGCCGGAACATTATTATCTGAGTTTAAGGCATCTTTTACGAAACCAGTTACCCCAGCTCTGACGATTTATAATATGAAAATTACTAGTGCCGTTCTTTATGGAGCAGAGATATGGGGCGATAAAAACTTATCCAAACTGACCATTGCAGAAAACTGCTTCCTACGAAAACTCACTAGTCCTCCCGCAAAGCACTCCCATATTGCCTTTACTTAGCGATCTAGGAATGAAGGCTTTGGCCGATAGTGCCAGATTGCGCCCTCTAATGTTTTGGCGAAGAATTTGGACAACTCCAGAATTGTCCTCGTATGTTGAGGTCTTCAAAGATTTAATTAGAGTTAACCAATTTAGAAAAATCAAATGGCTATCGAATTTGAGGTTGATGCTTGAAAACATTGGTATGGTCGATCTTTGGGAGAACCCAGAAAAAACACAGTTTCCTTCAAAAATGCAATTAAAGGAAAGGTACTGGGGTTGGGTAGAAGCCAGCACCTTCAGGAATAGCGACCCATCAACACTGACAGGTCGATTCCTTATGGCTAAACCAAGTAAAAGGCTAGAAGCCACTGGGATACAATCACAAAGCCTCATGATAGAAAGCTTTTGTTCCAATTAAGAGCTGGCTCATTACCCGTCAAGTCTTTTACAGCAAGCTGGGGGAATTCAGTTGATACATCGTGCCCCCTTTGTCATGCATCTAGGGAGTGTCTGTCCCATTTATTATTTGTGTGTCCTCCTTACGCCATTAATGTGGCCTAAGGTACCGGAAAGCAATTTTTATTCTGGTGGTCCTCTGCCACAAGTAAAATCGATACACTATCCGGACCCGGTGAGATGGGTAGGCTTGACGGGCCCTGACACGAGCAGTAGAAACCTGTAACTTTATGGCTTCTCCCTTGATGTCAGATCCACCGGGTACTGTTGACACCCTATAACTCTAACCCTTAGGTAAGAGCAGTGTCATACAGGTAGTACAACTTATGTGCTGTATTTAAACTGAAACTAACCATTAGGTCATGTTTTGTAGATTGTAGTTTTTTACTAGGTCCTGAAGAATCGCAGTCAATTTACTAGAAGCAAGAAACATGTTGACCACACCATTTGCACTCTAGCCCTGGTTCACTCCGGGAAACCACAGTCCCCATGAGCACCGGCTATTCTTGATTTTACTTGTGGCAGAGGACCACCAGAATAAAAATTGCTTTCCGGTACCTTAGGCCACATTTTATCCTCACCCACACTATCTACTCTGTCCTGGCCCCTCACCCCCACTTCACCCATAGGCAGTTGGACAAAAGATCTCCGATAAAGAGCCCCTCATTGAGGTGAGCCCGTTGGGCATTGCACCGCCTGCCCAACGAGGAGCATTGCCGATGATGAAGCATGACACTCGCAAGGGTGTGTGATGCCATTATATCCAACAGATTGGATACTCAGGGGTTGTCCTCCATTGAGCACTAACCCTTTTTCCCTAGTGATCCTTTCCTCCTTCCTTCCTCAAGGAACAGCCCAGACATCTCCTTTTGTTGCCTTCATATCTGGGGCTACGACTGTGGCCGGACCTTCCATTCCCTTCTCTTGTGAATGGTAATTAATGCCCTACTGGATCACAATCGATCCTTGTCTTCCCCTACCTATTGTTACATGAAAAGTAGACTCTCAGACCCACTCTTCACTTTCTGGACCCGCAGAAGGGCTCTCATAGTTCTGTAGTGTACTTCAGAAAACTGCCTTGCTGCAATTGAGATGACTGTTTTGCTGCCTAAAGTCGGTTTTGCCCCTCAGGCCCATCCTGCTGTTTGAGCCCTGGCTGGCCACCTGATCAGAACCTCAGGGACTGAAAGGGCTCAGACCATCTTGAATGCACACCTGGACCCAGCCTGAGTGATTCCTACCTCCAAGTGTGCCCCACCCCTAGTCCCAGGCACTTGCTGGTGGTGCTAAACGTGCCCTTATACCCAAAATCCAAAACTTGGGATTTATACATTTTTTGTAAGCTAAAAACTGCTCTGAAGACCAAAAGGAGACTGAGTCTTACCTCCTCATAATCCATCCTAGGTATAATGCCAGTTGGCCTGACTTCACAGTAGCTCCCGTTACATTCTTCTCTGCAGAAGCAAATGCTGATCAGCGGGCCTTTGCCAAAAGGGTATCAGGCCTTGTGAAATTCTCGTCAGCCACAGACTCATCCCTCTGGAGATTTTCAGCTTCCAAAATAGTGACTAAGCCGAGCGAAGAAACCTTCGTTGCTGCTAAATCCAGCATCTCCTTGACAACAATGCTCCATCCTTGTACACCTCCTGCAGCCTTGCCCCATGGAACTTTCCCTTCTCAGAACAATTTCTCTTGAAATTTCATCTAAGTCCGAAGTTAATCACTGACCAAGCTCAATCTATTTTTTGTACCTGATCCGTGCTCCATCACGATCAGCCATATTTTTTAATTTTGACCTGGTCTCATACAACTAGATGTCCGTAGTTGGCACTTTGATCTTTTAGGCAGTAGTTTTTACCTTAAACTTAAAACATTAATAACTCAATTTCTAATTATTGGATTTTTGTTGTCAAATAATTCATTAGAATTTACTCTATTTTTCACAATTGGTGTCGGATCTTTCTTGTGTTATGTTTTCACTTTATTACTGTTAGTGTGCTGCATAAATACTCACACTTTGACTCAAACTTAAGCTTAACTTCTTTGTGCCAAGATACCAGAGGGTTAAGCACAGGTTAATTTTGTTACTTTTGTTGTTCAGCCTGAGAGGGATTGAAAGAGTTGCTTGAGCAGGGTTAACACGCCACTCAGCCAACAAACCACTTTTTCAGAAGCCCTCTGTCCAGATGAACTGAGTAGTTTGAACCTGAAAGCTTTATCCTTTGGTATATCCAAAACATGTCCCCAGATTAGAACATGAGGTTTGCGCATCCTATCTTGCATTTAGGGACTGGATAGACTCTATAGTTGAGACTTTGGTCTCCAAAATTGTTGGCAGTGGCGGGCTGTGACCCTCAACACTGGAGAGCGTTGAGGTGACCAAGAGCAAAACCCAGTGAGGGCCAAAAAGATTAGAAAAAAATGCTCATACCCGTGTACTGCTTTAGTCCACCTTTTTCTTCTTTCTTCTTTCTCAGTGCGACGGCACCTCATAGAGATCCCTTGCAACCGTCTTCTGCAAATCCCGGCACTGCTCTCATGCTGCAGGTGAGCAGCATGAGAGCAGCACCAGGATTGGCTGTAGTGGGCTGCCTTGATGCTCCAGCAGGCACAGAAGGGCGTGCCTTTTCTCAGACAGCTGGGTGGAGAGGTTTACACTGCGCAGGACAGGCTGGCAGTATAAACTGGTGAAGTGAGCACCACTCCCCTGCTGCCAGTGAGCAGCAACCCCATCCCCAAACACTGCTCGGGCTGGGAGCAGTAAAAAAAAAAACAGTAAGTCATTTCTTTACCGTTTTATTTTTTACTTTTGCTGCACCAGCAGCAGGGGGGCGCAGGAGGGGAATGCTCCTCTGCCCTAATAGGGGGGCAACCGCTGCATGCCGGAAGACCCTCCATGCCAGAATAAGTACCAGTTGGTTTTTGCCTGAACTAAGAGATCTGAAGAAGGAATGTAAACAACAGGAGAGAAAATAGAGACGACAATATGATGAGGATAATAAAAATATTTACAAGATAATGTTAACCGCTTCGACGCGCATGACGGAACGGTTCCGTCATGCACGTCGGTTGGGCTGTGCTTATGACGGAACCGTTCCGTCATGGCCCCGCCCGCGCACGGAATCTTCAGCGTGGCGCGGAAATCCGCGCCGCGCTGAAGAGGTTAAAAAAGTATCACCATGCAATTTGAAGGGCCAGATTGACTGCTTTTGCTGAAAAGATCAGCCAGGCAACACATCCTTCGAAAGAAATATATGTGATTGTTAATTAATTCCTAGCACCTGATTTTGCAGGGAAGGGTCCTCCTCCTTCCAAGGAGCGATGTTAGCAGCTGGCAAATGAAGGAATCCGATATTTTGGGGACTGCAAGCGTAGTAAAATCAGGATCACTCCTTGATCCAGCCCAATGAACATTCTGCTGAAAGGAGTAGAGGCCAATTCTACTGCTCTAATGGCCTTATACAGCTACTTGCTGGAGGCGGTCTGTGAATGGAAGCATGCAATTATCCAGTCTTTGTTAAAGAAAGCCTCCTTGGAACCTGATAAATCAAAAAACTATAGCCCTATTTCACTGCTTCATGGGATAAGCAAAATTGTGGAAAAACAATGGCTTTCTCTCAAACTTTCTGGAATCTAATAATCGGTTGCATAACACACAAACGGGCTTTTGCCAAAGCTGCAGTATGAAGACCACTCTTCTGTTGGCCACTAAGGACCTGAAAATGACCCTAGACCATGGATGGTCCACTGCACTCATTCTTCTCGATTTGAGCACAGCTTTTGCTACCGTCTCACACTCAGTCCTGAGTGACAGTTTGGAAGCAATAGGGATCTCAGGGGCAGCACTAAAATGTCTAACTTTGTTTCTAGCCAACAGAAGTTTCCAAGTGAACGAAGGGCCTTTACTTGTTAGAAACACATACGCTGGAATGTTGAGTACCAAAGGTTTCTTCTTTGAGCCCTGTGTTCTTCGTCATGCATGTTCATCCTTTCTCTGACATCTCTGCTCCTATGGCTTCACAATGGTATCCTACATAGACATACAGATTGTGGTCTCTTTGTCACCTGATACCAATTCCACCTCTAAGAAGCTTAATATATGCATGGAACAGGTGGCTAGCTGGATGGCAGCAAACTGTCTAAAGTGGAATGGAGACAAACAGAGGTGTTGGTGGTTGGAAACAACCCTTCACTTTGGGATCAACTTCTATGGCCACCTTGTCTGGAAGAGCCCCTTATTACTAAACTTGATGTTAAGACCCTTGGCATCATCTTGAATAAAGATCTGACCATGCTTTCCAAGGCAAAGAAGGTGGCTGGCGCATGCTTCATGCTGCTAAGATTCCTTAGGAAAACTATTAAATGGCTTCCTCTAGAGTGTCGGACGACGGTGGTCCAAGGCCTAATTCTTTCACACCTGGACAATGGCAATTCCTTGAATCTGGGTAGCCCAGCTTATGCCATAAAAATATTGAAGATCACTCAAAACCCAAAATTACTAATTAACTCTGCACGCCCAATGCTCATGAAACTTCACTGGCTTCCGATCAAAACATTTATATAGTTTAAGTCCCTATGCATTACTCATAGGTTAAAATACTCACAAGGCACACATATCCTTCAGCATCTCATGCCCCAGACACAGCCCTAAGTGCACAATCAATAAGCAAGAGGAGAAGGTCGCTCATTTTCCCACCTCACCGCCGAATTATGGACCACTCTTCCTGTTCCGCTCAGGTCAAACAGCGTTTTGTCAAGTTTTCGTATTACATGCTTTGAGATAACCCTATGTGTCAGTTGAACTCCTGTCAGCATGGGGTAGCACATTGTTGGGTATCTGTGTTCTCTACCAGACTGTCTGACATAACATAACATAACCTTGAGTTCCTGGCTGATCACCGTTTTTGGAGGACAGTGCCCTTGTGCCACTCCAAGACTTGGCCTGTACGAAGATTCTGAAATATCAGGTCACTGTTTTCCACAAAAAGTCCCTCTAAATTGGTGTTCTCATTCTGAAACTAGTGGAAACACAGTTTTGTTCTGAGATTGCCAGGCCCCGGAGGAAGTAGGGTCGACAGACCAGTCTTCCCCCAGGGGTCTTTGTGCACAGAGGAAGGACAAGATGGGTTAGGTGGTTAAGGGTTTGGGCAAGGGGAGGGTTTAGGGTGGCTATAAAGGTGTGGGGGAGGAGGGGCTCTTCCTCTTCCTGCACCTAGCATCACCTGGGGAGGTTTTTGGTTAAAAGTTAGTTTAGGGGAAGAAGTTAGTGTGTAGGCAGGAGAGTGAGCTAGACCACTTGGTCGACTGGTGAGGGCATTTGTCTTACGCCTAATTAGTATAATAAACAGGCTGCCCTACCTGGAGCAACGAAGATGGTAGAGCCCGATTTCGATGCAGTGTAGGCCGCACTGCGAATCCTGGGCCAGGTGGGGCGTGAGGAACTGCTGAGGCCGGGAGTCCTGGACCAAGCATGGGTCGGCATGGTCCGACCCTGCGGTTCACCTCGGTGGGTGTTGCAGCTGGGGTGGCGGCATGTAGGGAAGAGCAGCCTCCGTCAAAGAGATCGGCAAGCACCAGGGGGCGGGGCCAGCCCAAACGGATGCAGCCGAGATGCGGGGGGAGGCTTCAGAACCTGCCTGCGCGGTCACCTAACGTTGCGGCTGTTGATAATCAGGGGAGGCAGGGGGCAAGCATGTCCAGCAATGAACCGGACCATAAGTATGCTGGCACCGGAATGGGGCCCGTTTATACAAAGGATCCAGAGGAGGGGCGGGCCCACAAGGGAGTGGCCCAGCAGTACGTTGGGGCCGCAGGGTAAAGAACTAAAGCTAGGCTTCAGGGGGAGAGGCGGGAGGAGCATGAACCGGCCCAGACGCTGCGCTGGAGCCAGCAGCAGACAGCATGAGGAGTCTTCCCTGGGAAAGGAGGCTCCCATGGACCTCACTTAGAGGTCTCTCCCAGGGGATGAGCATCAGACTGTAGGGAGTGGGGAAACCCAACACACGAGTGCTGCAGCATTGATGGTACAGTAGAGGGCCCCAAGGGAGGTCTGGGAGTGGGGGCAGGACACACCAGGGTCCAGACTCCCCAGCCCATACTCTCCAGATGGGCAGGCTAGACTTGGAAGAAAAGATCCGTGAGCAGCTGATCATCCAAGAGATAGAGAGCAAGTGGGGTGACATGTGCTCAGCCAGGGAGTGTGGGAGTTTTGACCCATGGGGCAGTGGACCGCCTATCTCAATGAAGGAGGAGGAAGCAGCCATAGAGCAGGATTCTAGGTCAGGGGGTCCAGAGAAAGTGGGCGTGGGTCAAAAAGGCACACCAGCCAGGGAGTGGGGCAGGGACAGCCGGAAGGCAGGGAGACCCTGCGGTGCTGGGACCCCTTCAGGTTGGAGCAGCCTGGGGGGGGCACAAACCGGCATTGGAGGCAGGTAGAAGTAGGGTGGTGTCAGTGGGGCACAAAACGGCTCCAAAGCGCTGAAATGAAGCAGCAGGAGGGTCCGCGATGGCCTACCCTCCACAGAGGGAGTGGGTAGCAGCAGCAAATACAGATGAACGCAGTGGAGTGTTTGCGAAGAGTGGGAAAGGATAGAAGAGAGTGATGCATGAAGTGATGTGGGCACCTGCAGAGGATGAGGCAGAGTTGCAGCTGGATTATGATGATGAGAGCGATGAATTGAAAGTGCGGAATGATGATGTTTTGAATGAAAGGGTCACTGGAGCACCGGAGAAGGCAACCAGAAAGGTTGGCGTTTTGCAGGAAGCAGGTGTGTCCAAGGGTAAAACGAAGGCATCCAGACAGACGTAAACCAGCAACAAAGGAAAGGGGAAGGAGACTCAGGCGAGTCTATCAGGTGAGGGCGGATGGTGGACCATTTGGGATGGGGGGCCCAAGGAAAGGGGGAGAAAAGCCTGCTGATCGGTGGGTGTTGGGGGTGGTTCGGTGAGAGACACAGGGGTTCATGCAGGCGCAGCAGCTGCGCCCGCGATAGGTGCAAAAGCCAGCGGGGGAAAACAATTAGTTGGCGCAAGTGTCCAGACAAAGAAGAAGAACATGAAGGGAAGGAAGATAGGAAGATAAGGGCAAAGATAGGCACCACAAGAAGCTGATGCTGGCGATGCCTTTGGGGTCACACCTTTTGGAAAAAACGAGGAATAGGATACGGAAACATGAATACGTTGATGTATTCAAGCTGCTCCATAGGGAGATACAGGCAAGAGAAGGTTCAGAGGAAGAGGAGTGGGAACTGACGAGGAGACCCAGGGTCACCCTCATCATGGAGAACTGGACCTCAGCGTTCCTCATATACGCTAGTATATATTGTGAGAAACACCTGGACATGGCAATAGCACTAGGATATCATCTGTAAGGCACAGATGTATTTTGGGGGTTTCGCATGTTAAGCTATGATGAGGAGTTTAGGGCTAGAATCAGCATTAACCCCGACAAGCCATGGGGGGGAGGTAGACCAAAAATTGTGGAGGCAATAGATGTCATCCACCCAGTCATCGGCATCTACTCATACAGCTAGCAGCCTACCGGTGATGTACTGGTCCTTTCCAGCATGTCCCACCCAGTCAGGGGCAGGGGGAGTCAATGCAAGTGCAGGCAATACAGGTACAGCATCAAAACCAGGGGATGGGGTTGCGGGGTCTGCTGGAATTTCAACAAGGGTTTCTGCTCTAGACACCTTTGCAAGTTTAACCCCTTCAGCGCGGCGCGGATTACCGCGCTTTGCTGAAGGGTTTGTGCGCGGGTGGCCATGATGGAGCGCTTCCGTCATCCGCACAGCGCAACCGATGCGCATGACGGAACCGCTCCGTCATGCGCATCGAAGGGGTTAAACATGAGTGCTCCAAGTGTGAGGACGACAACGATCACCCAATGTTCTACATTGGCCACTCCAGCCGAACAGTGGCGGGCCACCAAAGGCAGAGGGCAGTCTGGGCCAAAGGGCTCCTACCCCAGTTAGGATTGAAGCCATGGGCCCGTGGCTCTCAGTTTACCATGAAAGAGAGGCTGCGTTGAGGATACAATGGGGTTTTGTTGAGGGCTTTCGGTGGGATACCAAGGTCCCAGAGAGCGAAGGTGGGCAGAGAATTTGAAATCGACCAGAGAGTTGCCAGACGTAGTAGCAGAGAAATTGAAAAAGGAAGTCACTGAGGGAAGGATAGCGGGTCCATTTGAAGGTTGGCCAAAGGAGGACCTGATTATATCACCCCTAAGGGAGGTACCGAAAAAAAAGCCAGGGGAATACAGGGTGATCCATCAGTTATCTTGGTTTGATGGGAGGTCAGTCAATGACTTCATCGCTGAAGAAGACTACAGTACTTTTTGCCTCGGTGGACGATGCGATCCGCCTAGTGCGGTCGTGTGGGCTGGGAGTGGAAATGCCAAAATGTGATGAGAAATCGGCTTTTCGATTACTGCCTATACACCCTGTGGATTTATCGTTATTGGGGATGCAGTTTGAGGGGGCCATTTTTGTGGACAAGGTCCTGGTGATGGGCTGTGCGACCGATTTCCTGTGCACTTTTCGAGATGTTCAGCACTTTCTTGCAGTGGGTTTTCACGAATAGTGGTGGACACCGGGTGGTGTCACATTACCTGGATGACTTTCTGTTCATAGGGAAGGACATTCAAGGGATTGTGGGAGAGCTTTGCGGCACTTTCAGGAGATGGCACAGTACTTTGGGGTCCCTTTGGCTCCGGAGAAAACAGCTGGGCCCAGCTGTAGATTGACTTTTCTGGGCATTGAGTTGGACTCGTTCCGGTGGGTGGCCAGGCTACCCATTGAGAAAGTACAGGACATACAGTTTTTCTTGCTGGGGGTGGTGGAGGAAAGAAAGATCGACCTCAGGAAGGTGCAACAACTGATGGGTTTCTTGAACTTTGCTTGCCGGGTGGTGAGAGCGGGGCGAACATTCTGCTGACGCCTTGGCATGGCCATGTCTGTAGCAGTGCTACCACATCGCAAGGTCTGAATTTCGATGGGGGTCAGGGTGGATTTGAGGGTCTGGCCGGCCTTTTTAACAGACTTCAATGGAGTGTCATTGGACTTTGTAGAGGACACGTCAATCCGTCATTGGATGCAGCATGGGCTTCTGGCTTTGATTTGTTTTGGGATAGTCGCTGGTGTGTGGAACAATGGCCGGATCATTTGATGAGACAGGGGCAAAGCATAGCTTTCTTTGAGTTCTTTCCACTGTTGGTGGCCCTGAAGGTGTGGGAGCAGGAATTTCAGAATAGATCAGTGTTGTTCCACGTGGACAACATGACGGTGGTGGAGCTAGTGAGCAAACAGAAAGCGGGAGATTTGAGGGTGTTGCGGCTGTTGCGGAGTTTTATGATGAAATGCTTGAAGTTGAATGTAGTTTTTCGGGCGAAACATGTTCCGGGGGAAAGTAATGACACTGCAGATGCCTTGTCTCATTCGCAGTGGTGGCGATTCCAGCGACTGACACTTGGAACACAGGCATACAAGACAGAGCTACCGGACTGCATCTGGGCCTGGGGGAGTGAGAGTGATAGGCCTGGTCGAGAAATCTCTGGCTGACTCCACAAGGCGAAGTTACATGCTGGCATGGGCGGAATTTGAAGGTTTCATGGGACAGACTGTGGATGCATGGAGCATGTCAAGAAAGGACACGGAGCATGGAGTTTTGTTTTAAGTTACATAGATATGGGTTTGTCACAAACTACAATAGTGGGTAAATTGGCAGGGATCTTATTCTATAGCAAACTGTACCTAGGTTTTGACCCGGCGAAAAATGAGATTCTGAGTAAGATGTTAAAAGGTTCGGGACGTGAACAGGGAAGGGGGGAAGGAGTTCACAGGGAGTCAATAACATTCAAATTGTTGCAATGTTTACTGGGGATGTTGCCCTCGTGTTTTATGACGATCATGAGGTATCAATATTCCGTTTGTGTATGGTAAAGATATTTTTGGGGCATTCAGGGTTTCAAAGTTGTTGGGCATGGGGCATCGGGCAGGAAGAATATATGAGGAAGTGAGACTGAATGATGGGCGACTGGGGATTTGGCTGGGTCATTCCAAGACGAATCAGGCAGGAAGGGGTAGATGGGATTGGATGAATGAGAGGGGAGGTGGTGGTGTGTGCCCGGTGCAAGAATGGTGGGGTTTTCTAGCAAAGGCAGGACGGCGGTCGGGAGGAATTTTTCATCATGCGTCAGAGGACAGGTTGACGGCTTTCCAGTTGTTGACGGTTTTGCGCATGGCATTGCGGCGATTGGGAAGGGACCGGGCTAGATATGGTACGCATTCTTTTCGCATTGGCTCAGCTATGGCGGTGGCATGTCTAGGTTGGTCATGGGATAAAATACGCCAAATTGGTAGATGGAGATCTTGGTGCTGCGAGAGATATGTGCGCAAATAGACAGGTGGGGCCTGGGGGGAGAGTGGTAAGACCAAAGGGTATGATTTGTGCACTAATCTATTGTCTTCTGTTTCAGGTTGTGTGGATGGCCCAGGAACCAAGATGGTTACCTGGATTGTAGGACACTCTTTTATCCATTGGGCAGCCAGATATGCAGATCCGCAGGTCTACAGTCTTAACCTGGGTCTGAAGAGCAGCGATCATGAGGTGCATTGGTGGGATAAAGGAGAAATGCGTTGGGGGGCTCAATTCCCGTGGCTGACAAAGATGGTGTCACAAAGAGGCTGTCCTGATATGTTGGTCATACATTTGGGGGAAAATGGCTTGATAATGATTGCCTGGACTGGCAATTTTGCAGCGCATGCAGAGGGACCTGGAGGTGGTAAAATGGAATTTGGCAGGAACATCATAATATGGACAGAATTTGTGCCGCGCAAATTGTGGAAATGGGCAGTAAAGCCCGCAGCCGTAGAAAAAGCTTGCAGAAAGCTGAATTGGACAATGAGGTTGTTCTGCCAGAACAGTGACATTAAGGTGATTTTGCATGCTGGGCTCAGATTAGAGGAACCATTGTTGTTCAGGGATGATGAAGTGCATGTTTCGCAACTTAGTAATGCTTATTATATGATGGAGATGCGTGATATGATTAGTAGGCTGTGGAAAAAATCCATTTGTTGCCGCAGGGAAGATCGGCAGTGATGCGAAAGGTGGTCAGGAGCGAAGGGGTGGGGCAGGTAACCGCCCTACGGGGGTTCCCTGGTTGGCAGTACTTTGAAGGGGTGGTGAGTCACAGACGGGCACATCCACCCCTTAGGGGGGAACAGATTAAGGTTGGTGGGGTGCGGGATGCAAGAGAGCAACGGCAGGAGATTCAAGAGAGGATGTGGAAAGAAAAGTGAAGACGAGAATGGTATGATGGAGGAGGTCGCAGAGTGAAACGGGATGAGTGCAACAGATGTGAGGTTGGAAGATGGATAGTGTGAATGAGGGGTGTGATGATGGGGAATGTTATAGTTATTGATGTTTGATTAATGGGATTTTGATACAACCTTGTCCTAATAAAATGGCCTTTTACGCTTCAAGAACAGCGTTGAGTGTATTATTGCTCGATGTCGGGCCCCGGGGTAAGTAGGGTCGACAGACCAGTCTTCCCCCGGGGGTCTGCCCGCTAAGGAGAAGGACAAGCTGGGTTGGGGTCAAGGGGTTGGGCAAGAGGAGGTATTAGGGTGGCTATAAAGGTTTGGGGGAAGAGGGGCTCGTCCTCTTCCTGCACCTAGCACCTCCAGGGAAGGTTGTTGGATAGAAGTTATTCCACCCACCCTACAAGTTTTTAGGGTAAGGGGGCGGGTCCTTTAAGCGTGCCAGTTTAGGACAGGTTGCAGTTTCTTTTTGGGTTTGGCAGTACTTTGAAGGGGTGGTGAGTCACAGACAGGCACATCCACCCCTCTGGGCGGACCAGGTGAAGTATTGGGGGGTGGAGGATGCAAGAGAGCAATGGCGGGAGATCAAAGAGAGGATGTGGAAAGATAAGTGAAGACGAGAATGCGATGATGGAGGAGATAAGCGCAACAGTTGTGTGGTTGGAGGATGGATAGAGTGAATGAGGGGGTTGATGATGGTGAATGTTATAGTTATTGATGTTTGGTTAATGTGAGCGTGGAGGGTATTATTGGGCGAGGGTTTATCTGTTTGATTTTTTTCTTATCTATCTATCTATCTATCTATCTATCTATCTATCTATCTATCTATCTATCTATCTATCTATCTATCTATCTATCTATCTATCTATCTGTCTGTCTGTCTGTCTGTCTGTCTGTCTGTCTGTCTGTCTGTCTGTCTGTCTGTCTATAAATATAATAAGTACAGGGTATAGATCTCCACAGATGATATTTAAACCAACGTTTGCCCATTACTCATATTATAGTTTGCAAGTGCGAGCCAGTAACATGCAGGAATGTGGATGGCATTGATTGACGGCAGTGGTATGAGTGAGTTAATCAATGGGAAACACAAGCTACGAGTGGCTCATCGGTTGCTGTTATTGAGGTATCAAAGAGCAGGCTAATCTACAAAGAATCAGGTGTCTACTAAGCAGGATGAGTTTTATTATCTTTATACAGTGATATATTTGTGAATACATTTGGATAAAATATTAAAATCATTTGTTATTAGAGCTTCGCTTATGATGACAAAGCTTTGAAAACCTAATTAAATTTACCATTCTGCCTGTAAGCACTTTGGCTAAGGTGAAACTTTCTTTCAAGTGGTGAAGTTTGGAATGCTGAAAAGGAAGGCTTGATTTAAAATACTGGCTTCTCTGTCTTTCACATGCAATGCAATTTTTGGTATGTTAGACCTGGCATCCTTTGCGTGGTTTCCCCTGCCTTTTTGCCTCTACCTCCTGTATTTTTGATGCTACGCTGGACTTCGCTTTTGCTGGTTTATGTACTCTGGGCACGTTACCACTGCTTATCAGTACTAAAGTGCAAGTGCTCTCTGTGTAAATTGTGATTCTAATTGGTTCTCTTTAAATCAAATGCTACTAGTGGGCCTGCAGCACTGGTTGTGCCACCCACGTGAGTAGCCATGTAAACTTGTCTCAGGCCTGCAAGTGCAGTGTCAGTGAGTCAAGTTTTAAAATGCCATGTCGACGTGGCAATTGCATCCACTTTCCAGGCTCTAACCTTCCTTGTTACTAAGTCATGCACCCCTAAGGTAGGGCCAAGGACCTCCATGGGCAGGGTGCAGTGTATGTGAAAGGTAGGACATGCAGTGGTGGGTTCTGCATTTGCTGATCGTGAAAACGGCCAATTTCATTGTTTATGATTGCAAGGACTACCTCTCCCATAGGCTATCATTGGAGCTGCCTTGTAAAAATTCACAAGTGTAACTTTCAATTGGGAACAGCTAGACATTTGGGGTTTAGACTCTCTGAGCTCAGAATTTAAAAACACATTGTTTATTAAAGATGGTTTTAAAAATTTGTAACAGAGTAAAACAAAACACCTGACCGATGTTTACTGTCATGGCAGACAAGTTGTGCATTGGGCCAAACACAATAAAATGACTCAGTACACATCAACGCCCGTAGTGCCCAATAAGAAATATGATTTTGTGTGACATCACTGTGCTATAATTTTCCCAAAGCATTCACTGAGGCTCTGCCAAGCAAGCTACTAATCTCTGTGTACACGCTATGAATTGACTGTGTTAAGGCAACACTAATCTGGGCATATGTCAGGGAAATAACTTAGTTTAGGAATTCAAAGTTACTGGTAATAATTTGCAATTTCAAAGACCTCACTAAAATCACATTGAACAACAAACAACTGAAGAAAAGTCCATAGCAAGAGTGGTATCATTTAACTATAGGCAGCAATCGATCGAAAGTCTTTTTAAGATCTGTGAGCTTCACATTATGAGTCTTACGGTCTAGTTATTGCGGTTTTGGGCACATCACTTTTTGATTTGAAAACTTCTTTTAAGTATACCAGCAATACCAGAAAACAGTGAGCGACAGACATAGAAGTGTTCCAAGTCTCATGGTACTATTATTTGGGGTTTGAGTCACAGCCGCTTTGCAAGTGTATAAACATCCCCTTTTCAGGTTTCACCTGCACAGCGCTTGCGCTGTGCTTGAGAAATCTATTGTTTTTAATATAAACTTAAAAAGGACTTGCATCCTGGCTCCTCTCATTCCTGAGTTCTCATTGGTTCTTGCGCATGCCACTTAGCTTTCCTCTATTTCTATTGGTTGTATTTTCGTGTATTTGCCAATGCTTGTTTCTCATCTGCTTCTCTTGTCAGTTTCCCGCTGCCGAAATACTGTTAACATCTGTTTTAGTGGAACTATATTTTCATACAGTTTTGCCTTTTACTCTTGCAACATATTTATATAACCATTTATCCCCCGGAGAGATTAACTGATTTGCGTAGAATCACAGGATGTTGTGCACCTCCACCGAGACTCGAACCAGGATCCCAGCTCTTGAGTCAGCAGCTCTACCCACTGCACCACATCCTCTCCACTCCTGTGTTATCTGTCAGGGAGCTCTTTCCTTGTGCCGGATGATGAATGATGAAAACAGCTCTTTATTCATTACGTAGGCGAAACCAAGTCATTACCAATGCTTGTTAAATGTGGTATCTGCAACCTTTTAGAATTTCAAAAAGCGGTTTCCTTGATTATTGAGTTCCTTTATATCTTGCGATCAATGGCTTGTGGTCTTGTAAAACAATACATTTCATTTAATTTATTCAAAAAGAGATCACTTCTACATTTATATGTAATCATTTAAGCTGTATAAATGACTAGTAAAATGTTTGTACTGTTCTCCATTTTTATGTTACAGTTATGAATTGTAAAAGAACCCTGTTAAGGCATTTTTAATACTACCTTCACTTTATTAAAGATTGTGTCACAAAACGATATTAATTTTGTGAGTGTTAGGCTGGTCATATGAATATTGGCATTTTATTTTTAATCTCAGACTAACTAATGACATTGAGAAAGATGGCCTAAAGGATTTATTTATTTGAGAAGTTTTATAAAGCACGAACAAGACCCATACGGGTATCAGAGTGCTGTACAGAATTGGCGAAAACAAGGGTAACAAACACAGTGGGACAAGGGCTGAAGTTACAACAATGGGGAAACAGATCCGGTATTGACTTCGTGGTATCAGCGGTGCCCTAGAGCACGAAAACAATTTAACATGAAAGCATACAATAAATCGCACAAGTGTAGTACAAAATGAATCAGAATATTAACAAAGCATGAGCATGAAAAGAAGTTGATGCTGTTAACGTTCATTCAAAAGTAGCCGATTGACAAGTTTCTTGAAAGATGCAGTATAAGAATTGGATCTGATCTTGGGAGGCAGGGTGTTTCAGATACTTGGAGCGAGACCGGTGAAAGCACGATTGTAAGATCTTTTCTTTTTGAATCTTGTTGGTTTCAAGAGTAGGGTGTACGTACTACTAAGTTTCCGACCTGATCGGTTAATTGTTTTAAATATCCTTATACACTCATGCTGCTGTATAATGGGACCTTCCTTATTTCTTGAATTTGAATGAGGTTTGATATTTGGTATTTAACTTTATATATTTGTTAAACTGTGAATGTTATTGCTCACGATGACAAGTGGTGTAATACAGTTTGCATCGTATGCTTCAGAATAGGGAACAGTGCCTTTCTTTCTCGCTTGTTATCCCTCTTTGAACCTATGACACCTTGTTTTCTTACATAATAAGCAACTTTTTTCTAATACAAATATTCTTTTCATATATCTTGGATTTCATGTTCTTTTTTGTAACAAATTATCCCTTCTAAATTCCTTGCCTTATTTTTCAGACTTCAAACCCATTCAATTCTTTGTGTTTTATGGCTTAGCAGGAGAGCAACAGAATTTAAGCAAAGCTTCCAGCAATTTGGAACTTTTCCACATTCCAAAAACAAAATAGTAAGTAAAATGCTTAATATTTCAGCCTTGCACTGTGATATATGGTAAGCAATGTGTGGGGACAGAAAAAGTGTCTCAAAACAGAAACTGCTTGTTCTCAAGGGTCAACGCAGGATGGAAATTGACTTGCACAGATATTCTTGGTGTTGGTGAGAATAACACGTCAGAAGGTCAAAGGATACTTGTTTAGATCTGCATGCACATGTTTTCTTATTTTTTTTCTCATTAAGTGTGCTGTTGTGTTTATAATTCATCTTCTACAATCCCCTCTTTTGTGCTTCCTCAAGCACAATTAAAGGCACCTTTGATGGCCATTAGTCATGCTAGCTCATTATTATACATTTCATTTTCCTTCTACTTCATGTCGACTATTTCCTCCATAAAGCCCTTACATCACCTCTTGAACACTTCCTTTGACATACAGCATATATATTCTGTTACTTCGCAAAGCACAGGCATCATGCAAAACATTATAAAGAAGCATACTTTTATGGCAAACACAAACTATGTATCCTCCCAGGAGTAGTGGTCCCTACACCTTTCCTTCTGAATTGCCTTAATGATTATCAGCCCTGTTTCATACTGCATTGAAAGATGTCCCTTGGATATCTGCAATGGGTGATAGATGGACTGATGGAAATGGGTCAGGGCATTCATATTGGCACCTAGTTTAGTCCTCATCATTTTAGTTCATTCCTAAAAAAATTCTCTGGGCCCGAATCACAGAACTAACTTAAGACAAATCCTAAACTTACTACTTTTGGTATTCACAGAAGTCAGGATTTTGTTTTAAGCTTGTCTTAAGACAAACTTAAGACAGACTTAAGACAGACTTAAGACAAACTTAAGACAGACTTAAGTTAGGATTGTGTCTTAAGTTTGTCTTAAGTTTGTCTTAAGACTGTCTTAAGTCTGTCTTAAGTCTATCTTAAGTCTGTCTTAAGTCTGTCTTAAGTCTGTCTTAAGTCTGTCTTAAGTTTGTCTTAAGACAAACTTAAGACAAAATCCTAACTTCTGTGAATACCAAAAGTAGTAGGTTTAGGATTTTGTCTTAAGGTAGTTCTGTGAATCGGCCCCTCAGTGTTTATTATTTTATTGTGCAGGATGAAATCTATATGAATTTGCCATGCAGTCACTGCATTTACTTGAGGACTAAGGACAAAAGAGTGTCCCAGTACACAAGGAACCTGGGGCTCCAGGCAGAAATCCTCAGTGACATTACACTCTCCCTCCTGAGAATGCAGTGTTACGAGAGGTGCAATACCACAAAATATGCCATTTCCCAATGCCCATAGGAAAGTTATAGTCAGCTTCGAAATGCAGGAAACTTGCTATAGGAATAACTTCACATCCACAACTTATGTGGTCTTCAGGGGGCAATAGATGGATGACAGTGCAGTGGCAGAGATAGAGGTGATCAAGTGTAATGGGGATGCAAACTGAAGCTGCCTCACAGGCATTGTAGTCAGCAAGTTCCATTGATCACTTCCAATACCATCGGTATTTCCACATCTGCTTCCAGTTTCTAAAAATGCAAGGTCATTTGCCATTGATGGTGACAAGGTGTGAGAGGATTGAACCAGGCCAAGAGCCTACATGAACCTCAGGTAGCCTTTTTGATTACACCAGAATGTGCACCTTTAATCAAGTCATAAGACACATAGCCACTGGCAATTACAACGCATGCCTTTACAACACAGTCTTTACATCGCAACTACCTTTACATTGCATGATTTTACAACGCATGTCACAGCACTGCATTTTCAGAAACTACCATTACAACACATACCATTGCAAAACATAATACTTTTAGGGCAACAGTAAGGTAAGAGTTGGATAGTGTAGGGATAAAAATTTCTATTCTCACTCCAGTGAGTGCAACAGTAGGCAAAGTGTTGGATAGTGTAGGGGTAAAAGTTACTACTCCCATGTACCCCAAAACCCATACCCACCCTAATACAAAACAAATTCTGTTACTTACCTTATAATGCATTGTAATGGCATGCGTTGTAATGGTATGCATTATAATGCATGCGTTGTAGTGAAATGCGTAGTAATGCATGCATTGTAATGACATGCGATGTAAAGGCAGTTGCGTTGTAACAGCTGCGTTGTAAAGGTAGGTGGTTGTAGTGACTGCATTGTAATGGATGTTTCCCCAAATTTAGTGAGTGTTCTTGGTAAAAAGAGTAAAAGAGTGAAGGCTAAGTTAAGGCCTCAGTGCAGCTTACTAAGCGTGTAGTTGTATTAGATGTTTTTCTAATCCTCCCTCTGAAAGTGTCTGCTATTTAATAAGTGAACTGCAAGTGCAGTCGTGCATATACAAAACTCTATCACACACAACATTAGATTTGACAGTATTATACCAGTCCAGTAATAGCAATCAATTTTTTTTTTCTTTTTTGCTTCTTTTGGGTTGTTTTATTACGTTCGGCTCTTTGGCCTCTTCTTTTGTTCCTATAGCCAGCCAACAAATGCTTAGTCTGTGAGGGACTACCTCATGACTTCTTCAGGGCTGCGTGCTTGATGCTCTATCTTTTCAACACAACCTGTACATCGGTGCTAATTCCAACCCGGCCATAGTGATTACTATTGTATCAAAGGTATCCCATACCAAAAACATCAGAATGTATCTGTGAGGTATCTGGAAATTTCTGTAGTGTCTATCAAAACAATATTACTCTCAACCTAAGCAGCCAATTAGGATTACAAAAATAAGTAGTGGAAAAGCAAGCTGTCAGTGTCAGCGGTATATGTCTGCTCTCCCAATTCTTAATTCCAGGTCCCTGGCTATCGGTATGCCCATTTATTCATACCGCGTCTTAATGGATTCTCAGGAGTGAAACAGACTGCCGATACCCACACGTAATGGCTTCTGCCACACGTACATGGAATTACTGTTTCGGATTATGAATACATAGGCATGCCTACATTGTCGGCTTGACAAATGGTGCAGGTGTTGCAATATTACTGTGCCACTGTGTGGAAATTTTGGGCAATCTTTTTCACAGCAGCAATCATCCATGCTTGCCAATGTGCCATTCCATGATGCACACAAGCATATGTTGGGAGAAGGACCCTTGGCACTACCAATCTACTGCCTTAGGAATGCCATTACTAGTCCGAATGCAATCTGTAACCATTCAGTCTCCACTACTGTTTCCCCCCTTCTGATGCATTATCTTGCAGTAAGGTTGCCATTCGGGAATACCACTGGGGCAGAAAGGAAGCATTTTTGTGGCCTGGGGGCTGTTGTGACCTAGGGGCTTTTAGCTGTTGATTCAGCTGGGGAATTTCCATAAGTAACTTTATCAGCTCCTGGCGGAATTCACGTAGTTGTGCTACACGAACTCTGAGAAGTGTAAACAAAACTCTGGATGCTGGAACTTTGTGGGGTACAGACAGGGGGGCACATGTTGTGCCCCCATGAATGTATCCCCATGGTGGGGGGCCATGAGGGCCCTATAGGGCCCCCTTTGTTCCTGCACCGCCAGACTTTTCATGGCAGGGCTCCGGCATGAAAAGGCTGGCGGTCCAGGAACTCATATTATGCTGAGCGGGACTGAGCCAGTCACCGCTCGGCATATTACGTTGTGGCACTCCTGTGCCACCGCCAGGGCATGACTGTTCCCTGGTGCAGACAACTGTCCACCGCCGCAACGACTTTCGAAGTAGTAATACAGCAGATGGTGGGCCGCCACTGCTGCGCCACCGCGAGTCTGGCAGTCAGAAGACCGCAAGACTTGTAATCAGCCCCTATGAACATGAAGTGGAATCAAAGTCTGGAGTGGGCATGGTTACGTGTTTATGCAACACAATTCCTGAATGATAATGCGCACAATTGATGTTCTTCTGTATCTAAAATATTGATCATTTTTTATGCATGGGTGGGAAAGACGGGCTAGTGTGAGCTATTGTGTAGGTAATAGAAGAACTCAGGATCTTGCACAGAATTGGTGTTGCTTTCACAAATCCGCCGCACCAAGTGTGTGATCAATTAATGGTGTAAATTATTGAGTCACACCTCAATAAATCGCACAGCCCATTGGAAGAGGGTTAGGTGTTTGGTGAATGGATGGGAAAGGGAATTTCGGGAAAGGTGTGACAAAGACAAGAATACACAAATACGATATTCATCTGGGTGATGAGCATCAAAGATCCAGTCATCATCAATCGGTTTTAGGAGGAAACGAAGGAATGACTATGAAACAGTTAACTTAAATGCATTGCAAGGTTTGCAAACAATCCATCAGACCCAAGTTATATTATTATACATCAAAATGCTCTGTCACATAGGTTTGAAAAATAGTATATAGAAATAAAGAGGAGTGAAGCCAACAACACACAAACTCAAAGTTCTAGAAAATGATTATAAAAAGAAAATTATACTGTATTGAAAATTGGGCAGTGAATCTGCATTCTTCTTTGATTGTCCATCAATCTTGAGTGCCTGGCTGAAGTGGTCCAGTAAGGTAAATATGAGTGTTATGGTGCTTCTGCCTTTTGAGCAGGAGAAAAGAAGGCCTGCAGATTGTTAAACAGAAACGACATTGCAGAATCAAGTAGAAGGACAGAAGGTAAACTTCATGAGGAGTATGCCGAGAAGTCTCAGAGGGAGAGCAAGAGCATATGCCTTTACAATCATTCATTTTAGGACTGAAATGTGATCAATTAAGTGAGAGCTATTCGTTTACAAGTACAACAAACAACAATCACAGACAAATGGCTGTATGTATCGGGATGATCAAACTCGCAAACTGTCTTGATGAGCACTCACACAGCAGCATTGAAATTGCCAAATCAAGTATTAACACAACTCTCACCAGCTAACAGAGTGGGCCTCTTGGGGTCATCACTGGTCTATGTTGGTTTCCGTGAAGTTGATAACTTCCTTCTTCTGGAATTTGTTAAAACAGTCGCCCTGAGTTCTTCCATCATCCTCCTGACTCTGAGTAACAAATATGTATAACTCTGTACCAACTCTAGTTCCGGCTCAAATGAAAGAGATAGACCTGGCTGTAGTGTAATGCTGTTGATGATCAAGAGAAACATTGAGTCATTTTTTTGTGTAGACTAGATTTATGGTTGTTAGCTAAAGGGACTGGTCGAGTCTTTGAGGAGTGTGAACCAGAAAACAAAGCAGTGAGGACCCGGTAAACAAATCTTGCTAAGTGTCAAAGGGGGAAGGAAATAAATAATAATAAATGATCACCCATTGTTAGGCCGCCAGCATTGTAAATCCTCACAAACACAATCAAGCTTAGGAGTTAAACACTGACTCTCACCACCGGACTCATCTCAACACACTCACCAACAATAATCACTCATATCACCTTTTGGTGCATGCCATTTACCTGTTCTAATTCAGGCACGGTGGTACATTGCCGATCCTCTTTGATTCACAAAACACACATTGGTCAGTCTTGTAAGTCATACATTGAAGGGCAGTTCTGCTAGGGATATGTCCCAATCCTCTTGGTTTGCTAGGGGCTACTGCTTGATTGCCGCCAATTACCCTATGCAGTAGCTTTAGGCACAACCTGAACTAAGCTCCTCCCACTGTGCCCCTCCAGTTGCCCCCCCACCTACCACCTTCCGCACCCCAGGCCATCTCCTTTCCCTATGCCCCTCCTAGCTTCTTCTTCAATGCCTCCACTTTGGGCCCTTCCTCTCTGTAGCCCTTGTTCTACACCCACACCCTGCTTCCAGTAGGCACTCCACTCATCTCTCTTTGGATCCTTCTACACTGCCTCCTCAGTACCCCGGCCTGGTCTTCTCCCTACAACCCCACCTGGCCTGCGACACTAGCTGCTTTGACACATTCTCTGCCCACCTGTACCCCTAGCTATCCCCTTGTCCCCTGGTCCAGCCTTCCCACTATGACTCCACCCACCTTTGCTCTCTCTACTAGACACAGCTCCCCTTTATTTACCAAGCACTGTGCACTTATCATAGGTCAGCCAAGTCCAGTTTTGACTTCATTCTGCTGGATACATCCACAGAAACCTCCTCTTCATTTTGTCCATTACTTTGGTGCCAACCACAGGACTAGAACTCTGGTTGCCAGGTTAGAAGTCAGGATCTGACCCACAGGACCACTCTGGCTTCCGTGTCGGTAGCCTGTTAAAACTTCCCTATATCATTGTCATCCTTTTTCATGGGCAATTGAAACCATGGGGACAGACCTTGAGGCTTGTATGTCACTGGTAGGGTCTCATGCACAGTTGTAGGACAGCCAGGAGCTGTAGCTCAGAGACAGGGTCTTGTGCCATTATAGGCTCACAGGCCTCTCTCTTGCAAGGGTTTGAGCACCACCTCTGGCGGCACAGTGTCAGAGGGTTGTCTTTTAGATTTAAATAATTCTGGAAATGTCTTCTTGTTTAAAATGTTGTAATACTTATTTGAAAACAAATGAGGGGAAATTTGGTCTATTCTTATATTGAACTAGCGGCCCAGACCTGCAACTGCCACCCCTCTTGAATTCCCTCTGCTTGGCTGTCTGAGATGTAACCACTGGACCAGTAGCCTCCATGTCAGTTGCATGCCACTGCATCCCCATATCCCTGCCATCGTCATTCATGGGCAATGGAACCCATAGGCAATGAGACTGAGGCTGGTTTGTTGCTCATAGATTCTTTTGCAGATCACTTGCCTAACCAGGAGCTGTAGCTTAGAGGCAATGTCGGCACTGCAGGCCCCTTAAAGACAAGGGTTCAAGTCCAAGCAGTGGTGGAAACGAACATTATTTACTGTCAAAATCTATAGCAATTTACTTTTTTATTTTAAGTTTTAAATGAAGTGAAATTATTTTGATTTGGAAAAACATAGAAGATATTAGAGCCGTTTTGAGTTTTTCACTAGAGGCCCAAATCTCTAAATGCTGCCTCCTTTTTAACACACTCCGGGACTTACCCACTGGACCACAGTGGCATCTGTGTTACTAGCCTGTCATAGCTACCCTTTATCATGGTCAACCTCTTTCCTGCGCCGTGGAACTCATAAGCAATACCACTGAGGCCTGTATGTTGTTGATAGTCTCTCTTGCAAACAAGTAACCCATATGTGAGAGGGCGGTGTGATGTTTTCCATGTTGAAGGATTTGCTATGTTTAGTGTGCAAATGTGCAACATTGGTGAGGCTCATTGCCGAGTATCAGTAGCACACCCTTTGTAAATATCCACAGACCAGAAATGTCAAGCACTCCCTTGGAGGAGGGCGTTGGTGGGGGGGGGGGGTGGTAATGAGGCCAAGAAAAAATTTGGAAAGCTTGCTCCAGCTGTCGGCAGGACAGAAAGAAACTGGATAAAGAAATTGCAGAAAGGGCAGGCCGCACAAATGATGTTCAGGGTGCCGCAACTAACACCAGCTTTGAGTTTTGACCCTCAGACTCTGGAAGCAGTTTCTCCATACCTGTGTGACTCTGGCACATTTTTTGACCTCCTGATACCATATCTCTCTGCCCCTTCAACAGTCCCATCCTAGTGCTGCAACTCTGGTACTGCACCAACCCATTTTCAACCCTCTCAGGAACCACAGTCATCCTCTTATCTCTGCCTTCCATTTCCACCCTCTCAGTAACTCCGGTGGTACTGCCTCTCTTCAGTCTCCAGTGACACATTGGATGCCCACTGCTCAACGCTAGTCATTTACTACTTAATATCCGCCACGGAAAAGCCCCTACCTGCAGCAGGACAGCATGAGCCCTCACCTACGTGGTCCTCCTTGAATTCCTTGAACAAACATTACACTTGCAGGCTCGAAGTGCAGCAGTAGCACCTCTATTGAAGTATGATGTTAGTCATAATATACAATGGGGCATATTTACAAAGGCTTATAGCCACAGGAACATCACTTTTTGTGACGTTCCTGTGGCAATAAACCCGTCGCCTTATTTACAAGGCAGTGTTAAGCCACTTAACGTGGCTTAATGTCGGCTTGTAAATAAGGCACCCTTTCACGCTGCACTTAGTGTGAAAGGGGCGGGAAATGGGTGTTGCGGTGGTTATTCCGCAGCAACACACATTGATTTTGATGCTGACCCTTATTTACAAGGGTGGCGTAAATATGGGCAGCGCCAAAATTAAGACCAAAAAAAACCGGTCTTAACATGTTTTCTCTGTTTCTATTGGCCAGATGCATCAAGCATTTTTTGTCTTCGCAAATGGCTGAAATGCTTTTCTGATGCAGCAAACCCTATTTTGCGATTCGGTAACCTGTTACCGAATCGGAAAATGGGTTTGTGATTCGCTATTAGGAAGGGGCGTGTTTAGGGCGTCCCTTCCTAATACCGAATCGCATCGGTATGCATGAATGTTTTGCGACCGAAATGGGATCGCAAAACATTCACTTTTTACCACCTACTTGAAGTAGGTGGTAACCAATCGCAAATGGGAAGGTGAACCCAAGGGACTTTCTGAATGTCTGTAAGTGCATTTTCTAAGAGCAGGCAGTGATCTCACAGACCACTGCCTGCTCTTAGAAAATGAAAGGAAAAGTTTTCATTTTCTCTTTTGTAAAGCATCCCGTTTTTCTTTCAGGAAAACGAGCTGCTTTACAAAAAAAAGTTTGCTTTATTAAAAAGCAATCACGGACATGGTGGTCTGCTGACCCAAGCAGGCCACCATCCCTGTGATTTTTGCCACTCCTATGGGGTCGCAAATTGCGACCTGCCTCATTAATATTCATGAGCTAGGTCATTTGAGATCCCCTAGGATTCTCAGAAAGTGTTAAATGCACTTTCATGCATTCCATTTTTCTATTTTCTAATTGCAAATCGCAATACTTCGCTATTAGGAACTCGCAAAATGGATTGTTGCTGCATCTGGCCCTAAGCATGCTGCATTGTGCAGTAGACAAATAAACGGCATATCACTATGAATGATTGTTTTTGTGCAGGAAGGTGTCCCTTCCTGCACATAAACAATCATTAAAAATATGACGATTTGCAACTTCTATGTGTGATGCACAATGCAGCACATATAGGTGTTATAAATCACCATAACTGATTGTTTATGTGCAGGAAGGGACACCTTCCTGCACAAAAACAATCATTCTTTCAATGCAGGCACCCTTGCACTGAGGTGCAAGGGTACCTGCTTTGGTGCTAGGCAGCGGAATTTAGCGCCAGTGCTAGGGAAAACTCAGGGGTGCACTGCATTATCGTAAATAGAGCGCATCCCTGCGTTTTCAGAATGGTGTAGTGTGGTGTTGGCAATTTTAGCTTAAAGCTGCGCTCCTCTATTCTATTGTAAATGTGCCTCAATGTGTGCAAATAAGAAAAATATGGATAAAGCGGTTGCAAATATTGTGGTGTGTTCAATCTGATAACACAACGCTGTCAACAATCGATGTACATACTGGAGTCTGGTCAACTGTTCATCCCTTTCTAGGGAATGTCTCAGGTGGCATCAGTCTACATCTGGCCTGAATGTGAAGGTCGCACTACCCTGTTTAAATTTAGTGCTTTAAAGCGCCCTTTGTCGTTGCTAAGTGTTGTAAACAACAGTGTTACTATTATCCGATTGGATTCGGGTCAAGTTTGCGCTATATAAAACTCTAAAAAAAAATAAATAAAAAAAATCAGATGCCAGTGCGGAGCACCGGAAACCAATTGAGTGCTCCGGAAAGCACCGGCTCAAATTAAGTAATGGTAACTCCCACCTGAAGGTTTCTGTTTGCTGCTTCAGAGTGTGGCCCAAAAAGGCGGACTACAAAAATGAACAGTCTGCCGTAAAGAGTAATGTGATCCCCTTAAAAAAATCCTGCTCTTCGTTTTCAGCTTAGAGATCATTTCAATAAAGCTGTTCAGCATTGACTGGGACCTGGCCCACCCATGGACTGTAATGCAAACATGCTCTGGAGTGCGTGCTTGTTTTATTTTCACTTTTGCTGTGAATTTGCAGATCCACCCACGATTTTTTAGATACATTTGAAAAAGATTATGTTTTTAACCCCCTGTGGAATCCCACCACCAGACCTAGGGAATCAGGGTTTTCGTACACTGCCCTATGTTCTTTGTTTTAAAAATGTTGGGGGGGGGGGGCTTGGCTGTGTCTGAGTCACAAAATGGCTGCCAACACTTCCTGGTTAAAGTGTTGGCAGCCAAACAGATTTCAGCATAGGGACTGTCAGAGCCATGGAGGATCCATGTCCCTAGGCATACAAGTTTGGTTTTCAGTTAATATCTCTAAAACGACTGAACGGATTTACACCAAATCACAGAAAGTATGCTTTCTGGACCAAGAGCTAGCTTACTGCCAGATTTAGTGTGATTTCATTCAGCAGTTCTTGCTGTAGTTGTGTTCAAAATCCCAATGGGAAATTGAATGAGGAAAATGCATTTTGGCAATTTCCTCTTTTTCTCGGCCCCCGCATGATGGTTCATCCCAACACTTTCAATACAGCACCTGAAGTGAGTTGCAAACTGGTTTTGAAATTTTTTTTAAAACAACATTTTATTTGGTTATTCTGGATGAAATTTGGCTAAAGCCCCACAAATACCTGTAGGAATGCAAGTAGACAGCAATACCAATATTTCAAAACTTTTGCAATACCTGCAAACATGCAGGGAAATACAACCAAAACAATATGCAGAGATTTCCAGACATATGTTTCTATATCTAAGATATGATCACAGAATGACAAACATTTGCGTAGAGTGGAGTTATTATATCCAGAGGAATATACCAATGTGGTCAGGGGTCAGGGGAGGGAGCTCAATCCCACGATAACCTGCCCAGCGAGTTCAGATCTTCCGGTGCTTATTGGGGCAACCGCGTGCCAGGTACACTGCAGTCTCCGCACCTATACATTTATCTAGCTCTGCCTTCCACTTGCCTAAAGTCGGGGGTTAGTCCCTTTCCATAGATGTGCAATGTCGCATTTGGCGATAGTAAGGGCCAAAAAGAGTAAGTGTTGTTTATATTTATTACCCCCTATCCCATCCGTGCTATGCAAGAGAAAGAGTTGCGGGTCGTATGGGAGTTCCCACAATAGTACCTCACTAAGGCAAGATACCTTGCGCCAGAAGGGTTGCAATGCAGAGCAGCCCCATACTGTATGGAGAAATGTCCCTTCTTCTCTGTCGCATCGTAAACATGCAGGGGATTGAATAGCACTCCTCCTCCAGAGCCTTGTTCGGGTATAATATTCCCGGTGTATTTACTTGAATTGATGAGACGGTACTGTGTGGAAACTGCCGCGCCCCAAGGGCTAGCAATGGCCTCTGCCCAGTCGTCATCGGTCAGGTTGGGAATGTCCTCCTGCCATGCGCGTCTGGTCTTGTCGAGGGTAGTCTCAGTGTGAGTGGTCAGTGTTTGATAAATTTGTCTGATTTTGTGTAGGCCTAAATCTCCCATTAAAAGGCGCCCTTCTAGAGGATGGAATTCCGGTAGGGACTCTAGGGTCTGGATCAGGGGGTCAAAGCATGGCGGAGTTGGAGGTATTTACAGAACTGGGTCCTATGCAATTGAAAATCTACTTGGAGTTGCTGGAAGGATTTCAGTGTTGTGCCCCACATCACATCGCCCAGGGTAGAGATCCCCACCAAGTCCCACCCACAGAAACCCCGCAAGGCCATCACCGGACGGAGATATGTAGAGTGCCACAGGGGAGTCGTTTGAGTTAGTGTTCCACGTCCCTCCATCTGCTTGACCATGTCCCGCCAGAGTTGTATGACCACCTTATATGCCGAGTGAGGTAGCTCCAAGGAGTCGGGGCTATAGAGGAGCTGAAGAAGGGGAGTCCGCCCCATTGCAGCTTGCTTGAGTGCGAAAGCTGGGTTGATTGGGGAGTTGTACCACCATTCATTAATTATCAGGACATGAGATGTGACATAGTACGTATAGACATCTGCCGCTGCAATTCCCCCACAATATGTGGACTGTGTGCATGTGCGTAGCGCTACTCTGATCACGCCGCCATTCCAGAGAAATTTATTAAGTATGGCATTTACTTGCGTGAACCAGGAGCGCGGAATCTTGAAATGGAAATTTTGCAGTCTATAGAGAATTTTGGGTAAGGATACCATCTTGAAGATGGCAGATCGACCATATAGAGATAATGGAAGAGAGGACCATATTTTTGTTTCATTAGTTAGGCTTGTGAGCTGTGAGCTGATATTGTTGGCCCACAAGATCTTGGGGCTTCGTGTAATGAAGATGCCCAAATATTTGAAACTGTCCGTTGCATGGGACAGCGATGACGCCTAGGTGCCCTGATTGCCGCATACTGGGAAGAGCACAGATTTTGCAAGATTGGTATGAAGGCCGGTAGTTTCCGCAAGCACTCTGAGGATTTGTAGGATACGTGGTCCGAAGAACCACGGATCCGTCATAAAGAAGAGGACAATGTTCGCATATAACGCAATGCGGTCGGAGTGTGATTGGGACCATTCAAACCCACGTAGTACCGGGTCCCCACGAACCCATGCCACCAAGGGTTCCACCGCTAGAGCAAACAGTAGGGGGGAAAGGGGACAGCCTTGCCTTGTACCTCGACGGATGGGAAATGGATCAGAATGATGCCCTGCTATACGAACAGAAGCAGTTAAGCTAGTGTAAAGTAACCGGACATATGCTAGAAAGAAATGACCGAAGTTTACTGCCTTGAGTAACTGGAACAGATAGACCCATCTAAGTAAGTCAAACGCCTTATCTATGTCTGCTAATAACAGGCTTGCTGGGCGCCCCAATGTGTGGGCCATCTCTATGGCGTTATGTATTCTCCATATATTATGGCGGGTAGCCCTATGGGGCTTAAAGCCCCATTGGTCTGGGTATATTAGGTCTGTAACACACGTCCGAAGACAGTCAGCAACAACCTTTCCTAGTAACTTGGGCTCGAAGTTAATGAGAGAAATGGGACCATAGGATGAAGGGTGGTCCGGGGGGCGCCCTGATTGGAGGAACAGAACTATATCCGCATGTCTCCAATCTCGAGGTAGGATACCCTGTTCATGTGCATCTTGTATGGCAGCCAGTAGGTGGGGGCCTAGCATATTCATATTTGGGCTTAAGAACTCCATAGGGAACCCGTTGGGACCAGGGGCCTGCCTTGGATGGAGAGCGTGTAAGACCCCGTTCAGTTCATCGAGCGTGATAGGGGCATCTAAATGGTCTCGCACATGGTCAGCGAGTCTAAATGGTGGGATGTCTGTAAGAAATTCCGCTATTTGGGCCTCCGAAAGCTGCTCGTAACGATCATATAATGAGAAGAAGTGCCAGGCGAACTCCTGTGCCACCTGGGCTGGCGAAGAGTATAGGTCTTCTTCCGCATCACGAATGGCTGGGACCACTGCGGGGGATTTGTCAGCTTGACATAACCTGTGGAGCATTTTGCTTAACTTGTCACCCCATTAGTATATTCTGTGTTGCGATGTCACCCATGTCTCCCTGGCTTCTTCCAGTAGATATTGACGTATTTCTGTTTGCCTGTGTAGCAGATTGCGTCGAAGAGATGGGCTGGGGGCTGAGTTGAGTTGTGCCGCCAGAGTCACCTGACTCGCCTCAAGGTCTATAAGTGCTCTCGCTGCTTGCGTTTCTCCTTGGTCCGATAGCTGATTTCAAAGCCATGAAAAGTGGGCTTCAGAGCCTCCCAGAGGATACACTTAGGAGGAGCGGTAGCTCAGTTCGTGTCCAGATACTCCGTTATTGCCGTATGTAGCATGTCTTGATAGTCTGGGTTTCTAAGGTGCCATGGGAACATCCACCACCTAAAGGGGGTTTACAGGAGGTGGTGTATAATTTTAAAGATATCCGAGAGTGATCCGAGAGCCCTCTAGGAAGATGCGTGACCTGTTAAACTCTATGTAGAAAAGGATGGGGTGTAAAGAAATGATTGAGGCAGGTTTGGGAGCCGTGCACCACTGACAAGAATTTGAATCCAAGCTCAGTGGGGTGGTAAGCCCACCATACGTCAGCCCAGCCTAGGGTGGAAGCCAAGATATTCAGTTTAGAGGGACCCACTGGTAAAGGATGGTCTGTGCTACACTGCTTGTCAGCGGGGCCCATGGTGGCGTTCCAGTCGCCGCCCAGGAGGGCATCCACGCCTGTTCAGAGGACATTCACTACAAATATAGTGTCAGAAAAAAGAGGTTTATAGTTAGCAGATTTTGCCGCCATGGCACAACTTAATGGCTTAGGTGATATGATCTGGGTTTGAGGACCGCCTGTCGGAGCCGGATCTGTGGCCCCTTTTAGATTTGGTCCTAAGGGACCTGTTGCGATGTGAGCTCTGGGAAAAGTCTGATTCCCTTGGCGGAGGTGTATATGGTCAGAGATGTGAGTGTTCATCAGTCCATGCAAAGACCTCCTCCGGTGAGTCGAAGAAGAATGATTTAGAGATGATGATGACTCGCATCCTGGCAGGATACAGGAGCATATACTGCAGGTTAAGGTCTCGTAACCTGTGCTTTGTGCCCACAAAGGACTGGCGCTGCTGTTGCACCAGGTGCGTGTAGTCTGGAAAAATCATTATTGGCTTTGAGTCCTTTTGGAATGTTTCTTTATGAGACCTGGCAAACTGCAGGATAGTGCCCCGGTCAGCATAATTCAGAAGTTTTGCAATCACTGGTCTGGGGTTCGCGCCCGGGGGCGGTTTCTTTGTCAGCGCCCGGTGGGCCCGCTCGACGACAAAACAGGTAGATAGCAGTTCTGCTGACATAAGATCCATTAACCACCGGGAGATGAAGCAGGTCATAGAGGATCCCTCGCACCCCTCCGGCAAGCCTACAAAGCGCAGGTTATTGCGTCTCTCGCAATTCAACATCTTCCACCCTGGAGGCTAGTTCTCGGGAGACCACCGTCAGTTTGTTGACCTTTACCTGGAGGGTTGATTTCGAATCCTCCACCATCGACACTCGGGCCTATGCTACAGTGATGCGGTCCACAGCTTGTCGAATGTCCTGTTGCAGGAAGGAGACCTCTGACCCCACCGCACTTATTTTAGCGTCTAGTTGGTCTCTGGCATCATTGATCACTGCTAGGAGGGCAGCATTGTTGGGCACCGCACCCCCCCTCATCACCAGCAGCGGCTCCCTGGGCAGAGTTAGTGTACTGGTCCAGGGTGCCTTACTTGGGGCCAGAGCCACCGGGTTTGTCTCTGCCCATAGTAATTGTACAGGTAAGCCTGTGACTCGTGGGGTGGGATGCCTGGTCCGTGCCTGCACTGTTGCTGGTACGTATGGTTCTGGCCCAAGGGGCAGTGCTGGTCTCGCTGCAGTGGAGCACCGTCAGCAGGTCCTCATGGAATCAGGCGGTCCCTGGGTCGCAAGCCACACCAAGCCTAGCCTGGCCGTTTCTGCAGTCCACAACCTCCAGCCAAGGAGGCCTCATAAGGGGACCAGACTCACCGGACCGCCCACCAACAGCACCCCCTACTGGCCCTCTTGCCTCTGGTATTCGGCGGTGTGGTGGTGCCGTAAGGGGCCAGCCGCACTCCTCCATTGAATGTTAAAGGGGGAAGGGGGGCCCACCCATCCGTCAAGGGGTGTCGTGTTTGGGCGGTCCAACCCGCTCTGCCCCTCTCACAGGCACGCCGTCTATGGAGGAGAATGGTAAATTAGCAATTGTGGGTGTATGTGGAAGGATGAGCTGTGAGCCCCTTGTGGACACTGCCCGTGGGGCTCCTCCTGCCGGGAATGCAAGTAAAGTCGTCCGTGTGTGACTCCCCCTGTTACTGGGCCTCGGATAACATATGTTTATAGGTGCTATTCAGGGTTGGTAGGCCTCATTGAATCAAAGGCATTGAGGGAGGGGGAAATGGCCACACGACAATTGCAGTGAAGGCTAGGGCCATCAGTGGCTCAGCAGCACTCCAGTCTCTGCCATGACTTGCGGAGCCCCCAAGCCAGTAGGTGGAGCAGATCAGCTGCAGCCGTGTCAGCGGCCTCCGGGCCGCTCCAGTGCCTGCATGGCGCGGTCGCGCCTCGGGTCCGTAGGCAAAAGGCCCGTGTCCCGGGGGAGGGGCGGCCCGCTTAATGGCGGGGAGTGGAGACAGACTGTACGCGCCCCCCGCCCTATGGCCTGCTCACCTCTAGGGCTTCGACCAAGCCCCAGCCCTTGGTGCACTTCAGAGCGCCGGACCCATTTCCAAATGGAAGGTGCGTGCCAGGTCCTGATTCGCAGCTCCCTTCAGCTCTCGGTCGGGGCAGTGTGTGCTTCGAGACTCTGCGACGGCCGAGCTCCGGAAATGTTGTGCCTGGTGGGATCTGGAACAAGAATCACCCGTTTGCAGGTCCTCCGGACAGGATAATTAGCGGATTTTCGTTGGATTATGGCGTGGACGTTCGGAGCCCGATCAGGCTGCATCTGCCATGTTGGCTTCCCAAGCCACGCCCCCCCAGTTTTGAAAATTTTGTGAAGATTCATCAAAATTCACTAAACTTATTGGCAAAACATAAAACTCTTTTCCAATGGAAAATAGGTTCTAGCTATAACTACCTACTGGTGGGTACCAGTAGGTTATATATATATATATATATATATATATATATATATATATATATAATATATATATATATATATTACCTACTGGCGGTCGCCAGTAGGTAGTTATAGTTCCATAGGAAATCCGCAACATTCTATTTTGAATAACTTTGGCGCCGATTGACGAATCCTCGCGAAATTTTCAAAATAGGTGGGGCGCTCCTCTCCGCTCCTTCCCTTAAAGTCTCGGGGGGATTCGTCAAGTGGGGGCTGAGAAAAAGGCAAAGAGGTAGTCCTCAGGTCAGGGATGTGCCTTTTGTAGGTCTGGTGTAAATGTGTTCAGTATTTGCTGAGAAAATAGCATTTGAATCAATATATCTATCTATAGGCGCGCTCCGAGCGCTTACGGTAAGCTTACCGTACGCGCACGGTGCCATGCGCGAGCTCAATTCTGATTGGTGGTTACATGACTGTAAACATTCGAATCGGCCGAAATGAGGAAGTGTCGGCCTCCATTTTGTGTGCCTCACACTGATAAAAAAAAGGAGGAGAACATGGAAATGGGGCAACGAAGAGAGTTGCAGACCCCCTAGCGTTTGTCAGGGGGTCCAAGAAGGCCATAAAAGTATGAAAAATACATTTAAATGTTTTTTTTAAAAATCGCGGGGTGCGCGTACGGTAAGCTTACCGTACGCGTACGGTAGAAAATAACAAAAAAAGAAGAAAAAAACAAATTTAAGTGATAAGATATTAGGGGCCTCTAAAAAGAGCCGTTGTGTTCATTGAGTGTTTTTTGGTACCTACAAGTAAGTACCGATGCAGAGTCTAAAGTTTAAGAGGAAGTCTCTGTTCCCTTCATCATTGAAATGTACACCGTCTCCTCTATAAATGTCTTGCATGTTGTAACGCAAGTTGTTGTGGTATATAGAACCCATGCCATAGTCTCTGAGGAAAGCAGAAACAGATTTGTTGACGTGCTTTCTTGCTTTGTCAATCTGCGGACAAAATTGGTTGGACCAGTTCCACTTTTGCCTTTGGCATATGTTAGAATATACAAAGGCAGAATGAGGAAAAAGCGACATCAATTGCACAAAGGTGTCCTTAATAAGCATTTCCAGACCTACACCAGTTCAAGTGCCTAGGTCATTTCCACCACAGTGCACAATAATAAGGTTAGGGTGTGGGAGATGTAGAAAGGTTTTCACCAAAGGCATTAATTGGTGCCACTTTAACCCTCTCTGACCAATCCATTTAATGTCTACATTTGGCAAAGAAAGGTCTCTCACCATACCTCTTTTTTCTGCAAATTTTTCACTCCAGAAGACATAGCTGTGACCTACAATCCACACTGTGAACATCTTTCAAGGAGATCTGGATGCACTCTGAAGGTGTCTTTCAGTAGAATGGCAAAATGAAATGAAAGACAGTTTGAAAATGGAGGCATACATATTTTTTTAAAATAAAAAGAACTCATTGGCTGTTTCACACCATTCTACACTAAAAACTAGGCTGTATGTGTACATTTATAGAAGCATGTTTTGGATTGGTTCAGAAAATTGTGTTCCCACAGAAGAATAGTTTGGATTTGCTGTTAGGTTGGACAGGTGAAGCACTCTTGGTCTTTCGATTTGAAACATTGGGTGGTGAACTTCTGACCTCTCTCCTCACAGCAGTGTTCCATGAGCTGTTGCTATGGTAGCAGGCAAAAGTCAAGTTGGGGGAAGGGAACATTTGGAAAAGGGTTGAAGTTTTCAACCAATAGAAATGTATGATTTCATTTTAAAAAAAAGTGGGAAGCACTGAAATTTGTAATTAACATGTATATGTGTGAAAAAAGAGAGGGAAACATTGCCATTAATTGGTTCTGCTCAGAGGAGAGAGGTGTACAGCTCTGATATTCTGACTGTGATAGTCTGCTGTTTGAGTGCCACATTTCTTTCTCAACTAACTAATTTTAAAGGTGAGGTATGAGTTTGAGAGGGGATGTATGTGGTGAATTTTGCATGAGTCTATGAGCACAGAGGAATTGCTGTCAGAGATGTATTTCGTGTTTCTCTGGTTCTTTTGGGAAGTAACCATGCGTATGTCTCTTGCAACTGAAAATACACAGTCTGCATAAGCAGACTGTTAGCACACACCCAGCAGTTTATCCTGTAGAATCATGCTGAGTATTCACAAGTGACTGGTGTTTTATGGAAGCAGTGAGTAACGCTAATACATTCAACATCACTAAGGCTGATTTCTTTTGCTGGAGTGTAGTCAGTCACCAAGGTCACACATGTTCATGGTCAGAAAAAGCTGTTTGGACATGTGCTGTTTTCTGTGTCTGAAAACTGTAATGAAAATGTATGCAACTGTTAGAGTAATTAACGCTTGCAGGAAAAAAACAGTACTAAGTGTGCTTAGAAATTGGCAAGCAAATTTCGTTTTCTGCCTAAAAACACAGAAAACAGTAGTAAGTGTGCTTTGAAATTGGCAAGCAAATTTCATTTTCTGCGTAAAATCACAGCATGATTCTGTGAGCATAGTGGAATTGCTGTCAGAGATGTATTTCGTGTCTCTCTGGTTCTTTTGGGAAGTAACCATGCGTATGTCTCTTGCAACTGAAAATACACAGTCTGCATAAGCAGACTGTTAGCACACACCCAGCAGTTTATCCTGTAGAATCATGCTGAGTATTCACAAGTGACTGGTGTTTTATGGAAGCAGTGAGTAACGCTAATACATTCAACATCACTAAGGCTGATTTATTTTGCTGGAGTGTAGTCAGTCACCAAGGTCACACATGTTCATGGTCTGAAAAAGCTGTTTGGACATGTACTGTTTTCTGTGTCTGAAAACTGTAATGAAAATGTATGCAACTGTTAGAGTAATTAACGCTTGCAGGAAAAAAACAGTACTAAGTGTGCTTAGAAATTGGCAAGCAAATTTCGTTTTCTGCCTAAAAACACAGAAAACAGTAGTAAGTGTGCTTTGAAATTGGCAAGCTAATTTCATTTTACGCGTAAAATCACAGCATGAGTCTGTGAGCATAGAGGAATTGCTGTCAGAGATGTATTTGGTGTCTCTCTGGTTCTTTTCGGAAGTAACCATGCGTATGTATCTTGCAACTGAAAATACACAGTCTGCATAAGCAGACTGTTAGCACACACCCAGCAGTTTAACCTGTAGAATCATGCTGAGTATTCACAAGTGACTGGTGTTTTATGGAAGCAGTGAGTAACGCTAATACATTCAACATCACTAAGGCTGATTTATTTTGCTGGAGTGTAGTCAGTCACCAAGGTCACACATGTTCATGGTCAGAAAAAGCTGTTTGGACATGTGCTGTTTTCTGTGTCTGAAAACTGTAATGAAAATGTATGCGACTGTTAGAGTAATTAACGCTTGCAGGAAAAAAACAGTACTAAGTGTGCTTAGAAATTGGCAAGCAAATTTCTTTTCTGCGTAACAACACAGAAAAAAGTAGTAAGTGTGCTTTGAAATTGGCAAGCAAATTTCATTTTCTGCGTAAAATCACAGCATGAGTCTATGAGCATAGAGGAATTGCTGTCAGAGATGTATTTGGTGTCTCTCTGGTTCTTTTGGGAAGTAACCATGCGTATGTCTCTTGCAACTGAAAATACACAGTCTGCATAAGCAGACTGTTAGCACACACCCAGCAGTTTATCCTGTAGAATCATGCTGAGTATTCACAAGTGACTGGTGTTTTATGGAAGCAGTGAGTAACACTAATACATTCAACATCACTAAGGCTGATTTCTTTTGCTGGAGTGTAGTCAGTCACCAAGGTCACACATGTTCATGGTCTGAAAAAGCTGTTTGGACATGTGCTGTTTTCTGTATCTGAAAACTGTAATGAAAATGTATCAGACTGTTAGAGTACTTAACACTTGCAGAAAAAAACAGTAGTAAGTGTGCTTTGAAATTGGCAAGCAAATTTCATTTTCTGCGTAAAGTCACAGCATGAGTCTTTTATGGCATTTTTGGACCCCCTGACAAATGCTAATGCATTCAACATCACCAAGGTTCATTATCTTTGCAGGAGTGCAGCAGTCTGCCAGGTTACACATGTATATGCTCGAAAAAAGCAGATTGCACATGTGCTGTTTTCTGCCTCTGTAAACTATAAAGAAAATGTGTCAGACTGTTAGAGTAATGAACAATTGCAAAAAAAAAAAAAAAGTGTGCTTTTGAATTGCAAAAGAAATATCGTGTTCTGTCTAGAATTACACCAAGAGTCTGTGTGCACACAGGAATTGATCTTAGAGATTACATTTGTGTTGGTTTTCTTGTGTTTTTCACTTGTAGGAAAGGGATAGATAGTGTTATAAGAAAAGAAAAGATCATGACAAATATAGTAATATATTTAAATTACAAAAAAAGTTTTTTTTTTTAGTTTCTTTCAGGTATTGCTGCAGAGCAGTGAAGGAAATATAAGATGCCTATAAAATCAAGACAGAGAAAACAACAGAAAAAAAAGGTTTATTTGAAGACAACTGGAGGACCCAAGTTAGTTGAAGATGCTCATGTTGGGAAAAAGAAAAAAGTCTTCTGGTAAGCAGACAAAGGAATTCTTTAAAAATATATTCAAAAAAAGGAAAAATTTTAAAAATGCCCCCATTGGAAAAACTGTTTCAAGTAGAAAACAACAGGAGAATAGTGAGAATTTACTAAATGCTAATGTACAAGCAGAAGCTATAATAATTAACTTGAAAAGAAAATCAGCATTTAAAGAGATCCGTAGGAAAATGTTTCAGAGAAGAGTGATGTCCAATTTGCTAAAGGATTTGAAAAAATATAAGAAAAGAGCAAAATTTTTAAAGAGAAAAAAAGATATTGAAGCCATTGTAGCAAAGGCTTTAGATTTAAAAAGAAAACTATTCATTTTAATTTTGAACAGGATGCGTACATTAGAAAAAATAGTTAGTGTAATGAAGTCACAAAGCAAAAAGAAAAGAGTAGTAAAAAGAAATAACTTTTGTAAAGTGTTTTTAGGAGAATGGATGCATAGTTCAAGTACTGAACCATTTTTTAATGAAGAGAGTTATCTTCAAAGTAATAGTTTGCTGCATGCAGTTGACACCAGTGGTCGAGCATATGAAGTTAAGGATGGTTGTATAATGGAAAAGGAGAAAATGGTTCCAAGAAATGAGGAAGAAGTGATTGCAGATGAGGTTATGGGGAGACGTCCTAAAGCCCCAGTGTATACTTGGAATTGTAGTAGTATTTGTACTTTGCGACAGGAATCTATTGATAAATTACGTGAGTTTTTAAGAGAATATATTAAAAAGAGTGTTAAACAGAAGATTAAGGTGCTTCAAGGACTAGATCCATGCAGAGTGAGAGAGAATACTGGTTTGCAAGGTCACTCTCTGGCTTGTTTGTCTAGGAAAGTTTGTCAAAGTGTTTTTCACCATTTTAGGATGCTGGCAGTTCATCATACTGAAATTAGGAAATTTGTGAGAAGATTGTATTTTGCTAAAAGTCCAGCACTAAAGTTAAATGAGTTGAATAAGGCTCTGTTTCGTGGATCTGTATCAGATGTTGAGAAGGTTACTGATGAGATTCAGTTTTGTTACTTTGGGCCAGAATAAGAAAGTGCAGGGAATGACACAGTTATTGAGGAAAATGTGGAAGAGAATGTAGAACCCTCCGTAAATAAGAAATTTGAAGATCAAATTACAAAATTTGCTATCATCTCTAATGAAAGACCAAATATTACTTGTATTTGTTGCCGGAGAAGCCATTACAAAATCCAAACAAGGAATGTTGATCTCTACAAAAAAAGTGAAGAAGAAGATAATTATAAGTGGAAGGATTTTGCAACATATATATTTCTTGAAAATTGTTTTGATTTGGGTGAAGATCATCGTATTTGTAAATACTGTTACAAGTTGGAAGAAAATAAAATGCCAGCTAGAGCTGTACATAATAATTTAGAATTGGTTGAAGTTCCTGCAGAACTTACTGATTTAAATACGTATGAGTCTATACTCATTCAATGTGTTCATCCGTTCCAGACCATAGTACGTATGGAGCCAAAAACAGGCAAAGTACCTCCTTCAGATTTACAGAGAGGTTTAAAAGGAAGAGTTGTCTATTTGCCGTTGGATTTGAAAAAAAATATGGAAACTATTGACACAGATACTTTGGAAACTGAACCATTAGTTATTCTGGTTAATGGTGTACCTACAAAGAATAAGAAAATTTGGCAGGAACTGGTAGATGTACGGAAAGTACAAAGAGCAAATTTATATTTGAAAAGGAATAATAAATGGTATGAAGCCATTTATATGGATGAAGATGAAGAAGATTTAGTAGGAGACACAGACACACCAACTGGGCAAATTGAAAAAGTTGACAAGTCAAAAGAAGAAGAAATTTATGAACATTTCAGCATACATCCTCTTCATTCAAAAGAAGTAATGGCAAACACCATTGATCTGTTTCAAATGAAAAAAGCAAAAGGAACTCCTGTGAGTGTATGGGAGGAGAGTTTGGAAGCTCGATGTTTTCCCCAGCTGTTTCCTACAGGAGAAGGTGGACGATATGATGAACGTCCAGTCCAGATTCCTGCTTCTGAGTATCGGACTACAAGATTATATGCAGAAGATCCCAGATTTCGTCAAAGTATTCCTTATTTGTTCAATCTGTTATTTGAAAGTGACTTGTCTGCACTATCTTATGCAGTAAACCACATTTTAAAAAGTGGAACACATCTACATAATGTGTCTGCTAAGGATTTTATGAACAAAGTGCAGCAGCGAGATGATCATTTGGAATCACAATTGATCAATCTGATGGCTAGTCAGCGTGGGACGAATTAATATTGGTACAGACGCCATGGAGAATTGAAATGTATGTTACGGAATTTAGGAACTCCAACATGGTTCCTAACCCTAAGCTGTGCCGAATACGCTTGGGATGATTTACTGGATTTTCTACGGGAGGCAAATTCAAACATTAAAAACATCGAATACAAGACAGCAGGAGAACTGTGCTCATTGGATCCGGTTAATGTTTGCAGATATTTCAATCATAGATTTGAGGCTATGATGTCCTTTATCTGCAACAAAAAAAATCCACCACTTGGAGAAGTTTTGGATTGCTTTTGGAGAAAAGAGTACCAAGCAAGAGGTGCTCCTCACATTCATATGCTGTTGTGGTTCAAGGATGCTCCAAAATTTGGAACAGATGCTGATGAAGCAGTGTTATCTTTCATTGAAGAATATGCAACATGTGCTATACCTAAAAGCACAGAAGAGAAAAAGTTAAAAGAGCAAGTTTTACGTTTCCAAAGTCATCGCTGTGGAAAATACTGTCGACGGAAGTACAAGACCAAAGATAAATTCTACACAAAATGTCGATTTGGATTTCCAAGACCTGTTCTTTCAAAAGGAAGAGTCAACAGTTTTATGTCAGCTGTGCGACATACTATTACAAGAAAATCTCCCAAAAATATGTACAACCTGAGAAGAAAAGAAGAGTCAAAATATATAAATGACTACAACGCAGTCATTTTATCCATGTGGAATGCTAACATGGATATTCAGTATGTGGCAGACAATTCTATTGCTGTTGCTCGGTATGTCACATCGTACATTACTAAATCTGAGAAAACAGAATTGAAGGAAATGTGGGAAGAGATTTCTCATGAGAAGACTGTCAGTAAGAAGCTGTACAGTTTCAGTTTGAAGATGTTAACGCATCGAGAAATTGGATCCTACGAATGTTCAGATAGGTTATCATCTGCAAGTCTTTACTCGAAATCCAGAAGAATAATTTGGGTCAGTTTAGGCCTTGCAGGAATGCGAAATCGGTTACTGAAATCTGTTGGAGAAATTGAATATTTGGCCGAAAACGACCCAGAAAGTACAGATATTTTGAAAACAATCATGTTGGACACATATTACCCAAAAAGAAGTCATCATCTTGAGAACATGTGTCTCTATGAAGTGCTGCAGAACTACATTTTTTCACGGAAAGCCACAGAAGACATCAACAATGGAAAATATAAAGTCATTGGTGAGGAAGGATGTTTAGTGAAGCAAACAAAAGGAAGTTTGATTAATCACAGGAAGCTGAGTTGTGACACTACTGACAAAAAGGAATTTTACTACTTGGCACTTTTACAGTTGTTTAAACCATGGCGTTCAGAGGACGAACTACTTGGAGAATTTCAAAGCTATGAGGATTCATTTAATGCATGTAAAGATACCATTGAATGCAGTATTTTCAGGAATTATGTCCAAATGTTAAATGAAGAAATTGAACAGGAAGCTACAATTGCAGCTGAAGTAGCTAGAGACAGTTCTCAAGACAACCAAAGTTCTGGAACACTCAGTCAAGATCCCCTAGGACAACCAATCGTAGAACATGAAGCTGCAATAGCCATGACTGAAGTGGAAACGGCTATGAATCAAGCAAAGGAAGATTCAATAGACTTACCAGATTTGGAACAACTGAATGAAGAACAACAACAAATTTATGAATAAGTCAGAAAAAAAATTGATCACGGATTACTACATGAAAATAAAGAGTGCACATGCAGAGCATTTGAACCAATTAGGTTGTATGTGAGTGGACAAGCAGGAACTGGGAAAAGTTTCTTAATTAAAGTCATCAGAAGCTACCTACAGCAAAAAACTGATTCAACTTTATCTTGTGTTGTTACTGCTCCAACTGGATTAGCAGCATATAATATTAAAGGAATTACTCTCCATCGCTTGCTAATGTTACCAGTGGAGCATGAGAACAAAATAGAATATCACAAGCTAACTGGCGAAGCATGTTTCGAAGTTTCAAGAGTGTTGAAGAAGATGCAAGTTCTCATTATTGATGAGGTAAGCATGGTATCAAACTTAATGCTTGCCTTTGTGCATTTAAGAATGCAGCAAATTCTAAAAAGAGACTATGACGTGCTATTTGGTGGAAAACATGTTATAGTTTTTGGGGATCTACTGCAGCTCACTCCAGTTAAAGGACAACCAGTGTTTAATACTGTGACACATGAGGACACGAAGAAGTCATTAGGAAGCATTGGTAATGCGAATATTTGGTCATTCTTTGAGTACAAAGAACTCACTACGAATATGAGGCAAGCAAATGATGAAGAATATGGAAGTATTCTGAAAGATATCAGAATTGGACTACTAACAGAAGTAGGCAGAAAAGCAATACAGAGTCGGTTGCTACATAATTTATTTCCAAATGAGGAAATAGTTGCAGAGAAAATATACAAGAACATTGCAGAAAAAAATACTGTAATCTGCTTAATGCCAACACTACGTGAATGCTCGATATTCAATGAGGAACTTTTGAAATTGGAAAAGGAAGAGATTAAGAAAATGGAAGCAGTGGACAAAATCCAACATGAAAGAATTACTATTACATTAACAGGCGAACTGAAAAATAAATTGAATTCTCTAGAGAAGAACATTTCGAAAACAGCTGGATTAGAAAAAAATCTATATCTTTGCATGAACTGTCGAGTATTTCTAAGGAGAAATTTGGATGTTGAAAAAGGTTTAGTGAATGGAGCTATGGGTAAAGTTGTGGGTTTTGTTAACTACCAGAAAAAAGAAGGAATTGAGTTTTTAAAAATAAAATTTGATCAGATTGAAGAGGTAAAAGACATTAGTCGTTGTTCAGTCCGTTTTTTGCTTGTGAAAGACTTATATGTACGTAGGAAGCAGTTTCCATTTTCTCTAGCATATGCTGTAACTATTCACAAGTGTCAAGGATTAACTGTTGATAATGCATTTGTAAACATTGGATCTACTGTGTTCAAAGAAGGTATGGCATATGTTGCTTTGTCACGAGTGAAAACATTATCTGGTTTATTCATGATAGACTTTGATGACTCAAAAGTTAGTGCTGATGCAAATTGTGTTAAGGAGTACAATAGATTAAGAAGAACCTATGCTCCTCATTTAGGTCAGTATCCTGTGTTGGAGAAACGTGTTGTTTGTTGGAAAAGGAGATTTGAGAATATCTGTAATGAGGATGTAGAGAAGAGAAAACAAAAAGAGAGTCATGTGATTGCAATCAAAAAGAAAAAGGACAATGTTGAACAGGTTGTTGGTTTCCATTTTGAAAATAGCTCTGGTGTCAACTGCTATGCAAATGTAGTGCTGAATGTTGTATTTTATCTGGAAAGTTTGCAAGAGCAGATTATAGAAAATCATGAAAAAAGATTCTGTTCTGTGCTAAGTCTTCTTTATGAGAAACTGAGTGTTGATAAAGCAAAAATAGAAAGTGCGAATGAAATTAGAAATCTATTAGATGTTTGTTCAGGACGAACACAGTTTTCACAAAATGTCCAGCAAGATGCACAGGAATTCTTGATGTACATTCTTTTGGTACTTGAAGATGAAGGGGTGGAAATAGAAAATATGTTTGGTCTGTCTTATAAATGGGAACATAGTTGTGAAAACTGTTTCTACACATGCAGCTCTAATGTTGATTCAGAAAGGTTTATCTATTTAACATTGCCAGAGACTAAATCAGTGACTTTTAGTAAATTAGTTAAAGATGCCAATCACAACATGGAATGTTCGAAATGTAAATCAGACATGTTTTCATCATTATTTTTAAAGAATTATGGACAGTATGTAATTTTAATGATGCAACGTTGTAGAGCTGATGGAACAAAATTGGACACTTTAATAAAGAAATTTACAGGACAGCAATTATCAATTTCTGGCAAAACTTTTGTAACAGTTGCAATAATTTTCCATGATGGGCCTTTTGTAACTTCTGGTCATTACACAGTTTTTCTTAAATGTGAAAAAGGCTGGACACTGTGTAATGATTCTGAATTGGTTTTCAAGCAACGTTTGCCTTTTGATTTAGCAAATTCCTATTTAATTTTTCTGAAACCAAAATTTTAGAGAGAAATTGCAACATCTGTAGAAAACATTATTACCATTTAATTGGATTACTATCGGAAATATCATAAAAAATTATTATAAAAATAACCATTTGGCCTTACGGAAAGGTAATAATTTGCATTGTGGACTTCTTTGACACAAATTATTTTGGTGATTATGCTTATGCAACAGAATTTTCGGACGATATTTACTGAAATTAGTGATTGTTCTTACGTGAGGTTTATATTGCAAATGTTTCATTTCCATTACGGTTATTTTAATGAGAAGAGATTCTGGGCTTTTTTTAAACAATCTTTCTGATTGTTTTTTTTTTTGCCCGCTGTTAAGTGATGAATGCAATTGCTTTTACGATTTACAGTAAAATGCAATATATTCTGAAAACAGCAAAAAAAGGGCAAAAATATGTTTGATGAAAAATGAAAATATGTGCACTGTATTCTAAAAAGTATTGTTAAATATTAATACCTTTTTCTTTTTTTACAGATTGAGAAAGGAAAAATATAAAAATAAACTTCTTTACAGCAAGTAAAATAAATCACTTATTTTTCTTTTAGTTATTTTCTTTGTCAGGTAAGTGTGAAATTTCTGGAATTATCACACATTTACTTTAATGCTCACTTTTTTCACTACTCTTCTCTATGCTTTTTTCATTTCTTTAGTAGTCCCTCATGGACCTTGTAGGTTGATTACATTTTTGGGGTTTTTAAAAAAAAAAAAAAAATGCGCGTACCGTACGCGCACGGTAAAAAAAAATAATTAAAAAGTCATTTAAATTTTTTTTTAAAAAGTTAAGAAGTAAGGTTGGCTCTTAAAAGAACCGTTTTGTTCATAAAGGGAAAGAGGAAAGAAAGAATGGGAATACTAACAAGGACCACAGATGTGCTGGTCTATCCTATTGTTTATGAGGGAAACACTGGTCTCCGCATGAACAATTAGGCCATGACATCTTGTGCACCTCATTGTAACCCTCCCAAAACGAGGGTTTATATCCAGAGGACCAGAAAAGGGTGATGCTCCCACCGCAGAGGAAGTGCTTGGCTGAGCTGCCGAAGAAGTACTCGGCTGAGCATCTGCAGGTGTGCTTGGGTGACTTACTGGAGATGTTTCTCCAGTATGTCTAGCATAAGTCCTGGGATGTTTATCCTTAATGTGTCTAACCATAGAGTGATTTCCAAAGGAATACTTCTTCCTAGGATTCCCTCTAGATAAGACACGCTCACAAAATGAGCAGGTGACTAAAGGAGCATTTACCTTTTTCTGCCCCTCTGGATAGGTGAAATATTCCCATACAAAAGAAGTCTTTTGTTTCCTCCTTCTCTCTCTGATGATGCTGCTACCTGGCTCACTCTCAGAAGAGGACTGCTGTTCTGCCATCGTATCACAAAGACAACTCAGCTCCTGCTCCTAAGGGATCACAAGCAGAAATGAGGGGAATGGGTGTGGTGTAGGAGAGTTCTAGAACTGAAAGTAGTTTAAACCAATCAAAAGTGCTGTTTCTTGATCACATGACCAACCGTGCGCGTACGTTACGCTGACGGAGCGCTTACGGAGCGCTTACGGTAAAAGTACGCATGCGCGTATAAAAGACGTATAACAGGCACGCTCCAACACTTCCGCGTAACGTGCGCGTGTAACGTATGCGCTTACGCGTCGCGTACGCAGTACGGACGTCTACGTAAATTGCGTAACCATACGCAAACAGAGTAGAAATATTACGTACATAAAGCAAAACGTGCGCTTACGGTAAGCTTACCGTACGCGCACGTAAAAAAAAAAAAAAAAATTGAAAAAAAGATTCACTATACTATGCTACTATATCTTACCTGTTTGGTTAAAAAAAAAGTGAAAAATTATATATTGCAGAATTTTTAAAATGTTACCATAGTGTTTAAAGAGAATATAAAGTAAAAAAAAAAAGATGTAAAAAACCTTGCAAAAAGAAAAAAAAATAATAATTTCACACGTTATATACAAGAATTAGCATTTAAAAAACCATACAAATTCACTGAAAAAACCATGGGTTTCACAAACGTTATAGTTAGGAATTAGCATTTTAAAAACCTTGCAAATTCACTGAAAAAACCATAGGTTTCACAGACGTTATAGTTAGCTGGACATTTCACTCGTAAAAAACCAATGAAATTCCCCCGTTATAGTTAGTTAAGCTAACTATAACTCGCGCACCCGCAATCCACTGCTGATGACGTCACATATAACATCACTCATGACATGGTCACTGACATCACTCATGACATCACTGATGACATCTCAAATGACATCACTGATGATATCATCCTTGTGATAGAGTGGCAGACCTCCTCTCACCCTAATATAACCTTTGATACACACATTCAAAAATAGAGACTAAAATTTTCAAAACAATGGACCTACCAATATCAGTTACAACAACCTATTCAGTAATTGTAAGATACACATACACATCCACTCATTCACCAATAGTCCTATACTGTCACTCATACATGTACTCACTCATATGTACTCATACACCTGTACATCCTTTAACACAATGCCACTCATCCATAGAGTTCCTCACACACATAGTCACTCATGCTAATAAAGAATCAAACATCCATTTACTTGCATATACAGCTATACACACACCACCACACTTACTTCTACGGAAACTTACACATACTTAGTCTTTTAAACAATCACTTATAGAAACACATACTTATTCATACAGGAACTCTTTCAATCTCTCACTCTCACATATACTCACTTATATACACCAATAGTCACATATACTAGTTTAAAACATATGTAGTTACACATAATATACTATTGAGACAGTCTATCACTCACTAACACACCCATACACACACTCATCCACCCATACAGTCCTGCACACATGCTGTCTTCAACACATACAAACAGTGAGTCACTCATTCATGCACCTATGCACTAGGTAATACCCCCCACCGAACCATGCAGACACTCAGACTGATACTCAAAAAACCAACTAATAACCTATATGGACACTCATGTACCTACTCACCAACCCATGCAGCCACTTATACACAAAGTGAGAGACTGATACAGATATTTACATATTTAAACATTACTCACTAAGCCATGTATTCACTATGATACACTTAATCAGTCAGTTACACAATCAATTTTTCAAAAACAAATCATCCATTTAGACACTTATATACCCATTTATTCTTCCATCGACCTTGAGATATACATATATAAAACATATTTAATTTTCAGAAAAACACACATTCACTGGATGATGTCATCAGTGATGTCATCAGTGATGTCATTTGAGATGTCATCAGTGATGTCATGAGTGATGTCAGTGACCATGTCATGAGTGATGTTATTTGTGACGTCATCAGCAGTGGATTGCGGGTGCGCGAGTTATAGTTAGCTTAACTAACTATAACGGGGGAATTTCATTGGTTTTTTACAAGTGAAATGTCCACCTAACTATAACATGTGTGAAACCTATGGTTTTTTAAGTGAATTTGCAAGGTTTTTTAAATGCTAATTCATAACTATAACGTGCCTGAAACCTATGGTTTTTTAAGTGAATTTGTACGGTTTTTTAAATGCTAATTTAAAAAAAATAAAAAAATACATTCATAATGGTTTTTCACCGTGCGCGCACCGTGCGCGCACCTCAGGATTTTGTTTAAAAAAAAATAAAATGTGTTTTCATCCTTCGGGGTCCTTTAGGGACCCCCTGACAAAGGCTAGGGGGTCAGGAACTCTCTACCCTGCCCCCTTTTCACGTTCGCCACCTCTCTTTTTCACTCTCACACCATAACAAACAAAATGGCGGCCGACACTTCCTGATTTCGACCGATTCGAACGTTGACTGACATGTAACCACCAATAAGAATTACGCTCGCGCACGTTAGGGTGCGCGCACCGTGCGCGCACGGTGCGCACATGGTGCGAGGCTATAGATATTTATGTGCTTTAACTGCAATTTTCTCAGGAACTACTGAACAGATTGACTCCATATAGGCAAAAGACACTTCCCTGACCTGAGGACTACCTCTCTGCCAAATTTCAAGTAATTCTGTTCAGCCGTTCGGGCTGTACCTTCGACTAAAGGTCCTATGGGAAAATGCATGGGGAAAACACATTTTGGGACCCCCCTTTTTCTCTGCCCCCGCTTGACGAATCACCCCGAGACTTTCAGGGTAGGAGCTGAACGGAGCGCCCCATTAGTTTTGAAATTTTCGTGAGGATTCGTCAACCGGCGCCAAAGTTATTCAAAATAGAATTTTCAGATTTCCTATGGACACACGGTCCTAACTATAACTGTCTACTGGCGACCGCCAGTAGATAATATATATATATATATATATATATATATATATATATATATATATATTTCCCACACGGAAAACTTCTTCCAAATTTACGAAAAAAACTTTCCAGCGACACACCATAGGACGAGTCCAATAAAGATTTATTGTCTCACAAAACCAACAGTACGACGCGGTTCGGCGAAGCCTTTGTCAAGTAAATGACCTGTGCCCAACTACCCATTGAAATAAGGATCATGGTTCATAGAGAGAGAGAAAACACTTAAGGATCGCAAGCACATATGGAAAGAAAAATACAAATTCATGTGTAAATAAATGCCATTGTGAAACACATGTGCTTAAAATGGAATAAGCAAGATTTAAAACACATCCAATAAAAAACGATTAATTAATCATTCTTATAGTATTCGCTTGTTAGCGGTCATGTATCTAACCACAAAACAGTACACATTCATACCTCTTTAGCAAAAAGCCGGCATAGTTTCACAGCATCATTTCATGATTAAATACGATCCCATAATTTGAAAGTATGAAAATCACTCATGCATCATGTAATTATCAGCATTACAAAAAATCCCGAATTCATCTATTCTACATTGCTTCACACATTTTAAACGGGTAATGCATTAGTGATCCACACGATATCGCAATTACTTCTGAATGTGCAGATTTCTTGACCGAAAGACAACACAAACTATTGCAGGTAATGTACCATAATATAAGGTCAAAGAATTGATTCAATCATCAATGAAAACGGGTAATGTAACCTGTACGCATTAGTGATCCACATGATATCACAATTACTTCTAAATGCGCAGCCTTCTTGACCAAAAAACAAAACAAACTATTACAGGTAATGTACCATAATGTAAAGTCAAAAGGTCAAAGAATTGATTCAAACATCAATTAAAAACATTAGTGGTAATGTACCCATATAAGTATTATTGCTGATCCTTGTTCGGCTACAGACAGGACCATGCAAAATCAATGTGCGATACACAATTCAAAGGATCCTATTTCATACATCTGCTGTTTTTATACTGTCTATGTAGATAGGGTACAGGTCTACTGCTACTAGTGATAATTTATATATAGTGAAATCATACAGTGAATGGGTAAATAAAGAAAAGAAAACAAATTATGAGAGGAAAGGACATGTTAAACTATTTGGACGGATATACTTATCATTCTTACTACATAATGATAGGACTACCTACACCAAAATATAGTGTACCATGGAAGGCTAGAAATCTCCTAACAGGTGCTAATATGTCATTATTGAGCTATGGTTTCCTCCACCCATTTTGAAAAACAATGTCATAAAAATCCTCTCAAATAAAAGTGATCAAGTTAAAACAGCAAGGCTGATCAACATACTGGGAGACTTCAAAGGACTGCGGTTCCCATCAATATCATTTATAGCCTATATGTATGGCCAGTTCCTCTCCATAGTTCATACCATTTGGGATTTTATTATTGCGATCTATCATGTACTTAATTTCAGTGACTCGTAGCAGCTTCTCATGATCCCCACCTCTGGGATGTGATAATATCCTGTCAATACCATAGAATTTAAGTAAATTTGCATTACTCTGATGTTTCTCCTGAAAATGTCTTGCGACAGGATAATTGCAGTCAACATTAGCTACTGCCCTCATATGTTGCAGAACATGTGTTTTTAGCTGTAATTTCTTGCTGCCTACGTAGTTTATCCCAAATGGGCATTCTAGGACATAGATACAAAAACCACTGGTGCATGTTATCAATTTATTCATTTCTTTGGTCTTTTTCTTATCTTGTCCCACAAAATAGCTATCTCGATTTACACTGTGTCTGCAGGCCTTGCAGGAATTGCATTCCCTGAAGCCCTTAGCTTTTCCCAGCCATGTGGTGGTACTCGATGTCTGATGGTAACTGTGGACTAAATGGTCCTTTAAAGACTTAGGTTTCCAGTAGGTTATTGATGGTACCTTTCCTACATCAGGACCAATTATAGGATCCGTCTCTAACAGACTCCAATGTCGTCTCATGACATTTCTCAACTGATTAGATCTTACATTAAAAGTTGTAATTAATCTTGTTACTTCACTATTCTTTGTCAGTTTCTTTCTTGAAGAGAATAATGCTTGATTACGTGCAATTCCTTTGGCCTTTTGACTGACTGAGCTGAAGCAGAAACTCCAACCTGGTTCCCCAGTTGCAAAGTCTGCAGCTCTGGAAGTAACACCACATCCTCTCCCCTAAGTGCAACATTTAATCAAGTGGTCAACTGGATAAAAAAAAAAAAAATTTAACAAATAATTTAAAAGTGCTTTGTCGCTATTTGAAAACTCAGAAAATATGTCCTCATTTTAGTTTTTTAGAGCACTGACCATAATTTTGATGCAAATAAGACCCTCTCATATATGTAATTTCTAAAGGAAATACTCTAGGTACTACAGTTTTGATTACATCAAGATGACGTCAGGCGTTCTACACTTTTGTAATAAATATAGAATGTTAGCAATCTAGTTGTTCATTGGGATACTGTTGAGAGGCAGAGGCCAGGGGCACGGACTCTGAAAATTGAAGGCAGGTAGGAGAGTGCAGAGGCAACAATTTGACCACACTGGGCAGGCAGGAAGGGCAGTGGCAGCACAACAGACTATGGAGGGCAGTGGAAAGGGGGGCAGGGGCAACAAACCAACAATACAGGACTGGCAAGAGAGGCTGTGGAAATATAATAGACCATTGTGGGCAGAAGGAAGAGGCAGTGGTAGTACAACCATACATGCCAACAGACCCTTTTCAGCCAGGAAACATCCAATGTTTTTAAGCTCAAATGGGCTTTATTTGATCTATCTCCTGTCTACAATCTCCTCTTTTTCAATGTAACTCAAAGGGGAAAATCAATACCCCAGTTTTTTTTCAATATCTCCCTCTTACCAAGTTCAAAATGTTCGCAAGTATGGTACATTGAATCATGGTAGGCAGGAGGAATTGGGGTAGGGACATGGACTCGGATAACAGAGGACAGGAGGGACATGGAGAGGTGCACCAAACTGACCCTACAGGGCAGGCATCAGGGTTTGCAGCAGAACAATACACCACACAGCGCATGCGGGACGGGAGTGCAGCACAACAATCCATAGAAAGCAATAGGGAGGGGACAGGACCATGCACATGGACAACAGAGAACAGATGGGAAAGAGGCAATGGTAGCTAGCTGACCATAATGGACAGACAGGAGAGAAAGCTGCAGCATAACAGACCATAAAGGGCAGGAGGGACGGATCAGGGGCATTACAATGGAACAGACATGCCATGAGTGAGGGAATAGGGGGTCTGCACATGGAAACAGAGGGCTGGGGGCAAGGTGACAGGGCAGGAGCAGCAAGATGACCATGGAGGTCAGGCAGGATGGGCACTAGAAACAAGACACACCATGGAGAGCAACAATGAGACTATGGTGACATACACACAGACCATGGAGAGAAGGTGGGAGGGGGTCAGGGGCAGCTAGCTGACCACACAGGGAAGTTGGGAGGGGCCATGGCAGCACAGAAGACCATGCATGGCAAGCGGGAGGGTTAGTGGCAGCAGAATGGCTATGATGGGCAAGAAGGAGGGTGCAGGGTCATGCACAAAGGACCATGGAGGATAGAAGGGAGGGTCAGGACCTGGGCACAGGCAAGAGAGTTCAGGGGAAGGGGCCTCACAACAGACCGCGGGGCAGACAGGAGGAGCAGTTGCAGCACAACAGATCAGGGAGGGCAGAAGGGTGTGGCAGTAAAATGGACCATGGAGGACAGGAGGAAGGGGATAGGGGCATGGCATGTGGACAGGCAGGGTGGAGGTGGCAGGGACAGGTTACAGTCATCTGACAATGCTAGACAGGTGGGAGGGGAGTGGCAGCTCAACAGAACACTCAGAGTAGATAGGAGTGGCAGGCCCATGGAACATAGTGGGCAAAAAGGATGGAGCAGGGGCATGCACACAGACATCAGAGGGCAGGGGGAAGGAGAATAGGGGCAGCAAGCTAAGCACAGAGGCTAAGCAGGAGGTCAATGATGGGCCATAGAATTGGGCAATGGAGGGCAGGAGGAGTGGACTGGTACATCATGCTAAATGGAGGGCAGTGGCAGCACATCAGACCATTCATGGCAGGAGGGAGGAGGCTAGTCCATGGATTCAGACAACAGAGGATAGGGAGGTGGATGGGGCAGCAAGCTAACTGTTCAGAGAAGGTGGGTATTAGGAACTTTATTGTTTTTAAAATGTGTGTCTCTGCGAACTACTTAAAATATGAACAAGTATGCAGCATAATCTCACTTTTATTCAGGAAGAAGAGGACTTGGCAGAAACACCCCCTGACCCTCCACACCCATCGCAAAATGTAATGCCCGTGAAAAGGGTAGGTGGACGCAGTCTTATATAGAACATAGTCCTGAGAGCACTATTGGAAATGAAAACTAGATGTAGTATATGGTATAAACTATGCACCAAAAAGTGTGATATAAGATGAACCAGGGCGTGAAATATAATATGCAATACATTGTGCGCAATGACAGATTCATTGGAGAGCGCGAGATAGCACAGGCACTAGCGCGTGCTATGCGATATGCGCCTTGGAGTGTAATATGCACAGGGCAGTGTTGTGTAACATAACTAGTCTCTAAAGTTGTAATATAAAATATGTGCTGGGGAGTGAAACGTTGCATATGCACTGTGACAAAGATATGGATCCCAGATTGTAATATGTATGGCATAGCGCTGTGCGTTATAACATACACATCGAGGAAGGCACATTAGATGGGGCAATATACTCAGTGTGGCATGACATATTCGAGGGGTGGTGTTACAGTGCACATGGGCTAGAGAGTGTCATAGCATACGCACTAGCTGGTGGAATACAACACAGAGGTGTGAGGCAATCGGCGGGTACTGGTGGGTGTAACACAGCATTGGGCTCAGGCAGGAGCACGCTGTGACTCTCAAGTGAGGTTTGTTTCCTTTCCAGAGAGTAAAATAAAAAGTATTACACATCCGGCGGTGGATGTGTTTTTTATTAACCGTGAGGGGGGTTTCTTGCATAGTTTGGTCGAATTTTTGTTGAATCCCTTTGAATGGCTTGGTGTGCGTGTATATTAAATGTGCCCGTCAATAGCTACCCATGTTTGTATAAATAAACAACAAGGGTGTCTACTTGGAGAGTACTCACCGGCGGGGGCGCCGGGATTAGGCACGGTAGGGTGTCAGACACGTCAGAGCTTCACTAGCGGTGTAAATACATTCCATGTGGATTAATTCTATGCATAGTCGCCTTTTAATGAATATAACGCAAATCGTCATGGTGATAGGTACATACGGTTTGTCCAGCATGTCCTAGGTGTTTCTATAAATATATATATTTTTAAAATAATAAAAAACAAAGGCTGGCCTTGGGGGATGGGGTCCCCGGAGCCATAAGTGGCCTGAGGAGGGGGGCAACGCAGCCCCCTCCTAAAGAATTTAAATTAAAAAAAAGGCCATGACCCGGGGATGGGGTCCCCGGGGCTGATTAAGGCCTTGGGAGGGCCAAATTAATTTTTTTCAACAAAAAAAATTAGGGTGCAGGCCCTGGGGGATGGGGTCCCCAGGGCCAGTAAATTAGGAAAAGAAGGGGGGCCACACAGCCCTCCTTCTTAAAAAAATAAAATAAATAAAAGACCGGCATTGCGCTGGAGGCCACGCCCCCTCCTTGCAGCACTCTGCAAATGCGCCCCCTGGCCAGTTGTAAGTTGGGGAATTAATTCCCCTTCAATACTGAGGGTCCCTGAGGGCCAACTAGCCCAACAGGTATCTCCAGTGTGCGCCAGGGAGGTGCGTTGCAGACAGGTGTTCTGAGGCCACGCCCCTTTTTACACCTCTATGCAACGCAGCTCTGTGGCGCTTACTGGAGGTACCTAGTGGGCTAGTTTGACCCTAGGGACCCTTAGGATTCAAGGGGATTTAATCTCTCAACTTAGAATGGCCACAGGGCGTTTACACAGTGGTGAAGGGAGGGGACGGGACCTGAGGTGACATGTGCAAACTCGCCCTGTGGCGCGTTTTAAGTTGGGGAAATAATTCCCTTTCAATCCTGAGGGACCCTGGGGGCCAACTAGCCCACCAGGTGCTTCCGGTAAGTGCCACTGCTCTGCGTTGCAGAGAGGTGGTGCAGGCCGTGCCCCTTTTTACACCTCTCTGCAATGGCGCTTACTGGACGTACCTAGTGGGCTATTTTGCCCCTAGGGATCCTCAGGATTCAAGGGGACTTAATCTCCCAACTTAAAAAACGGCCACAGGGCATGTTTACACAGTGGGGAAGGAAGGGGCCGGGGCCTGAGGTGACATGTGCAAACACGCCCTATGGCGCGTTTTAAGTTGGGGAAATAATTCCCCTTCAATCCTGAGGGCCCCTGGGGGCTAACTAGCCCACCAGGTGCTTCCAGTAAGTGCCACTGAGCTGCGTTGCAGAGAGGTGGTCCAGGCCATGCCACTTTTTACACCTCTCTGCAACGCAGCTCTGTGGCGCATACTGGAGGTACCTAGTGGGCTAGATGGACCATAGGGACCCTCAGGATTCAAATTAACTTAATCTCCCAACTAAAAACGGCCACAGGGCGTGTTTACACAGTGGTGAAGGGAGGGGACGGGGCCTGAGTTAACGTGTGCAAACAAGCCCTGTGGCGCGTTTTAAGTTGGGTAAATAATTCCCCTTCAATCCTGAGGGCCCCTGGGGGCTAACTAGCCCACCAGGTGCTTCCAGTAAGCGCCACTTAGCTGCGTTGCAGAGAGGTGGTCCAGGCCGTGCCACTTTTTACACCTCTCTGCAACGCAGCTCTGTGGCGCATACTGAAGGTACCTAGTGGGCTAGTTGGACCCTGGGGACCCTCGGGATTCAAATGAACTTAATCTCCCAACTAAAAACAGCCACAGGGCGTGTTTACACAGTGGTGAAGGGAGGGGACGGGGCCTGAGTTAACGTGTGCAAACAAGCCCTGTGGCGCGTTTTAAGAGGTAGTTTTAATCCCCTGCCCTATTATATACTAGGGGCTTATAGAGGAGGTCATGCTGATCACAGGGAGACCCCAACGCGTAGTGTTCCCTAGTGTATATAGGTGTTTTCACTGTATTCTGAGTGTCTTTTAACATAGCACTGGCTCTAGGACCGGTTAGTCAGACTCAGTTACCACCAGTATCCGTCTGAAAAAGTTGAGGGTACAGGATGATTTTGCAACAAGGCTTCTTTCTGCTCTTCTGTTTGTTCTTTCTGCACGTTATCCTTCTTCCTGCACTTTTCTTCGTCTTTGAGGACTTCTGTTGCTTCTTTCTGCATTTCTTTTTTTTCTTTCTGTGTCGGTTTTTTCTTCTTTCTTCACATGTCCTATCTCTGTAGGCATAGTTAGAAATTAGCATTTAAAAAACCTTTGAAATTCACTGAAAAAACCATAGGTTTCAGGCACGTTATAGTTAGGAATTAGCATTTAAAAAACCTTAGAAATTCACTGAAAAAACCATAGGTTTCAGGGGCGTTATAGTTAGCTGGACTTTTCACTCGTACAAAACCATTGAAATTCCCCCGTTATAGTTAGTTCAGCTAACTATAACTCGCGCGCCCGCAATGCACTGCTGATGACGTCACATATTACATCACTCATGACATGGTCAGTGACATCACTCATGACATCACTCATATACCAAGCTGTATTGAACATTGAGTGGGTGCATGAGTGTCTGAATAGATGATTTAGTAGGTGCGTAACTGACTGTATCAGTGAGTGATTAAACGTGTCTTACTGAATGCATGGGTTAGTGAGTAAACTGTATAAATATCTCTATCAGTCTGTCAGTTGGTGTGTAAGCGGCTGCGTGGGTTGGTGAGTAGCTACATGAGTGTTTATATAGGTTATTGATTGGTTGTCTGAGTATCTGTAGGGGTGTCTGAGTGTCTCTGTGGGTGGGAGGGTGTGACTGTGCATAGATGTGTGAGTGGGTAATTCACTGAGTGTATGGGTTCAAGAGTGCATCTGTGAAGGGCTGTATGGATGGGTGTGTGTGTATATGGGTGTGTTGGTGGTGAATGGATGTACATGTGTGAGTACTACAAATATGAAAAGCAGTATATGCGAGTGGGTTCCATGTTTAAATATCGATGTTAAAAATATAGTTGAAAAAAATATTGATGTAAAAATATTGATTACAAAAATATTGGCTCCCTATACTTAATCAGGTAAGTACAATAATATCAACTCAAAAATATTGATGTAAAAAATATAGATGTAAACAATATCGACTTTAGAATATAACATAACTTAAATTAAATTAATCAAATAATATTAATATTAACAAAATAAATTAAATTTGATATATATTTTAACTAATTATAACAATTAAGCTTAATTTAAGAAATATAAACCGAAATAAATGTGTACATATACATATATTTATTTCTATACATCTTATTGACTATCATCTTTATTTAATTCATAATCTTTTTTAATTATATAAAAATAAAATAAACACATATAAAATTTTTAAATAAAATATTCAAAATTTAATTAACACATTAAACTATTTAAAAAAAATACATACATCTAATAACAAAATAAAAACATTACTAGTTAAAACGTTGGATAGCGAGGGGGTAAAAATTACTATTCCCACTCCAGTGAGTGCAACAGTAGGGAAAGCGCTGGATAGCGTAGGGGTAAAAATTACTATTCACACCCCAGTGAGTGCAACAGTAGGGAAAGCGTTGGATAGCGGAGTGGTAAAAATTACTATTCCCACTCCAGTGATTGCAACAGTAGGGAAAGCTTTGGATAGTGGAGGGGTAACAATTACTATTCCCACTCCAATGAGTGCAACAGTAGGGAAAGCGTTGGATAGCGTAGGGGTAAAAATTACTATTCCCACTCCAGTGAGTGCAACAGTAGGGAAAGCGTTGGATAGCATAGGGGGAAAAATGACTATTCCCACTCCAGTGAGTGCAACAGTAGGGAAAGCGCTGGATGGCGGAGGGGTAAATATTACTATTCCCACTCCAGTGAGTGCAACAGTAGGGAAAGCGTTGGATAGCGTAGGGGTACAAATTACTATTCCCACTCCAGTGACTGCAACAGTAGAGAAAGCGCTGGATAGCGGAGGGGTAAATATTACTATTCTGACTCCAGTGAGTGCAACAGTAGGAAAAGCATTGGATAGAGGAGGGGTAAAAATTACTATTTCCACTCCAGTGAGTGCAACAGTAGGGAAAGCGTTGGATAGCATAGGGGTGACAATTACTATTCCCACTCCAGTGAGTGCAACAGTAGGGAAAGTGCTGGATAGCAGAGGGGTAAAAATTACTAATCCCACTCCAAGGAATTTTTTCCCAATATTAACATCATTAATATATAAATGTAAATATATTATTATTTACAAACGTAATACAAATTAATTAATTAATTACAGATTATTTAACACTTTAATATCCACAACACACACCTAAAATTAATTACACAATTAAATTTAATAATTACTAATTAATGAAAATGAATGTATTAATATTTATTAATTAATCAATAAACAATTATTTTCTTATCACCTTTCACACCATTTACACATATAAACTCCACAACACACACCTAAAATTAAGTACACAATTACAATTAATAATTACTAATTAATTAATGGTAATTAATTTAAAAATATTTAATAATTAATAAATAAAAAACTTACCACCCTTCACACCATTTACAAATATAAACACCACAACACACACCTAAAATGAATTAAGCAGTTAACATAATTAATTATAATTGACTAAACTTAATTAACTACTAATTAATAAACAATTATTAATTAAACAATGAACACATTAATCATTTAATACATTTTGGTGCCGATTCCAATCCTGTAAAAGCCGGGCACGAATGGTCGTACGGAGCGTATTCTCCGTCCGACTCGTACCCGGAAAAACCACCTTACAAATCCGCAAGTACGATTCGTACAGAAATGCCAAACCCCGACCCGCCAAAAAATACCCACAATTCCGATCCGGGACATCGCGTACGTGACGTCCGGACGGAGTCAGGCAGCGTTTTACGAGCCAGCAAGAACGATTCGTACCCACAGCACTCCGCACGGCTATATTTTTACGGGAGCCAAAAAGTTCCGGAAAAGCTAAGTACGCCGCGATGCACGAGGAAAAGGGGGCCCGGTATGCGCCATACCCCCCCGTAGGTACGCGCCTTCCCCCCGTAGGTACGCGCCGTCCCCCCATCCCCGTAGGTACGCGCCATACCCCCACCCCACCCCCGTAGGTACACGCCATCCCCCCCATAGGTACGGGCCGTCCCCCCACCCCCGTAGGTACGCGCCGTACGAATCGTACAAGTACCGTACAAACTGCGCCAGGAAAATGGTCCGAGAGGGATCCGTAAATTTTTACGTCTGAATAGCGTCGGGAAAAGTGTCCGGACATTTTTACGTGCAAATCGTAAAACTGAAGTCCAAGCGCGCAAGTACAATCCGTACCGCCCGTCCGAATACACAACCGCATGTAAAATGCCCCGTACGGAGCGAACGCTGTAGCCTACATGTACACGGGTAAACTTGTGCCCGGATACGAGTCGTACAGCCCCCCTCACCCCGCACATGTCAGCACCGTACCCCCGTATGTCAGCACCGTACCCCCCCTCCGCACTGTACCCCAACACCGTAGCACAGCCCCGCACCTGTACGCGCCACACCCCAGGCCCGTCTCCCAGCCCCGCACCTGTACGCCCCGTACCCCAGGACCGTACCCCAGCCCCCCACCTGTACGTGCCGCAACCCAGGCCCGTCTCCCAGCCCTGTACCTGTACGTAACGTACCCCAACACCGTAGCACAGCCCCGCACCTGTATGCGCCGCACCCCAGGCCCGTCTCCCAGCCCCACAACTGTACGCCCCGTACCCCAGCACCGTACCCCAGCCCCCCACCTGTACGCGCTGTACCCCAGGCCCGTCTCCCAGCCCCGTACCTGTATGTACCGTACCCCAACACCGTAGCACAGCCCCGCACCTGTATGCGCCGCACCCCAGGCCCGTCTCCCAGCCCCACAACTGTACGCCCCGTACCCCAGGACCGTACCCCAGCCCCCCACCTGTACGCGCTGTACCCCAGGCCCGTCTCCCAGCCCCGTACCTGTATGTACCGTACCACAACACCGTAGCACAGCCCCGCACCTGTATGCGCCGCACCCCAGGCCCGTCTCCAAGCCCTGCACCTGTACGCCTCGTACCCCAGGACCGTACCCCAGCCCTCCACCTGTACGCACTGTACCCCAACACCCTAGCACATCCCCGCACCTGTACACACCGTACCCCAACACCATAGCGCAGCCCCGCACCTGTACGCACCATACCCCAACACCCTAGCACATCCCCGCACCTGTACGCACCGTACCCCAACACCCTAGCACATCCCCGCACCAGTACGCACCGTACCCCAACACCCTAGCACATCCCCGCACCTGTATGCACCGTACTCAACAACCTAGCACATCCCCCACCTGTACGCACCGTACCCCAACACCTTAGCACAGCCCCCCACCTGTACGCGACGCACCCCAGGCTTGTACCCCAGCCCCTTACCTGTACGCACCGTACCCCAACACCGTACCCCAGCACCCTCACCCAGCATCGCGTATGTACGGACCTTACCTACGCAAAAAAGACTCGTACAGAACCAGGACACTGTAAAACAGCACAAGGAGGGTCAGTTCGACTCGCACGACACCACAAAACACATCAACATGACAAAATACATCTCTATGACTGACCTGGCACATCCAAACAGGCAAACAGAGGCCCTAAATCACAACCACCTCTTATAACACACCCACCACAAATTCAAACCCAGCCACACCCACCAATGGACCAATAAAAAGGGCCCACACACACAACCCATGAGCCTTTGCAACAGACTCACTGCTGCCAGACCCCACAGACAAACAACTGCACCTTACTTACACCTTAACTACACCTTCACTCACACACCTTCACACAACCTCATTCACAAACACCCCCTCTTCACATTCACACACACACCTACACCTTCACACCCACACACCCACAACCATCCACACCCACACCCCACACCATGCCCACAGACAAGAATCCAAAGTTCACAAGGGCGGAGCTGGACCTCCTCGTCAACGAAGTCATCAGAGTCGAGCCACAGCTGTTTGGAACATTGGTCAGACAGACCTGCATAGCCCAAAAAACAAGCCTGTGGCAGAGGATCGTCGGTAAGGTGAATGCTGTTGCGCCCATCCGAAGGACCAGGCATGAATGCCAAGCCAGGTGGTACGATCTGTGCAGGGCAGTCAAGAGGAAGATGAATGAGGAATACGCCCAGAGTAACATCACTGGAGGCGGGCTGCCCCGCAGACCCGTACATTACCATCCCTGGGAGGAGAAGGTGATGGCCATGCTTTCGCCGATGGGAGTACACGGAGTCGAAGGAGTCGCAGAGCCTGGTGAGTACACAAACAACTCACGTAACATGGGGGGAATGCCATCCACACCACAAATACACAAAATGCACGCAACTTCCCCCAAGCCCTCACCGCACACAACCACACTCCAAAACCACGCTTATGCCACTAACGTCTCCATGCCCCATTCACAATTAAAGGCAATGCCATGTCCCAGGCCACACCAACCACAAACCCAAGACTGGATGTCCGAGATGCTGGAAGGGTGGGTCTCACACAACATATTGTGCAACTCCGAAGCAGACACCAATGCCCTCAGCCCATATGGCCTAGGTACATACTCATGCACCATGCCCAATGCACAGGGACTGGCAAAGTACTGACAAGGTAGCTGACACTTGTCCCTCCTGTATGCAGCACAAGGCCCTTCTGTGACCACTGTAGACTCAAACCCCAACTACACAGGCTCAGATATCTAGCACAGGCACTCAAACTCACTGTCATGCCAGCATGCACCATGAGGGGACAGACACATCACCTGGGAGACCCAATGACAAATCACACTACACCCAACGCTGGCCCGGACACACACTCCCCCTCACACAAGCACACACCCCTGGGGCAGGCAACGGATTAACCCACTCTCACAATGGACGTGTGACACAACAAGACCAATCCATCGCCAAACAAGCATCCGAGCCAAAATTCTACTTGTCAAACACTCAGGAGAACATACCAATCTGTCCCCCGCAACATACCCATCCCCAAGTGGACATTGAGAGGAATGCCAGGCACATCCAACTACCTGGAGGATCTGTGACAACTTGAATAGGTATGAAACATGGATGTGGCATGAAACAGCATTAACATTGTCTCTCTCTCACACACAGGGCAACGTCATCGACCTCCCCCAACAATGGGGGGGAACAATCACAGTCCCAGGTTCAGCGTGAAGATGATCCCACCGGCAGCGACGACTCTCACCACTCCGTGGATGATCCCGACCAACCTGGCCCCTCTGGTGCCCAAGCCCCTGCAGCACCTGCGTCAGGTACATCTGTGCCAACCACCACCCCCATTCCTGCCACATCCCAGGAGACACCCAGGAGCCCTGCTCACACTGAACAACACGGCCAGTCTGACCAGGAGGGCCAAGGTTCTCCGGGCACCTAGGAGGAGGCAGACAACCCCAATAATGCCATCCCTCAGGGATCCCGTAGACCCGATGTGCCCACAACGGTAGGCCAGGCTCGTGTGGGCAGGGGGGGTGGGAGTGGAGGCAGGCGGAGGCGCGAACCTGACCAGCCAGCTGAGGGAACCGGTATGTCACACATACGCCACATCCTGGACACATACTGGCGTGACACCAGGGGCATCAGCCAGGTATTGTCGAGCCTCACAGAGATGAAGGGGACCCTCGACGAGATGAAGAACCTGCAGGCCGAACAACATGCCAGTCAACATCAACACCAAGGACGGATGGAGGCAAGACTGGCTGAGCTCCTGGCGGTGCAAACGGACATGAGCCGTTCATTCCGTCGGATTGCAGACAAAATGGGCAACCCTCCCTGTGACACCAGGCGAAGACCAGCACCAGCCACATGGAGGGAGGAGGAGGAGGAGGATTCCTCTGACGGAGCATCACAGACATCGTCAAGGCCTGCATCTGAGGGTCCCCGGAGGAAGGTGGGTCGTCCACGGAAAAGAACGTGAGAGTCAGCGGACCATCCACATCTCCCAGGTCACCTGGCCTGGCACCTGGCCCTCTTGCGCAACAGCACCACCTCACCCAATGACATTCTCTGCCACATGGACTTGCTGGTCACATTCTGACCAATGATGACCAACACTGTGGTGTGGACTCTGACAAGGATGCCATCTCCCCCTGTGAACTTTGGATTCTATGCACCCGGTAGAGCACCTTACTTCATCCACCAAAAGACTTACCCCACCAAAAATAAATACTTTATTTTGTCATGAGATGCTGCTGTCATTTGGCATATGTGTGTGTAAATGTCAAACTATGCCTGAGTGTTGAACTAACTCCACACATCCATACCCTGGTATAGGAGTCTGGTACAGGACACACATGGGTCACAATGTATCATGCAATGCAGACATGGAGCACAATACTCACCTGTGATGGCCTCAAGCTGCTGAGGGGGTGCATGCAATACTGTGCCGACAGACCTATTTGGAAGAGTACCATCAAGGCGTAGAGGTCATGCCTCATTCAGAGGTTCCCGGGAGGGAGTCCCAGGTATGTGTTCCCAGGTGGGAGAACTATGTTCTGCATGCTGGAGTACGTTGGATCTGAAGAATGGTGGCCAGGTCAAGGTTGGATGCAAGGAGATGGCACTAGGGGTTCTCGGATGACAGTGGTACAAGGTTGGTGTTGGGTTGGGGTTGTGGCCTGCCTCCTGAGTGTGGGTGGGGAGTCTGAAGGTCATCCTGCAGCACACAGTGATCCATTGCAGCTAACTCTGCTGGACGGTGATGTGGCTGGGGCGCGGGATGTTGCAGCTGAGGTGTACAGATGCAGCCTGGATGTGGACAAGTGTCCTGGGAGTTTGGATGTGGCTGCCCCGTAGAGGGCAGGGCAGTATTTGACACGGATGTTGTCGTGGACCTGGGGGATGGTCCGTCTTTCCTTGGAGTGGATCTATCTGGAGATCATGTGCATAATGCAGAGGGTGTTGCAGTCTGAGGCACAGATGCTGGTGATTACCATGGCAAATGTGAGCAACCAATCCATGATGCACACCATCTTGTGTGCATGGACACTGGGTGCTTGTGCGGGGCTTCTGCGGGTGGGACACAAGCAGTTGACCCAGCTGTAAGGGGACAATCCTCAGAAGTTGACCTCAGTCCTGTACAAGTCAAGCCTCAGGTGGCTGCTGTTGTGCCATTCATCAATGGATCTCATTCAATCTAGAATATTGGAACTGGCAATGTCTGCGCCCTTGGTGAGGGTGAGGAGCACCTGGCTGTCAATGGCATACGAGTTGATGATGAGGTTGTGTGCGCATGTGATGGTGGAGAGGGGGGTCCTGGACACATTGTAGTTTGACACGCTGACAGATGATACCTGTGCCATGTGCCTCACAACGACAGCATACTACATGCAATAGCCTTGAGTCCCACTCCCATGTCCTTGCCGGGGTACAGAGCCAGTGGGGAGTAGGAGGGACATGACCTGGTGGGTGTGACAGGGCCTGGAAGGCGTGGCAGCACTGTGTAGGCAGTCAGAGTTGTACACTCATCATGCAAAGGTGCTGTGTGTGCGCTTAGTGTATGCCTGAGAGCTGGCTGCAGATGTGTGGATGGACATTGCTTGGAGGGTGGCTGCAACATCAGACTGTAGTGTGATGTGGGTCATGCAAGGACATGAGGCTCGTGCAATGTGCACGTTGCATGTGCAGACGGTCCAGCCTGTGGGACAGCGTGGCCGCAACTGTGGCACAGACAAGCTGATGACAGCCAAATGAATGGGTTGATGGAGGAAGGGAGGAGCATCTTTGATGTGTGTGTGTGTTGCCAAATCAGGAAACTTCGTGTGCCCTTGCTGCAGTGGCTGCAACAGCAGGCGGCATGTCCTGGGAACTATGCCACAATTTCCACACAAAGACTAGGATGTCAGAAAGGACTACTGCAACAGGTGTATGTCAAGGAAGGAGTGACCGGTTTTCAATGGCACACCCAGAGACAAAGGATGCACAATCCCTAAAGATGACTGACACCGGATCATGAAACTGAAGGCCAAGCTGCGCACAGGAAACACACCCCAGAAGGTGTTGACGGCCCGTTGTGGGGACCAACATACCAAAACACATACACAGCCATGGACGTCATGCCAATAGAGAATCAAATATATGTAGAACAGCATGCAGGTTGCTAATCTACACATAGACACATATGCACAATCCTTGACAACCATGCCAGAGATGGCGCATGCACAGTGGCAAGAGACCTGCATTGACAGAGGTGAGGCACCTTGGAGGCTGAGGAACACCTTTATTACTCAGGCTCACACCTATGGAAATGCATCAATATTAACAGACTCACATGGTCTTTTGGATTAACATGTGGGACCTACACTGGACACCCCCTTCGCACCACAGATGCTGTCAATCCATGGGAGTGGCACACAAGTGAAGGGGGTGAGCCAAACATCCCCTGCTGCACATGGAGAGGCTACAATTCCCCATTGAGCCTCTCATGGGGATGTCCCGCAATATGTCCACCCGTAGCCTCCCGTATGTTTCCGAGGGAAGTTGTACACACATAGATGCCTTCATCAAAATCCAAAATCCCATAACAGATGACTGTCACGAAGTGTGACTATCAATTCATGTGAGTTATGCTACATGTGATGTGCCCCATGGTGAGTCGACATGTATGCATATTAACAATACCTGCACAGGAGCTGTGCCCACACATTACAAACAACTACCACACCCAAAAAGCCTTTGCTGCAATCCTTACCCAAAGGAGACTTCTCACCATGTCCGTGCATGTAACGCTGATTCAGCAAACGTTGCATTACTCATGAGGAATAGCAGGAGCACAACGATGCCACAAGCAGACAGCATGCGCAAATACCTGGGAATGAGAGACACACAAGAAGTCAGGAAACACATAGTCATCCACATGCATGGTCATGTACTCTACATGAATAAGGTTGACACCATGCTAGTTGTCAATTGAGTGTGTCAGCTAAAATGTGTGGAATGACATCAGCACTCGAGTGACACATCAGCACACACCTCAAAGTCACTTCGCATACAGTCAGCTGGACACACACATTGCAACACATGCCACACAAGGCTCCAAGCGTGCACACTCAGACCCAGGGACTCACCATTCTGAGAAGAAGTTGCGTATGAGCTGACTCCGGATGTCCTCCTCCTCCTCCTCCTTCTCACTTGCCTCGTGACCAAGGCTGTCATCCTCCACGGGTGGATGTTTCTGCTCATCGGGATCCAGGATGAGTGGCACAGCTTTCTCCACTGCCATGTTGTGCAGCATGCAGCACACGAAGAAGATTTTGCAGACCTTCACCGGTGCATATGGGAGGGACCCGCCGGTCTTGTGGAGGCACCGGAATCGGCTCTTCAGGAGGCCAAACGTCCTCTCAATCACTCGCCTGGTCTGCCCATGGGCGTTGTTGTGACGGTGATCTGCAGCTGTTCTCGGGTTGCGGAGAGGCGTCACCAGCCATGGCATGTTGGGATAGCCAGAGTCCCCTACATGGAAACATCATGTAAAGAGGTGGGTCAGGAGATGCCGTCACATACTAAGATACCGCTGAATACTGGACAAACAGAGTCTACCCACCAACAAGACATGCTCGTTCGTTGTGCAGCTGCAGCATCATTTCTGGCACCCTGCTACGCCTCATGATGTAGGCATCGTGTGCTGACCCTGGAAAACATGCACAGACATGGGAAATCACCATGTTAGCAAGACACACCACAAGGGCATTAATGGAGTGGTAATGTTTCCGGTTACGAAAGGCTACCTCCTTTGCCTGTGGTGGTACCAAAGCCACATGTGTCCCATCAATGGACCCAATTACATGGGGCATCCCTCCCAGGGCATAGAACTCACCCTTGATACCTGTCAACTGCTCAGGAGTTGGAAAATGGATGAATTCATCCAGGTGCTCCAACATGGCTACTAAAACATCATTCAGGACACGGCTGAACATGGTCTGGGACATGCCACCCACATCAGCTATGGTCAATTGAAACGTACCGTGGCAAAGAAATGTAGGGCTGACATCACCTTCATCTTGGGGGTCAGCGCAGTCGGATAACTGTGTCAAGGTTGGAGGTGTGGGGCAAGCCTGTTTGCCAGGTCCACAATTAACCGTTGGGGGAATCTGTAGCGGTGTATGCAGTCGCGTTCACTCATGGCAGCCAAGTCTGGCATTGGTCGGGGGAGAGGCGGTGCCCTGCAGAAATATGGAACGAATAACGATGATTGAGTACATTACTACACCAATGTCAAAGAACTGAGCACATGTTCAACAGCTAATACACATATGCTACATACAGAGTCTGGTCTGTGAAATACATCCTGCACACGTATGCCAGCCAGGTGATACTCCTACCAAGAGCCAGCTACAAACGTGGATTGTCAAGGTCTACATGACATGCCATGGAAGTAGCTGTGGGCCAGTGTGAGTGAACAGCCAGACACATTACAGGAGTGACATACATCCACATATGTGCATTTGAAGGATCTTATCTCATACAGACAGCTGCCGGCAAGCTAGACGCACAGGTCACATTTCGTGGAAAAAGGACAGACCACACACCTTGCCATGAAGGGGTACATGTCAAAAATGATCACACAGACATTGAGACTATGCTGATATGTCCTAAGCTCGCAAGTCCCTGTTCTATGCATACAGACACACGTTACGTGTTATTCCACATGTGTCCTGGTGTGCGTAATAGTGTGACATGGGCATCTACACACAGACACATGTTGGATGCAGCTACAGCAGATGCTGTTGACGGAACACCAACAGCAAGTTCATGGAAACACATGACACACACATGACATAGTCACATCGGGGCACGCTGGTAGTGAGATGTCAGCTGTCATCATCCATGTACCTGAGTAGTTATGAAATAGGGGAGCACTCCTATAGTGATCTGTTTTTTCTTTTTTGAACTGAAAATTTTAAACTGTGGTGCAGCAGTTATGTAGAAGTTTGTCCACTTCTACCAAGCAAATCAAAGTTAATGACAGGATGAGAACCTGTGTTTAACTGCGCACTATTCACAAAGTGTCTGAACTGACACTATATATACTTGAGACAAGTTGTACTTTTATTTCTCAAAGTTACAACTGACTTTTTTACTTGTGCATACCAATGTGTACAATACAACAGTCTTACAATGATGCTTCTGAATAAAGTTTTAACATATTGAATGTTCTCAATGCATGTTGTCCATTATACTTTCATGAACATTCAAACAATTATATATGACATTAACAGATTTATGACAACATGTGTACATTTGCCCAATGCCTTTCGGAACCTTCCGGTTCCTTCGTCAGGGGCAATCTGAAACAAAAACGAACATATGCAAAAATGATTATGTAGTGGAAGGCACAAACTCATAGTACTATTTTAATGCGGAAGAAAAGAGGTTTTGTATTACCTGTGTTAGTGTTCTGTGGGGTGCACACTGAGGAAAACCAAGAAAAACAGACATGAGATGGGCGTTGTAATGTGGTGGTTAAAAAAGGGGAATGGTGTGACGAAGGATAAAGTGCCACGCTTACCTGAAAATCGGTAAAACGCTTTCTGCTTGAAAAAAGAAAGAAAAATGTAGCGCTCTGATAAACAGTATGACATGCCACTTAAAATTGCATTAAATGTGCCAAATACAACTCTGAAAATACGTTAACTACTATTTCTTACCTCAATGTTGAAAGGTACAAAAAGTTCTACAAAATGAAAGTGGAAAAAAAAGGGGGATAAATGAACGATAAGAATCGGTAGTAGGAAGTGGTAGAATCAAACCGTAGAGCGTAACCGCCATATGTACCTTACCTATGGGTACGAGAATCGTTGTATAGTACTCAGTGCACCGCCAAAGTAAAGCGAGTGTAGTGAAGCGGGAATCGCGCATTGAAAAATGAATGCCAACCCGGAAGTGAAAGTAAACAGGGACATAAAGAAGGGACTATTGCTTGAGTGACAAAAGAACAAGATCCTATGGACGCCATCTTAGAACGGCTAATAATGCAGTTATGAAATACTAAAGTCTGTTGTGAATATACACTGTATATGGAAAGGATAAGATGACCTCGAACAAAGTATACAGTCCGGTGTGAGGTAATAAAGAGAGCTGAATAGTGACGGTGATAACTGTTAAAGAAGTAACATGAAGAAGATGCACAAATGATACCGAAAAGATAAACGCTTGGGTCAAATGCGTGAATAACCAGTGAAAAAAGATACGAAAATGATGGAAAATGCGCAGTATAAGGAAAAAGCGTAATTGAGATAAATTGCTGGAATAAATGTCAGAGGAAGAGAAGTAATGTGGTGAATGTGAATTAAGACTATGACGGTGATACGGCAGCTCTGGTGGTGCTTACCATGGGTGATATCCCTAAAAAAATGACTCGTATGATACAATGCGTGGTAATATTAGTGTTTTAATTTAGATAGTGGTGTGGACATGTCAACTGGAAAATACCGGGAAAAGAAAAAATTGTGTGTAAAAAAACTCAGTGACAGACATAGTGAATATAAGTAATAGGCAGAAGCCTAGAGGATGCACTGAATAGAGTATCTGTAGGAAAAATTGTGTGCGATGGTCTGTGCGTTAGATGTAACATGACATATCTAGCCTGTCATTCAATCCTCTTGGGAGCATTGTATCAAGGTATTTTATCCAATAGACTTCCCTCTGTAGTAGTTTAAGATGATTGTTTACTCCTTGTTGTGGCAAGATGTATTCAATAATCTGAAACCTGAGCTGAGATATGGAGTGGCTAGCTTCATTCCAATGGATGGCCAGTGAGGAGTTTGGATTCTTGGTTCTAATGCGACTTTTGTGCTCTGTGAGACGCACCTTGATTTTGCGTTCCGTTTTGCCCACGTACATTTTGCCACAAGGGCACTTAATTCCATATACTACATTGGTAGTATTGGAACCACTAGTGTGTCTAAGTGTTATGTCTTTACCCGTGGTTGGATGTATTAAGACATTACCCAAAATTACATTGTTGCAATGTGAACAGTTCTGGCATTTCAAGGTTCCTTTGGGAGATGGCATTTGTTTGTTCATTTTGGTCGGTGCTATGAGTTCACGAAGGTTTTTGCCTCTTGTGTAGGCATGTAGTGGTAATTCCTGGAAAATGTTGTTAAAATCAGGTTCATTGGATAAAAGTTCCCATCTCCTGTTGATAATTTTCTTAATGGCTATGGAGCTTGTTGAAAATTTGGATATAAACACCACATTGTTTTTTTCTGGTGACATGGTGGTCGTGAGTAGTTCTCTGCGTGGTTTTTGCATAGCTCTTTTTTCACATTTTCGTAAGATTTTTTCTGGATAGCCTCTTTGCTGATATTTCTCTTTGTACTCTTCGATTTTTGCTTTGCAGTTTAATATAGACTGATGTAATCAAACTGTGGCCTTCAATAGGTTTGGTAATTATGACGTCCAGATATTCAATGGTTTGTGCATGAATTTTGTAAGTGAATTGAATCCTAGGATTATGTGAATTCAGTGTTTCAACCATGTTCTCCAGTTGTTGTTTAGAATCTTTCCAAATTAAAAAAATGTCATCAATGTAATGACAGTATGTATAGATGTTAGACCACCAGTGGGGGATGTTCATGATATGTTCCTGTTCAAACAACGCCATAAAGATGTTGGCATACGCCGGTGCCCCTGAAAAACCCATGGAGGTTCCCGAGAGCTGGGCATAATACATCTCATCCCATTTGAATTAGCTATGATGTAGACATAGGTGTAATAGCTGTAATAAAAACACTTTATCTGCTGCGATGTCATCTCTTTGTAGAATAGGCCATTCAACTGCCTCCATTCCTGCCATATGAGGTATTGAGGTATATAGTGCCACAACATCAATTGTGCAAAGTAGCCAGGATGGTTGGATGTTAGTTTGAATGTTGTCCAGTTTGGTGAGGAAATCCGTCGTGTCTCTGATATATGACCACCAATTTTGTACAAATTTCTGGAGATAATGATCCAAGTATCTTCCAATTGAATCAAACAATGACCCACATCCTGATACTATAGGTCTGAATGGTGGTTTTTGCAGATCTTTGTGTATCTTGGGTATCATATATAAATGGGGTCTGCGTGGATTCAGAGTAGTGAGAAACTGTTTAGTGGGTTCATCTATCCAACCCAGTATAAGTGCTTCCTGTAGAATGTCTTGTAAAATGGCTTGGAGTTGCATTGTCGGATCTGTTTGTAAAGGTAAATATGTGTTTTGGTCACTTACATGATTGGTAACTTGTTGTTGATAAAATTCAGAGTCCATAATAACTATAGCTCCTCCCTTATCGGCTGGTTGAATAGTTATTTTAGGGTTGCTAGCTATGGTTTTAATGATGACTCTTTCGTTTTTAGTCAACTTTTGATGTTTGTTCTTGGTCAGATTCAAGTTTTGTGTGTCTTTATTGACCATGATCTCGCAGAGAACTACTCACGACCACCATGTCACCAGAAAAAAACAATGTGGTGTTTATATCCAAATTTTCAACAAGCTCCATAGCCATTAAGAAAATTATCAACAGGAGATGGGAACTTTTATCCAATGAACCTGATTTTAACAACATTTTCCAGGAATTACCACTACATGCCTACACAAGAGGCAAAAACCTTCGTGAACTCATAGCACCGACCAAAATGAACAAAAAAATGCCATCTCCCAAAGGAACCTTGAAATGCCAGAACTGTTCACATTGGAACAGTGTAATTTTGGGTAATGTCTTAACACATCCAACCACGGGTAAAGACATAACACTTAGACACACTAGTGATTGCAATACTACCAACGTAGTATATGGAATTAAGTGCCCTTGTGGCAAAATGTACGTGGGCAAAACGGAACGCAAAATCAAGGTGCATCTCACAGAGCACAAAAGTCGCATTAGAACCAAGAATCCAAACTCCTCACTGGCCATCCATTGGAATGAAGCTAGCCATTCCATATCTCAGCTCAGGTTTCAGATTATTGAATACATCTCGCCACAACAAGGAGTAAACAATCATCTTAAACTACTACAGAGGGAAGTCTATTGGATAAAATACCTTGATACAATGCTCCCAAGAGGATTGAATGACAGGCTAGATATGTCATGTTACATCTAACGCACAGACCATCGCACACAATTTAGACTACAGATACTCTATTCACTGCATCCTCTAGGCTTCTGCCTATTCCTTATATTCACTATGTCTGTCACTGAGTTTTTTCACACGCAATTTTTTCTTTTCTCGGTATTTTCCAGTTGACATGTCCACACCACTATCTAAATTAAAACACTAATATTACCACGCATTGTTTCATACGAGTCATTTTTTAGGGATATCACCCATGGTAAGCACCACCAGAGCTGCTGTATCACTGTCATAGTCTTAATTCACATTCACCACATTACTTCTCTTCCTCTGACATTTATTCCAGCAATTTATCTCAATTACGCTTTTTCCTTATATTGCGCATTTTCCATCATTTTCGTATCTTTTTTCACTGGTTATTCACGCATTTGACCCAAGCGTTTATCTTTTCGGTATCATTTGTGCATCTTCTTCATGTTACTTCTTTATTACCTCACACCGGACTGTATACTTTGTTCGAGGTCATTTTATCCTTTCCATATACAGTGTATATTCACAACAGACTTTAGTATTTCATAACTGCATTATTAGCCGTTCTAAGATGGCGCCCATAGGGTCTTGTTCTTTTGTCACTCAAGCAATAGTCCCTTCTTTATGTCCCTGTTTACTTTCACTTCCGGGTTGGCATTCATTTGTCAATGCGCGATTCCCGCTTCACTACACTCGCTTTACTTTGGCGGTGCACTGAGTACTACACAACGATTCTCGTACCCATAGGTAAGGTACATATGGCGGTTACGCTCTACGGTTTGATTCTACCACTTCCTACTACCGATTCTTATCGTTCACTTATCCCCCTTTTTTCTCCGCTTTTATTTTGTAGAACTTTTTGTACCTTTCAACATTGAGGTAAGAAATAGTAGTTAACGTATTTTCAGCGTTGTATTTGGCACATTTAATGCAATTTTAAGTGGCATGTCATACTGTTTATCAGAGCGCTACATTTTTCTTTCTTTTTTCAAGCAGAAAGCGTTTTACCGATTTTCAGGTAAGCGTGGCACTTTATCCTTCGTCACACCATTCCCCTTTTTTAACCACCACATTACAACGCCCATCTCATGTCTGTTTTTCTTGGTTTTCCTCAGTGTGCACCCCACAGAACACTAACACAGGTAATACAAAACCTCTTTTCTTCCTAATTAAAATAGTACTATGAGTTTGAGCCTTCCACTACATAATCATTTTTGCATATGTTCGTTTTTGTTTCAGATTGCCCCTGACGAAGGAACCGGCAGGTTCCGAAATGCATTGGGCAAATGTACACATGTTGTCATAAATCTGTTAATGTCATATATAATTGTTTGTATGTTCATGAAAGTATAATGGACAACATGCATTGAGAACATTCAATATGTTAAAACTTTATTCAGAAGCATCATTGTAAGACTATTGTATTGTACACATTGGTATGCACATGTAAAAAAGTCAGTTGTAACTTTGAGAAATAAAAGTACAACTTGTCTCAAGTATATATAGTGTCAGTTCAGACACTTTGTGGATAGTGCGCAGTTAAACACAGGTTCTCATCCTGTCATTAACTTATCATCCATGTACCTGGCATCAGGGGACAGTTGCGGGTGTTGGTGACTGTGCCATGCCACTGATGCAGTGCTTGACAAGTTTGAACTACATGCACACATGTAAAAGGTGTGAAGGGGAAGTGCGCCACATAGTGCCCCATCACACATGACATGTGTACACAGGTCATCACACAACTATTGGGTTAAAACATGAGGAGACATGTGCCAGCTCACTGCCTGACACACCTAGGCCCTACACATGAAGCACTGCACTGACAATTACTTGATGTCCATCCTTGCGCGAGTCTGACACCTCCATTCCTTTCCTGTGCGCCTCCTATCACCAGTGTGACCTGTGAAACGCACCGTACACACACTTTGAGGGCGTGTGTACGGTCGTATCACTATATGTGGTTTGGGTAGGAGTACGCGTGTGTGTATGGACCGTACACGTACGTGTACACACTGGTCCTATCCCTGTGGGAGTGTCGCCGTAGGCCTATGCCATAGTGATACGGTCTGTACACGCGTGTGTAGGTTCCGTATCACTATGGTAGTGTTGCCGTAGGCATACGCCATAGTGACAAGGTCCGTACACGCGTGTGTAGGGCTCGTAGCACTATGGCAGTGTTGCCATAGGTGTACGCCATATTGCTACGGGCCGTACCCACGTGTACACGGCCTGTAGCATGATGGCGTACGCCTACGGCAACACTACCATAGTGATACGGACCCTACACACGCGTGTACGGCCCGTAACACAATGGCGTACGCCTACGGCAACACTACCATGGTGCTACGAGCCCTACACACGCGTACACGGACCGTATCACTATGGCGTACACCTACGGCAACACTGCCATAGTGCTACGAGCCCTACACACCCGTGTACAGACCGTATCACTATGGCGTACACCTACGGCAACACTACCATAGTGATACGGACCCTAGACACGCGTGTACGGACCGTATCACTGGTGTAGTGGTGCCCTAGGGGTACATGTGGAACGCACCGTACCTGTGTGTGGATAGTGAAATTACATAGGGGGCACATGAGGGACAATTATAAGGGCCTGAATGCATGCTGGTTGTCATGGAGACCGAGTTTCCAGTTCAAAATTTTTCATCAGGTGGCCAGCAAAAGTCGGTTGGAGACAATATACTATGTTGCAAAGTGGTTGTTGACTTGACATCATGCTCAAATTTTGAACCACGCAAAGGCCATCACTGGGGTAGGTTTAAAGGGATTGGAGGACACGTAGGATGCAAATGAGATTGACCAATCACTCTGTACTCCTGTAAATGAAACAGCCCAGCAAGGCAGATATAAGGCAGACAGGACCCACAAGAGAGCACTTGCCTGCACAACCTTTCATTCCACACCACTGCTGCTGCTTGTGATTCCTCTGGCACCATGTCCAGGTCTGTGGACAGGGCCCAGCCTTTCACCCAAGAGGAGAATGAGGCGTTGCTGGACGTCATCCTCCCACAGTACCCCTGCCTGTATGGGAGACCAGGGGAGCAGGTGAGTGCTGACTCCACTAGCTTTGACTGTGCCCATTTTTTGTGTCTGTCACTTCTGGCATTGTGTCCAGGTGTGACAGACATGCAATGTTGTTCATGGTGGGTCCCAGGGGGGGAATGCCTTATGTCTCCCATGCAGAGCATGATGTGGTTCATATCTGCACTCCTCACTTGCATTGTGCTTACTGTGACTATCACTGCATGGTGCATGCCACTTTCAGCCTGGCTAATCCTCTTGGGAATGTTGTTTCTATAGTCCTGATGTGATTCTGTGGTCCCCCCAGTGTGACAGGTGACTATACACACAGATGTGTGTGAGTTGAGTGTACCTGTGGTGAGAGTGTCCAAATGATGTGTATGGGCCATGGACATTGGTGTGTGTGTAAGTCCCCTGTCATGTGGGTGAGTGTCTATGTGGAGTGTTGCACCCCAGCTGCATGGAAGATGCATATGCCCTACCCATCTGATGTGAGCAGGGAGCCGTGCTGTGTGTCTGACCTGCGAGCCAGCCCCACACCTGTGACACCCCCCAGTCAAGTGGCACATGTGCAGAGTGAGGTTTTTACCCGCAGTTGCCAATGGCAGATGATTGGCCTGTGCCTGTGTGTGTCTGTGTACTCCGCTGAGGTTGCGAGAGTGGCCTGGGGCATATGACTGCTTTGAGGTGCTGTCCATAATCCTGGTGTTGCTTGTGATGCACAGTGTGAGCCATGATCAGTGATTGTGTCGCACCCCTCATGCCACCTGTGTACTTTCAATGCCACGTAGTGCTTTTGGCCTTCCCCAGAGGATAATGTCCCTATGACAAAGGTGCAATGAGTTGGCTGCATACTATGCCCTGTTCAAACAAGTCAAATTGTTCTAATGTGTGTCTCTGTGACATGGAGCAGGTGTATTGATGTTGTCTAACTTTGTCATCCTCACAGGTAGCCGCCTACGCCAAGGGGGAGATATGGAAGTGGGCCGTCAGGACCGTGAGGTCGGTGGAGGGTCGCAGTTGGCGCCTGGCCCAGGTGAGGAAACGCTGGCAGGACATCCGGTGCTGGACCAGGAGGATCGCCGGGGTCCTGCTGGGGGACTCACCTCCACACAAACACGGCGGGTGCTGACGCCAGACCCACCAAATGAAGCGTGACCTGGCAGTGGTCTTCCCTGACATGGATAGGCGGCTACAGGAGAAGCAGCAGCAGGAAGGGGGTAGGTACATGTGTGTTTGTTGTGTGTCACAAGCTTTTGGAAGTGCTCAGTCGCCTGGATACACTGCCAGGGTTTAAATGTGCAGTGCATATCTTGGTCCCCCAAGTCACCCGGTGCTGTTCTTCCTCCCTTCCCCTCCTTGACATGTGTTCCCTGGTCTGTGTGTAGTCACTCTTGCACAAGGTAATCTAGGCTGCCAGTTAATCCAAGTGGCCAAAGCTTGCAGCATCATGTGTGGGGGTGGTCTGTGACATGTGTTGGGACCTTGCCTCTGCCCTGTCCAGTTCAGTCATTTTGGGGTCCATGATTGTTGGCACTGATGCTGAGTCTCAACATAGGAGTGTGAGGCTTGAAATGAACAGACTTGCAGCATGCATGACCGATGTTGTGGCCTCAGACATGATGTGCACGAGGGGGAGATATGCATAGTGCGGGGACGGTTGCTCCTGTTGCAGTCAGATCTATCCAGGACCATGGAGCAGTGTGGGTACTACAGTCCCCTGAAACACCTTTTCCTAGGAATCATGTGTGTCATCCGACACTGTGGACATTCTCTGTGTCTTCAGCATAGGTTGGGCTCTGTGGCATTTTACCCTGGCCTCATTTGTATTTACGTAAAGTGTGCTACATGTGTCCACTGTAGAGGGTGACCCAATGTGGCTTGTGCATACTCACTGTGGCCAGTGCCTGTGTGTCTCGGTACAACTATCTGATGATGGTTGTTTGTCAATAATATGTGTAGTCAGCCCCACGAGGGGTAGTTAGAGTGCACTTTGGATTTCATGAAGCCCATTTTTTGATCCCAGATGAAGAGGTGTAAGTCCTTCCTCTGTCTCAATCACATAGTCTCAGGTAGGGGGGGTTTGTGCGGCCAAGGCCTACATGTCCAAACCTTATGTCTTCTTTCCAGGTCTGGCCTGTGTGTGATGACAGTCTGAACAGACACTCAACAAGTATTGACCCAGTCATGTTGTGCAGGGTTTAATGTTTGTGCTTTGCAGCATGTGTTTAAAGTTTAAAGACATGGTTCATGCTCATCCTTTTTTGGCAATGGTGTGTGGTCCAGATGCTGTGCTCGACTGTCCACAGACACTTGCTTCTCTGTATAATTCGATATCAAGTTATTTGCTGTTGTGTCATGCTCTCCATTGTTTCCAAGTGGCATGTTGGGTCAACCAACTGTGTAGTGCAGGGCCTACATATGTGCGCAGTATTGTAGATGTTACTCATGATGTTTTCATGTTATGCACTGTGACCTATGTAGTTTGGACTCATGTGTCATATGTATACAGGTGTCTGATTATTTCCTGTCTCTTTTCCTTGCCCACAGCATCGTCGGGGGACACCGAGGGAGACACCAGCTCGGACGTGGAGGAGGGATCCAGCACCGGTGCCACCAGTGCTGGGGAGTCTGGCGCAGCAAGTGGCACGGAGGGCGAGGGGAGTCAGGCGGAGGACCTGTCCAGTCCCAACACCGACTATGACACTGACGGGTCCGAGGCTGAGCTCCCAGAGGGGGCGGAGGCTGCTCCCACAGCTGAAAGAACCACTCCATCTCTCGCCGACCCCTCCATTCCCATCACCGCCCTCCCACTTGCTCGGGTCCCTTCTGTCCGTGCTAGGCGACAACATGTCTCCTTCGTGCCAGGCACCGCACCCCCTGCCCCTGTCTCCCCTGCTGCCATCAATGCCGAGTCTGTGGACATCCTGCGGCAGTTGCAGGTTGGTCAGACATCGCTGCTTAATGTCCTCCATGGCCACACCAGACTGCTGACACAGATGGTGTCGTACATGGAGGGCATGTCAGCAGCGATGTCTGACCAACGGATGTTGCTGAGGTCCATGGACTCGTCACTGACCGCATCGGTGGGTCTCCTGCAGCTCTCCATCCCCCCCTACTCCTGCACCATCCACACTTCCCACTCCCATGCCTGTCCCAAGCACACCCAGACATCCCCTTGCACGCACCCCACCAGACACAGGCAGCACACCAACAGGGAAGGCCAAGAGCACACCTCCTGTCACGCACACACAGGGGGAAGTAGACACACCCACTGGGTCGGGGGGGAAACGGCAGACACGCAGCCGCAGTGGGAGTCCTCAGTCCTCACGACCCACTTCCTCCAGAACCACTCCCCTTAGCTCCCCTGCCCAACAGTCAGACAAAGAGTCCTTCATGGCCAGTCTGTCCCTCAGCCCCAGTGTGACACCACCCCGCAAGCGGTCGAGGAACTCCCAGGGCAGGGGAGTTGAGTCCCCCCCATCCACACCCACCCCCAGTAGCGCTGCAACCCATCCCTCTGACCCCCCCCTCCTTGGGGCCTGTGGTTCCTTTGGGTGCAGGGGAGAAGCTAGAAGACCTTGCGACCGTGTGCAGCACCATCCTAACCACCACCTTTGGCGCTGCCCCACCCCCTGTGGTGGAGTCGTCTGTCCCTGCACCCACAACACCTACCCTTGCCCCTCCTGGCCCTGCGGTGCCTGGTTCTTCCCCCCCACATGATGCCCCCCCTGTGGATGAAAAGGATCTCTGAACTGTGCAGGCAAGCTAGGGGAGACGCGTCCCAATGTGTCCCCCCCAGGAGTTTGCATATGGACTGGCCTCTGGGCCTTGTATATAGTGTACATTTCAATTCAAATATTATTTTTATGCTGAATAAAGCATTTTGCTTTTCATTTGCACACTAATGTTTTTCTGGTATTGCTGTTGGTGCTGCTGCTCCATGAGTTGGGGTGGTGATAATGTGTTAGGTGTCTGGGAAATGTTGTAGTGTGCTGCTCATGGGGTGGACCCTGGCATCTGCGTGCCATCACATGGTCTCTGCAAACAATCTTTGGTCATGTAAGCTCTTACTGTATGGTGACATTGTCCCAAGGAGTGTTCCTTCCTCTGTGACACCTGACATCTTCCCTGCAGGGTGTTTCCCAATTGTTGTGCTGACCTGTGTCTACATTTCCTTGGTGTGTGATGGATCCCTTCAACTTTGGCCATGCCTGCTCAGCAGTGTCTCCGCCTGCATCGTCTGTGCCATCCTTGGTAGTCACTGTACTTGTGTATGGAGTATGTTGCCATGGCTTCATGTGGACATGGTCCCTTTTCCGCACTATGCATGTGTGTACTCCCAGCCTAGCACACATGTGTTACTTGTTCTGCAGGGTACTTGGGCACCTGACTGACAAATGTGGGCATTGTATCTGTGGGTACTCCACCCTTTTCCTTCCATGGGAGGCAACAACTTGTTGGCTGCCCCAGCACCTGTACATTCCTTTCAGTCCTGGAATGTGTGTGACAGTGTGTGTTCCCTTAGGCTCTCTTAGTTTAGTAGGGTTTAACATGAGTATACAGTCTTGTTGCATGATCTCAGTGTGTGTATTGTGCTGCCACCAGCAGGGGTGGGTATGCATGTGTAATTTGTCATCACACCCACATGTGGTGTGTAATGCAGTGGGGGAAGGACATCCATCCTCATGGGAGTGGGACACTGCTGTCAGTGATGTGTTGTCATGGCACTCTCAACATAGTCGCACATTGTGGATGCCTTCATGCACCCATGGAGTTTTGGTCATCGGAGGATGATGTACACACCCCCATGTCTCTGTCCACTGCTGGGAGTCCTCTGCACCCACCCCTCATATGTCTGGGCACTGCTGGGAGTGATAGGCACCCACCCCATATATGTCTGGGCACTGCTGGGAGTCCTCTGCACCCACCCCTCATATGTCTGGGCACTGCTGGTAGTGATAGACACCCACCGCTCATATGTCTGGGCACTGCTGGGAGTCCTCTGCACCCACCCCTCATATGTCTGGGCACTGCTGGGAGTGATAGGCACCCACCCCTCATATGTCTGGGCACTGCTGGGAGTGATAGGCACACACCCCTCATATGTCTGGGCACTGCTGGGAGTCCTCTGCACCCAACCCTCATACGTCTGGGCACTGCTGAGAGTGATAAGCACCCACCCCTCATATGTCTGGGCACTGCTGGGAGTGATAGGCACCCACCCGTCATATGTCTGGGCACTGCTGGGAGTGATAGGCACCCGACCCTATGTCTCTGTCCACTGATGTGGATTGTAGCACGACATACCCACCCACCCGCCTGCACCCTTGGTGCAGTACACTGCTCACCTGGGCATACACCCCCCAATATACTGGTCAGATGCTGCACCAGGCCCTATCCCATCATTCGTGGCGTGTGTACGCCTTGTATCAATGATGTGCTGGTGCCCTAGGGGTACGCGTGATGCGCTCCGTACCCACGCTCTGAGAACATGTGTACGGGTCATACCATGCATACCCCTACGTCACCCCAATAATGGCGGTACGACCCGTACCCACGTTCTAAAGGCCTGGGTATGGGCCGTACCACCATTCTTGGGGTGACGTAGGGGTATGCGTGGTGCGACCCGTACCCACACTCTGAAGGCCCGGGTATGGGCCGTAGGGGTACGGCCCGTACCCAGGCCTTCAGAGCGTGGGTACGGGTCGCACCACGCATACCCCTACGTCACCCCAAGAATGGTGGTACGGCCCGTACCCAGGGGTTTAGAACGTGGGTACCGGCCGTACCATGCGTACCCCTACGTCACCCCAAGTATGGTGGTACGGCCCGTACCCAGGCCTTTAGAACGTGGGTACGGGCCGTACCGCCATTGTTGGGGTGACGTTGGGGTATGAGTGGTGTGACCCGTACCCACGCTCTGAAGGCCTGGGTATGGTGCGTACCACAATTGTTGTGGTGATGGGACGCGTCCATGTCCACTTCCGTTGTGGCGGGACGCAGGCCTTGGCCCCCACCACCCCCCCGAAGTGACCAGACCCTGGTGGGAAGGTATGTACAGGGCATGTTTACTTGTTAACTTGGGTGGGGGTTATGTTTCCTGCCCTTGCCCCCCACCTTTGCCCATGGGTGTTGTTCTGACCTTCTGCGGCATCTGCATCGGTTCCTGTGCACCAGGTCATAGGCTATGAGGCCCGGAATGACACGTAGGATGGGGTCCATGGCTGTCCGTCGCGTACAGGTGCTCCTTCTTCGCGTCATCCTCAATTTCCCAGCAGTTTTTGGCTCCCATAAAAAATGCTACATGCGGCGTACTTGCTGGTTCGTAAAACGCTGCCTGGCTCTGTCTGGGCACTGCTGGGAGTGATAGGCAGAACCCCTGGACCCCGCAAAAACCACGACACCAGACTCCGCAACGATGCCAGCACCCTCCATGCACTCAACGCCGGCCGAAATCACACCTGCTTTCAGGCAGCCCTGAAACGGACCCCTGGACCCTTCTCCTGCCACACCTGAAGCTTCACCTGCGACAGAGCCACCAAACCTCCAAAGACTGGACCCAACCACCTCTGCTGCATACTCCTCAACACCCGTTCCGCATGCAAAAACGCCGTCGAGCTCTGGGATCTGCTCGACACCTCCACCCCAGACGTGGCCTTCCTGACCGAGACCTGGTGGAACGACTCCTCGGTGCCCGACATTGCATAGCCATCCCGGACGGCTACAAGATCACCCGCAGGGATTGTGCCAACGGAATCGGAGGAGGAATAGCCATCGTCCACAAATCCACCCTCAAGATCGCCACCCACGCAGACGACACCCTCAACACCGCCTAACACCTGCACTTCCGGATCCACACCGACCCCAACACCACCCTCAGAGGAACACTCATCTACAGACCCCCCCGGGCTCAGTTCAGCGACTCCATCGCCGACCTTGCCAGCACCCACGCACTCACCTCCGCGGACTACATCCTTCTCGGGGACCTGAACTTCCACCTCGAGAACAACAACAATGCCAACTCTGCCACCCTGATCGGCAACCTCGCCAACCTCAGCCTCAGAACACTTGTCACCGCACCCACCCATGCCGCCGGCCACACGCTGGACCCTGTCTTCTACACAGGCACCCAGGTCGCCTTCGACCACACCACCGAACTCCACTGGACCGACCACCACTGCATCCAGTTCACCTTCAAGAAACCAACCATGCACCACCGCACCCAACAGCTGCTGGAGCAGTCACCGAAGAACAGCTGATCACCACCCTCTCCCAGAACCCACCCACCGACCCCACCAACCCAGATGCCGCAGCCCGCAATCTCAGACAGTGGATCAACGACTGCGCCAACACCCTCGCCCCGCTCAAGAAACCCTCCAACAGCCACGCCAGCAAGAGAGCCACCTGGTTCACCGACGAGCTGCAGACCTCCAAACGGGCATGCCGGAAACTGGAGAAGATTTGGCTCTATGAACGCACACCAGACAGCCACGCAGCCCACAAGGACGCCATCCACAGACATCACCACCTCATCAGATCAGCCAAGAAATCCTCCTTCAAAGACCACCTGGATAACAACCCACACGACAGCAAAGAGCTCTTCAGCATCGTAAAGGAACTCCAACCCCAGCGCCAATGCCAACGACATCCCGCCCTCACAAGAACTGTGCGACTCACTAGCCGTCTTCTTCCACCGCAAGATCGCTGACATCCACGACAGCTTCAACACCACGACCGCCCGACTACGCTAGACTCCACCTCCCCTGGCAACACTACCAGCGTCAACCGCCTGACCTCCTGGTCCAACGTCAACGACGACGAGACATGCAAGGTCATGAACTCCATCCACTCAGGATCTCCATCAGACCCGTGCACACACCACGTATTCAACAAAGCAGACGCAGTCATTGCACCCCAACTACGGAAGGTCATCAACTTCTCCTTCGAAACAGCGACATTCATGAAAACCTGGAAGCACGCTGAAATCAACACCCTCCTCAAAAAACCCAAGGCGGACCTCAAGAACTTCCAGCCCATCTCCCTGCTCCCGTTCCCGGCGAAGGTCATCGAGAAAATCATCAACATGCAATTGGCCCCGCCACCTGGAAGACAACAACATCTTGGACCCGTCCCAGTCTGGATTCCGACGAAACCACAGCACCGAGACAGCCCTCATCGCCACCACAGACGACATCAGGCGCCAACTAGACAACGGCGAAACATCATCCCTCATCCTCCTGGACCTGTCAGCCACCTTCGACACGGTCTGCCATTGCACTCTAAAGACATGCCTCCTAGAAGCCGGAATCCAAGAGAAGGCCCTTGACTGGACCACGTCCTTCCTCGTCGGCAGAACCCAGAGTGTCCGCCTCCCACCCTTCCAATCTGAAGCCACCGACATCATCTGCGGCATCCCCCAGGTCTCATCCCTCAGCCCCATGCTGTTCAATGTCTACATGGTGCCCCTCGCACAAGTGGCCCGCCAACACGACCTCAACATCATCTCCTACGCCGACGACACCCAGCTCATCCTCTCCCTCACCAAGGACCCTCATACCGCCAGCACCAACCTCCACGAGGGAATGAAAGCCGTCGCCGACTGGATGAGGAGCAGCCGTCTGAAGCTGAATTTGGACAAGATGGAGATCCTCATCCTCGGACCCACCCCCTCAGCCTGGGACGACTCCTGGTGGCCGACCACACTGGGAACAGCACCAACACTCACTGACCATGCACGCAACCTAGGATTCATCCTCGACTCCTCCCTCTCCATGTCTAAACAGGTCAACGCCGTCTCCTCCTCCTGCTACAACACTCTCCACATGCTCCGCAGGATCTACAAGTGGATCCCGACCGAAACAAGAACGGTGACACGGGCACTCGTCAGCAGCAGACTGGACTACGGCAACGCTCTCTACGCAGGAATCCCAGCCAAACACCTACGATGACTACAACGCATCCAAAACGCCTCCATCCAACTGATAGTCATCGTCCCCCGCTGCAGCCACATCACCCCCCACCTGAGAGACCTACACTGTCTCCCCGTCGACAAGAGGATCACCTTCAAGCTCCTCACCCACGCACACAAAGCACTCCACAACGCCGGACCAGCCTACCTGAACAGCAGACTCAGCTTCTACACCCCCACTCGCCAGCTCTGCTCTGCCAGCCTCACCCTCGCCGCTGTCCCCCGCATCCAACGAACGACCTCCGGCGGCAGATCCTTCTCCTACCTCACCACCAAGACCTGGAACACACTCCCTACCCACCTGTGGCAGACCCAAGACCTACTCGCCTTCAGAAGACTCCTCAAGACCTGGCTCTTCGAGCAGTAGCGCCTTGAGACCCTCACGGGTAAGTAGCATGCTTTACAAGTACTTTGATTGATTGATGGGTTGGGGTACCCCTGTGATTGGCAGGACCTCCTCTGTAAGGCCCTAGTACATAATAGGACAGGGGGATTCAAACTTTCTTTAAGTCAGAGATGCAGAAAGAGGCAAGAGAATTGCGTAAAGAAGCAACAGGGGTGCTGAAGGAGGCAAGAGAAGTGCAGCAACAGGCAAGAAAGGTGCAGAAAGAGGGAACAGGGTTGCAGAAAGAGGCAAGATCGATACAGAAATTTGCAACAGAGGTACAGAAAGAAGCAACAGAGGTGCAGAAAGAGGCAAGTAAGGTGCAGAAAGAAGCAAGAGCAGTGCAGAACGAACCAAAAGAGGTGCAAAAAGAGGCAAGAGGTGTGCAGAAAAAGGTAGGAGGGGTGCACAAAGAGGCAAGAGAGGTACGGAAAGGGGCAGGAGGGGTACAGAAACAAGGAAGAGAAGTGCAGAAAGCAGTAACAGAGGTGCTTTATGAGGCTAGAGGTCAAAACACATAAGTTACACTTCAAATATGACAGTAAAATAGCACAAATATATGCCAGGCCCTAGGGGCGAGCCAAACCATATACTAAAATAGTGGTATAAGAACCACGACTTAACTAGACACAAGGCCTAGAACCTGTAGAATCACTGGAACCCCAAGGAACCACCCAAGGTAGTGACACAGGGGCCGTGTGCAATGTGAGAACACAGCCGCGAGTTCCCATTCGCTTCTATGGGGAAAGTTGCGGTTAGATTTGTAAAGATTAGGGACACTTAGAAATGAGTCAGGACCAAACCCTTTGGGACTTAGGAAGTTCTAGGGCCAACATCCATGGGAGCACCGGAGTACTCGTGTTACCTCACCCAGGGAAGCCAGGTGCATAGGTGTCAAATGGTATTGGGTCGCGCTGTCGATTTCATTGGGAGCTGGCAAAGAAGTGCTGCTGCCGGGAGAATGCGAAGTGTCCAAAGAGATCCAAGCCTGGATCAAAGATGAGAAGAACCTGAAAGCAGAGGAGACAGAGTCTGTGTCACTTGCCAGTGACCAGGAAGGTGATAGGCGGATGCCCACCGATGTCGGGTGATTTCAGGTGAAGAAGGTGAAGCTTGACTCTTCAGCCACGAGGACCAGGAGGCATCGAGCACAACCAAGAGCTGGATTCGAGCTATCCCATAAAGGATGTCGAGTGCTGCAGCATCGGGCCCGGATTGGACACAACAAGCTTTGGCAACAGGAACCCATGCAGAAAGGAGAAAGATGCTTTGGTGCAGACCAGCAAGGTCTGATGGACTCACCACTTGGTTGGGAGTGAGGGCACGTCTGCTGCAATCAGGGAATTCCAAAGAAAATCAAAGGTACCCCCTCAGAGACCCACCAGTTGACGGACCACTGATCGTGAAGGGACCTCAAGAAGAAACACAAAATGGCAGCCCACGGGTCACTTGGGGTGACTGGGCCAACAATCTTTGGTGGATCTTCTGCTTGAGGTAGTGGCTACAAGTAACCCTAAGCACGACTTCAAGAGATGTCGAGAAGTCAATGCACTTGCAAAAGTGCATGGTGACCAGGAGTTCTGGTTCCACACTACTCACGAGGGCTGCAGGTCTCAGCTTTGTTGGGAACTCGGGCCGTCCTCTGAGATGTCTAGAAATCCTCTTCCTGGGCTGCAAATACTTCAGAGTCCGGCGAGAGCTTCGGAGATACAGACCGGCAAAATACTTTGCTGGTGCCTGCCAAGCAGGGGAGTCACTCCTTGACCCCAAGGGAGATTTCTTCAGTCCTCTAGTCTTTAGTAGAGCGTCAAAGGTCCAGGAATCAGCTTCAGAGTTTCATGCAGGGATATCTAAAGTTCTGGTTACAGAGGTTCCTTACTTATACCTAATGAAGGGGTTGGACTAGCTCTGGGGACCCATCTATGGGAGGGTTTGGAAAAAGGGGTGGCTACACCCATTTCCTTTGTCCAGTTTCATGCCAGAGCAGGGGCTGGAAGCCCCTGAACCGGTTAGAGCTGGACTATGCACAGGGACACCAAATGTGCCCCCAGTGCAGGACTTCAAAGCACTCAGAGAGTGCTCCCACCCAGCCCCAATACACATAAGCCTGTCTGGGAGGTGGTTACACCTCCCTGTGACAAGAAACCTATTGTCCAGTCCTCGCCTGCCAGAGTTTTGGTCAGCAGCAGGAGGCCAGATTTGTGTCTGTGGCTGCAGCATCCATTTTGTGATGCCAGGGCTCTGTTAAGTTTCTACGGGTTATACCAGTATTGCCATGTCTCTCCCTCTAGAAGGGTGGGAGTATGATTCAAAGGTGTTTGACACCAAACACGACATGTTTCCGTGCAGTCAGTCCAAAGTTAGCATTAACCGTTTAAGATATAATGCACTTAAGAGTATATGGTCAGGCTGCACCACTGACAACCCCGGAGAAGAGATTCCGAAGGCTGCCGAGGGGCTCAGTTCATGCCTGGGCACCCTCTCACATATAACCAAGCACTCTGCCTTCAGGATTGTTAAGGCCTACCATAGGAGTGACTGATAGTTTTGTATGTGCAGTGATAGGTGAGGTATAGTGAACCTATACCTCAGTAAAGGGTTCATGCACCACCTTACCCAGGCTGCAGTAGCAGACCTGTGGTGTCATTTTGGGTGGCTTTCCAGGGGTGGCATAATACATGCTTCAGCCCCTGGTAGGCCTCTGCGGTACCTATGCCCTGGGTACATAGTATACCATATACTAGGGACTCACAAGGGTACCTCAGGATCCAATCTGTGGTGTACCTAAAGTACATGCAATCAATTTAGAGAGGAAGCAGCCAGGCTGGGCCCTGAATAGCAGGGTCCCAGTCAGACTAAAGTCGAAAAGCAGTGAAACACCGGCAAAAAGTGGGGGTAAAGGTGTGAAGCAGATCCTACTCTCCTACAGAGGGGTGCAGAAAGAAGCAACAGGGTTGCAGAAAGGAGCAAGTGAGGTGCAGAAAGAGGCAAGAGAGGTGCAGAAAGAGGCAAGAGAGTTGCGGAAACAGGCAAAAGAGATACAGAAAGATGGAACAGAGGTGCAGACAGAGGTGCAAAACAGGTAAAAGGGGTGTAGAAAGAGGCAAGAGGGGTGCAGAAACTTGCAAGAGAGGTGGAGAAAGAATCAAGAGCAGTGCAAAAGAACCAACAGAGGTGCAAAAAGAGGCAAGTGAGGTGCAGAAGTAGGCAAGAAAACTGCAGAAAGATGCAAGAGAGTTGCAGAAACAGGCAAAAGCGGTGCAGAAAGAGAGAACAGGTGGGCAGACTGAGTCACGAGAGGTGAAGAAAGAGAGAAGAAGGATGCAGGAAAAGGCAAGAGGGATGCAGAAATTTGGAAAACAGGTGCAGGAAGAAGCCAGAGCAGTGCAGAAAGAACCAACAGAGGTGCAGAAGGTGGCAAGAGGGGTACAGAAAGAGGCAAGTGAAGTGCAGAATGAAGAAAAAGAGGTGCAGAAAGAACCAACAGAGTTGGAAAAAGTGGCAAGAGGGGTGCAGAAAGGGGTAGGAGAAGTGCACAAAGAGGCAAGAGGGGTACAGAGAGAGGCAGGAGGAGTGCATAGTGGAAGAGAACTGCAGAAAGAAGCAACAGGTGCTGAAAGAGGCATGAAGGGTGCAGAAAGAGACAAGACAGGTGAAGAAAGAAGGAACAGAGGTACAGAAAGAGGCAAGAGTGGTGCAGAAAGAGGGAAGAGAGGTATAGAAAGAGGCAAGAGAGTTGCACAAAGAGGCAAGAGAGATACAGAAAAGGTAAGTGAAGTGCAGAAGGAGGCAAGAGAACTGCAGAAAGAGGCAATAGAGGTACAGAAAGAGGAAAGTGAGGTACAGAAAGAAGCAAGATAAGTGCAGATGGAAGCAACAGAAGTTCCGAAAAAGGGAAGAGGGGTGGAGAGAGAGTCAAGAGGGGTACAGAAAGAAGTAAGTCGGGTGTAGAAAGAAGGAACAGAGGTGCAGAAAGAGGCAAAAAAGGCATAGAAAGACATAAGAAGGGTACAGAAAAACGCAAGAGAGGTGCAGAAAGAGGGAAGAAAGGTGCAGAAAGAGGCTAGAGGGTACAGAAAGAAGCAAATGAGATGCAGAAAGAGGCAACAGACATGCAGAAAGAGGCAAGAGAGATGCAGAACGTAGAAGTGATTTGCAGAAAGAGGCAAGAGAGGCACAGAGAGAGGCACAGAAGGAAGCAAGAGTGGCTTGCACACCATTAGAACCAATTTAACACTCACATTAAGCAAAGGGGGGCATAGCCTCCAAAGACGTCTTAGCAATCCCACTGTGTGGGACTTACTGGAGATAACAATAGGGGTAGTTGGCCCCCAAGGACATCTTTGGGGGCCAACTACTCCTCCTATTACCTCCAGAAAGTCCCAGATAGTTGGATTGCTGAAAGCTGGACACAGGCCACATCCCCTTTCTCCACCGCTCTGCAAACGCACCTCCTGGCACGTTCTAAGTTCGGGGATTAAGTCCCCTTGAATACTGAGGGTCCCTGGGGACCAACTAGCCCACCTGTTACTTCCAGTAAGCCCCATATGGCTAGATTGCTGAGTGTGCTCAAAGGCCACGCCCAGATTTTACACGACTGCAAACGTGACTCGTGGCACACTGCGGATGAAGTCCACTGAGGTCCTCATGACACAAGAGGACCTCATTGCCCCACCAGCAGGGCATTGTACAAAGGGGCATGGCCTCGGACCACCTCTCAGTAATCCAGCTCTGTGGCGCTTACTGAAGGTCCCTGGTGGGCTAGTTGGCCCCCAGGGACCCTCAGTATTCAAGGGGACCTAATTCCCCAACTTAGAACTCGCCAGGGGGCACGTTTGCAGAGTCATACAGAGAGGGGCAGGGCCTCCGGCGTGTTGCAAGTTACTTTATTTCTTTATATTTTATGGGAGGGGAGCTGCGTGGACCCCTTCCCTGGGCCCCTTTTGGCCCTTGGACCCCATCCTCTGGGGCCTGGCAGCCTTGTTTTTTGCTATTCATTTTTTAGGGAGGGATGCCGAGTGGCCTCTGGCCTCCCTGCAGAGGCCAATTATGGCCCCGGGGACCCCCTTACCCGGGCCGTCCTTTCCGTTTTTTTTATTTCAAAATTTATAATTAAAGGGGTGGGGTGCCGAGTGGCCCCCCTCCTCTGAGCCACTTCTGGCCCCAGGGACCCCATCCCCCAGGGCCTGGCTTCTTTTTTAAAAGAATTTTAATTAGGGGAGGGAGCCATGTGGCCTGCATGTACAGCACAGACACTCAATGTCTCCTAGCACATGTTATCCTGTTTACAGGATAAAATATGCTAGGAACTGGCTAAGAGTTGGTGTAATGCACATATGGTGTAGTTATTTATTACAAACTATATGTTGTGCAGGAATTGATATCATGCAGATACTTTCCTAATATTGCATGTTTTTCGCCTATGTTTCAATACTTCATATGAGGGTATTGTTATTTATTGCAAACTGTATTTTGCGCAATAGTTGATATTGTGCAAATACTGTTTTAATATTGCATTTTTTCACCTATGTTGCAACCCTTCATATGCATTGTTATCTGTGTTTATTGAAATATTCAAGTTGAATCGTTTGATGCATCTGTGAATAGCACTTTGCGCATAGTACGTAAAATTGTAATAGTACAACACGTACGTTCAGCCCTACGACTAGAACAAAGACTCCAGAAAAGATTTGAGTCGTATTTTGTCCACAAAACCATTAAAATTGTCATGGATTCCCCATTAAAAGACATGGAAACCCGGTTCCCCACACAAGCAAAGAAACTTAATATGTTTTGCCAAGAATGTCACACACACACATGAAGGCACACACATTTCCCTGGCTTCAGGAGGGAATATTTGACACAATTGAGCATACTAAAACACCAATAAAAACAAAAAATACAGGTCAAAAGAGAGACAGGAGAGAGGCATTACTAGAATTTTGGGCCATCTTCTATGAGCCCCAGAGTGATAGCCCTACAATACTGATGGCAAGCAAGGTGTTAGCACCACCCCAACCATATGCAGGAATGAATATGAAAGATGGACAGTTAGGCCCAAGCCTGCGAAACCAAAAGTCCAGCAAGCCCAGATGCCATACAGCACAGCCCAAGTCCCTTGGAAAGGCCATCAAAAGCTTGAGCCTCTGTCTATCACACCTAACAAATAGGACCTCAACCGCAAACAAGACACCCACTCCCACTGATTTCAGGCAAATATACATGAGTGACAGGGAGGTTTGTGGTGGTTCTCTTTAGCGATTCAGCCAGTGAGGGTGAGGAAGTGTACTCCACTCCGTCTGGAACTGATGACAAGGAAGGGGCTACAGAGTTTGCCCAGTTAGCCCATGGGGAAATTCAGAAACTGATGCTTGAGAAAGAAAGGGCACACAATCACACACTCCTCGTACTGTCAACCACGTGCCAACCAGCAGAAGAACCCAAAGTCACAGTAATCGTAAACAATGTACCTTACAGCTTCCTAATAGATATGTGGACGACAAGGTCATGCCTAAGGGAGGGGATAGTCCCCTTATCAAAAGACACTACGGTTATGCAAGGTTTTTGGGTATGGTGACAATGATCCCATTTACGAAACCCCTACAACTGGATATAGGAGTTAGTCACATGAGAGGGCAGCTGTTGGATTTTCCCTCGTCCCCAACCCATTTTGTGTACTAGATTTGATGGCAAAGCTAAAAATGACCATCCAGTTCGACGATGGGACTATGGCCTGCTCCTCCCCTGGAGTTCCTTCTCTGAGACCCATGTCTTTAAAACACCCCCACTGCACAGGTAGACAAGTGAGGACATCACCTACCAACCAGACCGCCTTCGCTAAGGCAGTCTTGAGGAACATGCAAACATTTTTGGACCTTTGCGAATTCTTCAGGCATTACGTATGCCACTCACATCATCCCTTACTTGAGGCTACTAAAAGGGCAAAAGCCTTTTTAGCCTATAAAGTGCCAGAGGGGGAAGAGAGTTGTGACTGCACCACACATGCACCTGATGGGTCCCCTGTGATAAATCAGGAAACAGGAGTAAGACATACGGGCCAATGGCAGTAACATCTAGAATCTACACGCCTTTGAAAACAATGCAGATCACGAGTTAGTGGAACTCATCCTATGCCACAACCACAGCACCGCCAAGCATTGGGAGGTGCCAATTGCGGGCTGCCTGAAGCCATGTGGTATGTACACCAGCCATGCCTAAAGACCTTTCCAAGCTGTTAATTACTTTACTTGAACGTTAAGCAGTAGTAAAATGTGCCGCGCATACTAAGAGTAAAAACCTATACGGAAGGGGTGGCCGGACACGCGTACCTCAGGGGCGATCCCCAAACAGGAGCAAGCCCAGAGCGACACTGCCTAATTGGTCCAACACAAATTGAAAAAGACCGCTCTTGGAGGGGGCCGTGTTGGCCACAACCATGCAAATAGCACCAGTCCCAAGGGAAGCTCTACTGCAAAACCCCAGAGGGCTCCAATCCAGCTAGTCTGATGAGGAAGCAGGGCGGCACCCAGAAAATGTATTTAAAAAGCAGGCACCCAGGTCGCTATGTCCAAAGTCAACAGGGACAGGTTCCAAAAACCAAGTCAAAAAGTCCCCATTCTTAGACATCCAGCCCTGTACCAATGTTTCCATCATGGCATGTAGTCCCAACAGTGTCTCCAAAATGTTAGAAGCCTCTGCCCAATGCCGGCCCCCTTTTCATTTCTAAAACAGAGCTGTCCTCAGTGGTGGGAACCAGGACACCAGTGTTCCTAGGATGACAGAAACCCAAAAACTCCACAGTGCAAGCACAAAGGGACAATACGCTGTGAGGCATCTCCATGATGTCGAGTCCACGACAAAAACCACGAGTTCCATGTTTTTGAGGTTACAAGGCAAATACTGACTTAGCCATACCTCTCCTATAATTTGTGAACTATCCGGCTTTTCCGAAGTTTGGCCCCCGTGGCATGCCCTCACAACGCACAACCATATAGATCTTAGCCACCAGCTAGGAACAGCAGGCCAAATTGTTCTGAGAGGAAGCAGGGTGTGGTCAAAGGGAGAGGTGGGTGCCTGGGAACAGCGATTTTAATGTCCATTGCAGCTCCAGCTGAAGGTAGAACACCGAATGCGCTCACCCACAGATCAAGCATAGCGATGAATAAATGCTCCAAACCTCCAAGGCACCATCCAGGGAAAGCAGTTGGCCCTGACCTCGGACACCAGAAGGAAGCATGGGGTAGAAAGGGGCCTCGGAATAGCCTACGACCTCATCCTCCACATGACAAATAAGGCAATAGATAACCTGAGAGTTAGGGAAATGCCCAAAACTAAAGAAAAACAGACCAAACTTAAAGAAAAATAAATGAATGAAGCTTCCAGATAAAATGCAGGGTCAAGATACCTGGTGCAACAAGAGAGGGTTACATGACACACCACATGCAGCGAACGGAAACTTACATACACGTGATCTTGGGGCACGTTGTTTCTACCAGTGGCACTAAATAGCGACAAGCCCCCTCATCACATATTACCGCACACATGTAGACAAAAAAGTTCCAACTCCCACCAATGTCACCTCCTTGCACACACCAGGCGAGTGCAAGGCAAAAACTAGTGACACCCATGGAACCCCTGCTAAAACATAATGCTATCCATCCCTATGGTCATGAGACCACTCCACAAATATCTTGCACTAATCTAAGCATCCAGTTAGAAATGAGCGGGGGGGGGGCAAAATGGCACGTAACAAGAGGAATCTGCCTGGATAACCAATAATCATCCTTATTTCCCAAAAACTATCAAAAGACACCCTACAAGGGTCATCTTCCTGTGCCTCTCTAAAATAGCGACGAGTGGAGTGTGGAGAACACACCGCTAGTGTAAAAATACAGGAACCTGAAAACCATTTATTACGGCACCCATGTAATGTTTCTGAGTTAACAATGATTTGTGTTCTTATCCAAACAGGTCACCCTCTGAACATGCTGATTCCGCATGCAGTAGGAGCAGACAGGCTTTACTTATCCTAAAAGGTAGCCCCCGAAAAAGCATAATGCCTAATTTATGTATATTTGTGCAGAATGAGGATTATGATCCAAACTAACAAGGTAGAACCACACAGGGTAGCAATAAATTTGACCAGATATACCACCAACCCAACTGTGTTATACCTCTTCATTGAACCTAATGATATCCAAACCGAGCTAAACATGATGCATAGAAAGGGCACCACAAGCGAGTCTCTTTTTTCTGCTCTCTGCTTCAGGATGCCTCTCCCCCAGGGGCCCACACCACTCCTCCAGGGGTGCTTTCTTTTCTTCTTTTCCCTCTGCAGGCACACCATAAGCACTCCCTCCGCAAAGCTCTGGAACCTCACGTGCTTGAGAGTTTTTCTCACACAACCAGGGTGTTCTGTGCACTTGGTGGCAGCTCAGGTAGAGGCACGTTTTGGTTGTAGGTGAGTGGGGCTCAAAAGGGGATTTATATTAGTGCAAACACTTGTTTTTGGGAGTGCTTTTCTCTTCTTGCTGCCACAGTGTTGTTATTGAGCATTGTTTCTCCCAATGCTGTTGAAAGGGGCTCAGTAGGGGTGATTGCAAGTGGCCAATTTTTGTTTCTTGGGCGCTTTAGCCTCTTCGTTGGTAGGGCCAAGGTGGTGTTATATTGTTTGGGTTGGTCCCCTTACTATCAAAAGGTGCTGGTACATTGTGTAGATTGTTGGCATTTTACCTGTGGTAGGTACCAAGTAGGCATCAGTCTAGACCTTGGGGCACTGTCTTTTCGCTCACAGTCTTGCAATTGTGGCCTAAGCTTGGCGAAGGGGTTGAGGAACCCCTGATTTTGAGATTGTGGTAGTGCTTATTCAAAGCCCAATGTTGTTGCATCGTCCTTCTTTGGGTGACTAGGTAAGCCTTTGACCAAGGATCCCTAGTAGTGCAAAGAAGGGGTCCAACCACACACGGACTGAGGTGGCGATTGAGGCTTTAATGTGTAGAATATACAAAATCTCGGAGAAGTGGGCTCTATTGCAGCCCCAGGTAAATGTGGGGCAGCCTAGCGAATTTTTGGTACCGGAGGAGAAGTCGGCAAGATCAAGGGTTGGTACTAGGTGGGCATTTCTCCCGGTGCAGAAGCAGGGCAGGTGTCAGGGAACACGGAAGACCCCATTGGAAAGTAGCTCTTGTGAGGGAGTATCCCAAATTAGTGTCTCCACTGTTGTGGTGCCAGCTCAGAGTGTTAGTTTTGTTCAGAACAGCAACAGTTGTATGGCAATTGGGGTTTCTCTGGCCAGGGGCCGTGGGTAGCTCTATTTGGTAGCTAACTTTGCCGGTGTGTTGCCCTGGCTATCCAAAGTGGGAATATTGCCCACCCCCTTTTGGGGGGTGCGCTATCCAGTGTGTCAGAGTGTGATAATGTGGAGGGCCAGGAGGTTGGTGGCCCTCCTTGACAGTCAGGGAGTGTAAGTGGGTGGGGCACCTGTAGCAGGTGGCAGTGGGGCGCCTCAACTTAATAGTGCAGGGGGCAGCAGCTCCATCAGAGTGTCCGGGAGTGCAGATGGGTGTCGTGCCTATTGGGGGGTCAGTGGCGACCCACAACTTAACCCAGCGGTACAGGGAACATCAGCTCTGTTCACTTCACAGAATAGCAGCACACCTCCTACAGTTTCATTGGCAGTGGGGGCCGCCTCTCCAATTCAGGAATCTGCATTAACAGGTATGGCACCATTGCCTTCTATTAGTTTTGGGGATGTGCGGTCTGAGCTCAATGTTTTGGTCTGGCATGTCACAATGGAAGTAAAAGAAAAAATTTGGAAGGGGGACGTACCTGGACATATTCGATTTGATTGTAGATAGGCCAGAACGGGAAGTGATGCAAAGAGTGCTCTCATTTAAGGGACTGCAACCATTGACCTTCCAAAAAGAGGATTGAGAAAGCATTGGCAAATTGGGTGAAAGCTTTTTAAGTGTTCCTGGCTATTATTGCAGAATAATTTAATAATTTGAGGGTCCAACTTATGTACTACCAGAATAGAATAGTGTTCGTGAATGATGAGTTTTTTGGCATTGGTTGAAAGGATTATGATAAGGAGTTCAGGAGGATTAAGGCCACTAGGCATATGCTAGCCTGGGATCAGATTGATGTAAACATTTGGCTGTCACTTGGCTGTGTCAGGATGGTGGGGGGAAGAAAGGTTCATATTGAGACTTTAACAAAGAATCCTGTTCCAGGCCCTCGGGGACTTGGAAGTTCAAGCATTGTTGCTCATGCTGTTGCCTTCCATCGCACACAGAGTCCAAGCGTTTTAGAAAGAAATAGGAACCCTCCCTGGTCAATTGGTTGGCAATGGTCCCATGGCTCAATGTGTATAAAAATCCCATGACAGCGCAGGTGTTGGGAGGGTGGTAGGCCCTTTCGTCTCGGTCTCATTTGCCAACTTTGTCTGATCTACCCTGGGGGTAGTTCCCAACACAGAGCCTGAGGAATACAGATTGATACACAGCCTATCAGAACCTAGGTGTCAGTCAATGAATGAACCCATTGATGGGGCTCGGTCAAGTATACGTCTTTGGACCAGGTGATTCAGGATTTGGGGCCAGGATCCCATTTAGCGAAGTCATACATAGAGTCGGCTTTCTGCTTGCTCCCGGTACATCCGGAGGATTTCCATCTTCTGGGTTTCCATTTGAGGGTTCATTTTATTTTGACAAATACATACATATGGATTGCTCGGTCTCATGCCCCTTTTTTAAGAAGTTCAGCACTACTCTAGAGTAGGTTTTCAGGGGGAAGTTGGGTCATCACTGGGTGTTGCACTACTTAGATGATTATTGTTTCTGTGTCCCCCTGGGATGGAGAAGTGTGCTGAGGCCTTGCAGTCTTTCCAAGGGACTGTTGGAAATTTTTGGAGTACCCCTAGCTCAGGGTAAGACTTTGGGCCTACGACTACCATTGAATTCTTAGGGACTAAGTTGGATTCTGTCGTCAGGGTCTCGAGGCTCCCCTTGGGAAAGGTTAACGCTTTTTCCCACACTCTAAAAACATGTGTCTGGCTAGAGTGGGATGGGTGTGCCCAGACGTGGGTCCCGTGCTACCCATGCCAGTGGAGTCAAGCTATCCTGGCTGATATGAATGAATAAATGAATGAAATCGAATTTATAAAAGCGCGAACTATGCCCAAGGGCGTCAAGGCGCTAGATGCAAACCATCAGAGGACGAGAGAGAAGGAACAAGCTCATACTGAAGGATTAACGAAAAGCCAGGTCTTTAAGACCTTACAGAATAGAGGTCGCGAAGGCTCTCCAGAGATGTTCAAAGGCAGGCATTTCCACATTTTGGGCGCCAAAGAAGAAAAGGCTCTACTGCCCCATTTGGCCCTCCTAAACCCGGGCACAACAAGAAGATTTTTGTCCGCAGGCCGAAGAGGCCTAGAGGGGGCATAATGACAAACAGTCGACTTTATACCCTCAAGACCGGCATCATAAAAGGCTTCATGGGTCAGACAAAGGATCTTAAAAATAATCCTATCATTCAACGGGAGCCAGTGCAGAGACTTGATTGAGGCTGTGACTGAATGAGATCTAGAAAGATTCAAGACAAATCTAGCCGCAGCATTATGCACCATCTGCAACCGATGGATGAAACCTTTATTAATGCCCAAATAAAGGGCATTACAATAGTCCAGTCTTGAGGTTACCAAGGCCTCTTCAGCCTGCTTACGTGATTCAATAGAAAGATAATGAGAGATATTTCTAAGAATCCTGATAATACCAAAGCAGGTGGAAACAGTCCTATTTACCTGCAGCCTCAGAGAGAGCACATTATCCATGATCACCCCTAGGTTTTTCCCATGGGAAACTGGACCGGGACAGAACCCCAGCGAGGTCGGCCACCAATCACTGGACCAGATTCCCTGATCATTCCCGAAGATCAAGACCTCGGTCTTCTCTCCATTCAGCTTCAGAACATTTTCTACCAGCCAAAGGGAAACTGCCTCCATGCAACTCCTAAAATCGAGGGCTGTGTTTTTCACGGTGTGAGTTATTGAAACCATTATTTGGGTGTCGTCCATGTAGGACAATACCTCCAGCCCAAAGGATCTTACCACCTCTGCAAGAGGGGCCACATAGATATTAAAAAGTGTAGGGCTTAGAGAAGAGCCCTGGGGGACAAGGGACTGCAGAGCCTTAGGGGCAGATAGATACTGACCCAATTTCACCTTCTGTTCACGTTCCCCCAGAAAGGAGGCAAGGAGGCTCAGCGCTGAGCCCCCGACACCCATCTCTCGAAGGTGAGCCCACCAGCCTATGAGGAGATAAGGTGTTGAAGGCCGCAGTGAGATCCAGAGGCACCAAGAGCGTAGTATGGCCAGCATCGACCTGCGTCCGAATGTTATTAAAGACTACCGTCGAAGCTGTCTCCGTACTATGATGTCTCCTAAAGCCATGTTGAGAACCATCAAGCAAATGATGATCCTTTAGATCTGTGCTGAGGTGAAAATTTAAGTGGGCCTCCAAGATCTTAGCAGGAACGGGAAGCAGAGAGATCGGCCGGAGGTTTTTTAGTTCCGCAGCGTCTAAAGAGGGCTTGTTCAATAGAGGTTTAACCACCGCTGTCTTCCACAGAGACGGGTAGACTCCTTCAGAGATGGCAACATTCATGACCCTCATAAAGAGAGGAATCACAATCTCCCGACAGTTTTTTAACACCTTAAGCGGGCAAGGATCCAAAGGGGAGCCAGAATTGACACGGTCCAGGAGCCTGTCCGTCACCTCCAAGGACAAAAAGTGGAAGGTGAGCAACCTCGGGGTCTCCTCCAAGGGTCGGCAACTCCACTTCTGGCTTGATACTGGAGTTCGCTGCCTCCAGCGAGGAATATATATCGGAGATTTTAGCTTGAAAAAAATCCAAAATTCTATCACAGCGTTCCTGCGAGGGCTCTGAGGGATCCACAACCCGCAGAGAGATAAGAGAGTTGATAACCTTAAAGAGATCCCTGAGGATTTCAGGGAGGTGGTAACCATGGAAAAATATAAACTCTTCTCCTCCATAATAGCTGCCTTGTACTCTTTCAGGCAATGCTTATGTTGTACCCTCTCCGAGGGTTCTAAATGAGCACACCACAGCCTCTCCTGTTTACGACAACCCTGTCTAAGTATTCTAAGTCTTTCTGTAAACCAGGGAGCGGAAGGCCTAATTCTTGCCGAGCAATGCTTTTTAGCCGGAGCAAGGATATCCATTGCTGCTGTTAGCGTATGAGATAGCTCTATGGCAGCGGAATTGGCATCGAGCTGAGAGGCCGGCTCCAACTTATCAAGGAAAGGCCGAAGTGCCTCTTTATCTATAAGGTTGAAATTTCTTTGTTCGTCTGGTTTCTTATCGCTAACAACAGAGCATGCTGAGGCCTGGCAATACAGATCAAACGGAACAGCAAAATGATCAGACCAGGCGAGGGGGATGGGCTGCCCCACCTTTAGCCTAGGATCATTAGAAAAGAACCCATCAAGGTTGTGTCCTGCAATATGAGTAGAATTTCCGACCCGCTGGGCAAGCCCACAGCAACTCAGCGTTTCCAAAAGACATTGAGTATCCCTACAGGAGGTATTTTCTAAATGAAAGTTGAAGTCTGCCAAAATCGTAATGTTGGATCTCTCCAAATAGGGTTCTACCAATTTACCAAAATCATGACTAAAGGAAGTCCTTGGACCCGGTTGTCTATAACATAAAATACCCGTGAAACCCCAAAACCGGTCCTAGGATGCTTGTTTCCAGTCCAGGGAGAACCTGGCCTGGTAGTTGGGGCTGGACTGTTCCCATTGGGCGCAGGGTCAAGACAATTTTCCAAATGACTGGGTTCAATTGGAATGGCATGGAAAGCAAAAAACGATGGATTTAGGGCCAAAGCTCTGTTCTGGTGGTGAATGTATGACATAGTTCAGCATTCGTCCATCAATTGTTCTTTTTGCACTTGTCACCCCGAGTGGGACGGGTATGCCCAGACGTGGGTCCCATGCTCTCCATGCCACTGGAGTCAAGCTTTCCTGGCTGATGAGGAGTGAAATCCCAAAACCGGCTCTAGGATGCTTGTTTCCAGTCCAGGGAGGACCTGGCCTGGCAGTTCAGGCTGCACTGTTCTCATTGGGCGCGGGTCAAGACTGATTTGCAAATGGCTGGGTTCAACTGGAATGGCATAGGGAGCAAAAAAACGATGAATTTAGGCCCATATCTCTGTACTGGGGTGAATGTATGACAGTGTTCTGCATTCTGTCCATCAATTGTTCTATTTGTTCTTTTTGCATGTGGCTAGGTAGGTTACATTGCACCAATTGCAAGTGGTGGTTGGGCAGCTGAATTTTGCAATGCGCATCATTCACTGGGGTGGCCCCTTTTCACGATCGATTGCACAGGCCATGTCTGGCTTAAGGGAGAAACACCATCATTCCAGGTTATCAGGGGAGGTCCTCAAGGCTATGAGGATCTGGGAGGCATTCTTACGAGATTTTAATGTGATGGTGGTGTGGCCCAGCCCAACCCGGAAAAATGAGGAGATAGGTTTGTTTACGGAGGTGGCAGACAGCAAAGGTTTTGTGTTATTCTAGATCCTAATTAATCAGAGGAGGGAGAGAGAAGCTGAGATCCATTCGGCTTCCAGGCAAGGATAGAAAATCATAGAAGAATGGATCACTTGTACCTGTATTACAACCAGGGTCTGGTATATTGGCTGTGTTAAAAAACCCTCATACATGTACAGGAATGGTGGTGCGGTATATCTTGGTTATTCGCTTCTTGCGTTAAGTGTAAGCTTCATCATTGGATCTTTTTTTTTAAAATATGCTTTCCTCCACCCGGAGGTAGACCAACTGGTGACAACATTAGTGACCAGAAATGAAGTGAACTTAAGTGAAGTGAATATTACAATTATCTACATCTCTGCAAGTAGGACATTTAATTCAGTTAGAGATGGGGCAAGGTTAAAATTAAAGCGGTGCGTACATAGAAATGCTACTTGTCTACAGCACCTGTTAGTCCATGTGAGTGGTCGACATGTTTCAGCCCTTCTTTCGTCCAACTGGGTCGGGGGGCTTTCTTCAGGACCAGTGCAAAGTGGGTTGCCAATTAAGCAATGCGCTAGGTTAGGTAAGTCACTTACCCCTCTTCTCAATTGTTACCAGTCATGAGTACCGTAACTGGAAAGAATAAGGTCTTAATAATAGGGTATGTTGTTATTACAGATTAGTAAACACCTTAGACTAGATGGAGCAATGAAGATGCTAAAAGGAATTCATATTCTACAACTGTGGGGGAACACAACCTTAGCAACTAAATACAAAGGGTATAGCACTGTATTATGCCTTAGGTTATATGGGATTCGGGGACAAAATTCTCGTATTTTCACAGTCGGCATGGCTGCACACAGAGGCACATGTGGTTAAATGCACGTGTGAAGGTCACATTAGTATAATAAGTACACTGTGGGTAGCTAGATCGAAACAGTTGTTGCGTTCTAAACGAACATCAAAACAAACTCCAAGGGGAGTGAGAAATATTTACTCTCGGTGTTGATAAGGCCTGCCTCTATGTACCACATTAATGTTGAGTAGAGTATTAGGCGTAAATGTCTGTTGAAAGGCTAAGGTGGAAACGTTAATTAAGAATGGCACAAATGTGGTATGAACTTAAAAGGCATAATTGCTGCTTGTTGCTGTTGCTTGAATATGAGTTTACTTTGAGAAAACAAAAGTCAAGATGCATTTGGCAAAAAAGAAAACTATAGGTTTAATTAAACACTGAGGCGGGCGTACATCTTACAGAAATAGATCTGAGCGATTTTTATACAGTTTTGGGAGCAATGAAAGTACATCCGGCGATCCCTGTTTGGTAAAAGAATGCAGGCCTTGTCTGTGGAGTCATAAATAAAAGGTCCCTGATAACAAATGCAGATGGGCCTCGACCATGCATGGATACAATGTGGGCCAGTAGGTAGTGTGGATAGATGTCTGGCATGAGCGGTGACTTATTACTGCGTGTACTGTGTGTGTTGGGTTGGGTCCTGATTGGCTGTGTGTTCCTAACTCCATGTGGCATTTGCCTTTTTGGTGTTTTGGGAATGAGCGCACACCTGTGGGCATGTTTTCTTTTTTTGGGCCAATTCCCGTTGACCATTGTGTTGTCGCTGCACTTATCTGGGTGATGGGCCTTAGTTTCCTGTTTGCTCGTTTGTCTACCGGGTATATGCCACCCCACCTGTGACCTTTCAATCATTTATCTTGGGTCTTGGGTGCAGAGCCTGCCTGATCACGTATTTCAAGTTGGTGTTGATGGAGAATTCATGACTGGTGAAATTGACAATAGCGATGCAATTTCATCATTGTGCGCGAGAATACCATCATACGCATTAGCATAGTTTTTAGCAATATCAACTATCGCTTGCCTTGAATACCATAACTCTGGAATCAAGTCCAAAATGTCAAAGTGGTTACCATTTTAGATTTGAGAGGTGCATACCATTTGATACGTGTTAGAGGGGGAGATGAGTGGCAAACCACCTTCCGACAAAGTATGGACTATATGAATATTTGGTTATGCCTTTTGGCTTATGCAATGCCCCAGCTGCTTTTCCATTTTTTATAAACAAGGTGTAAAGAGAATTTCTGGATGTATGCGCTGTGGCAAATATTGACAACATTCTGATTTTCTATCCTAATATGCAAGACCATGAGATGCATGTTCGATCTGTACTGCTGAGACTACAAGAACATAGACTATTTGCTAAATTGACGAAGTGTGAATTCCATGTTCCTAGGGTTTCCTTTTAGGGTTATGTTTTGTCTGCACAGGATATTAATTACCATGGAACCCCAAAGGTGTTAGCTATCACTCAATGGAAGTTGTCCCAGCCAATTAAAAAAGTACAAAGCTTCCTGGGGTTTGCTAACTGCTACTGTATATTTATTGACTGCTTCTCCACGTTGGCCTTTCCTATTATCAGGTTATTACGTAAGGGAGCTATGTTTCTGTGGACAGACGAAGCAGAGAAGGCCTTCCAGCAATAAAAAAATGCCTTCACTAGTGCACCCATTTTGTGTCAACCAGATTCCACACAGCCATTTATTGTTGAAGCAGACGCCTTACAAATAGCAGTAGGTGGGGTACTGTCACAGAGGGACAAGCACACAGGGAAACTCCATCCCATAGCATACTAAAGACACAAACTAACTCCATCAGAAACCATCTACGCTGTGGGGGACAGAAAAGTGTTGGCCATTAAAAGAGTCTTTGCAGAGTGGAGACATTATCAGCTTGGTTCCCTACACACCGTCGACTGACCATAGGAACCTGACGTTCTTGAAATCAGCTCAAGCCTTGCCCATGCAACAGTTGCGCTGAACTCAGTTTTTCAAAGATTACGATTTTGTGATACAGTTCTAGTCGGGCCAACAACATGGCAAGGCTGATGCCCTTTCCCATCTGGTTCACGAAACACAGGAACCCATAACAGAACATCCACCTATCATACCTGCGGATCGTTTCTTGGGGGCTTTATAGTCTGAAGAGTAGTTCACCTTAGAGGTATCGAGATCCCAGAACACTAAGAAGGCAGAAGCAGTTGCTCAGCTTCATAATGGCCAAAGGGTACATGACCTAGTATACATCCAAGGGGGCTTATATGTCTCTACCACAGCACTACAACAACAAGCATTAGAATGGTTTCACACCCAAGCTATGGCAGGGCATCCAGGTGAGAAGAAAACCTTGGAGTTACTCAAGAGATATTTTTGGTGGCCAACAGTTACCAACAACACTAAACAGTACATACACCGGTGTATTATTTGTGCCCAAAGTAAAAGTACCCTCCAAGCTTCCACTTGGTTATTAACTCATTTACGCACTTCTTTCGCCCCTTGACATACCATTTTCATGGATTGTATCGTAGAATTACCAAAAACAGAACAGGGTTACACCACAGTGCTTGTAATTGTAGATCTATTGGCTCAAATGGCCCGTTTCCTTTCCTTGAAGGGCTTACCCAAGAAACGTGCTGCTATATTTCTATAGTACGTCTCCATGGTTTTCCCTCTGTAGTGATTTCAGACTGTGACTCCCAGTTTGTTGCTAGGTTTTGGAGGGAGCTATGTGGTATTGTACAGATTGACGTCCGTTTGTCCTTAAGCCATCATCGCAAGACCGATGGACATATGGAGAGGGTGAACCAGTGTTTACGGTGTAAACTGTTACATAGTACCACTGATTGGTAACAGTACTTATGGGCAGCAACGTTTGCAAATAATAATGCACTTCTGCAGGGTCTGGTGACTCAGTGGACTAATGCAACCACTGCAGGGGCCTCTGTTCGACCTCTTGGTCACAGGTTCAAATCCTGGCGGGTCCATTCAGCCTTTCATTCATCTGAGGTCGATAAGATGAGTACCATTGAGTTGGGTAACAATAAATATCTGTTATTCAGCACCAAGATACCCCATTCGGGGTGAACGTGTGCTTTACAAATACACATGTTATGTTATGTTATGTTGTACACAGATCCACTAAGTACTCACCTTTCTATTGTAACTATGGGTTTCATCCCTGCTTTGTAATGCATCCGTCTTCACCCAGATCATGTGCAGGAGGTTCAACAAACAGCACTTGAAAACCTGTATAAAGCGAAAGAGGCATATACAAAGAATGGCGATAAACACCATGACCCGCTCCTAACTTCTACATCAGACACGAAGTGTGGTTGTCCACGCACCACGTAGCTCTAAAGGAACCACCCAAATTCCAACCACGATACATTGGATCATACCATATCATTAAAAGAGTAAATGATGCTGCTATGAAATTGGATTTGCCTCCTACCTTGCAAAACCATCCTGTTTTCCATATGTCATTGTTGAAACCCATCACCCCAGGAACCCAAAATCTGTTGGCTGTAGTGATAGATAATGAACCTAAATTTGAAGTACAGGCTATTCTGAATTCCAAAAGAATATGTTGTAAATTGCATTATCTGATTAATTCAAAAGCATATGGAGTGCGCGGGCCACGTTCACGCCCCTTGGTTGCTACAGCAATTCCACCGCTGATACCTGGACAAACCCAATCTAGCAGGGTGAACTATATGAGGGTTTGCTGTCAAGCCTGTTCGTGCACTGACAGCGCTTACACGTGGGGCAGATCATGCAGTCCATAAGACTTGCTCCGCCCCACAGGAAGCTTCTTGCTGTTCTAGTCATTTTTGTCCGCAGCTTCCTTGCATCACGTCATTTCCCCCTCCCATGCTCACCTGTTCTCGCATCTTCACGTCTTCCGGCAGCGTTGTTCGACGCGATGGGTGATTCTCTGAACTCCAGTCTTAGTGTGTCTGATCTGACCTCACCACTTCCCTCCTGGATCCTGGGGGGAAATCTTATTTGGCAACAACCTGCAGAAAAGAAGAACACATCATTAAGATGGACATGAACTGTTACTGGTAACGCACTTTGTGCGCTTGTGTCTATTTATCAAGAATGTAGAGCAAATACATTTATCTAATTGTGTTCCGCCACTGCAGCTCTTCTATGATTTTAAGAAGTCCTTAGTCTGTTTGCTCTGTAGGACCTAAGAAAATTCAGATGAACATGGTTGAGGGATTTTGGGGCATTTACATACCTCATTTGTCTCAGTTACATTTGCTCATACCGTGAAGAGATAACTAAGATCCTAAGTAAGGATTGTTTTAATTTATTACGCATGATGCAATGTATTCTTCCTTGTATATATTGTTTTTGCTCCCTAGTTTCATTTTTATAGGGTGTTGCAATCTCTTGAGAAACATGATTGGTCATTAGTAGAGGCACTGTAGGTAGCTCTCCATGATATATTTCTGTATGTGTGAGTAACCGATAATGCTGTGTTTATTTACTATTGGCAATTGTTCATCTTGTGTTTATAGATATGCTGGCAGTGCCATTTATGCTGCAAACACAAGGAGATGATGGACAGAGTGCTGAAACTTTTGAAATACTCATCCCCAGTCACAGATCTCGGTTGAATCATCACTGTTCTTTAGCTCACTTCGCCACCCCATTTCCGACCCAGCCATATGCAAATCACTCTTGTCTCTGTTCCTCATGGGAACCGTCCGGCCCTAACTGCCAAGACAGGTCCTCCCTGGACTGCAAACAAGCATCCTGGGACCAGTGTTGGGGTAACACCCCTCATCAGCCAGGCTAGCATGAATCCAGTGGCAATGTGAGCAAGAGACCCACCCTGGCAATTTAGGGCGAACAAAGCAAACACAAGGCGATGATGGACGGAGTGCTGTTTGTATTGCATTTATTCTTCCACCCACATTATAAAGGAAAAGGGGAATTAACAGGTACACATATGCATTCATCTCTATACACACTTTAAGCCTTAAGGGATGTTGATTAGGTGTGTTAGGTTTCTAAAATATACTTGTCTTTGTCCATAGGGAGAGATATGTAGAGAGGCCCTAGACGGACGCATCCCCTGCAGCGCAGTCTTCTGTGGACCTCACCTTTCTTTTCCCCTCCCTTCCCCTTTTCCCTGTGGGCTGGGTTTGGCTTGGATGGGCATGCCTCTTCGGTTGGGAAGTGGGGTCCTTACGTTGCGACCTCTGTTTAACTCTTGCGGAAAATCCAGGTGAGAGTTCTGACGCTAGGCAGCTAATCCTTTTAAATAACACTTTATACGTGATGAATTACTGTGCATTAATATTTTGAAAGGTGTTTTTGAATTTTGATTGTGAAATAAATAAAGCCAGGGCCCCGGGGGTTTATGACCCCTAACACAAAAATAACATTTGTTGAGTCTTACCAGTGACTTCGGACGTGGGGACAGCTGTGAGTGTGTGGGGGCGAAGGGGGGGTTCAAGAGTCAAAACTATCCTGAGGCATCAACGATACCTGGTATATCACAATATCATAGCGTTTGCGTGAGCAACATTGCTGTGTTTTATGTACAAAACAGATTTTATGGACTGGAAAAGTTTGTTATCATGTTTTTGAGACTAGTGTTATGGTGGGTTGGGCCCTAGGTTTTTTCTTTTCGCTGGATGTCCCCTTTAGAGGAAAAAGACATAAGGCTTACAATCCCTTCCAGCACCGTTTTGGAAATAGTGCTGGAACCATTTTGAGAGTAGGTATGCTGGCCAAAACACATCACTCACTAGAAGCATAGGGCATATGCGACAGGCTTTCTAGAACACAATGACCAGAACAAAAGACATTCGATGGCCCTTTATTGTTCATTCTCCTTCCAAACGTTTGAACTTTTATGGGGGTGCTGCAGCACCTCCCGAACCGCTACTTCCAGCGCCACTATGTATGCACCTCAAATAACACAGATTTTGACAAACGGTTAACCTTTCTGAATTAGAAATATTTTTTTGAGAAGGTAGGAACAATAGACTGCGTTTGGTAATTTGCAATATCTCTTTTATGCTAAATAGCAGCCTTTTCTGATTGGAAATGGCTCTAGGGTGGGGTAAATGAAGAAGTGCAAGTCGCAGCATCGAGCTTCAGAACGGGTGGGAGTAGATACGAGGATGTGCAGCACAAATGAGGGGCTCTGTAATTAATACTGAGACTGGGTACCAGGGGCCAGATGTATCAAAGCTTTTGCCCATTCTGTGTCTATGGGGAAATGTGTTGATACATATGCCCCAGGTTCCATGAGCCTCGAACGCAGGAGTCTTTACGGTGTCCCACATTAGGAGGCTCCATACTGCTTGCTCTGTATTTCGTTGCCAGTCCCCCAGGTCGCCTTGGTGTTACTGAAAGTTGCAATCTATGATACACCATATGCTCCAATTTACAAATCATAAAACTTGAAAGCCGAAACTGCTGGGAAAATAGAAATATGATAATTAAAAACAGAGGCAAAGGCCATGACAGATTGCTGATGCTGAATTTTCTTTAAAAGAATATGAACTGCCAGAGAATAATGTAATTCCAGCAATATTGGGGCAGTTTCCAATTTCTTTTGTCTACAAGTATAAGATTTACAGCTTTGTAGGGGCAAGAAGGCCTCCGGGATAAGAGAAAAACCTGTACATCTCTGCTAGCTTAGTTTTTAAACTTATACCTGAAATACAACAAGGGAAGCTTGTAGATATACAATATTTATTATACTCCCTGCTTATGACTTGCGTTTGAGCTATCAGCTAATGTTTGACATTTAACTCTCTGAATTACAGTGTGATTAACAGTCAGTAGTATTCTCTCACGAGTAGATTAGTGACAGAATACCAGACCCCTGAGAATTGAATGACACTCTAAAGGTCTCTGCTAAAGATGTACTGAACCTTGAATGGATCTAAAAGCACACACTCGGACTCTGCTTGAACCTTGAATCAGATGACTTCTCTGCAGCCTTGAAAGAGCTTTACCTGCTTCATGTGGAGTCATCAAGTTCAAAGTTGCATACATTGTCTGCAGAGCCTTAAGGTGTATAAGATGATTAACATTCCATATCCACCCCTATAACAAGCTACAGTCAGACATCACTAACCTATGTGTCCGAGGTAACTTAAAGCCGGGCCTGGTGGCTTAGTGGACAAATGCATCCACTACTGGGGCCTGTGTTCGACCGCAAGTCACAGGTTCAAATCCCATCAGGTTCACTCAGGCTCTCATCCTCTCTGAGATCGATAAAATGAGTACCATTGAGTTGGGTAACAATAAACATCTGTTATTCAGCGCCAAGATGCTCCTTTGGGGGGTCACTGTGCGCTGTACAAATGCACGTTATGTTAAGGCATAGAGAGACAGCTCCGAAAAGTGTTGAATCCTTCATTGAGGCGCATCCCCACTCTTCATTCAGTCTTTCATGAAAGCCCTTGAGACAACCGTCATCAAGGAGGCTTCCAGTCTCCCCCCACCACCCCGAGGAGCACAATCCCTTCTCTCAAGAAGGGAGAGGGGCCGCCGAACGGCTCCTGGAAGTGATGTTAATTGAGGCCGAATATAACAGACTTTCATAAAGCATACCCATGCTGTTCCCACTCGAAGGTTTGTTGCATAAATTATCCAGGATGTTCAGGTTCTAAGAAGTGACAGGAAGAGGAGCCTTCTGGTTCAATGCTAAAGAAAATAACTATCTAAAACTGTAATGTTATGAGGATTACAGTTGTCACAGAAAAGCTGCGCAGAACACAATGTGCAGGTTGAAAGCAGGCTGGGGGGGGAGGGTATGTAATGCATAAGAAAAAGATTTTATTAAAATACTGGAGGGATCAGCAAAGTTTTATAAATGGACCTAGGTCTACATAGGGGTGCTAATTTACACTTGTAATTGTGAAAATGCATGCATGTGCACAGAGGCTCTGCCTGTCTGTGCAGTTACTGCCACTTTGGAAGTCAGAAATCAGAGTACAAAGAGATATTTTCATCATAACTATGTTGACAAAAAGGGTGTATCTGACAGAGTAATTTCATGTAACCCAAATATAAACTGTATGACAGGAATGTATTCCTTCATGTTGACTCTGAATCTCCTGCAACCACAAACCATTGGTTCTGTGGAAAAGTGTGTTTGATTGCCTGTAACAACTGTTGAGGGGGCAAATTGTAACTTCCCCTGTTCTGAACTTTGATTGCTTCATGAGGATGTCAAAGATGTGGGTAGGTGTGAGTGCCTGTGGACTTCAGTGTATGCAATGTGAAAAAGAACTCTTCTTCATTGTGGAAGAATTAGGGGATGGAAATTCTAGAAAACCTTCATACTACAGTGAGATCTCTCTGCGAGACAGAAGATAAAAATTGACTGGTCTGTTGAAAAGGCCACAAAGCTGTTGTTTCCTGGGACAGATGGCAATTAAAAAAGTGAACACCTCCATGAATTGCTGCATTTCGGCCAAAGTCACAAACCAGTAAGAAAGTATATATGTCTTCTGTTGGAAAAGACCATCTTTTGCGTGATATTCCCCAGATTTATGCCTTCTGGAAATGGGCCTGTTTATGTTGGTATTCCTGCTAATCAGTGAAAAGGGGATTTCTCTTTCCTTTTAAACATGGTAATATTGACATATTCATAATTGGCACATTTATTTCACTAATAGGTCCCTAATATATGGTATTACATGTATCAGGGCCTGCGAAATTAAGTGCTACTAATGGGCGGCAACAAATATTGTGCCACCTACTAAAGTAGCAATATAAAACATGCCCCGAAGCCTGTCCCTGCAGACTAGATAGGTAGTTTTTAAACTGCCATTTCAACCTGGCAAAATGAACCTTTTACCAGGCTTAAACCTTGTTTTTAATACTTATGTCACACCTAAGGGCAAGGTGCATGATATTTAAAAAGTTAATATATATTTAATGTTTTACATGTCCTGGCAGTGACCCCCTCAACCCCAAATAATAATGTTTTACTGTAGCCAGGCTGCCCCTCCTTTAGGAAAATACTGGGTTACATTATAACAACTTATAATGCTTCACTTCAGTTTGGAATCTGCTAGAAAAATAATTCAAGGGCTCACTTTAACAGTAATTTTAAATCCAACTTAATGATTTATATTACTATTTTGTGAAGGTAGAGGAGCACAGTAGCACTGGTTGAGGTTCTGGACAAAGGATTTGCCTTCCACCCACATGCTGGTAGTGGATATAGACATGGACTCCATAGTCCTCTCCTCAGAACACACCTAGACCTATGAAAATCAGATAACGGACTGCCCTGCAGTCTGGAACCTGAAGAAAGACTGGACCTCCTTGCCTTCAACCCAGGACCTCAGAATTGACTCCACTGTTCAGTTGATTGACCTCTTGTTTGAGCTCAAGGGACACAACAAGCATCCAGAGGCCCTTCCCTGCAACTGCACTGCTGACCAGTACCCACTGGACCTTCCCTGGACCATTCTGCTGGCCTTTGTTGGATTGAGTCATAACCCCCAAGTGGTGCCACCCAGGTCCTGGGCCCTTGCATTAGTCTTAGAGTGTACTCCTCCTGCCTCAGCCTACTGCCTGGGACCTGGAAACTTTGTCTAAGTTTCTGCCTGGCTGACCAACAGAAGACAGGGACCTACCTGCAGGCAGTTCCTCAAAGGGCACATCAAGAGTGGACCTGTCTTTGCCTCAGCTCCTGCAATGTTCTTCTTCACAGCAGTATGTCCAGTTTTTCCTCAGCAAGAATGTTGTATTTCTGGACCTTTTATGACAGCACTATAATATGCATAGTTATCGCACGGCTGAGTTCCATTTGTGTTGTGATCTATTTGGAGTATTCATTTACTGGCCAGTGATGTCATTTTCTTACATATCTTTTATTTATGTTTCTGTGTCCCGTACACATGCCCAATGTTGGTTCAATGAATGCTCACATGCCCAATGTTGGTTCAATGTATAGGTTCTTGAAGTCTATTTCCATCTGTAGGATAATCCTATATCTCAAGATGGCCTTCTTCGTTTTGAGACTTACCATTGAATCTTTTAATGCAAACAGCAATTTGTTCTGTTGTTTCTTAGGTTTACTTTATCGTAGGGCTTATCTTGCCACCCTGTAAAAAAAGGAAAAACCGTGGACCATCTTTAAAAATGTGGAAATTATGACAGATGAATCAGTGAATGCTGTGTGACAGGAGATGTACTTTAGGAATAGCGTGTGTTGATTGTTACAGGGTTGAAGGGAGCTTTACTGCATGCGAGCAAAAGGATTTGCTATATTGAATATAAATCACAATTTATTATAGAGTGTGCACCTAAGACTGTTCATTCATCAATTTGCAGTTTGGGATATTATATTATTGAGACGCTGCACCACATCAGTATGCACAAGATGTGGTAGAAGTTTTAACATTATGCACTGAGTTAGTGCCACAAAAGTGATGCTAACCAGCACAAAATATTTTTGGGGGTATTTACTCAAAATTTGTTTAGCGCTGGAAAGTATCCCAAAAGAAGCGCAAATCAGCACAAAGCACCACTTTGTGTTACTTAGAGCCAAGGGGGTGTTACATGGGTGGTACATGGGCATTCCCATGCAACCACCCATGCCTTTAGAAGCAAAACCCTTTCCACAAAGGATTGTAAACAGTGTTTAGTGCCAAACGTTAACAGCACTTCAAAGAGGCGCTAAAAGAAGAAATGTTTTTATTTCTCCTTTCTTTTCCAACTTTGCCTGAGTGCTGCACTGTGCAACACCATACGAAGTCAGAAAAGCTTTTAAACTTGTCTAGGCATGGTATTTTGTACAGGAAGGGTGCCCTTCCTGTACAAAACCTATGCTGGACTCACGCACAGACCCTCACGTTATGGCACTAGGGAGAGTGGAGGAGAGAGCCATAGCTCTGTAAATATGGTGCTCTCCTGCTCCCTCCCTGCCTCGGCAGTACAGCCTGTTTCGCGGCTGTATTGTGTGTATTTTTTTTTTATCTGACCCGATGTCTTTTGAAGAAACTACTCTGTGCACAGATAATGCAGCTACCAGTCCGGCCTATTCCAATGACCAGGAACATAAAACATATGAAGGAGGTAAATGTAATGTCTCTTAGCGATGCAGCTTAAACCTTTAACATTTGGAATATTGGATAATTTATTGCAGATTATACATTACTACTCTAATATAATATCATAATGAAAAGCAGATACCACGTGGCTTTGAGGTTTGTCTCAAACACACTCTATAAATAAAATTAATCTTTCACAGACTGGTGTCAAGCAATAACTAACAAATACTTCTTGGATTTGATTATACTAATATTTGAAGAACTGGTATTAAAACATTGGAAGAGGAGATAGCAATAAGATACAATTATTCTAAACAACTAGAGGAGATCCATATTATACTTTTTTGGAAGTCTTTGATGTAAAGTCCGAGTGAAGCAGTGTTCAGTGGGACAAGATGCTCAGAGCACGGCAAAACAGATTTTTTGCACACTTTAGGTATGAACTGTATGGCCACGATTCAGTATCAGTGGTATAGCAGAGGTGCCCTGGGCCCCAGTGCTAGCAAGGAAAAGCACGTTTTCCTGGTTCTCCACAGGTCGAAAGTATGCCTAGATCTCAACATTTTCAATGATCTTTTGAGAGTGCCTCCTGGTTAAACCCCCAACTCCTCAGGGCAAGCTTCTAGGCACCAGTTTGCTCTGCAGCCAGGAGTCTAGTCCTCAAAGATCAGCTGCGCCTCATGGAATCAGTAGTCCTTCTGCAATGTGTGTCCCTGAAGCACAAAAAGAAACAGCAGGCCAACCACTTGACGTGTAGGGCCTGATTTACAAGCCCCTTGCACCACTGCAGTGTCACTTTTATTTTATGCAGCGGTGGCACAATCAGTGCGCCACACTGCTCCTTATCTACAAACTTACACATTGGGTCCAATACGTCAGTTTGTAGAGCCCTTAGTCACATTATACCTTCACCGAGTATAATGTATGGAGGGTAGGTGTTCCCATGCAAAAAACCACATAAAAGTGGCATAGTGAAATTTACAGCATTTCAATGCATCACTCTATGACTTGAATGCATCGAAATCCTTATGCCTTGTCAGACCATGCATAAGGATTGACACAGGGCTTTTATAATGGGACTCGCCTATGTGTTCTGACGCATTGCTGGAGTTGCATCAGTTTTACTACCAACTCCAACAATGCATCACTTTTGCACCAACAGATGCGTTCTGACGCATCTGTTAATCCTTGCGCTATGAAGCTCTGTATTATAAAGACAGCGCATCCATGGTGTCGCAAGTGCATTTGACGCAGGTGCAAGGAAACTGATGCATCAATGCCGATGCGTCAGTTTCTTGTAAATGAGGCCCTTAGAGAGCAGTTCCAGTTAAGTCCCTGGTGCCAGCAGGAAACAGGTGTCCTTGTGTTATTTGTATTCTTCCCGTAGGATTTAGGGGTTAGGAGTCAGGAGTCTTTTTCTAGCAAGGCTTTTGCCTTCTGATGGGTCTGCCACGGTCAAGGAATGTTCTGAGGATGTGGTGGTGGTGCCAGGTTTATCCTGTGTACTAGCCAGTGATTGGATAACGTCTACCTCCAAGCCCTAACTGGTGTCTTGAGCCCTCCCACCCCACCTCATTTGTAGTGCCTTCTCTTTTCTGTACCGTGAAATTACCCAGGAGCCCCTGTTTCATGATGACAAACTCAGCTACATATAGCCAGGCCTTCCTTCAGCTACACAGCTACACAGCTAGTCCTCTATTTAGCCCTCCTGGGCATCTCAAAGTCAAAAGATGAGTACTGAGGATGCCAATTTGGTCCTGTAAAGTCCTAGATGCAGATCCCAAGGATGTGTATTCCAGTTCTGGAGGTGTGATGAGTGGTAGACCCTGTTGTACTGTACTCGCTCAGGCATTCTTAAATACATTTTTTAAATGTATTTTTTAAGTTACTATTCTCTGTAAGTTATCAAAAACCGGACTGCTTTATTAAATCAGATTTGAGAAACTAAGCAGGAATTAGCTTTTAAACATGTTCCTCAGCTTTCCTCAGATTCATCTCCCATCTGAGCTTACTTTGGAAAGGGCTACAAGGCTTACACAATGAAATAGCTTGTGGCCTTCATTTCAATATGAGGATACACTAACTCCAATCTGTAGTGTGGCTTTTGTTTATATATTAGTTTATGTGGTATTTAAAATTGGGTTATTCTATTACTATCACGTTTGTCTGCATTGTGTCACTTCAGTGCATTTAAACAACAAACCAGCTAGAGCACAGTGGTACTTCTGGCAGACATAGATTTTTGTTCCGTATGTGCGTAAACAGCCCACATATGGCATTTAACTTTACTGCCACAGGTGCACTTTAGGCACTGTTTGCAATGGACTCATAACAAAGTTAAATAGGCCAAGTAGGGAGTTACAATCTATTGCACATGTTTTAAAGGATGTGGTTTAAGATGTATGTTATACTAGCAAGTTTAAGTTAGACATTATGGAAATGCGACAGTGTTGTCTCAGGCTGATATTTGGAAGGTGCCATACTTCACCATTCATCATTGACTCAACACTATCCAACTACTGTGATTGATAAACCAAACTAGCAGCTCAGGTAAAACATGAGGCAAATAGTTAGTCACCTGCAGACCCTGACCTTTATTCTGTTTGTCACACCAGGAACCTAAATGGGGTTGTTGTTCCAGGGCAAAGTTTTTATTTGTGCCCACTCATATGACAATGTTATGTAGGTTTGTGTAACCTACTGTACCAATATTGATATTTTGTGGTTGGACATTGGAAGGAGGTGAAGAGATGGGGAGAAAGGTCTTAAGGAGCATCACCTAACACAAAGGAATGTGCTGTTTGCTGTCATATGGTTATCTTACAAATGCAGCAGACATTCTATACATCCATTCATTCAATCAAAGTTTTATGGGAGTCTATTTGTATGCTGTAAATGTATGAGTGACTATGTTTGTGATATCATTCCCTGCGATCCCAGTGTGCATTAGTTAAACTTAGTATCTACATGTCACCAACATAAGCAACAACCAACTACGATGCATGAGGTTCCCTCTGGAAGTGACACATGGGTGCAAACAATGGCACCTAACACCTGAGGAAATTGAACAATGCCAGACAAGTCCCATGCCACACATTGTCTTTTATATAAAGGGAAACAATGGATCCTGTGGACTCGTAAAAAATGATTCAAGCAATATAATTTGCAAAATCGCAAGAAAAAGAGGGTAGAATAATGTCAGAGGGCAAGGAACCACCAACACATTTGTACAATTATGACTTGTTTTATAAACACAACAGACTTAATATATACATTGTTTAAATTTACAATAGAACAGATATTTGTGCACTGTGTCCCAAAGTGAAAAATGGAACCTAATCGTAAATGACAGGATGTATATTTGTATACAAGGTTTCCATACATTTTATAAGGCGACCATTCTTGTATAATTTCTTTGTAAACAGCAACTGTATATAATAATATGCGCTGGGCAATGGTTCGCTCTTTCAGCTTGTCGACGGCGTTTTGACCCTCTATCAGTACGGGGTCTCCTCAGGACTAGTGATGCAGGGACATCTATAATGAAATAATAAGAGCATAAGGCCCATGTAATAAAAAAGGGGGACATGGAGTGTGAATTACCTGGATTGCTTAATGCGCAGCCTTGCGAACTAGTGATGTGCCACAAGTGAGAAGTGAAAGGGTATTACTCTCAAGAGGACCCGTCCGGGTACTTCCGGGGGGAAATGGGAGAGAAGGAGAGTATGGTTAAGGAAAAGCGATGAGACAGGGCAGGATACGTGATGCACTTTGATTCAAAAGGTGCTCTTACCTCAGTGTGAGGAAAGGCTGTCAGTCAGGGGTACGGTTTGGCCGACCGGCTCTTTACATCAATTTGCTATAGCCATAGCGGCATGGTTAATACCTGGTAAGTTCTGGAAACAGTGACAATGCACTGTGTAGGTCTATGGATTTAATAAAAGGGGAAGTTGGTTTCTAGAGAAGGCGGTGAGCGTAAGGTATTGCGCTCTTCAGTTATAGTTATTCTTACATGGATGATATTCTGTGCGCGATGAATCAAAGCATCTGTATTCCCAAGCTGCGTGAGTCAGCTTCAAGGACGGTACAATGACAGTGATTGCTTTGGAAGGCTGCTCCTTTAGGAAGTGTTTCCCACCTTTCTGCATTGAGAACCGGCAGGCCTTGCTAGGGATAGTGGATAACACCGTTCAATCCGGTGCTCGGTATCCGTGAAGGATAGAAAGTAAAGAAAGACCTCCGTGTACTTGTGGCACAAGTGTAAATGCTGCACTGCTGTTAAATGCAAGTGATATTGTGAGGCATGCAATATTGTGAGGTATTAACTAAATTCTCATGCAAAGGGAACAGATAAAGGAATTTTGATCATGATCAAGGACAGTATCATAATTATAAGTCATCATTTACAACAATCATATTTTTGAGAGAACTTCATATTACATTACATATGATTTGGTATAAGTAAACCATTTGTCAGGAATAGTGTGAGAGATAAAATTAAACAGTCAACATTAAAATACTTCATATTTCATACCAAAATGGCATTTCACCTTTGGTCTTGGATTGGTAGACGAATACTCAATATTACATTCTTATTGGAGGGTGGTGACATACCCCCTCCATTCCTCAGCAGAGTTAAGACCATCATCTATTGAGTTGACCCTGTCAATCCAACGACACTCATTGCATTGTAGTATGTGTGTAATGTCACCTCCCCTCTCTGGTAGAGTAGTAACATCAGTTACTTGCCATCTTAGTTCGTCTGCAGTGTGATTTTTCTCATTGTAGTGCGACACCAGAGGGGCATTGGGAACCGATCTACGTATGCGACTACGGTGTTGACTAATACGTGCTTTGACCGGTTGTTGCGCTTGTCCAATGTATGGGAGTCCGCACGGACACCAAATACAGTACACTACATTTCGTGTGTTACAGTTGGAAAAGGTTAATAGATCATGCTTCACATTGCCATGTTCAAATGTGGCAGTGTTAAACGTGAGATCACAGGAGACACAATTGCCGCATTTGTGATGCCCTTTGATTTTGGGAAGGCCCCAAGCGCTGATAAGTGTATTGGTATTGTTAATCTTGATATCTGTGGCAGATCTGACAAGTTGATCTTCGATATTTTTTCTTCTCTTGTATGCAAATAGTGGCGTCTCTATTGTGGGGTCAACACTTTGGATTATGTTCCAATTTTTTGTTCCAATTTTTTGTGACCGTTGTTTCCCTTTATATAACCATTATCCTGGTTCTGTGAGTGAGTAGGGTTCCCCTGTCCTTTCTCTTTTGACACATTGTCTTTTAGTCACTGACTATGGAATGACAAGAAACTGGTGCACTCAGTTGGTGAAGCATAACAGTAACTGTTGTAAACATCGTGTTTGGCTTGCTTATGAAATACGTACAGTTTCCCCCAATGACCCTCTGGAAAAACCCAATGGCTAACATGTGGACTGAAGCCAGTGTTTTGTCGTGTGCAGTGTTGGCTTTGAAGTGGGCTCTAGGTGAAATGAGGGCCTGCTCCCAGTCTGCAAACATGTCAAGAATCATATCTGATTAGAAGCAATATCTAACAATGGCTATCTACCTCAACATTCCGAAGATGTTGATCTACTTCCTGTAAATCCTTTCTCACCTTCTCTAATAATTGTACCTAAACATAAGGGGTAACACACCAAAATATTCAATATGATGTGATGAGTTCCATCTTTTGACAGTTGTGGTGGAATCCTGACTGTTCACACACCCCCCAGCAGCAGCAGTTAAGTTGAATGGGAATGATTCAGTGTTGCAATATGTATTCTCTAATAATAGTATCTATATCTTGGGGTATTTTATTTAAAAATTCAAAATTTTAAATTGTTAAAAATACTTTTTTAATAATAAAAAATATTTCCCTCTATTTTCCTACATGGGGCTAGTGTTATTTCTTGCCTCCTTTGATTTCTTTGCAGTTGCGGTGATTGGTGTGAGGATGTGGTGTGGGGCTTACTCCAAGACTTTACTGGAATTCTTTTGAGTCTGTTTTGTCATTAGTACTACTGGAGTAGATTAGACTTGGAATTAGCTATGGTTAATAGCAAGTGGACTGCTTTTGTGTGTATATGTTGGTATTTTTGGTATGTGCATGTGCCTTCCTAATCCCCTCTTAGACTTTGACTCAGCTGCACCCAATTTAGTTGTAGATATTCCCCATTTTTGTTTCATTCACCCAGGGTCCTCCCACATTAACAACTAAAACATATACCTCTGTTCAGGGAGTTGTGCCAAATAATTCTACAACATAGGGTAATTGTAGGCAGAGATCTTTGCTCGTAGGTTAGTAAATAGCATCAGTAAGTGCTTAAAGTAGTACAACTTCATGTACTCTAAAATCCTTACATGAATAAGTGCCAGAGAATTTACGAATGCTAATGACAACACACAATGTTTGTTTGCCATTGTAAAAATAAAAACAGTGGTATAACTGTCACAGGAAGGTATGAGAGCAGAACAATGTTAACATATAATTCACATTAATGGAGGAGACATATATATTCAGTAACATTGGATTCATGAGCATGAATGGATCCGTGTTTGCATTTGTAGATGGGCCGACTTGATGGGTGAGTAGATGGCATTAAGGAAAAATGTTGCAGGTAGATGAGATGCCTGTTGCCTGTATTTATGCCAATTAATGAATTGGTCAAGGAGTGGAGTTTTAAATTTAGCAATTGAAGAGTCAAGTCTTTATTTCTAAAAGTAAGGACTTCCACTTATAAGCTCCTTCATTTTTTTTTTTTTTTTAAAACAGCCTCCTGTACAAAATAAGCGAAATGTGGATGCCTTGATTAGACCTGTATTTTTTTAAATATATATATTTTTCTCAGAGAGTTCATCAAAAGAATGATACATATACAGGCTTGTCGAGATTAACAAAATATATAACATTATAAAAAGACATTAGATAAAAAACTGCAAAATTGATATGTTCTTTATGAATTGTTAAATTATATTACCAATTAATCAATCAATAAAATAAACTAATTCACATTCCCGAAAGAGTCTTCAGTTTTTTTTTCTAAGACTCCTTTGTGCCCCCCCGCCCTCATGCTTCCAAGAAATTCTCATAGGGATTTGAACTTGGCATAAGAACCGGATTTTATGGCAAATCTTCTTTCTACTTCTTGAACTCTGCTCATTTTATTTAGCCTTTGCTGAAAAGTTGGGGTATTTTCACTTCGCCAGTTCTGTAATATTAATGATCTAGCAACTAAAGCAGTGAAAAATGAACCTTTCTCCTTTAATGAACTAGACATAGTGTTTGATGAGTATCCTAGAATTGGAATATGCTTATCTATAGCTGTGTCCCTTCCTAGATTATGCTTACAGTATTTCTCAATATCTTCCCAAAATTGTTTGATCTTTGGGTTATCCCATACAATATGAAACCAACTACCTCCACCTCTCATTGTGCATCGGTAGCACATATCTTGTATCTGGGGATTTGTACTGTGTCAAAATGCTGGGGTCGTATATAATAGCCATTTGGTGTAGAATTGAAGTTTTCTAAAATTGGCGCCTCTTTATAGTCTGACGTTAAACTTGTTGATCTAATTCCAGGCCCCCATTGATAACTGAAGGCCCTCTTTAGTTTTCTATTTAATCTGAGCCCTTTCAAATTGTTTACTATTGGTATCTTCTCTAAGAATGGATATCCAACCGCTAATAGATCTACATGTAGTCGATTCAAGCAACACCTCAGTGAGTTCTAGTTTTGAGAAGAATGAGGTGGGATCTATATTTATTAGAAAATTTACAATCTGAAGGAACGACAATTGAAGTATGTCTTTGTAGCACCTGAGGCCACATTAAATCTCATTCCAGTTTTTCAAAGCATGAGCATTGATTAAATCAACCACCATGGAATAAACATTCCTTTCCTATTTAGTTGCGATATTTAGTTGAACCAAATGCTGTGCCCCTATATATATATCTGATAAGCGTGTAGATCCATTTATAAGAGGTATATTATAATGTTTAAACATTGCCACATGTTAGAGGGGTGGGTTGGTTGTACGGGTTTGGGGGGCTTCTCAATTCTCTTCTTTTTATGATATGCATTTTAAGTATTGTAAACGTGTATTTTTATCCATTATTCCCCCCCATTTTAACTTTGAGCATGCTTTGCTGCCACACACTTTATCTCACACTCCATACATGGCACAATATTCAGATATGGATACATCAGTAAGCCCATTTGAAGTTAATTACACTAATATCACCGTATCACAAGTATGATGTTATTGTTTCTGAATAACCTAAATGATATCTCTTTTAATATGTAGGGCATTAACCATTCAATCAATAGATAGAACATTTCTCAAATTCCTCAACAAACTAAAAGAGTGCAAAACAAGAATAAAAGAAGATGTATCTCTTGAAAATAAATGGATACTTGAGATAATCTTCTACCCCTCTAAACATAAAACTGAGTCATTACTTTATTTGCCTAAATTTCAAAAATCAATCTGATAAACAGTATGTGAAAGGACAAGGGGAGATGGGTCATCTCTAAACTAAATAAAAAGAACACCATTTTTTACATAGTAAGCATCTATGCACCATATAGAGATGAACCCTACCTGACACCGAAAAACGAATCCAATCCTGAGGATCCTCTGCTTATCAAAGGAGGGGACTTTAACTTACTTATGGACAGTACCCTTGATAGAAACTCCACTTTCAAACACCTACCCACCCCACAAGGCCCACAAGGCCCACAAAGCAATGAAAAATATTTGTAACAAATCTACCCCGCAAGTCACCTGAAGACTCCAACATCTAGACACAATAGATTAAATCTTTTACTTAGCACCCTATAAGTCTTACTCAAAAATAGACTACATTCTGATCACAGGCAACTTTGTACACAAAATAAATCAGACAACAATTGAACCCAGACTAATCTCAGACTTTGTGTATTACTTTATCTCTATTACTAACCATTTGAAGAGCCAACAATAAACTATGGAGACTAACTGATGAAACACTATCTCTCTCAAAAAATATAAAAACAATCAGTGCAGCCATTGAAAATTATCTTAAGAATAGTTTAAATACATAGTTTTCACCCTTTCAGATGGAAAGCTCTTAAATCTACTATTAGAACAGAACTGGTTAGTAAAAAGCCCCAAATGAATAACAGCATAAATGACAATCTTCAAAAACTAGAGAAGAAATCAGAGTTTAAAATGTTACATATTACATCTAATAAAAATTCATTATTAAATACAATTGTCAACAAAAATACAAATATAATAAAATACAAAGTTCAAGAACATGAGTTTGGGTTAACAGAAACAAGTTTCCAGCTCTGTGAAACAAATAAAGCTGGTAAAACGTGCTTAATATTGAAAATTTAAGCAACATAGATCTCAGCTGTTAATGACACCACTGGCACTTCTTGAACTAACCAAAGCAACATAGATTTAAGTAGTTCTATGAAGTTCTCTACTCCCCTAATGGAATGTTAATGTAGATGAGTGCAAACAATATCTCCCAAACCTCAACCTTCACCTGTTGATGGAGGGAGATAGATCAACAATCAATTACCCAATCTCACTGGAAGAGTTAACAGAGGTGATCAAAAACCTAAAAACAGGTAAAGTACCCAGCCAATTGGTTTCTTAGTTCAATTTTACAAATGCTTTGGGCCCCCATTGTTCAAATCCTTGCACAATGTATTTGAACAATTTGCAAATTCTGGAGTGGTTGGTGGTACCCTGGCAGCAACAGGTATACCAAAATAAGGTAAATATTTAATGTTTGCCAAAAATTACAGGCCAATATATTTAATAAATATTGATTACAATATCCATGCAAACATTTTAACTTATAGCTTAGATCAAATAATCCTGTGTTTAATAAATTGTTCACAGATGAGATTGTTAAAGAATCACCACTCTAGTGATAATACTAAACTCCTAAGCCAAGAAATAGACAAAGCCCACAACATTCGTTCCCCAACAGTAGACATCAAACTTGACTCCAAAAAAGCTTTTGATAAAGTTGCCAGCCTTATTTCGAAGTGATCATTCTAAAATGTGAGTTTGGTGATGTCACTACACACAGAAACCAAACCAGAGTAAGAATAGGAGGAACCATTTTAAACGTTTTCAATCTATATCACAGTACAAGACAAGGTTGTCTTCTATCCCCAGATTTATTTCTCCTAGCCCTGGAACCTTTACTTTACAGCATCAGAGTAAATTACAAAGACATCCAATATTAAATTCAATGATGTGACAATTAAATTAACTGCCTACGCAGATGATATCTTGAATATTATGATAGACACAGCCCCTTCCTTCCAGATTTTAATGGAAACTGTAGATTCATTCCTTCTAACTGGATACACCCTTATCAGGATGAATCCAAAGTCAAATCTTGCAACTGCTTAGGAAATAAAGAAGTATTAGGTAACTTTAGCCTAGTTTGGTAATCCAAATAGCTAACGTATTTGGGACTTGGTTTTGCGGTTGCCATTCTAGATACCTTTGAGCATAATAAAACAACTACTCTTAAAAAACATCTCAAAACTTTTAGAAACTGGTCAGCAAAATTATCATCTTGGCGGGGGAGGATTGTTCTATTAAAATGTTGCTGACCCCAATGGTCAACTATCTGATAAGTATGATCCCACTATTTCTTTCTGATGATGTTTTAACATAAATTAGACACCATCCTAAACTAATTTCTATAGCGAAACAAGCATCCAAGGATATCATTAAAGAAGTTAAAACTGCCCTCAGTCTTGGCAGGGGGTCGAACAAACTTTAAATATTACCCAACAGCATTTTTATTTAATCAAGGGTCCAAATGGCTCCAAAAAAAAAACTCTTACTGCCCCATATGGATGTTGCTTGAACATGTATTCCTAAAGGTTTTCAATGCTATCTCTATTCTATCTATGGACAAAATGATACTGCCACAGTCAAAATATATCCTGTATAATACTAAGAAAGCCATTTTAATAATATAAACTTCTTGCTAGAAATCAAACTATGGAACTCAAATTTAGCATAACTATGCTATGGTGCAATAAAAAATATCAAAGTAGAGGGTAACTTCCTGGATTGGTGGGACTGGATCTCTCGGGGTGTTCTCTTTGTCAAACATCTTGGATCTTGCAAAAATCCACTGACATTCACCATCCTACAAGAAGATTTTCACTTACAAACTCTGTATATTTGTAACTTCATTCAACAAAAATCATGCCTGAATAAACTTTCATATTTAGACAGAAACCCCTCAATCTTACAATTTTTTGACAATTTTAACGGAGAGAGTCATATCGTGTTTTTATCGTACCCTCTGCTTAACACAAAAAAATTCAAATCCCGATAAACCATTTGGCACTTTCCCTTTAGATATAAAATTACTTCCTTCCTAGCGAAATTTACGTTATTAGACAGAAGCTTCTGGAAACCCCAATGGTTACATAAATTAAAATTACAAGACAGCTTATCCTGTTGAAACTGTAGATCAAATATGGGTACTTCTACACACGTACTGTTCTATTAACCCTCACGTAAAACATTTTGGACAGAGATTTTTGACTTCATAAAACTACTCTAATATACCATTGAAGAATTTACATATCTCATTACTGGCCTTTAGACCCTAAACCAAAACAAGATGCATACAAGCACGTTTTGGGACAAATTATTTCTTTAGCATGTATGCCCTTTCTCAATAATGTAAAGATACCTCCAAGGTCTTGTACTTTGCCTGGAGGAAAGGCTTACGTTTGTTAGAGGTACAGATAATGTCTCTATAAAATACTCCCCTTGAACATCCCTGAAGAGAACTATTTGGAACAAATTAGATACTTATAAATCAAATGTGAAACCACCCTGAATTATTAGATATTCAGTTCTCTTTGACCCTTCTGACAACTACACCTAATGACTTTCCCTAGTATGTATACCCTAATGTGCTTTTAGAACAATATTATGTTCTAAACACATTTTATCTATATACCCACTGTTCTGTTGAATATCTTCATGTAACTTGGTATGGTAGTTCTCTATGGCTTAGTATCCTACCCAAATTCTTCCTTTCCCTGAGTGTGGACCATGCACCCGGCTACTGCTTGATGACAATTATCATTTGTATTTGCTCTCACATTAGCCCAGTGGTTCCCAAACTTTTTGACCCATGGCTCCCTTGACCTAATTGGCAGTTGGCCGTGGCTCCCCACCATTTTTTTACCGGCGCATCGGGGTGCCGCGGCGCACAGTTTGGGAACCACTGGTCTACATGAAGAATCAAGCCTAGACGTGATGAAGGATTCAGAGAGTAGCCATCACCATCATAAAACTTTATTTGCAATCACAAAGATCTTATAAAGTACATCTCAATTGCTAGAGAAAGGCTCAAGGAGCTCTGTGGCGTTACAAGAAGTTTACATGGGGTGGGCTCTGATGAACCCAAGATGGCTCACCAGATCCCATCTACCCAGTGTTTTAAGTGTGCTGGGTCCTGCCGGTGCAGTTCTAAAAGGCAGGTGCCAGGATAATAGGTAAGTTTTACAGACACATCAGAGGAGGTCGCGCAGTAGTATATAAGTAAGCCCAGCCATATCCAAACATATTCAACCATTTGCATACCTATCCATCATGTATCCTTCCATCTATCATTTCACTCATCCATCCCTTCATCCATCCTTTCACTCATCCATCCATTATCCATCCATCCACCCTTTCACAATATCCATCTGTACACTCACCCATCCACTCTTCTACTCATCCATCCATTCACTCATCCATCCAGCCATTTACCCTTTCACCCATCCAGCCATCCTTTCACTTACTCATCCATCCACCCAGTCACTCATCCTTCAACCCATCCACCCTTTCAGTCATCCATCCATCCTCCCTTTCTCTCTCCATCGACCCTTTCACTTAGCCATCCTTCCATCCATCCACCCACACATCCATCTACTCATTAATCCACCCATTGACCTGATCACTCATCCATCCATTCTCTCATTCATTTATCCTTTCACTCCTTCACTCATCTATTCATCCTTTTGTCCACCTACCCTCCCTTTCACTCACTCACCCATCCTTACATCCACACTTTCACTCATCCATCCATTCACCCTTGCACTTATCAATTCATCAATCCATCCATAATTTCACTCATCCATCCTCCCACTTACTCACTCATCATCCACCTTTTCACTCATCCATCCTTTCACTCATCCATCCACCCTTTTACCCATGCAGCAACCCTTCGACCGATTCATCCAGCTGTTTACCTTTTCTCTCATCCATCCTTCCACTCACTCATCAATCCTTCCACTCACTCACCAATCCATCCAGCCTCTCTCATTATCATCTATTCAATCTTTCATTCATCCATTCACCCTTTCACTAATTCATCCAGCCATCCACCCAACCCTTCACTTACTCACTCGCTCACCTTTTCATATTAATTTTGAGCTGAGCCTTTTTGAGAAGAGGCCCATCAAGAACTTCACCCTCGCTGCAGGATCCATTCCAGGACTGGGATAGAAACCACCCAGGGCGGAGACAGGATCCACCATAGGGGGGGGGGACAGGAGCCATCACAGGTTTTGGGGGGGCAGGAGCCACCACATGGGGGGACAGGAGCCATCACTGGGGGGGGGCAGGAGCCATCACATGAGGGGGAACAGGATCCGCCAGAGTGGGCACAGGGGTGGGCAGGCAGAATTCTAGTATCATCTTGGTCTCTTCCAGGGTGGGGTAGGGCTCCTCACCCCCTCCTGGACAAGACAACGATACGACAGGCTCTCTTTCTAAAATGTTAGTTTTGCCATTCCCCACTGTGATATACAGTACTTAAAGGAGATACTCCAAGAGAACTGATTTAACTGATTGTCCTCCATACTTTGTTAATCAGTGTGGGTGCGATTGTGCCATGTCTTTATTTTATTACATTATAGACTGCATGTTTGAAGAACCGAGGTTTGCTTACAATTTAGTGACAGTAATTAAGCTCTGTGCAGAGAACCACGTGCTGCCTCGGTGTAATCAGGGCCGGTTCTACGATTTTTGGGGCCCTGGGCAGAAAGGGAATGTGTGAGGCCCCTCTAAATTGCAGAGACATGGCACATTCAGGGCTGTTTGCATCTGAATAGATGCCCCTGCGACTGAAGCTGCAGCCCCTCCCTCTCAGTCACCTTCAAGCACCTCTTACCAGCTCATCAAGGGCTGAAGGTGTGAGGGTTGCCATCCCGCTGTGCCTCTCCAATGCTGCTGGGTATCTGAGCTTTGGTACTGCATCGGAGTCTGTTACAATGAGTGTTGCGCTGCGGCTGCAATCTCCCACATCCTGTGCTGCGTCCCTGGCTTCTCATCACGGCGCACCGGGGTGCCGTGGCCCACACTTTGGGAACCACTGCTTTAGCCTGTTATTTCTATATTATACTCTCTTTTCTATGGTTTGTATTTTTTTCTGAAATTAAATATTTTGAGAAAGAAAATGTATTCTTCTAAATGGATTAATCAACTTGATGATTGCGATTCAGTCTGAAAATTCATGGGAAAGTGTTCATCAGGAATGCTTGCTGCTACGTTGCTAATAATATAAAGTATAAAATGAAGCAGTTGTACAAGAACTATTTAGACTGTGTTGTCAGGCTTTGATTTTAAATCAGAGGGAGCATTTCTGAATAAATTATGGATTGTAAAAAAATATATAAAGGCTCAGAAAGCTATACTTAATTATCCAGCATTATAGCACTTTCACTCTGGATTCTGGAGTAGCATGGTACTAGCTGAAAAGGACTTCAGTGCATTCTCTGAATTATTAAGCGCTATGTAAATGAAATGGTGTTAGACCTAGCATCTTTTGGCGTGTTTTCCCAGACTCTTTGCTTTCTGACCTCCTAGTTTTGACTCTATTTTTGCTGGTTTAGTGTCTCTGCACATGTTCTCACTGCTGATCAGTGTTGAAGTGCAAGTGCTCCTACTGTAAATTGTGTTTATGGATTATGTTTCCATAATTGGCTTATTTGATTTGCCTTTAAGCACCTAGTACAGAGCACTGTGTGTGCCCAGGGCATGTAAATCAAATGCTGCTAGTGGGCCTGCCGCACTGGTTGTGTCACCCACACAAGCAGCCCTTCAAAGAGTTCTCAGACCTGCCACTGCAGTGTATGTGCACAGTTGTGACTGCCATGTCGACTTGGCAAGTGCACCCACTTGCCAGGCCCCAAATCTTCCCTTTTCTTATATGTAAGACACTGCTCAGGTAAGCCCAGTGTATCCCCATGAGCAGGGTGCAGTGTATGTGAAAGGTAGGATATGTACTGGTGTGTGTGACATGTCCTGATAGTGAAATACAGTGTATTTAATTTTTCACTATTGAAAGGCTATCTGCCTCATAGAATAGAATGGGAGATACTTTGTAACATCGTACAAGTATAAGTTCACATTGGAACAAAATAGAGGAATGGAGTTTGGGCTCTCTGAGCTCAGAATTTAATAACACATATTTTAGTAAAGATGCTTTTGAAATTGTAGGTTTGAAAATGCTACTTTTAGAAACTGGGCAGTTTCTTGTTTAACCATCCTGTGTGCCTCTGCTGGGTTGTGGATTGACTGTCTGGGTTTGGAGTGACAGGGGCTGCATATGTCCATTCACTGTAGACAGCCACTGGTGAGGTTGAGGTGTGTCTTGCCTTTCCTGGATGAGTCAGGGCTGGGCTGAATAGACCTGGGCTGTATTTAGAGCAGTGGTAGGAGATTTCCTTGCACATGAATAGGCCTGGTCTGCTTTACACAATGCTGTCTCCACCTCCTGCCAGAAAGCTGGGCCACAGAGGACAGAACTGGTTTATACTAAGCACAGAGACTCTCTTCCACAAGAGAAAAAGGGTAATGCGGTCCAGGACCCAGGACTATAGAACTCTTTTGGATCAAGGAACTTGCCAAGAAGAAGCTGGAGTAGCTGCGAGGAGGTACTACCATTTTGCTGCATGCTTTGCTGTGTTGGCCTGCAGTGGCTGCTACTGTCTTGGGCAGAGAAAGGACTGGACTGAACTTTCTGCAACTTCTTTATTTGAGTTTCTCCAAGGGCTTGAGTCAGAACTTGCCCCTGTTCAAGAAGTCTCAGGAACAGCAAATACTTCAAGTTCATCTGCTATCAGCACTAGGAACTAAGTGTTTTGTGCTGCACCAGAAGAAAAATGAAACCTGGCACTGTCAAGGATGCCACGGCTGGCTCTGTGTCCTGAAGGCACCACAGCGGGCTCTGCCATACTTCGCACTGCAACCCTGGTCTCACCGACAATGATGCCCGATGCCACAACCGAGCCTCTGCTTGCACTACAACCTGTGGGCACCGCGCTTCGCACCGCCTTGCTTCACCCCGCCACCCTGGTATCCCCGATGATGACACTCCATGCCTAGGAAGAAGGGTCCCTACATGGATAGGGTAACAACCTGTCAACTAGAGACCACCATTTCTAACAAATGGCAATAAAATACAATGGGCCCGATTCACAAAAGTAATCTGAGCCAAAATTCTAACTTTACAACTTTCGGTATTCACAAAAGGCATTTAGAAGTAGTAAAGTTAGGATTCCTAACTTAACTACTCCTAAATGCATTTTGTGAATACAGAAAGTCGTAAAGTTAGGATTTTTCTCAGTTTAGGAGTAGTAAAATTAGGAATCTTAACTTTACTACTCCTAAATTGCCTTTGTGAATACCGAAAGTCGTAAAGTTAGGATTTTGTCTCAAATTACTTTTATGAATCGGGCCCAATACTTTTAAATACACACTTAGTACTGTATAATACTTGGAAAGGAGCATTGACTAGAGTTAAATGAATAATGTCTCAAAGGGAAAGAAAGAAAACCTTCTGTAAAATGAAAGACAATTTCATATTGAAACCCCTCAAAATGGTTGCATATGTAAATAACCACACCACTGAACCTCCTTCTGGAGTATTATTGAACTAATCTCTACATTGGCCTCGATTGCAACAACGAGGCTAATTCCATTTCAGTTGCAATCTATTTACACAGAATTCTTACTTGACCAGCATTTACCCATGCAGTAATTGTGTTTCTGCTTTTTTTCATGTGCAAATTGTGTCACATGTGCTATCTAGCCACACGTCGGGGGCAGGTGAAAACTGATAAGGCACTTATTGACTAATAGTGCACAATTTCACTTTTTGCACTGCAGTAAGTGTACCTACTGAGCCAGTTGGAATGTATAATCCCAGCCTCATAAGTAGATTTCCTCACATCTAAAATTACACCATGCATGTGAATTATTAACTTTTTGAGTGTGAATTGAAATTTTGTGAATGTATATTGTGAATTTAGAATTCTAAAACAAGACATTTGCCACTTAAATTAGATAGTGGCTTTTAGAGTCAGGCTCATTGTGATATGTTGCTAAGACTAAAAACACACTTGCTGCAACAATGCTTTCGTCGCTTTGTGATTCATGGCTGCACTCCATAATTATGCACTTAACTGCATAGTTTTAAGGAAGGGCCATATTATCAAGAACGGTGCAAATATTATCGCTGCTTTAGCGGCAGGAAACTGCCACTAAAGCGGCGATAATGGGCTTGATAATATGCCCTAGAGAATTCCAATAGAAGCCCAGGTTTGATCTCCTTGACAACAGAACCTGGGTTTCTATTGAAATTCTCTAGGGCATATTACCAAGCCCCTTATCGCCGCTTTAGCGGCAGGAAACTGCTGCTAACGCGGCGATAATGTTTGCGCCGTTCTTGATAATAGGGCCCTAAATCTTAAAAATCCTCACATGGGGGCATATTATCAAGCACGGCGTTAACGTATTATTGATAATATGCCGCAGAGAATTCCCATAGAAGCCCTTCTATGGGAATTCTCTGCAGCATATTATCAAGCCCATTATCGCCGCTTTAGCGATAATGTTAACCCCGTTTCTTGATAATATGCCCCATGATTATTTAATCATTATAATTGAGATGTGGACACTTTTGCTTCCATTCTCTAGGAAAGGAGGCGAAAAGCCTGAAATAGCCTAAAAGATGTAAACAATTTACTACCAAAGGAGCACATGTTTAGTTCACAGCACTAACCTGAGTACAATAATCTAATTTATCTCGGTGGTTTCGCGATTGCCTTAATTGTATTCATAAAAATAGATTGTTCACTCCGTTAGCAGATCTAGCATACAAGACTCAAGTCAGAATTCGGAATTTCTCTTCTGCATTTGCAGCTGCTTCCAATAATGAACTTGGACTAGGCCACGGAAAATGTTAGCAATGCCGATAGATTTACGTGGACGCTTGGGAAATGGTCATAAAGCCAGAACTCTCTTTAAACTGCTGTATTGTTCCTAATGAGCGCGCATTGCGTTCTGTTTAAAGTATACCATCATTTAAATATCTGATACTGTGAGGACAGACGACGTCCGCTCATGCCGATGGTTTGCCACTCTCCCACACTGAGGCCTCGCTCGCTACATCCTTCGTTCGCAGGCTTATATGGAGACAGACATGCTAAAATGAGCCATTAGGGATCAAGTTTACAAATCTCGATTTAACACTTCAGCTCACCGTAAATTAGCCCGAAAAAGTGTGCTGTATTTAAATTGGGACTGGCTTTTCTGTGCTAACTGTGACTGAAGCTGTACTATCTAATTGCTGAAAAAGATATTGCTTTTTCAATAGTTAGTGCATATCACTTTCCCCTATCTGTTTTTTATATTTCACAATTGCTTATTTTAATAATGGTTGTGGCACTGAATTGACTACCCAGATGATTAAAAGCAATAAGAAGTCCTGTTTCCCGATTAAGACCAGGCTGTCAACTGGTCAGTGTCTGGGGAAGATATTTTCTTCATCCCTGCTCCGCAAACTCCAGACCATCCACAACACCGGGCCAGACTCGTCCTCGGGATCCCACGACATAAACACATCACCCAGCACATGCGAGACCTCCACTGGCTCCCCGTCGAGAAAAGAGTTACCTTCAAGCTACTCACTCATGCCTAAAAATCCCTCCACAACACCGGAACCCAACACCTCAACAAAAGAGTCTCCTTCCACGTATTTAACCGAGACCTCCGCTCCGCCGACCTCGCCCTCGCTGACACCCCGTGCATCCACAAAGCCAGAGCGGAGGGAACAGCCTTCTCGTACATCGTGGCAAAGACCTGGAACGAGCTCCCGATCAACATCCGACACTCCCCACTCTGCACATCTCCAGGAAGAGCCTCAAAACCTGGCTCTTCGGCTTACCCGGAGCTGCAAACACCCCCACACGCCTTGAGAACCTCACCGGTGAGTAGTGTGCTTCACAAATCCCTGATTGATTGATTGATTGATTGATCATGCCCTAACTCAGTTTAGACAATGCTGTCTTAAAAAGAGTTTCACAGCTATACTCTACGCCATCGCATGCGTTCGTGATAAGGCCCATGGAAACTAAACAGGAGTATCAGACGTCCAATCCCTGAAGCACTTCTAAGCAACCAGTAAACATACTTAAGGAGGGGGTCCCAACCGACAGAACCATTGTTGAGCAACCAATGAATATACTCTGCCACTGGAATAATGAAATGCGGTGCCTGCAGCATTTTAAACAAAGTTAGTGGATTTGCCACATAGCCTTTTATCTGCTGCATAATCCGCAGATTTTAGCAACAAAATGTGTTTCTAGTGCAAACAGAGATCAAAAGTTACTAAAAACATGGCATGTTTTCCTGTGCACTGAGCAGCCCTTTGCAAACGTCGACTTGTCATCTTTCAGTTGTTTATTGCTGTATTTGAGTGTTAAATTGGCACTAATAATGTGGAATCGATTTCCAGACAGTGTTTCCATGTGTAAAAATGTCAAAACAATGAAGCAATACTATCACATAATATGGCACATTATGGCTCATAATTTGCCTTTTCTTGCTGATGATTTATTCAATGCTTGCTGAATAATTTGATCCGCTTCTGCCGCGTAATTCTAGTGGCCCTGAAATACTGCATGGAGCCTACTAAGCGGAAAGTCCAACACCTGGAAGGGCTGCTGAGATGCAGACAGGACATATACGAACATGTCTCTCCTCTGCGGTGTCTTTTATCAATCAATGAGAAGCTTGCACAGCCTCTGTCCATACTGTCCATGCTCTGTATTTAATGGAGGCTCCCACTGCTTAATGTATCAGCCTTTCCCTGGGGTACTTGACCGGTCATCAAGCAATTGACAAAAGCACTCATAAAACCCCTCACAACCGATAGTGCTTGCAGTTTGTCATAAAGTCGTATGCAGTACAGCTAGTCATGATACATGTAGGGAATGCTACATCGGCTTCATATCAAAAAATCGAATTGTGATAAAATGACCTGTGATTTTGCTTAACTATTTTGCACCTTGCAGGAGTATGAAATACACTTTAACCTCATCTGATGACCACCATCCTAGACACCTTTAAACTGTTAGCACTTTATATTTAGCGGCACATCATTTGGTGGACAGTATGCAGATCCAAATCTGATGTCTAGCACAATAGGTACTTTATTGCTGTTTATATATTATATTAAGCTGCACTCCGGCTGGGGATGGCATCTAGAGTCAAGTTGTAAAGAAGTATTTTATGGGCCTGGGTGCCCTCAAAAGTCCTGAATGCGAGGAAATACTAGTGCTGTACAATTTATTTTTAATTAGTCGAGTTAGGCTGTAAAATATCTTTTCCTCCCTGTACTCCACCTTAAAGTAGTTGACTGTGTGGTGATTTACATCAGGTCCTCAATTTGTGTATTTATTACTTTCTTCTGTCTTACTGGCTGAATGAGCTATTTTAATTGATGTATTTTATCGAAGGAATGTTTTCATTTTATTTCTATTATCTTATTGTGAACTTTATGATTGTAATTTCCCTGAAGTTAAGTATGACTTGTTTTTACATAGATCCTGTTATGAAGGATTACTTTTATTGGATAAAAAATGTTTGTAAGGCTTTTTAAGCTGATACAATAAATGTAATGATTGATAAGGCGCATGGAAACTACACAGGAGTTAAGCAATCAGTGCACATACTTTACAGAGAGGGGGCCCCAACCACTAGAACCATTGTTTTGCAACCAGTGAATATATCCACGATCACTGGAATTATGCAATTCGGCGGCTGCAACTTTTTTCTCATAACCATAGATTTGCCATATTTGCCACACAATCTATCATCTGCTGCATAATCTGCAGATTGTAACCAAAATATTTATGTTTCTAGAGCAAACAGATCTAAAGTTACTGTGCACTTAACGACTCTTTCCAAAAAGGTTGACTGGTCATCTTTCTGTTGCTTCTTGCTGTATTTGGGTGTTAAATTGGTACTTGTAATGTGGAATCAATTCCCAATCAGTGTTACCATGTGTAAAAATGACGAAATAATGAAGTAGTACAATCCCAAAATAAGCTGTATTATGCCTCAGAATTTACCTTTTCTTGCTACACGATTTAGTCAACGCTGCTGAATAATTTGGTCCTCTTCTGCCGCATAATTCTAGTGGCCCTTAATATGTTACATGGAGCCCACTAAGTGGCCTAAATATATTTTTCCAACTCCTTCCAATGGGTGTAGATTTTCCATTATTATGTCCTGTTGGTAAATATTTTTGTAAACGATATTTAGGACACAATATTTTTGTTTTACTACTTAATCTGCACTACTCTGGTACTATACCCTAGATGGAATAGGTAGGGCATGTCAAAAAGGCCATAGTGCACACAGCAAATACGCTGCCTTGGTAAAACTACCTCATTGAACTCATCACGCCACTACTACATTAGTGCATGCATGTCTAAAAATAGCTTGAAGAGATTAATAATACCAACACGACTGCTACATTAATAATAGACAGAGTATCAGCACTTTTTAGCAGGGGTGATAGCATAGTGAGGTACCAGTACTTAGCGTTAGTGCACCTCTGCTAGTAATGGGCACTATCACCACTTCGAAGATGAGTGGTTATTCTAATAATGGTCAGAGCTAGCACTTCAGAACCAAGACGCCATCCTAGCAAAGGTCAGTGCCAGAATTGTTTATCTGAGCTGCCATACTAGTAAAAAGCAATAACAGCACATTTTTAGCAAGGCTGCTGTAAAGCAACAGAACTTCAAATCAGTGTCTTGTGTTTCCGCCATCACTCTGCCTGGTGGTGTTTTGGTTTGTGGCCCATGACAGTGCTGATGAGGCCCATGTAACTGTAGCAATGAAGTCACATGGTTTCTCTAAAGATGTGGCAGGTTTTCACCAGGCCAGCAGAGAGAGATCGTTGGCACAGGAGCCTCAAGTTCTTAGCTCAGGTAGGTAGGCAAATCTTGATGGTTAGGACTCACTCCAACAGAGGCCTGCAGCAGGGAACAGGCAGGTGTTGTTGGTGTTGGTCAGCTGGGCAGGGACAGGGAAGGCCTACTGAAGTGTGTTGTGTCTCTGTATCCTAAACAGGTGGTCAGCCAACTCACCTTTGCAATGACTTCTGTGTTTCTGGGTTCAAGGCAAGCTGGCCCATTCTTCCTTCTTCCTACAGCAGGGCATTTTTTTTCTGAATCTCCAGAGGTGCAGGTGTATTCTGATGAGAGGCTCCGAGAGTGCCACTTTTATGCCCAGTGCCAGCCGGTCTATGGGGGTCACCCCTTGTCTAAACCTAAATAGGTTCTGGCCTTTCCTCACCTCCCCCTGGCTCTAATCTGTCTAGAGGGACAAAGGGCAGGCAGGCCCAGGTGTGGGCTGCATTTGCCAATGACCAGGCAGGCATCTTCATAATTCTGGAAAGAAGTGGGGACAGCCCTCAGGCTGCCCTTTGAAGTTCAGGCCATCCTACTCAGCAGAGGGATATCCTGACCTACACCCAAGCCCCTTTTGTCCACTGTCAGTAAGGAATACATGTCACACCACAAGTGACCCAGTTTCAGCGATGTGACCCTGGACACTAGAAGAAAGGAGCATTTGGTTTAGGCAGGAAAATGCGGACTTTCTAAATCTAATATAAACAGCTTTGTTTTGCCTAAGCTAGAATTATTTGCAACTGCTTTAGTCTTTAAAGTTCAGGATTTTATTTTTCACTTTTTTTCCTTTGTAAACATTCCTTATGTCAAACACATTAGATCACATAAGACAAAGGTATCAAGAGCCCATTGGACAAACTTTACATATACCAAATTCAGAAACCAGTGTTTCCAACATTTAGGTTACACATACAAAAACCATTTCTGAAGACAACACATATTACTAAACACTTAGGGGCCGATTCCGATCCTGTATTTCTTTTCCCGTACGACTCTTATCCGTAATTTTTCCCGTATGAATCATACAAGTCCCGTCCCACCGGTGAAGTACGATTCGTACGGGAAAAATACATGCGGATCGGCCCCATCCGTACGAATTCGATCGGTAAAAGTTGTACGAGACGGACCTGGACACTTTTCCGTACGAATAAAAAAATACAGTCCGAGCGTACAAGTACGATCCGGACCAGCTTTCCGATTTAGGATTCGTACGGAAAACGTCCCGTACACGGGGAATGACTTTACCCGCTACAAAGCAAACTTTGTACGACTCGTATCCCGGGAATAGTAGTTTCCGGGGTGTGAGTCGTACAGGCCCCCCCATGCATATGTACGCACCTCACAACAACATTGTGTATGTACGCACGCACCTCACAACAACATCGCGTATGTACACACCTTACAACAACATCATCGCGTATGTACAGTGCGTACCCCAACATCGCGTCTGTAGGCACCTCACAACATCATCGCGTATGTACGGTGCGTACCCCAACATCATATATGTACGCACCCCACAACAACATCATCGTTTATGTACGGTGCGTACACCAACATCGCGTATGTAGGCACCTCACAACAACATCATCGCGTATGTACGGTGCGTACTCCAACATTGTGTATGTACGCACCCCACAACAACATCATCACGTATGTACGCACCCCACAACAACATCATCGCGTATGTACGGTGCGTACCCCAACATCGCGTATGTGCGCACCCCATAACAACATCATTACATATGTACGCACCTCACAACAAAATCATCGCGTATGTACTGTGCGTACCCCAACATCACATATGTACGCACCTCACAACAACATCATCGCATATGTACACACCAAACAACAACAACATCGCGTATGTACTGTGCGTACCCCAACGTCGCGTATGTTCGCAACTCACAAAAACATCATCGCGTATGTACGGTGCGTACCCCAACATCGCGTATGTAGGCACCTCACAACAACATCGCGTATGTACGCACCGTACATAGGCAATGTAAAACAGCACACGGAGGGTCTGTTCGACTCGCACAACACCACAAAACACGTCTACAGTGCACAAAACATGGAAATTACTGACCTGGCCACATCCAAACAGGCAAACAGAGGGGCAAACTCACAACCACCCCTTATAACACACCCACCAAAAATTCAAACTGAGGTCCACCCACAAATGGACCAATAAAAAGGGCCCACACACACAAACCATGAGCCTTTGCAACAGACTCACTGCAGCTAGAGAGCACACACCAACAGCTGCACCCATTCACCTTAACATATACACCTTCACACAACCTCCTTCACACATACCTCCTCTTCACATTCAGACCCACACCATCACATTCAGACCCACACACCCACAACCATCCACACCCTCACCCCACACCATGCCCACAGACAAGAATCCAAAGTTCACAAGGGAGGAGCTGGAGATCCTTGTCAATGAAGTCATAAGAGTCGAGCCACAGCTGTTTGGAACATTGGTCAGACAGACAAGCATAGCCGAAAAATCACGCCTGTGGCAGAGGATCGTCGATAGGGTGAATGCTGTTGCACCCATCAGAAGGACCAGGACTGAATGCCAAGCCAGGTGGTATGATCAGCGGAGGGCGGTCAAGCGAAAAATGAATGACGACTACGCCCAGAGCAACATCACTGGAGGGGGTGGGTCCCGCAGACCAGTACATTTCCATCCCTGGGAGGAGAAGGTGATGGCCCTGCTTCCGCCGGTGGGAGTACATGGACTTCAAGGACTTCCAGAGCCTGGTGAGTACACAAACAACTTACGTAACATGGGGGTAATGGCATCCACACCGCAACTACACAAAATGCACGCAACTACCCCCAAGCCTTCACCGGCCAGAACAACAGTCAAAAACAACGCTAATGCCACTAACATGTGTATGCCCCATTGACAAAGCAAGGCCACGCTATGTCCCATGCTACACGAAGCACCAACCCAAGAATGGATGTCCGGTATGCTGGGAGGGTGGGTGTCACAAAACGCATTTTTGAACTCCAAATCAGACACAATTGCCCTCATCCCATATGGCCCAGGTACATACCCATGCACCATGCGCAATGCACAGGGATTGGGAAAGTACTGACAAGATAGCTGAGACTTGGCCCGGGTGTAGGCAGCACAAGTCCCTCCTGTGACCAGTGCAAACACAAACACCAAGACAACAAGGTCAGAAATCTAAGACAGGAACTCACACTCACTGTCATTGCAGCATGCTCCATGGGGGGACAGCTACATCACCTGGGAGCCCCAGTGCAAAATCACACTGCACCCACCAGCAGGCCCTGTCACACACACCCCTTACACAAGCAGACACCCCCGGGACAGGCAATGGATTTACCCACTGTCACAATGGACATGTAACACAACAACACCAATACATAGCCGAAGAAGCATCCAAGCCAAAAATCTACATATCAAAGACTCAGGAGAACATATCAATCTGTCCCCCGAAACATACCCATCCACAAGTGAACATTGAGGAGAATGCTAGGCACATACAACTACCTGGAGGAACAGTGCCAACTTAAATGTGTATGAAGCATGGATGTTGCATGAAACAGCATTAACATTGTCTGTCTCTCACACACAGGGCAACGTGATGAATCTCCCCCCAACAATGGGGATGAAGAATCACATTCCAGGCTCGGGAGGAACCTGATCCCACCGGCAGTGACACCTCTCAACACTCCGCAGATGACCCCGACCGACCTGGACCCTCTGGTGTCCAAGCCCCAGCAGCACCTGGTTCAGGAACATCTGTGCCAAACACCACCACCATTCCTGCCACATCCCAGGAGACACCGAGGAGCCCTTCCCGCAGTGAACAACTGAGCCAGTCTGACCAGGAGGGACAAGGTGCGCCGGGAACCCAGGAGGAGGCAGACAACACCGCCACTGCCATCCCTCAGGGGTCCCGTAGACCCGATGTGCCCACAACGGCAGGCCAGGCTCGTGTGGGCAGGGGTGGTGGGAGTGGAGGCAGGCAGAGGCGAGAACCTGACCAGCAAGCTGAAGGGACCGGTATGTCACACACAGACAACATCATGGACGCATACCGGCATGACACCAGGTAGTTCAGCCAGGTAGTGGTGACCCTCACAGAGATGAAGAACCAGCAGGCCGAGCAACATGCCAGTCAACAAGATCACCAAGGACGGATGGAGGCAAGACTGGTTGAGCTCCTGGCGGTGCAAAGGGACATAAGCCATTGACTCCGTCGGATCACCGACAACATGGGCAACCCTCCCTGTGCCACCAGGCGAAGACCACCACCAGCCACAGGGAGGGAGGAGGAGGATTCGTCCGATGGAGCGTCCCAAGCATCGTCAAGGCATGCATCTGAGGGTCCCCGGAGGAAGGTGGGTCATCCACGGAAAAGACCGTGAGAGGCAGCGGACCATCCACATCTCCCAGGTCACCTGGCCTGGCACCTGGCCTCATTGACTGACATCATCTGCCACATGGACTTGCTGGTCACAGTCTGACCAATGATGCCAAACACTGTGGCCTGGATTCTGCTGACTTCAAATGCCAAGGATACCATCTCCCCCTGTGAACTTTGGATTCTATGGTCCCTGTATTGCACCTTTTTCTGTGCACAAATCATGCCCCAGACCTATAATAAATACATTTATAATTGTACTTTTATGTTGCAGTCATTTAGCATGAGTCCACAACATACGTGTGGGGATATGTCAAAGTATGCATGAGTGTGGAACTAACTTCAGCCATCCATACACTTGGATCTGAGTCCGGTTGAGGACACACATGGGTCACAATGTATAACCAAATACAGACATGGAGCCCAATACTCACCCGTGATGGCCTCAAGCTGCTGAGGGGGGCTTGCAATACTGCTCAGACAGACCAATTTGGCAGAGTATCATGAAGGTATAGAGGTCATGGGTCATGTTGAGGTGCCTGGGGAGGGAGTCCCAGGTCTGTTTGGCCAGGTGGGAGAACTATCTCCTGCGTGCAGTTTTCCTGTGGATGTGATGAATGGTGGCCAGGGCAAGGTGGGCTGCACGGAGTTGGGCCAATGGGGTGTTGGATGACAGAAGTCCAAGGTCGGTTTTGGGTCTGGGGTTGTGGACTGCCTCCTGAGTGTGGTTGAGGAGTCTGAAGGTGATCCTGCAGCAGACAGTGAGCCATTCTAGCTATCTCAGGTGGACGGTGATGTGGCTGGGGCGGGGGATGTTGAAGATGAGGTGTGCGGATGCACCCTGGATGTGGACAACTTCTCCTGCAGTTTTGCTGTTGTTCCTCCGTAGAGGGCGGTGCTGTAGTTGAGCCGGCTGGGTTTGTGGACCTGGGGGACGGTCTGTCATGCCTTGGAATGGATCAATCTGTGGATCATTTGCAGTATGCGGAGGGTGTTGCAGCATGAGGTACAGATGATGTTGAGTTGCATGTTAATTGTGAGCGATGAGTCCATGATGAACACCAGCTTGCGTGCATGGGGACTGGGTGCTGGTGCGGTGCCCAGGCCGGTGGGACACAAGGAGTTGACCCAGCCGTAAGGGGACAATCCTCAGATGATGCCCTCAGTCCTGTCCAAGTCCAGCCTCTGGTGGCTGATGTTCAGCCAGTCGTCAACGGATCTCATGCCTTCTTGAAGGTTGGATCTGGCAATGGCTGGGTCTTTGGTGAGGTTGAGGAGCAGCTGGGTGTCAATGGCATACGAGATGATGATGAGGTTGTGTGCGCATGTGATGGTGGAGAAGGGGGTCATGGAGACATTGAAGTTCATCACGCTGAGAGATTAGCCCTGGGGCATGGGCCACATGACCCCATTGTACTACATGCTGCAGGGTGGAGGCCAACTCCCTGGGCCTTGCTGGTGAGCTACTTGTTGATTTAATCCTGGGCCCTCCTCTGGATACCAGTGTTGGAGATGTGTGAGCTGACAGTGTGGTAGCACATGGTGTAGAATGGCGTTGAGAGGTCAAGGGGGGTGGTCTCACCATTGTTGAGCAGGGCAAAGTTGTCGTTGGTGGTGGCAATGATTACGGTTGCAGTGGTGTGATTACTGTGGAAGATGTTCTGGTTCCAGTTGCCTGGAGCTGTTTGCACGGAGGACGTTTGTCAGTTGCTCGTTGAGTGTCTTCCTGATCACATTTGCTCGGTAGGGAAGGAGGGTGATGTTCCAGGAGATCCTGCGGTACTGCCGTCCGTTGTTGAAGAAGAGCCTGGGTCTCTGCATGCCTCCAGCTCTCATGGAATGTGGCAAACTCAAAGGAGACATTCAGGACGCACTGGACGTGGGCTTCAAGGATGGGGAATGATGTGGTTGAGATGTTGTGTGGGAAGGGGCCTGATGGAGAGCCAGAGTGGATGGTGCACATGAGCCAGGTGGTGTATTTGCTGCTGACGGAACCTGAGGGGGGTTTGTCCCGTGGATAATAGTGCCGTCTGCCTCTGTGTGCCAAGGATGTCGTGTATGGCCATGAGCTTGCAGTGTTAGAAAGTTGCAAGGGATTTGATCTGCCTTGCAAGGGTGGGGTGTCTTTTGGATGGAGAGCTGCTGTCAGTCCACTCACAATGCTGATGAGCTCCTTTATGTCGTGTGTTGTAGTGCCTCGGCCCTATCTGAAGGATCTCCACTTGTCATTGCTGATGATATGGTGATGGCTGTGTGTGGCGTGTGGTTTCCAGGGCTGTAAGGTAACTGATGGTTCTTTGTTTTTCTAAGGTTTGCACAAGAGCCCGGCTAGATCTGTCCAGTAGGTCTGCCTTGTCCCAGGTGGCTTAACTGTTGTTGCGCTTCACAGGAAAGTCCGTCAATGTGGCAAGATTGTTGGATCAGTTGCTGATCCAGTGTGTGAGGTTGCAGGGTGTGTCGGGGGTGTTGATTCGAGTGTCCCACACAGCTTGTCTGTGGCGACTTACATCAAGCATCTTTGGGGGATCGGTAGCAGGGTGTGGGGCAGTGTGTTGCTTGTCAGAGACGTGGATGCGAATGTTGATGGACCAATGATGGATGGTGGTGTGGTTCTCCTCCAGCAAGAAGTTACTGGCCCCCAGCCACATGTAGCCTGTGGAGGTGAGGGCGTGCGTGCAGATGTACGTGTTGATGGCTTTGTGGATTTGTGGATGTAGGCCTGGAGATCTGTAGATGAGAGTTACTCTGAGGGTGCCAGGGGGTTGGTGCGAAACCGGATTTGTGACTCTGAGGGAGTACTTGTGAATAATTTGCAAGTCATCCGCCGGGATTGTTGGTGCCGTCCCTGCGGGTGATCTTGTATCCGTCAGAGATGGCAATGAAGAAGTTGTGTGCTGATGCTTTTATCCAGGTTACTGTCATGAAGGTGATGTGTGTGGCTGTTGTGTTGAGGAGGTAACAGAGTCCAATGGCGTGCTGATGGACGGAGCGGGTGTGGAGTAGGAGGCACATGACCAGGTTGATCTGACAGGGTCTGGTAGGCGGGGCAGCGCTGTGTAGGCAGTTGGAGTTGCACACTCAGGATGCAAAGGTGTCGTGTGTGCGCTTAGGGGTTGCCTGATAGCAGGCGGTTGCTTGTCTGGTGGACATTGCTTGGAGGGATGGCTGCAGCATGAGCCTGTTGTGTGACGTGGGTCATGCAAGGACAAGAGGGTCGTGCACTGTGCATGTTGCAGGCGCAGACGGTCCTGACTTTGGCACGGCGTTGGCGCAACAGTGGCACAGACAAGCTGCTGGCTGCATTAAGAATGGGTGGAGCGGGGAAGGGAGGAGCATTTTGGAGGCGTGCGGGTTGCAGAATCAGGGCACTCGGTGGGGCGGTGCCGCAGGTGAGGCAGCAGCAGGCGGAAGGGGTGAGAAACTAGGCAAAAAGTAGCACACAAAGACAAGGAGGTCAGAAAGGCACAGTGCAACAGGTGTATGTAAAGGAAGGAGTGTCAGGTTACTCATGGGTCACTCCGAGAAAATGTATGAAGAATCAACAAAAATGACGGCCACGGGATCAGGCAACAAAATGCGGAGTTGCGCACAGGAGACACACCATCAGCAGGCGTTGACGTCCCGTTGTGGGTAGCAACCTGCACAAATACATACACAACCAGGTACTTCATGCACAATAGAGATTATTAGCCATGAAGAAATGCATGCATGTTGCCGAAGTACACATACACTCATATGCTCAATCTTTGACAATTATGCCATAGATGACACATGCAAACTGGCAAGGGATCTGCAGTGACAGAGATGAGGCACTTTGGATTGTGCTGAACACCTTTATTGCACAAACTCACACAAAGGGAAATGCATCGATACGAACAGACTCGCAGGTCACTTGACAGAACATGTGGGACATACGCTGGACCCCCCCTTCACAACACGGATGTTGTAAATCCCGATGAACTGGCACATAAGTCAAGGGGATGAGCCAAACACATCCTGCTGCACACAGAGAGGCTGCAAATCACCATAGTTGTTGTGATGTCCCGCACTATGTCCACCGTAGCATAAGCAATGTTTCAGAGGCAAGGTTTACGCACATTGATGCCTTCATCAGACTCCACACTCCACTACAGATGACTGTCAAGAAGGGTGACTATCATGTCATGGGAGTGATGCTACATGTTATATGCTCCATGGTGAGAAGACATGTATGCATGGTACCACAACATGCACAGAAACAGTCCCCACACATTCCCAACCCGTACCACCACCAAAAAGCCTTACTACAATCCTTACCCAAACTGACAGTTCCACATGTCCGTGCATGGAACGCTGATTCAGCACACGTTGCAATCCTCATGAGGAATAGCAGGAGGACAAAGATGACACGAGCAGACAAAAGGTGCAAAAACCTGGGAATGACAGACACACAAGAAGTCACCTAAAACAAATCTCGCCGCACACATGGTCAGTTACGAAACATGAACAATGTTGGACACATGCAAATTTCAAAGAAAGTGTCTCAGCAAAACTGTGTGGCATGATGTCATCACTCGAGTGACACATCAGTACACACATCAAAGTCACTTTGCATTCAGTCAGCTGGACACACACATTGCAACACATGCCACTCAATGTTACAAGCTTGCACACTCATACCCAGTGACTCACCATTACGAGAAGAAGTTGCGTATGAGCTGACTCCGGATATCATCCTCCTCCTCCTCATCACTTGCCTCGTGACCAAGCCCTGGATCCTCCACGGGTGGGTGTTGCTGCTCATCAGGATCAAGGATGAGTGGCACTGCCTTCTCAATGGCCATGTTGTGCAGCATGCAGCACACAATGAAGATTTTGCACACCTTCTCCGGTGCATATGGGAGGGACCCGCTTGTCTTGTCAAGGCACCGGAATCGGCTCTTCAGGAGACCAAACATCCTCTCAATCACTCGCCTGGTCTGCCCGTGTGCATTGTTGTACCTGTGATCTGCAGCTGTTCTTGGGTTGCGGAGAGGTGTCATTAGCCATGGCATGTTGGGATATCCAGAGTCCCCTACATGGAAACATCATGTAAATAAGTGGGTCAGCAGATGCCGTAAGAGTCAAAGATACCGCAACACACAGGACCAACAGAGTATACCCACCAACAAGACATGATTGTTCGTTGTGCAGCCGCAGCATCATTTGTGGCACCCTGCTACGCCTCATGATGTAGGCATCGTGTGCTGATCCTGGAAAATGTGCACAGGCATGGGAAATCAGCATGTTAGCAAGACACACCGCAAGGGTATTTATTGAGTGGTAATGTTTAAGGATGCGATAGGCTTGCCCCTGTGCCTCTGGTGGTACCAAAGCCACACGTGTCCCATCAATGGACCCAATGACATGGGGCATCCCTCCCAGGGCATAGAAATCACCCTTGACATCTGTCAACTCCTCAGGAGTAGGAAATTTGATGAATTCATCAAGGTGCTCCAACATGGCTGCCAAAACATCACGCAGGACACGGCTGAACATTGTCTGTGACATCCCACCAACATCAGCTATGGTCAATTGAAACGTACCTGTGGCAAAAAAATGTCGGTCAAGTCCTCAATCAACTGTTGAGTGAATCTGTAACGTCGGATGCAGGCACGTTCCCTCATGGCAGTCAAGTCTGGCATTGTTCTTGGGACAGGCGCTGTCCTGCAAGAAATTGTTAGGAATCATGAAGATTGAGAGTCTGCCAACATCAATGTCAATTAACATAGCACATGCTAAACTGCTACTAAACATCAGGTAACTATGGAGTCTGGTGTGTGCAATACATCCAGGACACATATGCCAGCTTGCTGGCACTCCTACAAAAAGCCGGATACACCTGTTGAATGTCAAGTCTACATGACATGCCCTGAAATGAGCTGGGGGCAAGTCTGAGTGAACAGCCAGAGATATCACCGGAGTGACACACATCCACATAGCTGCATTGGAAGGATGTCATCTCATCCAGACAGTTGACTGTAAGGCACACGCACAGCTCACATGGAATGTCAAATGTACATATGACACACATTGCGATGAAGGGGTACACGTGACAACAATTAAACACAGCCATTCAGACGATGCAGACATGTATGCCTGGCAAAATATGATGTCCGATGCACACAGACCCTACAGCCGTGGGAATCCACATGTGGCATGGTGTGCGTAGATGTGTGCCATGCCCATCTCCACACAAAACAATGTTGGATGCACCAACAGCAGATGCAGTTGACGGAACACTAACAGCAACCTCATGGGAACACATGACACACACCTGACATAGTCACATAGGGGCACACTGATCGTGACATGTCAGTTGATAGAGTGTCCCTGGCCTCAGGAGACAGGTGCGGGTGTTGATGACTGTGCCATCCCACTGCTGCTGTGCATGACACAGTTGGACTACAGACACACATGTGGCAAGTGTCAAGGTGATGTGTGCCACATAGTGCCCCATCACACATGACATGTGTACACAGGACATCACACATCAATTTTGCAACTAGATGAGATGGACCTGTGCAATATCACTGGCTGACACACCTAGGGCCTGCACATGAAAGTATGCAATGACAAGTACTTGATGGACATCCTTGTGCGACTCGTAGCCCTCCATTTCTGGCATGTGTACACCTGTATTACCATTGTAAGCGTGTGAAACGCACCGTACACTCGCAATCATCGCGTGTGTACGCTTCGTTTCACCATTGTACTTGTGCCGTAGGGGTACGTGTGAAACGCACTGTACACCCGCAATCATCGCGTGTGTATGCTTCATTTCACTATTGTACTTGTGCCGTAGGGGTACGTGTGAAACGCACCGTATATCTGCAATCATCACGTGTGTACGCTTCGTTTCACTATTGTACTTGTGTTGTAGGGGTACGTGTGAAACGCACCGTACACCCGCAATCATCGCGTGTGTACGCTTCATTTCACCATTGTACTTGTGCCGTAGGGGTACGTGTGAAATGCACCGTACACCCGCAATCATCGCGTGTGTACGCTTCATTTCACCATTGTACTTGTGCCGTAGGGATACGTGTGAAACGCACCGTACACCCGCAATCATCCCGTGTGTACGCTTTGTTTCACTATTGTACTTGTGCCGTAGGGGTACGCACCGTACCTGTGCGTGGATTTCAAAATTACATAGGGGACACATAAGGGACAAGTATTAGGCCCTAAATGCATGCTGGTTGCCATGGATACTGAGTTTTCAGTTGAAATGTGTCCATAAGGTGTCCTGGAACAGTCAGTTGGCCACAAAATACAATGTTGCAAAGTGGTTGTTGACTTGACATGATGCTCAAAATTTGAACGATGCAAATGCGTGTCATAGGTGTATGTTTCAAGGGATTGGAGTAAACGTACGATGCAAATGTGTCTGACCAATCACTATGTACTCCTCAAAATGAATGCCCCTCAGCAAGACAGATATAAGGCAGCCAGAACCCATGAGAGGGCACTTGCCTGCACAACTTTCGAGTCGACCACACTGCTGCTGTCTCTGCTTCCTCTGGACCATGTCAAGTAATGTGGAGAGGGCCCAGCCATTCACCTTGGAGGAGAATGAGGCATTTCTGGCCTGCCTCCTCCCACAGTACACCAAGCTGTATGGGAGACCAGGGGAGCTGAAGAACCGGGATTTAATCCCAGCGGCGCAGGGGACACGCCCGAAGTCTTCGGGTTCACCTGTCTTAGAGTACAGAGACACAGGATTCTTCTGTTGACATCAAAGATCAAATTTTATTACCTGCAGCCAGTAACAGAGGTCCTAGAAGTACAACACGGTGTATGTTCTCAGGAGACTGCTCAACATAATAGAGCGGAGCATCGTCTTTTATGCCAAAAACCACGTTCCTGGCTAGCATCAATTACTCACAAATTTGACCAATCAGAGGATGATATTTACAGAGGCATCACATAACGACAAACCCACTTTCAGTTATCCAACCCATCGCCAATGACAAGGCAAAAATCCAGCATTCTTGTTCGAACAGGCCGGAGGGGCCCATCATAAAAGACCTCAACCCAAATCAATAATTAGGCCATAAGGCCATAAAAGTAAGGAGCAGGAACAGATGAGGAGAAAGATAGAGGGGTGTGTGCATGTGCCATAGAATCAATAATGTCCTGCTCTTTGATCTCTATCTGACCAGCTGCTTAACAAGGTACTGGCTCAACAAGTTTAGCCTCGGGCAACAGGGTCAGTTGACTCAGGTCAAACTGAAGTCAACACGAGCTCAAACTAAGGTGTATGCGTCCCTAGAGGCTCGCTTGGCCACAGTCATCCTGTAGTCATTAGCCTATTTGAGGGCAACCACAAAATGGCGGTTATGCACAAAATGGAACCCACGGGTGCAGACTAGATCGTCAAATACACAGTGAATCCATCGGTGTAGCATGACGAAAACGCTTACGCATACCGCACTTGTCAGTCGCGGTTCGCTGATACCAAAATCATCACGATACGACAACCTTCATTGAATGGGTTCAGAATTCACGGAACCACAGACCCTCCTTTTGCCCTTACATAGGCAATAACCTAAACTCACGTCAATCTGAGTCCAGGTCTATATTCATCAGATCATTGAGATGTTGCTGTAGCATCATCCTGGTACTTAGTAACTCTCTCTGGACAGTCTCGACTATGGTGGACTCAACTACTCTCATCAATTGCCGTATGTTCCTGCTGTTAACCATAGGACCCCAAAACGGCAGAAAACCCTTCGAGAAATCTCCAAATTCTTGTCCTGCGGTATCTTCCTTACTGAAGACACCTCTAACGACTCTCATCTTGTGGTAATCTGCCGCAGCTGTGAATGTAGGGGGTAACAAGAACGAGACAAAACATGTGCCTGAGAAATCAGGGGGCACCCATGTATACGCTCTGTCATGGCAAATGAAGTAGGTACCCTTAGCTGCTAGAAACGGTGGGGAAGTCTCGGATGGAAAAACATATGTCTCAATGCAAACACTCTTCCCTAGCTGAGCTCTAGGATTCTTGCCATTACCTTGCAGACAGTAATGACCCTGATGGGGTACTATCCAAATCGGAGAGGATCTCTTCGCCCGCTAGTTCCCACTCAGACTAGCTCCATATCCAGTAACGTTTCATCCAATATACCCTAGCGTCTCATCTCTCGGGATAGTCTCATAAGAACCTATTCCTCTAATCATGTCGACTATTCCCTTGACCAGAGCACTATTCTTCAGATTATCCTTCACAGAACGTAGGGGGTTGACTTCACGGGCATAAATGAACATTGTTCTGTATGCCCACACAGAACCATTGTAGCTAAATGGCAGGACCAGGTAAGGAATACCTTTATCGGTAGTATGGGGCATAAGGCCACACACCCAACAATTAGTTGTGTTCACTACTAGCTGGTGTTGGTGCAGAAGCTGAACAAAGGAATTATTAGCGAATTCCATTCTCCTAATGGACTCATGTTCGGGCAGAGAGTGAAAAGAATGCGAAGAAACAGTAGGAGGAGGCATGGGTTGTGCAGTGGGCATGAATGTCACTTGAATAGAGAATGTTACATATCCAATTAAAAACATTTCGCTCCCCCACCCCCCCCGGGGGTGGGGGAGCGAAATAGTGGATGTTGGAGAAATGTACCGCTGTTGAACTGTTTTCTGCCAACTTGCCGCATTCAGGGGCTACTGCATTGCTCTACATTGTGGAAAATTATGTATCTGATTACTGTATTGTGCTGCTGCTAATGAATACAATAAAAACAAGTTTAAAAAAAAAAAACATCATTAAACTAAACAGTATAAACAGACATAATATGAAAAAATGTTTTCTACTCATTATTATACACATTTTGTTCTTGAAGCTCATTCTTTTAGTAGGTCTCTCCATCCCGAAAAACTCCATCCTCTAACCGTGCTGCTCGCGGCGGATGGGTGTTCCGTGCTAAGGAATGCGCCTGTCGGTCCAGGGAACGCCCTTAGACCAACCAGAACCGTCGACCTAACATCTTCGGCTTGCACTCCAAGGACTTGGCACCGCGACCCTGCAGCTGAACCCGGATGGTGGTTCGAAAAACAAAAATCAAAATAGTTTCTCGGAGGGGAGCTAACCTTAAAAAAATAGCAAAGAAGGAACTTAATTTGTTATTTGTCCCGCGACTCTTGGTCGCAAATTATAACGCTCTTTGCCAGGCAATGTGTGTTCTCGGAAAAGTAGCTCAGGTTTAACAGTGTTCAAACGGTTCGATGGAGGCACAGCTTCTTGAAGAAGATTATCGCTTTCTGGCTCAGTGTTTGTTCCAATCAAACGGGCATCGCTGAAAGGCAGAAAACGAGGCACGGTCTCAGTCTCAGAATCAGGAAGTCCTTTTTGGACCCACTGGTCGTACGGCAGAGGCAAAGGGGCCCTCTTACAATGTACGCCGTGAATCCAGTTCTTTTTACAGTGCACTCGTACCGCAGAACGGGTGGATAATAACACCAGATACGGTCCTGTCCAGCGGGGCTGCTCGTTCTTGGTTCGCTGAAAATTCTTCACGAGCACCCACGCGCCAGGTTCAATGGTGTGCCCTGGATCTTCAGAAACCTGTAGCAAAGTATCATGAACCTGTTGATGCAGAACACGCAATTTAGCCGTCAATTCGTACAGGTATTCAAGCAATACAGGGTGTTCTATCTCACTAAATTTTGTCGGCCGCGGCACTCCCCAAATATTTGCCGGGCGACCGAACACAACCTCATAAGGACTCAGACCCATTCGCGAATGCACAGTCATTCTTGTGGACAGAAGGGCTAACGGCATAGCATCAGGCCATTGTAGAACAAAGCTTGCTTGAATTTTGGCCGATTTCAATTTTCACGTGCCATTGTAGCACTCAACTAGACCAGCTGACTGGGGATGATTGGCAGCGTGGAACTTCTGCCGGATTCCTAACCCATCAAACACTCTCTTCATCACTTGACCCAAAAATTCACTCCCATTGTCACTCCAGACCATTCTCGGCAACCCATACCTAGGGAAAAATTCCTTAATAAGGGCTTTAGCTGAGGACAAGGCAGTATTGTCCTTCAAAGGGTAGGCTTCCACCCATCTAGAAAAAGAGCAAACAACCACTAAGACATACTTCAGATTGTTGCACCTCTCCATGTGGATGAAATCTAGCTGCAAAGCCTCAAACGGATACGTGGGAGGAGCAAAATGACCAGCTGGAGTTGGAGTTCCCTTACCAGGATTGTACATCAAACAAACCATACAGTTCTTGACCAAATTCTCTGCACACTTAGGAATTCCAGCATTTTGCCATACTGGGGCCAACAACTTACAAATTCCTTTCATGCTGATATGGGCCATTCCATGTGCCATCGTAACCACTGGAAGTACATACGCATCAGGCAACAACCATCGCTGATGCTCTGACAACTCAACCCAACAACCATTCAAGTCCAATTTACCCTTGCTTTCTCTCCATTCATTCAACTCTTTCTCTGTAGCTTCAGCTTGGATGGATTTCACACTCTCAATCGTATCTTCACACATACTTCTATCTGGAATCCATCTCGCCGGACCCGCAACGTACATTCGACTCATCACATCTCTCGCAGTCTCTTTCGCGACTTCGTCTACAAACGCATTACCATGACCAACATCATCCATGATTTTCTTATGCGCACTGCATTTCACGATCGCAAATTGCAACGGCAGAGTAAGAGATTCAAGAAGTTCATTCACCAATTGACCATGTTGGATCTTGGTCCCATGCGAAGTCAGAAACCCGCGTTCTCTCCACAATCGTCCAAAGCTAAGAGCAACACTGAACGCATACTGGCTGTCAGTGTACACAGTCACTCTTTTCCCTTTCGACAACACACACGCTCTTGTCAATGCAATCAACTCTGCCGCTTGTGCTGAATTATGTGGGATACGAGCAGCTTCAACAATCGTATGCAAAGTCGTAACCGCATATGCCGCAGTCGTATCACCATTCGGAAGCTTAAAGCACGAACCATCAACCCATAAAGTACCATCACATTCCGCAAGAGGAGCGTCCCTAAGGTCTATCCTCCCTTTCGTTTCTTCCTCAGTCCTAAGAAAACAATCATGCTGTTCGGTATCATCTGTCTCAATTTAGATCGGCAACAACGTGGCCGGATTCAACGTGTTGCATCTCTTTACATGTACATGACTTGCTAACAAGGTCAATTCGTAACCTGACAACCGTGCACTAGTTAAGTGCTGTGTCTTGGTACGGTTCCACAAGGTATCCACTGCATGTGGAACCATCACGATCAGTGTATTGTCCATCACCAAACCAGCAGACTGTCGGATTGAAACAGCCGCTGCCGCTGTAGCTCTCAAACAACTCGGCAACGCTCTGGCTACCGGATCCAAAGTCGACGAAAAATAAGCACATGGACGTTGCTTATCGCCAAACTGTTGAGTCAAAACTGACAATGCACATCCCTCTCTCTCGTGGACATACAATGTGAAGGGTTTACTGTAATCGGGGGTACCCAACACAGGAGCCGATCACAGCGCATCACGCAATTCTGAAAAACTCTTCTGACATTCGTCAGTCCAAGGAATAGGATTCGGAGTATCCTTAACAGTAAGAGCTATCAAAGGTTTTGCAAGCAACGAAAAATTAGCAATCCACTGTCTACAGTACGATGTAATACCTAGAAACGCACGCACTTCTCTCTGTGTCATAGGCACACTCATTTTTGCAATCGCTTGAATTCTCTCTGGGGTCAATCTTCTTCCCTCCTTCGATAAGAGGTGACCTAAGTAGATAACTTCTTGTCGGCAATACTGCAACTTTGAAAGAGAAACCTTATGATGGAAATCAGACAAGTGACGTAACAATGACAGAGTAGCCTCTCTACAAGTCTCTTCATTGTCAGCAGCAACTGATAGATCATCAACATACTGAATAAGGGCAGCACCATCAGGTAAAACCAACAAATCAAGTTGCGTCTTCAAGGCTTGACTATAGATCGATGGACTCTCACAACAGCCTTGAGGAGCGCGTTTAAAACGGAAACTTCGGCCTCCTAAAGAGAAGCCAAAAATATCTCTACTCTCCACGGCAATTGGGATGCTGAAGAAAGCATTCTTCAGATCAATCACCGAAAACCACGTGGCTGTGGCCGGAATCAAAGTCAGTAAAGCGGTGATATCAGGCACAACGGAGAATTGTGGAACAACGATCTTATTCACCTCGCGAAAATCGATCACAAACCTATATACAGGAGGTTGTGAAGAATCGGTTCTTTTCAGAACAGGCAAAACCGGACTATTGCACACATTACCTCTCATTTCCTCAATCACACCTTTCTCAATCAGATCAGAGACGATCGCCAAGAGTGCTCTTTCACCATCACTTGAGATACGATACTGTGGAATGCGTGGCTATCTAGCATTCGCCTTTAATGTCACAACATATGGCGGAATCTCCAAAAGACCCACATCATTAGGACCAGTAGCCCAAAGAGAATCAGGAAAAGAAGACAATTCAGCTGGAAGTTGGTCTTTAGCCAAATACATCGGAGAGATCACTCTCTTTCCCAATGTAAGCTGTACTCCTGAAGGAGAACAATAAAGCGTCGCATACAATCTCTTCAACAAGTCCAATCCCAACAAGTTCTCACCACAACCTGTCGTCAGAATGAGGGGTGCTTCGAATTCACAAGGTCCGACAGAAAGAGACAAAGGACTAGAAATCGGATTTTTAACCGGGGTGCCAGAAAAACCTACTGAAACATTCGTTGAGGCAGACAAAGGTGCGCCAGGGAGTTTAGAGTGCATGATAGAACTCTTCGCAGCACCAGTATCCAACAGAAAAGGCTCTGACACACCTGATGCAATCACTTCAACATAAGGTCCACTCTGATCTACTGAAACTGAAACGACTCCCTCTCTTTGTCTGTGGCTGTCCTAGCAATCGTTACCTTCCATATTCTCACCTTCAACGTAATAATCATCCGCATAGTATTGAGCCGTCCTACCAGGCGCACCATTCTGTTGATCAAAACAATTCATCGAATTCTGCGGAGGCAAGGAACGCGCAATCTGAGACATACCACGTCCTCGACCTCGCGGAGCTTGTTGAACACCTCGACCTCTCATACCAGAGACACCATTCGTGCGCTGTAATAAAGTCGGGCAACTATTCTTGAAGTGACCCTCTTCTTTGCAATACGCACACTGATTAGGACCTACAGAAAAACGCTGTTGAGAAGACTCAAACCTTTGCGAGTTTCTCTGATATTGTTGGGGTTGTTGATAATCACACTGGGTGTTGCGAGGCGGGTACGCTTGCTGCAAAAGAACCTTAGTCTTCAGTTCTTTAGTCTTTTTATCCGCTTTCTCTATCTCATCCTTATTTCTATTCTCATAGTACTGGGCAGTACCCAATATCTGTGCTGATGAAGAAACAGCCCAGGCACTTTCAGAATCCTTCAACCTATTGCACAACTCGGGAAGCAAATTATGCACAAACTTGTCAACGAACAACCTTTGACCACCTTCTGTACTCATATCTTGACCACTGTGGTCTGCAAATGTCTCTTCAAATCGAGTGAAAAAGTCGGACACAGTTTCGTCTTTCTTCTGCTTGCATGCAGACAACTTGTCCCAATTGACACGCATAGCAGGCATCAAAGTCTTCATATAATCAATAATTCTACCAGGGAGATCATCAATCACATTCTCGGGTTTAGCACCACCTATTTGTCTTTTATCTGCAGTTCTAAGGTTATTCCATGTATCACCTAATTCCTGCGCATGATCCGTATGACGAATCTTACTCCACATAGGCTGTGGAACAACATTCCCAAATAACATATCTATATCAGCCAGATTCATAATACATGAACCCGCAGTTTGAGATAGCTCCTTATAAAACCCTGCAGGATTTTTACGTGGATCAGGCAGAGTCTGCTTTAGAGCTAGGACTTCGGCACGCTTCCATGGAACATGTACCCAAACGCGCTGGAAATGTGCCAGAACAGGAGGATTAGCATTCGCATCACCAGGTCTCCAAACGGGAGGAACCTCACACATCGGGTATTGACGTGCCTTTCTCCTAACTGAAGAATCAGGCTCAAACAATGACCTAGAAGGAAACTCACTCCTAAACGACAACAATGTTGCGACTGATCTTTCAACATCAAGACCCACTATAGTTCCTTTCGCAAACTCGGACCACACACGGAACAACTCATGCAGAGTCTGCCCTACCTCGCTATCTTCCCACTGTTCACGAAGGAAAGAACACATCACATCAAATACGTATCTCTGTTTCGGTGCTTCCCATTGATGGAAAACATCCATAACACCCTCAAGATCATAGTGCGAAGGAAAGGTAACCCATTTACGCGCCAAGTGATCTAACACTGTCCGTTCATCAGGACCAGGCAATTGACTACGCAATTGCTTACGCTCTACAACAGGAGACATACCCAATGAACCCATTAGAGGAGAAAAAAGACTAGCAACCGCATCAGTCATCCTCCATCGAGCAGAAGGAGAAGGTGACAAAAGAACAGGAGACAAAGCAGAATGAGAAGGAACCGAAGTCGGAACAGTGACAGAGGGAACAGACAACACAGGTATAGGAGTAGCAGACGAAGGAGGTAGCAAAGACGGCGGCCCTTGAGAAGGCTGCGCCGAGGCAGTAGTAGCCAGTAGAGGGAGAGCTGGCTGTTGAGGAACCACTGGAGGTAAAACAACCGGGGTTGCGCAACTACAAGTGGCGGAGGTGCGGTAGCACTCTGAGCATAAGGGGGTGGTGAACTTAATAGATGCGACATTAAAGGATCTTTCTCAAGATCTTTCTTTTCTTCTTGCTGTTGAGGCGGCAAAGCTGGATAACATTTGTCTACCGCTAATTTACGTTGCCTAAACATATGTTCGCTTTCTTGCTCTTCCTCATTATCCTTATACTGTATAGCAGCCTGCACCATCGACATACCTCGTGCACGCTTATTTCGTTTCGCTAACTTAATTTCCTTTTGTTTGGCTTCCTTTCGCCAAAGGCGGAAAGAGTCAAACATTGCCGGCCGGGCTTTCTTTTTGAAGAGTCTGACTTCCAAATTATCTAAAATGTCTGTGTCGTAACTACCATTTTGGGGCCACTTTAGGACACCATCCTTCCTAGTATACCTAATCCATACATCATTATACGTGATGGGGCCCACGCCGTGTTTTAAATAGAGCTCATAGGTCGGAGTTCCAATCGGAGGCACCGGACACGAGTCCTCCAATCGGGAATCCCTATTACAACCATAACAAAATACCTTTCCAAGTCTGCTAAGACCAGGCATCTTCGCTCACTAGTTTAGCTTCAAACTTCAAGGGAATATCAAAATGATAGCCTCGTGAATACACGAGTCCCTCGGCTTTGGGGCCTGCAGGTACCAAATCAAAGCAATCCCGAAGGATACCAAAACAAACTAAGGACTGGGAGACGCTCCACTCATACTTAACTGAAATATCGATGACGTCGCCAGAAGACCCGTCTATCGTCTCGCTTTACAAGTCATCAAAGGCTCCAAGACAGGGTGACAGTCAGGGCAGCAGTCCTTCGTAGCCGTCGGAATGCGGGGAACTTCACAGCAAAGACTTTCGGACCACAACGACATACAGGGGTCGATGAAGTGGTAGGCCTCCCTCCAGAATTTTCACACGAAGCTCCTCACGATCTTCAGGCTTGGACCAGTACCGCTGAAGTCGCTCCAAAGTTGGGCGCCAACTGAAGAACCGGAATTTAATCCCAGCAGCGCAGGGGACACGCCCGAAGTCTTCGGGTTCACCTGTCTTAGAGTACAGAGACACGGGATTCTTCTGTTGACATCAAAGATCAAATTTTATTAGCTGCAGCCAGTAACAGAGGTCCTAGAAGTACAACACGGTGTATGTTCTCAGGAGACTGCTCAACATAATAGCGCGGAGCATCGTCTTTTATGCCAAAAACCAAGTTCCTGGCTAGCATCAATTACTCACAAATTTGACCAATCAGAGGATGATATTTACAGAGGCATCACATAACGACAAACCCACTTTCAGTTATCCAACCCATCGCCAATGACTAGGCAAAAATCCAGCATTCTTGTTCGAACAGGCCGCACGGGCCCATCATAAAAGACCTCAACCCAAATCAATAATTAGGCCATAAGGCCATAAAAGTAAGGATCAGGAACAGATGAGGAGAAAGATAGAGGGGTGTGTGCGTGTGCCATAGAATCAATAATGTCCTGCTCTTTGATCTCTATCTGACCAGCTGCTTAACAAGGTACTGGCTCAACAAGTTTAGCCTCGGGCAACAGGGTCAGTTGAATCAGGTCAAACTGAAGTCAACACGAGCTCAAACTAAGGTGTATGCGTCCCTAGAGGCTCGCTTGGCCACAGTCATCCTGTAGTCATTAGCCTATGTGAGGGCAACCACAAAATGGCGGTTATGCACAAAATGGAACCCACGGGTGCAGACTAGATCGTCAAATACACAGTGAATCTATCGGTGTAGCATGACAAAAACGCTTACGCATACCGCACTTGTCAGTCACGGTTCGCTGATACCAAAATCATCACGATACGACAACCTTCATTGAATGGGTTCAGAATTCACGGAACTACAGAGCAGGTGAGTGCTGACTCCACTACCTTTGCCTATGCACCTCTTGCGTGACTGGCAATATTGTGTCCAGGTGGGACAGACATGCAATGTTGTTTTGAGTGGGTCCCAGGGAAGGGACATGCTGATGTCTCTCATGCAGAGCATGATGTAGTTCCTGTGTGCACTCCTCACTTGCATTGTGCTTACTGTGACTTTCACTGCATAGTGCACGACACATTCAACCTGGCAAATCCTTGGTGGCTTTTTTTCCTATTGTCCTGAGGTGATTCAGTGGTCCCCCCGGTGTGACAGGTGACAGATGTGTATGAGTTGAGTGGACCTGTGGTGAGAGTGTCCAAATGATGTGTACGACCTCATGGACATTGATGTGTGTGAATGTTCCTTGTCATGTGGGTGAGTGTCTATGTGCAGTTTTGCACCACAGCTGCATGGAGGAGGCAACAGATCTACTCATCTGATGTGACAAGTAAGCCGTGCTGTGTGTCTGACTTGCAGAGCTAGTAAAACACCTGTCACACCCCACTGGCAAGTGGCACATGTGCAGAGTGAGGGTTGTATCCGCTGTTGTCAATGACAGGCGAGTGATCTGTGCCTGTGTGTGTCTGTCTAGTCTGCTGAGGGTGCGTCAGTGGAGTGGGACATGTGACTGCTTGACACGTGCTGGTCATCAGCCTGCTGTTGCATGTGCTGCACACTGTGTGCCATGATCAGTGAGTGTGTCGCACCCCTCATGCCACCAGTTGACTTTCAATGCCATGTAGTGCATTGGGGACTGCACACAGGTCAATTTCTTATTGTGAATGATGCAATTCCTGTCAGCATCCTATGCCTTGTTCAACATTTAAAAGATGTTCAAATGTGTGTCTCTGGGACATGGAGCAGGTGTATTGATGTTGTGTCACTTTGTCATCCTGACAGGTAACTGCCTACGAGGAGGGGGAGATCTGGCGGGACATCATCAGGGCCGTGAGATCTGCGGGGAAGCGTAGTCGGAGCCTGCTACAGGTCCGCAAAAGGTGGCAGGATATCCGGTACTGGACCCGGCGGATCGCCCAGGTCCAGCTGGGGATCGACCCTCCTCGCCCCCATGGCAGGCGCCGACGCCTGACCCCCCACATGAGCCGTGTCCTGGCGGTGGTATTCCCTGACCTCGATAGGCAGTTACAGGAGAGACTGCAGCAACAAGGGGGTAGGTACATGGCTGTTTGTTGTGTTATGTGTCACCAGCTTTTGGAAGTGCTCTGTAGCCTGGATACACTCCCAGAGTTTATATGCAGTGCATTTTCTGTTCCCCAATGTCACCTGATGCTCTTTTTCATCCCTTTCCCTCCTTGACATGTGTCCCCTGGTCTGTGTGTAATCACATTTGCACATGGTCATCTAGGGTTCCAGTAAATCTAAGTGCACATTGCTTTCTGCATCATGTGGGAGGGTGGTCTGTGACTTGTGTTAGTACCTTGCCTGTGCCATGACCTGTTCACTATGTTGGGGGTCCATATTTGTTGGCACTGATGATGATTCTCAACATAGGAGTGTGAGGTTTCAACTGAACACCCTTGCAGCATGCATGACCAATGTTGTGGCCTCAGACATGATGTGCATGAGTAGGAGATATGCATAGTGCCATGACGGTTGCTCATGGTACAGTCAGCTCATTCCAGGAACACAGAGCCGTGTGCCCACTACAATCCCCTCAGACACCCTGGCCTCCTAATCATGTGTGTCATCCAACACTGTGCACATTCTCTGTGGGTTCAGCATAGGTCTGCCTCTGTGGAATTGGTCCCTGGCCTAGTTTGTATTTTTCTAATGTGTGCTACATGTGTCCACTGGACAGGGATACACCATTTTGCTTGTGCATACTCACACTGGGCAGTGCCTGTGTGGCTATTCACAAAAATCTGTTGCTGGTTGTATGACACAAATATGTGTTGCCAGCCCCAGGAGGTGATGTTGTGTAAATCTAGCAATTTTTGCTGCACAGTTTTTGTTACCCTGAATAAGAGGTGTCACTTCTTGATCTGTATCAATCACATTGACTCAGGTATGGGTGGTTGTGTGGGAGAGGCCTACATGGGCACCCCTGATTTTTCCTTGCCAGGTCTGACCTGTGTGTGAGAATTGGTTGTACACAGAATCACCATGCAGTGCCCCTGTGATGCTGGCCAGTGCTTAATGTTCGTGCTTTGCAGCCTGTGTCATTTTTTCAAAAACATGATTCCTGCTCATACACTTTTGGCACCTGTGTGTGGTTCAGATGCAACGCAGTTTGGACTTTGTATGCTGACATCTGTGTGGACATTCTTGCCATTAGGGTGTCTCCACAGTACAGCTATGCTTTTTAACAACCCAATTGCAGGCCCAGTAGCTTATGCATTGTCCTGGGTGTGGACATTGGTGCCACTCCACATGACAGGCAGTAGGTCATATGTGTAGCCAACTGTGTAATCAAGTGACGGATGGCCATTTGACAACTGACATAATTCAAGTTGTACCTTGGCACTCACAGCACTTGTCAACAGTTCTTCATGTTTTAAATGTGGTAATTTGATGATTTGTGTTAAGAATACTGATGTGCCTGCATGAAAGATGTCTCCCAAGGAAGTGCACACCAAACGACATTTCCACTTTCATGGAACACGCTGGCACCTTTGCAAAGAAGCCACTGTTAGAATTAAATGGTGTTGCAGATTCTCCATATACATGTTCCCACAGTGGTCTTGATTTTATGATACAAACTAACAAGTCTCAAGACATCAAGACCTCCGTGGGCCCATGTATATGTACTTTCTGCAACACCATTCATTTCTAACAGTGGCTTCTTAGTAAAGGTGCCAGCTTCTTCAATGACAGTGTAAATGTAGTTTTGTGTGCACTGCCTTGTCAGACATATTTCATACAGGCACATGAGTGTTATTTTCACGAAATGGCGAATTGGCACATTCAAAACATGTCGATTGTGAGTCCCAAGGTACCAACATTTTTTCGTTTTGTGTTCCAAAGTACTTACAGGTCTCTGAGTGTGGTGACACCTTGAGTATTGAGGTGTGTCAGTTTACGTTGGGTGCACCACTACTGTTTCTTTCAGGGTACACAAGAGGTGGCATGACTTCATTGCATTGCTGTGCTCACCGGTTCACAGACACTTGCTTCTCAGTGTATTTCTCATTCAAGTAGTGGCCTGGTGTGTTCTTTTTTTACTTGTTTCCAAGTGGCATAGTGGTTCTACCAACTGGGCAGTACAGGGCTTACATATGTGCGGAGTAATCTAGCTGTTACTCATGATGCATTGCCTGATATGCACTGTGACAAATTGTTTTTGTGCTCATGTGTCAGATGTATACAGGTGACTGATGCATTTCGGTTTCTTCTCCTTGCCCACAGCATCATCAGCTGCAACCCAGCGACAGTGCCACCAGTGCTGTAGAGTCAGGAGGAGCCAGTGGCACGAAGGGCGAGGGGAGTCAGTCAGAGGACCTGTCTGGACACGATACCAGCTACGACGCCAACGGGTCAGACGCTGACCTCCTCGAGGAGGCTGCAACACCACCTGGCAGCATCCCCACATCTGTCCCCGCCTCCTCCGTTACCATCTCCGCCCTCCCAGTTGCTCCCGTCCCTTCTGTCCGTGCAGAGGCCCAACATGTCTCCTTCAGACCAGGCACCGCACCCCCTGCCCCTGTCACCCCTGCTGCCCTCCATGGACACACTAAACTGCTCACACAGATGGTGTCGTTCATGGAGGGCATGTCAGCAACGATGTCTGACCAACGCAGGATTCTGCGGTTCATGGACTCTTCCCTGATGGCAGCAGTTACTCTCCTGCAGCGCTCCGTCCCCCCCTACACCAGACCCATCCACACTTCCCTCTCCCATGCCTGTCCAATGCATACCCAGACAGTCACGGGCACGCACCCCACCAGACACAGCCAGCACACCCCCAAGTAAGGCAAAGCGCACACCTCCTGGCACGCACACTCAGGGGGATGTAGGCACACCCACAGGGTCTGGGGACAGATGACATACACGCAGCCGCAGTTGCAGTCCACAGTCCTCACAACCCTGTACCTCCAAAACCAGTCCCCTTGGCTCCCCTGCCAAACTCTCACCCAAGAAGATCTTTATGGGTGAGCTGGACCTCGCCCCCACTGAGCGACCACCCTACAAGCGGGCGAGGAAGTCCCTGGGCACGGGAGTTGAGTCCCCCACCATGTTGACCCCCTCCCCCAAGAGCGCTGCACCCCATCCCTCACCCACCACACCCTCTGTTGACCCTGGGGAATCCTCAGGTGCAGGGGTTCGGATGGAGGTACTGGCAGCGGTGTGCAGTGCCGAGTTCACCTCCACCTTCGGCGCTGCCCCTCCCCCTGTGGTGGAGACATCCCCCCCTGCACCCGCAACACCTACCCTTCCCCCTCCTGTCCCTGCGGTGCCTGGTACTGCCACAGATGATGCCCCCCCGTCGACAAACCTTGAGGTTCCTTTGTGCAGGCAAGCTAGGGGTAGACGCGGTCCCCTACCTCCCCCCTTGGACTTGAAATATGGACTGGCCATTGGCCTTGTCCCAAGGAGTGTTCCTTCCTCTGAGGCACCTGACATCTTCCCTGCAAACAGTTGCACAATTGTTGTGCTGAACTGTGTCAACATTTCCTTTGTTGGTGACAGATCCCTTCAACAATGGCCATGCCTGCTCACTGATGTCTCCTGCTGAATCGTCTGTGCTATCCTTGCTAGTCACTGTACTTGTGTTTTGAGTATGTCAGAATGCCTTCAGGGACAAATTCCCCCTTTTCAGGACTATGCATGTGTGTAATCACGGCCTACCACACAAATGGTACTTGTTATGCAGGGTATTTGGGCACCTGACTGACAATTGTGGGCATTTTATCTAGGGGAATTCCACCCTATTCCTTCCATGAGAGACAACATCTTGGTGGCTGGACCAGCACCTGGACATTCCTATCAGTCCTGGGATGTGCGTGACAGTGTGTATTCCCTTTGGCTATCTTAGTTTTGTAGGCAGTTACATGACTATTCAGTCTTGTGGCATGATATCAGGGTGTGTATTGTGCTGCATCCACCATGTGTGGGTATGCATGTGTTATATCTCCTCACACCCACATGTGGTGTGTCATGCAGTGTGTGAAATACATCCATCCTCTTGGGAGTAGGACACTGCTGTCAGTGATGTGTTGTTATAGCACTATCATCATAGTCCAAAGTTAGGGATGTGTCCATACCACCATATAGGTGTGGTCATCTGATAATGATGTAAAACCCCCCATATCTCTTTCCACTGCTGGGAGTCCTCTGCACCCACCCCCATGTCTCTGTCCACAGCTGTGAGTCCTCTGCACCCACCCCCATGTCTATGTCCACTCCTGGGAGTCCTCTGCACCCACCCCCATGTCTCTGTCCACTGCTGGGAGTCCTCTGCACCCACCCCCATCTCTCTGACCACTGCTGGGAGTCCTGTGCACCCACCCCCTTATGTCTGGACACTGCTGATAACTATCTGCACACACACCTCATATTGCAGGCCACTGCTGGTAGTCCTCTGCACCCACCCCCCATATCTCTGTCCACTGCTGGGAGTTGTCTGCACCTACCCCCATGTCTCTGTCCACTGCTGGGAGTCCTCTGCACCCACCCCCATGTCTCTGTCCACTGCTGGGAGTCCTCTGCACCAACCCCATGTCTCTGTCCACTGCTGGTATTCATCTGCACCCACCCCTATATGTGTGGCCACTGCTGGTATTGATCTGCAGCCACCCCCATATGGCTGGCCACTGCTGGGAATCCTCTGCTCCCTCCCACCCACCCCCTTGGAGCAGTACACTGCTGGCCTGGACCTACACACACACCAATATGAAGGTAACATGCAGGGCCAGTCCGTAAGCCCACATTCCTGGCGTGTGTACGCCTCGTATCCCAAATGTACTGGTGCCGTAGGAGTACGTGTGAAACGCACCGTACCCACGCATTCATTGCGTGTGTACGGTCCGTATCACTGTTCTACTGGTGCCGTAGGAGTACGTGTGCAATGCACCGTACCCACGCATTCATTGCGTGTGGAGGGGTCGTATCAGTGTTCTACTGGTGCCGTAGGAGTACGTGTGCAACGCACCGTCCCACGCATTCATTGCGTGTGTACGGTCCGTATCACTATTGTACTTGTGCCGTAGGGTACGTGTGCAACACACCGTACCCACACATTCATTGCATGTGTACGGTCCGTATCACTGTTGTACTGGTGCCGTAGGGGTACGTGTGCAATGCACCGTACACGTCCACTTCCGTTGTTGCGGTACGCAGGGGTTGCTGGCCACGCCCCCCAAGTGGCCAGACCCTCGTGGTAATGTATGGGCTCCATATTATAGGTTTTGCTTTGGGTATGGGGTATGTTTCCTGCCCCTCACCCCCCTGGCCCCTGGGTGTTTTTCTCACCTTCTGCGGCGTGTGCGTCAGGTCCGGTGCACCAGGTCGTAGGCTAGAAGGACCGGGATGACACGTACGATGGGGTTCATGGCGTGTACGTCGCGTACCGGGGCTCCATTGCGTAGCGGTTCGCGTCGGACTCTGCTTTTCCGGCTGCGTTTGGCTCCCGTAAAAAAAGAGCCGTACGGAGTGACGTAGGGACGAATCGTACTTGCTGGGCCGGAAACCGCTGCTTGAATGCATCCGGACGTCGCGTACAAGCTGTTCCGGATCAGAATCGTTGTTTTTTTTGACCCGTACAGTCTTTTGTACGAAACGTACGGAAATAGGCTTTCTGTACGAATCTTACTTCCTAGGTTGTACGGAAAGTTTACCGGGTACGAGTCGTACGGAGAAAACGCTCCATACAACGATTCGTACAGCCTTTTTCCAGGATTGAAATCGGCCCCTTAATAGGCACAAAACTAAATAAACCCAAAAAATAGTCTTGTACTTTCATAAACATTACAAAGAGTCAATGTTGGTTTTCACTTTTTTTTTAGAGAACTCTTGAATTCATGTGATGCTCAGGGGTTGTGCCAACAACTGTCCAGGGCATCTATCACAGTCCTTTGATTGCCCATAGAGGATTAAATACATTTTTAATTTTTTTTATTCGACTCCCTTTTTGCTGTAAAAGGTCGACGCGTTTCAACCTCTTCTATTTGAGGTCTCGTCAGGACCCAGGTGGTTTCTACTTTTCTCAAGTGAAGTCTGTTGAGAGGATTGTATTGTTTGTCATTACTTGAAGGCTTCTTAGTTTATGTATCTTTACAAAGGTTCTCCACTACTTGAATTGTTTCTTAAATTGGCACTCAAATTTTCATTCGCCTCGTTTGTACAAATTCTGCCAGCACTTCAACTCGGTTTCTTATTTAGTCAAGACTTTCTAAAAGTGGCATTTTAAGGAAAGTAACTTAAATTCTGACTTTACCACTAAAGAAGATTTAAATTACAATTCAAATAAGTGGAAGATGCATTTCTCTATCTGCTCCCAAATTTCAGTTTTCTTTATTAAGGTAACCTAGTGTTAGTCTGCGGGACAGCTAGCCTTGCTAAAGTGAAAAACTACTTTAGGAGCTGTTCACTGTCAGGACATGTTGAACTAAATTACACATGTTTCACTTTTTAAATACCATGCACCCTGCATGTTACACCCTCATATTTTCCTGAGGAACATATCCAATGTATTTTAAGAAGTGGTATATCTAAGGTCCGCTAACATATTTACATGTTATTCTCATAAAGTAACTGCATGTTACTTTATCCACCCCATCTCTCTGCCCACTGCTGGGAGTCCTGTGCACCCACCCCCATATGTCTGGACACTGCTGATATTCATCTGCACACACACCTCATATTTCAGGCCACTGCTGGGAGTCCTCTGCACCTACCCACATGTCTATGTCCACTGCTAAGAGTCCTGTGCACCCACCCCCATATGTCTGGACACTGCTGGTATTCATCTGCACACGCACCTCATATTGCAGGCCACTGCTGGGAGTCCTCTGCATCCACCCCCATATCTCTGTCCACTGCTGGGAGTCGTCTGCACCCACCCCCATGTCTCTGTCCACTGCTGGGAGTCCTGTGCACCCACCCCCATATGTCTGAACACTGCTGGTATTCATATGCACACACACCTCATATTGCAGGCCACTGCTGGTAGTCCTCTGCACCCACCCCCCATATCTCTGTCCACTGCTGGGAGTTGTCTACACCTACCCCCATGTCTCTGTCCACTGCTGGGAGTCCTGTGCACCCACCCCCATATGTCTGGACACTGCTGGTATTCATCTGCACACACACCTCATATTGCAGGCCACTGCTGGGAGTCCTGTGCACCCACCCCCATATGTCTGAAGACTGCTGGTATTCATCTGCACACACACCTCATACTGCAGGCCACTGCTGGGAGTCCTCTGCACCCACCCCCATATCTCTGTCCACTGCTGGGAGTCGTCTGCACCCACCCCCATGTCTCTGTCCACTGCTGGGAGTCCTTTGCACCCACCCCATGTCTCTGTCCACTGCTGGGAGTCCTCTGCACCCACCCCCATGTCTCTGTCCACTGCTGGGAGTCCTGTGCACCCACCCCCATATGTCTGGGCACTGTTGGTATTCATCTGCACACACACCTCATATTGCAGGCCACTGCTGGGAGTCCTCTTCACCCACCCCCATATCTCTGTCCACTGCTGGGAGTCCTCTGCACCCACCCCCATGTCTCTGTCCACTGCTGGGAGTCCTCTGCACCAACCCCATGTCTCTGTCCACTGCTGGTATTCATCTGCACCCACCCCTATATGTGTGGCCACTGCTGGTATTGATCTGCAGCCACCCCCATATGGCTGGCCACTGCTGGGAATCCTCTGCACCCACCCACCCACCCCCTTGGAGCAGTACACTGCTGGCCTGGACCTACACACACACCAATATGAAGGTAACATGCAGGGCCAGTCCGTAAGCCCACATTCCTGGCGTGTGTACGCCTCGTATCCCAAATGTACTGGTGCCGTAGGAGTACGTGTGAAACGCACCGTACCCACGCATTCATTGCGTGTGTACGGTCCGTATCACTGTTCTACTGGTGCCGTAGGAGTACGTGTGCAATGCACCGTACCCACGCATTCATTGCGTGTGGAGGGGCCGTATCAGTGTTCTACTGGTGCCGTAGGAGTACGTGTGTAACGCACCGTCCCACGCATTCATTGCGTGTGTACGGTCCGTATCACTATTGTACTTGTGCCGTAGGGTACGTGTGCAACGCACCGTACCCACACATTCATTGCATGTGTACGGTCTGTATCACTGTTGTACTGGTGCCGTAGGGGTACGTGTGCAATGCACCGTACATGTCCACTTCCGTTGTTGCGGTACGCAGGGGTTGCTGGCCACGCCCCCAAGTGGCCAGACCCTGGTGGTAATGTATGGGCTCCATATTATAGGTTTTGCTTTGGGTATGGTGTATGTTTCCTGCCCCTCACCCCCCCCTGGCCCCTGGGTGTTTTACTCACCTTCTGCGGCATGTGCGTCGGGTCCGGTGCACCAGGTCATAGGCTAGGAGGACCGGGATGACACGTACGATGGGGTTCATGGCGTGTACGTCACGTACCGGGGCTCCATTGCGTAGCGGTTCGCGTCGGACTCTGCTTTTCCGGCTGTGTTTGGCTCCCGTAAAAAAAGAGCCGTACGGAGTGACGTAGGGACGAATCGTACTTGCTGGGCCGGAAACCGCTGCTTGAATGCATCCGGACGTCGCGTACAAGCTGTTCCGGATCAGAATCGTTGTTTTTTTTTACCCGTACGGTCTTTTGTACGAAACGTACGGAAATAGGCTTTCTGTACCAATCTTACTTCCTAGGTTGTACAGAAAGTTTACCGGGTACGAGTCGTACGGAGAAAACGCTCCGTACAACGATTCGTACAGCCTTTTTCCAGGATTGAAATCGGCCCCTTAATAGGCACAAAACTAAATAAACCCAAAAAATAGTCTTGTACTTTCATAAACATTACAAAGAGTCAATGTTGGTTTTCACTTTTTTTTTAGAGAACTCTTGAATTCATGTGATGCTCAGGGGTTGTGCCAACAACTGTCCAGGGTATCTATCACAGTCCTTTGATTGCCCATAGAGGATTAAATACATTTTTAATTTTTTTTATTCGACTCCCTTTTTGCTGTAAAAGGTCAACGCGTTTCAACCTCTTCTATTTGAGGTCTCTTCAGGACCCAGGTGGTTTCTACTTTTCTCAAGTGAAGTCTGTTGAGAGGATTGTATTGTTTGTCATTACTTGAAGGCTTCTTAGTTTATGTATCTTTACAAAGGTTCTCCACTACTTGAATTGTTTCTTAAATTGGCACTCAAATTTTCATTCTCCTCGTTTGTACAAATTCTGCCAGCACTTCAACTCGGTTTCTTATTTAGTCAAGACTTTCTAAAAGTGGCATTTTAAGGAAAGTAACTTAAATTCTGACTTTACCACTAAAGAAGATTTAAATTACAATTCAAATAAGTGGAAGATGCATTTCTCTATCTGTCTAGTTCATACACAAGGTAGTGGTGGATAATGAGTCGCACAATCACTTAGACTATTTGATTCAGCTAGTGGGGCAGTTCAATACAATGAATATGTCCAATTTGAAACAAAATATGGGGAAGGTGCCAATCGAGGTCAGATATCCCACTACCAAGGATATTGGTTAAACAGGCCACACATGGTCTGTAATAGAAGCAAAAGAGGAAGACCCCGGCACTCAGCTGATTTATACACAACACAGATTCGGTTTGAAATTAATCATACGTACTGCAAGTACCAAATCGTAGAGAGAGGAACCAATTCCCATGGGGAGTTTCACAAGACCTACAAGTATGAGCTGTGAATTTAGTTTAATAATTTTAAAGCACAGAGCATATCATCTTAGCATATTGCATCAAAAACTTAAACAGAACATCAGACAGAGAAGAATGTATCCCTCGTTAACATGTATATCCCAAGTCTTGTAGTTCTTATGAATGCTAAGTTTTGACACGTAGAGTGTTCTCTCTGAAACAGCCAACGCGCGTTTCGTCACCACCGTGACTTCCTCAAGGCTGTAAGATAACAATAAAGCAAACATTGTAGTGCCCAGAGATTAATACCCAAAGTGCTATAACAATCCTTCGCATAGTAAAGATCCTTCCTAAAATAAGTTTAATTTAATTTAAAATTCAAATATCATAAAAGACACTGAACACAATTGACAAGAAGACTATTTAAGAACAAGTCCTGTATACAATTTCACCCTCAGTGTATAAACCAAAAAGTGAATGATGAAGACATGCACGTGAAAGAAAAGGAGCAGTGTGTTGAGCATAGAACTAACTCAAAAACAGAGAAAATAGTCATACCAAATAGTGATATGGTCAGGCTGACCCAAGAAGTGATCATATTTACACACCATAGCATAAGTAAGTCAGTCTGAGAAAAGGTAGAATCTGTGAATCGATGTTCCCTTCCTGAGTAAGTTGAAGGTACAGCTATCTTGAAGAGAAGCCGACCCAAAAACAGAGAATCATAGATAAAGCTCTTATGTGTTATTGTATCACCTTCAAATATGATGTTCGTAGAAGTATTGGCGATGGCTATGATAGGCCCGATTCCCTATGTGTCACCGAGGTCCCCAGGGAGTAATCCGATGAGTCCAAACCTCACTGTCCCCTGTGATCGCAATAAACGTGGCTGCAAAAAGAAAGAGAGCGCAGCAGTCCTCACAATAAATGATGAAGTCTATTTAGCAATAAGAGAGCTCGGGTGTAGCCCTGCCTCTTCCAATGTTTAAACAAGCCAAACATTTACCTATAATAGTCTTTAAGTCTGTAATGAAGCATATTCTGCTTTGATGGGGCCGTCTACAACCTCCAAGGTTCTGTCAAATGTACAGATCCCATAAGCCAGAAGTGGTATTACACAGTTTGGTAGAGACTGCATGTAAAACAGATAGAAAAAGTAAATATAGAGTAGAAATACAAAAAGAAATTACCAAGCCTGTTAAGACGTAAGCACATCATATATATGTGACTTACATGCACCCAAGAATTTTTAGAAACACTGGTTTTTAAGATCCAGAAGTACTGAATGTCTCTTGTCGTTCGAGCCAAATAAAAACGTTTATGTATCTTTACAAAGGTTCTCCACTACTTGAATTGTTTCTTAAATTGGCACTCAAATTTTCATTCTCCTCGTTTGTACAAATTCTGCCAGCACTTCAACTCGGTTTCTTATTTAGTCAAGACTTTCTAAAAGTGGCATTTTAAGGAAAGTAACTTAAATTCTGACTTTACCACTAAAGAAGATTTAAATTACAATTCAAATAAGTGGAAGATGCATTTCTCTATCTGCTCCCAAATTTAAGTTTTCTTTATTAAGGTAACCTAGTGTTAGTCTGCGGGACAGCTAGCCTTGCTAAAGTGAAAAACTACTTTAGGAGCTGTTCACTGTCAGGACATGTTGAACTAAATTACACATGTTTCACTTTTTAAATACCATGCACCCTGCATGTTACACCCTCATATTTTCCTGAGGGACATATCCAATGTATTTTAAGAAGTGGTATATCTAAGGTCCGCTAACATACTTACATGTTATTCTCATAAAGTAACTGCAAAATTACTCAAAAGGCGACTCCCTGTTTCTTAGAAAAGCATGGGCACAGCCATTTCATTTTGGAAGTGACTCCAACCTGCTCCTGCCTATTTCTGCCCCCGCCAGTGTTCCCCATTCTATTCAGCTTAATTCCAACAATTCCTCTTCTACCACGTTTCAAATCTTTTCACGTTTAATTCCGTATTGCTGTGCTTTTTTTTCTTTTTTCCCTGTCTGCTTTTCTTTTCTGTAACATCTCTACCCCCTCCCCAATTATGACAGCGGCAGCCACTGCGCCACATGAGGAGGCTGCAGATGCAGCAACCCCATGATGATTGTGCAAGGTCAGTGCCCTTCTCAGCATTTTTACAGAGGAGTAGGCATCTACATTGCATAGCACCACCTCCCCCTAATGTTGGCAATAGACCCAGCAAAGGATACAGCCTAATGGAGCAAAACATGCACTGGAGAAGAATGAATGCATCATGTGCCACCACGCCCAGTTCTCCTGCAATCAACAGCAGATAATGCACACTGAGCTAATATGGAGCACGACCTGCTCGGTATCGAGATGGAGGCAGGTAAGTGATGGTCAAAATGTTTTAATTTTATATTTACTACTTTGACCGAGGTATTATATACATTACATTATTTATTTTATATATGTGTCTTTGTGTGATATGATAGAGTTGGCAATTCTTAGACCTGACACCCTTGGCTGGCAGTACCCCTAAACCTTAACCTTCACCTTCACCCCTCATGTCACGTTGAAACTGTTTTCACTATACTTACCTTAAATATTTAAAATTGCAAGTTTCCGGATCTACTGATTCGGTTTTTGTTAGTTTGGTATCAATAATTTGGTATTAAATAATGTATTATATTTGACTCTATTTTATTAAATTGGTGTGGGATTTGTCTTGTGTTGTGTTTCCACTTTATAGTTGTAGTGAGTCATAGGGATCTGAACCTCAAGGCTAAACACAGCAAAGAATCCAGCAACAATGGTGGCAGGGAAAATTTCAGTTTCTAATGGAGAGCAGAGGGTTCACATCTCCAAGGACTTGGTACCTAACTATGTTGTGGGGGACGACATACATAAATGGTTTGATGCCTATGAGGTTGCCCTGCAGATGCACAGGGTACCTTAGTAGGATTAGGGAGCCAGTCTCTGGCAGCACATTCCCAGTAAAGGGAGGGATGCACTGTTGGCCCTAGATAAAGGGGACAGGATGAGGTATCCCATAATGAAGGATACTTTTACCCGGAAATACTGTCTCGCCCCAAACAAAAAGTTTAGAAAAAAGATTAGGGACAGTCAGAAGCTACCTCAACAGACCTGTGTGGATTATTGCGTGGATCACTTTTTCAAGGCATTGGATGGTTGGGTGAAGGGCAGTGATATGAATGATTACAAGAGACTGTAAAATCTAGTTGCCAGAAAGCATATGTTCAACAATTGTTTTCCAGAGCTGCACCAACACCTCGTGAATAGTAAGGTCAATGGCTCCAGGGACCTTGTTAAGGAGGCGGACTGCTCGCTCAGAACCACGGTTCACAAGACAGTTCTGTGGGAGGATTACCCAAAGGGTGGACAGGTTCCACCAAAGAAGAATGAGGTGGGGGGTTTTAAAAATTGGGAATTCTCTATAGTCCCAAACCTGACCAGAAGAAGGTAGGGTTCGATGGGAAGAAGCCCTCAGGTCACTTCACCCCCTAAGTGCTTTGAGTGTTACAGGTACAAGCACTGAAATGAAGAAACCACGGCCCGAAAAAGCAGCATCCCCCCACTGGCGGGCAGACCATGGAATGTCTGGTGTAGTGCTCGGGTGAAGGTTGTCCCAGATGGTATGGGGGTTAGTGTCCCTGGGAGACAGAGAGATGGCACCCAAGACTCATGTGCCTAGTAATACTAAGAAGTACAGTACAGGCAGCTGGTCACCATCAATGGACAGAGGGTTGGAGCTTTGGGAGATACAGACACCAGTATTTCTGCTGATAACCACAACACAGTGGCTCTGGTTCCCTTTAAAGGGGGGGGGGTTGATGTTCCTGAAAGGTAGCTGTGAGGCCAGCCAGGCCAGTGGATTGTCTGCTGGGTAATGATGTTGAGCACACCATCTTGACAGAGGTGAAGCTACAGTCACACTGGCAGAGATCTCCAGACCCCTAGGAATCCATTAAGGTTCCTACATGGTAAACGCCTCAAGCTTCACTTTGAGAGGTCCAAGATGGAGGAAAGGAGGAGGAGAGTGAACCTCTCATGGATCTCCTCTCCTCAAAAGAGAATGATGGACCAGTGAACCTCTATCCCTTTCTGACCTCTCACGAGGATCACTGACAGAATATCGAGGAGGAAATATCGACCTGCCAAAATATCGAGTAAAAAATACAGAATGCCAAAATATCGAATCCCTATCTACAAACAGGTAAGCACAACAATATCAAATACAAAATATTGTTGTAAAAAATATAGTTAGTCAAAATATCGAATTTTTTAAATGTCTTAAAAGTAATGTAAAATTAATGAAATAATATATATAATTAACTAAAATATAATTAAAAATACTTAAATAACTTTAAAATTAATAAATAATTAATGTAAGTTAAAAAAAGAAACATTCATTTTTATTTTTTATTTCATATATATATATATATATATTAACGTAATATTAATACAAAATATTCAATATTTTTAGCGTAGGATAGCGGGAGGGTAACATTTTCTATTACCACTCCAGTGAGTGCAACAGTAGGGAAAGCGTTGGATAGCATAGGGGTAAAAATTACTATTCCCACTCCAGTGAGTGCAACAGCAGGGAAAGAGTTGGATAGCTGGAGGGTAAAAATTACTATTCCCACTCCAGAGAGTGCATGCAACAGTAGGGAAAGCGTTGGATAGCGGGAGAGTAAAAATAACTATTCCCACTCCACTTGTGTGCATCGTGGTAACGATTTAGGGTGGCGGACGCCGCCGCATACTGGATGCGGCATGGTCTCCCTTGCAGACTCTAAAATAGGACTGCTTTGGGAGCAACACTGGCAGCAAAATGGGACCTGCCCTTAACCCAGCAACAAACCTTGACACAACCCACTGGAGGGTCACAGAAGTTAAATGTTTTAACCAATCACGAACTACGGGTCCCAGCATGCAACAACTACACACCCATTGGGGTGTCCACTAGGGGGCCAGAAACTATATAACATGCAATTGTTTCCGAGGTCAGTGATTGAAATTGGTGTCAAGTTGTTACCTTCGATAAAGTTTATGGCTGAACGAAACGCGTCAGGATTGTTTTATTGCTGGTTGTCCTTAAACATCAAAGCAGCAGTGTTGCGAGTGCTACTTCGTCTGCCCGAGAGGGGAGAAGTTTGGCAATACGTAGAGGCTTGGTTCGGCCGCAAAGTTACGCACCGCCAGCAAGAGCGCCAAAACCACCCGACCCAAACCAATTTTGTGTGCATCGTGGTAACGATTTAGGGTGGCGGACGCCGCCGCATACTGGATGCGGCATGGTCTCCCTTGCAGACTTGAAAATAGGACTGCTTTGGGAGCAACACTGGCAGCAAAATGGGACCTGCCCTTAACCCAGCAACAAACCTTGACACAACCCACTGGAGGGTCACAGAAGTTAAATGTTTTAACCAATCACGATCTACGGGTCCCAGCATGCAACAACTACACACCCATCGGGGTGTCCACTAGGGGGCCAGAAACTATATAACATGCAATTGTTTCCGAGGTCAGTGATTGAAATTGGTGTCAAGTTGTTACCTTCGATAAAGTTCATGGCTGAATGAAACGCGTCAGGATTGTTTTATTGCTGGTTGTCCTTAAACATCAAAGCAGCAGTGTTGCGAGTGCGACTTCGTCTGCCCGAGAGGGGAGAAGTTTGGCAATAGTTAGCGGCTTGGTTCGGCCGCAAAGTTACGCACCGCCAGCAAGAGCGCCAAAACCACCCGACCCTGAACCATTTTTGTGTGCATCGTGGTAACGATTTAGGGTGGCGGACGCCGCAGCATACTGGATGCGGCATGGTCTCCCTTGCAGACTCGAAAATAGGACTGCTTTGGGAGCAACACTGGCAGCAAAATGGGACCTGCCCTTAACCCAGCAACAAACCTTGACACAACCCACTGGAGGGTCACAGAAGTTAAATGTTTTCACTAATCACGAACTACGGGTCCCAGCATGCAACAACTACACACCCATCGGGGTGTCCACCAGGGGGCCAGAAACTATATAACATGCAATTGTTTCCGAGGTCAGTGATTGAAATTGGTGTCAAGTTGTTACCTTCGATAAAGTTCATGGCTGAACGAAAAGCGTCACGATTGTTTTATTGCTGGTTGTCCTTAAACATCAAAGCAGCAGTGTTGCGAGTGCGACTTCGTCTGCCCGAGAGGGGAGAAGTTTGGCAATATATATATATTAACGTAATATTAATACAAAATATTCAATATTTTTAGCGTAGGATAGCGGGAGGGTAACATTTTCTATTACCATTCCAGTGAGTGCAACAGTAGGGAAAGCGTTGGATAGCGTAGGGGTAAAAATTACTATTCCCACTCCAGTGAGTGCAACAGTAGGGAAAGAGTTGGATAGCTGGAGGGTAAAAATTACTTCCCACTCCAGAGAGTGCATGCAACAGTAGGGAAAGCGTTGGATAGCGGGAGAGTAAAAATAACTATTCCCACTCCAGAGAGTGCAACAGTAGGGAAAGCGTTGGATAGCAGGAGGGTAAAAATTACTATTCCCACTCCAGTGAGTGCAACAGTAGGGAAAGTAATGACTTAATATTTTAATAAAAATAAATTAATTATCAATAACAATAAAAAATAATTAAAATTAATTACCAATTACAAAATATTTAATAATTAATTAATTCTAAATACCAATACATATTATTGATTACAAATTAATTATCTATTAATACTTAATTAACAAACAATAAATTTTCAATACCCAAAATTAATAAATAATAACAAAAAACCAATTAATACTTAATTGACAGTAAATTAATTATCAATACACAAACATATTTTCAATAATTAATTAATTACAATTAAATTACTTCCCACCCTATTCCCCTATAAACCCACAACCCGCTACGAAGAATAAATTAATACAATTAACATAGTTATCAATTAATCAATTAATAAAAATGAATTGCCAATTAATAAAAATGAATTACCAATTAATAACTAATTAACAATACATTAATTATCAATACCAATTAAAAAATACTTAATTATAATTAAATTACTTCCCAAATTAAAAATAATTAATAATTCCTAAAAATTACTATTTTTTAATTTACTATAATTAAATTACTTCCCACCCTATTCCCCTATAAACCCACAACACGCTACGGAATTAAATTACGCAAAAATTAAATAACATAAAATTCATTAATTTAAAAAACATTAAACATACATTACAAAAATTAATATACACTTTTAACACATATACTAACATACAAAACCATTAAAACAGTGTCGATATTATTAAAAATTAAATATATTTTAATGCCTGTCTTATGTACTTCGATATTTTGACAGTCGATAATACTTTTTGTCCATTCTATATTTTGTACTCAATATTATGTCCATTCTATATATTTTTTTTCTCGATATTGTGTCTAGTTACACTCTCACGAGAGAGAGAGAGACTGCCGCCAGCTGTTGGGGCAATTCTATTCCTTGGTCTAACTTACCCACTGGTGTACCCACAGCATTGACACAGGGGACAGTATGCCTGTGAAAAGTAAGGTCTACAAGCTAACTGATAAAGTGAGGGCCAGCATCAAGAACAAAGTCTACCAGATGCTGGAGCTAAGGGTGATTGAGCACTCCAACAGCACTTTTTCCAGCCAAGTAGCACTGGTACCCATTGTTGCCCCACTGTTAGCCATCCCAGAACACTGGTTCTCTTTGGATAATTGAGGGATCAATTCAGTCAACAAGACTGACACACACCCCATCCCTCTACATACTTTCCCACTGCGAATCAGTGCTAAAGTGCTTGTGCTCACTCCAATGAACATGATAACATTGGCTTACACCCAATTGCCATTCCTAATTTACTGGTAAGTCCCTAGTAAATTGGTATACCTTATACCCAGAGCTGGTAAATTAAATGCTAATATTAGGCCTGCAGCACTTATTGTTATCCATTGAAGAACATTTTCATACATTATTTTGCACTATTGCAGGTGCACATTTATTAATCTATTTTAGTCTCATATATTTCTACATTTTTGGGAAGTATTCATTATTGTGTATTTTGTGTTTAAATAAACATTTCTGTATGATTCACGTGTTTGAGGGAGTACGGAGCAGTTCATAGTGTTTTGTTTAGTTTCATGGTTCTCGTGTCAGGTGATCTGGTTTAATCACATAGTATGATTTAGGTGCACTAGAGACATTCATTTCTTTTTAATCAGTACACTTGCTTTGGTGGTCAGCAAGGTCTGGTGTGCATTTGATTGATCGATCAGTTTGTTGGGTATGGCATTTTTAAGGCACTTTTTCAATATGTTTTGTCATGACGCAATTTCAGTGGTCATCAGCTTATTTATTTTGGGTGACAGATTGTGGCACAGAGCACATTTATTCAGCACTAATATTAAACCACATGTTTCATTTTCACAATGATTGTTAACAATGTTTGGGCCAGTTATTTTTTCTTTTTCTCTTTTTTTCATGGGTTGCATGAAAGCAGGGGTTTGATTACAATCGTAAAGTTGTGTATTATGTAACATCAGTGGTTTTTAAGCATAGAGGGACTGCTCCATCTTCCAGCCTTGTTAAACACCATTACAGTGCTGATTTAATTTTCCCCGCAGAATAGCAGAATTCATTAGTAATTCTGCGTTACTCAGTATCTCATTTCACTGCATAAAAGGACCGCTCCCTCTTCAAGCCCTGTTTGAGTACCACTGCAGTACAGTACATACCCCAAGCACCCTTATATGAGTATGTAAGGGTGCTGAGTGGTATGCACTAGAGTGGATACCCCTCTATGCCCTTAAATAACAATGTAAGGGCGCCAAAGACTACGCACTGGAGTGGATACCCCTCGGTGCCCTTGTATACTTATTTAAGGGCCCACGGGGTATGCCCTGCAAGTACATTGCAGCACATACCCCTTGTTGCCCTTACATAAGTATGTAAGTGGACTGCAGGATATGTACTGCACTGTAGTGCAGTTCATACCCCTGGGTGCTCTTACAAAATTATGTAAGGGCACGGAGGGGTAGGCACTGGAGTGCATTGCATAGCCCTGGGTGCCCTTACATCAGTACTTAAGGGCACCCAGGGGTATGCACTTGAGTGGATACCACTGGGCACCTTGAATGCAGATGTAAGGGCACCAAGGGGTATGCAGTGCACAGTGCATTGCCCACTCTGCCCCTTCACAGAATTCAGTGGACTTTGAATGTAATTCCACGGAATTTCACAGAATGAAACTCCACCATTTCTGCCAACCTCTATTTAGAAGCTTCTCTAACGGTAAAGTCAGATTTTATGGCACAATTCTGAAAATGCCACTATTAGAAAGTGAGAATGTTCTTGCCCTAACGATTTGGTGATTGCAGCCTGTTCCTGGGTCACATGAATAGGTGTAGCTGGCTGTTGATCTTGGTGCCTTCTTCCCAGGCAGCTGGACAGTAGAGAATCTGAATGTTGGCAGGATGGACCATCTTGACTTGATGAGAGGGGCAGAGCTCCTATCTGTCACACTTGCTCTTCAAAAGCAGGGCCTCAGCTCACAAAGAAAGGACTTCAAACTAGCCTATTGTGCCTTTAGAACAGGGCAGGGAGGCAGAAAATTCCAAAAACCTCTGTAGGGGAAAACTCTAGAAGTTTCTTTCAATTCAAGGGGGGCACCAGGTATAATAATAGGACTCTGAGACCCACTCTTCAGTGTATTCCTGGGCCTGTAGATACTACAGAAGAAGGTCTTCCCTGCTGCCAGATGTCTACTCTGTTGCTTGAGGCCCGCACTGCTGTCTGAAATGGAAACCTGGACTTACACCCTTCATACCAGGCTGAAGTGACTCCAAGGGTCAGTGGACTGACCTCATGTTCTGAGCTATAGAGACACAACAAGCTCCAGAAGCCTCTCAGCAACTGCCCAGCTGACCTTCTGTACTGGACCTGCTTGGCCATGCAACTGGACCAGCCTGAGACCTGCTGGCCTCTGTTGGAATTAATTTCTGATCCCCAAGAGGTGCCTCTCAGGTCCTCAAGCCTTGGCGTGGTATCAGTTGAGCTCCTCCTAAAAGAAAAGGAGAAATTCTGAAGTTTTGGTGACTGCAAACAGGCCAGTTTGTGACAAGCTCTTGCCACCTGCGACAACTGCCAACACAAAGGTCTGCTGAACCTGACTCTTGGTGCTACAGCAAGCTCTAGTGATGACCAGCAATGCAAGATCATGGTACAGCATCATCAGCTTGTGGAGACCCCCAAAACGTAAGTCCATCAACGACCATCTGCGACACCCAAAAGGATCTTTGCACTTTGTCCCCTCAAACAACAACCCATATTCTCACTGCTTACTCTTGAAAAAAATGTTGTTAGTGTTCACAAAAGGGAGTGGGTAATAAGGGGACCCTTCGCCTTTTGCAACTGAATTACGATCTCCTTACAGGGTTCAGTAAAATATCAATACTTTGTGATCAGATTTTGGTCGCAGAACACTGACACATTAGATATTGATTCCATATTTGGAAGGAATGCCTACAATATGCTCCTTCCACATACCGAATTGGTATCTATTTCCAACCGCATTTTTGGAATGGAAAAATCTTTTCCGATTCCTAGGAGGGATCAGTGCAAAAATAAAAAAAACATTTTAACAGTTGTAAATGTTCCACTTTTACATCTTCTAGATCCTGGGTGCAAATCTAGGACTATTGTTCTGTCACAAAAAAAACTATAGGAATAGTGTTTTTTGTTTTGTTTATAAAACTGTCTAAAAAATATGTTCTTCCATCTAGCACCTGTTTGGAAAGTGTGCGGGTGATCCGTCAAGCAGGGGGGAGACAAAGGCTCGGGTCCCAAAATAAGGTGTTGCCCCATACATTTTCCAATAATACAGTGGAAATGACTGAATAGAATTACACTAAATTTGGCAAAACGCTTGACCTTTACCAAGAGAGCATGCTTTTTGCGAGTTGGTGTAAATCTTTTCAGTATTTTTTGGGAAATTACGGTTCAACATTTATCGGTATGTAGTGACAGCTGAGTGCTATTTTCTACCACTGTAATGCACTGCTTATGTCCTCAAATGTTACATCTATGGCAGTGCAAGTTATACTTATACCAGTTAAGTGTAACTAGTGATTTTCAGGGGTTCTCAGAAGTGCTTTTTCAGGAAACTTCTAAGGCTTTTTTAAAGTAAGTTAAAATCTTGCTGAAATCCTCACATATAACTACACTGAGAGAGAAAGAGAGAGAGTGAAGAGAGGGAGAAGAGAAAGAGAGAGAGAGAGCGAGAGAGAGAGAGAGAGAGGTGTTTTGGGGATGATAGATCAAGCGGATGCAGACATAAAGGGGCGAAGTCCCAAAACACATTGCATGTTTCAAGTAAATAACAAGGACAAGGAATTGACTTGAAAGCCAGCAAAACCATGTGCCAGCTTACACAAATGTGCTTGCAATAGATTCTACAATTTATGTTCTGCATTTTCTCTTTCCTCATAACAAGATCCTGCTGTTCCTGTTAGATAGAGACAAACAGCAAAATAATGAAGGAAGATGGCAGTTAAGTTAACCTCCTCAGTCCTCAGCAACATACAGACATCTACATTCACTGTTAAAATTATCTAGGCTAGCGTGCAAAATGGCAAGAATATATAGTTAATCCTATTTATAGTAAAAGTTACGAAAAATTATACTGTTTTACGAATGGTGCAACTGCATTCTTCTGGCATTGTCCTTTGTAGGAGGAGGGACGAACCACAAAGCAGGAGCACCATTGAGGTTCCACTTCTTTGAAAAAGAGAATGTCTGTAGAATGGAAAGGGAAAATCACAATATTTGAGAGTCCAGTTAAATATGGTGTGTGAGGAGTTGGAGAGTGTGAATCAGAAACCAGCATACAATTAAGGGCCACCACCATACATTCGTTCCCAGACTGCTAGCTGCAAGTACCCAGAATGATTCATCACCTAAACAATAAAAAAGTTTAGCTGTTCCCTTCATCATGTCCGCCGCAACCACTTGGGATTTACCACTGAAGCCACTAGTCTGCATTTTTAGAAATAACTCACTATTTTCCAATCCACAGGAGTAGGCTTCTTTGAGTCCTCCTGTTTTCTAAAGCTGTAGGTAGGCACTGGTCATTATTCCACATGTTATTGTCAAGACCTGCAGACTGCATCTCTTCTAAAGAGAGACAGACCTATTGAACAAGAAACTATGAGATGTTTTAGTCTAATTCTAGAATAGGGAAACTGAGAAGGTAAAAAAAACAACCAACATGCTTACCAAGTAAGAATCTCAGCAGGCATCCTGAATCAGCTGACCACCCATGTATGAATACAAAATTTGCCTTGGCTAAGCCTATCACATCCATCACACAACTCATAATTTGGCATTCATTGATGGAAGTTACCTGTTCTAAGTGCGGTGTCCATCTAACTATGTGCGCATCTCTTTATTTCCAATGGAAGTGACATACTTAAGATGTGCAGTATAGTTCTTTGCATCTTCACTTACAGCTGAGAATGGAAATGCAAGGTTAGGCATGGGAGGAAATGGTCTGGAGGCATCCACTGCTAACTTAGACAAAGTAGTCACTCACACACACACACACATACACACACAGCCATTTTTTCTACAAAATGACTGTCACATTGTCATCAATGAAAGAGGCATGGAGAACAAACACAAAGTGGTTGCCCATGACTAACACACACATACACGCACACATGCTCCCCCAAATGGTGGTCACCACCTGGCCAGCAAAGTGGGAGGCAAGAAGAACAAAGACATGTCTATGTATATCACATACACACACACTCTCTCTCTCACACACACTCACACACTCACCCACACACACTCACACACACACACTGATTCCACAAAATAGTGGTCGCCTGTCACCACATAGCTTGCAAAGTAAAGGCATGGAAAACAAAGAGTGCATGGCTGTACCACTGTGACTTGCTTGTTTTATCTCCCTCAACCATCAAAAAACATACAGCATTGCAGGGAAAAGATTGTAGAAATATGTACCGAAGATATAACTCGGCCCATCTGTGCTCCCTTAAACACCACCATTAAAGTTCCAAGTGTTGTTCATGAATATTATATCAACGCTAATTGACTTTCAGCTCTGCCAAAATGTAGCTTCATTCCAACATAAAACTTTGGAAATGCAGAGATTCAGAGTAGGTTCACCCTAGACAGAATCATAAGTTAGACATCAAAGCCAATATCGTAGCAATACTAAAAGTGTTGTCTTGTTATCAACATTGCCTTAATTTGTAGATTATGCCCAGATGTGCAACCAAACAGTGTGATGATTAGGTCTGGGTGAAATTCAAAGTCTGCAATGTAATTCACATAATTTCCAAAGTTATGATTGTTATGCAAAATTTCTGAAATGACGCCACTCCACATATTTGCACACCATTCACAGTAAAAAGTTACAATGAATGGTGCAGTTAGGATAAAAATGTACAGCAAATGCAAGGGAATAACAGAGCACGAACGGCTGTTGTTTAAATGAATTCTTGCACAAAAAAGTAACGCAATGATAACACGTAGTGCAAAATGATAAATTTGCATTACTTGTAATTTCACAAAAACGTTCCTGTTATTTAGAGTAATTACGCAAAAGCAAGTCACATACATTTCGCACACGTCCTGACAATATTGAATGCCTCTGTTTCTGTTCTCAACCACATTCACCTTGTCCCTGGTCTACTTGTAACCTACATGTTGTTAGTGTATGGTCTGTAGTGATATCAGAGAAGTGGGGAAGCAAACAACACTCATTGAATCCAGATTGCAAGTTGAGTGCATTACCTTGGCCAAGATAATATTTCAATGAGTTTGTATGGTTGGTCTAACTACCTCAGATTATCAGTCTTATTTAGAGTGGACTGTGCACATTCTGTTTTTTCATGATCTGTGCTGCCGGGATTATCTTGGCTATCTAAACAAAAAAAAGCAAAATGACCACTCACCATGGGAGAAAACTACCAGGTTGTCAGGGTTAATCAATTTCTGTTTCACTTAAACAAACTCTGGCTTTGGGAGTTTGTAATTGTGAAACAAAGAAGTTTGCAGAGCAGCTGAATGACACATGGCGCTCGCTCAGTAAGATTACAATGACTTCAGAGAAGCCACTTTGGTGGCAGGGCTGTCTTAACAGCATTTATAGGCCTCTGGGGCAAAGCAGTGCACTGGGTCTTCCCTACACTACCACTCACAGGATTAAAAATGTTTAACAGAAAATTAGTGTTAAATTCTTGTCTTCATGGGACCCCTGTGCTTGTGGGGCTCCCGGCCAGCTGCCTAGTGTGCCCGTGCATTAAGACGGCACTGTGTGGTGGCAGTTCCTCTGAAGAAATAGAGATCTAGCCAGGCAGGTGGAGAACTGCAAATATGGCAGTTGTTAATCCATCAGGGCAGATGGTGGGCCACCCTCTAATATCTCCATTTAGGCCTTTTGTAAGTTACATACCCACCTTTTTAATTTAGTACATCGAGAAGTGATTGTCTCTTTAGTCATCTCCCATGCTAAAATCACTGACTATTAGCATTCCAACGTGGACTAAGCCACCCCAATGTGAAGGCCGTCCGCCAGAAGACACATGTATCGTCAACACGCCTCAGCTCAGTTTTATTTCTATTTCCACTTTTGGCACAGGTGATGTTGAAATCATTTAGTGTGTACGATTGTTGAGATTTGAAATGTTAAGATTTGAAAGCTACCCTATTGTTTCTCTGCACTGTATTTTGTCAATACATTCCCAAATTATCTGCATGTTGAAGAGTCATTGCCTTTTTACATAGTTCTATAAGTACCTGCCGCTTTAAGGGGTAGATTTTCCAACATTTTGCGCTGGGTTAGCATGACAAAAGTGACGCTAACAAGCACAAAATGTTTTTGGGGGAATTTACCTTTCAACGGAAAACTTATTTTGCACTGTAACTTTCCTTAAAATTAGTGCCAAACAGAGCAAAGCAGTGCTTTGCGTTACTTAGCACCTAGGGGGCGTTAGATGGGTGGTACATGGGCGTTCCCATGCCACCACCCATGCCAAAACCCTATCTGCAAACAATTATAGACAGGGTGTAGTGCCCAAATTATCAGCATGTTGAAGAGTCACTGACTATTTATATACTTCTAAAAGTACCTGCCCCTTTAAGGGGTAGATTTTCAAACATTTTGCTGCGCTGGGTGAGCATCACAAAAGTGACACTAACCAGTACAAAATGTTTTTGGGGGAATTTACCTTCCAAAACAGTACTTGTTTTGCACTGGAAATTTCCTTAAAAGTAGCACAAAGCAGCGCAAAGCACTGCTTTGCGTTCTTAGTGCATGGGTCTTCACATGCAACCACCCATGTCTTTTGATGCAAAACCCTATCTGCAAACAATTGTAGACAGGGTTTAGTGCCAAAAGGTAACTTCACTTCAAAGAAGGCGCTAACAGGAGAAATGTTTTCATTTTTCCTTTTCTTCCAACTTTACATGCGTACATACAAAGTGGGAAAAGCTTTAAAACTTGTCTAGGCATGGTATTTTGCACAGGAAGGCTACCATTCCTGTACAAAACCTATGCTAGACTCACGCACACATCCTAGCACCATGCTAGGGTGTGTGTGCATGGCGCTCGGTAGCTAAAATCAGCGCCGGCGCTTGGGAGATGGGAGGAGAGAGACATATCTCTGAAGAGATGGTGCTCTCTTGCTCTTTCCCAGACAGCGCAGCCTCTTTGGGTGCTGGGCTGCGTTGCATGACTTTTTGGAAAACTCTACCCCTAATTTCAGTATCGCAAAGCCATAGGGTCTTCATATTAAGTTTTAAGATGTGGAAAACAGGGGCCTTGAAGAATGCTTCCTTTTACTGATCAAACGCCATCTGCATGCTATAATGACATGAAAAAGAAGGCAAGCAGCCTTATACTGTATACTCGATGTGATTGCAAATTGAACGGAGATTGTTGTGGGTGCTTTCAAGTACAAACAGGAATGTGAAATGTTTGTTGTGAGATATGTTTTTCACTTTTATGCAGTCATGAATAGAAAGTGCAGTGATGGTAATAAATTCTTCTTTGACACCAGCATATAACAGTCTTTGATGCTAGAAAAATCTGCTGAAAGTGTTTGATGATACCACAGCAAAAACAGTGTCAGTCAAAATCTGTCTTTCATATGGTCTCCCAGAGAGATATTGGTTTACATTTTAAATAAAGTCAGTGCTTTGACTGATGTTTAATTAAACAGTGAACTATATGTTACACTTTTATAGTGCATTTTTTGGCAGCTACTACAAACTGGGAGTGTAGCTGCACAGTTCTTATTTATAAATATAGTTCATCCCCATAGAGCATTTCCAAATTGAAAAAACAATAGAATTTCTATAAGGAGAATTATGTTTTGGTCATTAGCTTTAAGGACATAAAAAATACCTAACTCATTCATTCAAAAAGACACCATGGTCGGATCACCCAAAAAGGTTGGGCAACTGATTAAATGTCTTTGTTGAGAAACAAAGCTCTGCTTAGTGCAACTACATTTTACCTCTTTATCTTGAAAGCTGATTTGTGATGGTGGTATTATGTGACATAGATGTTCATACATACTTAAGTAGATGCAAAATCGCAAGATGCAGCCAAGCGATACAAGGTCGCACCACCTGAAGTGTCATTACAATCTCCAAAAGGATTGGTAAAAGAGCACAATGTTGCCCGGCTCAATGGCCCGCTGCTCGTAGACCATATATTTAAAACAACATAACCAAAATAGAGCAGCAACATTCATAAGAGAATAAGGGAAAGAAGGGAAAATTCTAGAGTCTTTAGCGTCGAAGCCAAAATCTTTCTTTAATGTGCAATTCTATACAAGTGCACACATTTCACCTTCAAAAAGGCTTCATCAGGGCTGCAAATATAATACAATCAAATGCCTCATGTTTAACAAGTGGTGTCAATACTGGAGAAATACAAAAATTATTTTTAATTTAAAAATATTTTTCCTCTTTTTTTATGAAGTGTTATCAACAATTTTTTATTTTTTTAAATAAAAACTCAATTGGTCAACTAATGCATTTAGTCCCAGAAATGCAAATAGGCAAATAACATTATAGAACCATCAACCATAAACACAGGTCAGATACAATATTAAATTAAAAATCACTTCAGAATAGTGAAAGAGCTGGAACGAGATCTATTTTTCCAACCAAAGTAACAATAATAGTGTTTCATAACAAAAATTCCATCCTATACATCAGAAAGTGAAGCACCAAAAATAGACCACGTGAAAGTGATTCAGCCATGTGAGAAAAAAAGTTAAAAAAATATATAAAATCACCAACAAATTATGAATAAAGATACTTGCAAAGAAAGGGGCCACAAAATCAAACCAAAAGAAGAAAACAGGCAAAAGAAGAAAAGAAAACGTCCATGTAGTGTCTCTTTATCATGCCCAAAGAGGCATCAGGGTTTGTGTGAATCTCTTACCCATTGAAATCCGCCTCAGTTTGCAATCGCAATCCTCTAACTTACCTTGATCTCTATCAGATTTAACTATAACACCTTTGACAAAAATGTAATAATTTTGTGACATTTAGCCCACCATCATGAAAAAATATTTTGAAATCCATCTAAATTTTAATAAATTATAACTTACAATTAGTTCAATAATAATAACACCTATTGCACATATGTTCAATCAAGGTGCTGTGTTTATCTTCAAACTTAACCCAGAGACTCATTCCATTCAACCAAGTTCTCTCTCTATTCAGAGAGAGAAAAGCATATAAAGTGCTACAAAATAAAACATTTCACCAGTCAGAAATAAAGTGCATTGGGTCTTGGAGCTAATATGGCAGATCTAGTTCTTAAGCCGAATAAGCAAATTTTCAATCAAGTTTATACATATAATGCAAACAAAGTGGGTCAAAGAGAAAAACATAAGAGTAAACCATTACTCTCATGGCCACAAAATGCAATGGAGTGATAAACCATTAAATTCAGTGTGACATGTTACAAACACACAATCCACAAATGTTTGCATGGAGAATTACCAAAAAACACAATTACTTGAATTTCCACGATGTAACCCAAATCTGCCAGTACTTCAAAAGTCACCCAATAACAATTGATCTATTCATTTAATAATAAACAACTCCTAAAATGAACGGTGCATTGCAGATCACCTTGCTCTAAGCATATTATGTAAAAACTAAGAAAGACATCTTGCACTAGTCATATCATGTCAAAAAACCTTTTTGGTGGCCACATTTAGCATTGAATAATATAGTAGATAATGCAACTCTCTCTTCGCAAGCTGATCTGCAATAAATAACTAGGTCAGATATCTAATATAGAATATTGTAAGTATAGACACAGGCATGCCGCTAATGATCTATCTGGTCTTTTTTGTAAAACACTATTAAACGACACCGGCAAACAATTTTAAAAAAGGTCCCCCTTACATCACACAAACTCACCCGTGTAAAGCACAGAGAGCCACATCTCCTCTACTCCGCATCCGTCATACTGAACGGACCAGTCGGTAGTGTCAAACAGTTAAAACATCTCTACCACCCCTTATTTAAATGCCCCAGTACCCGGAAGAAGCCTCACAGGGTCAAAACATCACATCCTCCCTTCCAACAAAACAGTAGACTATCAACAACAACAATTGTGCCGAAAAAAAGAAACACATACATATCGCATCAGCAATACCATGTTTTCGCACCAGGTGTGCTAGAGTGTCAAGCACCAAAAGCATATCGACGCATTGTGCCATACAAATACTACATTAATTGCTATTGCCTGCTCAACAAAGGTATGGCGAAATTTGACTGCGATAAATAAAAAGACCCACAGCCACACGTGAACATGTCAAGGATCTTCCAAAAATATAAGAAGAAAGAACAAGGACAGGGAAAGGAGGTCCACAGAAAAAAAAAATAGCTTATGAAGGGCAGCATCTGAGAATATTTCAAGTCCTGTAGGGGAGTGTTATGCAGAGGAAGTATAATAAGGTTACAAAGTCATAGCAAATGATCCAGATCCAGAATTTCAATCTTAATATAATTCTAAAATAAATACATCATTTAAAGACCTAAGTTTTACACAGATTTTCTACTGTAATTTGATTATTGATGGGACCGTACTGTAATTGTTTCAAAACCTTGAATGAGCTAAATAAGTTTAACACCACAAACTCGAAGGAGAGTGTGAATAAATGTGCTGAACAACAAGAATTCATGTCATGTCCTACAGCGCGTCTCTTTCAACAAGATATTTAAATCTCTAGTGCACTCAGACATAAGATAAACAAGGGAAAAAACATTGTAGGTAAACCCAAACTCCATACAGAAAATCTAATTTACAAAGAATATTGTTACAGAAAATAATGCATTGCATTTTCAGAGTTTAGACCATTTTGTACCGATCTTATTCTACAGATCCATTTGGCTTCACAATGTTGTAGCCGTAGTTCTCTATCCCCACCTCTTGGGTGTAAGCTTATTGGTTCAATTCCATGGAATTTAAAGTTTCCTCTAGATGCACAGGATTCACAGTCCTGTGAAGCCAAAACGTAGGACTGGTCATTCTTGATACATGCTCGATGATGTTCTTGAATCCATTGTCTCAATTGTCTAGTAGTGCTTCCTGTATAGATTCCAGAACAGTTACAAACAATGACATAAACCACAAATGTTCATAAATTGCTGAATGTTATACTTATGATTACTGTTATAACTAAACTCCTTTTTCTTATTCAGGCCCAAATGGCACATGTTTTACTTCCCTACTGGTATAGAAGCTCATGGGGCATTTCAGCCAGGTTCTCATTTTTTGTATTCGTGGTGCTGTGTAGCTTGGACAAAGATGTTCCCTGATCGTCTTGCTTCTTTTATAAGTAATGGAGGGCTTATGTTGAATCAAGGTCCCCACTCCTGGTACAGCCTTTAAGATCTGCCAGTGTTTATGTAGGTTTTAAAATACATCTTGGTTGATCCTAGAGTGGGTGGCACTAAATGACAGACGATCTTTTGTCTCTGGTTTAGAATCTACCCACAATGTGTTGGCTCTTGTAATCTTTTTTGCTCTATTTACCTCTTTGAGAAGGTCCTCTCGTTTATATCCCCTTTCTCCCAGTCTGTCAATAGTAAACTTAGCATGCGTTTCAAACTGGTGATCCCCATTAGAAATTGCACATTTGGTGCTCAAAGGATGAGCGCTGTCATAGTGTAAGATGTTATTCACCGCTGTATCTTTTCTACAAAGGGTACTTTGTAGTTTGTTGCCTGTTCTGTAAAACTCCACATCCAGAAACGTAATTCTAGTTTTAGACATGTTAAGAGTGAATCTCGCATTAAAGGGACTGTTAGTTGGATAGTTAAAATAGGACCTCATTTTTTTTCTGTCCTTGTCCAAACTATAATAACATCATCAATGTAATCGCCCCATTCCACTGCTCCTGGTGCCCATGCAAATATGTGTTCCACCCACCCCATAAAAAGATTTGCATTGGATGGGGTAAATTTGGAACCCATTGCGGTTCCTTGGAGTTGTTGGTACCAATCCTTGTTATACAGAAAGAAGTTATTAGTCATTATAAGGTCAATCATTTCCAGAATCATCTTATTATGTTCCAAGTAGTTGGCCCTCCTCATGGACGTAGTGAACCATTTAATGCTTGTTGAATGGAATGAGCCTCTGGATCATGTTTGAAGATTAACACAGCAACTTCATTGAACACCTGTGCAATAGGTGTTGATGAACTAATTGTAAATTATAATTTAGTAAAATGTATATGGATTACACAATATTTTTTCTCGATGGTGGACCAAATGTCCCAAATTTATTCCATTTTTGTCTTAGGTTATAGTACTCTGATAGAGATCAAGGAAAGTTAGATGATTGCGATAACAAACTGAGGCGGATTTCAATGGGTAAGAGATTCACACATTTATACTTTTGGCTTTCTTCTTCTTTTGGTTTAATTTTGTGGCCCCTTTCTTTGCAAGTATCTTTGTTCATTATTTTTTGGTGGTTTTAAAAAAATGGATGGGATTTTTGTTATGAAACACTCGTATTGTTACTTTGATTGGAAAAATAGATCTCTTTAGACTTTCACTATTCTGAATTGTTTTTCAATTTATGATTGTATCTGACCTGTGTTTAGTGTTGATGGTTCTATAATGTTATTTAAAGTGCCTAAGGCATTTCTGAGACTAGATGCATTAGACGACTAATAGAGTTAAAATAAATGTCAATAACATTTTATAAATAAAAGAGTACGAATATTTTTGTGTTAAAAATAATATTTGTATTTCACCAGTATTGAGACCACTTGCCAAACATTAGGGGGACGATTCCGATCCTGGAAAAACGCTGTACAAATCGTGGTATGGAGCGTTTTCCCCATACAACTCGTACTTGTAAGGATTCCCCTACTACCTAGGAAGTACGATCCGTACAAATAGACGCTCTCCATACAAATTGTAAAAAAGACCATACAACTCGTATATACAAGCGATTTCGATTCGGATTGCCCTGTACGCGACGTTCACATGTATTCCCGGCAGCAGTTTACAACCCGTCAAGTACGATTCGTACAAACGGCACTCCGTACGGCTCTTTTTTTACAGGAGCCAAAAAGTGCCGGGAAAACATTGTACACCCCGAAAACAGTACGAGACGGACCCCCCATGTACGCATCGTACACCCCATGAATACAGGTGTACGGTGCGTATATACGGTGTGTACCGATGACACGGAAAGTGGGGTACGGTGCGTATATACGTGCTGAAGGGGTACTGGTTGTGTACGCACCATACAAGCACCGTACCCCAAAATCGCTTGTGTACGCACCGTACCCCAAAAGTGCGTATGTACGGTGCGGACCCCAAAATCGCTTCTGTACGGTGCGTACATGCGCAATGTTGGGGTACGCTCCATACACACCTCGCATGTGGGGGGACCCCTGTGCGCCTCATACCCCTATACGACCTGTACCCTGGTACGAGTCATACCCCCAGAACGAGTCATACTAGGGTACGAGGCGTATAGGGGTTCGCTTCGTAGCCCGGTACGAGTCGTTCCCCGTATACAGGCCATTTTCCATACAAATCGCATGCTGACAACCCGGTACGAATCGTACTTGACGGGTTGTACAGCCTTTTTACAAATTGTATGGTCTTTTTTACAAGTCCGTGTCGTACAGCTTTTCCCGATCCGATTTGTAAGGATCGGGCCGATCTGTATGTATTTTTCCCGTACGAATCGTACTACACGGGTTGGAAGGGACTTGTACGATTTGCATGGAAAAAAATACGGATCCGATTTGTATGTAAAATAAAAGTCCAGGATCAGAATCGGCCCCTAGGTATTTGAATGTATTATATTTGCAGCCCTGATGAAGCCTTTTGGCTGCTCTTGGATGGAATTGCACGTTAAAGGAAGATTTTGGCTTCGACACTGAAGACTCAATAATTTTTGTTTCTTGTCTTTTACTCTCTTATGATTGTTGCCTCTCTATTTTAATTACATTCTTAAGTGGATGAACTGCAATTAAGGTATAACCCAACATAAAAGCACAAAATAATTCAAAACAGCATATTACCACATAAGCCAAACACAGTAACAAAACACAGAGCATTACAAAATAAAATAGCAACACTGTCTGATAAAGACAATTAATCCAACAAGATACAATACAAACCAAACCAGTGCATCAAAACAACATCACAGTGTAACTGTAATACAATAACACAATGAACTACCAACACAAAACAAAAAACACAATCTTACAACAATGCAATTGAATTGTGTTGTAGTGTTGTGTAGCCCTGTATTTGTGTGTTATTTTCTACTTTGTGTTTGATTTGTTGTATATTGTATTTCTGATACATTTTAGTGTGTTGTGTATTGATATTATTTTGATGTGTGAATGTGGTGTTATATTGTTTTGAGATACACTGTACTGTGTTTTGTTATGTTCTATTGGTGTGTTCTATTGTTGCGTGTTGTGTCATTTGTTTTATAGTATTATTATATGTTAAACTCTTATAATATATATTCCTGTGTTTTGCTATCAGGTTGTTTTGATGTGTGTATTGATGTTGTGTTGTTATTGTGATATGTGTATTTTTTCTGTTAATGTGTTGTGCAGATTGTTTGCATTAGTGGAATGCTGTGTTGATTCTGTTTACTATTTTCTTATTTTCTTGAGTGTTGGTCAAGTAAATTTACCTGTCCTCACCACATCCAAAAGAGCATCAGACGCAGATGAAGAATGAAGAGCCATAAGAACAACCTCTTGAGATTTATGAAAAAATTAATGTGGCTTTGGAATAAAGTGAGGACCCATATTTAACACAATGCTATCCTCACATACACTAAAGTAGGGGGGATTACCACACAAGAGTGGCAATTCCCCCAATCTTCTGACAGTAACAATGGCAACCAAAATGACCACCTTCAGAGACAAACATTTAGGGGATACATCAGTTAGAGGCTCAAAAGGAGGACCCTGCAAAGTCTACAAAACCAAAATGTCTGACTTTAGGTCTTAACAATTCAAAATCCTTAACCAGTCAGGACACTCATTCTTCCACCTCAGAAAGAGCATCCCAAGGAGAATGGCCTTAATTGCAGCCCATTATACTCTCTGGGAGGAGAAGAGGACCAACGTTTGTCAAAACCCTCCTGTAAGAATTGTAAAATGGTCTCAGGGGAACAAAGAACAGGTGAACAACCCTTCTCTTTACACCACCTAGAGAAAGAGACCTAGGGATGACTATAAGATCTCCAAGCAGACAATCTTCTAGATGCTTGAATGGACTCTGAGACCGGCTGAGACATTGCTAAACTCCTAAGCTGCTCCCTCTCAACCTGCAAGCCACTAAACTCAACCTCTGGAGCGATGATGGTGGTAACTGAGGAGGAGCTACCATAATAATTAGCAGGGGAAACCAGTGTCTCTGGGCAGTGGAAGCGGTTGCATAATGAAAGTGGAAAAGCTTACCCAAAGCATTGAAGATATATAGGGGAGGGGGTACACACGCCCAGCTAAAGTTATTCTTAACCCGCAAGATGTAGCATCATTCAACACAGTGGGGCTTATTATGTCAGTTGGACTTGCCTCTGACTGACACCGTCTCGGTCTCAAGACCGACCGAACTCCAATCGGCAGTTCCGACTGTCTGATTACGATACCACCGAACACTGTTCCGTCGGACACTCACTTTTCTCAACGGGAGCTTGTGTCACGGCTGTAAACCAGCCAGAATACAGGTTCTTATAGAGAAATGGGTGTGTGTGTGTAAAACCCTGCACTCTGTGGCAGGCACCACCAACGTAGGCCGCAGAAGCAAGGATGCCCCAAAGTCGTTTTCCGACATCCTCTCCGTGTTGGACAGGCCAGCAAGGAAAAGCTGTGGGAAACCGACATCTTAATCCCGACTGTGGAAACACCGTCCTTAGGGGATTACGGTGCAGTTCCGACCAGCAAAAAGACTCCAAGGGCCAGTTTGAACCGACTCAGAATGACTGGTTGGTGTACATTCCGACCACAGACATCGTAATCGGGTGGTCGGACCACAAACCAACCGTGTGCATCGGAAAGCCTCCGACCGTGGTCGGAAAGCTTCCGACTAGAGGTTGGAGGCATTCCGACCAACATTGTAATAGGCCCTTTTCTGTTGGCCAAAATTATGAAGCTCTGCTGAATAAGCTGCTTAAGTTAGGATTTTGTCTTAAGTTTGTCTTAAGTCTGTCTTAAGTCTGTCTTAAATTTGTCTTAAGTCTGTCTTAAGACTGTCTTAAGTCTGTCTTAAGACTGTCTTAAGTCTGTCTTAAGTTTGTCTTAAGACAAACTTAAGACAAAATCCTAACTTCTGTGAATACCAAAAGTAGTAAGTTTAGGATTTTGTCTTAAGTTAGTTCTGTGAATCGGCCCCTATGTTTTGGCCTTACAGACTAGGATATCTCCATACACGAAAGCTCGATTGGCTTGGCAGGCCGACATCGGGGAGCAGCTCTCGGATGAGGTTTAGTTTTATTGCTGCAAAGTCACCCGCAAAATCTCTCTTAATGGCAGGGATAGATTAGCACATTTTAAATTTCTCAATAGGGTTCACTACACGCCAGAACGATTGCACAGGTATGGTTTGTATGACTCTGATTGCTGTGAACATTTACCATTTGGCATGGCTATGTCCTCTAGTGGCAGAGTTTTGGTGTCAAATGTTTTAGACTCTCTCTGCCATTGTGGACTCCCCTATCACACCTGATCCCTTACTGGCATTATTGGGTTACACAAAATCCCTGCGTAAAAAGCTGCGTAAATTGAGAGCAATAGGCCTTGGCGAGATGCAGGTTTGCCATGAGATGGATGCGGGGGCCTCTACCAACAATAGCATTGGGAATAATTCCCCACACGTCCTCGGGTCGGAAAATGTGTCCGACACTTCCCCGGACGATTTACCGTACAAACGTGAAAAGTGAAGTCCGACCGCGCAAGTACAATCCATCCCGTGCGTCCGATGTCACAACCGTATGGAAAAACCACCGTCCGCACCGAACTCCCATAGCAACCATGGAGACATGTGCCCGCATACGCGCCGCCCCCCCCAGCCCCCGTATGTACGCACCTAACCACCGCCCCAGCCCCCGTGAGTATGCGCCGAACCACCCCCCAGCCCCCGTGAGTATGCGCCGAACCACCCCCCAGCCCCTGTGAGTACGCGCCGAACCACCCCCGCAGCCCCCGTGAGTACGCGCCGAACCACCCCCCCAGCCCCCGTGAGTCTGCTCCGAACCACCCCCCAGCCCCCGTGAGTACGCGCCGAACCACCCCCCCAGCCCCCGTGAGTACGTGTCGAACCCCCCGTGTATGTACACCTGTGTACGTGTCGAACCCCCCCGTGTATGTACACCCGTGTACGTTCGAGTTGTACCCCCACCCGTGTATGTACGATGCGTACCCCCAGCGCGTAGCTGGACCGTGTTTCCATAGGAAATCCGCAACATTCTATTTGGAATAACTTTGGTGCCGATTGATGAATCCTCGCGAATAGGTGGGGCGCTCCGCTCCGCTCCTACCCTGAAAGTCTCGGGGGAATTCGTCAAGCGGAGGCTGAGAAAAAAGGGGGGTCCCAAAACGCGTTTTCCCCCATGCATTTTTCCATAGGGACCTTTAGTCCAAGGTACAGCCCGAACGGCTGAACAGAATTACTTGAAATTTGGCATAGAGGTAGTCCTCAGGTCAGGGATGTGCCTTTTGGATATCTGGAGTCAATCTGTTCAGTAGTTCCTGAGAAAGTGCAGTTAAAAGTACATATATATCGTACGAGCACACTGCCGTGCGCGAGCGCAATTCTGATTGGTTGTTAGATGTCAGTAAACATTCGAATCGGTCGAAATCAGGAAGTGTCGGCCGCCATTTTGTCTCTCGCAGTCTGAGGCAGTGAAAAACAAAGGTGGAGAACGTGAAAAGGGGGCAGGGTGGACAGTTCCTGACCCCCTAGCCTTTGTCAGAAGGTCACTGAAGGACCCCCCAGGGCGAAAAAAACGTTTGTTTATTTTTTCGAAAAACCGCAAGGTGTGCGCACCGTACGCGCACGGCACACACAACGCATCGTGGGCGTTCGATGCGCGAAGCGCGAAGCGCACCGAACGCACACAGCGCGCGCACGGCGTGCGAAGCGCACCGTGCGCGCACGGAGCGCGCACGGTGAAAAACCTGAAAAAAAATAAATATTAATAAATACATAACTTAGCATTTAAAATACCGTACAAATTCACTTAAAAAACCATGTTTCACACGTTATAGTTAGGAATTAGCATTTAAAAAACCTTGCAAATTCACTTAAAAAACCAAAGGTTTCACACATGTTATAGTTAGCTGGACATTTCCCTCGTAAAAAACCAATGAAATTCCCCCGTTATAGTTAGTGCAGGCAACTATAACTCACGCGACCGCAATCCTCTGCTGATGATGTCAGATATTACATCACTGATGACATATGTGTCTTTCTGAAAAATAAATATTTGTAATATATGTATAGCTAAAGATTAATGGAAGAAGACATGGGTAAATAGGTATCTAAATACAGTGATGTAATATCTGACATCATCAGCATAGGATTGCGGTCGCGTGATTTATAGTTGCCTGCACTAACTATAACAGGGGAATTTCATTGTTTTTTTACGAGGGAAATGTCCAGCTAACTATAACATGTGTGAAACCTATGGTTTTTTAAGTGAATATATATATATATATATATACATATATATATATATATATATATATTACCTACTGGCAGTCGCCAGTAGGTAGTTATAGTTAGGACCTATTTTCCATAGGAAATCCACAACATTCTAATTAGAATAACGTTGGTGCTGATTGACGAATCTTCGTGAAATCTTCCAAACTTTTGGACAGCTCTGGTCCGCTCCTATCCTGAAAACTTCACGGTGATTCATCAAACAGGGGCCGAGAAAAAAGGGGGGTACCAAAACGCATTTTCCCCATGCATTTTCCCATAGGACCTGTTGACGCAGCTACAGCCCGAGCTGCTGAACTGAATTACACCATATTTGGCAAAGAGGTAGTCCTCAGTTCAGACTCATGCCTTTTGCTTAAATGGTGTAAATCCGTTCAGTAATTCCTGAGAAAATTAGAGTTAAATAGATAGATATATATGGGCGGAGCCTAACCACACATCTCATCGTGAGATCTGATTGGCTGTCAGTACTTCACCCAAGAAGTGTTGGCAGCCATCTTGGGACCAATATACATGATAGCACCTCATTAAAAAGCATTGCAGTTAATAGAAGGTTTTAAGACTTTAGTTACATTATAAATCATTTGTTGATGGTACCATACTCATTTTAGGAATTGTGGTATGTTCTAAGGTGATTTCACCAAGACTTTAGTTACATTATAAATCATTTGTAGATGGTACCATACTCATTTTAGGAATTGTGGTGTGTTCTAAGGTGATTTTACCATGTGAAAAAGCCTTCTGCTGTGATATCAGGAATCATGTTTGAAAGAAAACTATTTTCTGATGCTTTTCCCACAGAGGTTTGGAAGGTGATCTATATGCTAAACTGAGAGCATATTTTCTGTAAATTCACATTATCTTTCTCAGTCATGTGAGAATGAAGTCTGACATTCTCAGTAAAACATGTACATCCAACAAGGGCAGAGACTGTCAGTTGATTCCTTTGTGTTCTACTGCAGCTTCCCAGAGTGTTCTAAAGAACAACTAGAGCGCTAACAGTCCTACTTATGACAAACGTATTGCACACCTGAAGCCATCTTGATTGGAATAAAGTGGTAACTCTTAAAACATTTAATTTAAAAAGGAACAAAATGTGGGGTTTCATTTTGCCATAGAAAGTATGATTAGTGCTGCAGAAAGAAAAATTAGGGCACATTTTGAGTGACTTCTCAAATCCTCTTCTATATCACTGAAAAATTCTGACATGCAGACTGAAACATGCACTTTCAATACCAGCAGCAGACTTCCCTGGAAAGCAGTAGCTTTACTAAAGTGATCTAATAAGCAACTAGAGTGCTAACATTCTGAATTTATGGCAAATGTGTGACACATCTGAATGCCTTCTTGATGGAATCAAAGTAAAAAACTGAAATTATTTCCTACTGAGGAGACTGTAGTAAATGAGGAAATTAGGAAACTTCTTAACAAATAAGTCTCCCAAAATGGCCACCAGAGACAAAAGAGCCCAAATGTAGCACAACTATCACCCAGATGTAGCCCAAGTATAGCCCAATGACAGATTGTCCCAGAGTCTTCAAACGAACAACTAGAGCGCTCACAGTCTTACTTATGACAAAAGTATGGCACACCTGAAGCCATCTTGATTGGAATAAAGTGGTAACATTTAAAACATTTAATTTACAAAGGAACAAAATGAGGGGGTGCATTTTACCATAGAAATTATGATTAGTACTGCAGAAAGAAAAATTAGTGCACATTTTGTCTTCTCAAATCCTCTTCTATTTCATAAAAAAATTCTGACATGCAGACTGAAACATGCACTTTGAATACCAGCAGCAGACTTCCCTGGTGAGCAGTAGCTTTACTACAGTGATCTAATGAGCAACTAGAGTGCTAACATTCAGAATTTATGGCAAATGTGTGACACATCTGAATGCCTTCTTGATGGAACCAAAGTAAAAAACTGAAAGTATTTCCTACTGAGGAGACTGCAGTAAATGAGGAAATTAGGAAACTTCATAACAAATAAATCTCCCAAGATGGCCACCAGAGACAAAAGAGCCCAAATGTAGCCCAAATATCACCCAGATGTAGCCCAAGTATAGCCCAATGACAGAATGTCCCAGAGTGTTCTAACGAACAACTAGAGCGCTAACTAGGGGTGGGCGGAATTTGCGAAATTAACTTTCGCAAATTATTGCAAAAATGTTTAAAATTATCGCAAACAAGCAGAAATATCGCGAAGATGCGGAAGTTTTTTTCCGGCATGTTCGCGAGATTTTCTGCATGGTTGCGGGTCGCCAACTTACCCATGTGATTGCTTGCGGGTGCGGCCATCTTGTTTTGAGTTTTCTCGCGGTGCATGATCGCGAGAAGAAAGACGTGATCGCGCGACGCATGACGTCACTGCGGGCGAGAACTGTCGCGAGACAGCGCAAATGGCTAAAAACAATACAACATCTCATGGAGAACGCGACCGGATCAAGAAAACTTGTCGGCGAACGCAGGGATTCAGGTAAGGCGATCGCGCGCGCGCGAGAATGTATTATTTTATAGCGCGAGCAAGAAACAAATTATCGCCAAGCTGCGGAAACCGGAATTTTTGACATTTTCGCGCTCTCCGCGGAACGCGAAAATGTCAAATTATCGCAATTTCCGCGAACTGAACGAAACTTTCACCCAGGCCTAGCGCTAACAGTCTTACTTATGACAAAAGTATGGCACACCTGAAGCCATCTTGATTGGAATAAAGTGGTAACACTTAAAACATTTAATTTACAAAGGAACAACATGAGGGGGTTCATTTTGCCATAGAAATTATGATTAGTGCTGCAGAAAGAAAAATTAGGGCACATTTTGACTTCTCAAATCCTCTTCTATTTCATAAAAAAATTCTGACATGCAGACTGAAACATGCACTTTGAATACCTGCAGCAGACTTCCCTGGTGAGCAGTAGCTTTACTACAGTGATCTAATGAGCAACTAGAGTGCTAACATTCAGAATTAATGGCAAATGTGTGACACATCTGAATGCCTTCTTGATGGAACCAAAGTAAAAAAACTGAAAGTATTTCCTACTGAGGAGACTGCAGTAAATGATGAAATTAGGAAACTTCATAACAAATAAAGCTCCCAAGATGGCCACCAGAGACAAAAGAGCCCAAATGCAGCACAAATATCACCCAGATGTAGCCCACATGTAGCCCAATGACAGAAGTGTGCAAAACACTTATTTTTGTGTGTTTGCAGCTTTATATAGTGCAGACTTGTCAGGTATTGGAGTGCTTTCCATGAGCATTGGGTACATCACACAATATCAAATTCATTTTGGTTGTAGACATGGGGAGATTAAGTGATTTGACCAGAATAACAGAATGTTGAGCTGAAGCAGAAACTCCAAGCTGGATCCCCAGTTGCAAAGTCTGCAGCTCTGTAAGTAACACCACATCCTCTCCCCTAGGTGCAACATTTAATCAAGTGGTCAACTGGATAAAAAAACATAAAGATTACAAATAATTTAAAAGTTCTTTGTCGCTATTTGAAAACTCAGAAAACATGTCCTCATTTTAATTTTTTAGAGCACTAACCTTAATTTTGATGCAAATAAGACCCTCTCATATCTGTAAATTCTAAAGGAAATGCTCTAGGTATTACAGTTTTGATTACATCAAGATGACGTCAGGCGTTCCACACTTTTGTAATAAATATAGAATGTTAGCAATCTAGTTGTTCATTGGGATACTGTTGAGAGGCAGAGGCCAGGGGCACGGACTCTGAAAATTGAAGGCAGGTAGGAGAGTGCAGAGGCAACAATTTGACCACACTGGGCAGGCAGGATGGGCAGTGGCAGCACAACAGACTATGGAGGGCAGTGGAAAGGGGGGTAGGGGCAACAAACCAACAATACAGGACTGGTAAGAGAGGCTGTGGCAATATAATAGACCATTGTGGGCAGAAGGAAGAGGCAGTGGTAGTACAACCATACATGCCAACAGACCCGTTTCAGCCAGGAAACGTCCAATGTTTTTAGGCTCAAATGGGCTTTATTTGATCTGTCTCCTGTCTACAATCTCCTCTTTTTCAATGTAACTCAAAGGGGAAAATCAATACCCCAGTTTTTTTTTCAAAATCTCCCTCTTACCAAGTTCAAAATGCTCGCAAGTATGGTACATTGGATCATGGTAGGCAGGAGGAATTGGGGTAAGGACATGGACTCGGATAACAGAGGACAGGAGGGACATGGAGAGGTGCACCAAACTGACCCTACAGGGCAGGCATCAGGGTTTGCAGCAGCACAATACACCACACAGGGCATGCGGGACGGGAGTGCAGCACAACAATCCCTAGAGAGCAATAGGGAGGGGACAGGACCATGCACATGGACAACAGAGAACAGCTGACTATAATGGACAGACAGGAGAGAAAGCTGCAGCATAACAGACCATAAAGGGCAGAAGGGACGGATCAGGGGCATTACAATGGAAGAGACAAGCCAGGAGGGAGGGAATAGGGGTCTGCACATGGAAACAGAGGGCTGGGGGAAAGGGGGCAGGGCAGGAGCAGCAAGATGACCATGGAGGTCAGGCAGGATGGGCACTAGAAACAAGACACACCATGGAGAGCAACAGTGAGACTATGATCGCATACACACAGACCATGGAGGGAAGGTGGAAGAGGGTTAGTGGCAGCTAGCTGACCACACAGGGAAGGTGGGAGGGGCCGTGGCAGCACAGAAGACCATGTATGGCAAGCGGGAGGGTTAGTGGCAGCACAATGGCTATGATGGTCAAGAAGGAGGGTGCAGGGGCATGCACAAAGGACCATGGAGGATAGAAGGGTGGGTCAGGACCTGGGCACAGACAAGCGAGATCAGGGGAAGGAGCCTCACAACAGACCGCGTGGGGCAGGCAGGAGGAGCAGTTGCAGCACAACAGACCAGGGAGGGCAGAAGGGTGTGGCAGTAAAATGGACCATGGAGGACAGGAGGAAGGGGATAGGGGCATGGCATGTGGACAGGCAGGGTGGAGGTGGCAGGGACAGGTTACAGTCATCTGACAATGCTAGGCAGGTGGGAGGGGAGTGGCAGCTCAACAGAACACTCAGAGTAGATAGGAGTGGCAGGTCTATGGAACAAGGTGGGCAAAAAGGATGGAGCAGGGGCATGCACAAAGACATCGGAGGGCAGGGGGAAGGAGAATAGGGGCAGCAAGCTAAGCACAGAGGCTAAGCAGGAGGTCAATGATGGGACATAGAATTGGGCAATGGAGGGCAGGAGGAGTGGACTCGTACATCATGCTAAATGGAGGGCAGTGGCAGCACATCAGACCATGCATGGCAGGAGGGAGGAGGCTAGTCCATGGATTCAGACAACAGAGGATAGGAAGGAGGTGGATGGGGCAGCACGCTAACTGTTCAGAGAAGGTGGGTATTAGGAACTTTATTGTTTTTAAAATGTGTGTCTGTGCGAACTACTTAAAATATGAACAAGTATGCAGCATAATCTCACTTTTATTCAGGAAGAAGATGACGTTTGTGACTGTGACTCCGGGCTCACTTGGCAGAAACACCCACTGACCCTCCACCCCCCATCGCAAAATGTAATGCCGGTGAAAAGGGTAGGTGGACGCAGTGTTATATAGAACATAGTCCTGAGAGCACGATTGAAAATGAAAACTAGATATAGTATATGGTATAAACTATTCACCATAAAGTGTGATGCAAGATGAACCGGGGCGTGAAATATAATATGCAATAAATTGTGCGCAATGACAGATTCATTGGAGAGCGCAAGATAGCACAGGCACTAGCGCGTGCTATGCGATATGCGCCTTGGAGTGTAATATGCACAGGGCAGTGTTGTGTAACTTAACTAGTCTCTGAAGTTGTAGTATAAAATATGTGCTGGGGAGTGTAACATTGCATATGCACTGTGACAAAGATATGGATGCCATACACAACAGCTTCAGCACCCATCCGACCCACGCCACGTCCACAGCAACGCCACCCACCACCACCCTCCGAGCCTGGACCCCGATCAGCACCGAAGACACCATCCGCATGATGAACTCCGTCCACTCCGGATCTCCGACCGACCCCTGCCCTCACCACGTCTTCAACAAAGCCGACGCTGTCATCGCACCCCACCTGCGGGACATTATCAACACCTCATTCGACACCGCCACCTTCCCCAAGAGCTGGAAGCACGCCGAACTCAGCGCTCTACTCAAGAAACCTACGGCAGACCCCACCGAACTCAAGAATTACCGCCCCATCTCTCTACTCCCGTTTCCAGCCAAAGTCATCGAGAAGACCGTCAACAAACAGCTGGCCGCCTTCCTCGAGACGAACGGATCCCTCGACCCCTCGCAGTCCGGATTCCATGCCAACCACAGCACCGAGACCGCCCTCATCGCCGCCACCGACGACATCCGAGCCCTGATGGACAACGGAGAAACAGCGGCCCTCATCCTCCTAGACCTCTCCGCGGCTTTCGACGCGGTCTGCCACCGCACCCTAGTGCAGCGCCTCTGCAGCGTCGGAATCCAGGAGAAGGCACTGGAGTGGATCATCTCCTTCCTCGACGGAAGAACACAGAGAGTCCGCCTACCACCGTACAAGTCAGAGGCCACCGAAGTCATCTGCGGCGTCCCTCAAGGATCCTCGCTGAGCCCTACACTCTTCAACGTCTACATGAGCCCCCTCGCGGCCATTGCACGCCAACACAACCTCAACATAATCTCCTACGCCGACGACACCCAGCTGATCCTCTCCCTGACCAACGACCCCGCCGCCGCCAGAGCCAACCTGCACGAAGGGATGAAAGAGGTAGCCGAGTGGATGACGACGAGCCGCCTGAAACTGAACTCAGACAAGACGGAGGTCCTCATCCTGGGCTCCTCGCCCTCCGCCTGGGACGACTCCTGGTGGCCCCCCGCCCTGGGCACCGCACCCAAACCGACGAACCACGCACGCAACCTGGGCTTCATCCTGGACTCCTCCCTCTCCATGACCAGGCAAGTCAACGCCGTGTCCTCGTCGTGCTTCAACATCCTGCGCATGCTTCGGAAGATCTTCTGGTGGATCCCCACGGAGACCAGGAAGACCGTCACCCAGGCCCTCGTCACCAGCCGACTGGACTACGGCAACGCCCTCTACGCCGGAACCACCAACAAGCTCCAGAAGAGACTCCAGCGGATCCAGAACGCCTCAGCCAGACTCATCCTCGACATCCCACGGAACAGCCACATCTCCGGACACCTGAGAGACCTGCACTGGCTCCCCGTCAACAAAAGAATCACCTTCCGGCTCCTCACCCACGCACACAAAGCCCTTCACGATCAAGGCCCGAGCTACCTTAACAACCGAATCAACTTCTACGCTCCCAAACGCCACCTCCGATCTGCCAGCCACGCCCTCGCCGCCGTCCCACGCATCCCCAGAGCCACAACAGGAGGAAGGTCCTTCTCCTACCTGGCCGCCAAGACCTGGAACTCCCTCCCGGCCGACCTGCGCCTGACCCAAAACCACCTCTCCTTCAGGAAGAAGCTCAAGACCTGGCTGTTCGAGCAGTAACGGCACCCCCCCCCCTCTAAGCGCCTTGAGACCCTACGGGTAGGTAGTGCGCTCTATAAATGTCTTTGATTGATTGATTGATTGATTGATGCCAGATTGTAATATGTATGGCATAGGGCTGTGCATTATAACATAGGCATCGAGGAAGGCACGTTAGATGGGGCCATATAACCAGTGCGAAGGCAAGTGTGGCATGACATATTCACAGGGTGGTGTTACAGTACACATGGGCTAGAGAGTGTCATAGCATACGCAATAGCTGGTGGAATACAACACAGAGGTGTGTGGCACTGGTGGGTGTAACAGAGCATTGGGCTCAGCCAGGAGCACGCTGTGACTCTCAAGTGAGGTTTGTCTCCTTTCCAGAGAGTAAAATAAAATGTATTACACATCCGGCGGTGGATGTGTGTTTTATTAACCGTGAGGGGGGTTTCTTGCATAGTTTGGTCGAATTTTTGTCGAATCCCCTTTGAATGGCTTGGTGTGCGTGTGTATTAAATGTGCCCGTCAATAGCTACCCATGTTTGTATAAATAAATGACAAGGGTGTCTACTTGGAGAGTGCCCACCGGCGGGGGCGCCGGGATTAGGCACGGTAGGGTGTCAGACACGTCAGAGCTTCACTAGCAGTGTAAATACATTCCACGTGGATTCATTGTATGCATAGTCGCCTTTTAATGAATATCACGCAAATCGTCATGGTGATAGGTACATACGGTTTGTCCAGCATGTCCTAGGTTTTTCTATAAATATATATTTTTTTAAAATAATAAAAAACAAAGGCCGACCCCGGGGGATGGGGTCCCCAGGGCCATAAGTGGCCTGAGGAGGGGGGCAACGCAGCCCCCTCCTAAAGATTTTTTTTTTAAAAAGGCCATGTCCCGGGGTTTGGTGCCCTAGGGGCCGATTAAGGCCTTGGGAGGTCCAAATTTATTTTTTTCAACAAAAAAAATTAGGGTCCAGGCCCTGGGGGATGGGGTCCCCAGGGCCAATAAATTAGAAAAAGAAGGGGGGCCACACAGCCCTCCTTCTTAAAAGAATTAAATAAATAAAAGACTGGCATCGCGCCGGAGGCCACGCCCCCTCCTTGCAGCATCTGTAAACGCGCCCCCTGGCCAGTTGTAAGTTGGGGAATTAATTCCCCTTCAATACTGAGGGTCCCTGAGGGCCAACTAGCCCAACAGGTATCTCCAGTATGTGCCAGGGAGCTGCGTGGCAGACAGGTGTTCTGAAGCCACGCCCCTTTTTACACCTCTATGCAACGCAGCTCTGTGGTGCTTACTGGATGTACCTAGTGGGCTAGTTTGACCCTAGGGACCCTTAGGATTCAAGGGGACTTAATCTCTCAACTTCGAACGGCCACAGGGCGCGTTTACACAGTGGTGAAGGGAGGGGACGGGGCCTGAGGTGATGTGTGCAAACACGCCCTGTGGGGAAATAATTCCCTTTCAATCCTGAGCGACCCTGGGGGCCAACTAGCCCACCAGGTGCTTCCAGTAAGCGCCACTGCTCTGCGTTGCAGAGAGGTGGTGCAGGCCGTGCCCCTTTTTACACCTCTCTGCAATGGCGCTTACTGGATGTACCTAGTGGGATATTTTGCCCCTAGGGACCCTCAGGATTCAAGGGGACTTAATCCCCCAACTTAAAAAACGGCCACAGGGCGTGTTTAAACAGTGGGGAAGGGAGGGACGGCGCCTGAGGTGACGTGTGCAAACAAGCCCTATGGCGCGTTTTAAGTTGGGGAAATAATTCCCCTTCAATCCTGAGGGCCCCTGGGGGCTAACTAGCTCACCAGGTGCTTCCAGTAAGCGCCACTGCGCTGCGTTGCAGAGAGGTGGTCTAGGCCATGCCCCTTTTTACATCTCTCTGCAACGCAGCTCTGTGGTGCTTACTGGAGGTACTAAGTGGTCTAGTTGGACCCTAGGGATCCTCAGGATTCAAGGGGACTTAATCTCCCAACTTAAAACGGCTACAGGGCGTGTTTACACAGTGGGGAAGGGAGGGGACGGGGCCTGAGGTGACGTGTACAAACACGCCCTGTGGCGCGTTTTAAGAGGTAGTTTTAATCTCCTGCCCTATTATATACTCGGGGCTTACAGAGGAGGTCATGCTAATCACAGGGGAACCCCAACGCACAGTGTTCTCTAGTGTATGTAGGTGTTTTCACTGTATTCTGTGTGTCTTTTAACATAGCACTGGCTCTAGGACTGGTTAGTCAGACTCAGTTACCACCAGTATCCGTCTGAAAAAGTTGAGGGTACAGGATGATTTTGCAACAAGGCTTCTTTCTGCTCTTATGTTTGTTCTTTCTGCACGTTATCCTTCTTCCTGCACTTTTCTTCGTTTTTGAGGACTTCTGTTGCTTCTTTCTGTATTTCTTTTTTTCTTTCTGTGTGTTTTTTATTCTTTCTTCACATGTCCTATCTCTGTAGGCATAGTTAGAAATTAGCATTTAAAAAACCTTTGAAATTCACTGAAAAAAACCATAGGTTTCAGGCACGTTGTAGTTAGGAATTAGCATTTAAAAAACCTTAGAAATTTGCTGAAAAAAACATAGGTTTCAGGGGCGTTATAGTAAGCTGGACTTTTCACTCCTACAAAACCATTGAGATTCCCCTGTTGTAGTTAGTTCAGCTAACTATAACTCGCGTGCCCGCAATGCACTGCTGATGACGTCACATATTACATCACTCATGACATGGTCAGTGACATCACTCATGACATCTCAAATGACATCACTGATGACATCACTGATGACATCATCCTTGTGATAGAGTAACAGACCTCCTCTCCCTCTAATATAACCTTTGATAGACACATTTAAAAATAGAAACTAAAATTTTCAAAACAATGGACATACCAATACCTGTTACAACAACCTATTAAGTAATTCTAAGATCCACAAACACATCCACTCATTCACCAACAGTCCTATACAGTCACTGATACATGTACGCACTCATCATATGGACTCATACACCTATACATCCTGTTACAGAACGCCACTCATCCATAGAGTTACTCACACACATAGTCACTCATGCTAATAAAGAATCAAACATCCATTTACTTGCTTATACAGTTATACACACACCACCACACTTACTTCTACAGAAACTTACACATACTTAGTCTTTTAAACAATCACTTATAGAAACACATACTTATTCATACAGGAACACTTTCAATCTCTCACTCTCACATATACTCACTTATATACACCAATAGTCACATATACTAGTTTAAAACATATGTAGTTACTCATAAAGACACTATTGAGACAGTCATTCACTCACTAACACACCCATGCACACACTCATCCACCCATACAGTCCTGCACACATGCTGTCTTCAACACATACAAACAGTGAGTCACTCATTCATGCACCTATGCACTACGTAATACCCCCCACTGAACCATACAGACACTCAGACACTCATACTGATACTCAAAAAAACAACTAATAACCGATATAGACACTCATGTAGCTACTCACCAACCCATGCAGCCACTAATACACAAAGTGAGAGACTGATACAGATATTTACATATTTAAACATTACTCACTAAGCCATGTATTCACTAAGATACACTTAATCAGTCAGTTATACAATCAATTTTTCAAAAACAAATCATCCATTTAGACACTTATATACCCATTTATTCTTCCATCGACCTTGAGATATACATATATAAAACAAATGTAATTTTCAGAAAAACACACATTCACTGGATGATGTCATCATTGATGTCATCAGTGATGTCATTTGAGATGTCATCAGTGATGTCATGAGTGCTTTCACTGACCATGTCATGAGTGATGTAATATGTGACGTCATCAGCAGGTGCATTGCGGGCGCGCGAGTTATGGTTAGCTGAACTAACTATAACGGGGGAATCTCAATGGTTTTGTACGAGTGAAAAGTCCAGCTAACTATAACGCCCCTGAAACCTATGGGCCCGATTCACAGAACAAACTTAAGACAAAATCCTAAACTTAGTACCATTTTGGTATTCACAGAATGCACTTACTACTTCTGGTATTCACAGAATGAACTTACTACTTTTGCGATTCACAGAATAAACTTACTACTTTTGCTATTCACAGAATGGATTTACGACTCCTAACTTTACGTCCGCACTCGGGCTGGAAATTCCGGCCCGGAGGCGGAGCTTCCGGCCCGGAGGCGGAGCTTCCGGCCCGGAGGCGGAGCTTCCGGCCCGGAGGCGGGGCTTCCGGTCCGGAGGCGGGGCTTCCGGCCCGGAGGCGGAGCTTCGCCTCCGGCACGGAAACCCCGCCTCCGGGCCGGAAGCTCCGCCTCCGGGCCGGAATTTGCGGCCCGAGTGCGGACGTAAAGTTAGGAGTTGTAAATCCATTCTGTGAATAGCAAAAGTAGTAAGTTCATTCTGTGAATACCAGAAGTAGTAAGTGCATTCTGTGAATACCAAAATGGTACTAAGTTTAGGATTTTGTCTTAAGTTTGTTCTGTGAATCGGGCCCTATGTTTTTTTCAGTGAATTTCTAAGGTTTTTTAAATGCTAATTCCTAACTATAACATGCCTGAAACCAATGGTTTTTTTCAGTGAATATATATATAAATACACACACACACACCGTATCAAATGTGTAATAAACAAGCACTCAGGACTGTGATGTTCATCTTGTTTATCCAATGTTTTCACATGCCAGCAATGCGTTTCAGCCATACCGCCTTGCTCACACTCACTAGCTTCAGGTGTGATTAACCAGAATATATGTGTAGATAACACTAGAGATAAAAAGAGGACTAATGTCAAGTAAACACAAAAGCGGGAGTAATGGAATGGTGACAAAAGTACATAAACTTGCAGATTCCTATTGATGAACCCAATCAAAAATATATGCTTAGTGCATTAAAATGTTACATAATATTCTTGAAAACAATAACATTTTATTACCCCAAGTGGGCAACCATCGCAACAATTAATACATATGTCAAAAAGTATAACATTAGTATTTTATTTGTATTTACATTTATAAAGCGCACATCTACCCAACATGGTCTCCCGGCACTGGACATGTGAAGGCCGCCGCAGCTAAGCAGAGATAAAGGATAGAAATACAGAGGAAGAAAAGAGAGATCAAACAGAGTCACAAAACAGCAACGTCTTTAAGTACTTACGGAAGGCCAACAAGGACTGACAGTTTCTAAGGTCAATCAGAAGGGCATTCCAGACCCTGGAGCCAAGACAAGAGAAGGAGCGACCCCTCATACGGACCAGCCGAAACCTAGGAACTGAAAATAATGAAAGGCTGGATGAGCGCAGCTGTCAAACCGTAACATAAAAAGCCAGTAGGCTTTGAATGTAGGAAGGAGCAAGGCCCCATTTGACATGTAACATGTAGCAGAGGGACTTAAATTCAATACGCTTACTGATTCTAAGCCAGTGAAATTGATGGAGCAGAGGAGAAGCGGAGGCAGATCTCAGCAGGTGAAAAAGAAGACGAGCAGCATCATTCTGGCTAACCTGTAGCTGATGTAAAGAGGCTTTATCAATGCCCAGATATAGGGTGTTGCCGTAGTCCAACCTGGATATAACCAGGGCCTGTAGAACCCTTCTCTGAGCTGCCAATGGGATTAACCAAAGGATGTTTTTAATCCATCTGAGAACAGCAAAGCAAGATGAGGCTACCCTGGAGACCTGAGGTTTAAGCGAGAGCTTTTGATCAATAATAAACCCAGATTCTTAACTATGGACAAAGGCACAGGGCCCACATCATCAGGCCAGTGTTTGATACCCCACAGCTCAGTGTTATTACCCAGAATGAGCAGAATTAAGCTTCAGGGCATTACTGGTCAGCCATGCAGACACATTCCTCAAGCCATGCTGCAATAAGGAAGGATCCTGGTGCCGAGCAGTGGAAATGGAGAAGACGATCTGAGTATCGTCAGCATAGGAGAAGATAGTCAAACCCGACTTTTCCACAATGTCAGCCAAGGGGCAAACATATATATTAAAAAGTAAAAGGGTCAAAATAGAGCCCTGATGAACTCCAGAGGTTAACTCTAACATGTACGATCTCACATTGTTAGAAAAAATCTGAAATGTCCAGTCAGTAAGAAAATACCTCTGCCACTTCAGAGCCAAGCCCATAATCCCACAGGCTTCAAGGTGATCTAACAGAATGGAATGAGACACAGTATCAAACGCAGTGCTCAAATCCAACAAGATGAGCGCAGAGGTTCTCCCTGAGTCGAATTGTAGTCTGAGATGCTCAGTGACCCTAAGGCGAGCAGACTCAGTGCTGTGGCCATGTCTGAATCCAGATTGAGATGGATGTAGCAGATTAGATGTTGTAACAAAAGAGGAAAGTAAGGTATTAATATGCCATTCCAAAATTTCAGAGAACACAGAAAGAAGAGAGATTGGACGAAAATTGGACCAACAAAGCTGGTCAAGACATTCCTTTTTTAATAAACGAATGACAAGAGCATGCTTCCACCCCTTTGCTACCAAACCTGTGCTTAAAGAATTATTAAGTAAGTTAAGAATCACAGGAAGGACCGTGGCGTCCAAGCAACTGAGTATAGAAGGGGGAGAGGATCAGCAGGAGAGCCAGACTTGATAGAGCTCAATGACAAATTCAAGGAAGGCAAATCGAGGAGAGGCCAGTAGCTGATCTGTTCAGAGTACTCAGACACAGAGGCCAGGGAAGAAAAGTCCTGGGAACCTGACAAGAAACCAGTGGGAATATTACGCTCTCTTGTTGAGCAACATCCACCGCGAGTTGAAAGTCAATAGCCTTGACTTTGTTGTAAAAAAAGATGCTAACTCATCACATTGCGGTTGAGTGAGCGAAGGAGGAGGCAGAAACGCACTGGTGGCCGAGAGTTGATTAACCACCTTAAACAAAGATTTCTGGTAGTGCTGGCCACAAAAGAACTCCAACCACACCCTCCACTCAAATGGCACAGAGCCGCGGTGGACCAGGGCAGTGATCGGAAAGTGATCGCAAGAACAAATAAAGTGCAGTAAGGTATTAAAAAAGGTTAAAACATCACAGAGCAGCAATAATTAAAAGTAACAATATTAAAATATTAAGGCCAAAGCACCATCGTAGCATAGCATGCATCAAAGCGGCCGCAGCTCACCACAGTCAGCTGTGGAGTGTGGAGTATCAAGCCGAAGTGGGCATAATAAAGAAATAAAACAGTTATAACTCACAAATTCATTAAAGAAAAAAATAAGAAAGCATTTTATTTCAACAATATGTGTCTTAAATAGTGTGTGAAGTGAAAGAGTAGGGTGGAGGCCCCCATCATGGACCACTTCTCATAATCAACGCCAGGTCTAGAAGGTGGCTTCACCTCCTCCCTGTAAGAAAAAAACAGAAGAATACATGAGTTAAAAACTTTGTGAAGACATTAACATTTACACTTCTAGCAACAAGGGCACCAAATACAATAGCAATAGCAATAATCATATAGTGACATATATAACCTGTGTAGTAAGATTATTATAATGTTCACATTGTTGAATTTACAGCAGATTCAGCCTAAATAAACTGACAATTCCTCGTTTAGCCCAAAAGGAACTTTGGTATTAAGATCTATAATCATACAAGATTCTTGTCTTCTCAAATTGAGGGGTCTATCCCCACTTTGCTGATTCATCTCCAATTGTTTCACTGCCATGGAATTTTTTTAAGTTGCTATAACTAAAATGGAATTTGCTCAGCACTGGCAATTCTCAATTGACATATTGTCTTCCAACACTATCTTGCACAAGGATTTCTTGAAAACAATTGAAGGCATAGAATGGGAGGAGAATATCATGTTACTGACATTAGATGTCAATGCTCTATATACCAGTGAACAACATCAGGATGGGGTGGCTGCATGTAAACACTTTTTAAGAGTGAGACCTATTTGCTTCTATGCCCATACCAAAATGCTGATTGAACTGATATATACTGTTTACAAAATACATTTTTTCTCTTTAATGGTACTTCCTCTAGACAGAATAAAGGTACATCCATGGTGACCTGCTTTGCTCCCAGTTATGCCAATATTTGATGGGCTGGTGGAGGAGCATGTGTCCATGGAACTTGCGTTTGCTTTAAGATCTGTGTTAAAAAATAAAAACAATGAATCAATTTACTAATTACTTTTCCATAATAAAATTAGTGGCTCAGAAATCCCTGCTATGCATTATTTCTTAAATAAATTCCCACCCTATACCCCTACAAACCTAGCAACCTGCACCTAAAATATAGCACAAAAATGATTCCATAATTTTCATAATTAAAATCAATTAAATAATGAATTAACAATTAATAATTAATTGTGGAATATGTATTACTTAATTAACTTCCCACCTTAGGACGCTACAAACTTAACATCCGACAAATAACATATAATGAAAACTGCAAAGTAAGTAAACTAAATAAGTATTCCCTAATTTGCATATTTATATTTCAATTAAATAAATAATTTACAAATATTTATTATTGGCTAATTCTTTATTACTTAATTAACCTCTTACCCTACACCCTACAAGCCCATCAGCCCACAGCTAATATATAAGTAAAATAAATCAGTCTTATATCATTTGCATACTTAAAAATCAATTAAATAATTAAATAAAAGTTGAGAACAAATTATTAATTACTTATTACTTAATTAACTTCCCACCCTATATTCCTACAAACCCAGCATCTGGCAACTAAAATACAAGTAAAATAAAGAAGTGTTCCGTAAATTACATAATGAAAAATAAATTAAATAATTAATTAATAATTAATTGATAAATCGTTATTACATGATTCAATTTCTACTCTATACCTCTACAAACCTAAAAACCTGCAAATATCAGTATGAAAAAAATGAAATGAAATGTATTAAATAGTTCATAATTAATTGATGCCTAATTTACTTCCAACCCTAACCCCCACAAATCCAACAAACTGCTATAACTGTGTAAATTACTAATAATAATTGAATTAAAAAAATTCTAAATCATCTAAAATTACAAGCTATATTTTCAAAAGAAAATAACATTTATGTAAACAAACGTGTCGCAGAAAATCATTACATCAACTAAAACACATTAAAATAAGTACACAATATTTGTAACAACTATGGGGCCTGATTACGCTGTCGGTCGGTCGGACCGCAACCGACTGACCGTTGGTTATGGTCCGCCCGACATCATTGCGGCGGGTCCAGCCACCTCGCTTCCAACTGGCTCAAGGAGCCTGTTGGAGCTTTAGAAACACTCATAATCCCATAATGATGGCGGACCCAGCCTCAGCTCCGCCATCGGGATTATGATGGCAGTTTTGGACAGCCTTTCCATGTCAGCCTTTCTGACATGGAAAGGCTGTCAAAAGGGACTTTGGAGGCCTCTAGCAGGGTCACCTTCCCTCAGCAACCTGTGCTATGAGGCCTGGGGGGACCTATGGTGCCCCTCTAAACCTCCCTGCAACGTGTGGTAGGCACCATGAGGTGCCTCCCACACAGTGCAGGGATGTTTAAAAACATCAATTTTACAATGGCAGCTTGTGCTGCAGGTCTTTCCGCCAGCCACACGAGCTGACTTTGTAAAAATTGATTTTTCCTACCGCCTATAGGGTTCTCATATCCAAATTGTGCGGTCAAAACCGCCGACCTATGGTCGAGAGGTTCCAGTTTGCTGCGGAGTCTACCTGACATTGTATGATGCCCTGTATTATGCCCATATCAAAATTCTGATTGAACGGAGAATATACTGTTTACAAAATGTCATTTTTCTCTTTAATGGTACTCCCTCTAGACAGATTAAAGGGACAGCCATGGGCACCTGCTTTGTTCCCAGCTATTCCAATGTTTGATGGGCTGGTGGGTGGAGCAGGTGTCCATGGCTCTTGCATTTGCTTAAGACAGGCATTAAAAAATTAAAAACAATGAATCAATTTGCTAATTACTTTTCCATATAAAAATGATCTACTCATAAATAACTGCAATTCATTATTTCTTAAGTAAATTCACACCCTATACCCCTACAAACCTAGCAACTTGCACCTAAAATATTTCAAAAAAGGTATTCCATAATTTACATAATTAAAATCAAGTAAATAATTAACAAATAATTAATTGTGAAATATTTATTACTCAATTAACTTCCCACCTTAGACCTCTACAAACCTAAAATTCCACAAATAACATATAATGAAAGCAACAATATATGTAAACTAAATAATTATTCCATAATGTGTATGATTAAAAATCAATTAGGTAATTAATTAAAAATTACTAATAAATTATTAATTAATTCTTACTTAATTAACTTCCCACCCTAGACCCCTAGAAACCTAGCATCCCATGACTTAAATACAAGTAAAATAAAGAAGTATTCCATAAAATTCATAATTAAAAATAAATAAATTAATTAATTAATTGTTAAATCGTTATTACTTAACTAACTTCCTACCCACATAGCCCTACAAACCTGACAACCTGCAAGTAACATATAAAAAAATAAATCAGTGTGAAAAAATTGACAAAACTATCTATCACAATTAAATAAAATGTATTAAATAGTTCATTATTAATTATTACATAATTAACTTCCAACCCTATCCCCTACAAACCCAACGAGCTGCTATAACAGTATAAATTACTGTTAATAAGTAAATTAACAATTTTTTTATATCATCTAAAATTACAAGTTATATTTTCATAAGAAAGAACAGTTGTATTAACAAAAGTAACATCGAAAATTATGAAATCAACTATAACACATTAAAATAACTAGAAAACAATATTTGTAACAACTATGGGGCCCGATTACGATGTCGGCCAAACTGTAACTGACCGACCTTCGCTTGCGGTCCACCTGACATTTGCCATTGCGGTCCGCCCGCCGCATTACATGCGGCGGGCAGAGGCATCAGATGGAGGGACCACTCATAATCCCATAATGACGGCGGAGCCAGCTTCGGCTCCGCCATCGGGAATAGGATGTCAGTTTCGGACAGCTTTTTCATTTCGGCCTTTCCAACCTGGAAAGGGACGTTTTGAAGCCCCTAGCAGGGCCCCCGTCCCTCAGCCACCTCTGCTATGAGGCCTGGGGGGGGCCTATAGTGCCCCTCTAAACGTCTCCGCACCATGTGGCAGGCACCCATCCATTTCGACAATGGCAGCTTGTGCTGCAAGCCTTTTCTGCCTGTTGCACGAGCTGCCATTGTACAATGGATGTTTCCAACTGGCCTTAGGGTGGTCACATCAAAATGTGCGGGGCAGGGAGATAAAAGCGGGTGCTTGGGAAATCAACACCTAGCACATTCCTTCTTTAGTAATGTGACTGGCAGCTTAAGTACAAGCCTCAGATTTATGTAAAATATGCATCAAACAGGCAACTTCATTTGAAAACTAGCCTTACCTAAGCCTTACCGATTTGTAAAATCATATCTTTTCCAACCGTAAAATGACATTTTTAAATTCACCAAACCAAGTTAGCGATTAAGGTACAGATTATTACTGACTCGCTAATTGATTTTGGGTATAAAAACCGAATTGGTATTTGTTAAGGGTGTGTTAAGGGTGACCCTTCCAAAATATTTAAGGATGTATTAATGCATTGCGACCAAAATACGGTTGCAAAAACATTCCTATTTTGTCACCTCCTCAAAGGAGGTGGTAAGCCATTCCCAAATGGGAATGGGTCCTCCATGGACCCCATCACCTTAGTGAATGTTCACAAAAACGTTTTTTATGAGCAGGCAGTGCAGGGGACCATAAGACCACGGCCTGCTCGTCAAAAAGGTTTGTGTAATTTTTTTCAAACGTGTCATTGCAGCCAATTGTAGTGGGTCTCAATGTACAGCCTATTTTGTGCATATTTGTGAAGTAGGTCGAATTGCGAACCACTATGAATCGTTATTTCGAGAGCCAACCTATTAATACTTCAGTCGGTTCATACATAGGTCGGTTCTCAAAAAAACATAAAGCGCTTATTGCGAGCACTTCTAACAATTCTGTTTTGTACATTCCATTCAAGGAATCGCCAACTGTGTCTCGTTATTTGTCAGAATTTATGATTCCCTAAATGGAATATTGGAACATGAGGGCCGAAGTGTCTAAGGGGCATATGTATCAAAATCCGTTATTGCGATTCTCAAATAGCGATTTTTTGAGAATCGCTATTTGAGAATCTCAAAATGGGATGTATTTAAAAATTTGCAAATATTTTGCGATTGCTTGTTATTCCTTAATTGCGATTAGCAAATTGCGAAATCGCAATTAAGGAATACCTTCCCATTCAGTCCTATGGGCCAGGAGGCCCATAGGAATGAATGGGAAGTCATTCTCAATTTGCGATTCGCAATTAGAGAATCGCAAATTAAGAATAATTTCAAGGGTGCTAGGGTGTCATAAGGACACCCTGATACACTCCTGAAATGAGCATGTGTGCGCATATGGCGCACATACATGCCCTAAGGGCATGTATGTGCACCACATGGCACTTTGAAAAATGCCAAAAAGTGCATTTTTCAAAGAAATCTCAAATTACCACCAACTTGAAGTTGGTGGTAATTTGAGATTTCTTAAGGAGAAATCGCACAACTTGGGTGCTTGTTACATAGCATTTAAGGAATCGCAATTTGCGATTCCTTAAATGCTTACGCAAAATTAAGGAATCGCAAAATTAGCGATTCTTTAATGATGCGATGCGAAAATGACTCATACATCGCGCTTTGCGATTTTGTATTCGCAAACGCTGTTTTTTTGCGAATCGCAGCGTTTGCGAATACAAAATCGTTTGATACATATGCCCCTTAATCACTGAAAACCTTAAATTTCCACATTGCGGACTTAGAAGAATTGTTCATATTTTCTATTAGCAAGAGAAGTTTGTCCATCCTTTTAGTGGGGACCTTGAATGGGAGCATCCATGTTGCCCTTCCTATCTCTCATTTAATATACGTATATAATGTTCAAGAAATGATCACACTGTGGAAACCTCTATCCTTTTGAAGATGGCAGCACTAGCATTTGCTTCCATTTATTCAATAGAAACCATTACTTACTTCTTATCCAAAATGTCTGCTTCTAAAGGTCAGAGTAAGGGGATGTATTTTTTCTTGAATGATCATTACATTCTCCAAGCCATGTCTTTCATACATGTTTAGATGCTCACAGAACTAGCACGCCCTCGACAGTTTTTCTCCATAGATTGAATTAAGGACAAAGCAGCACATGGCGTAGGTAAAAGTATTGCATATATTGACCCAAACCGCAGAAAACTGCACTTCGCAAGAGTGGCAGCAATCTTCCAGCCCAGCCCGTTCCCTAAGAGGTGAGAACCAGGAATATCTGCGCGGTCTAAAGCGCGAAGCCGAGGGCCTGCCCTCTGTGACGCACCCATCCCTTGTGCTCCGGCGCAGGGTAGAACATAGGCTCGTGGTACGTCCATTGATTCCATTATCCGCTCGTGTTCTTCTTAGAGTCCCTAATATCCGGTTCATATACAGCGGAAGGACTGCCTGCCACTGTTTAACTGGACACTTAAATGGATTTAGCGCTCGATCATAGGTCAGCGTGTTCCTGCCTTGCAGATATTTCATCCACGATTAAAGTATCCTTCACGAATATTAGGGCAGCGCTGCTGTAAGTGTAGATAGAAAACAAGGCGCATTATTGTCAGTATTAACTGGAGGGTCGCAGTGCGCTGTGCCTCCATGGAGCTGTCAGTCTCGGCCTCGGGAACATGTGCTAAACTCTTCAGCGGGAGAACAATGGGGGCAGTGTAATGATAAACACAGGATGACTCCATGGGATGGATGCAGTCAAGCAGCCACCGCTGGAAAAAGCTAGGAATCCCCATGCACTTTGTTCCTGCGATGACGCACGCCTGCTGACTAAAGCCATCACAAATGCACATAAATGATGGTCTGGACATGTGAAGCCAGGAACATTGGCAGACAGCTGTGGAAAATCCGCTTCTCGTCAGGCCAGGCATAGGCTAGGGAAGGCAGTGAACAGCAGGATATGAATCTACTGCAGTGTGTAAAGAACATATGGGATGCGTTTTGGCTACCACAAATCATTGTAGGAAAATACAGTACAATAGCAAGGCCCACATGAAGAAATAGCACGGTTTATTTATATTTAGCATGAATGGAGAAGCTCTACTGATGCCAGAACCTCAATGATCTGAATGCATTCCTGTTACATTCACTCTTAATTCATAATTCCTTTAAAATATATATGCCTCAGCACACAGGCTCTTAGGTGGTAGTGCCCTTTTGTTGATTGGCTTGTTGAGTGCGTGAAATCTAAAATGAATCAAAGGGCACCTGGATGGAAGAGAGAGTTCATGGTTGGATGAAGGATGAACGATTTGGTGCCTGGATGGATGGATAGGTGAGTGCATACACAGGTCAGTTGAATGCAGAGATCAAAAGGTGAGTGAATGCTTGAAAAGATGGCTGAACAGACCATTTGAATGATGATTCAATGGGTAAATTGATCATTAGGTGCATGAATGGTCGCAGTCAAGGAGCCACCTAGGTAGGATGACCAACCATCCGTAAATTTCACGGACCGTTCGTAAATTGGACCTCTCGTCTGCTGTCCGTGAGGATCCCTTTTACGGATGCCTTTTGTCCGTAATTTTGGACCTTGCAGGGAGCAGGGCTGTTCCCCTGTGAGAGGCCTCAGCTCCCTGATGGGGCCGCCTCACACTCATCTGCAAAGCACAAGAGCAGCCCCACCCTGCCCATTGTCATTCTGTATGCAGCTGACTGCCACATACAGAATGACAATGAGTCAGTTTGGGCTGTGAAAGCATGTGGTGGGCCTCCTCCAGTCTTGGTCTAGGGCAGGGCATTCTCTTAGGGTTAGACGGACGATATTTCAACTTAAGACTCCTCATAGGCAGTGGTATGGAGCATGACACTGAACGCTAGTCTAGATAGCCTACAGCAGTACAAGGCTGACTTGAAATTTCATAACTTGGAACCCCATTTTGATTCTCACTCAAATATAGGTGTTGTGAGCTGAGTATTCAGTAAACACCAGTGACACATGGTGCAGCATTTGTCGGGTGACATGTTGCACTTCAATCAGTGTTGACCCCCAGAATGAGGAATAACTGTTTATCTGTGCATGTATTTTCCGATTCCAAGGTGTAGATTGCAAGGTGCAGAAACTCAGATTTCGCACATTTCCCTGTATGATTTGAGCCATGATTCATCTCGCGAAAATCAGGCAGGCAAATAAATACCTGTCGGGTGCGCAATCAATGCCTTACTCAAATTCTCAAATCTGCTGCAGGTGGGAGTTGGCGGACGAATTGGGATTAACTCTTGTTTCAAATGGGTCCCTGGTGCACTTAAGGGGACCACAGCACACAAACTGTAGGATTCCGATTACTTACCATGACCCAGACCCTTTTCTTTACCAGGCATTCTTTCAAAACACTATTGCAACAGAAGGAAAATATACACCAAGCAGGCAAACAAAAAGAATATGTAGAAGAGAAGTACCACAATTACAGTGTACAACGTAAATAAGTTAAAAAGAATATCTTAGATAGTTCTTTCACAGTCTCATCATTTCAGAGCTGAAGCATTGTTAATATTATATACAACAAAGCCATAGTTGCTGCTTTTTTATTTATTTCATGCAACTAACATCCATTGACAAAGCCAATAGTCATGGATTGTTGTAGGTCTAATGTCACTGGATGCAATGATAGAAACAGCAAAATACCAGGCGGGCGGCACACTATGCTCAGCACATATTTTTAGCTTAGGTGTTTTAAGCCAAACCCTTAATTACGTCAGACACACCCCTTGGAGAGACCCCCAGTTTTTTATCCTACATAAAGCCCTGGAAACAATACCATGTCACAGTCACCTCACGTCCTGGCACTGTGCATCATGCATGACTCATGACTTCCAAGTTTTCTGATTGCCTATGTGCAGGTGCATAGTGACCCCCCACCCCCACCCCTTGCTTCAGGAACTACAGCAAGGGTGAAGTTCTTGATGGGCCTCTTCTGTCTGCAACTGGATGGGTGGGTGGGTGTATGGGTAAAGTGTGGCTGTAATGATGGGTGGCTAAGTGAAAGGGGAATGGAGAGAGAAAGGGAGGATGGATGGATGAGTGAAAGCATGGATGAATGATTGGCAGAATGGATGGGCAAATGGGTGCATGGATGAGTAAAAAGAAGAATGTAAAAATGGATGAGTGAAAGAATTCATAATGAGTGAAAGGGAGGGTGGAGAGCTGGAAGGATGGATGGATGAGTGAAAGGGTGGAAGGATGAGTGACTGGGTGGATTGATGAGTAAGTGAAAGGATGGCTAGATCGGTGAAAGAGTAAATGGTTGGATGGATGAGTGAATGGATGGATGGGTAGAAGAGTGGATGGTTGAGTGAAAGGATGGCTTGGGTGAAAGGGTAAATGGTTGAATGGATGAGTGAATGGATGGATGGGTGGAAGAGTGGATACATGAGTGAAAGGATGTTTTGGGTGAAAGGGTGGATGGATGGATGATGGATGGATGAGTGAAAGAGTGGATGAAGGGATGGATGAGTGAAATGATGGATGGAAGGATAGATGATGGATATGTTTGCAAATGATTGGAAAGGTCTGGATATGAATGGGCACACAGATGGAAGGACAGAATGAATGGTGAAAGACTGAATGATGGATAAAACAATTAATGGATGACAGAATGTAAATTAGCATATGAAATACCACAAAAAGACCCGTACAGTTGCTCAAAGGTGTACGCATACCAAATAAACGTGAAGTGCACGATTGTCTCAACCTAATACTTTTATACTATCGCGCAACTTCCTCTGATGTGTCTGTAAAACGTACCTTTTTTCACAAAGTTTTGTCCTGAATTTCGACCTTCTGTCCTTAATTTTTGTCCTGAACTTTGACCCTTCGTCCTGAATTTTTAAACTTACCATCCTGAATTTGCACCTATGCCACTTGGTCACCCTACATCTAGGCACTCGTAGTGTTGCACAGTAATGCTGCAGTTATCCCCACTCCAGTTACGTCAGCTCACACAATCATTCATCCATCTGTTCATGAGCATAATCACTCACCCACTCATTCATCCATCTATTCATCCAGTCAACCATCTTCACCTTCCGACAAAACCCTCAAATTAAGTTATTCACCCAGACATAAAGGCTCAACCGCCAAACACACACAAACACACTTTCTGTTATGAAGCACGTTCACAAATAAAAAAAGACTTGTTGGGTTTAGCAATAATTTCTCATAGATTGCATTCATAAAGGAGATCGCATCTTCATCCACTGGATGAACATTTCCTCGACTCGCTTGCATTTTATTCTGAAATGGGGAATACATGGGTAATATATTTTTATTATTATGTGAGCTTGTAAAAGCCTGTGATGAGCAAATAAAATAGTGAATCGAACACATGCTTGCCACTGCATAACTCTCAAAAGAAGTTGATTTACGACTAAGTGCTAGAAGAGCAGGACCAAGTCAAGGTTTTGTTTTTATTTCTCAGCAAGTTAATATATACGCACACATTTGTTTTCTTTATTCATTTATAAACGATTGCTAGTTTATAACCTAATTCAAACTGTATAACGCTCCAACAGTATATAATGATGTTGCTCGTAGCAAATAGTTGTCTGATTGTGAATGCCACGTTCTACAAAACAGCAGGGTTTGGTCACACATTAAGCCAGGCTGTGTTTTGCATCTTTTCCCTTTTAACACTGCAGGCATTGATTTAGGATATCATCATGCCATGAGCTGCTGGCTTAACTGAATGCCAGAAGTGGCTGACGGGAAGGTCTTGCACAAGACGTGGGGCTGTGCCTCGGCTGCCAAGAATTAGGAATGCCAAGATCTAGGGCGCTGAAACCACAACTGAAATGGCAAGATATCAGACTTCACTGGTAGCGGCAGACTTAAGGGAGAGAGAAGTAAATTGAGGAGTTTAAAGAGTAGTAACAATCATAAATTTGGTGCCTGGCATAAAGCGCTCCTTCTTGTGTAAGAGGTATTGGGAAGCTCCAAGAGAGATCTGGGAGGAAGCATTCTGTCCCTGCTAGGGAGTGCCTAGCATGACAGGGAATAGATTCAGAAGAGGGTGCACAGGGAGGCAGGAGCTATGGCTGGAAAAGGTATGTAGATGGAATGGTGCGAATGGCTGGGTGCTTTGGAGGACCCATGAAAGAGAAACTTGTTACAAATAGGTTATAAGTTGGGTGAATTTGAGTCCTATATATGATTTTAAAACTTTTTAGGGCTAAAAGCGATAAGATAATGTAAAGTGACAATCAGAGGTCACTGTTTGCAGTTGATTGGGCCCTAGGCACAATTTCAGGCCTATCGCGAATAACTGGTGGTTGGATAAACCAAGCTGGTCATTCCAGGCAAAGATTATACATTCTGACTTACTTTTCTAAAATGGAAGTTGAGATCCTGCAGCGGGGCACGCTTGCATTCTGTAGCAAACAACAATGTCTCAAGGGTATCGTTTAAAGTGACAATTATACATGCATGTGTGATGACACAGTGACTTATACAGGATTTAATCCGTAAAGGAAAAAAAACAGGGAAATATTTCATATAAATGTAGAATATACTTCATTTAGTAGGCATGTTGGACATATTAACTTCATATGTTCAAGCACATGGATCAGTAGCACTGCGTTACATTCAATGGCATGTAACCGACAAAATACTGTGTACAAGTGCTCGTGAAGTGTGGTGACGGCGCAAGTGACACATGACGTGGTATAAACAGTGAGAATGATGGGCTCAACAGCAAGTGAGATAAAACCACGATTTACATGTTTAGGATACTGCGACAATAAATGACATGAGAAATCAAATTTAAATGTATGGGGTATCCGTGGGTAGGGGCACCAAAAGTTCCACTGTAGGACATTGGTAATTTCGGGTGCTGGACAAACGATCAGCTTGCTAGCCTTTCGGTATGTCTTGAATGAATCGCAGGACGCCGACAATAGTCAGCCTGATATTACCAATGTCCTCACCTTGAAGCACTTCAGCAGCAAACCCATGCTCTGCGAGGACTGAACAACTTCTTTGATTAAACCCTCCTGGATTTTATGACACTGCAAATTGAACCAATGTAACCTGATCCTGATGATGGCCTAAGACTTTTACAGGCTGAAACGCTGTCGAAATATATTCTACATTTATATGAAATGTTTCCCTGGTTTCTTTCCTTACGGATTAAATCCTGTATAAGTAACTGTGTCATCACACATGCATGTATAATTGTCACTTGAAACGATACCCTTGAGACATTGTTGTTTGCTACAGATTATCGCCCTGGTCTCTTTAGAGTTTAGGGGCTACCTCCTGTAGTCTGTTACTGCATTCCGTATCAAGCAAAATCCTCTCAAAGTCAGACAGCCATTGCACATGGTCCAACTGAAGCCATTGGCGTAGGAGGAAATTCAGTGCTTTCCGCATTTCTCTTGCTAGCTGGATACTTTTTGCACCTTTGCTTGGTTAAGATTTCTACCTTTAATTTCGGGCCTGATTTAAAGTTTGGGACATAGGTATTCCATCACAAACCTGACGGACATCCCCTCTGCCTTATTACAAGTGCATTATATTCTAATTCTAATTACTATTAGGCCTTGGTGTAATTTTAATTACACTGGAGGAATTATGCGTTACTCTTGTAACACTGAACTTTTAATAAATTCCACCGCTCTACCAGTGGAATTAACTACTTTAAAATATGCAGTAGTTTTTAATCATAGAGGGACTGCTCTTTAGAAACCATTGCATACCCCTCAAGGATGTCACATACTCTGTGGTGATTACAAGTTTTAATCACTACAGAGTATGTAAAGGTGCCAAGGGGTATGTAGTGGCATCTAAACACGATGGGAAAAGGAAGCAGTCCCTCTACGTTAAGAAACCATTGCATATCTGTTAGACCTGTCAGCCTCAGGGTGATCGTCCCGCAAACCTTTTCCCTTCACACCTCCTATTTTTGCTGATCTCGTTTATGCTGGCCTTTGGACTCTGTGTTCTTTACCACGGTTAACCAGTGCTAACGTGCATGTGCTCACCAATTAAAACATGGTAACATTGGCTAATCCCAAATTAGGTCAATTAATTTACTTGTAAGTCCCTAGTAAAGTGGTACTAAATGTGCTAGGTCATGTAAATTAAGTGATACTAGTGGGCCTGCATTACTGATTGTGCCACTCACTTAAGCAGCCCTTTAAACATGTCTCAAGCCTGTCACTGCAGCCTGTGTGTGCAGTTGCAAATGGCCATGTCGGCCTGGCAAAATAAAACTTTTGTCAGGCTCAAACCTTCCATTTAATACTTATAAGTCACACCTAGGGTAGGCCGTAAACAGCCCAGAGGGCAGGGTGAAGTGATTATAAAAAGTAAGACGTGCTTTTAAGTTTTACTCCTAAATTTGTTTTTTATTATTTCAAGGCCTACCTTTCTAATAGGATAACAGTGAAGTTACCATATTACATAAGCAATTCTAATTGGAAGCAGGTAGACAAGTCAACGTTAGTGTCTAAAGAATTGTAATTAAAAGTTCTCTTTAATGGAAAAGTTGGATATTTAATCACAGTTCTAAAAATGCCACTTTTAGAAAGTTGGTATTGTTCTTTTCCTAACCATTCATAGCCTGCAGCCTGATCCTGGGTCACACAACTTGGTGTAGCTGTCAGTTGGTCTTTGTGTATTGCTCCCAGACAGTGAGCACAAAGAGAAGATAGGTGTTGTTAAGGATGGGCCACTCTGAGTTAACGAGGGGGAAAAGATGTCACCTACCATACTTGCACATCACAAAGGCTCTGCACGAGCACGCTCATAAAGGGGTTGCCACTAGTCTTTTGTGACCCTAGACAAACTGGGATCAGGAGAGGAAGGAGGCCGATGCCTGACACCTCAAGGGGGTGTAAACCTCTAGACACTTACTCCACTTCAAAGTGGGTACCAGGTATACAAATTGGACCCTTAGGCTCAAGTCTTCATTACACATCTAGACCTGTAGACTCTGACAGGAAGAAGGCTTGCTGAGCTGCTCAAAGGACAGCTACTCTGCTGGACTGCTGCTCTGAAGGACTGATGCCCTGCTGTGCTGACCTACTGCCCTCTTGCCTGAGTGAGGACTGGACCTGCATCTCTAAACCTAGCACCCTGAGTGACTCCAAGGGCTATTTATCTGGCCTCCTGATCAGAAGCTTCAGGAACATAACAGGCTTCCATCGATCTTGATCCCAGCATCTTTACCATCTGTGAGTTCTACCCTAGTAAGTGGTGTCACCACAGTTCTGGACACTTGGAAGTGGGCCTGAAGGTGCTCTGCCAGCCCATCTGTGGAACCAGCAAAACTGATGCATCTTGTCTGCTGCACGGTGCAACTCCTCACACAACCAACTAATCACCTCTGCTATGTGGACTTTTCTTGGAAGAAAAGGGCTTCACATTGTCCTCACAGCCTCATCAGAGCTGCAGATGCATCCCGATGCAGGCCCTCTCATCGCAAGACTCTTATCGACAGCAGCTGAGAAAATGACACAGGACTCTGCGTCGCTTTTTCCTAATCAGCCGGTGTGTGACCCGTCCTAAATGCAGAACTAATGGCAAGCCACCTTGCCGACAGCTTCCTCGATGACCCAGGACCTCGCATTGCAGATTTGCACCTCCTCAGAACAGATGCTGCATGACAAATCTCCAGCCAGGATCTCGCATGGCCTCGGCTGCATGACGTATCCTTGACGAGGGGCCTCAGCAACCAGGATTTAAGGTACTCTTGTTCAGTGGGCCTAACTGGGTCCTTGTAGCTGAACTACGCTCCATCACAGTCAGCCTGAACTTGTGACTTTGTCCCAGCACTATTCTCACCTAAATCTTAAAAATTGCACATCCCCATTTCAAATGATTGGATTTTTGTCATTTTGGTCTTGATTTATTTAATAAAATGTACTCTATTTTTCTAAATTGATGTGTATATAAGTACTTTACATATTGCCTATAAGTTAAGCCTGACAACTCCATTCCAAGCTATCAGAAGGTTGGGCACAGCTTAATTTGGGGTTTGATTGTGCCTCACCCTATCAAGGATTGTGGTTCCTGCTTGAGAAGAGTTTCAGCCCCCCAACCAGTAACACAATTTCTTACACTCAGAATTCAGAAATATTTGAAAAGTGTTTCTGAGTGCCTCATACTCCAGTCTAAAGAGCAGAGAAAAACCACCTTGGTTATTGTGAAATTGTCTCTGTATTGCAATATACTCTCCACCCCCAGAGATGTGGTTGAAGGTGAAATGGTACAATAAAACGAAGTATGTTTGCTCATGGAATCACTCAGGCACATGCATCATCATAGGGTTTTGCGATTCCTTAATAGCGATTATTAAGGAATCGCAATTAAGGAATAGCAAAACCCTATGCATGTAGGAATCGCTAAAGAAATAGCGATTCCCACAAATTCCTTAATTGCGACTTGCAAATTGCGAGTCGCAATTAAGGAATGTCTTCCCATTCATTCCTATGGGCCTCCGGGCCCATAGGAATGAATTGGAGATTGCAGGAGCAAATTGCGAGTACCAGTAGGTACTCGCAAATTGCTCCCGCAATTTCGATGGTGCAAGGGTGTCAAAATGACACCCTACTGCACCCATGTATGTTAACTCTGCACAAATGTTGCATACACACATGCTCTAAGGGCATGTGTGTGGGCAACATGAAACTTAGAAAAATGCAAATAAGTGCATTTTTCTAAGTTTTCGCAAATTACCATGAAGTCCAGCTTCATGGTAATTTGCTCACGCTAATAGCGAAATCGCTATTTTTTAAACTGTAATGCATTGCATTTAAGGAATCTCAATTAGGGATTCCTTAAATGCAATTGCTATTTAAGGAATCGCTATTTTGAGATTCCTTAAATAGCGATTTTTGCATTTGGGATGATGCATCCCAAATGCAAAAATACCGGTCGCAAAGGGGCAGATTCTGAGAATCTGCCCGTTTGCAACCGGTTTTGTGCTTGATGCATGTGCCTGTTTATTCTTTGAGAATGTATGGATATTGGGCCAAAATCTCTACAAATATATGGGCCAAGAAGTTGGGCCAAGCGCTTAGAAGATTCTGAGTTATTTTATAACATTCGCCTTTCAACAATTTATAACATAAGTATATTATATTTACAAACAAGCAGCTTGTAGCAAGTGCAGTAGAAAGAAGTAGTAGTGTAGAAAATTTTAGAGAATGTCTCTGACACATTGAAAAGTGTTGCTGAAGAAGTTAATCTAAGTATGAAAGTAGGTCTGATGAAGGTTATTTTCAGACACATGGATAATATGTTTTAAGAATATGTCACATTTACATAAATCAACTTAGATTCTGAAAGCAAACGTCTATGTTCTGTTTTTCTATCACTCAATCAATCAATCAATGGATTTGTGTAACACTGCTACTCACCCAAGAGGGTCTCAAGTTGCTGGGGGGGCGGAGGCGCAGTTCCCGGAAGTTCACGGTGATCCGTCGATGAGCCAGGTGGAGAGGGAGTGTGTTCCATGGCTTGGCCACAAGGAAAGAGAAGGAACGACCTCCCATTCTGGTCTTCTTGATTCATGGCACCGTGGCAAGGGAGAGCTGGGCTGAGCGGAGTGATCATTGGGGAGTGTGGAACAAGAGGCTTGGTTCAGGTAGGCTGATCCGGTGTTGTGGAGGGCTTTGTGGAGTGGGTGAGCATCTTGAAGGTGATTCTCTGCTCGACGGGGAGCCAATGTAGTGTCCACAGGTGTTGGGTGATGTGGCAGTGGCATGGTAGGTTGAGGACTAGTCTGGCGGAGGCATTTTGGACATTTTGGAGTTTGCAGGTGAGGTTCTTGTTGATTCTGGCATATAGTGCGTTGCCGTAGTTCCGTCTGCTGCTGATAAGGGCATTGGTGACGGATTTCCTGTGGTCGAGGGGAATCCAGTTGAAGGCCTTTTGCAGGAGTCAGAGGGTGTGGAAACAGGAGGAAGAGACAGCGTTGATATGACGGTCCATTTTGAGGTCAGAGTCCAGGATGATTCTAAGGTTGCGTGCATGGACCGTGGGGGTAGGCGGGTTCTCGTGGGCAGAGGGCCACCAGGTGTCATTCTAGCTGTTTTGGTGTGGGCTCCTGATGAGTACTTTGGTCTTTTCCATGTTTAGTTGTAGGCTGCTGTTCTTCATCCACCTGGAGACTGCTTCCATTCCATCCTGGAAGTTGTGTTTGGATATGTTGGGTTCCTTGAATAGGGAGAGGATGAGTTGGGTGTTGTCTGTCTAAGTAGGATGCAATGTTGAACCCATGGGATCTGACGATGGGTGCGAGTGGGGCCATGTAGACATTGAACAGGGTGGAGCTGATGGAGGATCCTTGGGGAACTCTTCAGGTGGTTGGTTTGGGATCTGGGAGGAAGGGTGGGTGTCTGACCCTCTGCATTCTGCCAGATAGGAATGAGCGGATCCAGTTGAGGGCCTTGTTCCGTATTCCTACATCGTGAAGTGTGCAGGCTAGGGTGCAGTGAGAGACTGTGTCAAAGGCTGCGTGGAGGTCCATGAGGATGGGGGCCAGAGTCTCTCCTCTGTTGAGTAGGGAGCGGATGTCATCTGTCGCAGCGAGAAGGGGGGTTTCGGTGCTGTGGATCTTCCTGAAGCCAGATTGGGAGGTGTCGAGGATGTTGTTTTCTTCTATGAAGGAGGCGAGCTGGCTGTTGACGGCTTTTTGTATGACTTTTGCTGGGTACAGTAGTAAGAAGGTCGGTCTGAAGTTTTTGAGGTTGGTGGGGTCTACCAAGGGTTTTTTCAGGAGAGGGTTGATCTCAGCGTGTTTCTAGTCATCAGCAAAGGAGGTGGTTTTGAAGGAGTGGTTGATGATTTTTTGAAGCTTGGGGCGATTATGTGGTGGGGGCATGGGTCCTTGGGGGCCCAAGTGGGTTGACTTCATGGTCTTCAGGGTGTCTTCAATGGAGAGGGTAGTCCAGCTGTCAAGTGTAGGCTGCATGGTGTAGGGAATGGTGTGTGTAGGTTCCGCCTGTAGGTTGTCATCGGAGTTGTCATAGATGGTCTTGATTTTGTGATGGAAGAAGGCTCTGAGTCTGTCCCAGAGGTCGTGTGAGGGGGATTTCAGTTGTCTCACTGTTGGGTTGGGCAAACTCTTTGATGATGGCAAAAAGGTTCTTGCTGTTATGTGCATGAGTGGAGTTTCTGTCCTGGAGCGTTTTCTTCCTTGTGTATTTAGTGAGCTTGTGGTGGGTGGCAGTGGCTGCTTTGAAGTTGTCAAGGCCTGCTATGGTTTTGGAGTTCCTCCATATTATTTTGAGGCGTCTGCAGGTTCGTCTGGATTCTCAGAGTTCAGTGGAGAACCAGCTGGCTCTCTTGGTGTGTGGATTGGTAGTTTTCTTGAGGGGGGATGGTGTTTTTGCATTCAGTGATCCAATTGTGCACGGTTTGGGTGGTAGTGTTTGGGACGTTGTCTGTGGTGGTGGGATCGGAGCTGCTGAGTGGGGCGGTGAGCTGGTTGTCGTAGATCTTGTTCCAATTCCTGCGCTGAAGCTGGTGTGGACGTTCGCTGGTGATGGTTGTTTTGAAGGTGAAGTGGATGCAGCAGTTGTCCGTCCATGGGACTTCGGAGGTGTGGCTGGAGGTGATGGAGTTTCCTGCTGTGAAGATGGGGTCGAGGATGTGTCCTGCTGAGTGTGTGGGTACTGCTCCGATCTGTTTGAGTCCGATGTTGAGGAAGTTGTCAAGGAGGGAGGTGGAGTTGGGATCTTGAAGGTTGTCAAGGTGGAACTTGAGGTCTCCCAGCGGGGTGTAGTTGGTGGAGGTGATGGTAGATTGCAGGGTGATGATGTCAGTGATGGAGTCAGAGAGAGGTGAATGGGTTCCTGTGGGTCTGTAGATGAGGGTGCCTCAGAGGGTGGTGGTCAGGTTGGTCAGTATCTTGAAGTGAAGGTTCTCCATCAGGTCTGGTGGCTCATCGGTGTGGGTGCTTACTGCTCAGTCGGAGGTTGGATTTATGGTTGATAGCGATGCCTCCTCCGGGGTGGTTGGGGTGGTCTTACCGGGTGATCTTGTAATCTTCGAGGATGGCAATCACGATGTCTGGTCCGGAGGCGGCGTTCAGCCATGTTTCTGTGAAGAAGGCAACATCGGGGGTGGTGCTGTCGAGGAGGTCCCAGATTCCGCGGCGTGTTTGTGGAGGGAGCAGACGTTGAGGAGGATGTATTGTAGGGTTGAGGTGGGTCCTGGGTCTCAACAAAGGAGGAGTGGTGACTGTGGCGGCAGGTGAAGGGTCCGTGGGTGTCGATAGGTGAAGAATGCTTGCAGTTGTTGCCCTTGCTGGTTTTGAGTATGTAGAGACCAGAGGAGCTGTAGCGCTGGTGGGTCGGAGGATCAGGGTCCCTGGCCCTGGTTGTGGTTAGGTCATGGACGAGTGCAGACAGGTTGCCTTTGGCTCGCCTTCGTCGCTCCAGTGGCACGCCCACTGCACACATCTGCTGCATGGCTGCACAGTGGCTGCAATTAAGTAGGGGTCGGGGAGGGCAGGACAGCTGTGAGGCGGGAGCGAGAGCACATGGGGGAGGCCTGTGGGGCAGAGGCACTCACGACGAAGCTGCATGAGTCGAGAGCAGTTTCTTGACCAAGAGGTCAGAAGTCTTGCTCACACTATTGCGCAGCCACCACCATGAAGTAAGGGCAGGGGAGGTTGGGACAGCTGGGAGGCGGGAGCATGCTGGGGGAGGGCCTGCAGGGACATCAGCAGCGGGAGAACGAGCAAGAGGCAGCCAGGAAAAAAGGCAGAGAAAAAGGCAAAAAGGATGAGAAAAAGGAAAGGCAAAAGGTGAAAGGTCAAAAATGCAAGAAGACTAAATAAAAAGAGGAAGAGACAGAAGGCAAAAATGGCAAAAGGGAAGAGGCAAAAGACAGAATGAAGCTGAAGAAAATGTTTAAAAAGGCAAGAAGAGGCAGAGAAGGTAAACAGGGAGGTTAGGAGTGGCGAGGCACAGGGGCCTTGAACACTGGTCAGTAACATCACTTGGGGCAGAGGCACTCAAGACCGAGCTGCGCGAGGGGAGAGCAGTTTCATGACTAAGAGGTCAGAGGTATTGCTCCATTATGCTTTTCATTAGATAAAGACCCTTTTACTTCTACTCTCAAATTTGCTGTGGTGAGATAAGTCTTAACTCCCAAGCCAAATATTCACATTTCAGCTTGTTGATTTTCTGGCACATGCATCAAGCCAAAAGCAGCTCGCAAAAATAGCGAATAGCTATTTGCGAGAGCATGCAAGCGAATCCCCATGCATCAAGCAAAAACAATCAAAATCGCAAAATTACCGAATCGCAAATACCGGGATCCCAGATATAGCGATTCGGAATCAGCGGCACCCAGATTAGCGGGAGCAAATAAGGAATCGCTGAATCCACCCGCAAATGGATGCATCAAAAATCGCTAATAGCGATTTTCTCAAAAATCGCTATTTAGCAAGAGCAGCATAAGGAGAAACATAAGCAGGTGGTAAATAATTAAAAAAAAAATGTTTTTGAATACAATACATGGAGCTGGAGAGGGTCATTGCAACTAACAATTAGTCCATACAGGACGCTCACAAAGGCGACACTCAACTTGTGTGATAGGAGGATGAGGACCCATGCAGCAGGCCAGGGCAGGAGGAGAGTCCAGGAGATGACCTTCTGCCTGCGCATCAGTCAGATTTGACACACCCAAGAGGGCACATATGAGTAGTACTTGAGCAACGCTGCGTACAACTCAACCACATAGCCTAATTTGAAACAACAATGCTGCACCAAACACAGAGGACCCATGAACACCGTCCCCGTGTCCAGGTGCAATGTTGCTTGCACCTACTTGCATCCAAAGTTGTCCAGGGGGTGGTGGCAGCAGTGGGAGGGGTATCACTAGGCTCCCACTCACGTGTTCAGATGACCTCCTTGGCTTCCATGATGACTCAGACCCACAACCACAGCAGCCTCCCCAAAACCCAAATGGATTGGAATCCACCCAGACTCCATTCATATAGGATTGCACAGTTCCCTATTGCGATATGAATGGCTGGATAGCACACACGACCCATATGTCCACCATCAGGCAATGAGGAGAGCCTCCGTAACCGGACTTGTTATCACTCCATCAACGTCCAACCAATGTGCAATGTGGATGACATCATGTCGGACAAGCGCAATCTCCTTGGAGCATCAATGATCCACACATCTTCCAATACATTGGCATTCACACATGCCTGCCCAGGGGGGGACATGGCGAGGGACACCTGCTAGGTCAGACAATATACTCATGCTCACTAAAGCATACTGTAAAGGCAATGCTAACCTGACACATACACATTCCACACTACCCTGTAGGTGACAGTGCATGCACGGTGAGGTACTATTTCATGACTCCATTGTTGAACCCATGCGCCCACCTGTAGCTGTGGTACAACGCACCACCCACCAGGACAGGGAATGTGATTGAAAGGACATTTGGATAGGTCAAGAGTCGCCTGCACAAACCTGGTGATGCGATGCTGGACCATCCGGTGACCTGCTGTCGGATAGTGACAGCATGTGCACTGTAGCCCATCATAGCTCCCAGGATACGCATACCCATAGATGACCACGGCACTGCGGACTATCAGCCCCCTGTACACCCACCACACCCGCATCCTGTAAGCTAGGCGGAGGGGCAGTTGATACATGCCCACATCACCAAACATATCCTCAAATGTACGTAATCATGAGACAGAAACGATCATCAATCACATGGCAAGTTTTATTGACACTTGCACATGGACTCTTGTGAGTCTAAACATACTTGTAGCCGAAGGATACATTCACGTCATGTACCGGGGCACTATGCAGATTGAGTTATTGTACTCCATTGGCAGTCCCTCTGTATGTGCTGACCATGGTTACGCCACCTTGGGCAATTGTCCGGAGGGATGTGACTGCTCAGCGCTTCCTCCCACGCACACCGAGGCGCCTATCTCCTGCAGCGCCATCCTCACCCATTGGTGGAATCGGAGGTGTTGAACGGCGTGCACTACACCTTCTGCCAGTGCTGACTGGCGCAGACATGCTGCTCACGCTGGATGCCCCCTCACTCCCCTCTTCTCCAGTGGCATTGCTGAGCCCACCTACACTGGCCTGGATCTGCTCTACAGCAGTTGTGACTTGGCCAAGGGCCCTGGCCACGTCCCCACAACAATGCCCCATGCCGATCTGCATTGCCACCGACCGACGTGACAGCAGTGCAGTGGCGTTGCTCAGCTTGTGGTTGGAGCGTGCCAATCCAGCCAGGCGCCCCATGAATTGGCGATGCCTCCTCCGGTCGGTATTCTGCCCCTCCTGCATCACACGCACAAGCTCGAGCAATGTGGCATTGGTGTCCCTGTTGTCCTCCACAACTGCTTGAGTGAGGTCACTCATGCGCTCTGCCATGGTTGCAAGGTTCCTGTTCAATTTGTCCATTTGCATACTGATGGATCCCATGTGGCGTGCCTGCAGGCGCTGCACCCTTGTCATCTGCAGCTCCACGGGTCCCCAGACATTTGGAGTGGATGGCTACTGCGCAGTTGTGTGGCCCCTTGCCCTGCGTCTGTGCATCGTCGGGACGGGTGTCTGCAGGGTGGTGGTGGTGGACCTCACTCGCGGTGGCCCTTCGGCAGTTGCCCTTTCAGGTTCAGGTGTGCTCTCCATTGGCTGCATGGGAGGGACCGTAGCCCTGCGTCGTGTGGGTGCCTGGGATGTGCTGGGAAGTGTGTCTAGTCTTGCTACGGCAGGCTCTGTGGTGGACTGGGCACTCTCCCTGCATTCGCTCCCTTCACTGTCTCCTTCCTCGGCACCTGTGGTGTGAAACAGTGCAGGATTAATATTTCATCCGATACTGTTTATCTACATGGTGCTTATGTCTGCTCTTACGTTCTCACTCTGTGTATTCCCTGTCTGTAATGCATATTGGGCACAATGGTCACACTAACTGATATGTGACTCACTAATTGGTTCATGGGACTACAACTCCCAGGATTCATCAGTGACTGTATATGGACTGTGGACTGGGGTTGGTTACAGCTTCCTGCCTTCTTATTACTGTGTGGGCGCTATTATAATGTACATTGATGGGTATATCATAGTGCCTCTTACCTTCAGTACTGCAGGCTGCGCCGGATGTATCCAACTGCGTGACCCCCGCAGCAGCTTCAGGCAGGATTGTGCCCTCCACCAGGTCCTCCAGGGCTGTGTTGTCCGGGACTGTCGATGGACCTCCTCCGGTGCTCCTAGCCTCCCTCAGCCTCTGGGCAATTCGCTCCTTGGCACGGCTGCACAAATCGTACCAGCGTTTCTTAAGATCGTCAATACTGCTGTGTGTCACTCCCACAGCATTGACCCTTGACTTTATCTTGTTCCAGAGGCGTCTTTTCTCTGCCTCTGGGACTTTAAGGGAGAGCTTCCCAAAGAGCTTGTCATGGCTCTTCACCACATCCTCAATTAGGTACTCAAGTTTCCTCTCACTGAACTTCAGTTTTCGTTTTCTTGCACCTGCACCCTCCTCAGCTTCTGTATTTGCCATTTCCCTGGTTTGCAGTGGTCTGGATGCTCAATAGTCCTCTTCACAGCTCCTTACTGGCACTCAGCTTCCTGCTCTGGCTTCCTCTGAACACAGAATGCACCATGGGAAGAGTTACTTCCTGGTTCTGATGTCATCAGGCTGTTCCCAATGCGACTCTCGCAAATAGCGATCTCGCAATTAGCGATCTCGCTAATAGTGATCTCGCTAATAGCGAGATCTCTATTTGCGAGATCGCTAATTGAGTGTTTTCAGCTAATAGCGAGTTTTGGGAGCTTTTTCGCTAACGCGGTTAGCGATATTTACCGAATCGGTGTTTTTCCGCTATTTGCATCATGCATAGGGAATAGCGTGTCTTTATTTGCGAGTCCTTATTTTTCGCAAATACAGACTCACTATTTCTTTGCTTGATGCATGTGTACCTATGTCTTGAAATGTGACATCTGCCAGCAGATGAAAGTCTCCGCCATTACATGCCCGGCACAGAAATCATTATTAAAATCAGACAAACCTCTTACTTGTGTGTATCTGGACCACTGCGGCCCATTACAATCTGATGGGGCTTACAAGTATATCTTGGTGGCAGTGGATTCATACTCAAGATTCCTATGGGTTTGGCCTCAGTCCTCGGCTGACGCTCAAACTGTTATCAAAGATTTGTGAGTCTTCATGGGGACATACGCAGTTGGCACATTACATTCTGACTGTGGCCCAGCGTTTAGCTCTCGGGCTTACAAAGAGGCCACGGAAAGTATGGGCGTAGCATTGCGGTACTCCTCTCCATACCATCCTGAGGGAAATTCGGTTGTGGAGAGGAAAAACCGGGACCAAAAGCAATCTTTAACAGCTAGGGTATTAGGCAAGGGCGGTAGTTGGGTCAATCACTTATATGGGGTACAGAGAGCCCTCCTCAACCAGCCAAGAAGTTCTCTAGGGGGTGTCACTCCTTACGAGGTCCTATTTGGGACAAGAATGTGGGTACCTGATCTTGAGTGTAAAAGCGCAGTGGCCGATGAAAAAACATTTGATATCCATGATCGCTTGGCTGTTTTACAGGATGTAAATGAATCCAGGACACAACAAAGTCACGTCCACATAAAACAGACCGCCACTGGGGAAGTCAAGGCAGTCACGGCAAGACCTGTCTGGATCCCAAAAAACGGGGATCGGGTCAGGGATAATATAGTGGACAAAAAAGAATGTGGGCCATCATTCAGGAAGCCTGTACCAGTCCTAGCAATTCAAGGAACAAGAACTGTACTTTTGCCGCCCCTTGCCGGTAACAAGGAGAAATGATTTGTCTGAATCGACTTAATCAAACCACACTATGTGGCCAATACTAAGCAATAGGCCACGTGGACTCCAAAGTAGCAGATGCCCTCCTGTCACTACAATCCAAGAAGTTCAAACAGAAAGACTCATCACGTTCGAAAAGCCTCCTGTACGGAATGAAGGACTATGCTGCAATGCTATGGAACTCGTTCCTCTTGAACCCGAAATTCAGCTTCAAAATCAAATGCAAAATAACAACCAGGTTGCAATTAGACCAAATACAGACGTCTACGTCAACATGTCTCGACGAGAGCAGAATGCGATTTCAACGATTGATCGAACTGCTTCTGGCTACTTCATGAACTTTGATACGTTTTCCTTGGATCCAAGTGAACCAGAAATGACGCCAGCCCAAAAAACACGCAAGCAATAAGTCAAGGACTGTCTGAACTTTCTCAAAAAGACTTACCTGGTATTGCCTTGGGTAGAACTCTGGGTAATTACTGGGATACTGTTCTTTCTTTTCTGGCTAGGCTTAGTTATAACTTTTAGCATGCTTATTAATGGCAGATACATTCAACAAAGCTCTACAGCCCAAAAAGGTAATTTGATTCTGAAGCCACATCATTCGTCACATCGTGAACAAAGAGACTTGTCGTCAGTGAACATTACAGCAGTTCCTATACCAGACGGTATCGTTTGAGACACGGTTGATTTTGATACATTCGGTCCGACTGAACTTTAAAAAACGTCTCATGCATTTAAAGTTTCATTAAGTGATATCAATACCTCCAGTACATTTTCTGATGATTGGGAAACTGAAACTGTCAATAACATGTTGTTTGATTTAGAGAAAACTGCCGCATTTCCGAACACTGAAATGCTAGAAGGTATGTCAGACTATGACACTTTGTACTGTTACCAACATTATGGTCATCATTTCCAACACACATAGATTTCACCTAGAAATGATTTTGAGTGCCACCAGTGGGAACATTGCCCCACACCACCAAAAAGTAGTTCGCAAACATTTGCACAGAAATGTTCATATTTTTCAGGGTTTAACACCACTGACCCGACCTCATATTATTATAAACTTGCACCAACATCGGCACTGAAAATTATGTTGACAAACACCAAACAGGTTTACTCTTCTTCCTTTATTGCCCATTTGTCTGAAAAGGGTTTTGACCTATGGAAGGGCACAATAGACTTAATAGACTTAACATCAGTCAGGTTCTAGGGACTGGCAAGTCCAGGGAACAGAAGCGCTATTTAGAGCATGCGTCATTCCACAGCAGATGATATTTATAAATGACACTGTGCAGCAGACATCATGGAATAGCCAAGAACAAGGACCTTAAACACCTCGGTTTCCAACACCATCAGAGATGAAGGGGTGGCAAATTTCAACATCACAGGAAGCGGCAACAGTAGATGACAGTTTTCAGTACAATAGATCAGACCCTAATTGGGAAGAATGGTTGGTTTGCCCCTTAGACACAAACAGATGTCAGAAAAGATTCTTGAGTATCATCGAAGAGTTCTGTATCCATAGGCCAGACCCACGCTATGTACAAAGAGAACCCCCAGGGGGTAGTGACATCCTACAGTGTTGGGAAGTTGTTCCTTGATTGGCTAGAAACTTTAACACTCACAGAAGTGAAAAAGCACTTATCCTTACTCAAACAAGACATGGATCTTAGGGATTTTTTTACTAGGTCCCAGAAAACACTGTCAGAAATGTTTCATATATGCTGGCATTTATGCTGCCTATAATGACATTTGGAAAATATTCCAACAAGAGGCTGCAGAGAGAATACAGGAAATAGACCGTATTAACTTATAAAAATCATTAGCTGTGGTAGACGATGGGTTAACAACTTTGACCTCCAGGATATATTCCTTAGGCAACATTGTATCTTCTGCGATAGACATACTGGAACAAGATTTGGCCATATTACAACATGGGCAATCTCAGTTACGATCTATTATTTTGTTAAGCTGCACGCTGCACTCTTTGCTTGCAGGCTATGTGCCATGGAGTTTTATCAACAGTAAGGATCTGTTTTCAGAATACAATCAAACAGATAAACAGGTAGAAATGGCACAATGGGGAGCAAAATATACAATGCTGCATATTGAAAACTGGATAGATACCATTTACAGTGGCAGAATCACCATCAACGGAATGGCTAATCCATGGCCACATAACTCTACCGGTCAGTACTTTTCAGCAGCTAATTTTAAAAGAATGTCATTTTTATCAAGTAGGGTGGCTTACGATACTCCTAGAGTCCTACAGGAAATGAACCCAGGAATTGAAGATAGACACTTCCAATGCCAGCAACAGGCCCATGGGGGCTGGCGTCATATTTTTTAAATTGGCCAGCATTGGCTCAGTTCTGGGAGAAAGTTTTTTCTGCCCTAAGTGAAGGTCTTCAGAAGAAACTCCACCCAGAGGCAGAAATAGCACTTTTTGGGATAGAAAGGAAAAAAAAACCTCCTCAATCCTAAAAGGCAAGGAAGCATTTACAGCAATATCCTCCCTTATTGCACGGTTCCTAATTCTACAGAATTGGAGGACTACTAAAGTCCCACACTATTTAAATTGGTATAACAAAATGATTTGGACCAAAACTTTTGAAGAGGCCTACGCAAAAAGGATAGGCGTGATAAAAAGATTTACAGTTGTCTTGAAGTATCGGAATAAATTAGTTAGTCAGTAGCTGGTTAAAGTTAGATTATATACATATGATAATGTTGAATTATTAAAGCATTTTATCGCACTTTACTGAACATGCACAGCACTTTAGCTAGAAGACTGAAATTGTATTTTGCTTTCTAAGCTGACTATGAATTAGGGGCTAAATATAAAGTTTAATGTACACCCAATGAATGTATAATACCTCTATACAAAAGTCCTCTAAGAATGCAAGGTGTTCCACAAATTCTCAAAGAGACTGGCGGATTCACGTTATCCGGCGCGCTATATACTATGGATAATCACCTATATGGTTCTTTGAGAATTTGATATATTCCAATTCAGTGTGACCCTACATTTCAACTTTTTGACATACTTAGATGAATATTACGATCACTAACATACCGAACGTGGGGAAATTTGACGTATATTTCGACCGTATGTTGTGGAGATTTTCAATGGATTTGACTACTTGTTTTCGTCACTCCTATTTGGATCTTGGGATCAGTTACATCGAACGATTAGCCTTGAGAAAGTCACAGTACTTATCAAGTATGGACGAAACACGTGTTGGCTGTTTCTGAACATTGGATTTTAATTTACAAACCAATAAAGAGAACGTTCAATACAGAAGTTTTGACGGACTTTCATCTTTTTCGACGGAATTGTGGAACACCTTGCATTCTTAGAGGACTTTTGTATAGATATATTATACATTCATTGGGTGTGCGTAACTAGCTGGCATTTTTCTTTGTTATTATATTGACAGGTTGACTTGTCAACCTGCCATTGGCACTTTTGGGTAGTAAGTGCTTACAGCTGTCCCAGCACCCCGCTACATTGACATCATCAAAATATGTATTACGCCTTTATTGGATTTATATGATATTTGTTTCTTTGATGTGCGGTTTTATCCCTATTGGGAACACTACTACCTTTCTTTGTACTTATAAAGTTTAATGTGTCTTGGGAATATGTGATCCCGAATTCGATAAGTTGGGTAAGGAGACTTGGCATTTTAAAAGATCGGAATCCACTGCACTAATATCACTTTATCGACTTTGAAGTTCGCTAATTATTATGTTTATTAAGGATGAAATTATAAAATGCTGGATGTACTTTGTTTTTAAAAACAAAGTACATCCAGCATTTTATACTTTATCTTACGAGCTTTACGTAACTATATTTCATGTGAAATTACCTGCTTCACTGATGTAAGTTTTTTTTTCTTCATAAAAGTTCTGTCGATAGACAATAAATAAAAGATACATTTAAAAGACAATTAATTTGACACCTGAATACTGCCTGCATATTGCTATTTTGGTCAAAGTACCTCCTCTGAACCCAGAACATTAAGAATCTACAGCAACATTGAAGAACAAAGTTGTGCATTGGCTAAATATGAATATCCAATTTCCTCCTGAGCGAGCACACCAAATGTTGTTAGTTAGTTAGGAGAGTGGGGTGGGTTGGGCCACTCAGGAAAATCCTTCGGGGGTATTGTATTCCTCGTCCTCAGAAGCCTGCCCACCCCCACGGACCACGCACGCAACCTGGGAATCATCCTGGACTCAGAGCTCAAAATGGACCGCCAGATCATGCACACCCTCCACCTCCTACGTAAGACCTTCAAATGGATAAAATGGATCCCCCTCGATCACAGAAAGACCGTCACTCATGCCCTGGTCACCAGCAGGCTCGACTACGGCAATGCACTCTATGCCGGAATAAACAAAAACCTCACCCGTAAGCTACAGAGCATCCAAAACACCGCCGCAAGACTGGTCCCCATCTAAGCTAGAATCACCTTCAAGATGATAACCCACGCTCACAAGGCCCTCCACAACACCGGACCAGCACACCTGAATAGCCGACTCAAATTCCACGCACCCCAAAGGGCCCAACGATCAGCCCAGCTCTCCTACGCCGTGGTCCCCCGCACCAGAAAGACCAGATCGGGAGGCCGCTCTTTCTCCTTCCGCACGGCCAGAGCCTGGAACGACCTTCTGCTCCACCTCAGACAGATAACATTGCTTGCCATCTTCGCAAGAAACCTCAAAACCTGGCTCTTCGACAGACCCCCTCCTTGATGGACTGGAACCTGCAAACCCACCCCCTTATAGGTGAGTAGTCGCACTTAACAAACACCTGCTTTGATTTGATTTGATTTGCATTATTATACATTTTTGCCACCAAAGTTATGCCAGGGAAACTTTGGCCAAATCATCTCTGTCCTCTCTATTTGCTGGTAACATGGCTCTATACTCATGTGACTGTTATTTTACCATTGTCTGCTCTCTCCTAACTCAACCCCTAAAAAGAATAATAAACCACAGGGAGTGTATGGCCATGATACCTGTTTTTCTGACCCTTTGGCTATGTTGAATGGATTGCAAGTGTTGAGCTTTCTCCAAGATAATGACTGACTCACAGATACTATAAATAATGTGAGGTTGGGCAGTGAAGATCTTCAGGGAGGAAGTGTTGTTATTGTTGGGATGGACTTGCCCAACCCCAAACTACTTGGGAAGGGTTTTTGTAATACCAATGGAACCTTCAGGTCAATCAATAGTGTTGACACTATTATTAATGTCAATTGTGGTGTTAACTCTAGCTTCAGGTGTTTGTACCCTACTGCACAAGCTAGTAGCATCACTAATCAGGCCAGGGAAGATTGCTATTGTTTTGCATCATGGAATGTGTGAGGGTTTTTGAATAAGATAGGAAGTTTGGAGTGGGCATGCACCATATTTGACCTGGATGTTCTTTGCCTACAGGAAACACAGAGTGTGAAACTGATGCATTTTGTAGGTGCTATACCCTCCTGTGCTGGGTGGGCTAAGGGAGGGTTTCAGATTCTTATTTTTAATAGGCTTACTGTAACTATTAAAAAGATCACAACTGTAGGACTTCACTCCCAGTTGATGTGGCTTAGCATCAAGGCAGGGTATGATCTGGTCTTGAACAATTTTTATAACAATGTGTTCGATTCTACGTGTCGCAAGCTAGCGCATGCTCTCGACTTTGGTCTGGAAGCTTTGCTTTGCCCTATTCATTCCAAGTTTGTGATCCTTTGGGCAGGAGATTTTAATCTACAGGTTTGTTCCCTTGCGACATCTTCTGTGTGGACTCTCCGATCAAGATGGGGTGGGTTCCACACACATTTGTGATTATGAGTTTGAGGATGGCGGTAATTTTGTTATTGACAAATATGATCTACATTTCTTTACTTTTATACAGGGAGAGAATGGGGATTCAATCCCTACTTTTGGGGGAAAAAATGCTGCCATGGTTATTGATCATATAGTGGTGTCTGTCTCGGCAAGCCCTAGTGTAGTTGAGACCTCAATTAGTGATCATAACTGTTATGTTTCCTTTTTTATTTTAGGGAAAGAAAAATGCGATCTCATCTGTAGTTAGTAATATCATTTCCACAAGGCCTAACTGGGTAGGAATTCAATGGGCTGGAGTTAATCTGTATAGTTTAGCTCAAGAAACTGTAATTAGTAATTTTAAGAAACTTAACTATTGTTTAAATGATTGAGTAATTGCCTATCTGTTATTGGATAATTTTAATCACTTGGGGGCATATTAACAAGGAATGGGGAAAATTAACGCTAAGGGTGCTTAGCGTTAATTTTTTTAACCCCCGCTATCGCTGGATAATATCGCCTGGTTATCGCGTTATTAACAACGCTAACCGCCAAGGCGATTACAAATCCAGCGATAGCGGCATTTTGAGAGGTTATCACTGGTAATGCAGCGATAAAACTACAAGGATAGGGATATCCTTGTTGATAGCCCATGGTGGATTTAGCCATGTAATCCACCTCACATTGGATTACATTGCTAAGTCTGAAAATTAGCAGACGTAAAAAAGCAGCGTTAACCGTGGTTAGCGCTGCTTTTTTTTGTCTCTAACAGGGTTAGCGGGAAGCTTGATAATAGGAGAAATGTTGCTTAGCGACATTTCTCCTATTATTTTGCGCTGGAACGCCCACTTTGCATCTCATTAGAGATACAAAGGGAAGCGAAGTGAAAAAAGGTGCTAACATGCGATTTTGCATGTTAGCACCCTGTTGTTGATAGGGCGATATTTTTATCTCCGCTTCTTTGGCTTTTAAAGCCAAAAAAGCGGAGATAAATCCCTTGTTAATATGCCCCATAGTAAGTTATATTAATGCACTCCTGATCCGTAAAATGCACCCTTCTCGAGTAAAAAATAATAAGGGATGGTTTGACCATCCATGTACCTAGCATCCCGGTGCCTGAAGGTAGCCTTACATAGCTCTCCTCGGGATAATATGTTCATTAAATCTCTCCACATTAAATATAAACAGGCAATTGCCATAAGGAAAAAAACTCTCCAGGAAGAGGCATGGTCTAAGTTGTCTTTAGCTGCAGAACTCAAAGATAGTAAACTATTCTGGGAGATAGTTAACACCCTGTTCTAAAAAAATGATGATACCTCTGAGTTTAATTCATTTGTTTCTTGAGAAGTGTGGGTGGCACTTTTGTTTTTTAAATAACTTTATTGGCATTTATGGATATCACATAGAGTTTGCATGTCATAAAGAGTCCATCTATAAGCTTCCTGCAACCCATCCACCTAATCCTTGCAGGAAGTAAGGAACCACATCTCCTAGCTTATTTAAACATGCAGGTTTCACAGAGATGGGGAACCATCCACAACAGTAGTCGAACCAGACTTGTCATGCCCTGACTGCATTTTTGTCTATGCAGGAGAGAAAAAGGAGCTCTATACATCATCCATTTTTCACCCATGCCAACATATAACAATTTAAAAACCCCTAGCCCTTTCCCTTAACTTGCTTTTGTGTTAGGCCAGCATATTACATATAGAAGCAACAACATTATGGGTGAGCTTTGGTTGCCCCCAGAGGGCCTAGTCTTCATCAACTGTCACAACATCCCATGGTCACTCCTCCCGGAGTGAGAGGCACCAACACGATTGCTACTCCCCCAGGCTCAGGCACTCCCTCGGGTTCCCTCAATTCAGACATCATGGATAACCAGTTAGGAGTGTGTGAGTGCCTCCTCCTCCATTTCACAATTTTATTGGATAAAGAAATGCTTCACGATTGCAGGTGGCAATTTTGAATATGTTTATTCTGCTGCCGGTATTAATAGCAAGGTAATGTGCAGTTAGAATCTCTCAGCAGCCGACACGTGTCTCGTCATTACATGGTCATCCGGACCAGGGCCTCCTCAAGGCCTTCATAAGAATAACGTCAATTCTTATAGTTCCAAATAAGGATAAATGTTTCTTTTGGCACAAAAATCGTTCAACATTGATGATCAGTTTGCGGTCTGTACGTCGGCATCTGTCATAATGGGGTCCATACCCATATGGATTAAATTTGCCTGTTGGGCTATGTAGCATGGGCACTCCTCTGAGCTAATATAAAATGCTGTATCGGTCGCACTCCGTGTGTAATTGTTGTAACTGAGTTACACAGTTGGTTTGGGTGCTGCGGGGTACCACCTCCTGATCAATGAGGCGTAAATCAATATAAACAACCAAAGTCCTTCACCACTGGAAGGAACACCCCTTAAAGCACTCCTCTGCGAAACAAACTCGCCTTTCAAAAAAAGTAATCAGTCCTTTTTTATGAATGTAGATGAACATTTATTCCATTGATGAGAACAACAAAGGCCTGACGGTGGAACCTTCTCTGTCAAGCACCTAACCTAATGAAGTCTTCCTCTTAGTAATAACCCATCTAATATTTATGGAGTGAGTGTGCACTCTGAAGCGTACCCACCATCACAATACCTATTAACAAAAGGGAACTTTGGAACAATTTAAACAAAGCACAGATGCACCACTCAGTAAGAAAAATTTAGATCCGTAAAAGTGACGGGCGAATATATATACATTCAAATTCTTAAAGAACATTCCAACATTACTATTTAGTGTTTCTTTATCTCTTTTATTATTTCATTTTTCTTTTTTCAATGAAGGCATGCGATGTTTGGCACGTGAGACAGCCGACGTGTTTCGTCTCCTAATGGGACTTCTTCAGGGCTGTTAAGTATAAACAATACAATGTACAAAATGTAAAAACATGACTTACAACAAACATACAAAAATACAAATTTATACATTATACATGACAATACAAGAAATTAAAACAACGACAGGAATAAGAATCTAGCAAACAGATATATGTATAGAAAAAAATTATTTCTTACTTCACATAAAATATATGAAGAGCAATATAATTCAAAGACATCATTTAAGTCAGAAGGTGTCAGCCGACACCAACATTAACCAGGGAGTTTCTAGTCTTATTTAAATCATCAATAAACACTTAGATGTGTGTGTGACCAAAGAAAGAGAGGAATCAAATAATAAAAAACAGATTCATAAAGCTGTCACATGATTCTTGGGCATACAGAAAAATTCTGAAGAAAGATAGGTTATATCCATCCCATGTTAATGGGACATCCCTATATGGAAAATAACACTTGAAAACTAATTTTCATAAGGGGAGCTGATACAAGGTAAGGATTGATAAAGAGAGTGGGTTAGTGTAAAGCGTGAAGGTGTTAAATTGAAAATTCTACCCATATACCCACCAAATAGCGAAGATATAGTTCGAAAGTCTTCAAAAACGATCATTTGTAAAAAAATCTGGATTTTCCAGTAAGAGATACTCCCCCATCCGTTGGGATCTATAGTGAAAACAAAGATCAATAAGTATAATTTATGTTTTTAAATTTTTAAGTCTTAATTATGAAAAGCGCCAGTAATAGAATAAGAACTGGTCTAATAGACACTTACATATTATCACGTCAAAAGCATCGAGCAAATTGCGACGACCACCCACAGTATGGTAAATGGATGGTCCAACTCCAATGAGCTCACGATTATTGTATATATAAAGGTATGAAGTGTAATCTTGTCCCTCCACGGTCCTCTAACAAATGAGAGGAAAGATTATTGTCGAAATAGGTTCAAAATCTCAATAGTATAGTGAGGTCTAGGAATGACTAATACAAATGGAAAAATTATTATCCTAAAGAGTGGATTTTCTGCGTTTATAAAGAGAAGGAAAATTTAGTTCTAATAATAATGACTAGCAATAAAGTTTGATATCCTAAGACGTGAGTTTTATAATGTTAAGATAATATATAAAGATCAACATTCAACTGAATATACAGTAATTCCCCCAAGGTGAGGAAATTGACTTATCCACTCAAGATTTTAATTGCATTCAATGCTCATAAATACTACACTATTATTATTATTGTATATATATTAAAGGATAAAAAGGTAAAGAAAATCAAAAGGGACGATAAGGACTACAAAGATGGTAGAGTCTATACCTTCCCGCATAGGTATGATACTATCAAGATACCTGGTGAAGGAAAAAGACCACGGGAAGAGACACTAGAACTTACCACTGCCAGCAGTACAACCTCCCTCTCCTCTGTGGCGAGCTCCATAACCACAGATGAATCATCAGCAGTGGTTGAGATTGAAAACAGACCCAATAATAATTTTTTATTGGAAATGGAGAGACTAAGACTCAGAGCAAGATCAACGTCAAAAGATCAAAAACCAGAAGGGGGGGTTGGAAATGGCAGGAACGGAAACAGAAACAACAACAAAAAAACCAAACAAGAACCAGAAGGCAGAATGACGAGATCGAAGAGATCAGGGAATTAGTGGATTCTGACATTGAGAGTAGGAGAGATGATAAAAAACCAATGATTGTGAATCTCTCCGAAAGGCAAATCTCTAAAGAGGAAACACTAGTTTTAAGTAGGGGACTAGGATTCTGTCCGAACCAAATGGGGAATGATATTGATGTTTTTGTTGACTTGTCAAAGTTTATCAGACATTTAAAACTGAAAGATCACTTTGTACGCAATGCACCTATTTATGTGAAACCCATTCAAGATCATGTTCAATCTACGTATACTGTGAATGAAATAAATGTAATTCAATCAATGATGTCTATTGAGTATGAAATGCCCATCGATATTGAAACTGTTAGAGATGATCTGGAAATTACTGAGAATGTTTCAATTGATAGTGGACTTAAACCAAAGTCTAAGTTCATTCCCACCGGCACACACTCCAATATTGATACATTTAGGGATAGGGTCACACAGGGTCTACACCAAATATTAGAACATCTTACACCACCTAACCGAAGAAAGCATAACCTTACAGCCGCTGAAATCATGGCCTTGAAAAATCTCAAATCTGACCCATCCATTGTTATACGCGAGGCGGATAAGGGTGGTAATGTGGTTATAATGGACAAAAAGAGCTACATGGGGGAAATAGATCGACAACTAGCAGATAGGGCATGTTATACCAAACTTGCGGGGAATCCCATAAAGGCACTAAGTATCCACATAAATATGAGACTCGTAGAATGGCGTGAGGTGGGTCTAATAAGTGAGGAGGAGTGTAGATACCTTATGGTACTTGAACCAGTCTTCCCCTGTATATACGTCCTGCCGAAAATCCACAAGGGCGACCCTTTTCCACCAGGCCGCCCCATCATATCAGGGGTTAATTCACCCACTGAGAGTGTGACACCAGCTTTGTTGTATACTAACTGAAATGCCCGTGTGGACTTACGTATGTGGGGAAATCTGAATGGAAAATTAAAACCCGTTTAACGGAACACAAAAGCAACATAAGGTTAAAAAATCCCAAATCGGCCATAGCAATGCATTTTCAAGAGAAAAAACACATCATCAGTCAACTCCGCTATTTAATTTTGGAGCAAATACCACTTAAAGAAGGCTGAGATAACAAAAAATTTCTACTGCAACGTGAACTATTTTGGATCTATAAATTGGATTCTTTACATCCAAAGGGGCTTAATGACCGTGTGGAATTTAGTTGTCATTTATAATTCAGTATGATGTTTGTGTACTTCCAATATCATTTGTCCGTATCACAGTTGTGCTAACATGTATACTACATGAAATTTTTGTAGTATTAAGCTGATCTATTTTTCTCAAATGTTAACTTTAATTCATTATTGCTTTTATTGTTTCACATAACAACACGTAATCTCTTGCAGGGTTCATTTTTCACCCATAGCCCACCGTTTCTGTTTCTTTCTTGTAAGCTTTATTGATTTCACGTTTCAGGGTATTTCAGTTTTAGACATTTCACTCGGGCGCAGCACCATGGTTTACGTGTGGTCCTATATACTTCCTGGTCGGTTTCTTTTTTGTTTTCCGGGACACCAGGGATCTAGCGCTGGACGTGGAGTGTTTGAAAGTGGTCTGTCGGGAGACACAGGTATTGAAATTTGGACTGCTATTATCGATTTATGCCACATTCTTTCGCTGGCTTGCACAAAATCACCGGTAAAACAAGCGCAGCGTCGGCATCACTTTGGGTGATTCTTTTACGATACGCCTTGACGTTCTTCCTGGGGTTGCACTTGCGCCACTAAGCAGCTTTTTAATTTGGCACTACGTCCCGTTCCTTTTTATGTTCCACAACATTGTTTCTCACAAATGTCGCTGTTTATGATACCCAGGCACGTTATCACTTACTGAGGTAACATTATGAGATAGCGACTTATTGCTCGCTAACCGAGGGGACTGAAATTTCAGGCATGTTATCACTCACTGAGGTAACCCTATGAGATAGCGACATACTGCACGCTAACCGAGAGTACTGATATTTCAATATTTTGCTAACCACACGTTCATTCACATTATTTTGATTCACTTTGATATTCACAATGCACTCTATAAGTCATTTTCACGTTTCATTAGATTTGACGCATTTCAGCTCTGGGATTATTAAGAGCACCCATTCTTGTTTACAGGGAGAACCCCCTGAAGAAGGGCTAGTCCCGAAATGCATCGGGGATTTATACTCATGTGATTCCACAACAGTTCATTTCATGGATTATTTCAAATATGTGTGAGTATACAGAACGTTTGATTCAACGAATATTTCCACAATATCGAATATCATTGGAATAAATGTTCATCTGCATTCATAAAAAAGGACTGATTACTTTTTTTGAAAGGCGAGTTTGTTTCGCAGAGGAGTGCTTTAAGCGGTGTTCCTTCCAGTGGTGAAGGACTTTGGTTGTTCACTCCTCCGAGCTGGCAGGATAAATAGCATGTAGCATCTGTGGGGTAAGGTAGATTGGATGGATACAATGATATTGGATTAATTTAAAACATGCATTAGATCTAACTGTGCGAGTCCCCTCATGGACCTTCACCCACTATTAACCCGAGGTCCACCACATCAGCTAGGGCACAGAGCAAACAAGCTTAACTTAGCGCAATGTGTAAAATATTCATGCAGTACCAAAACAATGAATTCAGAACACCAACCTATCAAAATGTCAAACCAAGGTAGAAATATTGCAAAAATCCAATAAAGGGAAACATTATTAAAAGATTTAAGTAGAAATAGCACCAAAACCATAAGACACCAAACATAGCCTATGGTACATGTAGACAGGAATGTCAGTGTGTTTTGAGGTCAACAACAATGGAGCCTGGGTTGGATACAACAAGTGGATAGGTTGCAATAAAAAGTCTGGAAGTCAAAAAGTTAGAAAATGAATCCAAACTTTATTCTGTTGTCCCAACAACCACAGACAAATACTCCTAATGCTCACTGGACATCAGGGCAAGGCAGTTCAAGACTATCCTGGTGTCAGGCAGAGGCCAACAGCAAAATCCAGTCCAAGTCCAGGTGCCTCTGGTCAAATAGGCACTTTAGGGAAAAGTCATTTTGAAAATTGGGTTGATCCAGCTGTTGCCACATAGGAGGTCAGCCAACAGAAATGTGGAGTCCACTTCTTCATCCTGTTACAAGAGGGAGTTGGTACAGTCCTTCAGGGCTCCTCTAAGGTCACAGACAGAAAGTATTCTCAGAATTGACCCTTGGGGGGCCACATTTACGGGTGGCACCCTTTAGTGGGTGGGTGTGACTCCTGAGCTCTCCCTAACAAATGGGGTAAAGGTTTCCAGGAGCTACTATACCCACTTTTTCAGTAGTTGCTGTTTATTTTACTGCAAACAGTCTCAAAATGTCCGTTCCAAGGCACTTTTAAGATGGTGAAAGCCTTCAGCCACAGTAACCTGGGGCTCTGGAAGGCAGAGGGTGTATGTGGGAGTGTTATAAGGAAATCACCGATGTCCTCCCACATCTAAAACGAAACCTCAGTTTGAAGCATGCGCTGTAACCTCGATGAAAGAGCAAGAGGTCTGGTAGGAGAAAAGCAGGGTCCTGTAGCATTCAGACAGAGGATAAACAGGAATTGTCCTGGCATCCTGTTTGCTTACTTTCAAGTTTGCCAAAGTTTTACATGTGCTTCAGGCATACCTGTCAGGTACGATTTGACACTGTTGTGCCAGCAGGGTGCCCACTACCACCACTCTGAATATTTCAGAGCTAAGAGGAGTCATTCTTGCCAATTCAGGTCAGCCTGTAAATGAAACTGCCCCTTTTTGCAACTGCGTGGAGGAATTGAACACCTTATTCATACTTCATTCAAGTCAATTTGGGCTGGGAGTTGGGAGAGGATAATATGGCTAATCTTAATGAGTATTCAGAAAGCTCAGGAAGGTAAAGGGTAACTTCCTCAAAGTTACACTTCCAATATATTTAATACAAATCTGACTTTACTGTTTTTTTTGTTGTTTTTTTTTACTCATCTCATATAACCTCCGTAGCTATGGCACCCATTCGATCTGTACCACCTCTGATGCGAATTAGCTTGGTGGTTCCACTCTCAGCTGATGTTCTTTACGGGGAGGACCCATAACATACAACCTGAGCTGACCAGAGGTTTTGATCATTAGGTCATTGTCCTATCCCTACACTCAACCAGATGCAACATCATCCAAGAAATCCCAAAACTGCCCCTTCTCTGAGCTTTCTCTGTAAACATTTACTCTTTGTTCCAGTGCTCTAAAATATCTGACAGAACTCCTCCAAGCATTCCAAGTAGGAGGTGTCATCTGGCGCCACACTGACTTTACTGTTAGATTAGATGTTTTCTTAAACACATGAATAAGTCTTTGAATCGTATTTGTAGCTGGTACAGGTCACACATTATAAATGAAAGTGTACAGTTATACTTTGAATTTTTCTGTGTCAGTTACAGACTGAATAGTGATGATGTTGTTTTGGGCCAAGTCACCGCAGTGCTGGCCATTTTCTATGTCACACATGTTCCACTCTTAAATATTAAGCACCATACCTTGTGGGTAGCTTACACTTTCTTAGCCTTAAAATGTGATGCCTCCACATTCTTTTGCTATTTTTACCTTGTCCATACAGAAGACTACTAATTGGCGTTCAACGGGTCATCCTCCTTAAAGGGTTGTGGGGGGAACTTCGTTTCTCCGACATGCCATCTTTATGGGGGCTTAAGCAGAATCATTTCCCCGTCTGACATCACCACTCCCCTTGCCCATTAGTGAACTCAGGAATTTCTACTGCCAGCAGCCCCATCAATGCTTGAGGTAGGTATTGCTGGAAAGAGGACAGTCTCCCCTTTCCAGCAATGCTTTTATATATATAAATCCCTTTTCATGGATTGCAGATGCAGCATGATGTATGAGCAGGGATCCACTAGACACATGGGGGCATATTTATATGAGAGCTTTACGTCATGTTTGCTCAGTGCCACGTGGTAAATGCCTGACGCAAACCTCTAAGTCAGATTTATGAAGCCATGCATCAATGAAGTCAGGAATTTCTACTGCCAGCAGCCACATCAATGCTTGAGGTAGGAATTGCTGGAAAGAGGAGTGTCTCCCCTTTCCAGCAATGCTTTTATATATATAAATCCCTGATCATGGATTGCAGATGCAGCATGATCAATGAGAAGCGATCCACTAGACACAAAGGGGCATATTTATATGAGAGCTTTACGTCATGTTTGCTCAGTGCCACGTGGTAAATGCCTGACGCAAACCTCCAAGTCAGATTTATGAAGCCATGCAAAGACACTTTGTGTTGCTTTAAATGGCCTAAAAAGTGTGGAGTAAGGCAACTCAGCGCAAATTGCTGCTTTGTCTTACCCTTTTCAAGGGAGTTGTTCAATGGACGTTGCAGTAGGTGTTCCTACGCATTCTGCAGCACACATAGAAAGGGGAAAAAGCGTTGCAGAATTATTTTGTGCAGAAAGGTGCCTCTTCCTGCACAAAAACAATCATGCCTACAACACAGGCACCCTTGCATCATGATTCAAGGGTGCCTCAGTTGTTGATAGGCTGCCAAAATGGCACCAGTGCAGGAATGCGCCATATTGGATAAATATGGTGCATTCCTGCCCTTTCTTTGTGGTGCAGGGTAGTGCAGCAAGGTGACATGTTGCACTTCCCTATGCCACAAATGGCATAAATATGGCCCTAGTGATTCTTGTTTTGAAGTGGAGAGAGGTTACCTCCCCCGCATGGTCGATCCTCTCTGGGGATAAATATTTATATATTGACCTTTGCCTTTTCTGGAGGGATCCCCCAGGGAAAAAACATTTTGAGACTATTTCATTTTTTCTTTCTGTTCTGCCTTTTTATGTATCACCTGGCAACACAAAATGTGAATGGCCGCCATTGACCCTGATTGGTTCCATTCCTATCATGGGCACTAGGCCAAGTCACACAAGCGTGTTTATTGTTGTATTCAAACAAGTTGGGAAATGATGGGTGGTAGGTATTTTGTGGACAACTGCAGATTACAGAAGTTTACTTCACAGAAATTAAAGAAAAATACAAGATTTTTGGCTGAAATCGAGGCTTGTAAAGCATTGTAGGTAAGAAAACATTTTGGGATTCACGTGAGTCAAATCATGTTGGACTCCTCTGTGTGTCTATTTTTCAGAAATGACTGGGTTTGGTTGGTTTCCTAGGCTCAGACCCAAATACAGCAGCTACCTCTATTGCCCAATCAGGTAATTTTTTTTGCAGGATATGTTGATGTCTCTGTATTGCATTTTGGGCTTGATTCTGTCATGGGTGCAAGACCCACTCACACAAATAGGGTATAATTTTGAATGGGAATGATATGTGTGTAGGAAATATTTGGATCTCCACACATTCTGGAATTTTCACTCTTAGAAATGTGAGGAAAATCTGTGTTTTTAGCAAAAGATTGAAGTTTGCAAGGGCTTCTAGTTAAGAAAGCCTTGTGAGAACCACACAAGGCACACCACTGTGGACACACCTGTGTGTCTGTTTTTATTTTTTATTTTTTATTTTTTATTGAGCAGAGCATCAAGAACATAACTATAACTATGGAGATACGTAACAGGGGAACATCATTAAATCAGCGTATAACAAAAAAGGATAAAATCGAAACGTTAAAAGCGTAATGTAAGTACAGTAAGCATATTTCATCAGAAGTTCAAGAACGTATCCATTTTCCCAATGATAACAATAATAAACCGTCTTTAGATATAAATGCCATTCATTTTTTCGAAAGTGCTAGAGAGCTAGAGTCTTGAAGTGCTAGAGCACCAAAAAGTGCCAGATCGAGTCTGTGATGATGACAGAGCAGGTTCCACCAAGCTTGATATGACATTTTGGCAGGATCCTTCCAGTTGGTGGTAATGATCTGAAAAGTGATAGCTAGGAATATATCGATAAATTTACCCATGCTGTTCTGGGCGTCCAAAAAAGGAGAGGAGCTACCCAGAGAAACGTGCACAATATCAAAAGGAACATTGGTAGATAATATTTAATTTAATTTCATCCAAATGAGAGACCAAAAGCGCTTAACCAAAGGACATAGGAAGAACATGTGAAGAAAATCACTGTTCTCATGTCGCATGACAAGCATTTCTTGGAGTCTAACAAGTTGAATTTATGTAGGTTTGTAGGAGTGAGAAAAAGCCTGTTATAGAAATAGTAGAAAGTCTGCGTTGTGGTGGCTGAGCTTGAGGAAGTATACATTTTTTACCAGACGGAGCCCCATGTTTGAAATGAAAATTCCTGAGCCAAATACCTTTTCCAGAGAAGCTCTAAACTGGACTTTATTCTAGAGCCATTGGGCGGGATAGTTTCTTGTATATGGTAGATGCTTTGAGTTGAGTAGAGAAATCAGGTGAAGGGGTGGAAGCCTGATCAGATGAGACTAAGGAACAGCCCTGGGAAAAGAGAAGAGTCAGTGATGATCTGAGCAGGGGGTAATGAGAGACATGTAGGGAGGATACGCCATATATCTTCTGGATCTCCGTGAAATCCATGAAGGATCTATCCTTTAACAGATGTTCAAGTATAATGATGCCTTTGTCAATCCATTCCTTCCAGAATAGAGCTCTGTTGTTAATCTTTAAGTGTTTGTTATACCAGACTGGAGTGCGTGCAAGATGGTCTGAATAAGAAAGGTGAAATCTAAGCAGGGAGGTTGCGATTAATGTGGAGTGAGTAAAGGTAGGAGAGGAGAAACGTTTAGGAGGTTGGGATAAACGAGTGGCAGCAATGAAAGAAAAAGGTGCGTATTGAGATTGTTCTAACGAGCTCCAGGCTGTTAAACGTGTATGAAGGGATTCTGTCCAGACTTGTTTCAGGGCGAATGCTTAGTGGTAACATCTAAGATAAGGAAAATTAACCCCTCCTAAATCTTTGTGTTGCTGGTGATGATTAAGTGAAATCCTAGCCTTGCAATTGTTCCAGAGGAATTTGGTTAAGGACCGATTAATAGTGCTAAAAAAGGAGAGTTGGAGAGTGACCGGGAGCATAGAAAGATAAAAATTGATAATCGGACGAAGCATCATTTTAATAGTGGCTAATCTACCCCACCAGCACAAGTAAAGTGGGGAGCAACCATCAGTGAGTGCAGAGAGTTTTTTAAGTATGTCTGCAAGATTCATTTTAGCGGTTTCTTTAATACTATTAGCATAAAGGATACCTAAGCACTTAATACTTCTCGGATTCCATTCGAAGCCAGTGTCATGAAACATATGCGAGAAGCAATGCTTATTTAAAGGCATGATCTCGGATTTGTCGACATTCAATCTGTAACCGGAAACTAGAGAGTATTCCTTTAACAGAGAGAAGAATGCCAGCAAAGAAGTAGTTGGATTAGAAAGGTATAAAAGTGTCATCTGCATATGCTGTAAATTTGATGTCTATATGTTTAAAGCGGAGACCCGTTTATTGTGATGAGCATCTAAGTTTCTGTAAGAAGGGTTCTAAGGCAAGAATAAATAAGAGTGGGAATAGAGAACACCCCTGTCTGGTCCCTCTGAGGATTGGAAAATATTTAGATTGACAACTGTTCGACCAAATAGAGGTAGAGGGAGCAGAATATAATAACTGGATGTATTCAATAATAGGGGGGCTAAAGCTGTGCCATTTTAATGCGCCACAAATGAATTCCCAATTTACTCTGTCAAATGCTTTTTCAGCATCTAATGTGATTGTAGTGACTGCTGATTAGCTAAATGGATAATAATAAGGAAAGTTCTAGAGTTATCTGTAATAGACCACCCTTTAACAAACCTTGATGGGTATATGATGATGAGGTCCAGGATTACCTTAGTAATACGAAGAGGAAGTAATTTGGCGAAGATTTTACAATCCGTGTTAATCAGGGAGATCGGCCTGTAATTTTTACATAGCATCGCCTGAATGAAAGACCCCTGTGTTTTGCCAGTGGTGAGAAAATGATTTATCAATGCTAACAACTGAGGAACCAGAAATTGTTTGAAGTGAAGGAAAAAATGTACGGTGAAACTATCTGTCCCAGATGCTTTATCTTTGGGAAGAAGGTTATTGGCACTTGTGATTTCTTGTTCTAATATCGGTATATCCAAGGATGTAAAATCAATATGGCTCTCAGGGGGTTTGGGAATGGTTAGAAAGAAAGAGTCAATTTGGTCAGAGGAGGTGATCGACTCTGGGGTGCAGCGGGAGGTATAATATTCAGTGAAGCAATCAAGAATCTTAGCGTCTGTAATGTGTCTGGTTCCTAAGTTGTCTGTGATGGCAGCAATTTTAAGATAATTGGATAAAGATCTATCTGCTTTATTGCGGCCGCCATACATTTTGGCATTGAATTTAAGGCGATTGTTACATGCGTTGTCCTTGGATTGTTTATTTTATTGCATTTTCGCATTTATGAGATTGGTAAGTGTGTCGGGGCAATTAGTGGTGAAGTAGCTTTAATTTCCTTTAGAATGGATGTTGATTCCATAAGTGCTTTCCTTTTTTTCCGGGAAACAAAGTCTATTATGGTTTGTCTGGCAGTAGCTTTGAAAGCGTCCCAAATAAAATGTAATTGAAAAGTGGAGGAAAGATTATTATAAAAACATTCCTGTATAAAATGTGTAAATTGTTCGACAAATTGAGGGTCCAGAAGAAGGGAATTGTTGAAACTCCATCAGCGAGACATAGGTGCAGGTGTTGAATAATCCATGTCTAAAATGACAGGGGCATGATCTGAAATACGAATGGAGCCAATCTCTGCATTGGTCATGAATTGAAGGGATGGTTGTGTGAGAAAAATGCAGTCTATGCGGGAGTGAGACTTGTGAACAGGGGAGAAAAAGGAGAATTCTAGGGCATCAGGATGGGAGATTCTCCATGTATCTACCAGTCCTCTAGAAGTGATACTCTTATGAAAAATCTTCTGCATTTTATTGGAGATGTATTTAGTTTGAGATCTCCGGTCTAGGAAGGGATCTATGAGTTGATTGCAGTCGCCACCCACAATCAAATTGTCGGAGGCATGAGACGAAAGAAGAGTGGAGAAATCATTCCAAAAAGATAAGTCAATGCCATTGGGACCATAAACATTACAAATAGAGAATTGGGTATTGTTAACTATAGTATTCAAAAGAAGCCATCTACCATTTGTATCCTTGAACTCATTTTGAAAAAGAACGTTTAGTGATTTATGAAAAAAAATAATTACACCATTCTTGTTGCTCACTGCCGGAGAAAAAAAAACATCTCCTACCCATAATTTGCACAAGGAATGCAGATCATGCAGTTTAAGATGTGTTTCTTGTAGTAACACAACATGACATTTCAATTTAGTAAGGTGAGAGAAAATTTGCTGTTTTTTAACAGGATTACGGATACCTTTAACATTCCAAGAAATAATACGGAGACCATTCATCAGAAAGACCTATTCAAAGTTAAACCTGAAAATGCATGAAACTGAAAGAATGTGTAAGAAGAAAGGTGTAAGAAACACAAAGAAAAACGAAAAATAGGAAATAGCAGAGAGGAGGGAAAATAGAGTAGATAGCTTGGTGTATCCACAGAAGCGTGCCAGGTTGAAAATAGTGAAATACCTATATATATATAAAGAAAGAAAGAGAATGCAATGAAATGGAGGGTGAAGAGGCAAGGAAAAGAGAGGAACAGAAAGAGGGTAAACAGGAGATACAAGAGAAAAACAAGAGGAGAGCACAGTTGCCCTCTGAGTGTAAACAAAGAAGTGATGACAGAAAGCCAGAAGACTTTAGTCATAAAGACCACAAACAAGAAGAACATTACTGAAGGGAGGGAGGGCGAAGAGAGTAACGCTCCCTCCACGGAGCGACACCGAGAAAGGACAAGTTTACTGCAAAAAAGAAAAAATAAGACAAAAAAATAAAGACAATAAGGGTAAACATAAGCAGCAAGATGGAAGGGAACTTACCAAACAGTGGGGAAGACAATGCAATGGAGTGGTTCATACATAACAAGACACATGGACAACGTGGGTATGGATGTCAGCATCGAGAATTGTGGAGGGAAAACCTAGGAAACAGGAGAGAGAAAATATTAGAGAACAATTAAGATTTGCTCTGTTCCATAGCTTTCCCTTTATGAACTTGAATGGATTGCCGAAGTTCACCGGGGTCCTTGAAAGTGAAAGTTCTTTCTTTATAAGTTACTTTAAAGAAGCACGGATGAATAAGACTATAACGGGCATTCATGGATCTCAGCGTTGGTCTAAGGTCTAGAAATTCCTTTCGACGATTAGCAGTCGGCTTGGAGACATCTTGACTAAAGAATATTTTGTGGCCGGACCAGAGCATCTGTTTATGTTGCTTGGCAGCATTGAGGATTGCCATGAGATCAGAATACAATAGAATAAAAGCAATGAAAACCCTTGGTTTAGTTGAGGAAGATGCGTTCTTGGGGCCTATCCTGTGCGCCCTCTGAATATTAAGATCAATGGATTTCGATGAACCTTCAAGAAGAAGATCATGTCCGAGCCTACGGAAACTTCCGGAATACCATAAATGCATAGATTATTGCACCTATCTCGATTTTCTAAATCCTCTGTACCTTTCTTCAATTGCGTAACTTCTCTAGTGAGGATATCGACTTTGGCGACATCATGTTGTGCGTCACTGATTCTTTGTTCCACATCAGAAAGTCTTGACTCCAGACCGGACCACTTTTCCTCGATTCTCTGAAGTGTTGCAGTAGTGTCCGTCATGAAGGGTCTAATTTGGCACAATTTATCAATGATGTCCTCCAACGTCAAAGGAAGAGGTGATTTCGTTGGGGAGGACGGATATTTTTTGGTGCACTTGTTGGTGCTACCAGCTGAGTCTTTGCGTCCTCCAGAGTTAGAACTAGCAACCCCATGGGGCTTGTTTGAGTGTGAAGAATCCATGACTGGAACACAATGCACGATGCAGCTAATAAAAATTCTTGTAAGGAAAAAAATTTCAAGGCCGCACGCAGTACAAGCTAGCTAGTGAATGCGCCGACAAACCCTGTAGAGAGGCTGACTGAAAAATGCTAAGTAACCTTAGTGCCTCAATAGAAGAGATGAATGAATAAATGAATGTCCATTGATAAATATGAACATCTCACTATTAAGTTGTAAGAAACATGTTAGAATGTCCCAAAATGGATAGAAAAAAGAAAAAAAATCAGTCACAGGAGCCTTTCAACATCGTTGCCGCTGAGGTAAATGCAGGTATTGAACTTACAAAATGGCGGTCGCAGCGCAAGGCTGAGTGAGGCAGGAGACAGAAGGGGAACAAGTAGTCAAAAAGACCTTTCAAGGTCAAAAAAATACTTGCCCCAGCACCTGGCACGGCTTCCAGTGTGAGAATCCATAATTTGTTCTCTGCGCCGAGCAGAAAGGAAAGCCCTTCGAGACCAAATGTTCCTCTGTGTCATGGAGCTTGTTCAGGGAGCAGCTATTTTGATTTACCTCCGCAGCGCGCTCTGTGATTACTCTATGCTGAATTGAAAAATGCCCTATTCCTTCTAACCCACAGTCCTTCCAGTTTCTCAGTTGGCTAGATTGAATTTGGAGGTCAAAATGTTTATATTCTCCTAATTTTAAGTAATGGAACCCGGAAGAACCAGCTTGTTTAAACGAGCATTTGCAATGCAATAGGTCTCGCATTTGTGAGAGTTAGAGCAATTGGTGTTGTAAATGATAATGTCTTTTACCATGTGTTATTGTTTGGATTGTTGTGGGTGTATGTGATGTGGAGTGGAATTATGAGAGTTGGATTTGGAATTGTTAGTTGCGGAATTGCGTGGGGTGGTATTTTTTGGTGTATTTGTGTCGTGGTGAAATTAATTTGGGGTACCCAACGTGTCCCCTGTGGGTACACGTACACATGCCACCGCCGTCCCTGAGGCTGTCACAATGTGGCTCCATTTTTAGATTGTGCTGTTGGAGGCCAAGCACTAGGGAAATGAAGGGCTCCGTTGACCTAAAAATATGATGCCAAAAGTTCGACTGAGCCCTGATTGGTAAAGCAAATGAAGTTTTACTGATTGCATCACAAGATGATTCATTATCATAATAAAATAACTATTTTGAAATGCATTATGTGTCTGTTTTCATTCGCATCCATTGGCGTAAGTATGTATGATAATTTAGCTGTCGTCTTACCTAGCAGCATGTGTCCATTCCACAGTTAGCTATGCGACTTAAGTTCCCCATATTGAGCATGGTTATGCGGATTGCCTCCTTTGAGTGGTACTGTAGGGCATTGTCTGTACACTTTATATCCAAGTAACAGGGACACTGTCTATTATTTTTTAATGTCTGGATGCAGTATGATGACCGAGGTTGGGGGTGAAGTTTGGGGATATAATCTTGTATCAATGATGCTAACTCACAGGTAACAAAAGCATGCTAATCAGGTTGGATTTAATGTCTCCCATAAAATAGCTTTTATAAGTTACCATAGCCCAGCATGTTGTAGAAGGATCTCTCTATAACCGTCCGACCATTTTTTACTCTATATTTATTATGTGTCCCCGATTCCACATGTTAATGTCAGTTTCCTTCGCCTCCTGATACCATAGTGGTCTCATGCCATGACTTTGTTGACATTGAATATTTCGTCACATTTTCAGTTGAGTAATAGAGCTGAAAAGATACAACAGTTGGGCTCAAATGTGTTCGGTTTTATCGTAATTGGAATCAAAGGTAAATGGCTGACAATTCTAAAAAAATTATTTTATGCGTGTGTAAAAATACTGTTTAAAATCAGGCTACTGTAAAGAACGAAGCATCATTAATGGACAATATCCCTGCAGCAAGGTGGTTACAGTTCAGTATACCGGTGTGTCAGTGCACTTATTTCACCACTGAATTCCTTAATGATATTCATAAGATGCCAGGTGTGCTCTGTTCAGCTGTTTAATTCATGACCTATGTAATATGATGAGTGATCAAGGCCAAATTCTCTGAAGGCAGACAAAAATACCACCAAGTGACAGAAAGGTAAATTAGAAACTTATCTGCTTCAGTCATTGCTGCTGCATGTATATTTTATTTTTTCCCCGACTGATCTTTCTCATCTCAGTTTATTTTTATGCATGATGTACCCTAAAATCCCTGAACAAAAGAAAACATTCGACATCACAATATTAAGAGGCAATATTTAAATGTTAATGAACCTTGCAGTGCAACCGAAATTTGCAGCAGTGCTGTACGCAGATACCTATTTTTTCATTTGCCGAAATTAAGTTAAAAGGTAAGACTGGATGAATGATGCATTGGCTCAAGGCTGGGTAATGTCATCCAGAGCAGCGTTGTTATCTCTTGTGGTACAGCAAGGGGGGAGGGAGGGTTTAAAAGTCAAAGAAAAAATGAAAGTCTCCACAAAGTGCACCAGTGCATCGAGGATGCCAGCTGAAACCTGGACTCCTGTACATCCTTTCTAGTCAGGCAGGGTGCTAAGGTTGTGTGCCGCACACAGAGAGAGGAGCTGTAGCCGGAGCAGAGGGAGGAGACACAATTAGTGTCGGACGCCTTGAAATCATAACTCAGGGCAAGACACTGGCACTAGAAGACCGTCTTCTAAGTGGGCAGAAGGAAGGAAGGAAAGGTGTACAAAGAGAGGAGGCCATATTAATCAGTAAATTTAGTGTAGGACATGCATTCCTTTGCACACGGCACTACGCAGCAGCAGCGTCCTCTCTGTCTCCAGTTACAAACGTGTCTGCAGCAGATCTCTTCCAAGAAACACTAGGGGCATGCGCGTGTTTTATTTGACGGTCCCTGCCTGCTTCGTTTCCTGTATTCTAGATTTGGTGCCAAAATGAAACCACAGTAATAAATAAAACAAGCACGGAATCTAAACCAGTGGTGTGCGCGCTCCACAGAGGAGCGGGAATTGACACCAGTGGTGCGCGTGCACCACAGGGGAGCAGGGCGAGGGAGCACGGCAGCGAGGCGAACGCGCGCTGCTGCGCCTAATAGACATGGACAGGAATGGGCGGAGCAAAGGCGAGACATGCACCCGCCTTTGCCCAATTGCGTGCCTTTTTTTAAAAAACAAAACACGTGAAACCCAATGGCTGCCGGCAAAAGCAAAACCACACACACGAGCGTGTGGTCAGCTTTCAAAACCCCGTTTTTCACCTACTAAATGTCTCGCCCTGCGCGAGCAGTGCCATGCACTGCAACGCTAGGCGCAAGACCTAAAAAGGATTGAAGTCTAAAAGAATAATCCTTCAAAGTCTTATATCTTATTCTTTTGGGAAGTTTAGATGTTTTTAAGAATATTGGGATCTGAGAGCTGACTTCCTGCACCAAAAAAAACGTGTGTTTTAAACCATTTGAAACCAATAAACGAGCTGTTAAATCTAAAAAAGCTGCTTCTTAGTATGTACGAACATGCGGTAAGGCCAATCCACGCTGATTGATGGCTAATTGTAAAGACGATAGCTTAACCCTTGGTGACCTTTTACCCCAGACAAACTGTCTAAACATTATTTCCAACCGCTTAAATTAACTAATATTTATTTTAATAGGTATATTTATGAAAAGAAAAACAAGTGAAGGAAGTATGGACAATTTGATTAGGGATTCACGGCCTATAATATTTAAGGGTAGTAGCATCCAATTATCCAAAAGTTTCTTAATTTTACCCTGCATTGCTACGTAATTCAGTTTGTATAGCTGTTGATGTAGCTCGGAGACGTGGATTCCCAGATAACGTCGGGCTTGGCTGCTCGGTGCTTAAGATTGACTGGAAGAAAATTCATATCGGAGTTCAAAACAAGAATTTCTGTTTTGTTTTGGTTTATTTTATACCCCTCAATTAATTTAAATTTACTAAATTCTATTAAGGCCTGTTCCAAATTCTGGCTATCGGGACTCAGGCATAAAACAATATCGTCCGCAATTTTTATTAGTTTGGACATACCCTGAATTGGAGCATTATTTGCAGCATTTACTCGAATTTGGATGGCTAAAGGTTCAATAAAAAACATGGATAGTAAAGGGCAAAACGGAGAACCTTGTCTTGTCCCCTGGTTAATTTTTACTGTGCCCACACGATTTGCATTTATTACTACCTGAGCCTGGGCCCCTGATAAATGTTCCAGAGCATTTCATTAACCTGGGAAGGAATTCCGAACCTGCCGAGACCAGAAAAAAGAGTGTTTCAATTTACCAGGTCGAACGCCTTTACGGCGTCGACCATCATGATACAAGCCGGAGTTGAGTTAGTGTTGTAGTAATCGAGAGCTTGTATTAAAAATTCAGTATTGACTAATCCTTATGGATTATTTCCTGTGAAACTGGTGTAAAACTCTGCTCTCAGGTCTTTATTAAAATCTTATAATCAGCGTTGAGGAGGCTAATCGGTCTATAGGAATTCACATCCTTTGGATTCTTGCCGTTTTTCATGAAGCTGACGACAATCACCTCTTCAAAAGACGAGGGCACCGCACCACCATTTGTGATATGATTTAATAACTTGGTCAAGGACGGGGCCAACCCCTTTTCAAGTACCGTATAAAATTCTATGGCCAGCCCATCATCTCCACAGGCTTTAGATCCAACAGTTGATTTCAGGGCTGCCAGAATTTCAGCACTTGATATATCCGTTTTTAACTGTTCCTCAAAGAAGTTTTACAGTTTTGGGAGATTTACAACATCGAAATAATTCTGTATGTCATCTTGCCCAACTAGATATTCCGTTGAATAAAGCTGTTGGTAGTGCTCCACAAAAACCCGAGCAATCTCATCCCTATTTGATACTACGGTTCCGGTTTTAGGATTAACCAACTCTGAGATTAAAGCCGCTTCCAGTCTAGTTTTAGTGGAGCCGGCTAAATATTTGCCTACCATTTGGCTTTCTTCATATACCCGTTGTTGGTAATTTCGGGAGCTGCTGATTTCTTCTAATAAAAAGAATTCCCTCAGCGCCTTTTTGGCATTTGCAAAACTGAAATTGTTGAGACGCATTACTTACGTCTTGTGCACTTTCCACTGCTGTTGGAGTTCTGCTATTTTAGCCCATCGTATTTTCGACGGAATGGCCGATTAGGAGATATTTTGTCCACGCACTGCAGTCTTAAACCCCCCCCATACTGAGAGGGGTTCTGCTGTCCCCTCATTAAGCCTAAAATATTCAAGAATCTATACTGTTAAACCTTCGACCCATTGTTGATCCTGAAGAAGAAGATGATCCATCTCCCACCTGGATCTCTCCCTCCTCCCCTCTTCAATGTCTAGATCGAGCCAAATATATGAGTGGTCAAAGAAGGAATTAGCCCCGATATCTGCCTTTAGGATATTTAATGACCTGGATGCTAAAAAAAAAATCGATTCGCGATGCTGTTTGGAATTGGCGAGAATGGCAAGTATTGCTGCTTGTAGCCGGGTTGGCATTGCACCATGGATCTGACAACTGATAGTCATGCATTATGCATGGTTTCAATTATTTTTTATTTTTTTAGAGGTGTCTTCTTTTAGGTCCTGGATATAATTGAAATCCCCCCTAATAATGATCTGACCAGATGCTCTCCTTAACAGCTCATTAATCTTTGCCAACACAGAGGGGTCATCCATAATCGGACCATAGTAGTTGACAAAGTTCAGAATGTTCCCATTTAATTTCACCCCTTCCCGTAGCCATCTTCCCTAGGGATCTCTCCGAACTTGCACAAATTCCCAAGGCACATTTCTGGAAAAGTAAAAAGTTACACCTCTCATTGCTAGCCCAGCTGACGCAAAAAAGTTTCAGAAAATGTTCTCGGCATAAAGAGCTTTGGTGAGATTGACTTAAGATGTGTTTCTTGGAGAAAAGGAACTTGGGGCATAAAGGAGGCCAGTCATCTTATAAGCCCACCATATTTAAGGATACTGTTCACGTTTACTGACATAATACTACATTTACTAACCATATCTATTGCTTAAAAAGCCATGAAGTTCGATCAGATGCAAAATCCTGTTTTCTCCTCTCTTTGTTCCCTTTTCCACTGCTCTTGTTACTGCTAGGTGTACCCCCTCGCTCTCCCTCGTGACCCCCCCAGAAATGTAGAAAACCCCCATCAACCACATCTCACCCTTCCCTGATACATGATGGGGTGCCTTGTTGTCGCGCCCTAGGTGACTCTCACTCCTCCCCCGGCCCTGGAGATCCTTAACCTTTAATTAAACACCAAGTCATTTTACAGATGAGATTTCTTTCAGCAAGCCTTGGGCTTCCATTATTGAAGAGAACAAATGAAATTTCCCTTTAATGAGAACTCAGAGCTTTGATTGCTGGGCTATTGAGGCCTGCGCCCCTTGTGCTTTAAAAAGATAAAGGAGTTTAACAAATTATTTCCGTCTCTGTGTGGCTACCACGGACATGTCTGAGACGATGCGGCATTTAGAGACCTCATTTACAAAAAATTGTTTCTGCTGTATGGCCTTGTTCAGGATCCTCTCTTTAATTCGATAGTCTGCAAAGTTCACAAGAATTGTGCGTGGGATTGAAAAATTGGGTAGGGGATGTGAAGGAACTCGATGTGCCCTGGTAATCGTGAAATGCCCGAGAACTCTGGCAAGACTTTCTGCTTGATAAAGCAGCTTTGTCTTTAGCAGCCTCCTTTACTTTCAGGCTCATTGTGTTAATTTGATCCTTCAGAACTGAGATCCTCGACTCGGCTTCTTGAATTCTGGCCGGTAAGCAAGCCACAGCTTCTTCAATCTTTCCTAGATGAAGGTGGAGGGAGGCTATCTAACATTCTTGAGACTTCTTCATTTCTCTAATTTCGTCCAAGATCAGATTCAGCATAACTTTTATATTCATTTGGTGAGTGCTAGCTACTTCAGTTGATGACTGGAAGTCACTCTGTAGTGGCTTCCCATCTTGCTTCTTGGTTCCGGCTGGCTGATCTGAAAAGTCCAGAACAGGCTGACTGTCCGTATAAGACTGAAGCTGAGGCGGTGCCAGAACATTGAACAAAAGTACTAATGGACCCTCCAGAGGTGACAGGGCCGATACCAAAGCCATTTCCGATGCCCGAGTTGGTGATTCAGATAAAGCAAACTGGTTTTTCCAAGATTGATCTGGATTTTCGAGGTTGTAGGGTGGTTGCGGAGGGGGCCGAAGCTACTACCAATTTCTGGTTCTGCGGTGGCAAAGGTGGAGTCTGCCAGGGGGAGCTGGTGGATACACCCCCTTTCAATCCCCCCTCCGTCCATTGTATCGGGTCTGCTGTAGTTTTAGCTGAGGCTGAAGCTGACTGAAGTTTTTTGGAAAATAGTCGAAAGTCTTTGGGATTTCTCACTGTATCTTTGTTGCCACTAGCAATAGGCTCAACAAATAATTCCTTTCCCGTACTGGGCGGACCCTCTATCGCCCTCTGTTGGACGGGGTCTGCCCTCACTTGACAAGGTTCATGGAGTTCTTGGGGTTCTTCTTCGGAACTCTCACGACTAGAGTTTAGCTCAAGTTGATTCGGAGTAACATCAATTCTTGCCGCCGAACAAGCTGACAAAGTAGCTTTTGCCTGGGCTAGCCACGTTTTGGCCTCAAGCCCTGTCGCGGAATCAACTTTTGAAATGGCGTTCGCCTGTTTAAGGTGTTTACCCATCTCTCCCTTTTGGCTACTGAACCCTACTTGCCAGGTGGTTAAGGCCTCAATTAATGGGCAACAGTCCAATTGTATGCTTTGATGGTATGCAATGGTAGCTTCGGACACCAACAGCCTCCTGAAATGAAGGTTTAGTAAAATCTTGGGGTCCCGAGGCACACCCTCCAGCAGTTTAAACAACCAGCACAAGTGTTGCTCAGCAGACTCACCTCAGGCATCTTGGCTATGCATCTTTGACATTACTCGCAGCTCGTAGATCACAAAAATCCCACCAAATCCAGGCGAGAAAAGGGCATCCGTTGAAATGGGAGCTGGATGTCTGACAATTTTCCTGAATCAGCACCACTCGAATATCTGCCCTGCGGACCACAGCTTGCATTCAGAAGGACAGCGCTACAGGTACCTGGGTTCCCTCTGCTGTTGTGCAGCCTTTCAAACCAGCAGGGTGTCCTGGAACCACGGAGAGCAATCGGCCATCAACATGCAGTTTTAGCTGCTATGTCAGCTCGTCAGATCAGCCTTACTGGCTCTGGTCAATCGTCGAGTTGTCACTACACCCGGTAGAAAACGGCCAGCCTTCAGCCCTCTTTGGGACCCTTTTCACTCACCAGGGGCTTAGCGAGACACTGAAACACAAACAACTGCATCCTCCATTGCAGGGGGAGGAGCAGCGACCAACCTGTGGGACAGGAGGGCGGGGCTCACCGCAACCATCCGTGTGTCTGTTTTTCAGAAAGGCCTGGGTATGGTAGGTTTCCCTGGGTGGTGGCTGAGTTAGTTTCATTGGGAAAACCCTGAGGGATATACACAAATGACCCTTTGCTGAGTTAAGAATTTTGTTACATTTTAGAAGTGGATAGCTTTCTGGGATAACCCATGGATTTTGCCCCTGTTTCCACCACAAAATACAAGTAGGTTGAAACCACAAAAATTAGGAAAATGGACAAAAAACTGTGCCTACTCCTGGTAACTGTGAAGATGGTGATCCTAGCACAGCAAACCTTTCCTTGATGACATTTTCTTAAAAGAAAAAAAAACATGCTTTCTACTGCAGCACTTTTGTCCCTTTTTGACCTAACAAATCCTCAATTTTTAGCCATATTTTGGCTATTTTCATGGTTCCCTATAGGGGAATCGACAAACCCTGGGTGGTGGGAAATGGACACCAATTTGGTGTGAATACCTTACATGGAAAAATATTATTAAGGCATAAGAGCCTCAAATATCAAAAAGTGCTCAGGTGTGGGGTTGGAAAAGTCTCAGCAGCTATGGGGTTAAAACAAGTATTAATATTTTTGATAATAATAGAACATCTGATTTTATTTCAGCTTACACGCCCTTGAGTGTTGACAAATCTCTAGCTCAGTCTGTGTGTCTGTTCATTTCCGCAGAGTTTGAAGACCATTGCTAAAAGTCAATCTGTCTACTCTTGAACATAGCAATATCATGAGCAAAGATTTTAAATGCGTTTAAATGGGGAGGTGCTCGGAGACAGTAGACAAATACATAAGATAATGATTCTCAGGTGTCTGGAACTGTACTCTAGAGGATGCACTCAGATTTCAGAAACAGTCTTTCGTGGCCATGGTGTGGGGAGAGGGGTGAAGCAGTGGTTCAATACAGTGGTGTTTATACCTGTCCAGAGTAGTTAGAACCAAAATCTTCACAGGTACACTCATGATTTTAGCACCATGAGGATTGAATGTTAGGGAGGTCCAGGCAGATTTTTTAGTTGAGGGATGTCATTAACTGAAGTCTGAGCACATAGTGAGACGACTTTTACTGTAATTTGTTTATTTCTGCCTTATAGCACAAATCCAGGCCATGGTTGGGCAAAGCCCCATGCTGCTCAGAATTATTTCTGAGGAAACTGAGATACCATAAGCTCACCCATGTCATAACATATTGCCAGGGGAGCATGTTAAGACAGTTTTGGGCATATTTACAAGAAAATGTTGGAGCGCGGAGCTGCGCCAAATTCGGCAGTGCTGGTCTCCGACATTTTCGAAACGCAGGGATGCACCATATTCATAAGAATACGGCACACTTCTGTGTTTTTCCTAGCGCTAGCACTAAATTTAGCTGCCTATCAACAAAGCAAGCACCCTTGCACCATAGTGCAAAAGTGTCTGTGTTGCTGGGAATAGTTGTTTATTTACAGGAAGGTGTCCCTTCCTGCACATAACCAATCACTAATGATGATTTGTTACTCCTATGTGAGCATTATTTTGTGTAATTCAGGAATTTCTTATTAATGACTGTGTAATTCCTGGCAGCTTCAACTTTCCATGTCCCTACTTTTAATGAAAACTCACTGGGCCATGTGCCCCCTTACTGAAGCCCTCTGTTCTAAGGATATCTGACATCAAGCATACTACTAGGGTGCGAGAAGAGTGGACTTAATTAGTGTAGGTCAGGCTTGCTATCCATATCTGGTACCACTGGAAGTCCTGCACAGGCATGCCCATGAGTAAGAGGGCCCCGCCCGCGCTGCAGGGGCTTCAGTTGCTGTATCATATGTTACCTATGAATTTTAGCAGTGTGGGTATGAAGACGGAGAATCCCCCCAATTAAATGTACTAAACTGTTGAATGAATAAAAGCAGAAAATACATTGAATGATCATTTTTAGTCTGCACATTGAGGCAGTTTTTTTGGTAATATGGCTAATTTGAGCAGGGCAATGCTGACTTTCAGGAATAAACGGGCTCATTTCATAGAAATTATGCAAATGGCTTCAATTGTAGTTTTTATAGCAGCTGAAGCTAAACATTTGGAATATACTTTGTTAGAAAATGAAAGGTGCTGGCCCTAAAGGCAGAACGCACGGGACAAGCCTCTCCCTCACTCATTTTTCTTTTCACGAGAACTTCAAAATATACAACTGACTGCTTTCTTTAATTAGCAGTGTGTGTGTAATGGCAATGTGTGGGATTTCTTCAAACTCTGCAGCATGTACTGAAAAACATGGCTGCACTCTCTAGATCACACAGATCACATGAGTAGTTCTTGGGCTCTCTATATCTAAGGTGCCACCATCACAGCAATTGCACTAAGTCCAGAGACTTGACCATGGCCAATCATGAGACAAAGTCAGAATTAGGGAAACCTCTGGATGCTTAGTCTGGATACAGCATCATACAGAAGCACTTATGCAGCTTTACCAGCCTCAACCAATATGACAAGGAGAGCAACCACGTGGGTATGTTAATATAACTCTCAACAATGGACATCAGAATGGCTTGTAAATGGAACCTGCCTCTGTGGTAAGTATCTGCACTAGCAACAGTGTCCTCCTCTAGCCTTTATATCAATACAGGACTCGTGGAGTGTGATCTTTCCATTTCTCCCATATGGGCCTTCACCATACTAGATGTCTGTAATATGTGAGCTTCTTCCAGAGTTGTGTTCTCAGTGCAATGTGACCACCAGAGCAACAACCTCATCAAAAAGTGCCTCCACCAAGCTTTTGTGAACCCAGGTAGTATCCGCTTCTCCCAGCAGTGTCTTCTTAGCACTAAAGATCTCCAGAAGTGTGAGCTTTCCATTCCTCAGGCTGTGCCTTCTAAGTGTTATAGCAAGTCAAAACATACAGAGGTATGCCCAAATGACCCCGCAATACATGGGAAATAAACATTCAAAACAAAAACATAGTATCCTGTGAGGATCAATATCAGTGTTAACTTTTACCACAGTGAAAGAATTCAATGTCCTACTGGTTCAAAAGAAGCAATCAAGTAAAAAAATGTATTCAGTCATAATTATCAGTTCATAATTATATGGTTGTCCATGTAGTGTTTACACTTCACTATCCAGTACCTGCAGCATCTTTAAAACCTGTCACGTTTTAAGCAAAATCACTTAATCAAGTCCTGAATTCAGTACAGAGTGGGTCTCATTTTACGAGGAAATGACACAGCGCGATGCCACAAGCCATTTTGCTGCGCTAAGAAGCACCATTTTAAAAGCGCAGGGATGCACCATATTTACAGCAATGCGGCGTATCCCTGCGATCTCCCCTAAGCTGGCACTAAAACAGCAGCTGAGTGCCAATGCAGGCACCCTTGTACTATAGTGCAAGCATCCTTGCACCATAGTGCAAGGGTGCCCGCATTGCATGGATGATTGTTCCTGTGCAGAACCGGACTCCTTTCTGCACAAAAACATTAATCGAAGGCATGTTCCTATTTCTATGTGTACTGCAGAATGCAGCTCACATAGGAAGAGAAAAAAACTAAGAGAAATAAAAGTATTTCTCCTTGTTGCACCACTATTACGCCTCCCCTGAGAAGATGCAGGATTCTAATGCATTTTGAAAAAGTCTACGAAACGTTGTAATTTTGAGAAAGCGGCAGAATCCATTGGTGTTGTACGGTAACCCCCACAGCAACATGCATGGCGTTCCCTTTTCACACAAGGTAATGGATAAAAAAAGCCATATTTACAAGACCATGTAAAGCCACGCAGGGTGGCTTTGAGTGGCCTTGTAAATATGGACCAGCAGACTGCAGCGCCAATGTGTCATCAAAATTGAATCACCGGTGGTACAAGGGGCTTGTAGAAAAGCAGTGCAACTAGGAGAAATACATTTATTTCTCCTTGTTTTTTTAATCTTTCCATGTGTGCTGCATTCTGCAGCACACTAGGAAGAAGGAAAACTCCAATTATTTATTTGTGCAGGAAGGTGTCATTTCCTGCACAAAAACAATCATCCCTGCAATGTAGGCACCCTGCTTTGGCGCTATGCAGCCAATTGTGTGCCAGAGCAGAGGAAAGCACACGGATGAGTCATATTGTTGTAAATGCGATGCATCCCTGCACTGTCCTAATGATGCAGCTCGGTGCAGCAAGATGACTTGCAGGGCCACGCTGCGTCATTTTCTAGCAAATATACCTTCATATGTCAAGTCATGGAGTTTCATTTTACAAGTAATTTTTATCAGTTGTGTTAGCAAGTTTGTTCAAGTGAAGCAAGCAAAACTAGCTGTCCCAGAATGCAAGCAATTGTTGAATGTAAGCACAGAACTGAGTAATTGGAGTCCTAGATAATTCAGATTTTACACAGCAGAGGTGGAATGAAAATCATGATTTTATTACCCACGGAGGCCAATATTATGCATCAATTCTTTATTACCACACACACAGCAGCAATGCTAGAACAATTACTTAGAATTAGAACTTAACAACATTCTAAAAAATGTAAAAGTCCCATGCAAGAGCATCCCTGCAGCGGGGAAGAACATGGCGGCCGGTTAGGAACGCTGGTCGGGAGCTCCCTACGGACATGGGCAGATTTTTAGTACAAATGAGATTTTGCCTACAGTGAAAATTAAAACCTACCTCTTAGGTTGCCCGGTTGTCCCTCGACACGCCGGTAGTCGAGACTTTGCCCTCTGAGACTCACTCGGCGATTCAGCGCGGTCTGAGGGGCGGTGTGTGGGCAAAACTTCCAGCGCCTCGCTCCCCTGCTGATGCGGCGTTACTGGATCGGAGCCTCACAGCGAGTCCTGGGAAATCTACGGGTTCAGTGTGGGCTAAAGCGTGGGAGGTGTTCCAGGAGAGCAGGAAGGTGGCAGCAAGAGTTTCCTTCCGAGCAAAGGTCACTCTCAGCCCCAACAGCAAGAGCACTGACGGAGGGGAGAGAGGCGCCGTAGCTACGGCAGACCACACGAAGGCGACCAGGGCTGGCACTGTCACCAAGAGGGGTCAGAATCGCACCCCGAGAGGAGTAGCGCGGACTAGCAAAATTAATCAAGTAAGTGAAGAAAGTGAAGTAAAAAGGGGGGGGCAGTGTGGCACAATCTCAGAGTTTGGTTCTGAATAAAGGCTTGGAAAAGCTTAAAAGCACTGGTATACCAAAAGAGGCAGTCCAAGAGACGTCACCCAGGAGGGGGAAGTCTGTTTGAGAAGCAGAAACTTTCCAGAAAATGTAACGCTAGCAGCAGAAAAATCCACTGAATACTGTAACACTACATAGTGAAAAAGAGAAAATTAAAGTTGTGTCCCCACCACAAATCATGGAGCCTACTATAGGCTACTATAACTAAAAAGGTTAAAATTACTCCCTCTCTATGTACATATTTTAAGGTTAAACAAACCCTTCCAAAAGAATCAAAAGAATCAAAAGAGTTGAGTCCAATGAAGACGGATACTACAGGGCACCCACAAGAAAATACACAAGTAAATATAATGGCTGATGAGGGATTAACGGCAGGTATCCCGCATAGCGCTAACCGCTTTGAAGGTCTGGTAGACCTAGTACAAGACAAGGATACTGACCATGGTGTGTGCACTCCTCTTGGGACTTTGGGAGAAAATGGAATGGAACAGGTATTACCCGGTATGGGTTCAAAATCAAGAGATGGAGTTAAAATGGCAGACCATCTAATGGAAACTTTGATAACAGAGATGAGGACGAGTTTCGCTATTTCTGAAAAAAATCAACTCAGAATTCAAGGGGCTGGTGAGGCTTTAGAGACTAAGATGAATACAATAATGGAGAGAGTCAGCACAGTTGAGGCCAATATGGAAGAGGTGGATAAAAGGCTAACTATCAATGAAAAAGATATGAGGCTCCTGCAAGCCAGCGAGAAGGAATTAAGAGGGAAAATTGAGTCTTTAGAAAACCAGGCTAGACGGAACAATCTTAGACTCTTCAATATTCCAGAAGGTCAAGAAGCTGACAATATAAAAAACTGTGTGATACATCTCTTGAAAGAAATCTTCCGGTGGATCGAAACTGTGGTTCTTTGTGACGACATACAAAGGGCACACAGAGACCCTTTTGCGAAAAGTAAAAATAGGGTGAACCCCAGGAAGATTTTAGTCAACTTCAGGACTTATGCATTAAAGGAGAGAATTTTGAGAGAGGCGATAAGTGCGGGATCCCATAAAAAGAATGACTTGTCATTTCGAATTAGAGCGGATATCTCAAAGACGACACAGGACCGTCAATGGGAGTTAGGCCATTACATGCAGGAACTAAAGATTCTGGGAGCCACGGTACAGCTGAAGTTCCTGGCATCGCTGAGGATCATGTGGGATAACCACATGTATAATTTGAAGGAACCTAAGGAGGTAGAATCATTGTTAAGTAGGATAAAGGCACAAAAAGAGTAAAATGCCTATAGAGTAGGGATCTCAAAGAGGTAGGATTGACCTACCAATGAATAAAGGGAGGGTTCTCTGCGGCAGGGTCGAGACAGTGGGTGGAAGGGGTAACAGGTTTTGTATACTATATTGCACTAAGGGTGTGGGAGCATTACGGGGAAAAAAACTAAAAAATTAGGCCAGATTCATGAAAGTTACAGGTAGAAGCGAAATCATCATCTTAGAATATGGGAGTTAGTATCCTCACATGGAACGTGAATGGTCTGAGAGTTAGAGCTAGAATGCTAAGGGTTTTAGACTACCTCAGTAATAAGAAGTGAGACATAATAATTCTTCAAGAAACTCACCTTTTGAAAGCTGAATGGGGGGATATAATGAAAACCCAATGCTGGGTAGACTTCTTTTTTTGTACTGAGCAAGCATGTTACGTCAAGGGGGTAATTATTATTTTTAAAAGATCAGCAAAAGCCACCATAGAATCATATAAGACTGATAGGAAGGGGAGATGGGCTGTCGGGAACATCCGTATAAACAGATCACTGGTCATAGCAGGGTGTTATGGACCAAACGTAGATGACCCCTCAGCTTTGCAATCCCTTTATGCGTATCTCCTGAATGCGCCTGGGCCTATTAGCCTTGGGGCGATTTTAGCATATTAATCGACTCCAAATTAGATAAGAGTCCCCCCAAAAAATCCTTACTTTACCAAAAATGAGGAGATGGCTTAAGAATTACCTAGATGACTTAGGTTTAATAAATATTAGGAGAGGTAAGGGTGAAAAAACCCACCTGTTTATGTTTAAGAATAAAAAACTGTGACACTCCTCTACAATCAACTGTTTTTTAATTGATTATGCAATAGCAGGTGAAGTAAAGGAGGTTAGACATCTCCCAGAACATCTATCGGATCATTCTGCAGTATTAAGGGAGATTGAAATTCATAGTCAGCAACCCCAGTCAAGGTGGACTCTAGATAAGACATTGCTTCTTGACGTTAAGGTAATAGAGGATCTTAAAGAAGAAACTACATCTTACTTCCACTTAATTTCGGAGCAGACCTCCTGCCAGACTAGATGGGATGCTTATAAGGTGGTACTTAGGGGGATGCTGATTAGCTTAGCGGCCTATAGAAATAGATTGAACAAAGTGGAAATAGAGAGTTTAGAGAGAGAAATACATGGACTGGAAATATCAGCTGCTAAAGCAGAAATACTTACTGGTGAACTAGTCAAGGCAAACAATAATCTAGTAAATATCTTAGGGGCATATTATCAAGAAACGGCGTTAAAATTATCGCCGCTAAAGCAGCGATAATGGGCTTTATAATATGCCCTTGAGAATTCCCATAGAAGCCCATGTTCTGGTGTCAACATGGGCTTCTATTGGAATTCTCTACGGCATACTATCAAGCCCATTATCGTAGCTTTAGTGACAGTTTTCTGCCGCTAAAGCATAGATAATTTTAATGCCGTGCTTGATAATATGCCCCTTAGACACTCGAATTAAGAGAAAATATGAGGCCAGTAAACTTGGCCAATATCAATATGGTGAGGGGTGTGGCAAGCTGTTAGCTTGGAAAACGAAAACTGACTTAAACCGCAATAAGATCCTGAGCATTCAAGAAGTGAATAAAAGTCAACTTTTAACTGAAGAGGCAGAAATTAAAAGGGCCTTTTATGGCTTTTTTTGCAGATTTATATAAAGAGGACACGTGTAATAGTGAGGTCCTAACTCAAGAGTACCTTAATCGCTGGGTTAACCAAAGTTTGTCAGAAGAGCAAAGGGAAGAACTAAATGCAGAATTAGAAGTAAAAGAGATAGTCAAAGGTTTAAAAAGTGCCAAGGCGGCTGGGCCTGATGCCTTGCCTAATGAGATCTATAAGGTTTTGAAAGAGGAACTGGTGCCTGAACTCACTAGTATATTAAATTATATATTTGTAAGAGGACAGGAACCTCCTATATCCTGGAGCGAAGCCACTATATGTATTATACTAAAGCCAGGGAAAGACTCTAAACTCTGTGAATCCTATAGACGCATTTCAATGTTAAATTGTGACTATAAGATCTTTAAGCAGTTATTAGCAGAAAGATTGGGGAAGTGGGCAGGATATCTAATTCACGAGGATCAGAAAGGTTTTATAAGAGGTAGACAGATTCAGGAACTCACCCACGAATTAATAGGAGCAATAGACTTGGCGGATGAGGAAAAACTCCCTCTATCGGTTATTACTTTAATCGCCGCTAAGGCCTTCGATAGGGTCAGTTGGAGTTTTCTATATAACACCTTGGAGTCTTACAAGCTGGGTAGTAATTTTCCAAAAGCAATAAGAGCTATATATAGATCCCCAACCTCATGTGTCCTGATTAATGGGTCCCTGACTGAAAAGATATATATAGAAAGAGGTACCAGACAGGGGTGTCCTCTGTCTCCTCTATGGTTCAACTTTTACATAGAGCCTCTGGCGAGTGCCTTAAGATCAAACTCACTTATATCCCCTTTTAGGTTTGGGAATTGGGCATTCTATGCGGATGAATTCATGGTATTGACAGAAAATCTGATCGGCTCCCTCCCAGGAATAACAGAAACATTGGAGCAGTTTGGTAGCCTATCAGGCTATCAAATAAATGAACAAAAGACTGAGATTGTGTGTTTGAATACCCAGAGTGAAGACCCCCTGGTAAAACATCAAATAAGATACCTAGGGATTTTAACTGTGGGAAAGGTCAAGAGGATTGCTCAAATTAACTTCAACAAAATTCAAACAGAGTCAAAAAAACTGCTTAACGCATGGAGGTGTCTCCCTTTATCATTTCTAGGATGGTCGAATCTGGTGAAGATGATGATTTTACCTAAATTCACGTACTTGTTTAACTCGATACCACTTGAGTTTAAAAAAGATTGGACTCGTAAAATGCAGAGTGAAATCAGTAGCTTTATTTGGGCTTCAAGGGGAGCTAGAATTTCGGGGAAGAAGTTAAGCAGGAAACAGGAACACGGAGGAATAGCCAGCCTGGATCTGTTCCAATACTATAGGGTGTTCCATTTTAAAAACATTAGATTATTATTTATACAGCTCTTTCCCAATTTTTATGCAAGCAATGACAGGTCCAAAGGGAGGTCATTTTTTATTCAAATTTGCCCACACAAAATTCTGCAAAAAAATCAAACTAAAAATCTTGGGAGGGGCTATTAGACTGTGGGCTCAGATAAGGTGCTTGTGGAAGATCCCCTATTATGGTGACCATGCCCCAATCTGGGACTCCCCGGGTACACCAGCTTGTTTAAAGGATGCGCTATCGGTGCCATTGAGAGAAGGCGGAGTAGTGGAATGGGGACAAATATTGACTGGGTCCACTATTGTCGACTGGGACCGATTGGTAGTGCTAACCAACGGGGGTCTTTCTAAGTTTAAACATTATCAACTTACAAGTTGGCATAAATCCCTGGGAAAAGATGGGATGGGAAAACCAGAATTAGAGTTGAAACTCCAATGGAAATTTGAGAAGAAAGAGGTAGCTTACTGGTATTGGGCGCTCATCAATGAATAACTAGAGGAATTCACTTTACCCAACGAGATCTGGGGGAAGGTGCTGCCATCACTGGATGTATCATTATTATGGCAAGTATCTGTGGCTGCATGTGGGGATGTTATTAAATCTGCACCTCTCAAAAAGAACTATCTATTTACTCTGCATAGAGCATATTGGACACCCAAGAAGTTGTGGAAACTGAATAAAGGGGGAGTAAAGAGATGCCCTAAATGCGGAGAAGAACGTTCCGATGACATCCACATGTTCTGGCAGTGCCCCACCTCCAAAACTACTGGAAAAAAGTGGGTAAGACTCTCTCTGAGGTTTTCCATCAAGAAATGCAGGTAAGCGCCCAATTAATATTGTTTGGGGTAAAGATAGACGATAGTGGAAGATCCAGCCTTACTAAAAAAACTTTACAAATTTTACTGGTATTAGCCACAAGGTGGGAGATTTGGATAAAGTGGGTTAACCTCCTGTCTCCTACAGAAGAAGAATGGCAGAACTCAGTGCTTAGAATAAACCTGTTGGATAGAGCCGGAGCACATAGCAAAAGACATGATTTTTGGAATATTTGGGAACAGTACTGGTCTGAGAAATTGTGCTGATTCCGTGTGTTAGCGACCTGATGAAGTCCAATGATTAAGTGCAGCAATAGTTTTGGGAGATGGCGATACAGGTTCCAATTCTACTAAAAAAAAAAAAAGAGTGGGCATGCCGCGCAAGAGATGCTTGAGGGCCAATAGGATACCCCCACGTAGGATACAGAATGGTCCTATTGCCGGGGAAGGGCCATGGAAACAACAGACCACTTGGTAAAGCTCTCTCTACGTGGTTACTTATGCTAAATACACTCTATTTCTCAAAACTTGGCGTGATGAGGACAAAAAAAGTTTAAAGAAAAAAAAAGTCCCAAACAAGCAGCCATCTTCCTTCTTTTGCTGCGAAATGGTCAGATCCAACTATTCTACCAAAACTTTCCCACCTTGGAATTAGTCATCCCTGGAATTCCTCTTCTTCTTTTAGTTACTTACTGCAATTCAAAACAACAATATTAAGAGTTGGTTATTTGAGAGCGATAATTTTAGCCTCTGTGTCTTTAATAAAATCATGATTTTCATCCCACCTCTGCTGTAGAAAATCTGAGTTTTATGACAAGGCACAGAGGCCAATATCATGCATGTTCAAAATCTCACCACAACATTGATGCATTTTCAATTGGTTTAAAATAAAACTTCTTAAACACAGACTCTGACAACCAATCTGCTGCAGCAAGGATGCTTGAAGAACTTACTCTCACCATAAATGTTTGAAGTCATTGCACCTCTTGCTGAATGTGCTCCAAATTTTGTAACATCAATTCCTCCTCTTCCCATGACAATTTTAACCGATCTTGCCATGGTCGGCCATGACTCTGATTTATGGGGATATCTAAATGAAACTAACATCTGGGAATCCCTCATATCCTGTAAACCCCCAGTCTTCTTCTTATACTCTTTTAAACATTTCACAACACACAATTTGTTATTTCCCTCAATTTTGTCCTCCTTTTAACATAAAAGCACACACTTTCTGACACATAACATCTAGAGGAAACCTTTAAAGCCCGCACATCAAATACTCCTCTAAATGAGAAAAAACAGCACAGCATAGTAACTTTCAACAAAAGTTAATTCAGACCTAAGCATTCATTCTCATTCGATGCAGACAACTCACTCAAAACAGTATTCACATCCCATGTAAACGTATATCCTTGGACCCAGTGAATCTTCCAACTGCCATCTTTTAACCACTCTTTCACAAAATCTACTTGACACAATGGAATCTCATTTACCAACTCATTACATGCCGAAATTGCTGATCTACTCAAATTTACTGAACTGTATGAACCTCCTTCTAAAAATACTTCTGTTAAATAATTTACTACATTCAACACAGGTGCCAATATGTGATCCAAATCCATTTTAGTACACCAAGAAACCCATCTCTTCAAGGCCAGTTGTTAGTCTTGGCACCATTGGTGTGAGTCTCCCTGAGTCTCCCTTCCACTTTTTGCTGTTGCCTCATCTGTTCTTGATGGTCTAGATGCTTTGGGTACTTAGCCACTGCTGATCAATACCAAAGTGCAAGTGCTCCCTATTGTAAATTGTTGTATGGATTAGTGATTCCATGATTGGTTAGTTGATTAACTTGTCAGAACCTAATACAGTGCACCATGTGTGCCTAGGGGCTATAAATCAAATGCTGCTGGTGGGCTTGCAGTACGGATTGTGCCACCCACAGAAGCAGCTTGTAAAATGTGGCTCAGGCCTGCCATTGCAGAGCCTGTGTGCAGTCTGGGACTGCCATGTCGACTTGGCAAGTGCACCCACTTGCCAGTCTCTAAACCTTCCCTTTTCTGCATGTTAGTCACCCCTAAGGTAGGCCCTAGGTACCCCTGTTGGCAGGGTGCATTGTATGTGAAAGGTAGGACATGCCCTGGTGTGTGTGGCATGTCCTGATAGTGTAATACTGCCAATATAATTTTTCAATTTTGCAAGGCTATCTGTTCCCATTGGCCAGAATGGGCAGTTTAATTCTAACATCTTATAAACATAACTGAGCCAGGGAACAGGATAAGAAGATAAAGTTTAGTATGCCTGAACTCAGAATGTTATGTTTTTGCATCTTTTAGTGTGGGTGATTTTAACATTCTGTGTTTGAAAATACCACTTTTAGAAAGTAGGTATTTTCTTGCCTAACCATCCAGTATGCCTCTGCTAGGTTTGTGTATTGCATGTCTGGCTTGTGAGTGATAGGAGCTGCGGTGCCAGCAGGCTGATGAGTCAGGTCTGGGCTGAATGGGACCTGGGTTGAATTTAGAGTAGGGGGAGGAGATTTCCTTTCACCTGCCTGGGCCAGGTCTGCTTTCAACAATGCTATCTCCACCTCCTGCCAGGAAGCTGCACCAGTGAGGACAGAAATGGTTTTGGCTGGGTACGGACACTCTCTTCCTTCAGACACAAATGATTTGTGTTTTTATAAGGGGGACCCAGACCCCAGAACTTTAGATCACTTCTGGGAAATCAAGAGGAACCTTTGCCAAGGAGAAGAACCGGCGAAGCTGAAGGAGGATTACTGCCCCTGTGCTATTTGCTGTTTGGGGTTGGCCTGCAGTGGTTGCTTGCTACCAAGGAAAACAGAAAAAGGACTTTGCTGTTTGCTTTGTCACCTGCTTGAAGAAAAGATCTCCAAGGGCTTGAAACTGAGCTTACCTCCTGTCTGAAGACTCAGGGACATAAAGACTTCACCACCAGCTGCCCTGAATTTCCTAGCTGGGAATTCCAACCTGCAAAGAGGTGCCTGCTGCTGTTTAGGACCTCTAGAGACTGTTTGTTGTTGGGAGCTGGAGGATCGACGCAACGAGGAAGAAGCGTGCCGCATCCGCACCTGGTCCCGACGCATTGCTGAGCCCCGGAGAAGAAACGTGCCGCATCCACACCGAGTCCCGATGCATTGCCGAGAAGATCGTCGCAGCACCTACCGTGTGGCTGCAAATGTTCACGCATCGTCTGGATCGTCGCATCGCATTGAGCCGCCATTTTGTCGCATTGCACCAGATCATTGCATCACATTGAGGCGCCATCTTATCCCATCGTAACCGGAACACAGTAAGAAACAGACGCATCACCTCCCCTGCGCTGCAGTAAGGAACAGGTGTGCCGCTTTCCCCGAAGCAAGGAACTGACGCATCGCCTACCATGCGACCCTTTTGTCTATTTTGCGTGACGCATCTAAGGTGCTTTGTTGGAAAAGTGTCGCTTTTGCAACTTGCATTGAAATGAACTACTTCTACCTTTTAAGAATCTTATTTTTGATACTGTATTGTGGATTTGGAAATGCTTTACACACAGCCTCTGAGATAAGCCTGTCTGCTCGTGCCAAGCTACCAAGGGGGTGTGCAGGGGCTATTTTAGGAGTGTATTCCCCTTTCCCTGACTAGAAGCAAGGGTCCCTATTTGGACGAGGGTGCAAACCATTGCCAACTAGAGACGCCCATTTCTAACACCAGTCTATAAACCTTTGTCGTCCCTGGGGCCCAAAAACTCTTGACGAGTCTACAAGCTTCTGACAATAATCCCAGCACTTGTCAAACTATCCTGAAATCATCCATGCCATCAACTTCATTTAACCATTCTGTATTACCCTGTGACACTCTCCTGCTGGGTTCACCATCAACCTCACACAACCTGTAAAAAGTACGGTGTCGTACATCAAAAAACTCATTACATCTGTAACCACACCTGAGTCGGCCAAAAGGGAGCTACTAGCAACAGCTTAGATTGCTCCTTTGTCACCTTCATCAACACCCTATGAATTAAAGAGAAAGATGGAAATGCATATTTGCGCCCCTGAGTCCAAACTTGTAGAAAAAAATCCACTGCATTTGCCTCTGGATCTGGTTTCCCACTGCAAAACATTGGCATTTGAGCATTTAATCTGCCTGCAAAAAATCCATCTGAAAAGGAACCCATCTCCTTTCTAATGCCCTGAACACCTCCCTGTTCAACATCCAATCACTCAAATCTCAAAATTCTCAAAAGGTCCTTAAGTTCCAATCTGCTACATAGTTGCTGAGACCTGGGATATGGTGGCCTTAAACCATAATGGCCTGATCTAGGCAAAAATGCAAAAAACTCTTCATCAACTCCGCCAGAGCCTTCATTTTTGGTCCTCCCAGCCAATTCACATACCATACCGCTGAGACATTTTCCAGCCCCAACAACACCCAACTCTTCATTCTTCTATTTCCAAAACATTTCACTGCAAATGATCCTGCTAACAATTCTAGGTAATTGATATGCTTCTCCTTTTCCAGCAGTGACCATTTCCCTCCTGTTGTCATTTGACGACATCTCGCCCCCCACCCTTGAAGAATGGCATCTGATTCTATTATTATATCTAGAACCTTGTCAAATATTGCTCTCCCGTTTCAAGCTTCCATATTCTTCTTCCACTATTCCAACTCTTCCCTTGCGTCCACGCTGAATTAAATTATTTGGGAATACTTCAGTCCCCTCCTGAGATGCTGAGTCTTTAATCTCTGCCAAGCTCCATAATGAAGTGGAGCTGGGAAAAGTGCCTGAATGGATGCCAAAAGCAAACCCAGTACTCTTGCCAACTGTCTTAGAGATAATAACCTGCTCTCCAGAATACTCCTTCCCTCCCTGCAAATCTGCATCACTTTTTCTACTGGTAACCACAGCACACAGTCCAACATCTGTATCTGAAAGCCTAAAATTTAATTTGCTGACTTGGTACCAAACAAGACTTGTCTCTGTTCACTACTAAAACCCCAAATCCTCTAGAATCCATACTAGATTCTGTCTCTAAAGCTAACTTCTTTAAATCCACCAAAATCAATACATCATCCCAAAAAATAAAATTAGATGCACACCTCTTGACCTCAACCATACCATTTCTGACCTCCTCACCTTGGTAAAGCACCAAGGCTCTGATTTCAACCCGAATGGGAGACAAGTGAACCTCTACATCTTTCCTTTCCACTGAAACCTCAAATAATCCCTGTCCTTCTGATGAATCGGAATAGTTAAATAAGCTTCCTTGTGATCCAATCGAGTCAACCAATCTCCCTTTCTCAAGAGATCTCTTAAAAGATTAATTCCCTCCTATTTGAAATGATTGTAACAAGCAAAATTATTCAGATCTCTAAGATTTACCACCAGTTCGAACCCTTTGTCCTTCTTCTTTGCCAAAAATATATTTCTTACAAATCCCTTCGAAACATTCGACCATGTCTTTATTGCTCCTTTCTGGGATAATGCTTTCACCTCCTAATCTACCAGAACTGTCCACTCGCCTGAAAATCTTAATGTACTTGGGAAACTCACCTGAACATGTTCCTCTGCAAACTCTATTTTGAAATCATGTACTATCTTAATCATCCTATGATCTGATTCTATTTCCCTCCATTGTGCCAGAAAGTGAGTGAGTCTGCCGCCCAGCTTTAAAGGAATATATAAGGGGTCTTTCTGCAAGCATACCTTGTGATGCCCCTGCCCTTCTTTCACCCCTAGTGGCTCTTCCTCTGTTTCTTTGCCTCTGGGGTAGAACCCCAAATTGTACAATCCACCAGAGGGTCTGCACCCTCGTGAGAATGATGATCTTGTAATCCCATAGCCTCAGCCGGGAAGCCGGGAAGCACATTTTTTTATAGAACTAAATGCACCAACATACTTGGCCATGTATACTTGGCCATGTCTTTTTACAAAATCTTCATCAAATAAGAGACCCTTTGCCTCTACACCAGCTTCCTTACTTGCCAGCTCAGCAAATTTAGGATCAATCTTCATCAAAATGCCCTTTCTTCTCTCTTTGCATAGGGCCACATTCGCATTACCCAGAAGGCAAACTGCCCTTTGCACCCATTGCCTTTTTTAACACCATATTTGTCTATGGACCAAACACATCAATTGGCCTATCCAGGCATCCCCCCCACACAGGTTATTTTTTATTATTTGTTTTTAAACACAAGCCCCAGGGGTGGCGGTCCCCAGGGCTATGGGGCCCCTCTGGGCCCCCCATTACAATAAAAATATTGGCCGCAGGTCTTGGCCCACCCGGGGGCTAAATAGTAATGAAGCACGGCAGCAGAGGACTGCTGAAATTTGCAATATATAAAACTTGAAAAATGTTAACAAATCAAATGCAAACCAATGAATAAATTACCAAATTAAAAAACTACAAAGAAAATTTGTAAAAGTACTTTTTAAAGAGTAAAAAATAAATTATATATATAAACAAATAATGTATAATTAAACATAAAAACTAGAAATAATAATAATAGATTTTATTGAAACAATAAAAAAAAGTATTTAATGGTAGGAATAATAGATACACTTTACCCACTCCAATCTGTGCAACAGTAGGGAAAGCGTTGGAGTTTGAAGGGATGAGATTTGCTATTCCCACTCCAGTCTTTGCAATATTAGGGAAGGCGGTCTACTACGGAGGAGTAATATTTACTATTCCTAATCCAATCTGTGCAACAGTAGGGAAAGCATTGGACGTTGGAGAAGTGAAATTTCCTAATCCCACTCCAGTCTGTTCAAAAGTAGGGAAAGTGCTGGACTTCGGAGGAGCTAAATGTACTATTCCTACTCCAGTCTGTGCAATAGTAAAGAAAGTTTTGGACTCAGAAGGGGTAACGTTTACTATACCGACTCCTGTCTATGCAACATTAGTGAAAGTGTTGGACTTGAATGGGGTAACGTTTAATATTTTCACTCCAGTCTGTGCAACAGTAGGGAAAGTGTTGGATTCAGGTGGGGTAGCTTTTACTATACCAACTCTTGTCTGTGCAACAGTAGTGAAAGTGTTGTAGCTGAATGGGGTTACGTTTACTACTTCCACTCCAGTATGTGCAACAGTAGGAAAAGTGTTGGACTTCGGAGGGGCAACATTTACTATTCCCATTCCAGTCTGTGCATCAGTAAGGAAAGTGTTGGACTTCAGATGGGAAACATGTACTATTGCCACTCCAGTCTGTGCAACAGTAGGGAAAGTGTTGGGCTTCCCAGAGGTAAAATGTATTGTTCCCACTCTAGTCTGTGCAACGGTAGGGAAAGCGTGGACTTCGGAAGGGTTACATTTACTATTCCTACTCTGGTGTGTGACAGTAGGAAAAGCGTTGGACTCCAGAGAGGTAACATTTACTGTTCCCACTTTAGTCTGGACAATAGTAGGGTAAGAGTTGGACTTCAGCGTGGTTAAATGTACTATTTCCACTCCAGTCTGTACAACAGTAGAGAAAGTGTTGGACTTTGGAGGGATAACATTTACTAGTCCCATTCCAGTCTATACAACAGCAAGGAAAGTGTTGGACTTCGTAGGGGTAACATTTACTATTCCCACTCCAGTCTGTGCAACAATAGGGAAAGTACTTCAGTTCAAACACATAAGATATATGAAAAATAACCCTAATAATTTATAACAAATATAAAACTCTTAAAATAAACTTTATTGTTCAGCCCAAAAAATATGTATACAAATAAAAGCAATTAAACTTCTAAAATAATTAGAAAACAATTTAATGATTATCAAATATTTTTTTTTATCCATTATGTATTACTTACTAAAAATATAACTAAAATAAATAAATGTAATGCAATTAACATAATTAATAACTCATTTAATATCAACTAATGAGTCAGTATTAATTATTTAATGTTTAACTTCCCACCCAATACCCCTACACACCCAAATATAATTATTACACATTATTAATAACCGATAAAAAACATAATTCATTATACTTAATTTACCACCCTACAAACCTTGCATTCCTTAAAATTACAAGCTATGGGGAAAAGGTATAAGCCTCTTGTGCAGCCGGTGGGCCACTTTTAGTGACACTCTAGAGGCGTAGTGTGGTGCTCCATATTTACAAAGACACATGAAGCCACCCTGTATGGCCCCTTTTCACTCAGCACTTTGCCTGAAAGGGGCATTCCATGGGTGTTGCTGTGGGTGTTCCCACACAACACCTATTGATTCAGCTGCACTCCCAGATATACTACGTTTCATAAACCTGGGAATGTGTCAGAATCCTACACCTCCCCATGGGAGTGCGAAGGAGGCGCAATGGGGAGAAATACTTTCCTCTTTCTATGCGTGCTGCATTCTGCGGCACGCATAGAAAGAGGAGAACACCTCTTGTGATTGTTTTTGTGCAGGAGGGGATGGTACTCTGGCTCCCTGTACAGAAAGCTTCTGATCCATATACACAAGGCCCTACACAACATTGGATCTGCCTACTTGAACCATCACCTGAACTTCCATCAGCCCACCAGAAACCTTCACTCTGCTTATGCTTGTCTTACCCACCCCCGTCTTCTGACATAACAGATGTGGCGGTCACTCCTTCTCCTACCTAGCAGCAAAGACATGGAATGAGCTACCCCTTCCTTGAGGGGAATGGTGGTCCCCCACCTGGAAGTCCTGGCTTTCTAGCACATGTTCAGTCTCAGGGTACAGATACTAGGATGAGTGGCCAGTCTCAGGGTACCACCCCATAACTGATGGGAAAGAGAGTGGAAACCTCAGAGTTCAGACAGCCCTGTATGGCCTTGGGCCTGGCTCTTGCACTGACAGCTGTCACTGGCATCTGCTGGTTTCTGTCCTTATGGCAGCGTTTCCTTAGGTTGGGGACAGAAGTCTGATCCATGGGGTGTAGTGGACCACATCTCTTTGTTGGCCATGGTGGGACTGTCTTCCTATTGGGATGCATCTGTGGGCAAATTAAGCTTAGGTACTACACAGATGGGGTCCACAAGTGAGGAGAAGGGTTCGCCATGGGTCAGTTTAGTGGCTCAGGAGAGTATAGACAGAGGGATCCAACTGAGTTCAGAGAGGTGTAGAGCTGACAAGTGCTCCTGCATAACAATGCCTTCGTCCATGTGCTAACATCTAAGCAGGAAAGCCCATCAAGGTATTGATTGGTGTACCTCTAATGGGCCAAGAGGGGAAGATGAAAGCAAGGAGAAAGACGCCAAAAGGGAGAGGAGGACCCATGCAGCAGAAGCGCTCTTGACAAGGTGAACCCCGAGTAGCTGAGGAGGATGGTCGAGGCAAGGACCAATAAGGCATAGAAGAGTGAAAATCGAGGTGCTGAACCAATGAGATGAGGCCAGGAAGTGGGAGAACCTATCGGGGAGGAACACAGGCCAATAATAATTGTCTCCACCGAGGGAGACAGAAACCAAGTGCAGCCACAGCAATCCCAAAGAAGGAGATGCTGAGGTCCCTACAGCTGTGTCCTGCAGTCAGGGCCATAGCTCCAGGCAAGTGCTGCTTTGCATGTTACAGTATTGGCAGTAAGTTCACTGCAGTGTTTTTTTTGTTGATGGGCACTCAGAGGTGACAATCCATTTTCTCAATTGGCTTAGGGACACATGTGGTCTGGAAGGCTTACTTGAGCACTCAGATGGTCACTTGTGAAGTCTATAGAACAAAGGTAGAGAGATTAGGATCTCAAGATCTCTTTTGTTTTCTGAGGCTCTGCATGGATGTGACAGAGGAGGCTAGAAGAGTGGGAACACAGAGAGGGAGCAGAAATACACAACCGAAAGAAGAGTGAAGGAACTCTCTGAAGAATCAACTTTTATTTATCTTATATACTGCCTATAATAATCTTACAAATCTCACCACTTCTATAAAAAGATGTTGAAAAAAAACCCCTAAGAAACCAACAATCCTGGTTTCGTGTCTTTTCTGCCTGAATCTGTTACACGGCTGTCATGACAGGAGGGAGGAGTTTGGCACAGCCCCACTTACACTTGGATAGGCTGTGTCCTGCCTCCACACAGAGGGCTGCACCCCCTGTAGTTAGTCTGGTGCCAGGTGTAGAAGAACCGGATCTGCAACTTCAACTTGAACCCAGGACCCCAGAGTGGTTCAAAGGGATAGTCTACTGGCCTCCTGATCTGAGCCTTGGGGACATAAAAGGCTCCTCAACCAGGTCTAGACCCAGCTGCAGGAAGTTCCTGAGGCCCAGGTGGTGCCTCTCAGGTCCAGGTCCCTTGCTGTAGCTCATGGGCTCTTGAAATCAAGCTTTTGGTCTAGTTGTGACTGCAAACAGGCCCGTTGGCACGAGACCGCACCACTTGCACTGAAATCTGATATGAGTGGCTGACAGCCCAATTCCTCACTGTGAGAAAGTGACATCTTTCTTGCATGGTATGCCCCCACTTTTTGCTGAATTGCTGAATGTACTTTGACTGAGTGTGACCTGGACTCCTGCCAATCAGGTGCCCAGGGCCCATGTTCCTTCCCTAAACAAAAACCTCAAAATTAAATTGGCAAAACCCTGGCCACATGTCAGCCCCTCGTAAATGGTACCCTAGGTACCCAGGGCCTTGTGACCAGGGAAGGCCTCTAAGTGCTGCAGCACTCATTGTGCCGCCCTTAGAGTCCCTGTACCCTAACACACACACACTGCCCTGGCAGGCTGAGTGTCTGGGTACAAGACAAAACAGAGAGACGACATGGCACACATCCCTGTGTGCCATGCCCACAACCTACACTGCCCTGGCATACATCAGCCACCCCTCTAGATGGGTGTCCTATGCCAGTGGTGTGGGCACAGAGGCAGGAAACCTGTGCCCCTACAGTACCCAGTTCCATTCCTGGGCCCCATAAGTGCAGTGCTGCCATTTAAGAGTGCATGGTGCTGGGAGCTTGTCAAACACGAACTCCACAGCACCATAATGGCAGCACTGAAGCCTGAGAAGATTGGTATCAAACTGCTCAGCACATTAAATCCACACTGATGCCAGTGTGGGATTTAATGTACCAAGCACCACAGAGGGCATCTTAGAAAGGCCCCCTGAAACCTAACCCACAATCCACGTCTGTTCTGAGGCTGCCTAGGCTGCCACACAGCAGACATGTTGCTGGACCCCTGGGTAGGAGAGCCCCTGCTCTCCTGGGCCTGCAACAATGCACATCCTGGGCGAGGTGCTAAATCTCCTCCCCCAGGATGGGCAGGGGGAAGCTTCAAAGGCATGCCTATGTGAGCTTCCCCAGGCCACTGCAACCCCCCACTCTGGCGGGAAGCTTGGCTGGAAACCCCAAATAAGGACAGGGGATGTGCCAGCCTGCCAACCCCACCCCTCAGGTGGGGGAGGCGAGGTGAAGCACATCCCCGGGCTCTCACCATCTTGAAGATGGGAAGCCCTACCCAATCAGGACTAGGCTACTGACCCCTCCCACAGGAGAGAGGCGGGATAGGGGGTGTACCCACCCCAGGACAGGGACCCATTGGTCCCTGCCCTTCACCTACCTGTATTTAGGGGCACCCTGAACCTTCCTTCCCCAGATTCCAGATTCCAAAATCCGAAGAAGAGCTAGAAGAAAGAAGAACTGCCCTGCAGCTGCTAAGAAGAGCAAGACACAAACTGTTTTGGCCCCAGCCCTACCGGCCTGTCGACCCTCGAACCTGCTCCTGCTCCACACCGGCATCTCTTGTGGCCAGCAACCTCACAAACCCCGGAGGACCTGGCTACCTTTAGACTCTAAGCCCCTGGGACTCCCATGAGTAGAGGCTCTACTCAAAATCTACTTCTAATCCCTGACACAGCCCGGAACCGCGAACCCAGCACACTCTGCACCAGCCAAGCCTGGCCTGTGCCAGAGTGAACAAAGACTACGAGGATGACCCCACGGCAACTGTGACCCCGAGTCCGGCACCCAAGGACCTCTCTCGACACCCCTGAAGAAGCCTGCAGCCTCAGAACAAGGTGCCCCCCCTAACGGCAATCAACAGAGGGTAAGATTTCCCGACACCAAAAGGCACCCCTGCACCCGGCGCCCCGCGGCCCCCTGTGCACAATTCCGGGGTACCTACCTATCCTCCAACTACCCAACTTACCTCTCGAAGTGGTGGTGACACCTGTAGAATCCTCGTCCCCGAGCTTGCAGTCTTTTTCTAAGCCGCAGATTTCCCATTGAAATCAATCGAGCGCCCGAAGGCTCAAAAGCACCCTGCACCCAGTCGCCCGAGTGGCCCTGGCAGTGCAACCTCTACACCTATCTACTTCCCCACTTGCCCTGAGTAAGTGACCAGGAGCCCAGCTCCCACAGCCGTGTGGTCTGCTAGTCAGCAGCCACCAACCAAGGCCCCCCTATCCCTCATAGGATAACATTGGGCCTAACTCTCTCTGCACCCGGCCACCCTAGTGCCGCTGGGGGTGAACCAACTGTACCTACCTGACCCTGGGGGACCCCTGAGTCTATGCCCAGAACTTCAACTCTGCCAGTCGAGTATTTACCTTTAAACCGATAACTCAATTTTCTTCATAGGGTAACATTGACTGGCTTTTTCCTGAAATTGGACTTTTCAAATCTTAATATATTCACCAAAATCAGCCGAGTAACGAAAATGAAAATACTCACCTGCCCTTAGGTGAGCTCCCAGTGCTGGATCTTGGTGCCCAGCACTGACTCAATTTCTGCAAACTTTAAATATTCTTTAAAAATCGTATAACTTCTGAAAACGTAATTGCTTACCTGTTTTGGATAAAGGTCCCAATACTGAGTTTAGGTACCCAGTACTGGATTACAAAAGTAACGAATACATATTATACCTGCAACTTGAATTTTCTTCCATAGGGAATCATTGACTGTTTTCTATGAAATATTTTCTGTGTCAACTTTTAAAATAGCAAAATATTGTCTAAAAATCATCACAGTAATTAAGTTGACTTTTACCACTTGATTCTAAGTCCTGACCCAGGACTGAATCTAGGATCTAGTCCTGGAATTCCAAAAGTAATCCTAAAAGTAATCTGTGGCAAATAACTTGAAAATTCCATTGAGCTCAATGCATTATTGTGTTTAAAATAGTGCTGCCTATTGCAACCACTTGTAACTGTTTACAAAAGTCAATTGCATATTGCAAAAGTACTTATATAAAGCATCTTATTCTGAGAAAGTATATTTTAATTCCAATCATTGGTTCTAAAATAAAACAAGCATATATTTTTTATATATAAACCATTGGCCTAGAGTTCAGTTATTGAGTGTGTGAGAACATTTGCTGACGGAGTGTGTACAACAAATGCTTTACACTGTCCTCTGATACTGCCTTTCTGCTCGACCAAGCTACCACTTTAGAGAGTAAGGTTATATCTAACTTTAGCCTCTGCCAAGCCTCTGGGGACTGTGGACTCTGTACACCCTGTACCTATTTGGGAACAGTATATACAGAGCCACTTTCTCACACTCACACAGCAAGCATCCATCACCCATGGAGGAATGCCAACGCAAAGTACCAGCCTGCCTGTCCGTGACTTCCAGCCTGCCTTTCACACCACTCCAACAACTGCCCATGATGCTGTAATTGCTCTTTTCGACCCTCTCCAACATGAATGGAACTCTTGGCACAAAATTTAAGAAGGCAAAACTTCAGGTGGTCTAGTAGTGTGTCCCACCTGCGCTCCATTAAGGTCAGTCTGAACTTTCGACTTTGACCCAGTCCAGCATGTTTGGATTATTTATGTTTTGGTAGTTGTGTTTATTTAATTTTTCTCTATTTTTCCAACTTGGTGTGGGATATTTTTGTGTGGTGTTATCACTGTTTCACTGTTTCAATTGTTGCACAAATACTTTATACATACTAAGTTAAGCCTGGCTGCTCTGTGCAGAGCTACCAGGGGTTGAGCACAGGTTAATTTGGGGTTTGCTTGTGCCTTACCCAGACTAGGATTGTGGTTGCAGCTTGATTAGGCCTCACATCCCAGTCAACCAGTAACCCCATTTCTTTTTTTTAAGTTTGATTTTATTAAAGAATAACAAGAAAAAAAATCAATAAAAAGGAATAACAAAACCTATTTGACAATAAAGATGAGTAAATAGATGAGAAAAATATAATGATAAGGCCATCAAACTGTGAGCATAAGAAAACGTACATCATTTAGAACAATAAAGAATAAAAGGGGGAGGGAATTGAAGCTACATGTAATTACTGTATAACAATTGAGGGTAAGAAACATATTATATAGATTATTTAGCATTGTAAGCATATCAATAAATGAGGCTGATCAACAGGATAATAAACATTCGATAATAAGAAAATTAACACATCTGGAAAAGGATGATACATTTTTAGATGTAACAGTTAAGGAGGCATTTAAAGATAAATACGTGGTTAAAGGAAGCCATAAAAGATCCCTTTTGATTGCTAGAGATATGGGCGATACATAATTAATATCATGTCGATGATGAAAACAAACAGCATTCCACCAGGATCTGAAGGTGACTTTATCAGCTTGTTTCCAGTTTGAAGTTATTAAATTAAGTGCAATAGCTATTAGTAAATCTAAAAGTTTAAAACTCAGTGGAGATAGAGTGCCTAAAAATATATTTGTGAAAGAAAAAAGGATCTGAACTTTAAACATTTCCTTATTTTGGAACCAGACTACTTGCCAAAATAGGTGAAGTGGAGGGCACTCAAACAACATGTGTTTTAAATCTGCAGCAGGGCAAGGATAGGACCAACAAGTAGAGGATAATTCTGATGAAAAAGATGCTAGGGTCATTGGGGGAAATAATACTCAATGATAAATGAAGAAAAGAGTTTGTGTGGTATTTGCATCCCGAGAGGTTTTATGGAGTTTAGACCACAATTTATCTCATAACGTAATAGGCCAATCTTGTGATAGATCCTTTTCCCATGCCAATTCAATCCTCATTTTGTGTCTATCAGGGTAAAGTTGTAACAATTTGTACAAGGTGGAAGCTGTAAGGGAATTTGTCCAGTATTGAGAATAAATTTTTATATAGAGCAGGAGGATTACTAGTATTTGGTAGATTATGAAGATAATGGATAAGGGAGGGATAAAGAAGATTATATTGCGGTCTCGAAGACCAAGGTATGGAGAATCGAGATTGAAGATCAGAGAAAGTAAGGGGTTGGTTATCAGATATAAGTTGGGAAATCCAACCTAAACCTTTTAAATGCCAAGTTTTCCAGTATATGGAACGATTGCGGACCCATAATAATTTATTATGCTAACTAGGTTGTTGATGAAGGGAACTAGCAGAGGGATACGATGAAAATAACAGAGGAACAAACATTTTACGGGAATGAGAAATGACAAGGGATTGCACAGAAGCAGAATTAGAAGTGAAGGCTAAAAATTCCTGAAAGTCAAAAGGATCAATAAAAGAGTTTTCCATCTTCAACCAAAGAAGAGGATATAAAGGAATATCCGTGGATAGCCACCGAGCAGTTTGTTTTAATGAGAAAGCAGAATGGTAGGTTTTAAAGTCGGGGAACCAAGCTATCCAGGAAGGTTTACTTTTCCATAAGAATTTTGTCAAAGTGGAGTACATTTTCTTAAAATAATATTCAGGAATGTGAATAGGAATCATGGAAATGGTATATAATATAAGAGGAGAAATCATCATCTTAATCGAGTCTAGGCGGCCCCACCAAGAAAGAAAATGAGGATGCCAATGACTAATAGTGTCATTGAATTTTTGAACAATATAATTATTTTTTTTTATTTTTTTTTTAGTTTAAAGAAAGCTTACTGGGTATAAGTATAAGATAGAACGGCAATACAATACAGTATATAATGACAATATAATATAAATATATTTTATACAGCAAAGAAAGTAGGGTAGGTAGGGGGGCGAAGGGAAGGGGGAAAAATATATCCAATACTGGTATAACTCGAATATTATTTAAAAATATAGCATTTAAATTATAGTTATCTCTCTACTATAAACTTAATAGTATATTGATGACAGAAATAGAATACAATAACAACTGAGTAACAGTAACTTAAGGGGGTTTGGAAACCTCCTCAATGGCTGGAATATGTAAAGGTAACGACTGAGCAGATGTATTCAGAAAATTGGTAATGGGTAACCATAATAAATCACGTTTAATAGCAATTGCAATCGGGTGAACAGAAGCCCTATCTAATCTAGTATTATAACAAATTCCATACCACCAGGCTTGAAAAGAAACACTTGAAGCATTTTTCCATGATTTAGTGATTTGTTGAAATGCAACAGCTATAAGTAAGTCAATAATGGAGATATTAAGAGTGGTGGAAGAGGAGCAAACTTCTGCAACACTACCTAGAAAAATATGAGCGAAAGAAAAAGGGATATGTGTATGAAAGATTTTGTTAATCTGTTGCCACACTTTGATCCAAAATTGATGAATAACTGGACATGTGAATAACATATGTTGAAGGTCTGCTACAGGGGCTGGGCAGGACCAACAGGTAGAGGAATTGAGAGGGTCAATATGATGTAGTTTGGCCGAAATGATTAAAAGTCTATTATATATGAAAAATAACGTTTGTGTAGTATTTGCTGCCCTAGAAGATCTCCTTATTTTGGTCCTAATTTTGTCCCACTTTGGAATAGAAAAGGAAGCGTCTAAGTCAGATTCCCAACTACATTCTACTGTAGATTTATCATGAGTATGACCAGTTTCTCTTAATTTAGTATAAATTTGAGAAGCCGAGGGAGAAGATTTTAAGAACGAAAGTGTAACAGGAGAAGGTTTAATATGAGTGGAGGAGGCCCTGAGAATATCATAAGAACGTTGAGCAGCCAGAGTCAATAATATATACTTAGAATGATAAGAAGAAGGGAGAGAATAACGTATTTGCATTAAAGAGAAGGGTATACAGGTATCACCTTGAAATTGTCAAGCAATCCTGTGCACACATATAAGTAAAAGTCAGTAAAGACAACAGTAGGAACAACAAAATATACACAATTATTAGGATGAAACAAATTTTCTTTAATCCTTAGAGAAGCGTAACCAGCCGACATGTGTGAAAGATGAACCCACGACTCTTCAGGGCTGGGAAAGATACAAATATAAGGTATAAACATGAAAAGTGGAGTAACAATATCCAGAGGGAACACCCCTCTCTATTATCAACTCATAATTGAAAAAACACCAACGTGGAAACGCCAACACCAGATCGCCAATGAGAGAGAAAAATTGTGAACGGTTCAAACAAAACAAGTGAATACATACAAAGTGAAGATCAGAGATGAACACAATATATGCCTTATAATTGAAAAGGCATAGAATGTATACACCTCAGTTGAATCACAGATATAGAAAGTGATATTCCCACTTAAAGTGAAAAGCTGAACAGGAGGAAGCATAGGAGAGAGTAAAAGAGAAGAGAGCCTAGAGAGAGACGAAGAAAGCATATAAAGGATTAATGATAAGAGAGTAATGTAGTCTTTGAAATACCTGACAGAAGTTGCTCAAACGTAGTGATTGCTACACAGAAAGTGGTAAAAAAAAAAAGGGGGAAAAAAGATAAGTCATAATAAAAAATCGAATAGAATAGTAAAGAATATGAGAGATCAGACCACTCTTACCCCACAGCCGGTGATAATTCCAACCCGGCTGGGTACACGAATCACAAGTGGAAAAGAAAGAAGGGATGAATCAGTCAAGGTTTATGAATTGAAGGGTAATCTGCAAAAACGAAGAGGAACAGCAATCAAAAAACGGGGGAATATGACTATATCAAAAGATTAAAATAATTACATTCATTGTAAAAAGGAAGGATCCGCCAGTCATGATCTTAATAAAATGCCGATAAAAAATCTCAAGCCGGCGCTAAGCACATTCCCATATCAAAAAAGGGCGGATGTAATCCAAGAGGATAAATGCAAGGTATCGCGTATCTATTACTGGTGTGCACAACATGTGAGCAAAGGAGCGACAAAAGCACATCATAATCATGTAAATGTATATAGAGCTAGGTCTCACCTTAATTAACCACACAACTAAAAGAAGTGCCGCTAGTAAAGAGTATGAACGGATCCAGAGAATGTTGTGTCTGAAATAAAGTATAGAAGCAGGACGTATTACAACAAGAGACATCATGGCTCCTAATGGCAGCAATTGACGTATGTTAACAACTATGGAAACATATTGAGGAATTCACTTACTTAGTAAGTATAAGTGTGGTACACATGTAGTGGTAATCGGTTGAAGCAAAGAGACAAAACATGAGTGTGTATTCGAGGTCTCGATCTAAAAGAGAGGAAACAGACATGAAGGGCAAATTGCCCGGTTCAAGGTCCTGGACGACGTTATATGCCATGAAAAATAGAATGCGAAAAACACACTCCTGCAATTTGGAAGGGAAATTGCCCAGAAAATAGAAACCAACGTTGTACTTACTGACAGAGCAGCAGCTCACGCGTACCAGCGGCGCCCGTGTAGGCAAGAAATGTTTCCGGGTATGCTTCAACCCGGAATTGATATAGAAGGTTGAGCAAGCCACAACCACTAGAGCGCGTCTCTATCTATGTTTACAGAAGACCGGAAATCGTGTTGCCCATGATTCCTGTGAAACGTAAATAACACGAAAAAATATTAATTTTAAAACGGGAAAAACAAAACAACCAGAGAAACCTAACACCTAGAAATTATGATAAAAAGGAAAAAAAAGAAAAATATAAAAAAAACGGAATAGAGCGTGGAAATAGTAGACAGACTGAGTAGAGAAATAAGAAAGGGTAAAGCAACAGAAAAAAGAAATAGCGGAAAATAAAAAATAAAAAAGGAGATTGTGTCAAAATTATGATAGGTGGGGACAGGAGAGAAGAAAACAACTTATATTAAACTGGAGTACAAATTGAAAAAACATAAAAAATAATGAAATAATTAAACAACATCTTATAAAAGACGATGAGCAAAAACATGGCTGTTATCATATATACAGAATAAAAGATAGATAGTGAGAAAAACATTGATTAATTGTCAATATTGGCGTTTTAGACGGCATCAATACAAGAGTTATATATAGTCAGTGATGGAAAGTAGAGCAATCATAAACCTCAACATACTGAGAGGGTAAAAGGCATGAGCTTATCAAGAACAGAAATAAACAATCAATTCAGTGATTTGCAGAATCCATATAGAGTGTTCAAATATGGCATAGGAAATTAGACCATTCGATCTAAAAAAACCCAGAATGTTCGAAAAAATGCTTCTGACACAAGACATTTAAAGGTACATTTTCACATTTATCAGCATTGAGACCATAGCCTGAGAGTTTAGAAAAAGAGGCTACCTGTTGAAGAAACGAAGTAAGAGAGGTTTCAGGATTAGAAGAATATCATCAGCATATACTGACATTTTAACCTGATGAGAACCAAAACGAAAGCCAGTAATACGATCATCTTGTCTAATTTTAGTTAAAAAAGGTTCTAATGCTATAACAAATAATAATGGAGAAAGGGGGCATCCCTGTCGAACCCCTCTGCGCAAAGGAAAATAATCAGAGCTTTTACCGTTAAAAGAATATGAAGCTTGGGGACCTGAATATAATTAGGAAATTAATTCAAGTAATTTGGGAGGAAACCCAGCCTGTTTCAAAGCTTGAAACATAACGTCCTAACCAACCCTGTCAAAGGCTTTTTCAACTTCTAAGGTAATCGCGGCAATAGGCTGATCCAATGAAGTAGCCTTACACAAAACATTAAAGAGGACTCGAGAATTGTCAGATGCTAATCTCCCCTTAACAAAACCTGACTGTTCAGGGCCAATGAGATCGGGCAAATAGGATCAATACAGAGTGCCAAAATCATTACAAAGATCTTATAGTCTGTGTTGACTAAAGAAATCGGCCAATAATTCTTGATCCTTATCCTCCTTAGGAATTAGACAAATCAATGCTTCTTGAAAGGTATCGTTAGAAGAGCCATTTTTAGAGAATAATTGAAATAAAAGTAAAAGATTGGGCAAAAGAATTTTCGTGAAATGATTATAAAATTCAATGGTAAAACCATCTGGTCTGGGCGCTTTCCCAAGGGCAGCCCCGAAACAGCATGGGAAATCTCTGCTAAAGAAATATCAGCAACCAAAGGCTCAAAGTCAATGTGATTCAATGATAGAGAAGGAATTGATTGAAAATAGGAAAGAGTATCAGACTGATCTGGTAAAGCTTCAGGAATATATAAATCCTTATAAAATTAAACAAATTGGTTTAAAATATCTTTATCTTTAAAGATAGGATTACCGGCAGAGCCTTGCGGAGATTCTATTTTCGTTCTTTCTTTTCTCACTATTAAATAGTTAGCTAGTAATTTTCCCATTTTGTTTTGGCCTCCACAATAGCAAGAGCTACTTTTTAAAAGAAAATTGGAAGCAGCATCAGTAGATAATCTATTAAAAGTAAGTTTAGCGTCAATAAGATTTTTCAGAGAGGATTCAGTATTATAATGAAAATATGTATATTCTAATTGCTTAATTTTATTAAGTAATTGAGAGGATTGGGTTTCTAAGGATTTTTTCTTTTGTGAAACAACATTTATAATATAACCTCTGGCAGCTGCTTTAAAGTTCCACACCATTACAAAGGGAGAATTCGGGGTATTGTTAATAGTAAAAAACTCAGAAGCAAATGAGTTGAATTTTTGACTAAAAATGGGGTCTAGGAGTAGGGAATTATTAAAGTGCCATCTTCCTGGGTGAGGAGACAAAAGGATAAGGTCAATATCTCCAAATACCAGGGCGTAGTCTGAGATTAAGATTGAACCAATTTCAGACTGAATGGCATGTTGGGTAAGCCTGGGCAAAGCACTACGCTACGCTCGCGTAGTTTGCGAAGTTCGCGCTACTTCGCACTACGCGAACTGCACGTAGCACAGTGCGAACACACGTTGCGTGGTGTTGCGGTAATTTTTTGCTTGCTCGCGGTCCTCAACGTCAAGTTGGCGACCGCGAGCAAGCAAAATGACATCCCGGCGAGACTTTTTACTTGTTCGCGATCAGCAACTTCAAGTTGGCGATCGCGAGCATGGAAAATAAACCTCCCGGCGAGATTCCCAACGCGAGGAGGTCAGGTTTCTCATTGCGAGTGGTCGCGTATGCTCGCGACCGCACGCGATGAGAAACTACCAGTTCGCGTTGGGAAAGCTGGAGCTCGAGTAAAAATCTACTCGAGCAGCAGAAAACTACAGCTCGCACTGTGCAAGATGCAATTTTCAATGATAGCACAGTGCCGGTTGCTTGTCCGCACTGTGCAATCATTGAAAACGACATCTGGCACAGTGCGAACAAGGTACTACGCAGTTCGCGAAGTGCTACGCGTAGCTCGCGTAGTGCGAACTTCACTTTGCGTAGCTTCGCAAAGTGCTACTTCGAGAACTACGCCCAGGCCTAATGTTGGGCTAGGGATTTACTTAGGAAAAGGTAATCAATATGGGATTGTGAATGATGTGGAGCCGAGTAAAAACTATCTTCTCTGAGATCAGGGTGACACAGTTGCCAAATATCAACCAATGCTTTACGACAAACTGTGAAGGTAAATTGTCAGTGCATTTTAGAGGGGACACATTTAATTCTAGAATGTCTATCTAAAATAGAGTCAAGGATTTGATTACAATCGCCACCAAAAATAATGTAGTCATCATCATATGAAAGTAGTTTGTCAGATACCTTAGTCCAGAAAACATTATCGACCGAAGTAGGAGCATATACATTAAAAATAACTAAATGAATCTTATCTATAGGAAGCTTAACAATAACTCAACGGCCTTCATTATCAATTTCTTGATGAACAACGGAAACATGTAACTTTTTATGACATAAAATCAGGACACCGTTTTTCTTACCTAAGGCAGGAGAATTGAACACATGAACCACCCAGCATCTCTTTAACTTGACATCTTTACATTCAGAAATATGGGATTCTTGGAGTAGAGCAATGTCAGTTTTTAACTTCGCCAGGTGAGATAGCACCCGTTGCCTTTTAATAGGATTGTTTAATCCTTCAATATTCCAGGTAGTAACCCAAAATGTAACTTAGTAAGAAAAGTATGAACAATAAATATGCTTACAATGAAAGGAATCAAAATTAATTGAGAAAAGTATAGAGAAAAAGAGTGGAAGAAATGAAGCAAGTGTTTTAGAAAAATAGACTTGAGAATAGGGGATAAAAAGATTTTTTAAAAAGAAAAGGAGAAAGTATTGAAGGAATCATACAAGAAAAAAACAATAAAGAAGAGAAAAGATGAAGAACAAAGAGACAGTACAAGTCATACGAAAGACGACTGAAAAACATACCTACAAATACAAAACGAAAAGGGGAGTGACTACACCAGAAGATGACGTCGACAGCACTGGAGCTCCACCGAACTCCCGATGCACCACAGTTAAAACTTTGACATAAAGGGGAGACCAAATAGGTAACAAAGTTGTAGATATAGAACACTTGCATATGAAAGGAAGAAAAAGAACATTAATAAAGAGAAATAACATTAGAAAAAGAGATAAAAGAGAAATATTAAAAACAAATAAATATTAGAACATTACAAAAATACAAGCAAGACGACATTCAACGTATACCCTGGACAAGAAAACATTTACACATGGTGGAACAAAAATAACAATTATGTAGGTTTTGAAGTGTCCATGACTTCAGCTCCATGGTGACAAAGGAATTTCTGTAGTTCCGCTGGATCCTCAAAAGTTGTGGTCTTCTCTTTATAAGTAACCTTGAAGAGACAAGGATGAAGAAGTCCGAATCTAGAATTAATAGAGTGAAGTTGAGGACGTAGATCCAGAATTTTTTTTCAACGATCTGCTATAGTTTTGGTGACATTGTGAGAGAAAAATAGGCGATGACCTTCCCAAAAAATGTATTTTTTGGACTTGACAGCAGACAGAACTTGTAGGAGGTCAGTATATTGCAAAAATAACATGATGACACCACGTGGTTTCGCAGAAATTTAGGACCAAGCCTATGGGCCCTTTGAATATTGAGAGGAGGAGTAGCAGGTAAGTCCAAGAGTTTAAGCAAAAATGATTGAAAAAAGACAGTTGGGTTAGAACCTTTAATATTTTCAGAAAGACCATAAATTCTGAGATAGTTCCTGCGATTTCAATTTTCTAAATCCTCAGCCTGTTTTCTGAGGGAAGAAATTTCAGATTCTAGAGATAAAACACGAGAGCAAGAAACTTGAAGAGACTCTGGGGCATATTATCAAGGACGGCGTTAAAATTATCACCGGTTAGCGGCAGAAAACTGCAGCTAAAGCAGCGATAATGGGCTTGATAATATGCCCTGGAGTATTCCCATAGAAGCCCATGTTCACACCAGAACTATTCATTTCTTTTGACTACAGTAATCCCCAAACTCGTTGAGCTTCATCTGCAGACCTATCTCAGTTTGGCCCATAATCACCAAATCATCTGCGTAGAGTAAGCATGCAATATGTTTCTCGTCTATTTATGGGGTGGCCCCCCTCACCGATCTCAAGGTGGTGGGCAAATCTGCTATAAATAAAGAAAAAAGCAACGGGCCAACACACACCCCTGTCTTAGCCCATTTTCAATCAAAATCTTCTGTGACAGCGTACCCTCTGTATCGAGAATAACCTGGGCCCAATTCTGACTATGCAGCCCTTGTATTATTGACATGAGCCCCTTCAGGATATCTAAGACCCCTAGCATTTCCCAAAGCCGATCTCAATCCACCAGGTCGAATGCGGCTCGGAAGTCTACAAAACAGCAGAATAAACTACCCCCCTGTTCCAAAGACTTCCGAGCCAATGCCCATAATGCAAAACAGTGATCAATTGTGGAGTGGCCCTCCCGGAATCCTACCTGTTCGAGAGGCACAACTTCATTGACTACAGCCCACTCTTTAAGTTTTTCGAGAATAATTTTAGAGAACACCTTTTCACTGATATCCAGAAGGTTGATTAGCCTATCATTTCTAGGTATCAGAATATCTCCTCTTTTATGGATGGGTCTAATGATTGCCCTTCTCTAATTTACTGGGATTAACCCAGAGTCCAGGATGCTAGTGAACATTTTGGTGAAAAAAATCAGCCCACCAATCTGGTCTAGTTCTAATAATTGCTGCAGGAATATTATCCGGGTCCGCTGCCCGCGTAAGTGTTAGTTTGGATATAATCCGTCTTACATTAGAAAACGTAAAGAGATGCCTAACATCTTGTTCCACCTCTATCCATATTGCATCTCCCTGTTTTCCTTGACCACTCCCTTTACCATATAATTCTCCCAAATAACTCTCCCATGCCTCTTCTGTCATCACACAATTAATAGCCCCCGGATTTCTACCCGAGCCATCTTGGACTAATTTCCAAAAGATTTTTACATTTCTTGATTCAATAGCTTCCCCCAGCAATACTCTTTAAAGATTTTTTTATTCTTTCTAATCAAATTTTTATATTCTTTTCTTAGTTTCTGTAGGCTGTTGCACATATATAAATCGTACTTTAGTTGTAATTGTCTTTCCTTTTTTCTTATATACAATTTTAATTTTTTACATTCCTCTTTATACCAGTTCTTATTTTTCCCTGATGTCCCCTTTTTCTATGGTCCCCATGGCATTTTCTTTGTAGATCCACCCTTAGGCATTGGACCACATCAGAAATAACCTTTCCGAACCATCCTATATTTTCTGTTGAAGGGATTATCTCTAGTGTCTGGGCCTGTTGGAATGCCGCAAGCTTTCCCAGACACTCCTCTGATAAACGAGCAGTCAATCATCTGGGGTAATCCACTTCCAGAGGGATGATTGTATTACTTGAATTATATAACACCATGAACCCCATTATTTTGATCAACTGCATGGATCAGAAGTTGAGAATGTAGGTGTCTGCCTTGCAATGGATTTGTTCTTTACTTTTGGAAAAGGTCAAACAAGTTCACTTCTGAAATGTCCTTTCTTTTTCTTTCCCTGTAACAGTGAGTTGTCTTTTCTTTCTCCTTTCCTGTATGTTGCTTGTTTCCTCTGGTCCATGTGATTGATGGTTGTGTGTCTATTTCAACTTTATGCCAATGACAGCATCATCCTACCTGACCTTCACTGCAGTTCTGGGGACTCTGTGAATGTATGAGCTTGCTCAGGGAGAGTGCAACCATTGGTGCTGGACAAACAGTGTGCCTACATATTAGTAAGACCAGTGCTTAACTTGATCTGGTGGTTTCTGGTGCTCGCCACCTGCATTTTATTTTCAACACAGGCTCTTATGACAGCCTGTCACATGGTGGGACTGTTTGTCCTTTTTTGGGGGGAGTACCAGTGATGTTGCTTAATAATGACATATATATTAAAACCAAAATTTCCTTTTAATATACATTTTAAATGGTTTTAAGGTTTTTTTAAAATCTTTCCTGTCAAATTACCTGTATTTTACACGTAGTTTAACCTGGAACGAGTATGGAACTACCAACTACTTGCTAGCAGTCTGTCATTCATGTCATTTGTTTTAATATATGCCAATCAGCTTGCTTGTTGTTCATATCATATAAACCAATGAATTGTAACGTTACCGTGTCATGTGATCAAGGCCCATGCTCGGGCTGAAACGCGTCATGGCGGCAAGGTGATCTTGAATAAAACAAATTTTCTGCACGAAACTGTGGTCCGTATCCGTTGTCAGAAGCGACATTATCGGAATTCCTGGATACATTACAAGCCGGCGGTGTCTCTGTCCGGCCAACATACGGACTCCCTCTCGATTTTGGACCGAAATACTTGGAGAGACCGGATTTCCACGCTGTAGGAGATCGGTAGCAGTGACCCGGAAGGAGTCGTATTTCGGACCCCCCTGATAGCGCCAAGAAGGAACACGAGCCTGTGGTAACCTTGTGCAGGACTGTCTCGGAGGAAACGTTCATCCCAAGGATACATCCAGGTATGTATAAATGGGCGCGGTAGGGGGTGAGAGGTGTGCAGACCAAATAATTGAAACCGACACTTCAAGTTTCTTTTTGTTTCGGTCACAAAATACTTCAAACACATCACCATGTCGGCTGACACGGTAAAGGAGAGAGAAGGAGCAGCATTAGCCATATTTAATGACTGCAAGGCGGGGACAAGTAAAGAAACAAAAATTACCATCAACCCCCCGGAAAAGAACGCCACAATGAAAGAAAAATTTAAAACCCTAGAAAAAAAGAGCCGCTCCGAACAAAGTAAATGGTGGGAGTCACGCTCATTACGGATGTATTTGCACGTGGACAGAGTCCCGCGAGGGCTACGAATTCTACTGGCTCCGAGTTATGAGGCACCTAACCCGCTTATGATGAGAGAATGGGCGGAATGTAATTTAGACTCTTCTAAACGTCTTATGCAGATACTGATCAAATATGCGGATATAGATCGCGCAGTACTGCTGGAGGAAATAGCTAAATTGAATGATGAAATTGAGGCAATGGAACCAAAAGAAGAAAAAACGAAACTACGCCAAGAAATGATATCTAGGCTAAAAAAAGAAGAGGACAAAATAAAAGAACGAAAAGCCTTTAAATTCGGACGAGATAAAACAGACTATGAAGTAGGTCAAATCTTCACATTTTCAAAAAAATACGAAGCGCTAAGAGCTAATAAAGGACAGAAGTCACGACTAATTACACCTAGAGTACACGAAGCAGGTGAAATGACTTCCCGGACATCGTCGGATCTAAGCTCGATCCCAGACAGTGATTCGGATAGAGGCTCAACAACCAACCTCAACGGGCAAAGACACACACTTGACGAAGAACTCAGTTTTTTATGCGTGGACAGGCGACAAACCCTTCGCCCACGCTTAGAGAAAAACAACTCGGACCCACAAAAAACCACAAACGCAAGCAACGGCGAAAGGCAAGTAAGACAAGGAACAAATCAGAAAAGACGCGGCACATGGAGAAGAGGCAAATAGATGAAACAGGAAAGGAAGGAGACATCAACAAAACTATTGTCAACCTATCTGAAATAACATTAAGCGACAGTGAGAAGAAAATACTCAATCTTGGCCTCACATACTGTCCACCCAACAACTTTAACTACACCAAGACGAGACTAGACATACTCAAGAGTACTCGCAAACTAAAACTTAAAAAATATTTCAGACTGAATAACAACAAAAAATACGTTCCACCAAGCGGTGAAAGCCAAACAACTCCTATGCCAAGTCAATCAGAGACATCCTTCCTCAACACAATGCAAGAACTATGGGACTCTTCGGAAAACATAAACTATGCGGAAAATCAATCAGTGATTTTTACTTCCAGTCAACAGCATGGGGGCAGTGAACAAAATGTAAATACCCAAAGTCCTGGAATTAAAACAAGCTTCAAACCGAAGTCCAAATTTATCCCAGTGATGTTACGGGATTCCATAGATCTATTCCATGATCAAGTGACCAAGGAATTAAAGGCCCTCAATAGTAAAATATACAGAAGCAAAAGGAAGTACAACAAAAAAGATGAGGACTATAGAAACTTGATTGTGAAACTCAAAGAAAACAACAATGTGATTGTCCGTGCTTCAGACAAGGGTGGGAACATTGTACTTATGTCCAAAGAAAACTACTGTAAGGAAGCCTACAGTCAGCTTATCGACAGAACATGTTATGCCAAATTCAGTGGTGCGGAGTTAAAGATCATGTATGCATCATACAACAAAAGCCTTGCAATGTGGAAAACAAATGGTATTCTCACAGGAAACGAATACAAATTTTTGAAAAACAATCATCCTATTGTACCGACTATTTACTTCATTCCCAAATTACACAAGGACCCTGTAAATCCTCCTGGAAGACCTATAATATCAGCCATGAACTGTCATCTTGAACACACTTCACAATACATAGACTTTTTCTTGCAGGACCTAGTGAAAGCTTTACCGTCATATGTGAGTGACACCAGTGACTTTCTAAGAAAAATACTAAATCTTAAATGGAAAAACAGCTACCACTTCATAGCACTCGATGTCGTCTCTTTATACACGAGTATACAACACAAAGATGGACTACGAGCCATAGACTTTTTCTTAGATAAAGCTCTTGACACAAGTAAAGAACATAAGACTATGTTGATGAAGATGATCACATTCTGCTTGGAAAACAATGTATTCATGTTTAACAATATGTTATATAGACAAACAAGAGGCGTAGCGATGGGGGCCAGCTTCTCCCCCAGCTACGCGTGTCTACACATGGGATGGTGGGAGGAGTTGGTCCTCAGAACTCAGCATCATGACAAAGTTAGTTCTCATGTGAAGCTATGGCTGCGATTCATTGATGATTTTTTCGTAGTATGGGATGGTAGTAAGGAGGAAGCACAAAAATGTGTACAAGATATCAATGTCAATGATTTAAATTTAAGTTTCACAGCTGACATTAGCGATTCTTCAGTAACATTTCTAGATACCCAGGTGTACATAAAGGAGAATCAAATAGTCACAAAATTGTTCCGCAAGAAAACAGCGGGCAACTCCACATTGCACGCGAGTAGCTCACATGTAAAGCACTTGATAACCAGTATCCCCTATGGGGAAATGCGTCGCCTTAGACGAATTCACAGCCTAGAAAGTGATCTCATATTAGCCCAAAATGAGAGTAAAAGAAGATTTGACGAAAGAGGCTATTCAGAAAAGGTTATACAAAATGCGATCAACAAGTCTATGCTAAAGAACAGGGAAACACTTCTCTTGGAAAAGCAAGTGATTAGATTAAACACACAAGAAACTGCATCAGATGACAATACTAGGGGTGACTTCAGAATCATACTACAACACAGCCAACAACGTGTAAAGATTGAATCGATCATAAACCGCAATTGGTCCATGGTTCTTAGTGACCCTGTGATAGGATCTGAGCTCCCGAAAAGACCCCCAATAACTTACAGTAGAAGCCGCTCTATGAGAGATGACTTAGTTAAAACAAGCCCAGAAGTCATAGAATCCACGAGCTGGCTCCAAACACATACGGGTTTTTTTAAATGCAAAACGTGTAAAGCTTGCTCACAGGGTGAAAACAAATCATGCTACATTAACCCCTTCAGTGAGAAAAAACACAAAATATCTAAGCTCCTAACATGCAAAACAGAATTTGCTATATATGTACTCTCATGCCCATGTAACCTACAATATGTAGGAAGTACAAAACTTCAAGTACATAAACGCATACTACAGCACTTAAGGGCAATCACCAATCAAGACGAGACATATCCTGTAGCCCGACATTTTAAATCCAACCATGGCTCCCGGAGCAGTGATTTAAGATATTTTGTGATAGACTCAATCCCAGCCAGCAGAAGAGGGGGTGACAGGGAGCATAGATTACGCCAACTTGAAACTAAATATATCCTGGAACTGAATACCAAACACCCATCAGGCCTTAATGCAACGGAAGATCTTTATACATGCCTATGATAACTCTGTACAAGACAAAAACCCACAGATAACTGGGGTTACCACTCAACTATCTACGTAATATGCAAAAAGGTGATAAATATATTCTGTTAGATCCTTTTAATCAACAAACCTTTTAATAGGAAATTTTATAAGGATTTTATAAATATTTATTGGACTATTATTGTAAGTGTTTAGGGTCTTTTATATTCATTCACTACTAGATGTATTTATTTATTTATTTATTTATTTATTATAGAACATATTGTACAAACATAATAATATCTATTTTAGATTATATTAGGACATTCATACATTTGTGTATTATGAAATATAATATTTATATATTTATATATTTACTTATTTATATAGTCAACCATTGAGTGCCCTAGAAGGAAGAAGACCAGATCTAAATCCCTATAACGCTCAATAAAACCTCAAACGGTTTTCTTATTAAATTGTAGTATCACTTTCTATAGTTACGAATAAGTCCACAATACTTATGGTTACCCACATATATTAACATTAATATTTGACTAACTGGGATATTCACTTTTCTACATACATTATCACAACTTTTATCTTACAGAGAGTCCAACCATACTCATATCATATGGTGCGTGTCCGAGATCTTTCAACTCAAACAGCATGACTAATATGTATCACTAGGCCGTCTGTACATTTATTATCTTTGACTTGCGTATTTGCACATTTGTGACTTATAGAGTCCATAGTCCCTTCTGTAAGCTTGTACTGCCACTTAACATTCCAACATGAGCTGACCACATCATTTTTAATATGAATTACAACACGTATGCAATGAAGCTTTGTTTATATCAGACATGTTAGAATGTCATGTATAAACGGTATCACTGGGGCTCCAGTGATGATTATCTTTCACACATAACTATGTCTATTCATTCACCTATCTATGTTCTTTTCATGGTGTCATTTCGCAATGTATTTTACTGAGATGCATTTATGCAGTTTAATGTGGATATACATTTTGCACTAAAAAATTATGCACCAATTAGGGGAAATGGGGTATGACAAAAAATACTCGCAATTACACAGAACACATGTCCATTTGACATTAATACTATCCATATTGTCAATGGGTGTTTATATACTACCATACTGTGTATCCCCCCAGGCACTATGCACTTTAATACATTCTTTTCTGAGGTTTACAGATATAGTCAAGCATAAGGCAACAAACTAACATGCATTAGTTCCATTCAGATTAGCAACTTGTTCCTAAAAACCCAAATCATGGTATTTAAACCAAAATTTCCTTTTAATATACATTTTAAATGGTTTTAAGGTTTTTTAAAAATCTTTCCTGTCAAATTACCTGTATTTTACTCGTTGTATTTTACACATAGTTTTAACCTGGAACGAGTACGGAACTACCAACTACTTGCTAGCAGTCTGTCATTCATGTCATTTGTTTTAATATATGCCAATCAGCTTGCTTGTTGTTCATATCATATAAACCAATGAATTGTAACGTTACCGTGTCATGTGATCAAGGCCCATGCTCGGGCTGAAACGCGTCATGGCGGCAAGGTGATCTTGAATAAAACAAATTTTCTGCACGAAACTGTGGTCCGTATCCGTTGTCAGAAGCGACATTAGCGGAATTCCTGGATATATTAAAATCACTAATGTCTGCCACCCAAAGCAGTAAGATTAGTGAGCAGCATGTATTAGGCATTTGAATGTATATTTCAAGTCGGAATTGTCACACTTGTTTGAGTGTGATGGCTAGTAGTGATAGTAATGTCATTGGCAGTGCTACTGGGAGCAATGGGGGTACAAGCTGCTGTGGCCTCCTGACAAAGGCCCTGGCACTTCTTTTTTTCCAAACTGAACACTAAGACTGAGATCCTGCTCCTCTGTGGTGCTGGCTATGAATAGGGCGTTTTGCCTAGCCTCATTGCATATGTCTACCATCATCCTATTTGAATGCAGTTACAATTATATGGTCATATTCAATGGTGGCCTCACTTTTTCTAAACTAATAACTATTGGATTTTGTCAAGAGAAAAACATGTGACACAAAATGCAGAGATCAACGTGAAACCACTATATACAAAGCCCATTTCACGAGAGATGGCACAGCAGCTCCTAGTTCTGGACAACAAATACAAGCAACATAAATCCAAAGTGGAGTTCAACAGCAGAGAAAGTTACAATGAGGCAGTGTGTTTTAATAAAAAGATAAAAAATAAAAAAAACGTTGTCTATCTCTTTTCTAAGACATAGTCCTCGACATCAAAGAGCGCTAATTTAGGCATTGTCAGATTGAGGGACACAGAATTGCATCAATAACGTCTGCTACATTGTATATCCCAGTAATTACAAAAGGAGACAGCAGAGGGAGACACAAATCAGTAAAGACCTCTTAATTAACATTCAACCACATCCATTGTGTGGCACCTAATGTGAAGAGGCTGCATCTCCCTGTCTAGAATATGATAATTTTATTTTCCACACCAATTCATAGATGAGCGGGGTACATAAGCTATCATAAGCCCCCTGGTTGATTCAATCATTTCTGAGTCTTTGCAACTCTTGGATTGTGATAACTGCAAAACTGACTTTAGGGAAAAAAAGCAGACCATGGCTAAAATGTAGCACCATCATTGTTTCTTTCTTCCCACCTCAAATTTAGATCTTGGGTGTATCTCACATTTAATCCCCTGAAGTGCAGCCACTGAATTCCACCCCTCCATGAATGCACTGCGTAACCTCTCACCTCCATGGGGACTCCACTTGATGTGGGAAATGGCATGTGTTGCCATCGTGACCTTCCCAGTTCTATTTAGGAAAGTCCTCTGCCATTGGTATTACATGGTCGGAATTCCCTATCAAGACTTCTGCAATGCTCATGAAGCCACCATCCGCTCCTGGTGTGTGAAGTCACCATCCACACCATTGAAAATCAACTCAAAAACTCCCCCACAGCACGAGTTTGCCAAGATGCATATTTGTATCAATTCACAATCCCGTTTGAGGAGGTGGTAAAAGTTTAAAGACTCCTAAAATTCGATTAGTACATAGTAAAAAATAAAATTGTGAATCAGAGTTTGAAACCGCAAAATAGGTTTTCTATTTAAGGCCCTGAATCTCTACAACAAAAAATGCTGCCTAGAGGTGATTCATGCTTGATCACCTTTGCTTTGGGCAAATACAGTTGGGAAAGTTACCTGTTTGTGTTACACCTGCTGTTCAATTCGAATGTGTACTTTTAAAAACTTGGTTCTGTCACTCACCTTGGGAGGTAGGGGAGCAGTACACTAAACTAGAGTGGACAGACTAGCAGGGGCATAGGTTCAGGAGGGGTGTTTGCGGTGTTACACCCCCTAATAAATATATTATTCAATAAACAGTTGGGGACAGGAGCTTTCAGTAGGGTATGGTAAAGTGTCTTTCGGATTTCACCTGGGATTCTTAAACTCTCTTTCTCTCTCTCTCTCATCTTAAAACTTGATTATCTTACAAAAGACTGTACCATGGCACAACCTGCACCCTTTTACCTTTCTGCTGGCCCTTAAGCCCCCCTCATGTGCTGCTTCTCTTATAATGATTAAGATGATTTGCCAACTTGATTGTCAGAGAATCTGAAATTCACACCACCCTTGTCTTACTGACTAAGCCACAGCTCTGCAGTCTAGTGAATGCACTGCAAAAGACTCTTTTGCACAACTGCTGTTTATAGTCACAGCAGGTTAAGGGGGAAGCTGCATGGGTTAGTCCTGCAAGATTAATCACATTAGACCAATACAATTTATGGGTCTAATGTGATTAGACCCACAACTGCTGTTTATAGTCACCAGCAGGCTAAAGGGGAAGCCACGTGGGTTAGTACTGCAAGATTAATCACATTAGACCCATACAATTTATTAAACCTTTTGCGGCATGGTGTGTGCATCGTGTTTTCACTTTATTAAAACTGAGTAAATGGAGCAGACATATACTTAGCGTAAAAGGGGTGGGCAATGGGTGTTGCGGTGGGCTATCTGCTGCAACACCCATTGATTTTGCACTGCCCCATATTTACAACGGTGGGGTATATATGGGGCAGCGCTAAAATTAAGCCTAAAAAAACCTGGTCTTAACATGGCGCAACAAGGAGAAATGCTTTATTTCTCCTCGTTTTTGCAGCACACATAGAAACAGCAAAATGTCATGCATGATTGTTTCTGTGCAGAAAGGTGTCCCTTTCTGCGAATAAACAATAATTTTTAGGTCCCGCCTACTAGCGTTGCAGCTCGCATGCGCTGCCGCGTAGCGAGATTTATTGGGGTAAATTATTTTGTGTAGAGGGACTTCTGTTACCCCCATGCTTTCAATTGGGCAATGTTGATATTTATGTGAAACTTTCTGTTTTGATTGGTGTTCAGCTGGTTTTTGTTACCGCCCTATATTTTTTTGGACATGCCCATGGGACAGCGAGTCTATGGCCTGTCTTGCTCACGCTGCCTGCACGTGCCAGTTGGCTCTCTGATTGGTCGGCAACTTGCAAATAAGCAGTGTAATTGGTGGACCTTGTCAACCAATCAGAGAGCGTAGTGGTGCGTGCAAGCAGCGTGAGCAAGACACGCTGTAGACTCGCTGTCCCAAGGGCGTGTCGATGTTCAGCCTACACATAACATTGCAGATTTCTACACCCGAGATTACAACTGTTACTGGTGTTGAGAGCCCAGGCTGTGCCACTCCCAGCTCCTGCCTACTGAACTAGTGGACTTTGCCCTACATGGCGGGTTTGTTGCCACTCGCGGGGATGCCATAAAATGATGCAGCGAGCTCACGCTGCCTGCACGCGCCAGTTGGCTCTATGATTGGTTTGCAACTTGCAAATAAGCAGTGTAATTGGTGGACCTTGTCAACCAATCAGAGAGCATAGTGGTGCGTGCAAGCAGCGTGGGCAAGACACGCTGTAGACTTGCTGTCCCAAGGGCGTGTCGATGTTCAGCCTACACATAACATTGCAGATCTCCACACCCGAGATTACAACTGTTACTTGTGTTGAGAGCCCAGGCTGTGCCACTCCCAGCTCCTGCCTACTGAAATAGTGGACTTTGCCGTACACGTCGGGTTTGTTGCCACTCGCAGGGATGCCATAAACAGATGCAGCGAGCCCACATTGTTAAGGACCAGGTTATTTGGACATAATGACTCGAGGCCACGACATAGAAGCTGGAAGGAGGTTCAGTGGAGTAGCGAAACATGAGCACCTTGCCTGCAAAGTACATGGAGGGTGCTTTCCCCCCGACTCACTCACATTCACTCAGGCGCTTGTAGACGTATCGATAAAGCGGCTGCACTAACTTTTCGCTAGTGGCCCGCCCGGCGGCCTGCGTGTGTCTGCCGGCGCTAATCCGCTGTCGTGTCTGCAGAAGAGTGGAATCCATCAACCGCAGAGAACGGAGTCAATATTGATTAGGGCTTACATGCACTGAGTGCTGCTGGAACAGCTCATCATCACAACCATTCGACCATCCACAACTGCGAAACATTAAGCCTGCTCTTCCCCTCCGGCAGTGTGTAACGTGATCCCCGCCTCCCACAACAGGTTTTTTCCGTTTTCCTAGTCTGCTGTGCACACAATACATCTTTGCAGATGCCTCGCCCTCACTCCGCACACTTGGGGATGTGCAGTTCATGGCCCCGGCTGCTCTCGGACGGTGCCGGATGGCTCTCCTGTACAGGTCAGAGTAAAGCATTTCTGTCAATGTTTCCTTCAGCTTTGCTTTCACCTTGCCCCCCTCTGCTTCCTAGGTGAATGAGATCGATCTGATTTCAATGAACACCTCCCTTTTTCACTTGGTACTGAAATAAGTCCCGCAATGGAGTTCAGCAACACCTGGACGGCACACGGATTTGTGTTTTAGAAATTATTTTAATGCCCAATTAAATTTTTGATTGCGTTGAAAAAGTTCCTTTCTAAGACGTCTTATTTTTGGATCGAAATTGTCAGGGATTGAGCTGGGGTACGGCAATAAACATAACAGTATCTAACAACTCCCAGGGAGACGGAACGGCGACCTTGTTGTCACATGTTCAACATACGATGTTTTGTTGTAGAGGGGGGAGGGAAGGGAGGAGGGAGAGGGGGGCCACCTCTATCATCTTATTTTCTTTTCATTTTCACTACTATCTACTATTCCTTCACTTTTCTATCTACACATTCACTTACAAGAAGCCACACTCTGATCCCTATAGAACCTGGTAGAGACGTACCTAACTCCGAGGTAGACACGGGACAGACACCTGACCAATTACAGACAACTGAGCCTAGCTGGCGGGTAGGATTCGCAACAAAGGAGAGCTGGGACCGCAGATTGGAACCACCAGACGTCACCCAATATAGATAATGGCCCCCACCAATAAGCTTATCCTGGCGTCTGACCTAAAAATAGTATCCCTCAATGTTAAGGGGCTAAACCACCCCGTCAAGCGCAATAAAATACTCGACTATCTTGCTAAGAGTTAATGGGATGTGGTACTGTTACAAGAAACCAAAATGTCCCTCGAAGATCTCAAACTAGTAAAAGCCAACTGGAGTTCACAGGTGGCATGCTCCCCTGCAGAAGGGAAGAAACGGGGAGTAATTACGCTGATATCTAGAAACTCCAACCTGACAAAGAATCACAATACCACAACGAGGTAGGAAGACTCTTATTAACACACTTGAGAAGAGGGGAGGGACACATCCATGTCGCCAACATTTACGGCCCTAACATTGACGACCCCGCATTCTGGGAGGGCGTAGTACATAAACTGGACAGTTTACCACAGGATGACCTCACGGTGGTGGCAGGGGACTTTAACATGCCTCTAGACCATATACTGGACAGACAATCAAACTGCCACTCCCAGCCCACAAAGCACACTCCACACTAAAAAGCATCTGCCCCAAACTCAACCTCAAGGACCCATGGCGGCTCCAGCACCCTGACAATAGGGATTACACCTGCTACTCCACCCCACACAACTCATACAGCAGGATAGATTACATTCTCATCACACACACATCTGATAGAACACACGAACATAGCCCTGAGACTAGTGTCAGACCACTCATGCATCAGCCTAAAGCTGAGCGGGTGCCACAACGAAGAAATCCCCCGAAGGTGGCGCTTTAATGGTGACGTCTTGTCAGACCCATTAAACAAAAAAAAGATAGAGGAGGCCATAAATGAATACCTTAGACACAACGACACACCGGACACTAGAACAACTACCCTTTGGGATGCACTGAAGGCGACAGTCAGAGGCACAGTAATCGAAATTAAATCCAAAATCAACAAAACCACTAACCTGCACCTGGCCCAGCTTGAGCGAGACATTAAGAAACTAGAAGCAGCCCACATCAGCGCCACGCACGACACTACTATCCTACGTGTACTAACCGGCAAGAAATATGAATTTAACAAAATCCTGAGTGAAAGGGCGGGTCTATGGATGAACAAATACAAGGCCATAAACCTCTGCGAGGCTAACAGGGCGGGGAAACACCTAGCCTCTTACCTAAAACATAAACGTAATCAATTTACCATCTCATCCATCACAGACTCACACAACAACACCCATACAAGGCACCAGGACATTTTAAAGACCTTCCAAGAGTACCAGAGCTTTGACCTGGAGGCGTGCACAAAAAATCTCAGCAGATTCGACCTCCCCAAACTATCCAAAGTAGAAACACAGAGGCTAGGGCAAGAAATTAGCACAGCAGAGATCGTAATGGCAGTCAAGTCGATGAAGGACAACAAAGCCCCAGGCCTGACGGTTACACAATGGCTTTTTACAAAGCCTTTCTAGATCAATTGAAACCCATCATAAAAAGAGAGTTCAACCACTGTGCGGAGGATGGGCTGGTTTCACAATCCATGTCAGAGGCCAATATAGTTGTCATACCAAAAGAAAGCAAGGATGAACTACTGCCCAAGAACTATAGGCCCATTTCATTAATCAACGTAGACTGCAAAATGTATGCAAAAATCCTGGCATCAAGATTAAATCCTGTCCTACCCAGCTTAATAAGCAGCTCACAAGTAGGCTTCCTAAAGACCCGTATGTCTAGCGACAACACCAGACTCCTCTGCCACATTCTAGAACATACCACTAAAATGACAGAGCCAGTGGTGGCTATCGCCTTTGATGCCGAGAAGGCCTTCGACAGAGTCTCTTGGGCTTTCCCCGAGCAATGCATGCAGCCATTCAATCTAGGGGAAGGGTACATTAGGAAGGTGATGGCATTGTATGGGGACCCAAAAGCATGCATAGTTATTCATGGCTCTCTCTCTGAACCCCTCACGCAGCAACGCGGCACCAGACAAGGTTGCCCGCTGTCTCCCTCACTCTTTCTGTTGGCCCTAGAAGCACTGATTAGCGATATCAAGACTAATACAGAAATAAAAGGGATCAACATAAAGGACATGGAAATTAAATTAGCCGCCTATGCGGATGACATTCTTATCGTGACAGAGCAACCTAAGACCTCTATTGCGTCCCTGATTGAATCCATAGAATTATATTCGGTACACACAGGATATAAGCTCAACAGGGGGCAAATCAGAGTATAAACCCCTCAACATCCACACCTCTAGGGACTCCCTGGGAGGGTCGGGCCTGACTTGGCAAACAGGGTTCATCGAATACCTGGGGATCCACTTCGGTAATGACCTCATGACCACATTAAACAAAAATGAGAAGCTACCATTAGAAAAAATAGAGAAACTCCTAGAGTCCTGGTCCCCCAAATGTATAACATGGTGGGGCAGAATAGCGACAATCAGGATGATGATCACGCCAATGATCTACTACCTGGTGAGCATGCTACCCCTACTACTCACCGATGACTTCCTCAGCAAAGTGGATAAACTAATAAGTAACTTCCTATGGCGGGGTAAAAAAGCACGCATTAGTATTATAAAACTAAGACTATAGAAAAAATTAGGGGGGTTAACCCTAGCAGACTTTAGAACCTACCAAATGGCATTCTTGGCAAAGCAAGGAGCCTGCTGGCTGTCACCCCACACAAGACTACACGCCAGCATGGCTACTAGTGGAGCGAGCCATACTAAACAGCCTAAACCTGCTGGTGCTGCTGACAGCGAACAGACTCGCACATGCCTCTAGACCAATCTTCAAAAACACAAAAATAGCCCTACCAAAAATAGACAACAAAATGGAGAACAGTATAAGGAACTCGAAATGGGAATCTCTCTGCACCAACAGCAAGGTCAAATACAATGGTCAATGCCTAGTCTTTGACGCATGGATAGAGAAAGGCATCTCACACCCAGCTCAGCTAGAGGAAGAAGGCCAACCCAGCACATTCGATACATTGAAAGATACACACAAACTCCCAGCAATGGAGTTCTACAATTTCCTAAAAATCAAAACAGCCCTAACAAAAGCCAAACTCTCGCCAGCCATCCCGTCAATCATGCAGTATATGACAAAAATCAATAGAATAGGTCATCAAGTATCACACCTCTATAAACTACTCTGCCCAAACTCCACCAAACTTAATGACAAAACATCTAACTACTGGGTAAAACAACCAATACCCCACTCAATGAGCAGGAGCTAGCTCTCCTCTGGGCCTCCCCTTCACGTAATAACATTACACCAACACTATCACAAACAAAATTCTGGCTACTCCACAAGACCTTCTGGACCCCCGCTCGGTTGGCCTCGTTAGGCCTCAGAGAGAACGACCTGTGCTGGAACTGCGGCAGTGAAAAAGAGGATCTAGCACACCTCATCTTCTACTGCCCAAAACTCAAAAAGTTCTGGGAGGAAATATTTGACTTCATAAAAAGGGTGCTGGGGTGTACATTAAGTCCAGATTTCTCCTCCCTCACCACCAGATTCATAACTGCACGACTCCCTGCACAGCAGGACAGGGACCTTCTAGACCTAATATTGACCGCAGCAGTTAAATTGGTCCTGTCCAACTGGAAGGATACTGCTAGGACATGATACAAATGCTGGTTTAACTGAGTGACATACCTCAGAGGGGCAGATAGCACTGCCCTGCAAAACTCACCCTGGAGACCAGCTACTAGGGGGATGTGGAAGTCGCTAGACAGGCTCCTGGACTCCTACGAACCCCCGTGAGTCCACTTGGGACCCCCCGGGGGGAGATCGGCCCCCACACAGTGATACAACCCCAGACTAGGCTCAAAGCGAGTGAACATTTCTTGTACGCTACCTCTACTCTTTCTCTCCTTTCTTCTCTCTTCTTGCTATTCTGTCACAAATTTTTCCAGCTAGTCAACGCAGGTGGGACCAGATGGACGTGTAAAAAACAGTATCATGTAATTTCTGTAATACCAGCTACGTTTATCTGGAAACCTTTAACGAAAATGTGAATCTACTTGTTTTGTAAAAAATAATAAAAATACTTTGAAATATAAAAAAAAAGAAATTGAAAGGGATTTATTGGGTGTTTGCTAAATTGTCAACTAAAAGCAATGGGTCAACCTTGTCGGAATGAAAAGCCTCCGCTATCAAAGAGCTTGCATTTTTCATGTTTTAGTGTTTTTCCCCTAAGAAACTGTCATGAATTTTCCCATTTACGGATATTCACTAGAATGATCGTAGAACGGCGGCATAGTGTTACTTTTGTTGGTATCTTTAAATGAAAAGTTAAGTTTAATGGGTGCGAAAAAGCAGTCGTTTTAATATGACCCACAAGTGAAGTGGCCATTCCAAACTAACAGTTGTATTCCCAGCCCAAATAATAATGCTAATAACTCGAGTTTCATGCAGGGCTTCATACAATCCTTCTGTCGTCTTCAAGAGCTGTGCGCAGCAGGTGCAGTTTTATGGCTGGTTTGTCTGGATGCTCGCCTGTCCTTGTTCGCTCATTACATGATAGTATCAGTTTCCATACATTTTTGTATATGGCTGGGTCACTTGCGGCCTGCAGGGTGTGATCATCTTTGCTCTGTTTACATTTGAGCAGCTGGGACAGTGGCTGCATGGTGGCTTGTGGCCGGTTTGCTCATTATCCTCCTAGTGGTGGAAAAAAGTGGGAGGGGCACGGAAGGGTTACCTTCATATGTAATATAGCTTTTGACAGAGACTGAACGCAATCCAAGCCCTTTGGACCTCTTTCAGGACGCGGCAGAAGTTGTGCGCAAATCTGAAACTATGCTCCTGCACACTTTGATGTGAGCATTTATCTGTGCCCTGCTGTCGGCTAGCACACAGTGGGCCCAATTCACAGAACTAACTTAAGACAAAATCCTAACTTACTACCATTTTCGTATTCACAGAAGGCACTTACTCATTTTGGTATTCACAGAAGACACTTACTCCCTTCGGTATTCACAGAAGTTAGGAGTCCTAACTTTAGGACTCCTAAATGCCTTCTGTGAATACCGAAAGTCTTAAAATTAGGATTTTTCTCAGTTTAGGAGTCCTAAAGTTAGGACTCCTAACTTTACTACTACTAAACTGAGAAAAATCCTAAATTTAAAGCTTTCGGTATTCACAGAAGGCATTTAGGAGTCCTAAAGTTAGGACTCCTAACTTTACTACTACTAAACTGAGAAAAATCCTAATTTTAAGACTTTTGGTATTCACAGAATGCATTTAGGAGTCCTAAAGTTAGGACTCCTAACTTCTGTGAATACCGAAATGAGTAAGTGCCTTCTGTGAATACCAAAATGAGTAAGTGCCTTCTGTGAATACCAATATGGTAGTAAGTTTAGGATTTTGTCTTAAGTCAGTTCTGTGAATCGGGCCCCCTGATCTTGGGCACTTCTAGTCCGAGTTCTAAGAGCTGTACATGAGCATCAGTTACATTTTCATTTTTGGTAGGCGCGGGGAGATTAAGAGATTTGCCCAGAATCACAGGATGTTGGGCTGACGCCGCAACTCTGTAGCAGCTGTGGTCCTTATGCCACATCCTGTATAAGTGTTTTGGCAGTTAAGGGAGGATGCATTTGTGCTTACTACTGTTTTTTTTTAAAGAGTTTTATAGAGCGCGTGACTTCACACAAGGATTGCTGCTCAGCCTAGAAGTGTGTGACTGTTAACGAGGCCACAGGTCACAAGGATGAAATATAGACAGTCTGGGTTCATCGGGACCTGTGAACTCTACCAATAGGAATGATTACACTACAGTTCCCAGGATGCTTTGTGTTTTTTCTCTAAAACCAGCACTGTCCGAAAGCCCCTATTTTGACAAGAGGCGAGTCGACAATGCCTGCTGTGCAAGAAAGTCTATGTCTCAGCTTAAGCTAAGCCCTACCATTCTCCTCTTACTTTTGTGGAGTAACACTTCTCACATGGTTCGCTCTATGAACCCCACACACTTCCAAACAAGCACAGCCTATGTACTAGAAAGCTATACAGTGCTTAATTTGTGCCGGTGGTTGCAGGTACTTGGCAGCACATTTACAATGCAATAGGTCTCGCCCTGACATTATTTTGAGCTATTGACATTGTAAATGACATTGGTTTTTTTAGTTTTTCTTTTGTAAAACATTAATTAAAGGCGTTGTAATTTAAAATGCCAATTGCTAAATGTTTATTTTAAGCTATTGGCATTGTTAATACCAATGCCTTTTATTTATGTTTTAAAAAAGAAAACACAAATAAAAGGCATTGTCATTTGCAATGTCAATAGCAAATGCCTTTTATTTATGTTTTACAAAAGAAAAACACATAAAAAATAATGTCATTTACAATATCAATAGCTCAAAATAATGTCACTGCGAGACCTACTGCATTGTAAATGTTTGTTAAATGATGAGTTGCAGCTTCTATGTGTCCTGCACAAAGCAGCACACATAGAAGTTACAAATCGCCATTTAAGATTGTTTATGTGTAGGAAGGGACACCTTCCTCCACATTAAAAATCATTCCCCCCAACGAAGGCACCCATGCACTATGTTGGAGCTAGGCAGCTGTAATTAGGGCCAGACCAAGGGGAAATGCAGGGCTGCACCGTATTGTGCTAAATGCAGTGCAGCCCGGCGTTTCAGAAGTGGCTGAGCACAGTGTTAAGCCAAGAAGGCTAATGCCTCACTCCATCATTTCTTTGTTAATATGCCCCAATGTTTGGCTACTCTGCTGGCCATAGTTTTCATTTTTTTTATGCCAGTTCCAATGTTTCGTTTACAAAAACTTTGCAGAAAGATATGCAGATTCACAAAGACTGATGGAATATGCGAGTCACAGATAGTGCAAGGTGCATTTGAAAAATGAAGTGCGCAGATGAAGTTTCTGCTACAATGTTTTATATCCTCTGCCTACCAACCTCTGTTGTGGACATCTTAAAAAAGAGAAATGATTGGGGAGTTGTTAGGAAAGGTCAGCAAAACCTTAAACATGGAATTCCTTTCATGTGGGTAATGGGATACAAGACACTGAGCAGAAGGGAATGGAGACAGGGCACCTGGAGGATGCCTTGTGGTATGTGCAGAAAACAGAGGGAATTGAGTGGGTGCCAAGAGACACTTGTCTGAAGACTTTAAATATTTAAAAAAAATAAAAAAATGAAAGGTGCATTCGTCAAGCTGGCATTACCCTGAAATTTGCTTATCATAAGAAATGCACATGTTGTTTCCAATCTATGAGTAACATATATTCAAATGATTGGCATGCCCACCTAATATAAAATTCTGTTGCTATATTAGAAACAGCAAAGGTTATACTGGAGCAAAAAAATATTTTTAATAAATAATTATGCGCTTCTAAATAATTAAAATGACCCCTGGTTCATTTGCTCTCATTAAAAAGGCAGCCAATAATGCACTTGAGCACCTCAGAATAGTAGTATTCTCAACTCTAATATTAATATATTTCTCTTCACACCACACATCTATGGTTGTTTTTAAGTGTTGTGAATAATTTATAGTGCTCAATTTACCCTGCTCCAAAGGATGACAGACCGCTGCAGTTCACACTGAGGATTTCCAGAACACAGCAGGGATTATTTACAAGGAATTGACGTAGGGCAGCACCGCAAGTCATTTTCAAAATATAATATGTATTTCTGTCCTTTCAGACGGTGCACAATTAGCATCTGTGCACCAACACAGACACCTTTGCACGATCGTGCAAGGGTGTCTGTGTTGTTGGCATAGTTGTTTTTGTGCAGGAAGGGACACGTTCTTGTACAAAAACAATAATTAGAGGTGTTTTCCCCTTTCTATGTGTGTTTCACTATACAGCACACATGGAAAGGGAAACAAATGAGGAGAAATAAAGTTATTTCTCCTCGTTATCCCACCCCTGGGGAGGCACACGGTTTTAACGCATTCCCAGATTTACGCCATGTAGTAAATCTGGGAATGTGTCAAAACCTATGGGTGGTTCAGGTGGAACACCCACTGCAATGCCCATGGCAAGCCTCACCGACTTTCTGTGAGTCAACGCAGAGTCTTGTGCTGCGTTGCCTCACTCCATATCTACAAGGCCATGAAAGGTAATGCAGGGTGTCTTTAAGTGGCCTTGCCGATATGGCTAAGCCCTGTGTGCCACCAGAACGCCACAAAAAGTGACGTTCTGGAGGTGCACAGGGCTTGTAAATAAGCCCCTGCATTTGGAAGCAGCGAGTATTCAGCTCACTGAGCCATCCTAAAGTATATCAAAAGGGATAGCAAAGTGGACACAAGACTAGTTATGAAAACACATATATAGCATGGCCTCCTGGTGAGCTGGTTGCCATGTTTTATACTTTTATTCAATTTTTAATAGTAACATGTATATTTTGTTTTCGGCATGCAGTGCAGCCATTTTGCCAGCGTGGTAAGCGTTCTACTTCATACCTATGTGTTTGCCCGATGGTTAGTTAGACATTCATTAATGATCAGTGATACATGCATTGGCAGGGCGCATGGATTCATGGGTTTACATAGCTCTGTGGTTATATCCTGGCTGTGGTACATAGAAATGTTTGAGTCGCAAATGAGAGTGTGACGGAACGGTTAAAGAGGTCCTTAAAATCAATGGAAATAAACATTTGTTGGAGGATGAGGAAGGTTTTGAGGGTGGGTGATCACTTAGAAGCCGCTGGGAGGCATTAAACTTGTGCATAGGGTGAAGATGAGTCTAAGGAGGGTGATGGTGAGTTGAGAGGTATGTTATGTATATAGATGGGGTTACATGGTTGGTTCCCTGCATTTATCCGTACCGTGTGTTGTACTGGACAAAAACATATAGCACTGTAAATGCAGTTGCTCCATTGGCAAAATGTTAAGTTTAAAATACTGCCTATCCCAATCAAAGGCTTGCATTCATTTTCAGCTCTTTTTACAATAAAGAACCCTCTATTGCATATCTCTAAACTCACCAAGCCGCACCCCTCACCCACAAATCTTTTAATTTCATCCCTCGCAAAGGTGGTCACCTTAATGGCGTCTTCATCCCCAGGTCAGCCGTCCCTCTGGCTAGTTTAGTGGCAGCTCGACCTCCCTACCCCTCAGCGTTTGCAGCAGCATGGCAGGTGAAATTTCAGGAACGGACACTCACTTAAGCAGCAGATTCCCGTTGTTCCCCCTAAACTAAGATCTGCAGTCGAGAGGATGGAGAATGTCATTAAAACAGCTCTTGATGAACTGGCACCGGCCACCTCGCGCTATTCTGCCAGAAAATGTCCCTCGGCCCCGTGGTTCTCTGAATCACTCAGACTTCTCAGGCAGGGACTACGGAGACAGGAACGTCTCTGGAGGACCAGTTGGGACTTGCGTGAGAGGGATGAGCATAAAATCCTCCTAAAGAAATATAAGAAGGAGATAATAAAAACTAAACAAGAGTATTTCACCTCTCTTACCACCTCTCTCTCCTCTCCGAAACATCTCTTCAAGATTGTTGACACGCTCATTTCATTGAAGACGCCTGATCCTGTGGTTAGTTCACAGCAGCTCTGCAATGATGTTGCACAATTCTTTAATTCTAAGATTGTGGACATACATTCTGCATTAGAGCATCAAAAGTTAACCCTATCTACCTTCCTGTGTACTTCTGTTACTTTGTTAACATTACCTGAGGAGGGGTTTTTAGGGGGACTGTCTAGTTTTCCACCCCTCTCCTTACTGGAACTTGAAGTTCTTTTGACTAAGATTAGGTCGGGGTCCCCATTAGACCCATGCCCTCTGAAACTTCTCAAACAATGTAAGGAGTGTTTCCTCCCCCCCTTACTTGATATTATGGATGTATGACGTTGCAACGCACACTATTACAACGCATGCACTTACAACGCATTTTTTACAACGCATAATACATTACAACGCATGACATTACAACGCATGACACTACAACGCATTTTAAAAAAATACCTTTACAACGCACTACCATTACAACGCATACTACCTTTGCAACGCATACCATTACAACGCATAATATTAAATTACATTTAAGGTAAGTATTAGATAGTATAAGGGTAAATATTACTATTCTAACTCCAGGGGGTGCAACAGTAGGGTAAGTGTTGGATAGTGTAGGGGTAAAAATTACTATTCTAACTCCAGGGGGTGCATCAGTAGGGTAAGTGTTGGATAGTATAGGGGTAAAAATTACTATTCTAACTCCAGGGGGTGCATCAGTAGGGTAAGTGTTGGATAGTATAGGGGTAAAAATTACTATTCTAACTCCAGGGGGTGCATCAGTAGGGTAAGTGTTGGATAGTATAGGGGTAAAAATTACTATTCTAACTCCAGGGGGTGCATCAGTAGGGTAAGTGTTGGATAGTATAGTGTAATATTATGCGTTGTAATGGTATGCGTTGTAATGGTAGTATGCGTTGTAATGGAATGCGTTGTAAAGGTAGTTTTTAAAAATGCGTTGTAGTGTCATGCGTTGTAATATCATGCGTTGTAATGGATTATGCGTTGTAAAAAATGCGTTGTAATGGTAGTGCGTTGTAAAAGTTGCGTTGTAAAGGTTGTTCCCCGGATATTATGAATAGGGCAATGAGGGATGGGATTTTCCCCCCTCAATGGAAGAAAGCGGTGGTAAAACCTCTGTTAAAGAAAGCTACGTTAGACCCGGGGGTTCTTAAAAACTTCCGCCCTATTTCGCTGCTTCCAGCCCCTGCAAAGATGTTGGAAATTCATCTTAACCATCATCTTGCAGCCTTTCTGGAAACCTCTGGCCGGCTAGATCATTCGCAGCATGGATTTAGGAGAGAACATAGTACGGAGTCCGCCCTCACTATTGTGCTTGATAACATCCGCACCAGAGTAGATAAGGGTCAGACTACTCTCCTTATCCTGTTGGATCTTTCGGCTGCGTTTGACACCCTGTCTCCCTCAGTCTTAACATCTAGGCTGAGAGAGATAGGGGTGGAGGGGCCGGCACTTAGTTTGCTGGCCTCTTTCCTCAACCAGAGGGAGCAGAGAGTAAAGCTGGGGGAGTTTTTGTCTCCATCCCTTCCTGTGCTTTGTGGGGTTCCTCAGGGGTCGGCATTAAGTCCGACCCTTTTTAACATCTATATGACTCCACTTGGCAGGCTTATTAGATCGTATGGGATGGTGTAATCTCCTATGCCAACGATACACAGATTCTTCTGTCTTTCGCCCAACCTGACATTCTTGCTGCTTCCAACTTTAGAAATTGTATGGAAGCCGTTGCTCAATGGATGATCTGTAATTCCTTGAAGCTCAATGGCGAAAAGACAGAGATTCTTGTGTTTGGAGGAAAGGAGGATTTCTGGTCAGCGGATTGGTGGCCTATCTCGTTGGGGGTGTGCCCGACTCCTACGACCCTGGCAAGAAATTTAGGAGTCATGATTGACCCTACTTTGGGGATGGACCAACAAGTAACGAGAACTATTTCCACTTGCTGGGGCCTAATAAACATCTTCCGGAGGATTAGACACTATCTGTCTCCTCAAGCCAGAAAACAGATCGTCTTGGCACTGATAGGCTCCAGACTGGACTATTGTAATGCCCTCTATTTAGGCATTAACAAGGGCCTGCTAACAAGATTACAAATGGTGCAGAATGCTGCGGCCAAGTTTGTATTGGACTTGCCCAAACGGGCCTCTGCTCAGGCTGCCAGAAGGTCCTTGCATTGGCTCCCAATTGAGGCCAGGATTTCTTTTAAGTCCTTGAGTCTGATCTATGGGGCTCTGGCCACAAACAGGTCTGGAGGCTTTAGGGACTTGTTGGCCCCCTATACACCTTCTAGAAATCTTCGTTCGGCCAACAAATCTTTGCTATCAGTCCCCCGAGTTCGTAAAGCTAAGTGGGGCGGCAGAGCTTTTTCATCTTTAGCCCCTAAGCTGTGGAACACTCTGCCAGCGGAAATTAAATCTCTTCCCTCCATGCAAGCCTTCAGGAAGGCCCTTAAGACGTGGCTATTTGCTAGGGCCTACCCTTAGTTTTGATCAGTCTTCTTATGAACTTTCTTTGGTTAGGCGCCTTGATGCCTTCGGGCTTAGTTGCGCGATTACAAATTTTCATTCATTCATTCATTCTTAATGGGCATGTTTTGTTTTATATTTAAAATCAAGCACTTAGAGCTCCCCGCATAGGCAGAATACTTGTCAAGTTTTTAACTAGCCTTACAGGCTTGACTTAGTGGACGGTGACTTCTCTGTGGTTTCTAAGAGGTGGGACTGCTCTTGAACCACTGCATTACAGTTTAACATTGCATTGTTTCTAAATTAGAGAACCTTGTCTCAAACTCATAGACTCAATGTAGCATTATTAACAACAAACCTTTTTTAGCAACTTTAATAGTAGTATAAATCATCAGAACATTGACAGCAGCTGCAAATACTGATTAACCTACTGCAACACATCATGATGATGTTTGCTAAAAAGACATGTGCCAAGAGCAAGTCACATTGAGATCTGGCAACAAATCTTAACAGGCTAATCTATAGTCAATAAATGGTCTCCCAACCCCTAATCTATGTCACAATGGAGACGAAGTGTGCCACGCCACAATCTTTTTTTACTGGAACACGAACCTGATGCTTAAGGCCCATATCTCGATTGTATCCTTCTAACAATCTACACGCTGTTGCAGGGCTCTCAGCTGGCCATTCATGGAGGCATTGAAACTGAGACATGTCATGGTAGGTACTCCAAGACTACCCTTTTGTTGCTACAATTGTAATGCGCCCAGTTAGATCCTGAGACTAGTGTCAACTCATATCTGAGAGTTGATTTATTTAATGTGATTTTATATAGCACAAACTTTACCCGGAGGTGTCAGAGCGCTTTACAAAAGGACCAGTTACATTACATACGGACTTCAGATTACATGAGTTACATAAAAGATACAAACAGAAATACTCTAAATTCACATAAGAATGGTAGTAAGTACAAAAGTCTACTACAGATACTAGTGGTTAGAGTTTCATATATACAAGTTGCAAATTAACTTAAGGAAAAGATACAAACAGATAAACTCTTAATTCACATAAGAATGGTAGTAAGTACATAAGTCTACTACAGATACTAGTGGTTAGAGTTACATACATACAAGTTGGAAATTCACTCAAGAGTACATTTTAATCAAAGTTGAAAGGGTTAGGGTTGGACAGATATGAAATACATATTTACACAGCATGATTTTCTCGCCATTGTTTGGGTTCTTGCTTTCAGCCAGGCCTTTAGGGTGTTGTTACACTCAAGTTGTTCAGCATAGTGTCTAATTACTGGAACATGCTTCTTGAGAAAAGACGTAAGGGCTTTTAGAGCACAGCACCGTCTGTATCAACACTTGCTTTCCCCTAGTGCTTAAGTAATTGAGATGCCAATTTACCTCCAAGTACAGGATGACTATCCCAGCATTATGTGCAATGAATCTCGTTAGGAAATCTATGATTTAGACCAATTAGTGTGAAACCCCAACACTTCTTCTATGCAGATTTATACAGTGCACTATCACCCTGGAGGATATCCTAGGGTTGTGCCTACTGGGACTACTCGAAATGCCAGGCCTTGAGCTTCTTGTGCAATTCAAGAACTGTAGGATCCGGCTTTCCTTACGCATGAGATGTGCCAAGTAGTAGTCCGGATGAGCGTAGGTGTCTGGAAGGTTTGTGAAAGCAGATGCAATTGTTGTGGTATGCTGGGACAATGTTATGTAGTGACTTGAAAGTGTAGGTGAGAAGTTTGAAATGTGCTCATTTGTGTATGGGGAGCCAGTGGGGCTCTTTCAGGTGTAGTGTAACTTGAGTGTGGTGTGGGAGGTTGAAACTGGTTCTGAATGTTCTGTAGCTTTCCAATGAGCTTTTTGTTGAACCTGGCATAAAGACTGTTCCTGTAATCCAGCTTGCTTGTGACAAAATAGCTTTCCAGGTGCTGATTGGGAGCCATTTGGAAATCTTCCTCAACATCTTCATGGTATTGTTGCATGAGGTGGAGACAGTGTTAACTTGTACAATCATGTCAAGTTTGCTCTCAATGGAGATCCCAAGGTTCTTCGCTTGGGTTGTGGGGGTGGGTGTCGGTACTAGCTCTATTGGCCACCAGGTGAAATCACGGTGAAGTGTGTAAAGATACATGGGAAGCAGTATCTTAAATAGTATCTTTATTAAGTTACATCTCTTCACCCCAGCCTCATCTCTCCAGCCTTCGTCTCTCCAACTGTCCTCCACCATTCGTTCCATGCAGGGAGAGCTCATGGAGAATGTTGGAATAACATTCTATACTCAGAAGGACACCACAAAGTGCTCTTCCCAAAGATCACAATTTCTGTTTTGTCAGTGTTCGGACAGTAGGGACCAGATTCAAAAAGGTAAACTTACAAGTTTATGCTTTTGCAGTATTCACACAACTGCAATTAAATAGTAAAGGCCTTATTTATGAGTCCTTGCGACAGTTTTGCGCTTCCATTGCGTCTCTTTTTGTGATGCATTGGCGGTGTAAAACATGCCCCCTGTTGCGCCATATTTACAAAGTGATGCATCTAAGCAGATGCGTCAATATGTAAACCCCTGCGTTACGTTATAGCTGTGCCAGGTATAATGTATGCGGGGGGCGTTACCACGCAAGTAAGCCTCATAGAAGTGACACAGTGAAATCTATGTGATTTCACTGCTCCAGTTCTAGAACGGTAATTCGTCAAAACCTTACGCCTGCCTCATGGCAGGCGTCAGGGTGACGCAGTGCTGCATCCATATCCCTCCCCTCTGCATTGCTGAAGTTGCCCTGAGAGATAATGAGTTGCGTGTCTTCAGTGTAGGAATAGAAATTGATGTTGTGAGAGTGGATGATGCTGGCTAGAGGGATCAGGTATTAGTTAAAGAGGATTGGGCGCAGGGTGGATCTTTGTAAAAGGAAGTTACGGGTGTCCAAGGTTTACAGTGCCTAGCTGACTGACTGGGTCCTTACTGTCAAGAATGAGCAGGTCCAATGGAGTGCATGTCCTTGTATTCCACTGTTGTGTTCGCATTGGAAGAGGATGGGATTGGAGACCATGTCATCCATGGTGGGGATGAGGGCAGTTTATGTGCTGTGATTGGGTCTAAAACCAGACTGAGTGGTGCCAAGGTGTTGGTTGTTGTTGAGGTATTTGGTGAGGCGTCTGTTGATTTTCTCCAAGGTCCACGGACTGTTTCTTCAGCAATGGGAGTACAGTTGTGTGTTTTCAAGCATCTGAGAAAGTTGTGAACGAGGTGGGTATATCCTTACTTCATGGGTGTGAGCATGACGCTGAGGGGTGGTAGTCCTCTGGAGTAGGCATGGTAGCAGTACAGGTCCATACTAGCAGTAAAGGACCGATAGGACTCCTGAGTGGATGGACTTAATTGAGGCAGCGGTTTCTTCTGGTGTGATAAAGGCCCATGTGATTTGCATTAGGTCTCTGGATAAGATCGGGAGGTATTTGGCGAGGTCTATTGTGTCTGGTGCAGACAAGATATTTATTAAGGTATTCTTTACCTATGAGAGTTTATCTGCCATGAGAATCTGCCATTACATTAACCCCCTCACCATCAATTTTTATCACACAACAGGGACAATACTTTCCATTACCTCCCACCTGTCGTATTTCCAAGATGATATCCTGAGCCACCAGTGACTCTCCATGTCATTAATTACATTCTTAGCTTGCTGAACCCAGTGAATATTCCAAAGGCACACTCTGGCAAAATGCCCCTTGAGTTTACTCTTCCTGCACCCTTGACCAATGACTAGGCAGGTTTACATCTGTCACCAGGAAGAAACATTTGTAGCAAGTTTTGCCCCCCAATTTGAATGAGGTATTATTGTCTTCCACTTTCAACTTTTTGACTGTTATTTTGAACGACGACCGCTCTCTCCTTGGAAGCCAATTCTTTTAATCTTTTGTCTGTAATTTCTGTTCTCTTCATAATATCCAATTTCCATTTGCAATGTTAATTCATTGGTGTTTAAAAACTTCTCTTGAAATCTTCTGTTGTCCTTCAACACCAACTGGTCCCTTAACATCTCATCAAAAAACCATTTGTAGTTGCAAGTGGCTGCCAATGACCTTAAACCTGCCACATAACTATCCATATTGACCAGAAATTAGGCATCTTTTAAGAAACTTCAACCTTTCCACCACTTCATTTCTCTTTTTACCAAAATCTAACTGTTTCAATGCCACTTCATATTCATCCACATCTTCATCATCTTCTTCCTCCTCCACTTCCCTGGGTGAAAAGTGTCTTAAAATTCACTTTCCCTCTGCTCCAAAACAATGGTTACAGTCTTCCCATGGTACATGGGGTTCACCAGGCATTTATAAATAAATTGGGGAGTTATACAATCTTTCATGCCAGTTAGCCCACAATTTTCAAAGGTAGGAGAGGAGCTAGGTGTGCCTTTAACAAATTAATTCACCTCTAGTCAAGTTTTCTGTTTTGTGGCTTATTGTAATGTCATGTCTTAGTGTTGATGCTTACATTAGTTCCATTAAATTACTTAGTTCACCTTATTGTGATTACACCTCTGCACCCTGCATGCAGATGCTTCTGGCACTAATCTTTTATTGTTGGCTCAAACTTGTTACAGGCAAGAGGTCGTTTGTTGCTTTCCACAGAACAGCTGATGCCTCCAGGAACCGGCATGCTGGGCACACACAAACTTAACTATGTCGCTAGGCAACAGATCGTTCTGTTGCTCTCCTCACACAGCTGAAGCACATGGAGGAGCCAACATGTTGGGAAGTGCATGCATGTTGATGAAGGCACAGTGCGCATGGGAACCTTGAACTACCATGAGACGACATGAGAGTGTTGTGCTCTGATGTGCTCCTTGAGCTTGCACTGCCTATATAACATCCGCCTCCAAAGTCTCCCCCGAAAACACGTCAACTGCTCCAGAATTGGTTACTGTTACCACGCAGGACCCTCCAATTCACCACGACTGTCTTCCACCCAGCAGAAATGGCAAAGATGCCAGAACTTGTTGGACATCAATGCCCACCTCCTTTGTAGCTCTCCTCCCTAGTCATGGTGGGTGACAGCGTCCTCATCGCTATTGAAATGTAGCGGGGAGTCAGGTGAGAAGAACAAAATACGCTTTATTTAATTTCACATCTGATCAGGAGGTAGGCTGCCAGTCCTGACCAAGCCAGGCTCTCTTCATTCTAGAACAGAATACCAAGTGCACAGAGTCACTACCATCACAGAATACCAAGTACCATCACAGAATACCAAGTGTACTAATCCAGTTGATAGAGCTACATAAGCTATATAAACTAGTATTACAGATGTAACAAATGATACCCAAATATGACCAGAGAATGTACACATGAATGAATAGAAGACAACTGTCCCTTACTCAGCAGTTTAAAATCTGGTCCTAATAGTGTGTAAAGTTAGCAACAGTATCCTCCCTTTTCTAAAGGTCCCAAACTATTGGTATTGCAACATCCCATAAGAAAGCAGGAGCATCATACGTATCATAATAATCTAGCCTTCATTCCACAGATGAATGTTCTAATGAAATGTGTGCACTACTGGCTGAAAATGGGAACATGCTGTTCAACTTCGACCACTGTATAGAACTTTCATTATCAGAGGTACAACATTCTTTTCTTGTTTTAACATGAGGCAATGCGTCCACCATTTTTGGGTCTCGCCTACGCAGCGCGCTTGCGCTGCATAGGAAAAGACCTTTTGAAATCGATTCAGTTTTGCTGCCGAAAACGTGCACGCATTGCATTGCTTTGAATGGCAACGCGTGCACGTTTGGCGATTCCCTTGCGGGAGCGAGCTTTGGCAACATCTATTTGGAACTAACTTCCAAACAGATGGTGCCCAAGGCTCGCTCTTGCAAGGAAATCGCTGTGTGTGCTCTCGGCCGCACTCCCCCCACCCCTCCCACTTGTTAACCTGTTTGTTTGCTGTTTTTTTTACAGCGTGCGCAAGTTTGTACTTGTTTTTTTTGTAGCTCTACTATGCCTGCCTCATGGTGCTAAATGTACAGTTTACTTTGATAAATGCACACTTCATAATCTGGTGCCAAGTGAGGTTCTCATAACTGTAGGTGAGCGTTTTGTGGGACCAGCTTGGCACCGTACAGTGATCAACTCAGCGGGGAGGGAGATGCGCACCTCCGGGCGCCAAGTCCATACATCGCAGTGTTAACAGTGGGCATACTGGTGCCCGAGCTCGCCACCCGGTGAGAAGTGTTCACTTGTGTGCTTCACTGCGCACCTCGTGACATGTGCCTCGGGGTGCACAGAGGTGCACCAAGATGCCCACGGTAGTAGTCTTCCAGAAAGCTTCTCACATACATTGTACTCATGAGGGGTCTGAAATGTAAGATCCGCGAGTTGTCATGTGAGTGCTCGCTGACTCCCTGTCTCGCGTGGAATTCGTGGCATGTGTATTTTGCGAATATGATGATACCAAACTGAAGAGATCCAGGCCCTTCCTGACTGCCGTGCGACTACCCGGGCATTCCCGCCTCCAGGCCGGGCTAGCACCCTTTCGACTTTTTATGAAAGTGAGAATTTCTCACCCTTTTGGCAAAGACGTCTGTTCGCGCAATAAACAGACCATGCTGGTTACTTAAGCGTAAAAGGCCATTTATTAGGACCAGGCTGCACAACATGCTCAATAACCAAATTAACAGCAACAACAAACCCAACAACCCCCCAACATCACTCTTCATCCATTCACTCTCTTAACCCTCTCCGAACTCACTTCTACCACTCAATGCCCCGTTCCATTCTTCATCCATTCCCACCGTTCTCGTAGCATCCCCCCGGTATCACCTGGCATTCCCTCATGCCTCCATCACCCCCGCCATTCCCTCTTCCCCCCGAGGGATGGGTACGCCCGCTATTGACTCCCCCACCCCTCCCATGTATCGCCAATACAGCAGCCTGTCCTAAACTGGCCCGCTACACCAACCCTGCCTCCGAACCCTAGTAACTGCAGGGCGGGTGGGTGGTCTTTAAAAAACTGCCCTCCCGACGGTGCTGAGAACGCAGGAAGAGGAAGTTCCCTTCCTCCCCTGAGTTCTTATACCCACCCCCTAACCCCACCCCCTGACCCTGCCTGGTCCTCCCCTGCGCGAACGACCCATGGGAAGACTAGTCTGCGACTGTGCTTCCCCCGGGGCCCACCATTCGTGCCCCTTTCATGGCCCCTTTTAAACACCTGGAGAAGAGAGACAGGGCACAAGAGAGCTAAATTTGACTGCAGGATGGAAATCTACAACAGTTACCGTGAAATACCCAATACATTTGCGGCGTTTTCTGCATTTCCTCCGGTTTTGTATATTTTCAGAGGGCTGGCTGCGGCTGGGCTCGGTGTGAGCCCGAGCTTGTCGGCAGTGTCAAGTTACCTAAACAAGCATTGGCATAGCCGATAGGTCTCGCCTTTGGGACCCTATATGTTTAGCCAAGCACCAGGGATATTATGCTGCATAATTAAATACTTATAAGGTCCCAAAGGCGAGACCTATTGGCTATGCCAATGCTTGTTACATATGTAAATGTTTACTCACTAAATACTGAAATGAAAGAAAATCGACCCAGACATCAGCCAATAACGCAATTATCACACATTCCCAAACAATGTATCAGAACAGATAGAAATCAGATAGAAATTAACAACGAATGAGCTTTTTTTCACTATTGTAAATGTCTAACGGGAAACGCTTTATCGATTGATTCATCGATTCAGATTGAAGCATTTAGGTTTATCCGTGCAATTCTTGATCAAGCTATTCTGGGGGAAAGTCTGCATTGCACAGTGGATTGAACAGTCCTCCGAGAGCCGTAATTCCAGATCATTTATGCACATGTTGCCGAAAAGCTCGCCAAGATTCTTCCCTCAGCAAATTCATTTTAGCACGATTGCTTTCAAATGACTCGATAGTTCGCACGAACACTGAATATCCTGTAGGAGCAGGGCATTGTGTAACACACAAAAGCAGTTTTGTACAAAAAGATGAAAGAAGGATGTAGCTATCTAAACACAGTATAGCGCCACACAGACTTCTATTCGCTATGACAAAGATTCTGACAACATGGGTGACTCCAGACAGAAAAAAAAGAGGACGCTGTTGATAATTGTTGCCCAGACTGGCCCCTTTGCCTGAGAAGGAAGAACAGTGCCAGACTCCGTCTTAAGGGGTCTCCTCGGACTGTATATAATATTTATTTCAAGGCTGGCGGAAGTCACACCGGCTGGATATAGGCGTTGACATCGCCTCCATATTCTTCCCTTTTGCGATGCTGTTGTGAAAACCCCATGAACGCAGTATACAAATCATGTCTGAGTTGAGACAGCAAAGAAATATGAAGCAGATTTTACTTTTAACTGAGTCAGCCTCTTATCTGGCGCGTGTTGTTCTGTTTCTCCTTCATTTTCTGACACACGCAATTCTGTCAGGAGGACATAATTTAAAGCCCTCTTGCACTCTGTATATTAAAGGGATTTACATGTGGTCTTGTTTAAAGAAAAGCTAAGCGGGGAGTAGAGATGTAGGGAGTGTTCCAGTCAGCTGTTGCGTTTCTTAATGGGAGGCTGCGAGCCTCCCCAAGGTCACTTTGAATTCGATATCTGGGCCATTGTGCAGGTATGGGGGAATTATATCTATGACAGAGGAGTAGCTAACAAAGGCTGTGCACTAGAGGCATAACCTTCCAAGAAAGATTCCCATGTGTAGACAAACTCGGAAGGTTCTCTCCCATTTGTTGTCTTACATTGCAGCACACATACAGGGGCTTATTTACAAGCCCATTGCACCCCAGGTGCGTCTCGTTTTTTTGGCGCACCGGCGGCGCAATGGGCTTGCCCATATTTCAAGGCCAGGAAAAGTCACCCTGCATGACTTTTCATGGCTTTGTAAAACATGGGGTCCCTTTCATGCATTTCCCATGCAACATCCATGGAACTCGATGCATTCCCAGATTTGCAACATTTTGTAAAACTGTGAATGGTCAGAATCCTATGCCAGGGAGGCATAGGAATGGCCCAACGGGGAGAAATACTTTCATTTCTCCTTGGTTTTTCCTCTTTCTACACAGGGGAAAGAAAAGGAATTCTTTGTATTGTTGTGAATACAATGCATCAGTTGTATTGTTGTCAATACTATTTGAGCTTTGAAAATGACGCTGCACACCACAGCTGTATGGCTTTCGATGCGTCATTTTCTTGTAGATGAGGCCCACAATGCGTTGTTTTGAAGAAGTGAGCACGTCACCTTGTTTGCACAGCTTCAAGGAGTCATTCGTTTTTTTAAGCAAAGCCCAGTCTGGTTATCATACTATATCAGACTTTGCACAAAGACCTATGGGTGCTTGAGCTGATCTGACCCAGTAAAGCCCTCTTGTTGCAAAGCTGCGCAAAGGCTTTGAGAGGTGGAAAGTATACTCTTCCAGTGCAAACCTACTTAATACATTTAGTCTTCTTTTGCATAAAAGGAGATGCACAATTGTTAATAGCTAACTTTATATCCATCCAGGAACGTTGATATGGCATCCCAACATCTGCTTCATAAAAAATAAGAACTGCTTCGAAAAATCCCTACCATGCAAGGGTCGATTAATGGATATTCATTTTGGAATCAGGGCTTCAAATAATGTATGATCTGATAGCAGCTTTTATTTCACCCCAGACTTTAATTAAGGGGTTAAGAAAGATAAGCTAATGGCAGCAGCACCTATGTGAACTCAATGTATTAAAAGCCCCTGTACAAAAAGTTAGTGTGGTATTAAGTGATGTGCTGAAGAGACATACTAAAACTGAGCATGTATGTGAGCTAAAATTAAAACAGGAGGGCATGTGTATCAGCTAGGGTTTTCTGTAATATGAAGCTTCTTGGATGAATTGGAGTAGGGCTGCAGCTGGGTTATTCCCCAATTTTGCTTGAAGGTGCGAGGAAATTTGCATAAGATTGCTGAAATGTATGTTTGGGATACGTGCATTTGGCTAGGGTTTCAGGTTTATGTTTTTGTGAATAATGTGTATGCTTTCACTTGGGAAAAAATTCTATGGCCAACATAACAGAAAGTGTGAGGTTGGTCTGAATGGAAGCCGTTTTTAGGTGCAGATTTTCTAAGGGCTCGGGTTGCCCTTGTATTACACAAGTTGCCACAAGGCAACGTAAGTCCTTTAGTGGGATTTGTTAAGTTACGCAAAGCCATCTTGCATGACACTGCATAGTTTATTAAATCCAAAGTAATGCAAGGCAGTGCATATCACTGCCTTGAATTAGCTTCCAGTAGGGAGACGTTTCAAGGGTGGAGCATGGTCTTTCCATGGCCACGCATTCATCCATGGATTCTGGCACATTCTCATATTTACAGAGAGTTGTAAACCTGGGAATGCATCAAAATGATACACAGACCCAGCCATAACGGGGAGAAATATCTTTATTTCCCCTTGTTAATTCTTTTTTCTATGTGTGATGAATTCAGCATCACACAAAAAAAGGTAAATGCCATTAAGGATTGCGCACGAAGGCAGCAGAATTGCGTAATATGTTTGTTAATGTAAATGTAAATGTGTAAATGTAAATGTATGTGTCTTGTAAAGCGCACTGCTGCCCTGAGGCGTCGTGGCGCTGTAGACCGCTGGGGAACCCGTCCTGGCTATCCCTGTGAGATGGTCCCTCCTGGGTATCTCCAAGGTGAAACCAGGCATCCCCGGCGAATGTGGGGGGCCGTTGTGGAGATGAGGCAAGCTAATGCCCAGAGTTGCCGAGTGTGTTCCTGGTTAGAGTAGGTACCGAGGCGAGAATTATCGAGTCCGTTTTGACCCTGGTCCACGACCCTGCCGCGTCGGGAATTGAACCCTGGTCCCTGGCCGATTCTCTGCTTGCGGATCTGCCGCCTCTAACCAGTGAGCCACACCTCTCCTGTGGTGCACTTCTGATGTCTCCCTTTCACCCATCACAGTGCAGCAAGTTGCCTTGTTGCCCTGCACTGCATTAAATGTTAGTAAATCTGTAACTTAGATGAGGGATGCTCACTACAGTGGGGGTCAGAGGAGAGCTGTCACTAAGTTTCCTGTGATGCCTGTATGGAACTGGTCTGAGGATAGAGATTTTGCTTTAGAAACCTACCCGTGACCTCTGTCATGTTAGATTATATGATGGTTTCTGACTCCTGCATATCAACCTTAAGTTGAGGGATAATAATCTCTAAATTAATGTGGCACTGTTGAGGTGAGAGGTAGACTCATTATAAAGGCATTAATGATAAACTTTAGACTTGGACGGAAAAGTCAGCCAGAAGGATGGAATGTTTGTGTGGTTGAATGTTTCTGTGCATGAGAGTTACCAGAAGCTCTCTCTCTCCATTTAGCTGTTAGGAATACTTACACCTTAGATGTCAATGTTCTGGGATGCAGAATGCATAACTTGGTGGGTCTTAAACACTGACAGGAGCGTTTACTGGTACTATTGCTCTCTCCAGTGAAACATTGCTTGACAGTGAGTTTGCTAAAGGCCAATACCAATACACCAAGCTGAGAAAAGGTAATCAAATGTTTAATGTACATAACATGACTTGTAACGTTATCAATCACGACTAAAGCTGGTTCAGTGTTTATCTCACAAAGAAGGTACAAGCTTGCACATCAAGCATGATATGATCTTTACCTCAGGATGTGTCTGCACCATACTATGCAGAGAATCTTATGCTAGTCAACAGCTACAGTGCGATGGAGATATTCACCTCCAGCTCGCCATATCTTCAATGCAGAGGACTTAAACACCTTATCCAAAATGCATAGCAGTAGAAACATGTTCCCTGAATGTTAGCCGAGCTTGGGGTCATATAATGCAGCTACCCACCTTGGCAAAATAGATACATTTTCATGCCAACATTAGGTTGTGGGGCCTATTGTGCCATGGGTGATAGGTACAGCCACACAAGTGGGGTATTCTTTTTATTGAGAAAAGTGTGAGGATGCTGGGTGGTTTCAGAAGTTTCCTTCACAGAAATGTTAAGAGAACGTGTTATTTTACCCTAAGGTTGACTTTTGCACTTCATTCTTGGTAAGAAAATACAGTGGACTCCCCTGAGTATCTAGTTTTCAGAAATGTCTGCATTTGGTATATTTCTTCTCATGGTGGCTCAGCTCAAGCTCAAAATGGGTAATTTTTATGGTGATCATTTGATGTCTTCACCTTGCATTTTGGGGCCTATTGAGTCATTAGTGATAGGCTCATCTTCACATTTGGGGCATCATTTTTATTAGGACACAGAATATGTGAAACTGTCATGTTTGGATGTTCTCACTGTGGACTGCGACCCACTAATGGGAAGTGAAACAATTTTTGTGGGTGGTGAATGTCAAAGGGATAATCAAAGATGCCTTTAAATTCTGTATTTATCATATAATGTTTGCTGCGCTTCAAAGACAGATTTCAAATGTAAGGCTATGTCTTCTGACAAATTACTGCTTACATTATTTAGCATGGGGGTTGGTGTTTACAAACTCCTAACTTTGCAGTCAGAGAAAGAAAAGTAAAGTGGATTATGTGACAATCTCTCTGGGGTACAGATAGTGTGAAAGGATAGGCTGTAGGATGTAATGTTTTCGTAACACACAGCAAAATGTTATTACTTGTAAATGAAGTGTAGAGATTCAGCAGTTCGGAAATAAAAAAATGAAGCAAATTGTTGTATAATTCTGATGTGTGATGGAACTAAAGATTTTAATTGAATCAAACCAAACCAAGACACGTTACTTGATTATGCACAAATGATAAATATTCACTGTACCCAATTTCCATGCACTATCTTTTGTGTACAATATAATTTTATCAGCAAAACTCAATGCCTCTGCATATTTAGTAGCCCTTTCAATGGAAAATGTCCTTTCTGTAAATGGCAGTGCACTACCACACTATGCTTCAGTTACATTAAAAAGTCACCCACCTTACGTCCATTAAAGCTAGGTGCATCGCAAAAATGTGTTTTTCTGCAAATTGGGTCATGATTCTAGAAAGTTTGGGAAGCATGTCTAAAATACAATCTCTCTTCCTATCATGCCCTCCCCTGATTTATAATCTTGATATTGGGTGTGTGGTAAAGTTACCCTCTATTACTTAGTTACACTATTCCTCTTGACTAACCTATGTTTCCATCTGCTGGCATTCAAGCTTTGTACAGATCCATCCCAGCCAGCTTTTTTTGTGATAAGCTGGCAGAATTTTTCAAAAATAAATTTGAGGCAGTATATGATGAATTTGATTCAACCTGATCTATTAGTGATCCATGTGGTGAGACCGTCAACTCAAGCCAGGAGCCCCCTCTGATCCCTGCCTGTCTAAAGTACTACATGACATAGAGAATAAGGTAGCTACAGTTCTCACCACTCTTTTAAACATTAATATTAATGTAGGTATCTTCCCCACAGAATGGAAATAAGCTTCCATTCTCCCTCTGCTGAAAAAACACTCACTTAAGCCTAAGGAAAAGAAAAACTATAGACCCATCTCTATAGACCCATTTCATGCCTACCATTTCTAGCAACGGTCCGTGAGAAGCATCTAAACAGCACTCTTTCAGAGTATTTAGAAAAAAACGAGATCCTGGACGGAGCGCAGTTTGGTTTTAGATCAAGCTACAGTACTGAGTCAGCTCTGGGTGTAGTTTCGAGATTTGACACATCATGAAATATGGAGGGAGGGCTGCAGTTGTCCTTCTGGACCTTTCTGCAACCTTCGATACTGTGAGCCATGCTGTCCTGTTGGAGAACCTAGCAGAAATTGGGATCGTTAGATCAGCCCTTGATCTCCTCGCCTCATATTTAACAAGTAGAGACCATTGGAGTATATCTCAAAATCTTTGTCCTTGCCTTGTGGTGTCCCTCAGGGGTCATCATTGTATCCAACGTTTTTCAACATTGGACCCTTTTGCCAAGTTGATTTCTTCCTATGGCTTTGCCACAGTGTCTTATGCCAATGACACTCAAATTGTAGTATTTATCTCCAGCAATGTTGACAAAATCACTGGCTGCTTTAACAGATGCATGTGTGCAATTGTAAACTGGATGAGTGGCAACTGCCTCAAGTTGAAGTTGATACCCCAGGATGCTTGTTTCCAGTCAAGGGAGGACCTGGCCTGGCAGTTCGGACTGGACTGTTCCCATGGTGAGCAGGTTTAAGACTGATTTGCATATGGCTGGGCTTCAAACTGGGGAGCTGTGGACATGTTAGTCACCCCTAAGGTAGGACCAAGGTACCCCTGTGGGCAGGGTGCAATGTTCTAAACAGTAGGACATGCCCTGGTGTGTGTGGCATGTCCTGATAGAGAATTACTGCCCGTTTCATTTTCACTATTGCAAGGCTACCTGTTCCCATGGGCCAGAATGGGGAGTTTGTTTATAACATCTAATGGAACTGAAGCATAGTGTTGTAGTGCACTGACATCTTATAAACATAACTGGACCCAGGAACAAGGTAGAAAAATAAAGATTAGTATGCCTGAACTCAGAATGTTAAAATGCATCTTTTAGTGAGGGTGATTTTTACATTCTGTGTTTGAAAATACCACTTTTAGAAACTAGGTATTTTCTTGCCTAACCATCCTGTGTGCCTCTGCTAGGTTTGTGTATTGCATGTCTGGCTTTTGGATGACAGGGGCTGGAGAAGGGCAGTAGCTCCAGAAGTCTGATGAGTCAGGGCTAGGCTGAATGGACGTGGGCTGCATTTAGAGTAGGGGGAGGAGATTTCCTTTTTACCTGAATGGGCCTGGTCAATCTTCTGTTCCCACCTCCAGGAAGCGGCACCAGTGAGGACAGGACAGGTTTTGGCTGGGTACAGACACTCCCTGCCTTCAGAGAACAAAGAATTTGTGTGTATAAAAAGTGGGCCCACACTTTTAAATCACTCCTGGAAAATCAAGAGGAACCTTTGGCAAGGAGAAGAGCAGTAGAAACTGAGGAGGAATACTGCCCCTGTGCTGTTTGCTGTCTGGGGTTGGCATGCAGTAGCTGCTTGCTGCCAAGGAAAGGAGAAAATGACTTTGCTGTTTGCTTTGTCACCTGCTTGAGGAAAAGATTTCCAAGGGCTTGAAGCTGAGCTTGCCTCCTTTTCTTAAGTCTCAGGGACACAAAGACTTCACCCCTTCTGTCTCTCTGCATCTGGAACAGCTGTTTCAGCTGTCACAGAAGGAAATTGCAACACCGACACTGGGGAGCGACGCTGTAACCTGCACCGAAGCCGTGGGCACCGCTCGTGAAGAGCATGACGCACCGCCCTGACTTGCAACATAGACCCGAGCCTGATGCCGTGCCGCATCGACTCCGAAGCCCTCATTGAGGCCGGTGCTTCATCAACGCGGAGCCGATTCTTGACGTGGGTGACTCCAGAATCCATCAACATCGTACCATCATAAGGGACAGATGGCTCGTGACGTCTCCTCCCCCTGACACAGTAAGGAACCAACATCTCACCCCCCCTGCACTGCAATAAGGAACAAAGGCTTCACCTCCCCTGGGGTCATAAGGAACTGATGCCGCTCGATGAACGAAGCATCACTTCCCCAACGACGTGCACCGTATTTGTTTTCATCGTTTCCAAGGTACTGTTCTTTGTGGCCCGACGCCGCGCACCTCGCGGTGAGCACCGTACTTTGGGATTTTCATCTGTCACGACGACGTTATAACTTCAGAAGGAGTTACTTGTTGCTACAAACTGTATTTGAGTGAATAACCTATTTTTAAGGATATCTTGATAACTGTATTGTAGATTTTTGTCGTTTGGTCTTATTTAGGTTTAGATAAACATCACTTATTTTTTTTACCGGTGTGGTGTCCATTTGTAGTGTTTTCACTGTATTACTGTATGTGTTCACAAATGCTTTACACACTGCCTCTGAGATAAGCCTGTCTGCTCATGCCAAGCTACCAAGGGGGTGAGAAGAGGTTATTTTAGGAGTATATCCCCCTTAACCTGACTAGATGCAAGGGTCCCTATTTGGTCAAAGGTGCCAACCATTGCCAACTAGAGACCCCTATTTCTAACACACACCTAGAGGTCAGCCAGCCACTATAGCTCTTAGGGATCTCCACTGGCTTCCGGGGGAGCGCAGAGTGCAGTTCAAGTCCCTATGCATCATTCACAGGACAATCAATAGCAGAGGTCCCCCACTACTACGCTCACTGTCCTCCCTTGTACACAGTAGGCATCTCAGGTCAGCATCTGCCCACCTACTAAAGGTCCCCAGGATTCTGAGATCAAGCTGGGGTGAATGCACAACGTCCTTTCTGGCACCCAAGCTCTGGAACTCTCTCCCTCAGCAGCTACGTCAGCTGAAGCAAGAACTCCAATTCCTCAAAGCCTTGAAGACCTGGCTATTCAAGGAATAGTGTCACATTGGGCCACTATTTGGTAGCCACGAAAAGCACTGGGAAGCTTTCGGGTAGCCATGCGGTATACGAAAACTACAGAATAGAATAGCATAGTGGGGCTTAGGCTCCTGCGGGCACCTGGAATGGCGGACTCTGATGAGGATACCCCGATCAACAAACCACATGAATTTCCTGAATGTAAGTAAAGGCCTGGATTCCTAATCTCTAATTGGTCCTTCTTTTAAATTTTGGTACTGTAAATTGTGAGATGAACATGAAATGGATGGTTCGTTATGGGGGCTTTTGACTTACTGCAAACTTGGGCTCTGGGTGTGCACTGTCTCTTGTCCCTATCGTTCTCTCATTCTATCCAGAAACTCAGTTATGGTCTCTTCAGGTTTCATAGTCTCCGCCATTCACCCTCCTACAGTTAGGGAACATTTACCTCAGGGTCATCCAGATTTGGTGCCTGCACAAATGTAATGTGGCCTCATCATTGTCGGTGCTTATCAGTGTGACTGCTGAAATGTGAGTTTGGGCAAACACTGTGTTAGTCTGTTTCTCCAATGAGGCTTCTCAGCAGACTTTAAACATAACCTATTGCAAGATTTACTCCCGCTGTGTTCTTCTCAAAACATAAGATCAACTTCTCTGCTCCATCCAGCAAGGGCGGCAATTTGATCCTTAGCTCTTCTTTATCCATCTGAGACCAAGGCCCATAGATGGTCCCAGACGTGCCCTTCTGTAGTAGAGGTACATGTTGGCGTGGAGGAGCTCCACTGGTTTTTCCCTAACATAGTGTTCGCATCGTCTTAGGAAATCCTGCATGTTGGGGGGGTTCCACTTATGGTCTCCTCCTCTGTACCAAATGCAGTCTTTTGCAAAAGCCATGTCCTCTGGTTCGAAGGATCCCTCCTCTGGCTATGGCCTATTACACTGGTACTTTCCCTGCTGGCTAGCAGGTGGCAAAATGGCTGCAAGAAGATCTTACCTTCCTCTCTGAACACTATATCCCTTGGGGTCGGTCAATCTGTCCCACACGTACGGGAGAAGCAGCGGACGTCTTCGTCGCTGCTCCCCTCGTGTGCATGCAAAGGTGCCATCCTACTTTTCCTATCCCTCAGTTGAGTTTGTACCAGGCTACCTTAGTCTCTGATTTCCTGGTCAGTCCATCTCCTACGCTGATAATCTGGTGATGCTTGGGTCCCAGCCAGGTGCCTCTCCTCTAGTTCTGTCTCAGACTCCTCCTTGAATGGTGCTCAGTGCCAAACCCCGCTCTCCTCAGGAGGAGGGAGGCGCACTGCTCTTTGTTCTGGCTGAGCTTGTATGGTGTAGGCTCTCTCTCTCACTCTCTCTCTCCTTAGTTCACGCCTTTCCTCTAATTCCAGCCTAGATTGCCTCCTTCCTTCTGAGATATGCGCGGTTCTATTTGGTCAGAACTTGCCTTCAAATTCACTATACATCGTTTCTTCAGCTACTTAAGCTAACTCTGTGGCTCCCACCTCGTTGTCAGACCCCTGAGGACTGGGACCCCATTCCTAACCCCCACTAGTTGTATTGTTGTCCAGAACAGCTATGAACCTCCCTGTTACCTAAGTGTATTCACCTAACCGGTTGGGAGTGTTTGTTCTATGTGCCACTGGGGCTTGATGGGTCGAACGTGATGAATGGGGGTTTGAGCTTCGGGGAGCCCTAGCACAAGAACAGAGTGGTGCCTGTGCCTACTGGCCTATTAGGCCCTCTTGCCTTTTCTAATAGTCCGTTGTTCGGTAGAGGATCCTTCAGTCCCCTAACTGATGTGTTGGTGTATCCTAATGTGGGGATGGCTGGCTGCATATGGCGGGGGAGGTGCAAAAGCTTTTCTTATTGTCTGTGGAATGGGATTATCGGCCTGGGCCTCCTCCAAGATGGCTCATAGTTCTAACAGTGCCTCTCTCTTTTCCTTCTGTCCTACGTATTTAGTTCATATGTGTGTCCTTGTGCGTTCTATTATGTTAGTTTTTAAGGTTCCCTCTTCTGACCATGGAAACGTGTGAGCCTTAAATGTGTGCATGCCATTCATGCCAATACTTTTTACGTTTTTACCTGTGTGTGGAGCCTGCTTTGCATTTGTTTTAGTGGAGACTCCATGATAGGTTGGGTACTTTTTAAGGAACTGACACACCCTAGTTTCTGGTGCTTTTGGTGAATTTATAAGTTTTACTCTAGTTGTGGGGAAAATGCTGGTCCTAACTACTTATAATGAGTTTAACACTAGGTACAGATGTATCAATATACACATTACACAAACACAAAAAGAGTAATGCATATAAAGGGTCACTACGTGTAAGAAAGTGCAATTGTTATAAAATAAATACAAATTCCCACAAGACAGCAGACTTTACTGTGACATGAAATAATGTTTGAGAATATAGAAACACCTTCATAAAGCATATTAAGACATTGACAAAACACAAAATTTACGCAAAACACCTTTGCATTAATCTACCTGCACCAGAGTATCACATCAAGAATCATATGAAACCACCTCCTAGATCTACTCAATTTGAGGCATTAAGTACTTGGGAACACATATCTCATCAAAAAGAGAAAGAAAAATATCAGGGAAGGTATAGGAGAACCATAGATCAGTATGTGGAAGCTAATGGCATGCACAAAAGGAAGTATGGAGAGCAGATTTTGTTCAGGGAACAAAAATATATCCTTTGATAACTGAGGAAGGAGACGTTAGGGGAAACAGAAAAAAGAAGTGGAAACATATTGAGACAGAAAAGAGTGATGCAGAAAGAGAAAATAGTGACATAGATGATGATTACTTGAATGACTTTCGATGAATCATCCACCACCATACAATGAATCTCAGAGTGAGGGTTTGACAAATGGAAATACAGCTGAAAATTCCAACGCCCCTCTTATACCTGAAATACCAAAAGAGACCACACTGGTTTCTCCCTTAAGGGGTGGGGGATGTTGAGTCCTGTTGTACCTCTTTATAAATCTGTGGCTCATACTTTGACCACACCTGCTTAAGTACATTTTGCACATGGAAAGCCACTAGATTTGACAACAAGATATTTGCTTCAGACGCCTATAGTTCCGACTTGAAGCAATACTACAGGTTCTAAGAGTACAGGTTTAATTTTAAATCAGACACAATTTGACCCTACAAGTAGAATGGTTCAGAGGTTACCACCTTTTTCCGTCCCCAGAACAAGTGAGCCTCCTGAAATAAGTTACAATGCTTCTGAAATGACTGTGCCAATGGAATTCCAGTTTTTGTTGCATCTGCATTAAACATGCAACCTGAAACAAGCAGAAATCTAACCAATGGATATTTACATTCAGATACTCCAAGAGGCCAATCAGGATTTACTCCTCAAAAATGTAATGAATGGCTTAAAGGGTTTAGTACCCCTATTAATAATCAAAGTCCTGAAACTGTTCCAGTCACGGAAAAGGGAAGAACATTAGATGTAGCCAAGCTAAAGGTAGAGTTGATTTTGGGAACTCTTAGTCCATCTCGATTAGATACCTACCAGGAAGACGAACTATTGTTTCTCTGTAAAGGCATTACCCGACAAGGTAGACAAACACACGAGAAGCTAGTTGAATTGCCTCAGAAATATGAAATTGATGCTCAGAGATTAAAGGTTTTGGAAAAAAGACATACAGATTAGACTTTAGCGACAGACATTTTGCTAAGATAAGGCCAGCTGGAATTAAATGACAGAATATGGAATTAATGACACTGATCAAGAAATGGAGTGAAAGAGAGAAATGGGAAGGTAGATGGTCAAAAAATAGGAAACAAAGTTAGAATACAGACACCTCCAGTTGTTATAGACGGAGGAGATGAAGAAATACAGATGCTTACTATGAGGGAAGTACCCGGTGAAGGATATGTACATATGCCTTGGACTAGGTCAGATATTTTGTCATTCACTAATGAATTCCCAAAATTGAAAGAAAACCCAGTGGAATGGTACAGACAGACTGAAAGGTTTGTGAAAATTTCCAATGTTTTCTGGATTGCTTAGAATACCTTGTTCGACATTGTGGTTCCAGGTGACATATGGACCAAATGTAAAATTGCTGTGAATAGGCCTGATGCAGAACTAAGTAGGGGTCCCAAAACAGGCACACCATCTCTACTGGTATTAACGAAATACCAAAAAATAATAAATCACCTGAAAACCAAGATTTCTCTTAAAGAGATTGATTGGTTAAAGATTGACAGACGACCCAATAACTTAATAAATCGGTTTGTGCCTATTACAAAAGATTGATGCAGGTTTTCAGACAGTACATTGGAAAGGAAAATGTGGCTGAAAAAGATGTGGGACATTTTGTTTGTAGATTTGGGAATGGTTTGAGACCCAAGATTTTCCTTTATGATTCATCAGCATTTAATCTGTTGGCAAAATTGACCGCTTGAGCAGATCTTGCATTAAGCCAACTATTGCAGAGATTAAATTAAAGTGAAACACAAGAAGTTGAAAGAAAAGCTGATGCTTGCACAAATGAAAGCTGTGCAGAAAAGTCAGTATCAATCAGTGATTGAAAACACAGTTCCAGTACAGGGAGGATATCATCCAGTTCCAATTATACAAGGTGTTAATGGTTTTCAACAGCAGAATTTCCAGTCACAGGTAAGAGGTCATGGTGTTCCAGTAGATTCTAGAATGATTGTTGATGTGTCAGCTTTGAAGAAAACAAATCAATTTCATGTGTTGGGGAAATTGGGGCATTGGAAACGCGAATGTAGGTTTAATGTGAACAGTGCTTGAAATCAGATACAGAATGGAGGGTATGCATGGTCTTGGGGGAATACCAGGATCCAGACTCAACAAACAGAAAGACAGAGAGTTCAAAATCCTAATATATCCCAATCAATGCAGATACTACAAGCTCCTATGCCTCAACAGAATGTTCAGGTACAAAGATACAATATAAATCAGTCAGCAGACAAACAGAAACTCTTTTCCAAATAGAAAGGCATCACATCAGTATTTGATTCAAACAGGCGATTTCAATCAGGACCCGTCAGCCTGATGGTACCTGAGGGAGGATGAGAACTGTGTGCTTGGTGCAGCCTTAGAGGTAGACCGAGTGGTCCATATGTGGCCGGGCGGTGAATGGGAGTCATGTCTCATTCCTTGTTGACAGAGGTGTGATCTATTGCACTCCAAGCGGTATTGAATTTCATACCAAGGATGGAGATGTTGTTTTTAAACTCGCTCGGCCGAGATCTGACATGGGAACGTACCCTCTCTTGATGAGAGTTGACTTTCCCATTGAATTGAGAGACACTGTGGAGCATATGTATAAGAAAGTGGCGGAGCGAGGGTTAGCTCCAAAATTGCTAATGCCACACTCCATCACTTTAGAAATGCAGAAAGGTGTCTCTTTCTGCACATAAACAATCCAGAACGGCGATTTGTAACTTCTATGTGTGTTACATTGTGCAGAACACATAGAATTTGCAAATCATCATATTTTAAATGAATGTTTATGTGCAGGAAGGGAGACATTCCTGCACATAATCATCATGGTAATTTGCTGTTTCTATGTGGGCTGCACAATGCACCACACATAGAAACAGCAAAAAAAAGCATTTGTCCTTGTTTTGCCATGTTAACACCAGGTTTTCCCTGGTCTTAAGTTTGGCGCTGCCTTGTATTTACGCCACCCTTGTAAACAGGGGGCAGTGTCAAAATCAATGGGTGTTGCAGCAGATTGCCCACCGCAAAACCCATTTAAGGCCCCTTTCACACTAAGAGTAGCGTGGAAGGGGGATTTATTTACAAGGCAGCGTTAAGCCACATTAATAGACTTAATACTGCCTTTTAAATAAAGTGAAGGGTTTATCACCACAGGAGGGTCACTAAAAGTGACATTCCTGTGGCGATAGGGGCTTGTAAATATGCCTCTGTGTTACCTAAAGTGTGGGACTTTACAGGTAAAGATATTGGACTAAACAGGTGTGTTGAACAAGTCTGTATCACTGTCAAACCAAATACAGACTTTCGGAGAATCCCAAAGTACAATGTGACCCCAGATACTACTGCCAGTATTACTCCTGTGATCGATGCAATGATTAATCAAGGGATCCTAAAGTAGATAATGGGAAGTCCATGTAACTCTCCCATTATGGGCTTGAGGAAGCCGAATGGCAAGTATTGTATTGTGCAGGATTCATGGAAAGTGAATGCTTTTGTTGTCCTTTGGTACAGAATCCAACTGTGATACTATTTCAGATTCCATGAGAGACCAAATGGTTTTCAGTCATTGACTTGTGCCGTGCCTTTTTCTGTATCCCTTTACATGAGGATAGTTCCTTGTTGCTTTTCCTTTCGGCAATCATGTTTTGACATGGTGCCGAATCCCACAAGGGTATACGGAAAGCCCCTCAATATTCATCCAGATTCTAAAAAAGAATCTTAAGTCTTTGGTAATGCCAAATCATTCAGTGCTGGTACAGTATATTGATGACCTGCTGGTGACATCAAATACTAAGTAAGCCTATGAGATTGATACTATTGCACTTTTAAATCATCTGGCTGAAAATTTACATAACGTATTCCTGACTAAGATATAGTTTTGCCAAGCTGAAATCCTGTACTTAGGACAGCAGATTGAAAAAGAAGTAAGAAACGTTTTTAAAAAAAAAGAAAAAATCTCTACGATTCTTAATATGAGTCTGCCAACTGCCCTAAAGATATTCTGCATGGTCATAGGAATGGTAGGCTACTGTCGACAATGGATTCCAAATTTTTCTTTAACAGCAAAACCTCTCCAGAGGTTGACATACAAAGATGTGTCTGATCTGGTAACTTGGGATGACAGTTGTATGACTGCCTCCACTGAGCTGCGAGAAAGCCTTTGTAGGGCGCTGGTTCTGGGAATGCCTGATTATAACAATTGTTTTGTGATGTTCTGTAGTGAAAGGGAGGGCTGTGCTCTTTCCTGGAATTGAAACTGTGACCAAAGAAGTTGAACATGATTGGTTGGTAGTGACTGAGTTGCCTGAATCTGAGCATGTGTTGTTTGATCATGGTTCCTGTTTGCGAGACAATGAAGGAAATCTTAAAAGCTGCTTATGCTGTTTATACAGTTGCAGATGTTTTAAAAAGTGTCATGGTTGCAAGGAAATTATTTAGCACAGGTTGCTGAATTGATTGCCTTGACATGGGCTTGCAGCATTTCAGAACAACTCAGGGTGACAATCTTCACTGATAGTACGCCTTTGGAGACGAACATGACTTCGGGCAACTGTGGTCAAAACGTGGGTTTATAACTTCCTCCAGATCACCTATATGACTTTTCGGTCCCTAGAATTGCCGCCCAAATTGCAGTAGTTATATGCATAGCTCATTGGCAAGGCACCAACTAAGTGACCGTTATGCATTAAAGGCCCATCTCTTTAATGCGGATTTGGACAGTGAAACATCAGACGGCACAAATTGCAACTTGCTGTTGACTGCTATAGATACATGGGATGAGGTTAAGCAATTGTGGGAAGACGTGACAGAAGCTGAACAGCAACGTTGGGTGTTAGCTGACTGCACCAAGAGGGAAGACAAAGTTTGGGTTTATACTGATGGCAGACCTGTATTACCTGATAGTTTGTTACTACCTATCGCTAGTCATTATCATGGTGTTGCACATGTAGGAAAAGATGCAATGGTGTCCCTCTTTCGACAGGTGCGGTTCAATCTCTGATTCAGATTGATTGCTGAAAATGTGTGCCATTGATGTCTAGTGTTTCAATAACAAAATGCTGCAAGAAAAACACAAGTTACAATGAGTCATATGGGGAGATCGGGAGGTCCCTTTAATGAATGCTAATGGACTTTATAGAAATGCCCCTTTGCAATGGTTTAAGATATATTTTGGTCATTGTTTGCATTTTCTCAAAATGGGTGTAAGCTTATCCAACACGAAGAAATGACAGTCTTACAGTAGCTAAATTGTTGTTGAGGGAGTTGATTCCACGGTTTGGATTCCTGAGGAACTCATTTTAACAATGAGGTCCTGAAAATTCAATGTGCAGCATTACAAGTTAAGCAGAAGCTCCAGTGCAGTTACAGTCCAGAGGCTTCTGGATTCATGGAGCAGATTAATGGCACATTGAAATCCAGACTGGCGAAGATGTGTGCTTCAGCATCTGTGAAGTAGCCCAATGCATTGACTTTTCTGTTAATAAGTCTTAGAAGTACACTAGACAGGGAGACAGGATTATCACACAATTAGCTCATTATGAGCATGGTTATGAGACAGTCAGCTGTTCCTGCAAATGCTCTCATCAAAATTACAGATAACTTAGGGCCTGAATACACGTTTGGCAGTTTGAGAGCAGGCCGCCTCACCACTGCCCCACTGCCACACCACCAAACAGGGCTGCCGGCCGACTGCCAGATTGTAATTTTCCATGTAGTCTGGTGGACACCCCTTTGGCGTTCCCACGGCAGTGCCTTCCAAAAAGGCACCCTAATGGGAACATTATAGCCCGTTCCTGCATGGCATGGACTGTGAAGTACCATGTGCACCCCAGCATGCATCCCATCCCAAAGAGTGGACCATGCAGGGCCCCCTTTGTTTCCTCAACGCCACCCGATCCAATGCAGCCTCATCGCCGTCGTTAGGGTCACAGCGGGAAAACTCGTAAGATGCTTGGCGGTGCTGCAGCAGCACTGTCAAACATATTGCCACCTCAAGTTCACCACGCTAGCACCAGGCATCATGAATTCCTGGCAGCTGCTTTGGTCCTCTCAGGGTGCGACAGCTGTACTCGTAATATTGCAGTCAGATCACTGGTGCGTCAGTCCCCGACCACCATCGCACCTCCACCTTAGCCCTTAATATTGGACTACTGCAAAGGTTCGCCTGATGTGGTAAGTTCTTTGTCTCACCATATCAGAGAGGCTGCCATTGCGACTTAACAGGAGCAGTGCCGTTACCTCAGTCCTGGTGACTGAGCAATGGTGAAGAAGCATGTGCAGAAGAGGTGCTTGGAACCCAGCTGGAGAGGGCCCTCCCAGGTGATCCTGGTCACCAACACTGCTTAAAAATGTAGAGGTCTTCCAAATTGCATACAAGTCACTCATACTTACAGAGTTTCATTTTCCCTTGATGATACAATAGCACCTGTTCCCGATGTGCCGATGGTTACAGTGAGACAATGGAAGCAGGTTGGACAGACTGTTGGGAACCAGCAAGCAGCCAGGACAGCACTCATTGTACCTGAAGGGGGTTTGGGGGAGTAAACTATTGTCGGTACCGAAGGGTTCCAGCCAGTAGAGTTGACTACAAGAGATACAAATCCTAACAAAGGGGTTAGTGCAGCAAGAATTCGAGTTGAACCCAGAGACTGTTGGCTCAGAAGTGGGAAGATACTAGGAAATGGCCTGAAAGACGAGTACCACAAACCATTCCTAAAAAGCTCAGAGCAGTCTGATCAGAGTGATGATGAGCGAACAGCTGTAAAGAGATCAAAAGCCAAAAGTACTCATCACCTGAATGGACTTATCTGGAAGCAATTGAATGGGAATGAGAATTTGAGGGATAAAAATAAGATTTCCCGTGCACAAGTGGTATTGGACCTATGTTATGTTAGCATGATGTATTTATATGTATACTTTCTGCTTGATATATATGTCTTTTGCTAGGAAGAAACCCTCCTTTCCTTCCATGTAAATCTGCAGCTAGATGAATAGGCCAAGAACAATACCAACGCCATCTTCTTAACATGTGCTGATCACGTGCTGATCACGTACTGTTTTCAAGCTCCCTGTTCATCTGAGTTATTGGTGGCAGCTGAAGGTATCCTGTTCACTTTACTGTTTTAGACTCAAGGTTGCATCTGGCTTTGGGAGTGGTTAGAGCATTCCTGAAGGCGCCGCCTCTTCTTTCCCAAGCACAGAGACGAAAGGGAGTCACCCCTCCTGCCCTCCCCAGTAATAGATAGCTGTGCCTTTGTTCTTATCCAAGCTGTGCCATATATGGTCCTTTCCTGGAGCTCCAGGGCCAACTGGTGTTTTTCTATTTACTGTATTATATGTGTTGAACTGAAAAGTATATAACCTCATGTTTGAATATGAGCCGGCAGTCTTCCTCGGCGCACCTGATGGGTGAGGATCGACGAGGCTCCTCTATGTAGAGTTTTGCTTTGGCCAATAAAACGTCTGAACCCTCTCCGTTGCCAACTGACTATTATTTAGAAAAGATATTGCGGGCCATCTGTAAGTGTGGCCCTTGGGATTTTTGTTAAGTACTTCAAATTCTCTGCCTTTTGCTTTAACATTTTAAACTTTGCTGTGGATTTGAATTTCAATCTTGGTGTACAACTTAAAGGACTGACACAATTCATCGTAAATATACTTATCCACAAAGCTGATCTGCATATTCCTCCATACTGAACAAAAGTATTGAACTGTGCCTTAGCATTTTTGTACCGAACGTTGTTGAACTGCTCAAACTACTTGCTGCTATTTAAAAAATGTCTTTCGTAAAACGGTCTGAATCAGGAAAAGCCATGAAGCCTAACACTGGAATCTCTTCTAGATGCAAATGTGTATATGCAGGAATCTTTTCTGTTATTGCATTACTTAATATTTTAGCTTGCCACCTTATGTACCCATAGATGATTCTAAGATTATACCTTCTTTCAAAACTGCCAAAACTAAAATCACTGATTCTATTGCTTTGAAGGATAACAATTTACATATCGATTTTCCAAAAACTGATCATTCACTAAATGTCTACAATAGTTTACTGAATGAGTACATTGACACAATGGATGCTTACCTGCATCAGTTGCTGAAGGGGTTACCTGCCATAGTTTACTGTTAACATATAGAATTTCTTGCAGTGTATTAACTAGTTTGTTTGCTTTATGGTACTGATCATTTGCATTATTATTATTCAAATGAAGATTTGATCTTTTCTGAACTTCCTGTACTAAAATATTTAAATCCACATTCTGAAGTTTAACTAGCTGAGACTATAGCCTATCAATTTAGACCAACTGAGAATATTGGCATCTATTTAGGCCTACTAAATCCTCGGTGTATGCACATAGAATAATCTAATATGTAAACTAGGGAGAGCTGAAAAGAATTTTATAGATTTAGTAGAAGTTAGACTTAGGTAAAGAGACAATTAAAACTACTGTACCTCCTAAACTAACTCTTTGGAATTTACCAGAAGAAGTACATAAAATAGTAGAAGGAATGGCTACATTAGCTTTAGACTAGCAACATAAAGGAAAGCATTGTATATATCGAAAAAGGTCAAATTTCAACATCAATTTTGTAGGTTTTAGTGAATGTGAACATACATTTGATGTTTATGAGAACTGGGGAAGATATATAGAAGGAGTTGATCCTATCTTTCCTGGAGTGTATTATATTTGTGGTAAAAATGCTTTTTATAAATTACCGAAAGGATGTTATGAAAATTGTAACATGGGAATTGTTTTCCAAAAATATATTATGTGAAACAAATTGAAGGAGAATTTAAAAAGCACAACAGGAGAATTAAGAGAAGTGTGAGAACGAATCAGATAGTGGGTGATATTTTTGGAGCTTTAATGACTTCTATAGGAGAAGCATTAAACTCACATTTAGAAAACTTTCTACTACAGTAGGGAGAAAGCCACCAGTAGAGCTGCAGGATTTTCTGTTCTATATATATGAATGATTTCAATAAGATCGATCGTGATGCAAAATTGACTTGCCCTAGACATCCTTCTCGTGAAGGAGGGCAGAGTCTGTTGGTTGTTAAAGTTCCAACAACATTGCACCTACATTCTGGACAAGAGCAGAGATTTAGAAAACTACATTAAAAACATTACTGACTTAAATAAAGACTTAAAAGGGTTGACATCTGATGGTGCCAGGGAAAACATAGGAAAAGGATTGTGAACTGTTAGCAACTGGTTGGGTAACTTAGGTAATGGACTAGTGATTTCTATCTTAAGACTATTAGTGGCAATCTCTCTGTGCTTAATGCTGATGATATCTATAAAAATCTGCAGGTATAAAAAGAATATTCAAGAAGTGAAAAGAACATGATCTGATCTTGAACTAGTAGACGAGCAGTGTAAATACATTGTTGACATTAAAATTCTGGAAGAGTCCAAAAAAAAGAGGCTTAAGACAACAAAACCATTATGTGTGATGATCTGATGTGGATAAAATGTGATGGCTTGATTTGCCAACTGAAGGGAGAGTGAGGCAGCATAAAAGGTGATCATTCTTTACATGACATGAAAACCGATTCGGGCAATGAAACCCTAATGTGCAGTTTGCACAAGTCTAGAAAAATAACAGTGGAACTAAGAAAAGCTGAAGTACCAGCATCGTAAAAGTGTGTTTGGATTTATAGAAAAGGAAGATGTTTCAGAATAATGAATTTAACATGTTCATTAACTGATCACCTTATGTTTTAACAAAACGTTATGAGAGATTGCTGATGAGAATACTTTTTATGATGCAAAAAAATACAAACTATTAAAAAGAAGAATTATATCTATGTAAAAAATGAATCTTACTTACAATTGTGCAAATATTAATGATGAGATTTGGCATCTTTATTTCCTTTTCTGTAATGCACCATAGCAAATAAAAAACGGGTGCAAATAAAACACGTTAAATTGCATATGACTGAAACTTTTAGCATAAATGCTTGACATTATTAGAGCCTTAGATTTCCTAAAACAATTTTATTATAATAATGTTTAAGAATAGTTTGCACATAGGCACTTTTAAAATGTTGGTAGTTGTCCATATTTAGAGTTGAACATTTCTATGCAATAGTCACTGACAAATGTTATAATTATTTCTCTATATGATATACTTGATGTTACACCTGGCACCCATGGTGTGGTTTCCCCTGACTTTTTGCCTCTACCTCCTATACTTTTGACTGTGCTGGATTTAGTTTTTGCTGGTTTAGGTACTCTGAGCACTTTGCCACTGCTGATCAGTGCCAAAGTGCATGTGCTCCCTAGGTAAATTGTGATTATGATTGGTTATCCATGATTGCAATATTTGTTTTACTGGTAAGTCTCTAGTAATGTGCACAAAGGATACCAGGGCCTGGAAATCAAATGCTGCTAGTTGTCCGGCAGCACTGATTGTGTCACCCACCCAAGTAGCCTTTCAAATGGGACTCAGACCTGCCACTTCAGTGTTTGTGCACAGTGTTCTACTGCATTTCGACCTGGCAAGTGCACCCACTTCCCAGGCCTAACCCTTCCCTTTTACTACATATAAGTCACCCCTAACATAGGCCCAAGGTAGCTCTATGAGCAGGGTGCAGTGTGTGTGAAAGGTAGGACATGTATTGGTATGCTTGATATGTTCTGATAGTGAAATACTGCACATTTCGTTTTCAACTATTTGAAGGAATAGCTCTCCCTTAGGCTATCATTGGAGCTGCCTTGTAACATTCTACAAATGTAACTTTCAATTGGAAAAAGCTTGAGATTTGGAGTTTAGGATCTATGAACTCCGAATTTAATAACAGGCCTTTTAGAAAAGGTAGCTTTTAAATTGTATGTTTGAAAATGCCACTTTTAGAAAGGTAACCAAATAGGCACGAGGCTTGCGCACCCCTCTGTCGCACTGCTAGATGCAGGAAACTTTTCCTCACCATAGGCCACTCCATGCAGAATAATCCATATTTGACCAGTGAAACCATATTTAAACAATTCCTCATTTCACATTTAATCCATGGTGGAGCTATCTCTTTTATTTGTTTCAGCAAACCCCTGATGAAGAGCCACTCGGCTCGAAATGCATTGGGTGAAATTAAATTATATGAGCCTACTCGTATCACTGATTCTTCCCTCGTGTCACTGTTAAAAGCCTGGATGGGCGGGCAGGAGGCATTTGAAAATGTTCAATAAAAGAATCATGGTGATATCACGCTGTCTCCGTAGTGATTTTCAGCAAAAGTAATGGATTAAGTGTGAAATGAGGAATTGTTTAAATATGGTTTCACTGGTCAAATATGAATTATTCTGCATGGAGTGGCCTATGGTGAGGAAATGTTTCCTGCATCTAGCAGTGCGACAGAGGGGTGCGCAAGCCTCGTGCCTTTTTGGTTCATTTCAATGGAGCTGTGATTTTGGGGACGGTTTGCAGCATCTGTTCGCACACAATTATTTGGTTCCATATTCTGAAGAAGTCAATGCATTTTTAAGGGAAGGAGTGCAGCGGCACCTTTTCTGTCTTGCATTGCAACTTTTAGAAAGTGGGCATTTTCTTGTTTAACCATCCTGTGAGCCTTTGCCTGCTTTTGGATTCCCCTCCTGGTTTTAGACTGACGGGGCTGTTTGTGCATTCACCGCAGCTACTCACACAAAGGGAGTTGTGGTGCCATGCATATGCTGATGGGCCATCCTGGGCTACAGAGGTGGGAGGAGTTGTCACTGGCACCTGAATAAACTGTGGCTGCTCTGCACAGTGCTGTCTCAATCTCCTGTAGTGAAACTGAACCAGGGAGGACCGATCTAGTTTACTGAACAAGAGAGACTTTTTGAAAAAGGGGTATAAGTATTAGCCCCAAAACCCCGGAGCTTTAGATTACTTCTGGAATCAAGAGGAACCTCTGCCAAGGAAGAAGAGCTGACGAGCATCGTAACTGCGCACCAAATCCACTTCAACGCTGGGACTGCAGTAAGAAACCAACGCATCACCTCCTCTCCAGCAGGGAAAAAATGCATCACCTCCCCTACGTGGCAGTAAGGAACTGACACATCACATCCCCTGGAAAAAGGAACCGGCTCATCACCTTCCCTGCATGTAAGAAACCGACGCCTCACCTTCCCTGCGCTTGTTTTGCTTCTGAGTTTTGATGCATCCCAAGTACTTAGCAACAAATAGTGATGCATCCATAGTTTTCTATGGACAGATCCATTGTTACCTTTTAAAAGTCATACTTTAATATGTTTATGTTGGATTTTTTTATTTTGATCTTTTTTGGTTGATATAAAGATTCTCAATTTCCTAAACTGGTGTGGTGTTCATTTGTGGTGTTTTCACTGTGTTTCTATGGGTTGTACACAAATGCTTTACACATTGCCACTGCAGTTTAGCCTGACTGCTCTGTGCCAAGCTACAAGAAGGTGAACACAGGAAAACGTAGGTGTGTACTCTACTCCTCCTCATTAGAAAGAAGGGTCCCTCCTTGGATAGGGTGTATACCACTGACAACTAGATACCCCCGTTTCTAACACTTGATTTATTTTATTATGCTGGAACCTAATTATGGGGAAGATTAGGATGGCGGGCACCCTAGCGGTGCGGGACTGGCTGCCAGTGGTGCGGCGGTCCTGCACCTGCAATTAGGATGCCACCACCACCGTGGCAGTGGCATCCTCTATTCCCAGCATTGTGGCGGGTGGTGCTCACACCCGCCACAATGCTGGGAATACACTGTGTGCATTGTCATACACAAGGTGTGCGGTGCCTGCCACCTTGTCCATGACAATGTAGGGGGGGCACCATAGGTACCCCCCATGTGCACCCCCCACCCCCCAATACCCTGGGGGCCCGCAATGGGCCCCCGACAGCAAAATCCGCATGCCTTTGCCGCCACGGAAAGGCTGCTTCCCGCCCCCATGCTAATATGGATGGCGGTGTCTAACAAACACTGCCACCATATCTAGCCCCTTTTCCCCCCGATCGACTAGTCGACTGGCGGAAAACCGGCGGATGGTCTTTCCGTCCGCTGGTGTCCCCACGCCATACTAATATGGTGGGGGGAAATGGGTGGCGGGCAGAGGGAAATGTAGGGCTGATGGCCACTGCCATGCGGGCGGTGGCGATCCGCCCTACATCGTAATCAGCCCCTATGAGTTTATTTTTCTAAATAAGAAGTGTTGATTTTAAATGCATTGAATTGCCTTTTCCCTTAGGCTGCAATATTTTATAGCCTGTTGTGATGGAATTTTGTTACATTTCCTCAAATGTCTGCTCTGTTCATCCAACATTCTTAAATCAGTAGACACTTTTTCAATACTTAGTTGTGAATGAATTGATGGGAACTTCACACTTTGACCTAATACATGAAGAGAACCAAAGTAAACAGGCTCTTTGTCAACTAACCTGTGAGGACGGAATGGACATTCCATTCTCATGAGCAACATGGGGAAATATGTTGGAGTATCAATTTTGTACCAGATGAGCAGAAGAATGGTCACATGATGATCAGACCATCGTGTGGTGACAATTGATGTCACAAATTAATTTCTGGGGGTATAAAAAGTGACTTTTCAAGGAGGAGTGAGGGAATCCCTCTTGATTGCCTACCTACCTACTATAGCATCGGACTTCCCATTCCCTTTCCATTTTTTCCTTTCCTGATGAACTTGCCTGCTGGATGATTTTGAGCTGTCTGGTGAGAGACCAGATTTAGACTTTCCTGATTATAACTCCATTCCCCTTGCCCATGGACATTTCCTTGGTAGACTCTAATCAGATTCCTTTTCCCAATGCTAAGAGACCTCTTTTGGGTCATCCTCTCACCTTTGTAGTGGTAGGAAACCTTATCCTAAACCATTCTCTTTATGGATTATTTTACTCAGCAATAGATTTACTTTGATTAATTGTGTGGTTTTATACTGCGAGCTGTGAGACTCATGATTGAATTGCTTAAAATGCTACTTGCATATATTGATTTTGGATCTGTAATAGAATAACCAAATGACTTAAATTTGTCTGAGATTTTATTAATTGTGTCTTAATTTTCTTTCCACAGAAACTGTGCTTTATACTTTTCCAATTTCTAAAGCATGACAGAGAGAGTCATAGTCTGAGAGTTGTGTATTTAAACTTGATCGCTAATTTGTGAGTTGGCTACTAATTATTGGTCCTCATTAGGTGGCCAACAGTTTGACTCCCTGATTTCTCAACCCTCACTGCGATGCAGCAGTGTCCATCAGAGGACCTGTCTCTGTGGGTGAAGTATAGAATCAGAGACAAGTGGCTAAATTGTAAAGTCATTGATGCGCCCTGAAATTGAGAGAGCAAAAAGCTTCCTCTGCAACAGTAGGATAGGTATTTTGCTATTCAGCCAGTGAAGACAAATCTACCGGCCTGTAAAGGACAGTTCCCTAACAAGGAATGCCCTCAAATGTACAAATTATTCACATTAGTAGTAGGCTGTGCTGAAGGATAAAAGTGGAGGTAAGACTCTTGTCTAATAATTCTTCAGCGGATGTGAAGATCTTTAAACAGCTACATATATGGAGGATTTCTGACAAATCTGCATTGCCCCTGTCTGGGTAACACAAAGGGCTCTAAGTTAATGGATATGGTTCTTATGAAAAATATTTTACATACTCGAAGAAATGTCCAAGATTTAAAAAAAAAAAACCCTGCTCATAGCGATCATCCTTTGAATAACTGTCCTTGTTCGGGCTCTGCAAAAATCTAGGGCTCAAATAAATTCACCAGCCTTTAGGCGACCTTGGAGATAAGGTTCAGAAGTGCTGCTCCAAGGCAGCCAAAGTCAAGAATCTTTTGCCATGTGACAAGTAATAATTTGAGATTCTCACCACAGATAAATGATGGTGCCAACTTGATACGCACCTTAGTTTGATGACCAGATGCCCCAGACAACTTTCAAAAATATATTTTAGCATGGACCATGAATATGGCATGCCAGAGTCCTGCAGGACGTACCAAAATGTTATTGGTGACTAGGCCAGTGGATGCATTTGTCTTTTTCCTGCAACATTACAAGTCCTTAACTTGGATCTTGACAAGAAAGTACTGTTAGAAATGGAAAGCCATGGTGAAGAGAAAAGAACTGGATAGTCCAGAACATATATATTTAGAGAAGAAACTGTGTTTCCTATTTACTCGTACTCAAACCACAGAAATCTTCTACAAAACAAACATTTTTTGGGGGAGTGGAAGCCAATTAAACAGATTCGAAAAAAGTGTCTCATGCATTAATTGTGTCTCTTTGCCTATTCCTCGTGGGATATCCAGCTATCCTTTAAATGACACCGGATATGGTATTCTTCCCTATCCAACACCATTAACTCAGGGGCACATAACAAATCTCACCAATTTGAGGTATTTTAACACAAGCTTACTGCCCTTTGGCCATTAATATTGGTGATAAGTATTGAAAGCAGTGTATTTTAGGGGCGTAGGGAGAGGACCATAGGCCTCTCCTTCTCCATCAAGGCTTACCCTTATAGATGCATGTTGTTGTCCTTCAGTCTGAATTCATTTAACAGATACACATAAATGTGTTTCAATATAAGGTAACAAAGTAAACACATTTTACTTGGATTTGAGCATATTAATAACCTCAATGTTTTTACATATTAATAGAATTACATGGCTTGAACTTCAGAAACAATACTATTCTGGGGTTCAGACAATATTTCTCTTTCAATATTAGATTTCTTAACACCTACTCTTTTCTTCTTTTAGTGCATTCTTCAGATTTGTGTTGGTCTTATAATTACAACACATCTGCAAATGTATACATTCGAAAACCTGATGTAGGCATATTGTACTAATTGTGTTTCAACTGTGGCCAAAATACCCCCAAATTACTTAATTTCTTTCCAACATATATCTCTATTGTAGAATGGAAAAAAATGATCAGTAGAACCAGAGATATACAATTTCAAAGCTTTAAGGTAGGTATAGCCCCTAAAAGCATGTAACGCCACTCACTGTTCTCTGGTTGTGTGAGACCGGGTGAAAGTCACAAATTCTGGCTTACCACAATGAAGTGCAGGCCAGATACAGGGTACAGGTTAGACGCGCTGAAAAAAATAACATTTAAATTGGCACGAAAAGTCCAGTTTGCATTGGAGGGGGCTGCGAGGAGCAGGGAGAGTGTTACAGATGGACGTTGATGTAGCGCAAAGATCCTGACAGACCTTGCTTAAGATTCACATTGGAGGTCACTGTGGGCTGTCCATGCTGTAGCATGAAGTGCAGATCTCACGTTGTCAGAAATCACTGGAGGTTGCTGCACTGCAAAGAGTCAGGTGCACTCTAGCTTTTCATTGGTAGTTGGTGTAAGCAGTAAGATACTGAGGGGAACGTACCCGTTTGCTGTTTCAAAGTGCCCAAAACTTCAGGATTTCTTCCTTTCTTGAAGGGGTGTTCACTGATGCCACACCAAGGGTCCAGGACCTGAGGGGCACCTCTTGGGGATCAGAAACATATCCCAGCAGAGGAAGCAGGGCTCAGGCAGTTACAGGTCTAGTTGCAAGTCTAGGCAGAAAGTCAGCTCGGCAGCTGAAGAGTGGCCTCTAGAGATTGATATGGCCCTGTAGCTCATGACAGGAGGTCAGTCAGCTGACCCTTGGAAACACTTCAACCTGGGATGAAGGATTCAGGTTCAGTCTTCCTTCTCAGCAAGCAGGGTAGGGTTGAAGCAGCAGGGCAACAGTGTGTATTTCTTCTGTAGTATCCACACGCCCAGTAGTGTACTGAAGAGTTGGGTCTGAGGGTCCAATATTCGTACTTAGTGTCAGCTTTGAAGTAGTAGAAGGTTCTGAAGGTTTCCACCCTCTGAGTTGTTTGGAATTCCTCCCTCCCTGCCTTGCCTCAGCGTGCCTGGTGGAAAAATAGACAGGTGTGAAACCCTTTGTGAGTGTGCTTTGGCAGAGTCTTTGGGATGTGCAAGTGTGTTAGGTGACAGCTATACCTCCTATCAAGTCAGAAATGACTCATCCTGCCAACATCTATTTTTCCTTCGGCTTGCTGGCTGGGAGCAATACACAAAGACCAACTACCAGCTATACCTAGTCATGTGACCCAGGATACAGGTGGCATCCACCAAATGGTTGGCATTTTCAGAAGTGTGACATAACATCCTACTTTACCATTAACCAGGGTCTTATACTACAGTCATTTAGACACCAAAGTTGACATTCCTACCGACTCACAATTGAAAGACATTGCTTATTACTTGTAATAACCCAGTTTTATCCTATGGAAGAGGTAGGCCTTGCAGTAGTGAAAAATTAATTTAAGAGATTTGCATTACCAACACAGGAAAAATGTAAAAGAACATATTCAACCTTTAAAATTCACTGCACCCTGCCCAATATGCTATGCAGGGCCTACCCTAGGGGTGACATATATGAATTAGAAAGGAAGGTTTAGGCCTGGCAAAAGTTTTATTTTGCCAGGTGGAAATGATAGTTGAAAACTGCACACACAGGCTGCAATGACAGACCAGAGACATGTTTGACAGGCTACTTAAGTAGGTGTTTTAATTAGTGCTAATGGCTCACTATTAGTATTCACTTTACAGTCCATAGGTGTATGATTTACAACATTGTTATGGAACTATAAGCGAATTAAATGTTCCAATTGGTTGTAAGCCAATGTTACCATATTTTAGGGAGTGGATACATACATTTTAGCATTGGTGAGCAATGGTAAAGTGAGCAGAGTCCTAAAGCTAACAAAAATGAGATCAAGAAAAATGCAGGAATAAGGCAAAACTTTTGGGGGAAGACCATCGTAAGGCTGACAGGTCTAACATTACCCATCTAAATGTTGTAATTCATTAATACACCTAACCTGAGCCTTTCTTTTTGAAATTCTTTGGTTTCCAGTTTGCTATTGAATCACTCACCCATTTCCACCTTGCATGAATTTCCTAATGTTCACTGACTATGCATTCCTTGAAGTCCAAGTCTATGCAAAACTGAACTAGTCATAAAAAGAACTTGGGAAAGCCCCAGCAGCATGAATGACAAGGAGCTACTATCATAACTGGATGGCTTAGATCCTACTGCCCTTGCAACTTCTATTAACAGCCCTGTGGGATCAGCACACAATTTTCCTGTAGGTGCATATGGAATTAGCAGCTACAGAGGAATTACATAAATTACACATTAGTCGAGGCACACATAAACAAAAGTTTAGCCGAGTAAAGATGGTTTTCACTGTGCGTTGATATATATTCAAAGTCCACAAAAAGCTTCACAATTTTCTTTTGGTTTTATTCTTTATTGTTCCTTCTTGTCATGCCAACATGTATGTACAAAAACAGCCGACACGTGTTTCGTCCATAAGGATTTTTTCAAGGCTGTAAACAAATATATACAAATAAACAGTCAAAATCTTAAAAACTAACACATTTACAGGACTTAATAATTAAAAAAACATTGTTTTCGTAACGATCATCAACATATGCTGGTGTCAAGGCATTAAAACTGTATGGCTATTTCTAAGAACAAAGATCAGGCCAAAGGGGCTTGTGTCCAATGATTGTTAAAAAGAAAATACCTCAGACAGAAGTACCTTTTTATTGACCAGTAATAAAATGATCTAGAACCACCACAAAAAAACCACAGTGTCTAGGAAAAAGGGAATCCTATACTGTCACCAACCAAATATCATGTGCAAGAAGTGACACAAACAAATCAAGTGATCTCTAGTTGTAATTCCTCACCTACTACGTATTCGGACGGAAGTTAAGAAACTCCTTAGTCGATTACTCAGTTATAGAAAAATCTGTATCGATCCTTTCTTTATGGAACAAGTAATCGCATTTCCCAGTTTAATATTTATCCATATTAACAGACGCCATCAGGTCATAGTACACCTATCAGCAATAGAAAGATTTGAATTTTTAAAAAACATGTTGTATAATGGTCTGAACAATGTGTTAGCCCCATTCTTATATACACGAGGGGGCAATTTGATGTTAATAGAAAAGGGAATCGCTATATTAATACCATCCCCTGATAGGAAGTACGTTCAGTTACGCAGATACATATTTAAAACCCAAAAGGAGTTAATTAGAAACTCCGACATCTTTGTATTAAAAGTAGGGCGCATTTCCCCGTGTGTGAATAACACACCAAAACGAAAACAGAAAAGCTCAAGTTGTACTTCCTCCCCTACTACGTATTCAGTTGGAAGTTATGAACATCCTTTGTCGATTGCCCATATATAGAAAGCTAAGTCCTTTGAAAGTCTGTATTGATCCTTACTTTGTGGGACAAGTAATCGCATCTCTCAATTTAAATCCTATCCATATTTAGAGTGGCCATCAGGTCGTGATATACCTATAGGCAATAAGAAAATTTTAATTTTAAAAAAGTTTGACTATAGAAACATAATATGCCAATCTAAACAACGTGTTTACCCCATTATTATGTACACGAAGGGGCAGCTTTACGTTAGTACAAAAGGGGAATCGCTATAATTACCCCTTCCCTTGATATCAAACAACTTTGGCTATGCAAAAACCGTGAAAAACTAATTTGGGACTACAACGTTTCTATATTATAATTGCGGCACATTACCACCCATATTATCATTATATCCTCTACCCACATTATCCCGAGTGTAGATAACACACCCAATACTACAGTCATCCCACCTATTAAAATAGCGAAGGGTGGCTGGATTTCATTAACATACCTGTACAAAAAGCCGGTGTTGGCGTCTCGACTCCTGAGCCAAGAAATGACGTATCTACAGCTTCTAACGTCTCTAATTATAACCATGCGACCGCGGAAATGAACATAGAGAGCGGACTGGGTTATAATACCCGAAACTTTTCACGCCATTTTGGAATGGTTATGAGATATTCCAAAGAAAAAGACAATGCGTTAAAAAATGTGAAGTTCACAGTTTTGAGAACCATAAGTATCGTGTTGTATGCTAGTCGGTGTGTGATTTTATCTTGAGTGGTTGTTGTTGTTATCAAACAGACATTTTATAGTTTTTTCATGTGATAAACTTGTCTACAGAAACGTGTACAGTTCTATATCAACATTTAAACCCAGATCCACTGCTCTCAATCTGATCAACCACTTGCTTTCCAACTGTCTCAAGCTCAGGGTATGATTGCCGCTCCGATTGGATATATTGAGGCTTTCAATTCCATGGAACGTGATATAAATTTTTCCTTCCACCATATGTTGTTCGTTATAGTGAACTGCCAAAGGATAATCCAGGTTCCTACTCCTAATTGCACAAACGTGTTCCTGAATGCGTTCTTTTAAAGGACGTATAGTGCTGCCTATGTATATTTTACCACAGCAGCATTCAATACAATAAACCACAGGTCATGAAATCATAGATTTTGTAGGTTTTGCACGTATTGTATTTGAAAGACACTAATTTGTTCTTAGCTAGATGACAAATGCTACACTGTCCACATCTATGGAAACCGCTGGGCTGCGCTGGCATCCAAGTATTAGTAGGCACTGGTTTGAGGTAGCTATGACATAGTGTTTGTTTTATTGTCTTCCCCCTACTGTGTATGATATTCGCCCTGTTAGAAATAGACCTCTTAATTGTGGTGTCCATCTTCAGAATATACCAATGCTTATTTAGGATTCGAGATAGGTCTGGAGTGGCTGCACTATATGGAACTACTAGTGCTGGTTTCTTACACCGATCTTCCTTTTTCATTTTTTGTTTATGTTGGGCATTGTACAGTAAGTTTGATCTTTTCACCCGGACAATTTTTTCTTTTGCCGAGGCCAAGATTTGTCCTGAGTAGCCTCTATTTTTTAATCTTCTTTCCAAATTTTCAAGTTCGCAGAAAAAATCCTGATCTGTACTGCAGTTCCGTCTCGTTTTAATCATTTCCCCGTAGGGTATTGATTTAATCTGTGTTGGAGGATGGGCACTGGACGCATGCAGAACCGAATTGCACGCTGTTTCCTTGCGGAACATCTTAGATCTAATCACCTGTCCCGCTACATACAGTGTAGTATCTAAATAGTTAATACTCTTAGTATCAAATTGATACATAAAGTGTCTATCGAAAGTATTGTCATTCAGATAACTGATAAAATCTAGTAGACATTTTTCAGTTCCAGACCAAAATAGAAGAACATCATCTATATATCTGGTCCATAGAATGATGTTCTCGCTATAGATGACTGGACAATGTCTCCAGATATGTACCATTTCGTATAGACCCATATAAAGGTTTGCAAAAGAAGGCGAAAATTTTGCGCCCATTGCAACCCCCCTCTTTTGTCTAAACCATTTGCCTTCATGTAGGAAAAAATTATTATCCAAGACAAAGGTTATTAGGTCCATAAGCATAATGTTATGCTCATCTGCATTGGCACTTCTTGTGTCTAGAAAATGTTGGATTGCTTCTAGTCCCTTTTCTCTCGGGATGCAAGTGTATAAGGAACTTACATCTAACGTGACCAAAAAATTACCATCTGTCCATTCAAAATCTTCCACTTTAGATCTTTTGTATCTTTAAGAAATGCAGGTAGATTCTGTACTAAAGGTTGCAAAAAAAGATCAATGTACTCTGACAATTTTTCTGTGGGGGACCCAATCCCGGCAATGATAGGCCTGCCAGGGAGAAACACCCCACCCTTATGCACTTTGGGTAAAATGTAGATGCAAGCTGCAGTTGGTAAAGGGTTAAAAAGATATTTTTATTCAGCATCTGAAATTTGACCTTGCGTTTTCCAAAAATCCAATTTCCTTTCCATGAGATTGGTTTATCACATGAAAAAACTATAAAATGTCTGTTTGATAACAACAAGTTTTTAAAAAATGTGCGAAAGGATAAAAGACTGCTTCTGCCTAGCTTTGTTGTTACTTTAGGGGCCAATAACAATCTTAACTACTTTGACTTACTTTCGCATTTCTCCCTTATACATCTTGACTCCTAAGAGGAGTATTCCTTCAAGGATGCACTGTTGTAAATGAAGGTTTGTCTTTTAATTTTATAGACATGTTCCTTTGGTTTGCTTAAATACTAATGTGGATTTGGTGTCGCATTCCTTTGACATTAAAATGAATTAATACGGTGATATGTGTTTGTATGATTCTGATTCAAATATAGTGGTGGGTTATGGTTACACACGGAGGATCCGCAGCCACTAGCCTAGACAATTGATCAAAGAGTTAAGTTATGGTAAAAATAACCACTCAAGATAAAATCACACACCGACTAGCATACAACACGATACTTATGGTTCTCAAAACTGTGAACTTCACATTTTTTAACGCATTGTCTTTTTCTTTGGAATATCTCATAACCATTCCAAAATGGCGTGAAAAGTTTCGGGTATTATAACCCAGTCCGCTCTCTATGTTTATTTCCGCGGTCGCGTGGTTATAATTAGAGACGTTAGAAGCTGTAGATACGTCATTTCTTGGCTCAGGAGTCGAGACGCCAACACTGGCTTTTTGTACAGGTATGTTAATGAAATCCAGCCACCCTTCGCTATTTTAATAGGTAGCATGACTGTAGTATTGGGTGTGTTATCTACACTCGGGATAACGTGTGTAGAGGATATAATGATAATATGGGTGGTAATGTGCCACAATTATAATATAGAAACGTTGTAGTCCCGAATTAGTTTTTCACGGTTTTTGCATAGCCAAAGTTGTTTGATATCAAGGGAAGGGGTAATTATAGCGATTCCCCATTTGTACTAACGTAAAGCTGCCCCTTCGTGTACATGACAATGGGGTAAACACGTTGTTTAGATTGGCATATTATGTTTCTATAGTCAAACTTTTTTAAAGTTAAACTTTTCTTATTGCCTATAGGTATATCACGACCTGATGGCCACTCTAAATATGGATAGGATTTAAATTGAGAGATGCGATTACTTGTCCCACAAAGTAAGGATCAATACAGACTTTCAAAGGACTTAGCTGTCTATATATGGGCAATCGACGAAGGATGTTCATAACTTCCAACTGAATACGTAGTAGGTGAGGAAGTACAACTTGAGCTTTTCTGTTTTCGTTTAGGTGTGTTATTCACACACGGGGAAACGTGTTTTGAGATAATAATGATATTATCGATGGTAATGCGCACTACTTTTAATACAAAGATGTCGGAGTTTCTAATTAACTCCTTTTGGGTTTTAAATATGTATCTGCGTAACTGAACGTACTTCCTATCAGGGGATGGTATTAATATAGCGATTCCCTTTTCTATTAACATCAAATTGCCCCCTCGTGTATATAAGAATGGGGCTAACACATTGTTTAGACCATTATACCAAAAAAAAAAAAAAAAAAATCTTTCTTTTGCTGATAGGTGTACTATGACCTGATGGCGTCTGTTAATAACTGGGAAATGCGATTACTTGTTCCATAAAGAAAGGATTGATACAGATTTTCAAAAGAACTACGTTTTCTATAACTGAGTAATCGAATAAGGAGTTTCTTAACTTCCGTCCGAATACGTAGTAGGTGAGGAATTACAACTAGAGATCTCTTGATTTTTTTGTTTCACTTCTTGCACATGATATTTGGTTGGTGACAGTATAGGATTCACTTTTTCCTAGACACTGGTTTTTTTGTGGTGGTTCTAGATCATTTTATTACTGGTCAATAATAAGGTACTTCTGTCTGAGGTATTTTCTTTTTAACAATCATTGGACACAAGCCCCTTTGGCCTGATCTTTGTTCTTAGAAATAGCCATACAGTTTTAATGCCTTGACACCAGCATATGTTGATGATCGTTACGAAAACAATGTTTTTTTAATTATTAAATCCTGTAAATGTGTTCGTTTTTAAGATTTTGACTGTTTATTTGTATATATTTGTCTACAGCCTTGAAAAAGTCCTTATGGACGAAACACGTGTCAGCTGTTTTTGTACATACATGTGGGCATGACAAGAAGGAACACTAAAGAATAAAACCAAAAGAAAATTGTGAAGCTTTTTGTGGACTTTGAATATATATCAACGCACAGTGGAAACCAACTTTACTCGGCTAAACATTTGATTATGTGTGCCTCGACTGATGTGTAATTAGTGTTTGGACTCTCTTAGGGCATCCTTTTGGTTTCCCTGCGGGTCTGTTGTATCTTCCAAAGGCAGAGGAATGTTTCTTGTCTGAGAGCACCTTATATTTAAAAAACAAAAAGAGTTTTTGCTTCAAATATGAAGGTACCTTTATGATACAATGGATGTGCATGTAAATTTCTTACAAGCTTCTGCTTAGTTTCGTGTGTGCAATGACAGAGGAATTACATGTCTGGATGCTTTGATAAACTTTTTAATATTTGAATATTTTATGGGTTTCTTTAGAACTGCCTACAAGACCCTGGGACGATTTAGCAGGACAATATTCTGCAAAATTAAGCCTTGATTACTCCCCCAATTTTGAGTCAGTATTTCAAGGTTAAGTATGCAAACGCTTAAGTGTTGGCTCCCAGGTGACTGTCTTGTACCCCCTTTCCCTAGAACCAGCTCGGTGTGCTTTTCCGAAAAACTAATTACTGTACTTTTTATTTTTCACAGAAAGTTATTAATCTGAACATGGGTAATACACCTGGTTCATCTCTGTTATATAGTTGCAGCACAGGGAAGCAGCTGCATCTCTCTCTTCCTTCGCTTTCTTAGGATTTCCAGTCTTAAGGTGTGTTCTGTTCTTCTATAACCTCTTTCATTTCATCCTCCACAGTTAACCACAGACTTGTCGATAGAGGTGGAAATGCAGGTGATGGTTCGCCCTTGCCATCAGCCTTATTTAGATTCATGCAACCCAGAGGGGAAGGAGTGGGTTTCTGATATGCTTGAGAGTAGTTCTGTGTGACAGCTGCTGCCAAGCCTTGATCTTTTACAGACAATGGTAGAATGGTGCATGGGAAAGTGGAGGACAAAAGAGAGACAGCTGTTGTGGAGAATTTCTTGGTTCCAGATATTTCTTTGAGATATAATGGAGGACAAACCTAATAAAAAAGCATTAAAGTGTCTAAATCTTGGGTAATGTTATACAGAGTAGATAATAGGTATACCTCTGGTAAGATATATCAAGAATTCATGCAACAAAGGGCAGGAAGGCAAGTTGCTGTGCTGTGTTGTGCCATGCTATGATGTGTGAATGGGAGAGAGCTGAAAAGCACTATATTCAATACGATATGGTGCTCTTCATCTCTCTCCCTGGGTCACTATGTGCTGCCTAACACCAATGCAGACACTCTTGCACCATGCTGCAAATGTGGCAGCATTACAGGCAGGATTGTGCATGAAAAGATACCTTCCTTTAAACAAACAACCTAACAAGACATTTATTATTTCAAAATGTAATCCAAAATGAATCACACGAAGAAAGAGGAAAGAACAAGGAGAAAGCAATATTTTCTTCTGGTTATACCTTTCTGTGGGAGGCATACACATTTCAAACGATTCCAGCTTCACAAGCCTTAGTAAATCTGGCATTGCTTGGAATCCATAGGTGGATGCATGGGAATGACCATGTTCTATCCATGGAGGGTCTACCACTAAGGATTGTAACCCAACGCAGTGCAAGCTGCTGCCCTTCATTACATTTCTTTACAAAGTCATACAAGGCAATGCAAATCAAGTATACAAAAAGTGATGGATGGAATGTTTGAATTAATCTCAGCCTCTGATAAGTACTCGGGTCTCATCGCAGTTCATTGTTATGTTGCACACATACTACCTAACTTTGGACTCATCTATAGGCAAATCAGTCTAGACCCTGCTCTAGTGTAAACTGTCCAGCCCGAACTGCCAAGCCAGGTCCTCCCTGAATGGAAACACAAGCAACCCAGGACTAGTTTTGCCCTTGTATGGGCTCTTCAGCCGGTTATAGCTTGTTTCCAGTGGCACAGTGTGCATAGGAACCATATCTGTCTATACCCAGCTCACTTAGGGCGTCTTAATAAAGTATAAAAAAATTGATGGAGGTAGTGCTTGAATTATTCTCAGCCAATGGTAATTGCTTGAGCTGCATTGCAGTCCACCATTATTTAGCACACCATGCCACCTCAGTTTAGACCCAGCGATAGGCAAATCAGTCTTGACACTGTTCCAGTGGGAACAGTCCAGTCAAAATAAAAATCAGGCCTTGCATGGCTTTGGATTTTCCAAATAAGCCTTTGCGGTGCCCCGTATCACCTCACGCGACCCAAGGGCAGCACTCATCTTAGGATGTAGGTGAATGTGGAGGAAGAGGAGTAGAACCAACCCAGGTGTGTTGGTCTATACTTATTGGATGAGGGAAAAGGAAGCTCTACGAAGAATATGAGAAATTAATCTATTTTAATGAATATCACATTTTCTAGCAGTCCTGCATAATTTAACTCCTCCTCACCTAGGAGTAACCAACTCACTCTAGGTCATTACAGACTGAACCTTTCAGCTACAAATCATTGGTTTCAGATGTGTGAGTCTAATTAGTTCACTGGAACAAAACAAGACTACAACACCTAAAATGCTTAAGAATATCACACACATTTCCAGGAAACAGTGTCCGTTATGACCTAGAGGGAGGAGGTCACTCCCTTGTCACCTTATGGAAGCTGCTCTGTGGGATCAGTTTATATCCAACATCATAGAGGCCGTAGCATATAACAGATTGTACATGGGAAATGTATTAAATCAATGGTATTTTCCATTTCAATGACAAAAGTGACATTATATATGTGTATAAGGCCATGATTTCTTTCCAGTATGGAGTAATGCGGCTGGCTTCTATATCGGGCCTCCGCCCTGTAATCAACTGAATTACTATTGCCGTCTAGGTCAAAGGACAACAGAGTTCGGTTGAGGTGGAGAAGAACGCACATCTCCAACATGGCTGTGAGTGAGGGCTGGCAGAGCAGGGAGGAAGGGTTGGTCGCTGGCAGTGTCTCAGAGGGGGCACAGCGGGCAGATCGCAAATCCATACCGGGCTTTCCCTGGTCACACCACTTAGTGCTTGGGTCGCAAAATTAAGGTATGCAGAACCAACAAAGGGTGTTTTCCGGCAAAAGTTCACTTTGAAAATGTGGGCTGGATTTAGTTGCAACCTTTGCCCTGCATCTCTGCTTGTAAACATCCCCGAACCAAATGAGGCAATTATATCAAGTGGGTCATGTGGAATGTAAAATATGGCACCAAGTTTGCTATGTTTCGTGGGACAACACAAGCCGGATAAATGATTTGTATGAAAGCGAAAAAATAAAGAGTAAAGTTGACAACTAGACATCCACTAGTGTGCGATTCTTACATTGGTAGCGCAAAAATCTGTGCATTGAAACATATAAAAGATACAAAATAAATCAAAACAGCAATCATTGGACATGTCACTGATTCATATGTGAATAGCTGACATTGTAATTGAGTCTCATTGTGAACAATGAAATATATTCACGTGTCACTCCCACTCTGTTAATGGTTTAAATTAGAATTAAGCCTCACTATGACCAGTAAAATATATTCAGTGGAAGCAGTTTGGAGGTGCCTAAAGGGAAAAGAAAGAATTTCAGTGAACTGGTACCCTCCTCTGTGAGCAACTATTTGCAATTGGCATATTAGTGATCCATAAACCTCAAATCGTGGCTAACCATTTAAGCAGACGAGAACAAACAGCAAATGTACTATTTTCTGAGAGTGGGATGTGTGAACCATCAAGGAGTATGTCACATGACCACAGCAGAGAACGCAACAGTGATCCTAAGCAAATGGTGAGAGAATTAGAAAAATGAAGAGTAGCAGAAACAAACAAGTGGTGGGAGAGTGCAACACTGAAAAGGTACATAGAATGTCAGCGAATACCCACGGGTCTGCAAATTTTAGTCCTACCCACTTTATTGGCAAAAAGACACAACAGAATGCTCAATGAAACTTATGAAGACCCTCATTATACACACAGAAAGGAAATTGTCTTAAATATCGAGCAAAGTTAAAGAATTGGAGAAACTATTGGAGAAATTCACCACCCCAGAGGAAGAGAAGAAAACGTTGAAAGAATTAGAAAGGAAAATGGATAATCATGAGAGAGAGGTCCAGACAAAGATACCTAGAAAGTTTAACAGGGACAAAACTGACTGTGCAGTTGGCAGAGTGTACACCTTTGCCAGACAATTTGATTCCCTCCACAGTATACAAAGAATGGATCAAATAAGGGGAAGAGTGGACCCTCCATCTAGTGTGGAAAGCTCGGAAGTAAGCTCTGGAGATGAGGGTATATCTGGAAATTTACCAAAACTGGATTTTTCTAGAGAGCTACGGTTGCTCCAAATGACAACGAGGGGGAGAGGCAGAGGTCTAAATCAAACAAATGTCAAAGAACAAGAAGGGGCAGGAAAAGGAAAAAGTGGCAGAGGAGGAGAGAAAAAGAAAACTCAAAAAGATTGATAGGAGTGGGGACTGGATCTATGGACGAAGATCTAGTTATCAATCTCTCCAGTATGAAATTTAATGAGAACCACATACACCTTCTCAATAAAGGCTTGTCCTTTTGTCCAAATTCAAACATGGACTTTGCCAATGCCAGACTTGATTTGTACAAATTCTGCCGGAAGCTTAAACTGAGAAAGTACTTTGCTAACAGAACAAAGAAAATTCGAAAACCAGCAAGGGAAAATGAACCGGAACTGTCTGTTTTAACAGCAATCGATCTCCCACACCTAACAACTCTCATGAGCTTGGATGAACAACCAGGTGTTGAAAGGGAAAGAGAACTGAGTGATAGAGAACTGTGTACGACGTTCAACATTGACCCTGACATGTCTGTTCCCAGTGGTAGTAAGAACAGCTCCAGGTTCTGCCCCCAATTGCCACCTTGGAAAAAAGTGGATCTTTTTCAAGAATTGGTATCGGAGGGTTTGAGAAAATTGGCAGTCATGGTTGGAAACATTCATCCCAGGAGGAGTAGTGATAACACGGCATCTGATGACTGGGCAGCTTTGAGTGAACTACAAGAAAAGAAGGACATTATCATAAAGCCCTCTGATAAAGGGGATAATATTATGATTATGGACAGAAGCAAGTACTCACTAGAAGCAAGAAGACAATTGAACAACTGGACTCACTAAGAGAAGCTACCAGCAGATCCATCAAAAGAAGTGATGAGGAGATTTCATACCAAATTGGAGGAATGGCATGATCTGGATCTATTGAATGACAATGAATTTGCGTATTTAAAAAAGGACTGTCCAATTTTACCAACCATCTATTTTTTACCAAAGGTTCACAAAAGTTTGGACAACCCCCCAGGGTGACCAATTGTGAGCTCCTGTGACTCCCTCCTAGAGAACACCTCATGATTTGTGAACATTTTCCTCTTCCCCCATATGTCTCAAACCTCCCCTCTTACATTAGGGATTCTATGGATTTCCTATACAGAATTAACAACATCCCCTGGAAAGAGAATTACATCATGACTACAGTGGATGTCGTATCCCTGCATGCATCAATCAAACATGGGGACGGCTTGAAAACTAGCAGACATTACTTAAGATCAAGATCTCACAGTCTGCTAAGCCACATGGAAATGTTGTTGGGAATGATTGAATTCTGTGTGTTGAATAACATCTTCATCTTTGATGGAAGATTTTATATACAGAAGCAAGGAACAGCAATGGGGGCTTCGTTTGCCCCAACATACGCAAATCTTACAATGGGCATCTGGGAGACAGAACATTGGGAGGACACGCAGAGAGAGTAAAAAAAGTGGTCTTATGGTTACATTTTATCGATAACCTTTTTTTCCTGTGGGAAGGAGGAGAGGTTGAACTAATTACTTTTTCGGAATCACTGAACATCAACCCTCAAGGCTTCAAATTCACCTATACCACCAGCAAGAGAGAGCTCACCTTTCTTGATGTGCAACTTTATGTATCTAATGACAACATTTGCATAAAAGGTTTTAGAAAACACACCAGTGGGAACAATTTATTGTTTGCAAACAGTGCACACCCCAAAGCTCTGAAATGCAGCTTTCCGTATGGTCAGTTTCTCAGGGTTAAAAAGAACTGCTCGGTGGAAAGAGTTTTCGAGGAACAAGCATCGGAAATGACACAGAGGTTTTTAAGACGTGGGTATCCAATGTCTGTTGTGAAGGATACTTTACGGATAGCAAAACAAAAGAATAGGGGTGATCTTTTATTGCCAAAGAGTAAAAGTCCGGTGGAGGGTGATGGAGAGTGTCAAATGAGGTACATTATGGACTTCAATAAATCTGAAAATGAACTGAAGAAACTAATTAGGATAACTGGAAGGTTCTGGAGAAAGACGGCGATTTGAAGGAGATCATACAAAGTCATCTGAGCATAATCTATCGCAGAATGCACTCTCTTGGGGACCTACTGGTTCGACGTTTCATGCCACAACAACAAAAAATCAGTGGCTGGACACTTCCCAAGATAACTGGATTTTATAAGTGTACGAAGTGCAAAGCCTGCAAATGGGGGGATAAAAGAACAGAAGTGAAACTGACTGATGGCAAAATGAAGAAGACCAAAGAACACATTCATTGTGAGAGCACCCATGTTGTTTATACATTGGAATGCGAATGTGGTATGCTGTAGGTAGGAAGTATGATTAACAAACTTAAACTACGAATCATGCAGCACATTCGGGCCATTACAAAGAAAGATAATACATATGTAATCGCAAAACACATCTGGGAGCATCGCAATGGTGAAGTTGGCAAATTTTTATATTATGGAATCCAACAGAATTTTGTGAATCCAAGAGGAGGCGACAGGGAGATGAAATTACAGAGAGCAGAATCAAGATGGATACTCTCAGTGGGCACTGAAAGCCCATGGGGCCTGAATACAGGCGTCAAACTATATGTACATCTGGACTGAGGTTTTGTGTGGTCCTTCTGAACATCATGAAAGTTTAGATAACAGGAACATGCTCCCCCGCTCTATATCCTTCCTCTTCGGGCAAAACATGGCATGTATTTTAGAAATAGGGGCTCAATATAAACAGGGTCTGTGGTTTTTTGGTTCATACTCATTCAGAACAATAGTGTCTTTTTTCCTATGCGAAAACAATGGTAATAACGGGAGTTTTCTTTGATAAATGTTAGTTTTAAATTTATCTAATGTCTTTTTTATACAATACATCTGCTTACTGCGTATCATGCTTCGTATCTTTATCTCTGCCTGACCCCAATGGCCTATTTATCTTTGCACACTGCACTTTGATTGATTTAAGAAGCTGCTACCTCTTTTGTGCTTGATATTGTTGCCTATTGATTTTTGCACATTGCACTTTGCTTAACCTTTAATGCTGTCATATATTTATATTCTAGGTGCTTCATATTGTTGCCCTCATCCTATTTTAATGACTTATTTATTCCTGCAAATTGCACTTTGATGAAATTCTTAATGCGACTATATATATTTGGAGAATAGATTCTATCCTATTCGATGGCTGCCAATTTGTCACGTAGCACTTTATGGAAACTTGGTATTTGACAACTTCCATGGAGACATTGGAAGAAAATAATAGTTGCTGCAATAATCCTTATGACCTATTGAGCTTTATGCGAGGCAGGAAGGTAAAGGACTGGGTCGCAACGTCCATGATTACTTTTGTTGTTTATTTCTGGTCGAAGTTTAATGTAGACACTGTCCATTCGATGGCTCTGGTCCAAATGTACTTCAAGGAGCGTTGTTAAACTTCTATGGAAACTCGCTTTCTGATTATATCAAGCGGTAGAAACTTGTATTGCATCACCAATTCATGGACTATACAACAATGGTTAACCTTGGAATGTTTATTAGGCATGATCATTTCTTAACATATGAGCAAAGCGCAATAATATTGAATTAAGGGGTGCCCCGGAGGTGGACCCTAGATATGACCAATGATCAGCAGCCTATTAGTGCACAAGCATAATGTACTATCATGGAAACTCTAGAGCAGCTTTTCTGTGCAAGATTGTGTATTTCGATGTAGGCAAAGTGCAATAATTATTTTGGGGGAGTTGTCATTGGAGGTACAAGCAAAAGTTGAAGCACCACGCACTTTAGTAACAAACTGTATAATGTACTGTATAAACCTCGATGGCAGCTATATGTTGGAACTGCAGAGATGATTAGCCAGATACATTGAACAGAAACAACTTCTGTCAGGGGATTGCGATTTAAAATGTATATTTGAGATTGGCGTTAATGATGCTTTAGGATAGGAGAGAGGGAATCTTTTGTTTTTCTCGGGGTATGTGGTTGAGTTTCAAATGCAAAAAGCCAGGATGCAAACATATTGCTTATCCAATTGCATAAAAAGAAAAAGAAAAAAAGATTTGATTTTGTGGAAAATAAATTGTGAATATGTTGGACGAACACACTCCCGGAGGGCTTGCATAGAAAGAGGGTACTTTACCTTTGATTCCTGTCTTCTCACTCCCATCCTCATTTTATGTTTTATATAACCTTTTGAGCTATTTCCTGATATGAAGTGTATATTTATGGTATTACCAATAAAATAATATGAAAAGGGGAAAAAAAGAGAAAAAAATCTTTGGTCCAATGCATCTATATGGATGGTTCTGATACATGCAACAGGCTGGTTTTCCATTTTTTGTTGATAAAGTTGTTGTGGTGTGGATGGGGCGCCCTTAAAAAAGTACACTCTAGACAATGTCTCTATGGCCCTGTCGAAAGCTACGGCTGAAACGCGTAGGCTGTTTTACCTTGGTGCTATGTAACACTTATTAAATTAATATCTTGAAGAATTGCCCCTTTGGTGGTGCCGTGTCCTTCTGTGCGCGAAGTGGATGCTGTGCGCTGGTGCTCCGACCGCTGCAGAATGGATCCATTTTGCATCCTCCTTAAATATTTAAGATGTGGCTTAACAGCTAGAGCGGCTGAATTTGAAGTTGGGGAGCCAGGTTCCAGTCTAGTGGGAGGCTCAAATATCTTGTGATTCTGGGCAAATCACTTAATCTCCCTGTGCCTAAAAATGAATGTGTCCCTCTGTAATGCAACTGGTGCTCATGTAAAGTTCGTGCTATATAAAACTGCAAACAAAAACAATATATCATTCTTGGTGAAAAGCAACGTTGCAACGCCGCTGTTGATAACTACATATATACACTTCTAAACAGATTTTCGTTTTCTGACAGTGCTTCACTAGGCATAAAATATGCTTGTAGATGTTTTCAGTCTGGCCCCATTGTCAAAAGCGACTCCAGAGCAACATCATTTTTAACGTACTGCCTGTGGTGGATGGTGTTGACGGAAGGAAATCTTTTCTGTGGCTCCCATAAAATGTTCATTGGCCTTTACAACATTTTATGACATACTTGCACGCTGCTGAATTTTAAATAACACCACACTTTAATAAAATAAAGTGAAGGTGTGCTGTTTTACCCTGTGACGGTGAATGCAGGCTGAAATAGACCGGTCCGGGGTTTACATCAATACTTTGATTAATTTAATGACGTGTGTGTTGAGGGCTTGCAGGTGCAGCTTTGCAGAGAAAGGCGATAAACCTCTGCTCTGGGGTCTGTTGGATGAAAGTGCATACTAGCGCAGTTCCGCTGTCAAAATTAACCCGACCTGTTATGAGGTCCTAAAGCGTTGCACCTTTCTGGAACCCAGTCCTAACACAAACAAATACATGAACTCACGTGGGGTGCCTATTAGGCATTGTTTCTAACAAAAATAATCGCTGTACACGTCAGCAACTTCTGCGAACTCTTGCAGAATAACTGCGGGTGCAGTTCGAAAGAGAGTCGAGGAAAACAAATCACCTGTAGCAGCGGTTCTACCAATTTAATTTCCCTCAGTGTTTAGTAGAAAATTAGCTTTAGCTAAATAGTAAAGTGTTTTTGTTTTTGTATTGTTGATGAGTGGTATGTAGTATATATAAACATTATTTGTCAGGTTTATTGCACAGGAAATCCCACTCTTAATCACGGAATAAAAAGACATGGCGCTCTTTCCCTCAGACATTTGGGGCCATATTATCAAGCACGGCGTTAAAATTATCACCGCTTTAGCGGCAGAAAACGACCGCTAAAGCGGCGATAATGGGCTTGATAATATGCCGCAGAGAATTTCCATAGAAGCCCATGTTGACACCACAACATGGGCTTCTATGGGAATTCTCTGCGGCATATTATCAAGCCCATTATCGCCGCTTTAGCGGCAGTTTTCTGCCACTAAAGCGGCAATAATTTTAACGCTGTTTCTTGATAATATGCCCCAAAATAACTTATGGTGAGGAAACGGGGTGTATCATATGGTGTGTTTGTGAGATCTCACTCTTCCAAACCTTCTTAGTCCCAGTCCGGCTTCTTCTTCTCAAACCCTAGCTCAGCCTTGGGTAGCTGTGGCTTCGAACAGTCTGGCTTCAACAATAATTATAAAGGATCTAAACTGCACCAACACGATCGTAGGAAAAAAAAAGATTACTCTCAAGAAATTCGACACTAATTCATAAAAATAGATTATATTTTTATCAATTTATGGACACCCAAATAAAAACAATCCGCTGTGATATAGATTTTCAAAGAAACATTAAAACCAAACTTTTCACTTAATTGTGAAGAAGCATTGGCAAATCCAACATATTTGACACCAAAACCTTTTCTGCAAAAAGTTATTTCAAGGTTGGATGTGGGCAACGTTAGATTACTTTGGGTGACCAATTCTGGCAGAGAGCCAATCAGAGGAACCACAAGGTCCAAAGAAACAGTTACCATCACAAGAAAAGCAGCCTCCAGTTCAGGTCCAGCATTAATAGCCACTTGCCATTGACTTTTATTACCTGGTCCTGATGCAAGTGATACAGGGTACTGAATATGCTCAAGGATGCTGAACATGCTGTTCGGTTGATGGGGTTCTTCCTGGGGATACGCCTCGGTCCACAGTCCAGGTAAGGCAACTTTGGCCACACTGGTCAGAGTCCCTCGAAGTTCTCTTTGGTCCAGCAAAAGTCTAGTCGCCACTGAACTACTGGTCACCGGACAAAATGAAACCAACTATTCCCTCTTTTGGTCAATAACTTTCCTTCCAGAAAACCAAACTGCGTTCTGATGACTCTCCCATGTCCAGCAGGCTCGGGTTCAACTTTTGGGCATTGTGTCTTGGCTTCCCAGGCAGCCATGAGGAGCAACGAACCAGTGATCTGGGCTGGCAGCTCACCCAAGCAGGATTCCTCAGTTTTTGTGGCCCTGTGCTGTGAACAGGAAGTCAGACATCTGACTCTTGGAGTCTCTGCTTCTGGGTGGGTTCGGGATTACTTCTCCATGAGCAGGACACCACAGACACAGTCCTCTCTTCCCTAGCCCAAGGAGAAGCAGATGCAGTCCAAGTTAGGTGCAAGCTCTCTTTTCCAGGTCTGTGGTCAACAGGGCAGCCCTTCTTCAGTTCTCTTCTCCAGTTCATGCGAGATCTGAGTTCTTGGGGCCGGGGGTGTCTCTTTAATGCCCAGAATGTGTCTTTAGGGGAGATCGCAGTCTCTAGTCAATGGGCTACATGGATCCCTCCTACTTGATGACAACTTCCTAGGAAACTATCGAAGAGTAATCTATTCAGACACTCCCAAGATTATTGAACCCCTCTCTTGGTCTGTGGAGCTTGGTAGCCTGTTCTAAGGGTGTGGCTACCTCTGTGCTAAAAGCCCGTGGGAAAACCATCTTGGCAGCTGTTTCCCTCTCTATCCCCACTGCCAGCCTGTCTACCTAAACAGTAGAGCAGCCCCCCACATGTGTGTGAACCATTTACCCTGTAATGGCAGCTTCTCATTTGAAGCTCTCCTTTAGGGCCAACACCCCAAGTGGATTCCTGACAGGAGGAGATAACACCTCTGCCAGTGGCAGGTCTCTATTGTTACCCCTCCTGACAGTTGTTTACATGTCTCCCCAGAATGGCATAAGGCTGCCTGGAAGGACAGTCCTTTTGTGCAATCATAAACAGGCACTGGAAACCTTGGGCAACCAAAGGAGCAACTTACTAAAGTTGCACTTTGCCCGTCAGTAACATTAGATTCAATTTATTCTTTAAATCTGATTTATTGCACTGATTATTTTAATATCTTGAAGTACCCACCTTAGTAGTCCCAATCAAGAGTTATCAGGGCTGAAGTGTCTACCTGTAACTCCATACTTGCCAATGGGGCTACTAGCCTCTCACGCCAAAAATGACAATTGTGAGTTTTTACTGTTACAACATGTAAAACACATGTTCTACTCTTTAATATGCAGCACCCTCCCTATGGAGTTGATCAGCCTGCTGTAGGAGTTGATCAGCCTGCTGTAGGGATGACATATACGTATTATTAAAGGAGGCTGGGGCTTTGCAATTGCTTTAAATGGCAAAGTCCAGTTGGCAGTTTAAACTGCTCCTCCAGTCTGCAGTGGCACACGTCATACTCGTGATGGCACAACGACTACTGCAATCCACTCGTGAACCTTTAACTTACAAGCCCTAGGTGCCCCTCGTAACATGTACTAGGGACTTACAAGCAAGTTAAGGTATGCCAATTGGGTATATGCAAATCAACCACGTACCTTTTTTAAAGAACAGACACATTCACTGAGTCCTGCTTAGCAAGGCTCAGGGCATTTGAGCGCTATTGCACCAGTGCCCAGCAGTCAAACTAGGGGCAAAAAGAGGGTGAAACCTGCAAAAAGCCTGTTTCCTCGCACTTATGCGCAAGAGAAGCATGAATAACCAAATATTATAGAAATGCCATACCTAACTGCTTTATTTACCGAAACAATGAATAGCGTATGTTCCAAATATACATTTCTACACAATCCATTCTAAGGTCTGCTGCTTTAAATAACTGCGAACATGTAACTACATTCCTATTGTGCAGTTATAAACCTTAATCTGCACTATTCCATTTGCATCTCCTACAGCCTCGAGGAATTCTGTGAGCATACGTAAAGGTTTTTTTGCAGTTATTTGCCTTGATGGGAACATTTTGTTTTCAGCTCATAATGTCTTTGATGTATAGTATTGGGCTCCAATGCCTCAGCGTAGAGCCAAGCACCGGTTTCTATGCGCCTGGCCAATGGTGCTGGTGAACACCGGAACGGTTTTCAGAGTGGGGGTGTTACCTCACTGAAGTCACAGGGTTTGTGAAAAATTAAAGCGCTACAAGATAGAGCAATCTAGCAGACTAGCCATGCCCATGCATCAGGAGAATGGTGGGTTTGTAGATGGTGTTTAATTATGCATGTCCCATTGTCCCAATTATATGAGTAATGCATAGAGTGATAGGATGCTTCCGTCAACAGAGAACACACTCTCAATTGAAATGACGTCGTGAAAAGCACACTGAATTTACATCAGGCATACAGTTACACTGCTGAACCTATACAGCGCAATACAATGTGTGGAAATTGGATTTCTGTCGGATTTAAGGCGTTTTTGTTTGTTTTAATCCTATTATAAAAACTTTGTTTTCAACACATTTTAGATGTAGAAAAAAACAGCATGGCTCATTTGCTCTTTATTGACTGCTGATATATTCTGAGTTAATTTGTAAACATTCCAATTTTGTTGTGTATTAGAAAATATTTGTCTTAATGCAGCCTTCTCCTTTCACGCTCTTTGTACCACAGGATGATTAGCAAAATTCACTCATTTTACAGTAAGAGAAGGGAAGCATACACCAGTTTCCATGTTAACAAGCATAGGCATGGCCAATAGATCTCGCCTTTGGGACCTTATAAGTGTTTATCCATGCAACAGTTGATGTTGTTGCACCAAGGATAGTGTGCTGCATAACTAAATACTTATAAGGTCCCAAAGGTGAGACCTATTGGCTATGCCAAAGCTTGTTAAACTTGGTAACACTATCTGGGCATTGGTTGCATTACGTTAGTACCAAATTAAACACCCAAATACAGCAATATTTGACCTGTCCAAGTTTGCAAAGGTCCTTCCACTGTGCAGCAACATGTGTCATCGCTTTTTTAGTAACCTTTGAACCATTTGAGCTAGAAACATTTTTTTGGGGTTAAAATCTGCGGCAACTCTATAATGATGCGAAAATCGCAGCGGACACAGAATTGCATAATTCCAGTGACCTTGGACAAGACATAGTGATGCAGTGTGATAAAACATATTAATGGAGTGTGAAAATACATAGTGATGCGGCGTGATAGACATGCCCAGAGGTACTCTTATTTATCACAGTTACTAACACAGTGTTATATTTAGGGGATGATGCAGAGAGACAGACATGTCTGCGGTGCTCTTTATATTTTAGACATATCTGGAGGTGCTCTATTTATATTGCAGTGGTGCAGTGTGAGAGACACGCTTGGAGATGCTCTTAATTTCTCGGATTACTGCAGAGTGAAAGACATATTCAGGCATGCTCTATATTTTCTGCAGTGATGCAGTGAGATAGACATCTGCAGATGCTGTATGTTTTTTGCAGTGTTGCATTGGCACAGACATTTTTGCAGTGCTAATATTTGTAGCATTTATGCAACGCAATAGACGTATAGGGGTGCCCTATTTTTACTTTGGTGATGCAGTGTGACAAATCTACAGATGCTGTATATTTATAGCAGTGATGCAGTATCATAGACATGTGATGGGGATGTAAAAAGAAAGAGACTCAAACAACCAAAGAGGAGCCAGAAGGTTCCAGTGACCGCAAAGGACAGCAAATGGGACTAGGGTTTTCAATGTGAGGTTCAGCCAAAAAGAAGATGGATTACACTGACAACAGAGACAGCAAGGTGCAGGGGTGGCTCCTCCGTTAAGCGGATGTGTGTCGTCCCACTAAGAAAAACCCCGTGCCAGAGCTAAAAAACAAAATGGTAATAAAGTTTATTTATTACCATTTTATTTTTCAGTAACCCATCCGAACTAAGTGTCGGGACAGGGCAGTGCCAGTGCTGCTGAGTGGCAGCAGCAGGGAGCTGTGCGCTTCAAAATGTGCATGTCCCTTTGGCTGGCCGTCTTGAGTCGGCCAGCCAGTCATGCACATTTTAAAGTTCGCTAACCCAGCTGTTTTAGACTGAGTGAGACTGCTCCCTCCAATTCTGACGCTGTTCTCATGCTGGTGAGAGCAGCACCAGGATTGGTTAGGGGTGTTTGCAAGGTCCCATGTTGGAGCCAGCCAGAAGATGGAAAGAGGATGTTGGATCAAGTCAAGTCAGAGGTACTTTTATCGCGCACATATCACTCAGAGAGTCTCATGGCGCTTGCAGAAACACTCCGAAAAGAAAGAGGACCACAGATTAATTGCCAAAGAGCCAGGTCTTTAACTTCTTACGGAATCACCGTGATCAGGCATGTTGCGGAGATGATAAGGCATCTTGTTCCATGAGGAAGGGGCCAAATAGGAGAAGGCACGGCCACCCTGCCTAGCAGTGTGAATCCTGAAAGGGGTAAGCAGGGCAGCATCACTGGAGCGCAGAGCCCTATAGGGTTGGTACCAACGAAGTTTCGGCAGCCAATACTTGGGACCGTTTCCATACATTTGCTTGTGAGTTAAGCATAGTGTTTTAAAAAGAGTTCATTTTCTTACTGGGAGCCAATGAAGGGTGTTTAAGCAGAAGCGGGCCGAGGTCCTGTATGGACAGTCCAGGACTAACCTGGCGGCCGTATTTTGAAGGACTTGAAGTTTAGCCAAGAGTTCTGAATTAATAGCATGCAGAAGTGAGTTGCCATAATCCACTCTGTTCATGATAAGGCCTTGAATTAGAGGTCTACGGGCCTCAAGAGGAAGCCACTTAAACACTTTACGCAGGCTCCGCATAACACCATAACATGTGCTAATGACATGCTTTACGTGGCCACTCATAGACAGGTTATTGTCGATGTAGAAGCCCAAGTTCCGGACCACGTTCTTGTGTGAAGGGCATGGGCCGAGCCTAGACGGCCACCAGTCATGGATCCAATGGTTAGCTGCTTTGCCAAACAGCATGATCTCTGTTTTGGTTCCATTTAATTGGAGATGGTTTGATGACATCCATTCATCCACCTGGATCAGACAGTCTTTAAAACGCTGCCTAGTTTCCCCGGGGTCAGGGCCCAAGGTGATTAGAATCTGAGTATCATCCGCGTAAGATATGACATCAAAGCCATATTATCTAATCACAACGGCCAGCGGGGTCATATAATGATTAAAAAGGGTGGGGCTCTATATAGAGCCCTGAGGAACACCCATCTTTACCGTTCGTTCACTAGACGTGATGTTGCCCATCTGACCTTGGTTTTGCGATCCCTCAAATAACTGCTAAACCAGTTTAGGGCCGGCCCCCTGACCCCCATCTCCCAAAGTCGGCGTTCAAGTATATGATGGGAGATGGTGTTAAAGACCGCCGACAAATCAAGCAGAATGAGGATGGCTGACTGCTGCCTATCCAAGGCTAATCTGATATTGTCCGTGATCTCAATCAATGCCGTCTCTGTGCTATGGGCTGCACGAAAGCCGGATTGGGAGGGATCCAAAAGATCGTGGCTCTCGAGGTGATTTACGAGCTGCTTATTTACTAGAGACTCCAATATTTTTCCAAAATAGGGTAGCAGGGAAATTGGCCGATAGTTCAAAAATGTTTCTGGATCCGCCGAAGTTTTTTTTAGAATAGGCCTAATTCTGGCTTTTTTCCAGCACAATGGAAAGTCAGCTTTTACTAAGGACTTATTGAAAATTTCTACTAGTCTGGTTAATACTGTAGGGGCCAGTGAAGAGAATATTTTAGGAGGGAAAGGGTCATCAGGGGAGCCAGATTTGATTTTTGTAATGGCCTCAGCGACCGACTTGAGGTCACATTCCTTAAAATTCAATAAAAGGTCACCTGAGCTCAGAGGAATCTGGGAGAGTACTTCCAGGTCTGTGTCAATGTGTGCAGGGGTAGGCGGAAAAGTACAATGGATATTCATGATTTTGGCCTCGAGGAAATCGGAGAGGGAGTCCATCCACGTTTGAGAGACGGATGCTGTGGATGCGTTGGTAGTGGTTGTGAACTCTTTAAGGATATGGTATAATTCCTTAGAGGAATTCTCTGCCATATTTATTCTATCGACCAAATATGATTTTTTAGCTAGTTTAATGTCGAGCATATAACTATTATGCATCTTTTTATAGTTGTCGCGGTCAGCGAGAATTCTAGTTTTCCTCCACAATTTTTCTGCGGTACGGCACAAACGTTTAGTGGCCTTAAGTGTATCAGTGAACCAGGGAGAGTTTCTGATCTTTAAATCTAGAGTGGTTACGATAGCATTATTTAGTTGTAATACATCGTAATCGACACTCGATTCGTGGTTTAGGGGATAAAAGCTGAAGTTATCTTTCAATAGTGGAGTGGTAACTTTACGCCAGGGTCTACGAAATACAGACTCATTATCCGGATGAGATTTCTTTTTAGGTGCGGAGGGGATGGCAAACTTCAATAGGTGGTGATCTGTCCATATTAATGGTACTGGAGTTTCAACAGTCAGATCCAATACATTAGTGAACAGAAGGTCAAGCGTATGACCCGCACAATGGGTAGGCCCATTTACCAGTTGGCCTAGACCAAGGGTGCTCATATCTGAGAGTAGTTTATCTGTGTCAGGATTTGCAGATAGTTCCGCATGATGATTAAAATCCCCAATAAGCAGGAATTTATCTGAGGCCATAACATGAGGGGCGATAATTTCAACTAGCTAGTCAGAAAAGTTGCCCTTTAAGCCTGGTGGGCGGTAGACCAGGGCTCCTCTTCAGGAACCATTTAAAAGACCGACAATTTTAAAGGAGCAGATTTCGATGGTGCTACAAGATACAGAGTCCAGGATGCTTAAAGTAAACGCTCCTTTATATAGCCCACCCCCTCTTTTCTCCTTTCTATCAATTCGAATAATTTTATATTCGGGGGAAGGCCCACATATAAATCAGGACAAGAATGCTCATGTAACCAGGTTTCAGTGATAAAACAGATGTCTGGGTCCATGAGAGTCAGAAGATCCCATATGTCCAGGGCATGTTTAGAAATAGAGCGAGCGTTAAAATAGATGGCAGTCAGTGAAGTAGAAAGAGCATTATTTTTGTTGAGAAGTTTTGATCTGGCAGAGGGAATAAGACAATTCTGGTCGTAAGGACGCCTAATTTCTGGGCACTGAAACATGCCAGTTTCATAAGAGCCCGAGTTTGCAGTGAGCGGGATGTTGAGGCATTTCAATTGGGAACTAGAGTATTGTATTAAGCCCATTTTAACAAGAGCTCACGGTAATAACAGGAAGAAAAATGTGGGAGCAGAATGCCAAAAACCTAGAAAGAGCAAACCTGGTCAGAGCAGAGTTTTTGGCCGCTGGACGCGACCGGTCGCGGACGGGCGCAGACGGGCTTGCCTTTGGCGTGCCGCTGCGCGCGTCCGCGTCCTCACCCTGTTTAAGTAGGAATTGAGCCAGAAAGACTAGAGCGCGTCCCTAGACTTCCACAGACAGCATGAAGTATGAACAAGCCCCTACTGACCCTCCGTGCAATCGGCACACGCCGTGACGGAACGGGGTCGGGCTAGCACTAACAGGAGGCCCGACCTTTACGATTTTCCTAAAAACGTGCAAAGTGCAAAGTGTAGCGAGAAATAGTGCAAACAGTCAGGGCAGTAAACATATATTTAAAAGTATAGCGATTTCAAAGGCAATGATTAAAGGCTAAGAGCAACAGCCAATCTGTTCTAACCGGAGTAGCGCTTCAAGGAGGAAGGCAAGTCTTTTTTATTTATTTGTGACACCCCCACCTGCCGTACATGGTAGCCACCACTGGCCAGAAGGAGGAGGGACTTTGATAACCCCAGACTTCATCCAATAGCAGGTATTCAGTGGAAGGAAGTTAAGAAATGCAGAGGCCAGCCAATGGGAGAGCGGAGCCAAGTGGTCCCAAATGTCAGAGGAGGGCAATAATGACATCATGTGATAGGCAACAAAACCAACGACTCCAACCAAAGAAAAGAGGGGCTAATTCCGTTCTAGAGTAGCTCCCACCCATTATGACATAGTGCAGCTATGTACCCATACAGACAAGGCCCAGGATACTACGAGTAACCCATACCATCTATCACACAGAGCAGCCACCGACACAACCCCACAGAGAGCACAGTGGAAACATTCCCCTTCCATGTCTCTGCCTCTCATACCAACCCCTAATTACTTGGTATATCAAAACAAAGGTGCAACAACTCACCACCCACAGCACATGCAAGTACACAACCATCCACAATACTTGCAAGTACAAAACCACCCACAGCACATGCAAGCACACAACCACCCACAGCACTTGCAAGTACAAAACCACCCACAGCACATGCAAGTCGAAAACCACCCACAGCACATGCAAGTAGAAAACCACCCACAGCACATGCAAGTACAAAACCATCCACAGCACATGTAAGTAGAAAACCACCCACAGCACATGCAAGTACAAAACCACCCATGGCACATGCAAGTACAAAACCACCCATTCACATGCAAGTACAAACCCACCCACAGCACATGCAAGTACAGTACCACCCACGGCACATGCAAGTACAATACCACCCACAGCACATGCAAGTACAAAACTGCCCCCACTGTTTGATAGATGGGGTAACATGCCGCAAAATAATCAATGACTTCACCCCACGTGATGCCCGGCTTCTTTTGGGGCGAATGCGTTCACGTCTGACTGCTCATTTGATCACTGTACTATACAGTGTGCAAAACATTACACAAGTGACATGCACCGCATGACCTGAGTGCAATGCACAACACCCACCCCCACACACTAGCTTTCGCCCCTCAAACACTAAAATCTTATAATGTGAAAAGCGAACACCACTAGTCCAACCCCAGGAGTAAAGACGGTGGGCCCCAAGAACTGCCACATTTACTTCTCTTCGGTGGCATCCAGGAAGATTTCTTTTCAGGTCCAAGCCCCACCGTGGTGCCAGAATGGCACCGAGATGTGAAACACCCACGAGGCATCGGCACTGACCTCAGGCCTCCTCTGATGCACCACAGTTTCTCCGAGGTGCCTGCCACAGAAATGCGCACTCAGAGCACTAGAGACAGAAAAGTATGCACGCGGGCTCACGGTTTGTTCTACCACCTTGTCAAGCGCCGGTGGGACCTAAGAGCAGCAGAGAGGTGGCACGGCGCCTGGAGCAAGGACAGAGCTGAGAGTCCACACCGGTCCCACTGGCTTCAGTGTGCCTGTGTATAACGAGCAGCTCGTCAAAAGGACCCATGGAAACACGCATAAACCACCGGCTCAAAAAGCAATATGCAGAATCCATAAACCTGTGCAGATAACAAGAATCTGCTATTTATACAGCAGCACCTTCCTTACAATGATTACCCATGCTACTGACTTTGAAAGGATGAAAGTCTGACGTTGCCGGAATTCCAAATTGCAGATGTCAGCAGCGAGCGTTCAACTAACTGAGGTAGCACACCGCCTGGGCTCTACTGTGGCAGAGAGTGGGGGAGAAACAGGCTGCGCCTTTCAGCTTGTTGTTGCATTTGACGTCCGCTCTACGCACAAAGTTGTACATTTTCAGCCCAATGGAGGCTTGGGGGGCAGTCGAGCATGGCGAGGTCTGCACCCCGGGCAGATTGGGAGGGGGGGTGCTGGCCGGCGAGCGGCCATTTTGTATGTTTTAGGCTACATTGGGACTAGCCCAATTGTAGACCAATATTTTAGATGTAGCCCAAGGGGTATTTAGTCAAATTTCGAGCTCTCCCAGCCACCATTTTAGGTTTGGTGACCTGGTGGCTGGGAGCTCAGTGATGTAGGTTTTTTGTCAGGGCATTTAGGTGGTAGTGGTAGCATTCTTGTGAAGGTTTCGTGGCAGATTATAGGTGAATATGGCTGTTGTCGATGGTCACGTTTTGGAGGCAGTATGTCTTTTGACTAAGGCCGGCTGGCTTGACCTGCTGTTGCCGGAGGCCTCCGCTGTCGCGCGGCCAGTAAGGCGTGCGTCGGCCGGGGTGGCGGCCGCTGTCATGGCTGCTGTCGCGGCTTGTTCGCCCCCCAGAGAGCCGAAAAACATAAGGTGAGTGGGAGAGGCCGCGCGGAAGCCAGGAGCGTGGCCCCGGCAGGAGCGGGGGTAGTTCATGAGGTGAGCGCAGGTGGTGCGGGAGCCTCTGGGGCGGTTGGCGCTGCAGCGAGGCGGGGGCGCGTGTCACACATCTCCCCGCCTCGGGTGCTGGAAGTTGGGGGCCGCTCGTATGCCGGGAGAGCAGTCCCATGCAGTGTGAGCATTGTGCAGCACTGGGGCGGCGCGTTTGTCGACAGCGCTGCCGCGGTGTTGGATTGTAAGCGGCGTGGGGATGGGACGGCTGCGCAGACTGCAGGGCATGACAAATGAAAGGCGCAGCGGGGGAGTGCGTCGCATGTATCCCCGCCACGATCTATGTCTGAGAGGGGCCGCTCCTATACCCGGAGAGCGGCCCCGTGGGCACTTGGTTTGGGCCAGAGTAGTGCGGGAGGGGTGGGAGGGGCTATAGCTCACGCGGGGGTTCTGAGCTCTATAGAGAGAGCGAGGGGAGTGGACAGACCATAAAGGATACTGGGAAAGCCAGTAGGGCGATTGGACAGGTGGCCCTGGAGCAGCCTTTTAGCCAGGGGGCAATGGGGTTGAGTACCAATCAGATGTTGTGGGGGGCTTGGTTGGGCCTACTACGGGGGGACAAGAGGGTGTGGTGGAGGGGGGTTTCCTCTGTGCTAATTGAGTTGGATGGGAGTGAGAGGGACTGGGAAGGCCTGGATATTTTTTCTTTGTGAGCGGAGGGGGTTGCGGGGGTGCAGGGTGATGATGGTCTTGGGGAGCCTCGCCCGGGAGGGGGTTCTGATGTGTTGGGGGGAGGGGTTGAGTTGGTGTCATCAGACAGCAGTGTGGGAGGTACGGCGGGGGTGTGGGCCAGGTTCTGGGAGATGAGGAGGCGGAGCTGAGTTGGGTGGGTCAACAGGGTGCAGGAGTTTGGGATGGGAGTGAAGAGGAGGATGGGGATGGGGTAAGGGTGGTGGATCTTAGTGCAGTGGGGCGGGCGTGGGTGGCTAGCACATTAGGTGCTGGTAGAAAGCGGAGTTGGGATGGGAGGGAAAAGAGAAAGGGGCCCAGCACACCAGTCCATCCTTTTTTGTTTCAGGCGGTGGAGCAATGCGCAGAGCATCGCAGGGTGCCAGACTTGGTAGGGCTGGGAACGGGCTCGCCGGCCCCGACACCCACGGGTATGCAATGTCCTGGGGGACAACGAGGACGACGGAGCAACACTGAAGAAGAGTTTGGTCTTTCTCGGAGGGTGCATTCTGCGCCACCAGTGGCAGGAGGAGCTAGATTATGAGGAGGATAGTATGGAAGAGGGAGAGGTACGAGATGTTGACACAGAGGGAGCAGGGAGGCCGAGTAATGTTGTGTCTAGTATTTTCCAGGTGTTACGACGCCCGGCGCTGCCCACGGGTCGGACATCGCGATGGGAGGACAGCTCGGCCCCTCGGCCAGGATGCAGGGTGGAACGGGCGGATGGAGTCCTTGGCGCCAGGTAAACGATCTTTGCTCGGGTGTCCTGTGATGGTGTTCATGAGCGTGGGTGGTGCTGAAAGGAGGGGCGGGGGGTAGGTTGAACAAGGGTGCTTATGTGGTGGATGTTGGGGTAGGAACTGAGGATTCAGGTAAGAATGCGGTCGAAGGGTCAGGTAAGACAGCTAGAGACATGGGGAGCATGATGGACAAGAAGGTGACGGTGGAAATTCAGACGGGGGAGACCAAATTGGAGAGTAAGGAGGTGAAGATAAAACGTTTACCATACATGAGTGTTACCAAGGCTTTGGGCGCCCATCTAATGTTGTCCACCAAGGACCGGATTTGGAAAGGGGAATATGTTGAGATGCTTAAACTCCTCCATAGGGAGGTGAGAGCAAAAGAGGGTTTGAAAGAGGAGGAATTCGAGTTGGCTAAAAGGCCTAAGGTGCCGTTGACAATTGAGAATTGGACGGCAGCTTTTCTCATTTACGCTAGTGTGTATTGTGAAAAATTCCTGGATAGGTCGGTGGCCATGTTTAAATACATGGACGTGATCAGGAAGGCGCAGATTACTGGGGGCGGTTACACCTGGGCGCAGTACGATGAAGAGTTCCGGGCACGCATGGTCTGCGACCCGGAGGTGAAATGGGGAGAGCTTGATACGGATCTGCGGCAGCATACGATGGGCTAGCTGGGTCTTGAAAAAACATTTTTATGGCCAGCGGGCTCCCGCTTGTGTATCGGCCCTTTCGAGGAGGTCCCACCCATAGGGGGGTGGAGGGAGCAGGCAAGGGGCAGCTGGGGGCAAAAGGGGGCAAAAGGGGCTTGCTGGGATTATAACAAAGGGTTGTGCACCCAGGAGTACTGCTGTTTCTGGCACGATTGCTCCGGGTGTGGAGGAAGACACACATTGGTTAATTATTGGGGCGGCCAGGGGCAGTTGGAGGGCTCACAGCAGTGGCAGTTGGGGGTTTTTAAGGCAAGAGGTCAGCAGCAGCAGCAGCTGGGAGGGGGGCCAGGGGCTAAGGGGCCTGGGCCCAAGAGCTCGTACTCTGGTTAATGTTGATAACTTGTTGGCAGCCTTGCAGGGGTATCCAGAGAGGGAGGCTGCTGAGCGTTTGTGACTGGGGTTTCTGGAGGGTTTCAGACTGGGGTACGAGGGACCAAGGGTGAGGAGGTGGGCAGACAATCTGAAATCGACAAGAGAGCACTCTCAGGTAGTGCAAGATAAGCTGGATAAGGAAATGCGTGAGGGCCGCATGGTGGGTCCCTTTCAAGACTGGCCGTTGGAAAATTTGATTGTGTCCCCCCATGGAGTGGTGCCTAAAAAAGAGCAGGGTCAGTTTCGGCTCATTCAACATTTTTCGTGGCCGGAAGGAGGTTCAGTGAATGATTTCATTGACGAAAGGGAGGCCACAGTATCCTATTCATCTGTTGACGTAGCCATGTCACTGGTGGTGATTGCAGGCACAACAGCAATGATGGCAAAGTGCGACATAAAGTCGGCTTTCCGGCTGCTTCCAGTTCACCCTGATGACTGGGATCTTTTGGGCATCCAATTTGGCAGTCACTGGTATGTAAACAAAGCTTTGCTGATGGGCTGCTCTATGTCTTGCGCACTTTTTGAGTGTTTCAGCACGTTCCTACAATGGTTGTTTACGGAACAAACGGGTCACCAAGGAGTTACGCACTACCTGGATGACTTCTTTTTTGTGGGCACCTCAGACTCCACGGACTGCCAGAGGGCTCTGGACAGTTTCAATGAGATCATGAGGGAACTTGGCGTGCTGTTGGCACCTGAGAAGACTATGGGACCCAGCACGGCCCTGTCCTTTTTAGGGATTGAATGGATTCAAGGTTGATGGAGGCACGCCTTCCTGCAGACAAAAAGCAGCAAATGTTGGGGCTGCTGGAAATCATGTTGTCAAAACAGAAAGTCATGGTTAAAGACATTCAAGTACTCCTGGGTCACCTCAATTTCGCTTGTCAGAGTGGGGAGGACTTTTTGTAGGCGATTGTGCAGGGCACTTGCGGGGCAGAGGCCTCCACATCATCATGCACGTATGTCAGCCGGGGTGCGGGAGGACTTGAGGATGTGGCAGTTTTTCTTGCAACATTTCAACGGGATACCTTTGATGAGGGAGGCGGACAAGTTGTGGGATGTTCAAATTTTTTCGGACGTAGCAGGGAGTACTGGTTTTGGTCTGTACTGGCAAGGCAGGTGGTGTGCCGAGCATTGGACCGAGGAGTGGTTGGAAGGGGGCAGGAGCATTGTTACCTTCTGAATTGATAATATGGCGGTAGTGCATATTGAAAAATCGCCAGTCTGCCCGAGATGAACAGGTACTGAAGTTGTTGGAGGTCTTTGTGTTGGGGTGTTTGAAGCATGATATTGCTTTTGGCGCCGTGCATGTGCCGGGTGTGGACAATGATATTGCTGATGCTTTGTCTCGTTCACAGTGGGGGAGATTCCGTGGGCTCGCTAAGGACGCGGACAGGACCCCAACCATAATGCCGCACCAGCTGTGGTACGTAGGCAACACAGGATGTTGCAACTGGTTCTAGGTTCTCTAGCTCACTCCACGAAAAAAGCGTATTGGGCAGCATGGCAGGAATTTCTGCGCTCTGGTGCACGGCGGCGGGCCTCTTTGGTGGCTAGACAAGAGGATGTTATTCAATTTATCTTGGACTTGGTGGAAAAGGGTCTTACAAAGGTCACGATAACTGGCAAATTGTCGGGGATTGCTTTCGTCGGGAAATTGTTGTGGGGCTATGCACCCTCCGCGGGGGAACTTGGGGCTCGCATTTTGGAGGGTTGGGCATGGGAATGTGGACGCGCATTCCGGGTGTGGAATCCTTTGTCATTGGAGCTGATGGAGGGGGTGATTGGGGTGTTGCCTGGGTTGTGTTTTGATGTTGGGGAGTTGTTTCTTTTCTCCACACTGATGTCCTGGATGCCTTTCGGGTCTCCGAACTGTTGGGAACCAATAGGGAGCAGGGGCTGTCTTGGAGGGAGGTTTCTTTTACTGCCGATAGGGTTCACATATGGCTGAAGAAGGCAAAGACGGATCAGAGGGGTATGGGAAAATGGGTTTCTTTGCAAAAGGGGCTGGCTTCGCAGGTTTGTCCTTATCAGTGGGGTCTGAGGTAGAAGTCTTTTTCTGGGGCTTTAGGGGGTTTGGTCTTTGGGCATGGGAACGGGCGGTGTGTCAAGGCTTCACAGCTTTTAGCGGTACTGCGGAAAGTGCTGGGTAGGCTGGGGATTGATGGGAAGGATTTTGGGATGCATTCGTTTCTGATTGGTGCAGCTTCAGAAGCTCACTCTAGAGGTTGGGAGCGAGGGGACATTATGAGGTTAGGCAGGTGTTCTTCAGACTGTTATCAGCGTTATGTGCGCAGTGTTCCTGGGGGGTTATAGTGCATTTGTTTCCTTTTTTCCTGTTGTTCATTCATGTTTCTCGTTGCAGGTTCGGTGATGGGTCCCGTTGCCAGGGAGATGTCCATTTGGATTGTCGGACATTCTTTTGTGAAACAGGTGTAATTCCAGGCCCGCTCAAGCTATTTTGGGGAGAGTTTGCGGTTTAACCCCTTCCATGCTGCGCAAATTCCGCCGCTGTGCTGACGGAATCTTGCGCGGGCGTGGTCATGACGGAACGGTTCCGTCATGAGCACAGCTCAACCGTGGCTCATGACGGAACCGTTCCGTCATGAGCACCGAAGGGGTTAATAAAGATCTCTTTTCTGTGGGTTGGCGTGGTAGGGGTGGTATGCGGTGGAACGAGCTCTTACAGGTTCACAACGGGTTTTTGGTGGCTTGTAGGTGCCCGGATGTGCTGGTACTTCACTTAGGGGAGAACGACATGGTCAGGGAGACGGGCTTGGCACTTATGCATTGCATGAAGAGGGACTTGGCTTTGATTAAAGCTCAGTGGGCTGGTTGTGCCATGTCTGGACAGAGTTTGTTCCTCGCATAGTCTGGAGAGGGGCGGTTAACCCGGGTGCGGTGGACAAGGCCAGGCGTAAGTTGAACACGGAAATGGTGAGATTTTGTCGGCAGTCGGGGATTTGCAGGATTGCGCATAAAGATATTAGGTATGACACGCTGGAATTTTTCAGAGATGATGGGGTCCATTTATCCCGGCTGGGTATGGACATGTACCTATTGGAATTGAGGGAGGTGTTGGCCAGGTTACTATGTGTTTATAGGTGTTGAGAAGGGAGTGGGGGTGTTGTTGTGGGGGGCAGAAAAAGGGGGGAGGCGGCGTCTCCGCCTAAACTCCCGCCTTTTTCTGGGTGGCGGGGTGGTTGACAGTTGGCCGGGATTGGCTGTAGTTTTTTGTTATATGTTGGTAGTTTGTGTGCAGGAGCAGGGAAAGGGTAAACAGGTAGGATAAGTTTAGATTAGAGGTTGGTTAGTTGCAGTAGCACAAAGACAGGTAGGGATTAGGGTCAGGGGAGGTGAGGATTTGGAAATGCTACATTTTGAAGGATTGGGTTATATTATGGTTATGGCAGGTTAGGTTGTATTTTGAGGGGTGGGGGATCTGATGTGGGGATCGTAGAGGTGGGGGGAGGAACAAGGGGTCAGGAAATTCTTGTATAGTGAGATTTTAGTTTTGGAAGGCAGTTGCCAAGGGATGAAATTGTGATATGCACCTGTTTCAATAAAGCGGCCTTTTTCACGCACAGAAAGTTGGTCTCGTGTCGGCTTGCTCCCCCCCTTATCTTCCAATGAGGGCTTGGGGGGCAGCCGAGCATGGCGAGATCTGCCCCCCGGTCAGATTGGGAGGGGGAGTGCTGGTTGGCGAGTGGCCATTTTGTATGTTTTAGGCTACATTGGGACTAGCCCAATTGTAGCCCAATATTTTAGATGTAGCCCAAGGGGTCTTTAGTCGAATTTTGCGCTCTCCCAGCCACCATTTTAGGTTTGGTGACCTGGTGGCTGGGAGCGCAGTGATATAGGTTTTTTGTCCCCACCCTCCCTCCCCAGTTTTTAGGTTATTGGGTGGGGTGCTTTTTTTATGGCTTTCTAATTTTTCATTTGGGTTTTTTGGTTGACGTCATTTGTTGGAACAGGTACATAGGGGTTTGGATATATTGTATGTGTCGCTTGGAACAGGTGCAGGCGGGGTGGTTGACAGTTGGCCAGGATTGGCTGTAGTTTTTTGTTATATGTTGGTAGTTTGTGAGCACGAGCAGGGAAAGGGTAATCAGGTAGGATAAGTTTAGATTAGAGGTTGGTTAGTTACAGTAGCACAAAGGCAGGTGGGGATTAGGGTCAGGGGAGGTTAGGATTTGGAAATGCTACATTGTGTAGGATTGGGTAATATTATGGTTATGGAAGGCTATGTTGTATTTTGTGGGGTGGGGGATCTGATGTGGGGATCATAGGGGTGGGGAGGAGGAACAAGGGGTCGGGAAATTCTTGTATAGTGAGGTTTTAGTTTTGGAAGGCAGTTGCCAAGGGATGAAATTGTGATGTGCACCTATTTCAATAAAGCGGCCTTTTTCACACACAGAAAGTTGGTCTTGTGTCGGCTTGCTCCCCCCCTTATCTCCCAAAGCTCTTAACGCCCAGCTAAGACGTCCAGAGTCAGGTGACCGAGGATGAAAGCCGCATCCTGTCACCCTGGAACAGGGAAAGGCACACTCATTAAACTCCTGGCGGGTGCGTGAATGGACATGGAAACAAGCGCGGCCATGCACACAAAGCGAAAGTTAACCGGAAGTCCAGAGAGAGACACTCAAAACAAGCGGGGCAGCATAGCAGCTGCAGCGTCCCGTGAGTGGTGTGTGCGCTCAAGCAGCTGCTCGTAACCGCAAGCCATAGGCCGGAAGTCCAGAGTGATTTCAAGAGGTCGTTTTCCTAGGGTAGCGCATGCGCGCTGCACTAGGCTCGACCTAAAAAAGAATAACCCACAGTTTATCACAAGACATAGCCTGACATTTGACCTTTATCTTTGAATTCAGAGCAACTGCTACAAAATAGAAGCAAAACTGAAAGGCCTGAATTGATCATTTTCCTTAACTTTTGCAAGGTTAATCTGGGGGTGCTGCAGCAGATCCTACACCCCGAGTTCCAGGGCCTCGCGCCTGCACATAGGAAAGTCAGTTAATTCAACCCTATATTTCTCTGTTCTAGGGCTTCATTTTCAGATAGTACCGCAAGAAACAGTGTGAAATGTTTCGTTCTTTCTGTGTCTGAACAGTGCTGTTTAAAATAATGAATTAACGTGGACAAATATCAGATTAAATAACTTAATTTAAGCAACGCTGGCATATAAAAACAGCTATACAAAACAATAGGGCAACCCAATTAACCTCAAGGATTTGGGTATAATACAATTCCACAAAAATAAACCTTGAGGATTTACTTCGTTAATATTTCTTAGTCAAACAGTCACCTTAGTGAACTTAATTTCAAAGAACCTAGAGAGAAAAAAAACAGTTATCACAGTTCATTTTTTATTCATTTTTATGCATTCTTTTTTTAATTTCAATGCAACCAATCTTTTATATATACAAAACAGAAAAATAAATTTTCATTTATACACTGGCAACATAAGACTACTGTCAATTTGATACACATAGAAAACAGTAGTTATTGACACTTTTTACAATGATGAACCATCCAAAGTTGGTCATATATCAAGAAAATTCTTGTTTCAACATTTGTGGTATCAAAACACAACAGATGAACACTTGTTTACGCCAAAGAAGTGTCACAGCGTCGACGTTTCGGTCTCTTATCTGATAATATTAATCAACGAGACCATCTTCAGGACCAAAGTTGCGCCATGTATCTATTATAAACAAATGCATTACATTACTTGACAGACTATTTACAAATATCTACATCTAAGTTCTACATATTTGTATTGCCTATACAATGAAGGAAAACAGGTGTATCCAAGGGTAATCACCCGATCTAGTGAATGAGATCCCACAAACCATAAACTATATGACATTCAATAGAAGGGACTATATAACATCTCCAGAGAACAACTCCGTGTACAAAGTCAGTACGGAAAACCCAAACACTACTCTAATATCTCTCCAGCAGCGTGACCACCACCACTTTGTGAACGTATTTCCCAAGGGGGTGTGGTGAAGCATGACCACTTACTTTTTAGAGACCATAAGCAATTCTTAGTCTTTTGAATCAATTCTTAAGCGGTCTTCCAAAGAAGAGCTTGGTTCTAAAAATATATACAACACGACGCAAATCAAAAAATTATCGTAAACATTTAAAATCTCCCACAAGTTCACTTTATAAGTAAACGGGATATAATGAGCAAACCTCCCAGCCATTACTTACAGGAAACGCCAGCTATCGTCGGCGGTACGTGAGTCCGTATTCTGTAAACAAACAGACACTCGCCTAATCAGTAAACGATTCCGCCATATCGCTAGTGTCTTATAAATGAAACCACAGTCCATCAAGCACTCCACGACTTACCATTAGCAGAAATCTTCAGCAACTATACTTCCATTGCGCGTCTCGCCAATTAGTCCGAGCGTCAATTCCGGGGCAACGCGAGCCTTATTATATCAATGGCGTGATATAAATCGTCATGTGCAAGCGGTAAATAAGTCGGCCATCTTACAGTGTAGTCGTTTAACCAACGAACTCAACTAATGCCCTGCTGTCTTCTAGATACGCCTAAAAAAGTTGAAAACTAAGTCATAACACTACATACAGCCTAGTTAAGGGCGTAAATGTATCTTAAGAAAATTATTCAAACGTATGCCGAAAAATGTGAAATACAGCCCGACAACTGTTATGTAATAGGCCTGAATTTGCCATGCGAAAGAGGAATCACATCCAAATCGTCTTGTTCAAATGGTAAATCTGTCGGCCATCTTTAGGTGGGGTTATTTAAACTACGAATAGGCATATAATGCTCAAACCAACTGATACCCTACTTTCTTCTCAATACGGTTAGAAAAGTTGGAGAACAAATCAAAAGCCATAAGCCAATCAATAGAACCTAGTTAATGGTATCCATATATGTTAGGGAACTATTCAGACCTATGGATGTAGATGACTATGCCAAAAGCGTAAATCCAATATTCTCGTCATAGGACTAAAGTGGATAACCTCATGGCTTACACAAAGTCCTACATCATTAAGGCTAACATCCGACAATCGAGTAGAGTGTAATATGGGGTGAACAACTATACGTCAAATCACTAGATTACTCTCAAGTAGCCCAAATGACTAAACAGTGGTCAGTATGGGAACCAAAAACTGATACAAACTGTTAGATGCAGTCGTACAACCAGTGGTCATATAGTTTACAGTGTCGCCAAAGTTTGCCATTCGATAAAGGAATTCAATCCCCTCTCCACCGTTTTAACTGACCAAATCCACCTGTTTTCCTTCAGGGTCAGTAGGCATTCAACATTCTGTCACCTTTTTGTGTTTTTAACAGTCTCTAGTACAAACCATTTCATTTCAGTGGGGTTATGTTCTTTCTCCACATAATGTTCTACCATAGGTGCAGTGGTGATTCTACATCTAATGCGCGATTGATGTTGTATTATACGCTTCTTGACTTCTTGTGTTGTTTTGCCTATATAGAATAGGCCACAAGGGCATTCTATACAATAAATGACATTTCTTGTCAGACAATTTGTGTGTTGACGTATTGTCCACTTAATTCCATTGAGGACACAGGATTTAACCACTGATGTCGTTGGGCAGGCTATGCAATGCCCACATGGGTAGTGGCCAGTTATGGGTGCTAGCCCCCACAGATTTGTTAGTGAAGTGGGGACTGGTTCTTTATATGCTTTTACAAGTGAGTCCCTTAGATTCTTTGCTCTTTTGAAGGCAAAACGAGGTCTGGAGAACTGTGGTTCGACTTTCTGAATCAGGTGCCAATTTTTTGACACAATCTTTTTGATGGAATTAGACTCGGTGCCAAATGTCATGACACAGGTGATAATTTCCGATGTGGGGGCACGTTGTTCCTTATTCTGTAGGAGTGCCTCCCGATCATAATACCAAGCCCTTTTGAGTGAGCATTTCGCAAGCCTATATGGGTAGCCTCTCATCCCCAATTTTATCTGCAAGATTTTGGCCTCTCTGAAATAATCCTCCCGTCTGGTACAGTTCCGTTTAATCCGGAGGAACTGGCCAAACGGAAGGTTATCCCTTAGATTCCGTGGGTGGTGACTGGTGTATTTGAGCAATGTATTTCTTGCAGTCGATTTTGTAAATAGACTAGTGGCTAATACCCCTTCATCATTCCAAATTCTCACATCCAAAAAATTGATAGACTGTTCATCAGAGTCCAGAGTGAATTTGAGATGATCACTTTGTTGGTTGAGCCATATATGGAACTCATGTAATTTAGAGGCAGGACCTTCCCATGTCATAAATACATCATCGATGTATCGGAGGTATTTTTTAATTTCATTTTTGAAGAGGTTGTTGTGATAGATTACCTCTTCTTCAAAGGCAGCCACATACAAGTTCGCTATATCCGGAGCAAAAATTGCTCCCATAGCGACTCCTTTTACTTGGCCATAGAAGTCGCCATTGAACAAAAACTAGTTTTGTTCCAGGGCAATTCTTGCGCATTCGATAATAAAGTCAGATGGTACCTGATGGGGACGTGGTCTTCTTTCTAATGTCGTGTTGATTACTTCTAGGGCCTCTCTTTGTGGAATGCTTGTATACAAGCTTTCTATGTCCATCGTGACTAAGATGTTCTGCTGCTTGTTAAATGGTTGACCTTCTACTGCTGTGATCACATGTGTGCTGTCTCTAGTGTAAGATTGTGGTAACACTACAAAAGGTTTTATAAAGAAATCTACATATTCAGCTAATGGTTGTAAGATAGATTGACAACCAGCCACAATTGGTCTTCCGGGTTTTTTTTTGTCGTCCTTATGTATTTTAGGTAGCGTGTAAAACGCAGGTATGGAGAAGTCATTCTTGTTTAGATAGGCAAATTCTTTTTGGCTCAATCATAAGTTGTCACGTCCATTCTTCGTTAAATTGAGGATCTCTGATCTGATCCTGTCAGTGGGGTCTCGCATTAATTTAATGTAATGGGTGGTATTATTCAATTGTCTTAACGCCTCAAAATCGTAATCAGATTTATCTTGTATGATGATACTCCCTCCCTTGTCAGCAGGTTTGATAATAATATCATCTCTGTCGGCAAGCGTTTTCAAAGTGTGATGTTCGTCCTTAGTGAAATTATATTTCACATAATGTTTATTTTTGAATATTTGTTCAATTTCCATGAGTGCCACACTTTCAAAGGTCACTATCTACATAAGGACGACAAAAAACCCCCCGGAAGACCAATTGTGGCTGGTTGTCAATCTATCTTACAACCATTAGCTGAATATGTAGATTTCTTTATAAAACCTTTTGTAGTGTTAACACAATCTTACACTAGAGACAGCACACATGTGATCACAGCAGTAGAAGGTCAACCATTTAACAAGCAGCAGAACATCTTAGTCACGATGGACATAGAAAGCTTGTATACAAGCATTCCACAAAGAGAGGCCCTAGAAGTAATCAACACGACATTAGAAAGAAGGCCACGTCCCCATCAGGTACCATCTGACTTTATTATCGAATGCGCAAGAATTGCCCTGGAACAAAACTATTTTTTGTTCAATGGCGACTTCTATGGCCAAGTAAAAGGAGTCGCTATGGGAGCAATTTTTGCTCCGGATATAGCGAACTTGTATGTGGCTGCCTTTGAAGAAGAGGTAATCTATAACAACAACCCCTTCAAAAATGAAATTAAAAAATACCTCCGATACATCGATGATGTATTTATGATATGGGAAGGTCCTGCCTCTAAATTACATGAGTTCCATATATGGCTCAACCAACAAAGTGATCATCTCAAATTCACTCTGGACTCTGATGAACAGTCTATCAATTTTTTGGATCTGAGAATTTGGAATGATGAAGGGGTATTAGCCACTAGTCTATTTACAAAATCGACTGCAAGAAATACATTGCTCAAATACACCAGTCACCACCCACGGAATCTACGGGATAACCTTCCGTTTGGCCAGTTCCTCCGGATTAAACGGAACTGTACCAGACGGGAGGATTATTTCAGAGAGGCCAAAATCTTGCAGATAAAATTGGGGATGAGAGGCTACCCATATAGGCTTGTGAAACGCTCACTCAAAAGGGCTTGGTATTATGATCGGGAGGCACTCCTACAGAATAAGGAACAACGTGCCCCCACATCGGAAATTATCACCTGTGTCATGACATGTGGCACCGAGTCTAATTCCATCAAAAAGATTGTGTCAAAAAATTGGCACCTGATTCAGAAAGTCGAACCACAGTTCTCCAGACCTCGTTTTGCCTTCAAAAGAGCAAAGAATCTAAGGGACTCACTTGTAAAAGCATATAAAGAACCAGTCCCCACTTCACTAACAAATCTGTGGGGGCTAGCACCCATAACTGGCCACTACCCATGTGGGCATTGCATAGCCTGCCCAACGACATCAGTGGTTAAATCCTGTGTCCTCAATGGAATTAAGTGGACAATACGTCAACACACAAATTGCCTGACAAGAAATGTCATTTATTGTATAGAATGCCCTTGTGGCCTATACTATAGAGGCAAAACAACACAAGAAGTCAAGAAGCGTATAATACAACATCAATCGCGCATTAGATGTAGAATCACCACTGCACCTATGGTAGAACATTATGTGGAGAAAGAACATAACCCCACTGAAATGAAATGGTTTGTACTAGAGACTGTTAAAAACACAAAAAGGCGACAGAATGTTGAACGCCTACTGACCCTAAAGGAAAACAGGTGGATTTGGTCAGTTAAAACGGTGGAGAGGGGATTGAATTCCTTTATCGAATGGCAAACTTTGGCGACACTGTAAACTATATGACCACTGGTTGTACGACTGCATCTAACAGTTTGTATCAGTTTTTGGTTCCCATACTGACCACTGTTTAGTCATTTGGGCTACTTGAGAGTAATCTAGTGATTTGACGTATAGTTGTTCACCCCATATTACACTCTACTCGATTGTCGGATGTTAGCCTTAATGATGTAGGACTTTGTGTCAGCCATGAGGTTATCCACTTTAGTCCTATGACGAGAATATTGGATTTACGCTTTTGGCATAGTCATCTACATACATAGGTCTGAATAGTTCCCTAACTTATATGGATACCATTAACTAGGTTCTATTGATTGGCTTATGGCTTTTGATTTGTTCTCCAACTTTTCTAACCGTATTGAGAAGAAAGTAGGGTATCAGTTGGTTTGAGCATTATATGCCTATTCGTAGTTTAAATAACCCCACCTAAAGATGGCCGACAGATTTACCATTTGAACAAGACGATTTGGATGTGATTCCTCTTTCGCATGGCAAATTCAGGCCTATTACATAACAGTTGTCGGGCTGTATTTCACATTTTTCGGCATACGTTTGAATAATTTTCTTAAGATACATTTACGCCCTTAACTAGGCTGTATGTAGTGTTATGACGTAGTTTTCAACTTTTTTAGGCGTATCTAGAAGACAGCAGGGCATTAGTTGAGTTCATTGGTTAAACGACTACACTGTAAGATGGCCGACTTATTTACCGCTTGCAAATGACGATTTATATCACGCCATTGATATAATAAGGCTCGCGTTGCCCCGGAATTCACGCTCGGACTAATTGGCGAGACGCGCAATGGAAGTATAGTTGCTGAAGATTTCTGCTAATGGTAAGTCGTGGAGTGCTTGATGGACTGTGGTTTCATTTATAAGACACTAGCGATATGGCGGAATCGTTTACTGATTAGGCGGGTGTCTGTTTGTTTACAGAATACGGACTCACGTACCGCCGACGATAGCTGGTGTTTCCTGTAAGTAATGGCTGGGAGGTTTGCTCATTATATCCCGTTTACTTATAAAGTGAACTTGTGGGAGATTTTAAATGTTTACGATAATTTTTTGATTTGCGTCGTGTTGTATATATTTTTAGAACCAAGCTCTTCTTTGGAAGACCGCTTAAGAATTGATTCAAAAGACTAAGAATTGCTTATGGTCTTTAAAAAGTAAGTGGTCATGCTCCACCACACCCCCTTGGGAAATACGTTCACAAAGTGGTGGTGGTCACGCTGCTGGAGAGATATTAGAGTAGTGTTTGGGTTTTCCGTACTGACTTTGTACACGGAGTTGTTCTCTGGAGATGTTATATAGTCCCTTCTATTGAATGTCATATAGTTTATGGTTTGTGGGATCTCATTCACTAGATCGGGTGATTACCCTTGGATACACCTGTTTTCCTTCATTGTATAGGCAATACAAATATGTAGAACTTAGATGTAGATATTTGTAAATAGCCTGTCAAGTAATGTAATGCATTTGTTTATAATAGATACATGGCACAACTTTGGTCCTGAAGATGGTCTCGTTGATTAATATTATCAGATAAGAGACCGAAACGTCGACGCTGTGACACTTCTTTGGCGTAAACAAGTGTTCATCTGTTGTGTTTTGATACCACAAATGTTGAAACAAGAATTTTCTTGATATATGACCAACTTTGGATGGTTCATCATTGTAAAAAGTGTCAATAACTACTGTTTTCTATGTGTATCAAATTGACAGTAGTCTTATGTTGCCAGTGTATAAATGAACATTTATTTTTCTGTTTTGTATATATAAAAGATTGGTTGCATTGAAATTAAAAAAAGAATGCATAAAAATGAATAAAAAATGAACTGTGATAACTGTTTTTTTTCTCTCTAGGTTCTTTGAAATTAAGTTCACTAAGGTGACTGTTTGACTAAGAAATATTAACGAAGTAAATCCTCAAGGTTTATTTTTGTGGAATAATAATGGCATATAAAAACAGGCACTTGGTTCTGTGCTGAGCTAGCGGAGCCCATCATGATCCGCCCCTAGATGTTCTTTACATGGGGAATCACAAATTTACTGTTTCGCTATTCTGCTCATCTATGGCAACGTGATTTCCCTTTACTACTTTAATTTTTTTAACTGTTGTGCAGATATAAACTGTAATTAACGAAAGTAAATTTAGAAGGTCGTAAAGTCCGAAGCAGTGAAAACCAATTCCAACTGTACCTAGGCTTCCCCCTATGTGCGAGCATGATGATTCTCTGATATTCTGCTCTAATGATGACCTGCAGAAGTTCTCTACTCCAGTTCGAGTTGGAGTTTTCATTTGAGCAATTCTGAATTACAAACGGTCTATTGGATGTGCTGCACTGATCATTTTAGTATGTTCAGCATTGATGTATAGCTTGCAATGGAACATGGCTCATTCCTATTCCCTTTTAACTCAGAATCTGAAAGCCAATTGAAGCTTGACCCCAAATCTGGATTACAACTCGGACTGTAAAGGTCCTGGGGAGGATGGTAGGCGGCGGTGCATTAGGCATAGGCACTCACTTTTTGCACCTCCGGAACATTTTGGCTTCATGAAAGGGCCACAGATTCTTGGGTGGCCTATTTTGCAATACAGAATACTGGACACATGTAGCAGTGACACAATTTCATGGGTGTGTTCCCTCAATTGCAAGGAAGCCTCTCAGTATGCCAATGAGGTAACACTTTGCCTCTGCACACGTGTTGTATTATAGAATTGTTGACAGAGGCCAACAGGGAGTCAGAAGTTGCACTGACTGGGCCACATAGAGGTGGTGTAAAATAAGTGCACTCCCAATGATTCCCCCTTCAAAGGGGGTAAAGTAGGCCCCACGGATCCTTCAGCGATCGCTTTGCAGATGAATGTAGTCTCTCAATACACCTGCATTTAAGGCTGTTTCTGCCCCCCTTTGTAATGAAAGCCACTGGCTTTAAACAGCTTGTCTGCCTTCCAATAATATGTAGCCCCTCAGGGCAGGCACGAGTTTATGCTAGGTTGCATTGACCCCCATCCGTGTCTTAAGCATGATGCGCAAACAGGGACAGTGTGCCTTATCAGTAAAATGGGCCCTGATGTGAAATTACAGCATCTTCTGTGTTTTCCATACACAATTGTTGGCCAGGTCAATTCTGGTAGAATTTATGAGGAGGGTGAGGGGGCATTATCAACTATTCGAAGTTTTCCAACACAGAAAGAAGGAAATAGAAAGCATTCCATGTCATTCCTTATTCTAAGTGAAGTATGTTGTGTTGATACTGATCTCGGTAAACACCAAACACCAGCAGTTTTCTATTTCTGGGATATGATAATACCCTACCGAAATACACATCAATTTGAATTGAGGCCCGTAAGAGATTATTTGGAGTTTGCCAAATACGTGACATCCACCAAATATAGGCATATGTCTTGTCCATCCTGATAATGGTGAATAGAGTGCATACATGTCAATACACTGTTCATAGGGTGGTTGAGACAGCTACAACGTCCCACATCCACCAAACTCTTAACTGCTTTACTGTGGTGGATTAATCATTCTGATCCACTTCACTGCTTCTGAAGATCATTGAAAATGAGAGGTTCATTCCTGGGGAGCTTGGGGAACGTCCAGTGTCTGCATTGGGCTTCCCTCAATTTAAAGAGTTACAGGAGCCAACGTGGAATCCTATTTGATTTCATTTTTTATTTCAAAAGTTAGCTTCTTTAAGAAAACCATGAGTGATCTACATTAATCAACCTCTTCCTGAATTTGAAATTGTGTTTACATGCTTCACTTGATGGAAATGTTATATTCTCTTTAAGGGGATTATCCTCCTAAACATTTTGCATAACCCACAAATGTAAGTAAAGAGGTTGACAGATATATATATGCCACAGAAAAGACATCTTCTGTTACGTCCTAAGAGCAAAGCTTGGTAGGTTTAGTACAATACACCACGCATTACTGAGATGGGCATAATAGTGTACAACCTTAGAGCAATACTTACACAATCTGTATGAGATAAACCTCCTCCAGTTTTGACACTCATTTTACATTATGTAATAATCTGCACTGCCTCGAAATCTTTAATGAGGATCTAGAAATAAACTTGCATAGCTTATGGAATTTATCTATACTGCTGTAGCACCACTATTTAACAGGGGTAAGTGATTAGATATCCACTGGTGGTTCATGTATTGTCATCAGCAGCTTTGGTCTTTGCCACAGATTTTTTAGATGAGGCTTTGCTTTCAACCACAAACTTCTTTAAAAAAAATACCTCTGCAACCCACATCAAGTGGGTGCAGTTGATCTTGTACTTCTTCATCCCCTTCTTTAGTAAAGTGTAAATGGTGTAAATGGTGCACTGTATAACTTTTAATTAGCACAGCTACACTTGTCTCCACACAGTAATAATTGTCACTAGGGCTTATGCTATTTCCACACTATTCAACCAAATGTGTGCGCTCTGTAACTCAATGCCATGGCGTTACCACTTCTGTTATCAGTGATGTCATTGATAATGTCATTTGAGATGTAAATGAGTAATTGCATCAATATTGTCATTTAACATGTCATGAATGATGCAATGTGTCAGGTCATAAGAAGTACATAGAATGTGCACAATTTATAGTTACCTCAGTAAAATATAACTAGTCAAATTGTAGGGGATGTTTTGTTTTTTAAACATTAGCTATTACCTTATTTAAGCACTTAACTATAACATCACTTTAACCTTTGTATTTCTTCATGGAATATATATCCTTATTGTTGGAAAATGTCCCTCTCCGAAGGGTCACCTCAAACATTTTGCCTTCCTGTTAGACCTGGCACCTTGGCGTGAGTTTCCCTTCCACTTTTTGCTGATGTGCCTCATTGTGTTTTGTTTGTGTTAGCTGCTCAGGGCACTGTGCCACTGCTAATCAGTGTCACAGTGCAAGTGCTCCCTTTGGAAAAGTGTATACATTGATTGGTGTCCATGTTTGGCTTATTTGGTTTACTATCAGCCCCTAGTAAAGTGCACCAGGAGTGCCAGGGCTTGTAAATACAAATGCTGCTGGTGGGCTTGCAGCACTGGTTGTGCCACCCACAGAAGCGGCCTAGTAAAATGTGTCTAGGGTCTGCCACCGCAGAACGTGCGCGCGGTCTGGTACCGTCGCGCTGATTGCGTTAGCACACCTACTTGCCAGTCCCCAAACCTTCACTTAACTACATATTTGTCACCCCTCTGGTAGGCCCAAGGGCAGGGTGCATTGTAGGTATAAGGTAGGACATGCCCTGATGTGTGTGGCATGTCCTAATAGTGAATTACAGCCATTTTCGTTTTTCACTATTGAAGGCTACCTGCTCTCCATAGGCCAGAATGGGCTGCTGGAATTACTACACGCTGTCATCCCAGTGGACTCAGAGAGCATGGTAGAAAGTCATGTTTAGTATGCCTGATCTCAGAATAATAAAATACTTCTTTTAGTAAAGTTTATTTTAATATCCTGTGTTTGTAAATACTACTTTTAGAAAGTTAGTATTTACTGACCTGGCCATTTCAGTCCGCCTCTGCTGTGTGTGTGTGTTCTGCCTAGCAACAGTAAGGAGCAGGGCTGGGGAATTCCAGGAGACAGGCTGGCTGCCAGGTGGTGGGTAGAGAGATTACACCAGGATGGGTGGGAGGAGTACACCTTTGACTCTGAATAGACCTGTGCTCTGCCACCAAAATGCCGGCTCTGCACCCTGTGGAGCGGCTGATGTCTCTGCCCTGCTGCTGAAAGGAAAGAGCGGAGTCACCACAACAAAGTGCACCAAAACTGGACTGAGCCAGGCCCAGGCCCCCTGGCGACAAAGAACAAAAGAATTGTGCTATAAAAGAAGGAGCCCTGTTCCTAAGAAATCAGATCCTGTTTGCGCCAAGAAGAAACTCTGCCTGAAGAGAAGGACCTGGGAAAGCTGCATGGAGGACTACTGTCTCTGACCTGTGAGACTGGCCTGTGGTGGGTGCCTTGCTGCTAAAGGAGAGGAAAAGACTTGAGAAGAAAAGACTTTTGATCAACTTGTGCTTTGAACAATCTCCAAGGGCTTGCTGGTGAACTTGCCCCCTGAACTGCGCCCCAGGAACAGTGGGCGCTACCTTTCCCTAAGAAGAAGAGAAGCTGCTGGAGGTGACCCTGTAACGCTGACCCCCAGAGAACCTGTGTGCTCCTCTCTCTTTCCGAGCACCGCGACGTCTGCCACCGGGGCTACCGTAAGCACCGCAAAGGCCTGCCTGCCTGGCCCAAGCACCGCAAGCAACTGCCCCCCCCCCCCCCGAGCCATAGCTCGCACCGCAAGGAAGAGACCCTGAGCACCTGTTCGTCACCTGGACAAAGCTGACAGCGCTGCGACGTGCTAGAAATCACCCCCGAGACGCCCCTCCTTCTGCCCACCTCGTTGTGTGCCGGGGACTGTCCTCGAGTGCTCCACGAAGCACCGCCGCCCCCTGACTGCAAGGGACGACAACGCAACGTGGGACACCCCTTTGTGGACTCCGGAGGCCGCAGCGAACATTCCCCACAATGAATTAAGGTATTTGTGACCAGCGCGCCTTGGTACGGGCCGTACTGTCCTTTGTATGAGCCGTACCTGCTCTGCCGTCCGTCTACGGCGCGTCCCTGCATCTGTACGAGCCGTACAGCATAGAAAGCATTGCCGGCGCTCACGCGGGGAAGCGTGAGGTTTGGCACGAGACGTCCCGAACATGTACGATGCGTACCTACGAGGGTATGGTCCGTACGGTTCGCGTCCAGCATACGCGTCCTCACGCGAGAAGCGTGAGAAACGGCACGACGCACCCAAATAGCGGTGCGAAGCGCACAATACCCCAAAGAAGCCTATTTTGAATAGAACTGTGCCATTTTGAGATCTGTGGACTGCCTACAAGCCTTGAGAGTAACTGGAACGTTATTTAAAGTGATAGACTGTGTTTTGGATATCCTGCCTGAAGAAATCTTTTATATAAAGAACTCTATTTTTGATATAAATACAGCCTTGTGTCTTTGTGTGGTGGGGTGGTGATTATTGTGTGGGACAACTTGAACGCTTAACCTAATGCCCTCTGGAAATCTAGCCCGACTGCTCGCGCCACGTTACCTAGAGGGTGAGCAGGGGTTATTTTTAAAGAGGTAATCCTATGCCCTGACTTAGAGGAAAGGGTCCCTGCTTGTCGCAAGTGCATACCTGCGCCAATCAGAGACCCCGGATTCTAACATTGGTGGCAGCGGTGTGGATTTACGGATTTGCGTTCTTGGTGTCTGCACAGTGATTACTAACCATTGCACAGTGAGGACAGTCCAGTAGCTTGAGCCACAGAACTTTTTATTTTCGCTTACCAAGTAAAGAAGATCCCTTGTGTTTGAAGCCATGCCGGGCTCAAACAGCACAGAGAATACAGCATCTGGAACCTCTGAGAGAGAGGAACTAGTATGGGATGAGTCGAAACTGGATAAATACACGAGAGACCAACTCCAGCATTTCTGCAAGAAGTTCAAGGTTCCACGCAACGGATGCACAAACAAAGCACACTTCCAAACGGCACTGAGAGCCTGGGTGAAATCAAGGGGTGCAGCTGAGAATGTTGTACCTGAGGTTGACATAGTGGAACCAGCGGAGAGCATCCATAGTTTTGGCAGAGGCCTGTCGCCAGAGGAGCTGGCAGACAGACAGGCCGCAAGTGATCATGAGATTACTTTGGCAAAGTTGAAATTGAATGGCCAATTGGAGCTAGAGAGCAAGAAAATGGCTCTTGAAGAAAGAAGGATTCAGATGGAGCACGACACGAGAATGAGGGAGCTGGCGATAAAAGAGAAAAGTCTGGAAAACCTTCCCTCTGGTGGCAGCGCAACGCCGGTGCAGGTAGAGTCAAGGGTGTACATGCCAAAAGATGTAGTCAAGGAATACTTTAAGAATGATGACATAGGGCAATGATTGAAGGCCTATGAGGTAGCCATGTCTTCCCACCGCGTCCCTGAGAGAGATTGGGGAGCGGGGTTGTGGGGACGGTTCCTCAGTGAGGGGCGGGACACACTTTTAGATTTGCCCTCTGACATGTATAATTCTTACCCCCACATGAAGGAAGCTTTAATCAATAGATATGGGCTCACTCCTGAATTATATAGACAGAGGTTCAGGGGGTGTACCAAGATTGCGGGGAGTACGTATGTGGAGTATGTGACCTTTTTCTGCAGAGCACTGGATGGCTGGGTGAAGGGTAGCAAAGTTGATGATTACCAAGGTCTCTTTGATTTAATTGCATGGGAGCACTTGTCGCTTAATTGTTATCCTGAGCTACGCCAACACCTCATAGATAGCAAGCTGACTAACCCTAGGAAGCTTGCTGAGGAGGCAGACCGCTGGGTCAGCACCAGGGTCCACAAGGGTCAAGTGGGAGGGTCCGCCAAGGGTGGGCAGGGTCCCCAGCAGAAGAGTGGGGGGGACAAGGGAAAACAGAAAGGGTTCCAAAAAGGCCCCCAAAGTAATCCCCAAGGGAACCAGCAGAAAGGTTCTCAGCCTCCCCCACCCCCGAAGCCGACAGGGGCCCTGACAGGTAAACCTGCTCCCAAGGGGCCCCCTCAATGTTATAAATGTGGTGAACTAGGTCACTTTGCCAGTGATCCCAAGTGTCGCCAATATGTGAAACCAGCACCCACTGGTGCTCTATTGAAGCAAGTGGCTACAGTAGCCTTTGGGGAGGAGGTAGAAGTCCAAGGTGGGTGGGACCCCATCCAACTGACCTTAGTCTCACTAGGAGACAGTGAGATGGTCCCAAACGCCGACTTGCCCTCTAACACTAAGAAATATGGGCAAGTGGTGACCGTTATTGGGAAGAAGGTAGAGGCTCTTAGAGACACAGGAGTCAGCGTGACTGCAGTGCGGCAGCACCTGGTATCTCAAGGGCAGGTCGTACCTAGGCCTGGGTGAAAATTTCTTTCCGTTCGCGGAAATTGCGATAATTTGACATTTTCGCGTTCCGCGGAGAGCGCGAAAATGTCAAAATTTCCGGTTTCCGCAGCTTGGCGATAATTTGTTTCTTGCTTGCGCTGTAAAATAATACATTCTCGTGCGCGCGATCGCCTTACCTGAATCCCTGCGTTCGCTGACAAGTTTTCTTGATCCGGTCGCGTTCTCCATGAGATGTTGTATTGTTTTTAGCCATTTGCGCTGTCTCGCGACAGTTCGCGCCCGCAGTGACGTCATGCATCGCGCGATCATGTCTTTCTTCTCGCGATCATGCACCGCGAGACAACTCAAAACAAGATGGCCTCACCCGCAAGCAACCACATGGGTAAGTTGGCGACCCGCAACCATGCAGAAAATCTCGCGAACATGCCGGAAAAAAACTTCCGCATCTTCGCGATATTTCCGCTTGTTTGCGATAATTTTAAACATTTTCGCGATAATTTGCAAAAGTAAATTTAGCAAATTCCGCCCACCCCTAGTCGTACCCCATGCCTATTGTCGGGATGTCAATGCTGGCAACACAGAGAGTCATTGTCCAATGGCTCAAGTTCCCTTTGAGTGGGGGGGGTCTCTGGTACTGTGCAAGTCACTGTGAGAACTGCCATGCCTGTAGACTGTCTCCTAGGGAATGATTTAGAGAGCTCCCCTTGGGAAAAGGTGGAGAAGACAGCTCACTTGCGGATGGTGGGTTTACCTGATTGGGCGTGCGTGACCTCCCGGTCGATGGCAGTCAGTAGGGGTGTTGAAGGGACCCTGGAGCCTGAGGGAGAGGCCCAGGAACCGGCCTTAGAGAGAGGGCGCAGGAGGCACGGGAAACCGGCTCCTGAAGTTCCCACGGCCCAGGAGGAAGCAGACCTCGAAGGGGATGCCCTGGAGCCTACCGGGGAACAGATAGCCGAACTGGGGGACCTGCCTGAGCTGACCCATTGGCAGCAAGAAGGAGGCCCCACCAGGGAGGAATTCTGCAGGGAGCAGAAGGAGTGCCCCTCTCTAGTGGGCATGCGGCAGCAGGCTGCAGCCCAGGCCAATGGTGATCAGTCCGGGACTCACTTAATCTACTGGGAGAACGACCTCCAATACTCAGAGCCTAAGGTTGCTGAACCTGGGTCAGCCCGTGCGCTGGTGGTACCCCAGAAGTTCAGAGCCTTCCTACTGGGGCTGGCTCACGACGTTCCATTAGCAGGGCATTTGGGGCAGGACAAGACCTTGGAAAGGCTTGCCACCCACTTTTATTGGCCTCAAATGCGCAGGAGTTCTGACACTCACTGCAGGACCTGCCAGACTTGCCAGGCAAGTGGCAAGAGTGGAAGGAAGCTGAAGGCTCCACTCCAACCTTTCCCTGTGGTCAGTACCCCATTCCAGCGAGTGGGGATTGACATTGTGGGGCCACTGGACCCCAAGACAGCCATGGGCAACAGGTTTATCCTGGTAGTGGTGGACCATGCCACCCGGTACCCTGAAGCCATCCCTCTGAGGACAGTGGCAGCCCCCGTAGTGGGACGGGCACTGATGGGAATTTTCTCACGAGTAGGATTCCCTCTAGAGGTGGTGTCTGACAGGGGGACCAATTTCATATCGAAATATATTAAATCCCTTTGGCAAGAGTGTGGTGTGAAATACAAGTTCACCACCCCTTACCATCCCCAAGGAAACGGGTTGGTTGAGCGCTTCAACCGAACCCTAAAAGGCATGATTATGGGTCTTGAGGAACCCATGAGGCGTAAGTGGGACGTCCTCTTACCATGCCTTCTCTTTGCGTACTATGAGGTGCCACAGAAGTCTCTGGGGTTCAGTCCCTTTGAGCTTCTGTATGGCCACCCAGTACGAGGACCTCTTAGTCTGGTCAAGGAAGGCTGGGAGCAATCTCCCAGGAAACCTCCCCAGAATGTATATAGTTACATGCTGGCCTTTCGGAACCAGACTCGGCGTTTCAGGCAACTTGCTGAGGCAAACCTGGAAGCCAGCCAGGAGGAAATGAAGCGGTGGTACGACCAGAACGCCACTCTGGTTGAGCTTCAACCTGGTCAAAAGGTATGGGTCCTGGCCCCTGTGGAGCCTTGTGCACTCCAGGACAAGTGGACAGGACCCTTTGAGATTGTGGAGCGCAAGAGTTCTGTCACCTATTTGGTGGACTTGCAGTCTCCTAGGAACCCCTTGAGAGTCCTCCATGTCAATCGACTGAAGCCCCACTTGGAGAGGTCCGAAGTGGGCATGCTCTTGGCCACCGACGATGGGACGGAGGAGGAGTCTGAGCCTCTTCCTGACCTCTTGGTAGCCTCAGAGCAAGACAGGTCCGTGGATGGAGTTAACCTCTCACCCTCCCTGACCCCTGAGCAACAGGATGACTGCCGCCAGCTGCTGGGGCAGTTTCCTGACCTGTTCTCCCTGGTTCCTGGTATCACAGATTGGTGCGTCCATGATGTGGATACAGGAGACAGCTTACCTGTGAAGCACAAGGCTTACAGGGTGACTGACAGGGTCAGAGCCTGCATCAAAGAGGAGGTCTCAAAGATGCTTGCTCTAAGGGTGATTGAGTCCTCCAGCAGTCCTTGGGCCAGCCCAGTGGCCTTGGTCCTGAAGGCTGCAGCGCCGGGTGCCACACCCGAACTCCGGTTCTGTGTGGACTACAGAGGACTCAATTCAGTCACGAAGACGGACGCGCACCCCATCCCCAGAGCTGATGAACTCATCGATCGGTTAGGGGCTGCACGGTACCTCAGCACGTTTGATTTAACGTCTGGGTACTGGCAGATCGCCTTGACTGATGGGGCCAAAGAGAGGTCCGCATTCTCCACACCAGATGGGCATTTCCAGTTCCGGGTTATGCCATTTGGGATGAAGAATGCCCCTGCCACCTTCCAGAGGTTGGTCAACCAAGTGTTGGCTGGGCTGACCGAGTTCAGCGCCGCATACCTGGATGACATCGCAGTGTTCAGTGGCACATGGGAAGAACACCTGCAACACCTCTGGGAAGTGTTGATGGCACTGCGCAAGGCAGGCCTCACGATCAAGGCAAGCACGTGTCACATCGGGCAGGGTTCCGTGGTGTACTTGGGACACCAAGTAGGGAGCAGCCAGGTGGCGCCCCTACAACCTAAGATCAAAACCATCCTGGCTTGGGAGCCCCCAAAGACCCAGACGGAGGTGAGGGCCTTTTTAGGACTCACAGGGTACTACAGGAGGTTTGTCAAGGGGTATGGCAGCATTGTTGCCCCCTTGACAGAGCTGACTTCGAAGAAGCAGCCCACAAAAGTGATATGGACTGACACTTGTCAGAAGGCCTTTGACACCCTGAAAACTGCCATGTGCACGGCGCCCGTGCTCTTGGCTCCTGACTTCTCCAAAGAATTCCTAGTGCAGACAGACGCATCAGAGCATGGTGTAGGGGCTGTTCTCTCACAGATGACTGAGGAGGGTTGGGACCAACCTGTAGCCTTTATTAGTAGGAGCTTACTTCCACGGGAACAAAGGTGGAGTGCGATAGAGCGAGAAGCGTTTGCTGTGGTCTGGGCGCTGAAGAAGCTGAGGCCCTACTTGTTTGGGACTCACTTCCGGGTTCAGACCGACCACAGGCCCCTCAGATGGTTGATGCAAATGAGGGGTGAGAACCCAAAACTGTTGAGGTGGTCCATCTCCCTACAGGGTATGGACTTTACGGTGGAGCATCGCCCTGGCACAGATCACGCCAATGCTGACGGTCTGTCCAGGTTTTTCCGCCTTAGTGAAGAGGAACTCCCTGGGGTAGGGTAGTTCTCCCCACATTTCAGCTGGAGGGGACATGTGTTAGACCTGGCACCTTGGCGTGAGTTTCCCTTCCACTTTTTGCTGATGTGCCTCATTGTGTTTTGTTGGTGTTAGCTGCTCAGGGCACTGTGCCACTGCTAATCAGTGCCACAGTGCAAGTGCTCCCTTTGGAAAAGTGTATACATTGATTGGTGTCCATGTTTGGCTAATTTGGTTTACTATCAGCCCCTAGTAAAGTGCACCAGGAGTGCCAGGGCTTGTAAATACAAATGCTGCTGGTGGGCTTGCAGCACTGGTTGTGCCACCCACAGAAGCGGCCTAGTAAAATGTGTCTAGGGTCTGCCACCGCAGAACCTGCGCGCGGTCTGGTACCGTCGCGCTGATTGCGCAAGTACACCTACTTGCCAATCCCCAAGCCTTCACTTAACTACATATTAGTCACCCCTCTGGTAGGCCCAAGGGCAGGGTGCATTGTAGGCATAAGGTAGGACATGCCCTGATGTGTATGGCATGTCCTAATAGTGAATTACATCCATTTTCGTTTTTCACTATTGAAGGCTACCTGCTCTCCATAGGCCAGAATGGGCTGCTGGAATTACTACACGCTGTAATCCCAGTGGACTCAGGGAGCATGGTAGAAAGTCATGTTTAGTATGCCTGAACTCAGAATAATAAAAGACTTCTTTTAGTAAAGTTTATTTTAATATCCTGTGTTTGTAAATACTACTTTTAGAAAGTTAGTATTTACTGACCTGGCCATTTCAGTCCGCCTCTGCTGTGTGTGTGTGTTCTGCCTAGCAACAGTAAGGAGCAGGGCTGGGGAATTCCAGGAGACAGGCTGGCTGCCAGGTGGTGGGTAGAGAGATTACACCAGGATGGGTGGGAGGAGTACACCTTTGACTCTGAATAGACCTGTGCTCTGCCACCACAATGCCGGCTCCGCCCCCTGTGGAGCGGCTGATGTCTCCGCCCTGCTGCTGAAAGGAAAGAGCAGAGTCACCACAACAAAGTGCTCCAAAACTGGACTGAGCCAGGCCCAGGCCCCCTGGCGACAAAGAACAAAAGAATGGTGCTATAAAAGAAGGAGCCCTGCTCCTAAGAAATCAGATCCTGTTTGCGCAAATAAGAAACTCTGCCCGAAGAGAAGGACCTGGGAAAGCTGCATGGAGGACTACTGTCGCTGACCTGTGAGACTGGCCTGTGGTGGGTGCCTTGCTGCTAAAGGAGAGGAAAAGACTTGAGAAGAAAAGACTTTTGATCAACTTGTGCTTTGAACAATCTCCAAGGGCTTGCTCGTGCCCTGAACTGTGCCCTAGGAACAGTGGGCGCTACCTTTCCCTAAGAAGTAGAGAAGCTGCTGGAGGTGACCCTGTAACGCTGACCCTCAGAGAACCTGTGTGCTCCTCTCTCTCTCCGAGCACCGTGACGTCTGCCACCGGGGCTACCGTAAGCACCGCAAAGGCCTGCCTGCCTGGCCCAAGCACCGCAAGCAACTGCCCCACCCCCGAGCCGTAGCTCGCACCGCAAAGAAGAGACCCTGGACGTTCAAGCGCCGAGCCTTTGTGACCCTGCGCCGCTGAGATTCCTGTAAGGACCCCAAGCACCTGTTCGTCACCTGGACAAAGCTGACAGCGCTGCGACGCGCTAGAAATCACCCCCGAGCCGCCCCTCCTCCTGCCCACCTCGTTGTGTGCCGGGGACTGTCCTCGAGTGCTCCACGAAGCACTGCCACCCCTGACTGCAAGGGACGACAACGCAATGTGGGACACCCCTTTGAGGACTCCGGAGGCCGCAGCGAACATTCCCCACAAAGAATTAAGGTATTTGTGACCAGCGCGCCTTGGTATGGGCCGTCCCTGCATCTGTACGAGCCGCACAGCATCGAAAGCATTGGCGGCGCTCACGCGGGAAGCGTGAGGTTTGGCACGAGACGTCCCAAACGTGTACGACGCGTACCTACGAGGGTACGGTCCGTACGGTTCGCATCCAGCATACGCGTCCTCACACGAGAAGCGTGAGAAACGGCACGACGCACCCAAATAGCGGTACGAAGCGTACCAGAGGCGCTGTGAAGCGCACAATACCCCAAAGAAGCCTATTTTGAATAGAACTGTGCCATTTTGAGATCTGTGGACTGCCTACAAGCCTTGAGAGTGACTGGAACTTTATTTGAAGTGATAGACTGTATTTTGGATATCCTGCCTGAAGAAATCTTTTATATAAAGAACTCTATTTTTGATATAAATACAGCCATGTGTCTTTGTGTGGTGGGGTGGTGATTATTGTGTGGGACAACTTGAACGCTTAACCTAATGCCCTCTGGAAATCTAGCCTGACTGCTCACGCCACGTTACCTATAGGGTGAGCAGGGGTTATTTTTAAAGAGGTAATCCTATGCCCTGACTTAGAGGAAAGGGTCCCTGCTTGTCGCAAGTGCATACCTGCGCCAACCAGAGACCCCGGATTCTAACACTTCCCCTTGTATTTTACTAACCTTCTTTTTGTTGACTTTAGAACTCGGACCATTTTACCACTGATGACTACTGCTAAAGTGCATTTGTGCTCACGCCTCTAAAAATGGCATTATTGGTTTACACCTGTTTGGAACGCTTAATTTACTTGTAAGTCCTTTGTAAAGTGGTATACCATATACACAGAGCCTGTAAATTAAATGCCACTAGTGGGCCTGCATCACTGATTGCGCCTCCATCCTACACAAGGAGTTGTTGCGTGACCTGTGTGAGCAGTTTACTGCCACTTCGACTTGGCATTTAAAACTAGTTGCCAATTATTACACTCCCCTTTTATTACACATGTCACCCCTAAGGAAGACCCTATGTAGCCATAAGGACAGGGTGCTGTGTAAGTAAAAGGTAGGACATATACTGGCAAGTTTTGCATGTCCTAGTAGTGACAAACACCTAAATTGATTTTTCACTACTGTGAGGCCTACTCCCCTCATAGGTTAACATTGGTGATTCCTTAATGCACCTTTAAACTGTAATTCCTGAATAGAAAGGAGTAGATGTTTCATGTTTTATATCTTTGGAATGGTAATGATACATACTCTTTAATGGTAAACTTAGATTTAAAATTCCTATTTTAGAAATGGTACTTATGAAAAGTGCAAAGATAACTAGAGCAGTGTGCCCTGGACAGAGACTGCACCACCTACGTGACTCAGAAATGAGTATATAACAAGCTTGACAATGTTAGTAGAATGATTTAAGGTTCCTAAAACATATGTACATTACTATGACAAATGCTTAAAACAATAATGTCCAAAGCAATACAAAAATATATGAGGTAATGAAGCGAATCGTCTTCTGGTTGAAGTGTTGTTTATTCACACTCCTTATTGTGGAGACTTCAATTTCCAAAAGTGTTAAGTTCATGAAAGAATAATCCAAATCAGATGTTAGAGCGTTGTGGCAAAGCTTAATTTTCGTGCCCAATGGATTTCGGGTGACTGTTTCACCCTTCTTCAGGAGGTATCTATAACAAAGCGAAATACATGTATTCAAAAACCTGTTTGAACATGAAACAAAATGTAATAAGATGAAAGGAATAGATGAGCTCGACGCCACCAAAGCGTTTGTGAATACTGCGAGATAGAACACAAGATCGAATTATATATCAGCTACATCACCAGTAGTTCGTGATAAACCGATGAGAGAAATGGGAGAGGAGGGAGAGCTGTCGCTAGCAGAAGATGTAGAAAGGCTCAAAGACACCATATGAATGAGTTAACCCAACCACCACGTGTTATGAACGTGTATCAACTCTACCTTAAAGTAAGCAAAGCCAATTTGGTGTACGTTGTGGTCGTGGTCAATATACGTGACCTGTAAAAATTGAAGTGTTAAGAATATGACTGTGCTGCTGGTTGTGAGGTATAATTAAACAATCCAACAATTGTCAGAGGAAACTCACCAAGCGTTAACGACACGCCGTAACAAATAACTCGCTGAGTTGACGCCTGCGTGAGGGTTAGAATAGAATGTCCGGTGTAGAGAGCGTGATGCAATCGTCTGAACCATAGACAAAATATCAAATCCTAAAAAGGAACGTGCATGATATGTGTCAGTGCTTGTCCTAATGGCATATGTTCCCATATCCCCAAGCGGAGAGAAAAGTTACCTGATGATGATGAATGATCGCCGCACGCGTTAATCCAAATGTGTAGAGGTGTGCGATGGGAGAAAATTACTGAAAATAAATCAACCGCCCGGACCACGCTAACGTGAGCCGTTGTAGTGTCATGGACATAGTGAAAGGACTGAGAGGGATTACTAACGTGGCTGGTTGGCGGCCATATTGTAATGGATAAATATGATGAGTGGAAGTAACAGAAGTGACAAAAGAAGAGCAAATAGTGGTGAGAAGTGAAAAATAAATGGAAGATGAACGTGAAACAATGCCACCAAAGAATTATGGCAGCGGATATATCGCGGAAAAGGTTAGAAAAAGATTAGAAAAAGAAAGTACAATCTCTGCAAGATACTGGTTCTGTGGATGAAACAATTATGGAAAGCTGGTACAAAATTTTTTTTCATCAGCGAGTACATAAAAAATTATTTAAACACAGTTCCATTATTGATATAAACGGTTACACGATTGAGCATTAGGCTAACATGAAGAAATAAACAAAATGTGGAGCTTCTGCCGGAAAACAATCAGCATATATAGCGAGATTAGCCTGAATGCTGAAGCCATAACGGGGTTCTATGAATACTTGCTTATAACACCAACATAGTCTAAAATCAACCTTACATAGTACAGACATGGAATTGTTTAAGCACAGTTCCATTATTGATATAAACGGTTACACGATTGAGTATTAGACAAACATGAAGGATTAAACAAAATGTAGAGCTTCTGCTGAAAAATAATCAGCATATATAGCGAGATTAGCCTGAATGCTGAGCCATAACGAGGTTCTATGAATACTTGCATACAACACAAACATAGTCTAAGATCAATCTTACATAGTACAGACATGGAACATCGAAATGCTCAAACAAGAATGGTAAACCGTAACATCAAAGTGACCCAAGTAAATACCAGAGTATCTTTATGCATTCTGTGTTGAACCTGTATCGTATCTTAAACAGAATGAATGAAATGTACAATAAAACATAAATGAAATGAGAATTAATTGTAACCCAAACATATCTAATGGTGGTAATCCAAAATGTGCTAAAGCTAAGTGGGCGAACTGGACTGGTGAAATAGTGACAGTACATGTCTCCCCTATCCATGAGATTCTGAGAGGAATACTATAAGAAGCATGCAAATTCAATTTTATCATTGAGTCCTTTGGGATGCAGAGTGTTAAGGTACCGAATCCAAAAGGATTCCCTCTGTATGATGTACTTAGTCATATCGCGGTCATTGTGCAATTGTATAACTTCAATCACACTGAACCTGAGTTGAGCAATTGTGTGATGTGAATTGCACCAGTGACTTGCTAATGGTGAACTCATGGATCTAGTCCGGATACGGCTCTTGTGTTCCGTGATTCGAGTTCGAAGAGATCTTTCAGTCTTACCAACATAATACAAGCCACAAGGGCATCGTATAATGTATATCACATTTGGAGTGTTACAATTAGCCGTGAAACGGAACTTGATGGGTTTACCCGACCATGGGTGGGACAATGATACACCGGTGATGACGTTGTTACAGTGGGAGCAGTTGTAACACTTGGTCATGCCCTTGGGGGCCTAATTGTTTGAAGACTCACGTTTCTTAAGGAGTTCCTTAAGGTTGTTGGAATGTTTATATGCAAAGATCGGTGGATCTTTGAAAAGGTTCCCAAAATCTGGTTCTGTCTGTAACAGGTCCCATCTGTTTAGTAAGGATTTTTTGATGGCAGGAGAGAGGGTTGAGAACTTGGACACAAAAACCTCCCTAGTTTGTGTGGGTTTTGGTTGTTTGTTCAATAAAGTTGACCTGGGAATCTGCTTAAGCCGTTCAACTGACGCTTAAATTAATGGCCTGGGATACCCACGTGACAAAAACTGTTGTTTCGTTTCATTGAGGGTGACTTGCAATTGGGTAGTATCTGAAGTGATACGCTTAATTCGCAGGAATTGTGAATATGGAAGATGTCTTTTCAAAGGTTCTGGGTGAAAGCTACTGTAGAGTAGCGTATTGTTGCGATCAGTGGATTTTTTAAACAGTTTGGTGACAATCTTATTGTGCTTCAATTCAATGTGTACATCCAAATATGAGATAGAATGTTTCTCTAAGGTGTATGTGAACTGTATCCTGGGATTGTGCTCGTTGAGTGAAGCGAGTTTGGTCTCCAGACTGTGTCTGTTGCCTTGCCATATGATGAAAATGTCATCGATGTAGCGTCGGTAAATGACTAGATGGTTTGTCCACTCAGGGTCACTGAGAAGATTGTCTTGTTCGAACTTCATCATGAAGATATTTGCGTAGCTAGGGGCTCCCGCTAAACCCATGGATGTACCGTTTGTTTGTAAAAAATATCTGTCATTCCATTTGAAATAACTGTTAAACAAACAAAAGTGTAGTAGTTCTAAAAGGAAAACCTTGTTTGCTGAGATGGTCTCCATTTGGAGCAAGGCCCATTCAATTGCTTCAATACTTTCAGAATGTGGAATCGAAGTGTATAAAGCTACTACGTCTACTGTTAATAGCCATATTTCATCGTGAGCGGGTAAACTCAGATTGTTGAGTAGTTTCAAAAAGTGCGTTGTGTCTTGCACATGTGTCGATCCTGCCTGTACAAATGGTTGCAAGTAGTGATCTAAATATTGTCCAAGTTGATCGTGGATGGAGTCACACCCCGAAACTATGGGGCGGAATGGGGGGTTTGTCAAACTTTTGTGTATCTTGGGAAGTGCATAGATAACTGGTCTGCGTGGATGTTTTTTGTACAGGAAATCATAAGTTTTTGAATTGATCCAAGCCATGTCTTTGGCATGCGTGAGTATGCCGGCTAGGGTATCTTGAAACTCTGTTGTCGGGTCCTGTGGTGATGGTAGGTATGTGGATTCATCAGACAACATCTCACTGATTGTGGATTCATAACAGCTCGAGTCCATTACGACCAGTGCACCCCCCTTGTCTGCTGGTAGGTATGTCAAAGCCATGTTGGTCCTCAGACTTTTGAGTGCTGATTTGTCCTTGGGTGACAAATTGTGATGTTTGTAGGATGGTGTGTTTAAGTGTGATAAGTCGTGTTTCACAAGCGACTCAAAAGTGTCAAGCACTTTATGAGAGATGGGGGAAACGAAAGTGCTTTTAGGTCTGAATTCAGCGACTTCACTGTCACTCAGCACTGGGTCTATATGACTCTGTGTGGAAAAGAAATATCGTAATCTCAGTTTTCTCATAAATTTATAGAGATCTATTTCGGTTTGAAAAGGAGTGGTGTGGTATATTGGAACGAAAGATGTTCCTTTGTTCAAAACTGCAATTTGTGCTTCAGATAAAGTGTGAGAGGAGATATGAACAACTAATGTTTTTTCTGTCTCCTGCCTGAGCTTGATGTTTTTGTACTTTCCGCCGCCTCTGCGGGTTTTGAGGGAAGTGTCTCGAGTGTGGTTTGATTTACTGGTGGATTGTTGGCTGCTGGACTGGTTTCTAAAAAAGAAACCTTAGTACTGGAAGTAGATGGTAATGCTGAGACCCCTGTATCAACTAAAGATGGTACGGGAGGTCTGGTTAGACGGGTTTCACTGACTGAAGCTACACTTTCTTCGGATGATGCATTTCCTGGTTTAGAGTAGGTCCGCTTCTGAGCGTATACCTCCGCCCAAGAATAAACCTCATCTAACTTGTAGTCAATGGTGTCTCGCCTGAACTTCCTGACTTTACGTTCATGGATTTCTTTGGCCTAGCCATCCAGTTTGTTATTGATCATCACTAGAGAACTGGACCAATCCTGCCCAGTCATGCGAGATTTCAGCGAGCCTTGCAGTTCGCTAATCTCTGACTCTAAATTAATAAGGACCTTTGATAGTTCCTCCACAATCAGTAAGATGAGATCTAATGAACATTTATTGAGTATGGAATACCACTTGTCCATAAATTTTTTGTTCATTTTGAACATCATAGGTTTGAGTGGTAGTCTCAACCCCCTTGGAATCCTGCTGGCTTTATGATATTGAACTAGAGTGGTGGCGTGCAGACGCTGATTGATTTCACGGCGCATTAGATATTCTAATTGGCGCAATTGTTGTGTGGTTGAGCCCTGTGTGGTGTCAAAAGAGCGTGCCTCCCGTATAAGTCCATAAATTTCTTGTGCTTCAGAAACACTGTACGCTTTGGTTTCTGCCTTATTCTCAGTGAGATGGAGCATGTCTTCAAAAGACATAGTGAATGTGGTGCTACTAATTGCTGTTGTAGGTGGAAAAATAATTAGAAAAAGGATCAACAAAACAGCTGGTGTGCACTCGAATTAATCTGCTAAACAAAGTGAATCATATAATCACAAACATTTTTGAACTTGGTGTGCTGTCCCTGAGGTGGTTCCACCCTCCACCTGATTCAAAGTGCAAAGATAACTAGAGCAGTGTGCCCTGGACAGAGACTGCACCACCTACGTGACTCAAAAATGAGTATATGACAAGCTTGACAATGCTAGTAGAATGATTTAAGGTTCCTAAAACATATGTACATTACTATGACAAATGCTTAAAACAATAATGTCCAAAGCAATACAAAAATATATGAGGTGATGAAGCGAATCGTCTTCTGGTTGAAGTGTTGTTTATTCACACTCCTTATTGTGGAGACTTCAAATTCCAAAAGTGTTAAGTTCATGAAAGAATAATCCAAATCAAATGTTAGAGCGTTGTGGCAAAGCTTAATTTTCTTGCCCAATGCATTTCGGGTGACTGTTTCACCCTTCTTCAGGGGATATCTATAACAAAGCGAAATACATGTACTCAAAAACCTGTATGAACATGAAACAAAATGTAATAAGATGAAAGGAATAGATGAGCTCGACGCCACCAAAGCGTTTGTGAATACCCTCTCTCCTGCCATCAAAAAATCCTTACTAAACAGATGGGACCTGTTACAGACAGAACCAGATTTTGGGAACCTTTTCAAAGATCCACCGATCTTTGCATATAAACGTTCCAACAACCTTAAGACTAATGCATTGGCAAATGAGAACGGTCAGGCGGACCCATGGGGGCAACAACACCTTCTCAGAGATTCTGTGAATGCTTCAAAAATGAAATAATGTTAACAGACTAATACATTGCCTATAAATAGAGAAACAAAATGAAAAAATGAACATTTTGAAATGTTCAGATAATGTGAAAGAATTTGAAATTAGAGATTAAAACTTAAGTTGGTTCCTCAGATTGATGAGTAGAAGCAATGCAAGTGCATCAAACATAATATACAATAGACGATGGGTGCCCTCAACTGAATTTAGAAAAACTCCAACTTTCCCATTAAAATGTAGATTTTTTAAATATTTGTTTTAAAATTGTTTATTATTTGTGTATATGCTTGATGAATGCTTGTTTCTGTAGTTTTGTACAGTTTTTTGAGGTTCAAATCATTAAAATTGCTTAGGCCAGGGTCTCCGCCTTCAAGTAATGACTCAGTAGGGTCCCTGGATACCAATAATGATTCATTGGGGTTCCCTGGATTTCAGTAATGAATAAGTGGGGATAGACAGAAGGCAAAAGGTTAAGAATGACTAGTTTAGGCAAACAAGCAATAAGCTCTTCTAAATATCCTAGTAAAATCTTTCTCATATTTTGTTATGCAAGCCTGGACACAAGGAATGACAAAGCCCCCAAGACAGTAAATAAATCAAATAATAAGAAGAAAAGAAAAGTGTTAATGAGTTGAAAAAAAAGAAACTTAGTATTCCTTGTAATTTAAGTGACACTTCACCTACTGATTTGTGAATTCTAGAGAAAAAAGTAATTGCGAGGGTGAAATTTCTATTTAAACTCAACTACTCTCACCTTTTCCTTGAGGAAGGAAATATGAATAATAATGTAACAATAACGTCAGAAGGAGTGGAAGTGATGCCCTTCCTTAGTTTAATTGTCTCAGAAGACACAGCATTAATAAAAATGTGCCCAATGAACATTGGTTTTAAGGAATTCTCTGTTGTATAACAATCCTCTGGACATGCTACACTTGGAACCTGATATTCACTAACACTGACTTACTCCAAGTGATGGGGACATATCGTAAGCCTACTCACATTACATTGAATGCAATTAGTCATTGCTCTCAAAACAAAGGTTGCTCTTGCAAAATACCCATAAATGTGGTTATAATGTAACCTACTATATCTCATAGATAATCACAACAAATGCGAAAGGATGCCCAAAGTTTAGAAACGTCAATTTCAGTGCACTGGTTGCACTGGAGGCAGCACACTTTGCTGAACAGGCTCCATATTTTTTGCTACTATAAGCAAAGTTTGTACTTTTTCTAAAAAAACACTTCCAAAGCCAGAGTTTGTTTTAAAAAAAGTAAATGGAAAGGTCTGATATGCATGGAATGTTGTTCCATGCAGACTGGGTCCATTGTATGACTTCCCTACCACAGAAAGCCATGGCACACTTGGCAGTTCCAGGTATGGAAAAAAGATATGGTTACCCTGTCCAAAAAAGTGCCAAGGTAAACACAACTCTGACTTGATAGCTCAGTGGTGGAAGAGTCCTCTGGTCAAGAGTTCCTGATGGTGTAACCAACTGAGGATTAGTCAATCAAAATGTTGTTTCCCTCCAGGGCGGGCTTCCTCGCTGGTAGTTCCTAGTCCGACAATCAATTTTGGTGCCCCCCCCAATGACTTCCTTCTGCACTCTCCAGCAATGCCCCTCATTTCTTCATAGACCCTGTCTCACATACCTTTCATTTGTTTTAAAGTGCTGATCAGGGTTGGCTTTACTAATTAGAATGCATTTCTACCCAATCAAACCGTTTTTTAGCAAAATTAGTAAAAGACAACGAGAGACTGGAGGAAAAAAGAAAACGTCCTATCCAATCCTATGCAGTTTACATGCAACTCTTTGATAACAGTCCATATATCACTGTACTATATCAGGATTGTAACTTGTGACGTGCAAGTAACAAAAGGATCTCTGTGACAAAAGTAGTAACACATTGAGCTATCCACATAAAATACAGTTCTGTCATCTACGTGGCACACGTTCTTCACAGCAGACATATTAACCCTCTACGTCATTTTATGATGAGTCAAACTGCCACTAGACAAAACTCCGAAATCTCTCCGGCAAGAACATTAATCACCAGACTTTTTTTGACAATTTTATTGTTGACTGAAAACTGTTGGATACACAAGGAACGCTGCAGGAGGTGCTTTTAAACCAAGAAGTATTTCTAACACATCACCCCCACACCAGCAAGGTCAGCGACAGGCGCAGCCTCATTGGTAGCACCTCCCTGAAGCCAGACCTGTCTCCCTCTAAAAGTAATGATGAAACTTTGAATTTAGTGGGTGTGGCAAGAATCAAACTCAAATTGACTCTCTGTGTCTTTTTAAGTTTCCGCAGTAGAGGAGATTGTTCTGTTAGGATTCACATGGTAGTGACCATTTCACCCTATATCTTTCTTTTGATTTCATAGCCAACCTGAGCTCAGAACTGTTGCATTAAATTGATAACATGTGCGTTGGCTCAAGGCAGCACCCTGTGTGCCAGAGAAAAGAGAGAACAGAAAGACTACATATCTTTGTAAATATGGAGCATTTTTGCTCTCTCCCTTTAACACAACACAGCGCAGCAATTTCCCTTCGTGCCCTGCGTTACGAAATAATGGTAAATGTGCCCACTGATTTGCCGGTATTTCTTTTTGCAGCAAACAGTGTTTTTATGTAGCAGTATAAAGCAATGTTTGTTTATCTGCATCAAATCTGAACATTAATTGTTGCTTGCTGCCACAAAACCCCACCAGAAGGGGGTGAAACAACGCTCCCTTGCAATATGAAATAAGGGCCTAAATATCACCTTAGGACACCATGAGGACAGTTATTGGAATCAGACAGTTGAAAGCTATATACTAAACCTGTAATGGAATTTTGAAAACATACAGGATAGGCGACTGAAGGGTGCTTTGTGACATTTGGCTTTTAGGGACAACTGCTTCCATTCAATCCTTCTATTGTACAATTGAGGACTTAACAACAATTAACAGAAGCAAACATATTCATCCACCTGCCAGGCATCTAAAGAATGTTAAGGAAGTCTATTGCACGTACAATCACTCTGCAAGCCCCCTGACCACACTGTGAAGCAGGGTCTGCTCTAAGATTGAGATCCAGTCCTTGAGACCGGATTGATGTTTGGGAGGCTGCTGGAAACTGTAAGATTTGATTTGTAGGCGCCCAACTTGCAGAGGGTGAAGCTAAATGTCCACCGCCTGTGCGTATTAGTAGCCTTGCATGTTAAGCAACTACTGGAAGGATTCAGAAAAGGCAGGCTTCACCCCATTTTTGGAACTCTTTTTTATTAATGTTTTGAGAAAACAGTGATACTGCTAGTCTTGGCAATATAACCATCTTACACATAGCAACATGTCCGATGACTGAAATGGGTAGCGACTTCCAAAAGGTCATCTAGCCCTGTGGACAATACACTTCTCATACCAAATTAACCTCCCATAGGTCTTACTCTGCATGATATACGTGGATTCCCAGATAATGAGACATGGTCCTTTACCATGGCATTAGGAATTCATGGAGGCAAATATTAATAGAGGAAGGTCGCTGAGTTAGAGGGAGTAGACAGGATTTACCCTTGGTGACCAATAGTCCGGAGGCCATCCCAAATTTGTTTAATGCCTGAGTGATGGTAAGAACTGGATGGGGATCCCTCAAACAAAGCAAAACATTGTCCACGTGAACGCCACCCAAAAGAGGAATGCCACCGCTATGGCCCTCTGCCCGTAACTGAATCACTAACAGTTACACTGCTATGTTGAAGAGGAGGGAGAGAGTGGGCACCTCTGTCTGGTGCCCCTTCCAATCATGATGGGTCTGATATAAAACTGCCCAGTCGAATTCTGGCTACATGGTAAACGTTATGTAAATGTATCACATTGAGGAAGTGTGCACTGAACCCAAATTTGCATAGCACTTCAAATAGGTAGTCCAAATTGAGCATATCAAACGCCTTCTCTAAATCTACGATTAATGCTGCCACGTTTGGCCACTGCACTGGGGCTGACTCTAGGATCCTGAAGAATATTCCAGTGCTACAAGAAGTGTTCAGACACTGAACTAAGCTGGTTTAGTCGAGTTGAACTAGGAGAGGAAGGACCTTGTGGAACCAGACTGACAGAATTTGGCTAAGTATTTTGTAGTGTACATTTAGAATGGAAATTGGCTGCTAAGAGGCCAGATCAGTGGGATCTTTTTTTAGCTTAAGGATGGAGATTATACAGGCTTCCCTCAAAGACGGGGCAGGCTACCGCAATGCTGGGCCTCCTGCAACAATTGAGAAAGTTTGGGGGGCAAGGTTCCTTGATACATTTAATAGATCTCTATTGGCAGGCTGCCTAGGCAGGAGTCTTACCAGGAGCCAGGTATTTGATAGCCATTTTCTCCTCCTCAGGAGTAATGGGACCATAAATGCCATCATAAAGATCTGGTGTTATCTTCAGAAGTTCCAGAGCTATGGAAAAACCTTACTCCTTCAGTCGAACAGAAGGAATTCACTTTGAAAAGGTGAATATCAAATAGGAAGAGTATCTAGCCTATTGTTGGGAGAGTTTGTATGGTGGAGCCTGCCTCATTGTGGAGTGTGGTAAGATGGAGGTGCCTAATATCTAAAGTCAAAATACAGTCAAGAATGCAACTCATCTTCTCGGCCTCCAAATTGGAGAGGGATGTATAGGCAACATAGCCTCTTGGTCAATACAGCTTCTTTCTTCTAGGGTTCACCAACGAAAAGAGTTGCTTACTGCCTGTCTCTCAGTCTCAAGGTAGGGTTGTTCTACTTGTGCCAGGTATTTTTCCACCCCATATATCTGTGACATACTTTAGGTACATCAATATAAAAACATCTGTGCCTTGTAAATGGAAAAGCATCTGTCACACGGATAGAAAGAACAGGCATGAACAGATATGAAGGAAATCATCCTCTAATCAAATGAAAATCGGGACACTACGGAGAATACCAGCACATAATAATATTGGAGTAGTTGAAGAACGCTTCATCTATCTAGAAAAATTTACCCAACCCTGAGGAAGTCCATGTTGGACGAAACGCGTTGGCTGGGCGGAAGTACGCATGCCGCTTATGACTGCATATAAAGAGTATTTGGAAAACGAAACCTCAAGACTCCCTGTTCAATGCTTTTGGATTTTATGGATTTGGGACACTGATTGTATTCTACAAACTAATTGTGTACAATTGTATGCTCCTTTTTACTGTTTGGTTTTAAAAAACGTTTTTACTCTTATTGTGACTTCTAAGCGGTAGGGTCACTAGAAGTTGAGCATTATAGTGCATGAAATAATTTGAGAACTATTATACCTGTGCAGCTTCCATTAGCCTACACTGCTAACAGTATAACGTTAATAGTTTTCATTCCATCCTTATTTTTCCTCCTCCCTAATAGGTATTTGAGCGCTAAAGAGAAAGAAGATTTAAATTTAGGTATCCAACCAAAGGACTGCTAGAGTCCAGGTGCTGCATTTTATGCATACCTCATTACTGACTGTGATGTCTCTGGAGCACTTAATTATTACTCTGCATTCTTTCATTTTATTAATAGGATGACATACTATTAAACAGAAATAAACACAGCAACTTGTTCGTTGATCTAATGACAAAAATGCTGGTCATGCTAATAACCTAAGAGCCAGTGCTTTTACATTTTATGGCTGTCTTTAATTATCTAAACTATGCACGAAAGGTTTGCAACTGAACTAAGATTTGTGGGTTTGCATTCTGAGCTGATTAGTTGGAATGTGTTGTTAAACAGTCATTTTTCTGTTCCCGAAAGTGCTATTGTGGCTACAGTACATTTCTTGTTTTTTTGTATAAGCCTGTAACTTTCTACTTCTAATGTGAACATAAAAAGACTTTCAACACTTTAAATTGATAGCGAGATAGTTAAGAAAATTCAAATTTTCATTGGTAACTCAGCTACAGCGATTAAACAACGCTTTTCGAATTTGGTCGCTCAATTCTGGTTAGTGTGCATGGTCAATTATTCTGATTGTTCAGAATAACTTAATTCTACCCCAAGGTATCCTAAGATATGTATTAATCATTAGATAACATTTATAAACATCTCGGATGCAGCTAACATTATTATGATTTGTAACTTGTCATTTTAGGCATCATTTCATATAATTGCAAATATAACTGATGTTTTGTAAGAGAAATATGCAGTATGATCCAGCGGAGCCTGGCACGGATTGGGGGTGGTGTGGCGGGGACTGCATCTCTCCTCCTTCGTCTCTCCCGGCTGGAATGGAAGCAGGAAGCACACAGGCTCCCCTAATCCAATCACAACGCTGCAATGCAGCATTTTGATTGGTCTGAGCACCGTGGTTTGACGTTCAGACAGGCATTGGGAGCCTGTGCATGTTCCCTACCCAGGCTGGCCAAACCATCATGCACACTTACAATGTGCCCACTACCTCTCGCCCTTCTCCTCTGTGAGCAGAGCAGCCCAGACCGCCGCGCCCAGCAAATCTGCTTCAGCGGGGAAAAATAAAATGATAATAATATAATGTTATTATCGTTTTATTTTTCCTTTCTTACACTGCTGAAAAGCAGTGGGGCAAGGCTCCTCCACATTATCGGATTAGCCTCCACTGGTATGATTAATGTTGTGTTTTTCAGACATTGTTAGGTCCCTAAAAAGAGGACTCAACTGTGAAGAAGTTTTGGCAAAGTCTGGAGCGCCAAAGTCTTGATATACAAGCCAAAGTTTGGAACAAAATAGATAAACTTTGGGTAGTAAAATAACATTATTTTGAATAATCAAATTGTAAGATTCAAAACACTAATATTAATTGAAAAGTCTATTTAATTGGCATCGATCGATTAAACCATTGAATCCCTCCATTAAAAGTGGGTCGATTTTGGTGTACAAATATAAAATTCCACTTTTCTGTGATTGTTTCGTACTTAATGACAAAGGTTTTGGTAACTGTACTTGTAAAAACAAGAATGTCATTTTTACCTAATTTCAGAGAATGCAGGCCATCATAGTACGTCACTCCCAAAGGATAAATAAACATTGTTGGTAAAGGCATGCATTCACCAATCTAAATGTCCACAATGAGAATTCTAATAATATCAAACGATTTTTCACTGAAGAGTGGTAGTGTTCTCTGCTAAATCCATCCCCAAGCCACTCTTAATCCCATCTGGCTCTGATGGTCCACATATCAGTGTACGGGATTCAGATAATTACATTTTATCCTTTTTTTCAAGGCAGTACCTTCTAATCTGGTTTTACGTGGACTCAGTGCAAACATAACTGTTTGGAGCATCTCATATTTGAGACGGTTTGGCTTAAGGATCTAGACTTATGCTATATGAAATCCCCAAGATTAAACAATCGCAAATTAAAGGTTCCTGCTCAGAACTGACAAAGCACATGCGGCATACCTTTCAACCTTCTGTAGGCAGACCCGGCTTTAGCTTTGGTGGCGCCCAGTGCAACAATCATTTTTGGAGCCCCCACCAGCAAGACTTCCTCTTTGGATTCTCTCACTACCATGGGGTAAAAGTGCCCCTTATCACTCCAATCATAAGTTATTGCTAAATACAGCAGACCCCCTGAGGTTAGCACCCCCCTCCACAGGTCGGCTCCCAGTGAGGCCGCACCAGTCGCACTGCCCTAAAGCCAGCCCCATCTGTCGGTGACGGGGAGGGGTGATATTTAAGGATGCAGCGTCAGCCATACCACAAATTGCTTTTGTGGCAGACTGTCAAATTTTGTAACTCAAAAATGACGAGTATTGCAGAGTTATTCCTTTGTGCTCATAGGAACCACTCAATAATTCTAACTAGGGGATTGTTTTTCAATGGGGAATTGCTTTGATAAGAACCCTCAGCATTTTAAGACTTGGGCAAAGTGGGCAATTGCCCTCAGACCCAACCTTGCAAGGAGGTGATGGAGCGGGGATATTTGAAACTCAATCTCTTGGTAAAATCATCAAACAGAATTCTACATTGGTCAGATGGAACTTTGATTTTCGACTTTAAGCATTGAGTCGGAGCTAACATTAGAAATGCATTTCAAATACCTTGAACACAATGTGGCTTCACAATGACGACAGAGAGGACGACATTCAACCAGAAAGTTTTTTTTAAATCCAGGTATTAGTCAAATCAACATTAACAACATTTGCAATGATTAAGGAAATATATCAATACAGCAAGGATAGTAAGATACTCAAGCACACTGGGCAACTACCAATATGTGTAAAGAATGCAAAAAAACAAATTAATAAATTAAGTTTTGCCAAAAGAATGTTGTCCTGTCAAACTATAGCAATCAAAGAGGATTTCAAAAGTGAAGAGAAATTAGGTGTCAGCGTTATGCGAACCTCAGTAGAAGTTCATAGGAATTGAAAGAATGTCTAGCATGAAGCTTTTCACTCGGAGGAGACCTAGCTCAGAAATCTGATCTGTTCAAAGTCAGGATTAAGGTCTGCTCTAACTAATTATGGATCTCTAATTAAAAGCACAATGAAAAGTTCAGAACATGCATATCTTGCTCCCATAGTCCGGAGCATGGTGGTATTTTCTGGATTTCGGTAAACCTAAATTCCCATCCTCACATAATTAGGTACACATCTGCTTGTCCTTGAGAGTTGCATCTTTCTAGTATGCCGGGTACAGGAGGCTCCTTTCACTGTCATCCATCCACGGCTGCTGCCAACTTTCCATTGTCAGGCCTCACTATCAGTCTAAGACATAACCCGGTCACACACCTGCAGGGGAGGGAAAAACAGCATACTGGAAAACTGTCTTTTTTTAATCTCAATTTCTCCCCATCTCTTTGTCTACCTTAACCTTTGACTCTGTCTCTCTCGCTCTTTCTCAACTAAGTGTCATGGTAAGGATTTTTGGGCCCCCGGGCAAGACATATTTCACTGCTTTACTGACAGCAAAATCCCCTAAACCAAGTCCCCCAAAATCCTTATGATGACACTGCTTATCTTTCTTAACACTATCAGAAAAAAACACTCTGGTCTAATAAACATCTCACACCGACTGTAACAAGATCCGTGAAAAAACGTCAAAGACCTTAGAATGCACACTTGTCTTGCATCATGTAAAATGGACTTCATTGCAAAGTGTTTCGATACATGTGAAACAGAATGTGTGTTAAACAAGTCTGGAGGTGCACTACTGTGTACACATTCACACGCTGTGGTCCAAAACCAAAACTGATTCTCTAAGCATTTGCAAACTACATAACGTATGCTTCTGGAAGGTGTTCTTTAGGCTTAAATCACAGTTGTGAGCCATATTGTCCATTCTATTTATTTGGAATGTGGCATTCAGCTAGGATGAGGCCTCGGTGTTCTACTGTAGGTCTTGTTGTGTTCAGAATTCTTAAGGGAATGTATTGCAGCCTAACACCAATGATGTATTGTGACTACGAAGTGGAGTGACAGAGCCATGGTGGTTCAACTGTGTGCTACCACAGGAGATATATTATTGTATAGTCAAATACCTGTGAATCCTTGATTCGTATGTCAGTTACCTATAATAGTAACCCTGCCAAGGAATACTCCATGAATAATACTTATTACTCAATCAATTCCATTCAAGTTTATTTGGACCAAGGATCCTCGAACATTTTTTTAAAGTACATACAAAATTCATCTAAAATCACAAATCATTGTTAAAACATCATAAAATTTCATATTATACACTCAGCTTTCCTTTCAAGTTTGCCCGTAACATTATACATCAAATTGTATAACATTTCAGTTCTAATCCCGTTTAAGGAATACTTTGACTTTTTGCATGAACTTCCCTGTGGCACAGGCTATATCTAAGTGGCTCATTTCTGTTAAAAGGATTACTGCCTGAGCCCTGTTTTTAATATCATACTTTTAAAAAGCGGCCGTTAAAACTCTATTCGAATATCTAAAACCTTCTGACAATCCACTAATATATGTAAAATGCCGCATGAGGTTCTCTAAGTGCAGGTGCATTTTCCCTTACTGTCTATCATAGAGCTTTTCACCCCATTGTTCGCGTAGTAGGGAGCTTATAAACACTGTCAAACACATTACTCCTGTTTTTTAATACAAGTAATATATATATATATACATACATATATATACATACATATATATATATTATCTACTGGCGGTTGCCAGTAGATAGTTATAGTTAGGACCTAGTTTCCATAGGAATAGCCGGTTGACGAATCTTCGCAAAATTTTCAAAAATTATGGCACGCTACTTCCTGAAAGTTTCGGGGTAATTTGCCAAGCAGGGGCCGAGAAAGAAGGGGGGTCCCAAAACGTGTTTTTTCCATGTTATTTTCCATAGGAAAATTTAGACACGGCTACAGCTCGAACTGCTGAACGGAATTACACTAAATTTGGCAAAAAGGTAGCCCTTGATTCAGAAGGAGACCTTTTTGTTAAATGTTGTCCATCCGTTCAGTAGTTCCTGAGAAATTTTAAAAAAAGAGGTCAAAAAATGCATTTCCCATAGGAAACTTTAGACACGACTACAGCTCGAACTGCTGAACGGAATTACACCAAATTTGGAAAAAAGGTAGTGCTTGGTTCAGAAAGTGTCCTTTTTATTTAAATGTTGTAAATCCATTCAGTAGTTTTTGAGATATTAAAGGAAAACAATCTTTATATATTTGGGCGGGACCTAACTGCACAAGCACAAGCTTGGCTCTAATTGGCTGCCAGCACTTGAATGCAGGAAGTATTGGCAGCCACCTTGGTGCAATGCTTTTTAGGTTTCGCCTAGCGACACAGCGCATGCTGTGAACAATACACAAACAACAGTGCACTACCCTAAACACTAAAATAATACCCCAGCATGACCCCCTACCCTACCCAAACACTACTGTACTACCCTAAACCCTAAAACACTACCCCAGCACAATCCCCTACACTACCCAAACATCACTGCACTACCCTAAACCCTAAAACACTACCCCCAGCACAATGATCCCCTACACTACCCAAACACCACTGCACTACCCTAGACCCTAAAACACTACCCCCAGCATGACCCCCTACACTAACCAAACACCACTGCACTTCCCAAACCCTAACACACTACCCACAGTATGACCCCCTACACTACCCAAACACAACTGCACTACCCTAAACCCTAAATCTACCCCAGCATGACCCCCTACACTACACAAACACCGCTGCACTACCCTAACCCTAAAACACTACCACCAGCATGACCCCCAACACTACCCAAACACCACTGCACTAACCTAAACCCTAAAACACGACCCCCTACACTACCCTAACACCACTGCGCTACCCTAAACCCTAAAACACTACCCCCAGCACGACCCCCTACACTACCCAAACACCACTGTGCTACCCTAAACCCTAAAACACTACCCCCAGCATGACAGCCTACACTACCCAAACACCACTGCGCTACCCTAAACCCTAAATCTACCACCAGCACAATCCCCTGCACAACCCAAACACATCTGCACTACCCTCAACCCAAAAACATGACCCCCTAAACTACCCAAGCACCACTGCACTACCCTAAACCCTAAAACACGACCCCCTACACTACACAAACACCTCTGCACTACCCTAAGCCCCAAAACACTACCCCTAGCCCTTCCCCCTACACTACACAAAAAACACTGCACTTCCCTAAACCCTAAAACAAGACCCCCTACACTACACAAACACCACTGCACTACACTAAACCCTAAAACACTACCCCCAGCACAACCGCCTACACTACCCAAACACCACTGCACTACCCTAAACCCTAAAACACTACCCCCAGCATGACCCCCTACACCACCATAACACCACTGCACTACCCTAAACCCTAAAACACTACCCCCTACACTACACAAATACCACTGCACTTCTCTAAACCCTAAAACACTACCCCCAGCACGACCCCCTACACTACACAAACACTACTGCACTACCCTAAACCCTAAAAACACAACCCACAGCACGACCCTCTACAATACACAAACACCATTGCACTACCTAAACCCTAAATTTACCCCCAGCACGACCCATACACTACCCAAACACCGCTGCACTACCCTTAACCCTAAAACACTACCCCCAGCACGACCCCCTACACTACACAAACACCACTGCAATCCCCTAAACCCTAAATCTACCCCCAGCATGACTCCCTATACTACCAAAATACCACTGCACCACCCTAAACCCTAAATCAACCACCAGCACAACCCCCTACACAACCCAAACACATCTGCACTACCCACAACCCAAAAACATGACCCCCCTACACTACCCAAGCACCACTGCACTACCCTAAAACCCTAAAACACGACCCCCTACACTACACAAACACCTCTGCACTACCCTAAGCCCAAAAACACTACCCCCAGCACTAACCCCTACACTACACAAACACCACTGCACTTCCCTAAACCCTAAAACACGACCCCCTACACTACAAAACACCACTTCACTACACTAAACCCTAAAACACTACCCACAGCATGTCCCCTACACTACCCAAACACCACTGCCCTACCCTAAACCATAAAACACTACCCCCAGCACAACCCCCTACACTACCCAAACACCACTGCACTACCCTAAACCCTAAAACACTACCCCCAGCATGGCCCCCTACACTACCAAAGCACCACTGCACTACCCGAAAACCTTAAAACACTACCCCCTACACTACACAAATACCACTGCGCTACTCCAAACCCTAAAACACTACCCCCAGCATGACCCCCTGCACTACACAAACACTACTGCACTACCCTAAACCCTAAAACACTACCCAGAGCATGACCCTCTACAATACACAAAAACCATTGCACTACCTAAATCCTAAATCTACCCCCAGCATGACCCCTACACTACCCAAACACCACTGCACTACCCTTAACCCTAAAACACTACCCACAGCATGACCCTCTACAATACACAAAAACCATTGCACTACCTAAATTCTAAATCTACCCCCAGCATGACCCCTACACTACACAAACACCACTGCACTACCCTAAACCCCAAAACACCAACCCCAGCATGACCCCCTACGCTACCCAAACACCACTGCGCTACCCAAAACCCTAAAACACCACCCCCAGCACGCCCCTAAACTACCCAAACACCACTGCACTACCCTAAACCCTACAACACTACCCCCAGCATGACCCCCTATACTACCCAAACACCACTGCACTACCTAAACCCTAAAACACTACCCCCAGCATGACCACCTACACTACACAAACACCACTGCGCTACGCTAAATCCTAAAACACTACCCCCAGCACGACCCCCTACACTACACAAACACTACTGCACAACCCTAAAACACTACCCCCAGCACGACTCTCTACAATACACAAACACCATTGCACTACCCTAGACCCTAAAACACTAGCCCCAGCACAACCCCCTACACTATACCATCACCAGTGCACTACCTTACACCCAAAAAAGAGTACCTCCAGCACAACCCTCTACACTACCCAAACACCACTGCACTACCCAAAACCCTAAAACACTACCCCCAGCATGACCCCCTACACTACACAAACACCACTGCACTAACCTAAACCCTAAAACACTACCCCCAGCACAACCCCCTACACTATACGATCACCAGTGCACTACCTTACACCCTAAAACAGTACCCCCAGCACGACCCTCTACACTACCCAAACACCACTGCACTACCCTAAACCCTATAACACTACCCCCATCATGTCTCCCTACACTACACAAACACCACTGTGATACCTAAACCATAAAACACTACCCCCAGCACGACCTCCTACACTACCCAAACACCACTGCGCTAAACTAAAACACTACCCGCAGCATGATCCCTACACTAACCAAACACCACTGCGCTACCCTAAACCCTAAAACACTACCCCCAGCACGACCCCCTACACTACCCAAACACCACTGCGCTACCCTAAACCCTAAAACACTACCCCCAGCATGACCCTCTATACTACCCAAACACTACTGCGCTACCCTAAACCCTAAAACACTACCCCCAGCACAACCCCCTACACTACCCAAACACCAATGAGCTACCCTAAAACACTTCCACCAGCATGACACCCTACACTACCCAAACACCACTGCGCTACCCAAAACCCCAAAACACCAACCCCAGCATGACCCCCTACGCTACCCAAACACCACTGCGCTACCCAAAACCCTAAAACACCACCCCCAGCACGCCCCTAAACTACACAAACACCACTGCGCTACTGTAGTATACTCATAAATGAAGTCCAACTCAAGAAGTATGGTATAAGATGAGTTCTTTATTACAGCCCCCCGCACACGGGAATAACACCACCAACGCTGACAGTCTCCACAGCAGAACTGTCTTACTACAGAACTCACACACACAATACATTCTACAATCTAGAACTGTATGACTCTTATACATCTTAAAGCTATATACTACACAATCCCCCTTCTTTAATGAAAACACAAAAAAAAAAAAAAAAAAAAAAAAAAATGAATAAATAAATAAATAAATGTAACTTAAAATCTACATATTATTAAGTACAATCAAAAATTTCTAGCAATTTTGGTTTCTTGACAATTCTACCACTAGACGTTTTAACAATGTTTTCATCGCAAGACACTTGTGGTAAAACAGGATCCTGAACATTTTGATGATTGCCCCCCAGAGAAACATTTTCATCACATGGAACCTCTGGAACAGGAACACTATCTGGAACAACACTACAATCTTGTGAAACCTCCAAATTAACATCAGAAGATATCCTTTGATTAACATTTTCATCATTTGGATTAGAATCATCAATATGTTGTGACAATTTACATGTATCTAGCCACCAAAAATTCTTGCATTTGTTCCGCTCTTCAGATTCAGAACTATATGAAACTGGTGCCAGACGACTACAATGCCAAACCTCACCATTTTGAAGTAAAGCTGTGTTATTCATAACTTTGACAACCAATTTGGGCTCACTAAACTTGCTTTCAGTCTTAGACACTTTCCTAGCACTTTTAATTCTAACCCATTGACCACTCTGTAAATTAACTTGTTTAGTACCATGTTTTAAATCATAATAGGACTTGTTTCTCATTTGAGAATCTTTGATATTCTCTCTTACAACAGGAATATCACACAAAACCATCCCACTTTTATTCAACCATCCTGGATTAATCTTTGAATGGGGAATCCTCCCTCTCATTAAGGAAAAAGGACTTTTACCAGTAGTACCATGAATAGTACTTCTATAGGCCCAAAGGAGTTTTTTTAATTCTTCTTCCCAAGATAGGTCACCTTTGTTAGCAAGTTGTATGACACCCTTAATACTGCGGTTAGCTCTCTCAACAATACCATTGCCACTAGGATGATATAATGCTGTGAATCTCTGTTGAACCCCAGAAGCACTCAGATAATTTTTCATCTCACAGGATTTGAACTGTACACCATTATCAGATAAGATAAACTTAGGGAAACCTTCTCTTAAAAAGATATCATCTAAGAATGTTATCACTGTTTTGGTAGTGATGGTATCCACAACACACATTTCTAACCATCGTGAAAAGGTATCGACGAGTACCAAAATGTATTTCTGCGAATTATCATGCCAACAAATTGGTCCCATGCAGTCAATAGCTACAACTTCCCAAGGAAAATTGGGGCAACTAGGAGAAGCTAAAGGTGGATTGAAAGTTTTCAATGTTTTATCCGAAACTTCGCACTTAACACACGATCTTACACACCTTTCTACATCTAAGTCAATCTTAGGCCACCAATACAGTTCTTTTAGACGCAATTTGGTGCGAGTGATTCCTGAATGCCCCTCGTGGCCTAAACTAATTATTTTATTCCTTAAGTTTTTCGGTGGTACAATTTTGTCACCCCGTAAAACAAACTCGTCTGAAAGACTCAGTTCATTCCGAACTTCCCAGAAACCACGCAAGTCATCATTCACAAATTTTTTATCAATTCCATTCCATCCTTTCATAATTAATTGTTTAAGAACAAGTAGAATTTGATCTGAATTCTCTGCTTCAAGCCATTCCTCTTTACTAAAACTGCACTGGACTTTTGACGAAATGTGAGCTACTGAGAATTCATTCCAAGGATTCATATCGAGCTCAACTAAAGGTAAAGACATGCGACTCAAAAAATCTGCAGTAAAATTTTTAGCCCCAGGAACGTATTGCACCTCGTACATGAAATCTTGCAATCTCATTGATAACCTCGCTATCCTGGCTGTGGCACTGGTTAACCCTTCAGTGGTTAGTAACTTAGTCAAAGGCTTATGATCACACCGTAAAATAAACTTCCTACCCCAAAGAAATTTTCTAAAATGTTCTAGGGCCCACACACAAGCCAGGGTCTCTCTTTCAACAACTGAATAACGTTCCTCAGTAGGGGTAAGGGATCTTGAAGCAAAGGCAATAATAACTTCTGCATTATTCTCACCCAATTGTGTAAGCACACTCCCTAACCCCTTGCTACTGGCATCAGTGGTGACAATAGTTCGTGCACCAGGGTCAAATCCTTGGAGACTAGGTGCTTGCGCTACAGCTTTTTTTATTTCTTCAAAAGACTTTTGACATGAATTACACCAAATAAATTGTGCCTTATTTTTGAGAAGAGATCTCATTACACAAGTTTTTTCTGAAAACTTGTCCACAAATTTAGAGTAAAACTCTGCTAGTCCCAAAAAGGATCTAAGGTCTTCTTTAGACTTGGGAGGGGGAGCATCTTTAATGGCTCTTACTAAGCTGGCCTTGGGTCTAATACCTAAAGAACTTACTTCATGGCCTAGGTAAGTTACACTATTTTCTGCAAATTTACATTTTGAAAGCTCCGCCGTAACCCCTTTATTTTGTAAGATATTCATGACTTTCCTTAAACGCTCATCATGAACCTTCTTATTAGGACCCATTATAAGAATATCGTCCTGAAAGAAAATTATACCTTGCATATCACCCAGAAGTTCGTACATAAGCCTTTGAAATACCGCAGCCGCGGATGCTAACCCAAATGGCATGCGACGAAATTGGTAACAACCAAAAGGGGTACAAAAGGCTGTAAGGTGTTTACTCAATGGATGTAACGAAACTTGATGATATGCACATGACAAATCAATTGTTGAAAACCATTTAGCCCCTTTGGTGAGTGCAAGCATTTCATCGATTCTCGGGAGAGGAAACTGATCAACAATTATATTCTCATTCAAATATCTCAAATCTATGCACATGCGAATTTTCCCATTAGACCGTCTAGCAATCACTATGGGAGAAATCCATTCAGATGCCTCAATTGGTTCAATAATATTTGCATCTAATAATTTCTTTAATTCATTTTTAACCTCATCTCGAACAATTAATGGAATGTGTCGTACTTTATGAACTCTAGGAACTGCATTGGGTTTGGTCAAAATTTGGTGCGAAAAACCTTTAAGGTTTCCAATGTTGCCACTAAACAATTTTGGAAACTCTTCTAAAACCCATTTCTTAGTATTCTCCGCTTCACACATGACAAGCACTTGCTCAGGACTATTCGGATTCAAAATGATACTTAAAGAACGTTGGTCTCTCCAACCTAAAACTGAAGGCCCATCTTGAGCTACATACAATTTACATAGTGCTCTTCTACCCTTGAACTCAAAAATTAAAGATCTGAAACCCAACATATCAATTTTTTGCCCCGTGAAACTTTCTGGATTCACATCAGTGGGTTGCAATTGTGGACCAATGGCATTAACAAATTTGTCATTCCAAACTGATTTAGCAATGATAGTGAAAGGAGACCCAGAGTCCGCTGCAACCTGTAACACCACACCTCCAAAGGAAATCATACATAAAGGTTTGTTGCTATCATTGCTCGTAATATTGACCACAACATGTTTTGTAATGCCGCTGGAAATACTCGAGTTCTCTGGAGAGTCTTCATCTTCATTGTTGTCTGACAAATCTGAATTGCTGTTAGTGATGCAACTTACATGTGATTTTTTATAACGCTTCCTTCTACAAACTTTAGAAAAATGTCCCACGATTCCGCATACAGAACATTTTGTAGATTTAGCAGGACATTTTTCAAATCTCGCAGTATGCGCAGTACTTCCGCATCTGTAACATACAAAGCCGGACTGAGAAGAAGAATTTTCCTCTTTCTTGGTGTAAGGTGGTTTCCAATTGCTTTGATACGATTTAGATTGTTTGTACGTAACACTTTTGTCTTTTCTGGTGTCAGTAACTTTATTAACAGTGACTGTCTCAGTTGAATGAGAAACAGCTTTAGCACACCTTTCTGACAATTCCGCCTTCTTAACTAATGTAACGATGTCTTTAAGGCTAGAGTCACCCTCAATCCAGAGTTTGTCTTGGATACTTTTATTCTTTGTACACATGACTATTTGGTCTCTAATCATGTCGTCATGTAAAGCCCCAAATTTGCACTTTATGGCAAGATTCTTTAAAGCGGAGACATAATCTTCGATTGATTCATTAGTCTCCTGTTTCCGTTTATAAAATGTGCGTCTAGATACTGCCGCACACACAATAGGTGAGTAATGCTCATCAAGATCAGCAATTGCGCACTTGAACACGTCAACATCTGCGCTCCTCTCATTTTTCTGCATCTGATTATATACCCTGAGACCTTCAGGTCCTAAACAATGCATTAAAATTCTTTTTTTCCTTTCAGGAGACATAATACTACCATTATCCTCCAAGGTAGCAATGTAATTAATGAAATACTCTTTCCATTCTTGCCATTTAATAACGGGTTCTCCAGGATTAACTAAGAATTCTTTTGGATTGCTGAGAGTTATGCTGACATTTGTACTTTGTGAGTTCTTGCTTGCAGTGGAGACTGTGCTAGATTCACCATCCATGTTCACTTAATTTTAAATGTCTACTATAAATAAGTATGGCAAATAATAAAATGGTAATGGAGGAATTTCTATGCAAAACGGTAAATTTCTTGAACTGAAAACTGTCTGAAACGATGTTCCGATCGAAATGCTTCACTTGTATTGCATTTCTAGCACTGATCAGATACCCAAGATGGCCGCCAGGGTCACGTTGCGTGACCTCGTAACACACGTAGACTGACTGACGTATTGCGCGTTGCTCTGCCACCAGCTAGAAGCGTCTTTCAAAGCAAGCTTACGCGCTGAAGAATGGACGTCGTCACTCGCGCGAGGTAAGCAATACTGAAGTCTTAAAATAACTGCCGCACTTTCAAATATACGCAGCACTAGCGTTGGCAGGGTTGACTAAATGGATAAACAAACAAAAAGAAAACTATCTCACGGATTGCTAGCAAGCGCAATTGGACTCACGCACAAGTTGTAACTTCCGTTGTGATTCCTTTCGTCGTATAATCCATTTATTTCCCAAATTGAGTCTGAAATCACGCACTCGTTCCAAACGTTGGCAGGGGGCTGAGCATCCTTGTCGCCAATTCAATGTAGTATACTCATAAATGAAGTCCAACTCAAGAAGTATGGTATAAGATGAGTTCTTTATTACAGCCCCCCGCACACGGGAATAACACCACCAACGCTGACAGTCTCCACAGCAGAACTGTCTTACTACAGAACTCACACACACAATACATTCTACAATCTAGAACTGTATGACTCTTATACATCTTAAAGCTATATACTACACATACCCTAAACCCTACAACACTACCCCCAGCACGACCCCCTACACTACCCATACACCACTGTGCTACCCTAAATCCTAACACACTAACCCCAGCACAACAGCCTACACTACCCAAACACCACTGCGCTACCCTAAACCCTAAAACACTACCCCGAGTATGACCTCCTACACTACCCGAACACCACTGCACTAACCTAAAACCTAAATCTACACCCACTAAGACACCCTACACTACCCAAACACTTCTGCACTACCCTCAACCCTAAAACATGACCCCTACACTACCCAAACACCACTGCACTACCCTAAACCCTAAAACACGACCCCCTACACTACACAAACACCTCTGCACTATCTTAAACCCTAAAACACTACACACAGCACTACCCCCTACACTACACAAACACCACTGCACTACCCTAAACCCTAAATCTACCTTCAGCACGACCCCTTACACTTCCAAACACCATTGCACTTCACGAAACCCTAAAACACAACCCCCTACACAACACAAACACCACTGCACTACCCTAAACCCTAAAACACTACCCCAGCACTACCCCCTACACTACACAAACACCACTGCACTACTCTAAACCCTAAATCTGCCCCAAGCACGACCCCCTACACTACCCAAACACCACTGCACTACCCTAAACCCTAAAACACTACCCCCAGCACGACCCCCTACACTACCTAAACACCACTGCACTACCCTAAACCATAAAACACTACCCCAGCACAACCCCCTATACCACCCAAACACCACTGCACTACCCTAAACCCTAAAACACGACCCCCTACACTACACAAACAACCCTGAACTACCCTAAACCATAAACCACTACCCCCAGCACTACCCCCTACACTACACAAACACCACTGCACTACCCTAAACCCTAAATCTACCCCCAGCACGACCCCCTACACTACCAAACACCACTGCACTACCCTAAACCCTAAAACACGACCCCCTACACTACACAAACACCACTGCACTAACCTAAACCCTAAAACACTACCCCCAGCACAACCCCCTACACTATACGATCACCAGTGCACTACCTTACACCCTAAAACAGTACCCCCAGCACGACCCTCTACACTACCCAAACACCACTGCACTACCCTAAACCCTATAACACTACCCCCATCATGTCTCCCTACACTACACAAACACCACTGTGATACCTAAACCATAAAACACTACCCCCAGCACGACCTCCTACACTACCCAAACACCACTGCGCTAAACTAAAACACTACCCGCAGCATGATCCCTACACTAACCAAACACCACTGCGCTACCCTAAACCCTAAAACACTACCCCCAGCACGACCCCCTACACTACCCAAACACCACTGCGCTACCCTAAACCCTAAAACACTACCCCCAGCACAACCCCCTACACTACCCAAACACCAATGAGCTACCCTAAAACACTTCCACCAGCATGACACCCTACACTACCCAAACACCACTGCGCTACCCAAAACCCCAAAACACCAACCCCAGCATGACCCCCTACGCTACCCAAACACCACTGCGCTACCCAAAACCCTAAAACACCACCCCCAGCACGCCCCTAAACTACACAAACACCACTGCGCTACCCTAAACCCTACAACACTACCCCCAGCACGACCCCCTACACTACCCATACACCACTGTGCTACCCTAAATCCTAACACACTAACCCCAGCACAACAGCCTACACTACCCAAACACCACTGCGCTACCCTAAACCCTAAAACACTACCCCGAGTATGACCTCCTACACTACCCGAACACCACTGCACTAACCTAAAACCTAAATCTACACCCACTAAGACACCCTACACTACCCAAACACTTCTGCACTACCCTCAACCCTAAAACATGACCCCTACACTACCCAAACACCACTGCACTACCCTAAACCCTAAAACACGACCCCCTACACTACACAAACACCTCTGCACTATCTTAAACCCTAAAACACTACACACAGCACTACCCCCTACACTACACAAACACCACTGCACTACCCTAAACCCTAAATCTACCTTCAGCACGACCCCTTACACTTCCAAACACCATTGCACTTCACTAAACCCTAAAACACAACCCCCTACACAACACAAACACCACTGCACTACCCTAAACCCTAAAACACTACCCCAGCACTAGCCCCTACACTACACAAACACCACTGCACTACTCTAAACCCTAAATCTGCCCCAAGCACGACCCCCTACACTACCCAAACACCACTGCACTACCATAAACCCTAAAACACTACCCCCAGCACGACCCCCTACACTACCTAAACACCACTGCACTACCCTAAACCATAAAACACTACCCCAGCACAACCCCCTATACCACCCAAACACCACTGCACTACCCTATACCCTAAAACACTACCCCCAGCATGACCCCCTACACTACCAAAACACCACTGTACTACCCTAAACCCTAAAACACGACACCGTACACTACACAACCACCACTGCACTACCCTAAACCCTAAAACACTACCCCCAGCATGACCCCTACACAACACAAACACCACTGCACTACCCTAAACCCTAAAACACTAATCCCTACACTACAAAAACACTACTGCACTACCCTAAACCCTAAAACACTACCCCCAGCACGACCCTCTACAATACACAAACACCATTGCACTACCTAAACCCTAAATCTACCCCCAGCAAGACCCCTACAATACCCAAACACCACTGCACTACCCTAAACCCTAAAACACTTCTCCCAGCAGGACCCCCTACACTACACAAACACCACTGCACTACCCTAAACCCTAAATCTACCCCAGCACGACTCCCTATACTATCCAAACACCACTGCACTACCCTAAACCCTTAAACACTACCACCAGCACGACCCCCTACACTACACAAATAACAATGCACTACCCTAAACCCTAAAACACTACCCCCAGCATGACCCCTATACTATACCAACACCACTGCACTACCCTAAAACCTAAAACACTACCCCCAGCATGACTCCCTACACTACACAAACACCACTGCACTACCTAAACCCTAAAACACTACCCCCAGCATGACCCCCTACACTACCCAAACACCACTGCGCTAAACTAAAACACTACCCCCAGCACGACCCCCTACACTACCCAAACACCACTGCGCTACCCTAAACCCCAAAACACAACCCCCAGCACGACCACCTACACTACCCAAACACCACTGCGCTACCCTAAACCCTAAAACACTACCCCGAGTACGACCTCCTACACTACCCGAACACCGCTGCACTAACCTAAACCCTAAGTCTACACCCACTACGACACCCTACACTACCCAAACACTTCTGCACTACCCTCAACCCTAAAACATGACCCCCTACACTACCCAAACACCACTGCACTATCCTAAACCCCAAAACACGATCCCCTACACTACCCAAACACTACTGCGCTACCCTAAACCCTAAAACACTACTCCCTGCCCAACCCCCTACACTACCCAAACACCAATGAGCTACCCTAAAACACTACCACCAACATGACCCCCTACATTACACAAACACCACTGTGCTACCCTAAACCCTAAAATACTCCCCCAGCATGACCCCCTACAGTACCTGAACACCACTGCACTACCCTAAACCCTAAATCTACCCCAGCATGACCCCCTACACTAACCAAACACCACTGCACTACCCTCAACCCTAAAACACGACCCCCTACACTACCCAAACACTACTGCACTACCCTAAACCCTAAAACACGACCCCCTACACTACACAAACAACCCTGAACTACCCTAAACCATAAACCACTACCCCCAGCACTACCCCCTACACTACACAAACACCACTGCACTACCCTAAACCCTAAATCTACCCCCAGCACGACCCCCTACACTACCAAACACCACTGCACTACCCTAAACCCTAAAACACGACCCCCTACACTACACAAACACCACTTCACTAACCTAAACCCTAAAACACTTTCTCCATCACTACCCCCTACACTAGACAAGCACCACTGCACTACCCTAAACTCTAAATCTACCCGCAGCATGACCCCCTACACTACCCAAACACCACTGTACTACCCTAAACCCTAAAACACTACCCCCAGCACGACACCCTACACTACAAAAACACCACTGCACTACCCTAAACCCTAAATAACTACCCCCAGCACGACCCCCTACACTACACAAACACCACTGCACTAACCTAAACCCAAACCACTGCCCCCAGCACGACCCCCTACACTACACAAACACCACCACCCTACCCTAAACCCTAAAACACTACCCTAGCATGACCCCCTACGCTACCCAAGCACCACAGCACTACCCTAAACCCTAAAACACTACCCCTAGCATGACCCCCTATGCTGCCCAAACACCACTGCACTACCCTAAACCCTTAAATACTACCCACAGCATGACCCCCTACTCTACACAAGCACCACTGCACTACCTAAACCCTAAAACACTACCCCCAGCACGACCTCCTACACTACCTAAACATCACCTCACTCCCTAAATCCTAAATCTATCCCCAGCACGACCCCCTACAGTACCAAAAGACCACTCCAATACACTAAACCCTAAAACACTACCCCCATCATGACCCCCTACACTACGCAAACACCACTGCACTACCCTAAACCATAAAACGCTACCCCAGCACAACCCCCTACACTACCCAAACACCACTGCACTACCCTAAACCCTAAAACACTACCCCCAGCATGACCCCCTACACTACCAAAACACCACTGCACTACCCTAAACCCTAAAACACGACACCGTACACTACACATCCACCACTGCACTACCCTAAACCCTAAAACATTACCCCAGCATGACCCCTACACTACACAAACACCACTGCACTACCCTAAACCCTAAAACACTACCCTCTACACTACAAAAACACTACCGCACTACCCTAAACCCTAAAACACTACCCCCAGCACAACCCTCTACAATACACAAACACCATTGCACTACCTAAACCCTAAATCTACCCCCAGCAAGACACCCACAATACCCAAACACCCCTGCACTACCCTAAACCCTAAACCACTACCCCCAGCACGACCCCCTACACTACACAAACACCACTGCACTACCCTAAACCCTAAATCTACCCCCAGCACGACCCTCTACACTACAAAACACCACTGCACTACCCTAAACCCTAAAACACGACCCCCTACACTACACAAGCACCACTTCACTAACCTAAACCCTAAAACACTTTCCCCAGCACTACCCCCTACACTAGACAAGCACCACTGCACTACCCTAAACTCTAAATCTACCCGCAGCATGACCCCCTACACTACCCAAACACCACTGTACTACCCTAAACCCTAAAACACTACCCCCAGCACGACACCCTACACTACAAAAACACCACTGCACTACCCTAAACCCTAAATAACTACCCCCAGCACGACCCCCTACACTACACAAACACCACTGCACTAACCTAAACCCAAACCACTGCCCCCAGCACGACCCCCTACACTACACAAACACCACCACCCTACCCTAAACCCTAAAACACTACCCTAGCATGACCCCCTACGCTACCCAAGCACCACAGCACTACCCTAAACCCTAAAACACTACCCCTAGCATGACCCCCTATGCTGCCCAAACACCACTGCACTACCCTAAACCCTTAAATACTACCCACAGCATGACCCCCTACACTACACAAGCACCACTGCACTACCTAAACCCTAAAACACTACCCCCAGCACGACCTCCTACACTACCTAAACATCACCTCACTCCCTAAATCCTAAATCTATCCCCAGCACGACCCCCTACAGTACCAAAAGACCACTCCAATACACTAAACCCTAAAACACTACCCCCATCATGACCCCCTACACTACCCAAACACCACTGCACTACCCTAAACCATAAAACGCTACCCCAGCACAACCCCCTACACTACCCAAACACCACTGCACTACCCTAAAACACTACCCCCAGCATGACCCCCTACACTACCAAAACACCACTGCACTGCCCTAAACCCTAAAACACGACACCGTACACTACACAACCACCACTGCACTACCCTAAACCCTAAAACATTACCCCCAGCATGACCCCTACACTACACAAACACCACTGCACTACCCTAAACCCTAAAACACTACCCTCTACACTACAAAAACACTACCGCACTACCCTAAACCCTAAAACACTACCCCCAGCACAACCCTCTACAATACACAAACACCATTGCACTACCTAAACCCTAAATCTACCCCCAGCAAGACCCCACAATACCCAAACACCCCTGCACTACCCTAAACCCTAAACCACTACCCCCAGCACGACCCCCTACACTACACAAACACCACTGCACTACCCTAAACCCTAAATCTACCCCAGCACGGCTCCCTATACTATCCAAACACCACTGCACTACCCTAAACCCTTAAACACTACCACCAGCACGACCCCCTACACTACACAAATAACAATGCACTACCCTAAACCCTAAAAAACTACCCCCAGCACGACCCCCTATACTATACCAACACCACTGCACTACCCTAAAACCTAAAACACTACCCCCAGCATGACTCCCTACACTACACAAACACCACTGCACTACCTAAACCCTAAAACACTACCCCCAGCATGACCCCTACACTACCCAAACACCACTGCGCTAAACTAAAACACTACCCCCAGCACAACTCTCTACACTACCCAGATAGCACTGCGCTACCCTAAACCTTAAAACACTACCCCCAGCAAGACCCTCTACACTACCCAAACACCACTGCGCTACCCTAAACCCTAAAACACTACCCCCAGCACGACCCCCTACACTACCCAAACACTACTGCGCTACCCTAAACCCTAAAACACTACTCCCTGCACAACCCCCTACACTACCCAAACACCAATGAGCTACCCTAAAACACTACTACCAACATGACCTCCTACATTACACAAACACCACTGCGCTACCCTAAACCCTAAAACACTCCCCCAGCATGACCCCCTACAGAACCTGAACACCACTGCACTACCCTAAACCCTAAATCTACCCCAGCATGACCCCCTACACTACCCAAACACCACTGCACTACCCTCAACCCTAAAACACGACCCCCTACACTACCCAAACACCACTGCACTACCCTAAACCCTAAAACACGACCCCCTACATTACACAAACAGCCCTGCACTACCCTAAACCATAAACCACTACCCCCAGCACTACCTCCTACACTACACAAACACCACTGTACTACCCTAAACCCTAAATCTACCCCCAGCACGGCCCCCTACACTACCAAACACCACTGCACTACCCTAAACCCTAAAACACGACCCCCTACACTACCCAAACACCACTTCACTAACCTAAACCCTAAAACATTTCCCCAGCACTACCCCCTACACTAGACAAACACCACTGCACTACCCTAAACTCTAAATCTACCCGCAGCATGACCCCCTACACTACCCAAACACCACTGTACTACCCTAAACCCTAAAACACTACCCCCAGCACGACCCCCTACGCTACAAAAACACCACTGCACTACCCTGAACCCTAAATGACTACCCCCAGCACGACCCCATACACTACACAAACACCACTGCACTAACCTAAACCCAAACCACTGCCCCAGCACGATTCCCCTACACTACACAAACACCACCACCCTACCCTAAACCCTAAAACACTACCCTAGCATGACCCCCTATGCTAACCAAACACCACAGCACTACCCTAAACCCTAAAATACTACCCACAGCATGACCCCCTACACTACACAAGCACCACTGCACTACCTAAACCCTAAAACACTACCCCCAGCACGACCTCCTACACTACCTAAACACCACCTCACTCCCCTAAACCCTAAATCTACCCCCAGCACGGCCCCCTACACTACCAAACACCACTGCACTACCCTAAACCCTAAAACACGACCCCCTACGCTACACAAACACCACTTCACTAACCTAAACCCTAAATCACTTTCCCCAGCACCTTCCCCCTACACTAGACAAACACCACTGCACTACCCTAAACTCTAAATCTACCCGCAGCATGACCCCCTACAATACCCAAACACCACTGTACTACCCTAAGCCCTAAAACACTACCCCCAGCACGACACCCTACACTACAAAAACACCACTGCACTACCCTGAACCCTAAATAACTACCCCCAGCACGACCCCATACACTACACAAACACCACTGCACTAACCTAAACCCAATCCACTGCCCCCAGCACAATTCCCCTACACTACACAAACACCACCACCCTACCCTAAACCCTAAAACACTACCCTAGCATGACTCCCTATGCTAACCAAACACCACAGCACTACCCTAAACCCTAAAACACTACCCCTAGCATGACCCCCTATGCTACCCAAACAACACTGCACTACCCTAAACCCTAAAATACTACCCACAGCATGACCCCCTACACTACACAAGCACCACTGCACTACCTAAACCCTAAAATACTACCCCCAGCATGACCTCCTACACTACCTAAATACCACCTCACTCCCCTAAATCCTAAATCTATCCCCGGCACGACCCCCTCCAGTACCAAAAGACCACTGAAATACACTAAACCCTAAAACACTACCCCCATCATGACCTCCTACACTACCCAAACACCACTGCACTACCCTAATCCCTAAAAACCTACCCCCAGCACGACCACCTACACTACACAAACACCACTGCACTACCCTAAACCCTAAAACCCTACCCCCAGCACGACCCCCTACACTACACAAACACCACTGCACTACCCTAAACCCTAGAAAAGTAACCCTCACCCCATGCCCAATCCCCCTTACCTGTCACTCCTCGTGGTTCCTGCTTCACGTCGTTTCTGAGGGGTGGTGCATGTCGTTGTGAGGAAACGGAACAGCCTATGTTTCCTTACAATGACATTTTTGTAGAACGCATGGTCATTTACCATACATACATCTACAATGAAGTTCATTGTAAAGGCATGCGTGGTAAATGACAATGTGTTCTAAAACAATGCGTAGTAATGACTTTGCAATGTACAACGCATGGAGCAGTGTCATGAGAAGTCAACGAGTGTGCGTCCTACCACAGTTTGACCGTACTGTGCCGTTCTAGTTTTCGGGAGGAAGAAGCGGCATCCATCGCAGGTCCACTTGTACACTAAAAAAGGGCCAAATGATGCTTTCCTTTCTTTTCTTCTTCTGCTGCACCATCTGTTCTGCCTCCTCTACAGCAAGTGGATCAACTTTGGCAAAACTAGAAGCCATAGTTGTATAAAAAATAATCAAACACACAAAAAAGGTATTTCAATATCAAGAGAAGCAAGAAACAGGTCTTCTCTCTATCAAGGACAAACAGTAAGAGAAATATCAGAAGGAGGGATCCTTCCTCTTTCACAATGAATTTGATTTCAACCAAACAGATTCCTTTTTTCTTTTGCTGACATGAAGTCGTGTAGGGTGCACGCACTCGTCACGCATCTGTCGCGCACCCGCGAAAATCATATATATCTTTATACACTATAAATAAAAATTTCTATAAACTTTTAATAAGTATATTAGCAAAACTGTTCAGTCTAATATCATATTCAAACTTTCTATAGTCATTTTTTCAACTTTAAAAATACGCCAAACTCTCGACTTCGGCTTGATCTCAGCGCGATCATGGCACGACCCCGGAAATACGCGTGGGGAGATGTTGCGCACATTAAGCGGCTACACCGCGCATTTCGTAACTTTACTCTCGTCGAAATTATATTGAAAATAATACTTTAAAAATACTTTTATTAATAAATTTAGACAACCACTTAAAGGAAAACTTTTATTTATAATTAATTTAAAGATATTTCATACTATACAAATTACGCCAAAGTCGCGACCCCAGCGTGACTTTTCAAAATGGCTACCAGAATGCGCGCAGCCATCGTGTAGGATGCGCGAAGGGTGCGCGTCTTCTGTATAATATTACAAAAAAAAGAATGAATATAGTTTCCCTAACTAAAATTATTCAATTTTTTTTAATATATATATGTATAGAAAATAAAAAAAACATAAGATTGAGGTGCATTAGACTTACAAATTTTCATTTAAAAAACCTTTGAAATTCACTGAAAAAACGATAGGTTTCAGGCACGTTATAGTTAGAACTTAGCATTTAAAAAACCATTAAAATTCACTAATAAAAAGTAGGTTTCAGGCACGTTATAGTTAGAAATTAGCATTTAAAAAACAATAGAAATTCACTGAAAAAACATAGGTTTCAGGAACGTTATAGTTACTTGGACATTTCACTCGTACAAAACCATAGAAATTCCGGTGTTATAGTTCGTTCAGATAACTATAACTCGCGCCCCCGCAATGAACTGCTGATGACGTCACATATTACATCATTCATGACATGGTCATAGATATCACTAACTTTTTTACCCTAATATTCTCAGGAACTACTGAACGGATTTACACCAGGCACGAGTCTGAACTGAGGACTACCGCTCTGCCAAATTTGGTGTAATTCCGTTCAGCAGTTCGGGCTGTAGCTGCAACAACAGATCCTATGGGAAATTGCATGGGGAAAACGCGTTTTGGCACCCCCTTTTTTCTCGGCCCCTGCTTGACAAATCACCACGAAACTTTCACGGTAGGAGCGGAGCGGAGCTGGCCAAAAGTTTGGAAAATTTCGTGAAGATTCGTCAATCAGCGCCAGACTTATTGGGAATAGAATGTTGCAGATTTCCTATGGAAAATAGGTCCTAACTATAACTATCTACTGGTGACCGCCAGTAGATAATATATATTATAATTTAAAAAATGATGTAATCAGCTGAAATACTTATTCAAATAGTATTAAATGAACCAAAAATAACAAGATCACGCACATAAATTACCAATGTTTTCAATCTGAAGTCTACAAAGTAGCCCTGGAATCCCTCATAACTTAATAATGCAACAGGGGAAATTGGAACATGTGATTTACCATGTAATTTACCAAGTTGGTTTAAATACTTTATTTCGGTCGATAAACACAAAAGCAGCACAGAATAAGAAACACATTGTATGTTAAACGTTTCAGTACAAGCAAAAGGTAAAATTCCCAAGAGGGGGGCCACAGTATTGATTTTCCTTAAACATTTAAAAAAACTGAACGAAAAAGTCAGTTTCATGGTTTAAAACACAATTTTAAAAGCGGCCTAAAATCAATGTTTGTCTAGAGATAAATACTTTCCTGGCAAATTGTATTTGATAATTAATGGGACGAAAGTGTGCAACTGTAGCTATCATAGTTACAGTTGGTTTATATGCTCAATATGTAAGTTCTAGCATTTGGATTAGTGTCCGAATTCGAACAGGCCAGACTGCTTCTCAGAATTTAGCTATTGAAAAAACCATACAAGACCCAGTGTCTGGCCTACAAATACGCAAAGTTTGCTTATGAAGCTGTATTCCCAGGTGTCTGTACAAGGGGACAATCCAGTATTTTTGTTGCCTGGTGTATGCTGGACAAAAGAAGAGCCCGCATCTGTCTCCTGTGCTGCTCCACAGGCCGAGCAAGCGGCACTACCCTTTGAGTAGGATCTCCATTTGCAGGTGAAGGAAATGGGGGTCTCTAGTTGGCAAGGGTTCTCACTTTTGTCCAAGTAGGGACCCTTCTTCCTAGTCAGGGTAAGGGGGCACACATCTAAAATAACCCCTGCTCAACCCCTTGGTAGCTTGGCACAAGCAGACCGGCTAATCTCAGAGGCAGTGTGTAAGGCATTTGTGCATATATACAGTAATACAGTGAAAACACTACAAATGGACACCACACCAGTTTAGAAAAATAAGTAATCGTTTTTTAATTTTTTGTTTATTAAGTTTTTAACAAGAGGCAGAGAAATATACGCTGACATCAAACCAGCCTCACAGTGCAACATTTCACAATCATTGTAATAGAAAGCAGAGTATACACAGTAAATCACATAGCTTGCGGCCATCGTACATCAATTTAGCTACAGGCCGTGCCCGCAGGCGAACATGTGTAGGAGATCATCTATATGCTTTACATTCCACATACTGCAATCCTGACCAATCCCTCTTTCATCACATTGCTGGGAGAGCAGCCTCTAGGTCTACCGTGTTTTCCTCTGTCTCTGCCTCAGCAACGGACTGTTCCCGCTGATAAGCTCATAGAGGTCCCCAAATGTCTTGTGGGCGAGACGTAGGTGGCATCAGCTCAGGGTACACCTTCAGCTGCTCCCCGCAAAAGACAAGGTCACGCAGCAAGTCCTTAGACTTTGGGGCTCTACCTCTCCCCCATTTACAAGCCACCCTGCGTTTAGCCAGGAGCACACCCAGCGATACATACCTCCTGAATGGTGCCTCAAGGTCTTTTGTATGCCCCAACAGTGTCAAAAGTGGGGTGTTAGATATGTGTATCCCTTTCATCTGACTTGGGTCTCGGGTACTGTGGTCCAGTATGTCTGACTAAGGGGCGCTTTCCCATGCTAGGTGTAAAAAATCTGCTCCCTCCCTTCCGCATCTGTCACAGTGATTATTCTCCCTGAGTCCGAAACGGCATAGTCGTGCCGGAGTATAATAGAGGCGGTGAAGGTATTTAAAATATATTATACGCAGTCTACTGCTCGCCAAGATTCTTCCCATTTGTTGGCAGCAAAAAACCCATTGGTCGTCAGTGATAGAGGAACCTAGGTCGGCTTCCCATCTTGATCTCTCACCGTGGGAAGTGTGAGGACTGTCTGCTTGGGTGGCTCGGTACAGCATGGATACTACATGTGTTGGGGAAACACTGTAGTAATGCATGTAGCGGGGCAAAGGTTCGGCGGGAATATCAGGGGTGGCGGACTTGACATTGTGCCGGAGCCGTATATACATAAATAGCTCCATAGTGGTGGGCTGGCAGTTTTTAAAGAAGTGTTCTCATGAGCGGAAATTACCTTTGTCATATAGTGCCCATAGGTGTGAATGTCTAATTTGCGAAGCATTTGTCGACATCTACCCTCACTCGTAACTGGGATGTCTAGCCTGCCTGGTAGCAGCAGAAGTGGAGAATATAACGTGTCTACATTTGTGCGCTTAGCTATTGCCCTCCAAGCTCTATATGTGCATTCCAATGTGGTTGGGTCGGCATCTTTAGGCTTGGTGGGAGCACTTATATAGGCTGAGTACGGGTCGGCACCATGGGCCAATGCTCTACCGCAAGATGTGCCCTGTACAGTGGTGAATGTATCCAAAAGACCGTGAAGTGTGCCTGGGTGCACCAATAATATAACTCCATGTCCGGCACTTCGAAACCTCCTTTATCGAAGGGTATGGTTAATGCCTCCTGCATCAGCCGAGTTGTTTGGTCCCCCATGTCAGCCGGATGAGTTGCGTTTTGAGGGCTTTGAAGAAGGATTTACTGGGCACATAGGGGATATCGGTGAAATAATAGAGCAGCTTCGGGAGGCTAACCATTTTTATCAAAGCTATCCGGCCTGCCATCGACAGAGGCCTTGCTATCTGTCTCCTGATGGAATCCGTTAGTGTATCCAGAGCTTTGCCATAATCGGCCCTCATGAGGTGCTTCCTGTCTCTAGTGATTTCTATTCCTAGGTATTTTACCTCGTCCACGCACCAAGTTAAGGGGAAGTCTAGAGTGTATCTCTTCACTGCATCCGTGAGGGGGAAGATATGTGACTTACTACAATTGATATTGATCCCCGAAAACCTGCCAAACTGCAAAAACACCCAAAGTATAGGGTTTAGACTCTCCTCGTGACCACGGAAATATAAGGTAAGGTCGTCGGAATACAAGGATATTAGGATTTGCCTTTCAGGGTATATTAGGGCATGTTCACGGTGGTGTTGCCGGAGCTTAGCCGCCAGTGGCTCCATGGCCAGGGCGAATAAGAGTGGGGAGAGCGGGCAGCCCTCCCTCATCCCTCTCGTGATGTTGAACATGGGGGAGCACATTCAATTGATGAGTAGTTTGGCCTGTGGTTTAGTGTACAATAGCTGGATCCACGCTTAGAAGGGGGGGGGGGCCCATTTGTGTCAATACAAATGCCAAATAATCCCATTTGAGGGAATCAAAGGCTTTGGTGGCGTCCAAAAAGACCGCCACCGTGGCCTGTCTGGGTCTATGTCTTGCATAAGGGCAAAGAGAGTGGAAAGGTTGTGCGACGTTGCTCTGCAGGGTATAAACCCAGATTGGTCCGGGAGTACCAGCCCTGTCATCAGAGGACTTATACGATTAGCGAGCACTTTTGCCAAGATTTTGGCATAGCAATTTATCAGTGAGAGCCATCTATAGAAGTCACACCTGTCTCCTGGTTTCCCTGGCTTCAGTAGAGATATAATGAGTGCTTCCCACATTGTTTGCGGGAGCATGCCCGTTTCCCGCGCCTCTTCGCACACGTGTTGTAAAATGGGGATGAAGGCCTTGCTCTATGTTTTGTAGAATTCTGCAGGTAGGCCGTCTGGGCCAGGGGCACGGCCAGACTGCAGCTGCATGATTGCGGAGAGTATTTCCTCATCTTCAAAGTCCGTTAGAAGAAATTCCCTTTGTGTGTCTCCCAACCACCCCTGCGCCATGTCTTCAATATGGCTCAAAGTCAATCGGTTGCGACCGATGTGTTTTGTAAAGAGTGCTGTAGAAATCGTGGAATGTGGCCAATATGTCTGGGGTGTCCCTGTGCACTCTGCCCACATGGTGAATAATTTCCAACATGGTGCCAGAAAAACCTGGTTTCCGGGTTAGCTCTGCCAGAGCCTTCCCAGGGTGCTTCCCTTCCCCCTATTGTCGGGCACTATGGTATTGCCCCCTAAATTTGCCTTCCTGTTCTGCAGTCTCTTGGTAGTCTGTCAGCTTATCTCTGATCTGTCCCTGTAAGGCAGCACTGGGAGTATAGCTCATTTGTTCCTCCAGCTGTTTGAGGTCAGTTTCTAATGTACTACACATGTTCCGGATGTCTTTCAATATGCCTCCCCCTTTGCAGTGTAAATCCCCCTAATGGTCACTTTAATTGCTGCCCAGACAGTGGAAATTTGAGGCACAGTGTCAATGTTGCGTGGGAAGATATCTGTGATCTCTTGTTCTAATTCTAAGCAGAATAGGGGATCTAGCAGAGCATTCACTGGCAATCTCTAAGATTGGTAAGGTGACATTGAGCAGGGCAGAGTAAGGGACTGTAGAACGGGTGCGTGATCAGAGTAAGTTCGCGGGAGGTGTCTCGCTGCCGTAAGCCACGATTTTAAACCTCTGGTCAATAACCAGCCGTCTATGCGCGACCATGTGGAGAGTGTTGAAGAGTGACATGTGCCCTCTTTGACAATGGGGTGTATGCTTCTCCATTCATCTTACAGTCCATGTGTGGTAGCTATCTCTGAGAGTTGGCTTTGGGCCCATGTGTGGTGATATGGTAGCGGACGTTGCTGATCTATTGTTGGGTCAAGAGCAACATTGAAGTCCCCGCCCCAAGTCACATGGGTGGATCCCATATCTAAGATTTTACCCCAAAGGATGTTAAAAAACTTGGGATCGTCATGATTATGGCCGTAACAGCATCCAATCGCTATTACCTGAGATGCCATACGCCCCCATGTAAGGCAATAATGCCCTTAGGAGTCCGCGAATGTCCCTACGGGTACATATGGGAAGTTTTTTTTAATTAGGATTACTATCCCTTGGGCATAGGTGGAGTATGTCGAGAAGCATCTTTATGAAGCACACCGGGCCGCGAAGGTGGTCGGGCAGAGGGGCCAATATGAGTCTCCTGGAGCATGGCAAAGTGTATGCTGTGTCTGTCCAGGTAGGTTTGGACATGTCACCGTTTCCCCGCGTTCCCAAGGCCCCTCACATTCCAAGTGAGAAAGTTGTAGCTAGGTGGGCTTGGGTGAGTCATTTACTGAGTAAGGGTAATGTATTGCACAGCGTATTGTCTCAAGAAGCTCTGTGCGAGCAGTGCAGTAGCTTGCAATTGTGCCTGTGTATAAAGTGTTGCTGAATGTCACCAACAATCCCGCCCTTCCTCCCCCCTCCCTGATCCGCAGCCCAATCCTGTCTCCCTCTCTCATCAGCAGCCCAATCCTGCTGGGACGTACAGTCCCTCCCGGCCCACCCCTCTCGAAAGAAATGAAAAAATCTACTCTTGCAAAGAAAGGGAAGGTAAGTATAGAATGAAGAAAACCGTAAACGTTAAACATTCTGGGGATGACCCTTTGGAAATATATGCTCGAGGGCACAACAGTTCCCCCCGAGGGTGCCTAGGCTCTAATGCTGTGCCTCTTACATCCTGATTATATGTCCATTTCGTGTGTAGGGAACGCTTCCATAACGTTCAATGGCAGCTATTGCAGCGAAGTCTTTATCCAGTCGAGTTCGTGATGCCAGTGCTCAATGACCAGTTCAGCCTCATGTGGCTCTGAAGCCCGCTTTGTGAATCATACAACTGTGTCAGGGGTTGAGTTGAAAGAGTGTACTCGTGGGGAAATCATCTCAGTCCTGGCGGTATTACTCTATGTCAGATAGGACTGTGCTGGAGTGTGTCGGACTCAGTGATGGCTCGTTACGAGGGGATCTCCAGAGAGTGATTTTCAGGAAATCTGCGACATGCTGTGAGTTGGTGAAATAATGCTGCTTGCCCTGATGTGTTACCCTGAGTTTTGCGGGGAATAGCATGGCATAGGTGATGTTGGCCTGCTGTAATTTCTTCTTAATTGGCAGGAACTTTTTCCGGGCTTCCTGAACAGCCATCGTGAAATCCGTAAAGATGGCTACTTCGAGCCCTCAAAGGAAATTGTTTTGCAGTCTTGTGTGAGTCTCAGGGCAGTGTCACGATCTCCATAATTTAGCATACGAGCGATGGTCGGTTTAGAAGGAGCCCCAGGTAGTGGGCGAGCTTCCAGTGAGCGGTGATCTCTTTCTATTACGAACATCATGGAGAAGGCACTTCTTTCAAATATCGTCGCAAGTAAGCGTTCCACGTATTCCTCCATCCGGCCTGTGTTGGTGGATTCCGGACTGCCAAGAAATTGTATGTCATTGCTGTATGATCTCAATTCTAAATCTTCATTTTTCGCAGCTATAACCTTCAGCAAGCACTCCATGTTGAGTAGTTGGTCCGCTCTTCCCACAGATGTGTCTTCCAAATTGGAGATGCGCCTCTTTGATGCGCTCATCGTGTTGGTTATGCTTATGGGTGACATTATCTATGCGTGTGTTCATTGCGTCCATCTTGGCTTCAATTGAGGTGAGGCTCTGTCTCATTGTAAGGAGTAGTTCCTTAAGATCATCAGTGGAAGTCTGGGAGCCCGAGCTAGGGCCATCTGCCATTGCGTGTTCGGGATCGCTAGAAGCGCGGGTGGATTTGCTGCCTCAAATGGTAGTTTTGATTACATGCCGTCTGTTTTGCCCATAGCGTCTTCCCTGCTCGGTATGCTCGCCCCCGCTGTGCCAGTCAGGGGAGCAGGTTTTTTTGTTCTGTTGTGGCCGGTTCGCGTCACGTCAGTTGCAGGCCTTGGCAAGGGTGTCTCCAAGCGGGTATTCACCAGGGCTAGCTAGTGATGCACACTCCAAGGTGTGACATTTCTGTTGGTGCACCTCCGGCCCGCGCACTAGGACAGCCGCCCACAGCCCTACAGAGGGCCTGAGCGTGGAATGTGGTCTACCCCTCTACTGGATCAGGGTGCTGCTCCTCACGCTGATGCAGTTTAAACAGCCCCTTGGTCCCTTCAGGCGGACGCACTATATGTCTCTTTTAAGAGGAGCCTGGGCCCAGCGGCTTCAGCCCGCAGCCCTGCTCAATCACCCAAGCACCCAGAGCACGGTAGATTCAAAATTCCTCTCAAGGCACCGATATGGGCTCTGATTCCCTGCCTCCCCTCGTTCAGCGCTCTGGGCTTCACTACTCACAGTCTCCGTAGCTTGAGGTATGCAAAGTGTGCCCAGTCTGGGGGCCGTGATGCGCTGTTCTCGCTGCCCCCAGCAGCTCACACAATCTTGGCGGGCTCTTGTCTCATCGGGAACGGCAGCTGTAGATTTGTCTGCGTGGAGACCTATCCCAGCAGCCCCTCATCGCCGCCACAAAGCTGATCGTACCAAGGAGTTGGGCCAAATCTGCGCCAAGACAACCTCTCCGGCCTTGCGTGCCTTGCACAAACAGGCTACTCACAGCTTCAGGTGGGTACGGTGCCACGCAAACCTCCTCTCAATCCGTGCCATTATGGGCTACGTCTCGCACAGCGGTGGCATATGTTCTCAGTGCTGTATCTAGCGCGTGCCTGCTTGGGGGTCCCACCTGACAGTCTGCCCTAGAGGAGTCTCCGGGGGATCAGCAGGCAGTCAGTCTCCGCCTGGGGCCTGCCGCGCCTTTTCCACTGGGATCTGTTCAGCTACACTCGCCGATCTGCTGCCATTTTCTGTGCCGTGTCTGGAGCTGGCAATCCACTCGGCGTTTTTTTAGTTTGTGCAACCTCTAAAAGCTTTTGTGGGCACTACAGAGCTTCATCTGGGGTTCCGGTCACTGTTCCCTCACAGGTACATTGCAGGAACAGGCGTTAGGGCACGATTGCAGCGGATCTAGGGTCTAGGCAGCAAGGAGCCTCACGCATGTGTGGCCATCTTGTGTGCCTACCCTCTAACGCCCACAAAAAAAGTAATCTTTATCTAGACCAAACAAAACCAAAATGACAAAACGTAACATACAATAAATAAAATGTGATTCTTACAAGGTAAAAACTGTTCTGTCCATAGCAAACTATAGATGCAATGCTTTCAACACAAAGTACCTTGGATGCGTCAAAATCAGAACAAAAACATGCACAGGGAAGGTGATACATCAGTTCCTTATACCCAGGGAAGGTAATGCATCGGTTCCTTACTACAGGGGAGGTGCTGCAACGGTTCCTTACTGCCACGCAGGGGAGGTGATATGTTGGTTCCTTACTGAAGGGGAGATGATGGGTCGGTTTCTTACATTGCGTGGAGGTGATGCATTGGTTTCTTACTGCGGCCCGGTGTTCTTGTAGACTTACAATGCATAGGGATCAGGGATGCGTCGGTTCTCGATGCGGCAGCGGCAATGGCGCTCCGTTGGTCTCTCCAGCCGCAGTCCCACAATGCATTGGTTCTTGCAGCTGCACAGCAGGGACTGCATCAGAATTGGTATGGTGATCTCTGACTTTGGAGATCAGTGCACGGGATTCAGCGTGCGGTGATTTCTCCAGCCATGGGCAGGTGCTGCGTTGGGTTCTTCAGCGGCACAGTGGAGATGCATCGGAAATGCATGTGGATGCGTCATGCTCCTCTTAGTTGCGTCCCTTTTCCAGCTCCCAACAGCAGGAATAATCTCCAGAGGCCAACACAGTCTTTGTGTCCCTGAGACTTTTGAACAGGAGGCAAGCTCTACTTCAAGGAGACCTTCTTTAAGCAGGATACACAGCACACAGCAAAGTCTTTGTGCTCTCCTTGGCAGAAACAGCCACTGCAGGCCAACCCCAGACAGCACACAGCAAGGGGGTAGTACTTCTCTTTCAGTTTTCCCACCTCTGTTCCTTGGCAGATGTTCCTTTTGAGTCCAGAAGTATTCAAAAAGTTCTGGGCCACACAATTTATGTTCAATTTCACTTTGTTCTTGTGTGGCAGAGAGACTCTAGTTCTTTCCTCTCTGGTCCAGTTTCCCAACAGGAGGTGGAGACATTGTTGTGTAAGGCAGGACAGGCTTATTCAGCTGCATGGAAATCTCCCCCCTACACTAAATGCAGCCCAGGTCTATTCAGTCCAGCCCTGACTCAGCCAGGAGAGGCAGGACACACCTAAACCCCCACAGTGATTGTCTACAGTGAATGCACGTCCTCAGCTCCTGTCACTCCAAAGCCATACAGTCAATCCTCAAACTAGAAGAGGCCCACAGGATGGCTAAGCAAGAAAAAAATCTGCTTTCTAAAACCCTCAATTTACTAAAAGATGCATTTCTAAATTCTGAGTAAAAGGCATACTAAACTCCATCTTTGTATCTTGCCCAAAAGGGAAGTTGTACTTAAAAGATGTTATACGTAAACTCCAATTCTATCCTATGGGACAGATAGCCTTTCAATAGTGAAAAACAAAATACACTGTAAGATTAGGGCCTGGCAAGTGGGTGTACTTGCCAGGTTGTCATGGCAGTAGAGACTGCGCACAGACACTGCAGTGGCAGGTCTGAGACCCCTTTGAAGGGCTGCTTGTGTGGGTGTCACACTCAGTGCTGCAGGCCCACTAGTAGTATTTGACTTACAGGCCCTGGGCACAAACAGTGCACTGTGCTAGGGACATAGTGGTAAGTCAAACAAGCCAATCATGGAAACACCAATCCATATTCACAATTTACAGAGAGAGCACTTGCACTTTGGGGCTGATCAGCAGTGGCAAAGTTCCCAAAGAATCTAGGCCAGCAAAAACGAAATTCATCACACAGCACAAATACAGGAGGCAGAGGCAACAAGATAGGGAAAAACCACACCAAGGATGCCAGGTCTAACAGTACCCAACCTGAATTTTATATACAGGGAACTGGTAAATGGCAGGTCAATTGCGTTCAGAAAAGTTTCAAACCTTGGCTCACACTCATGGTGCAGTAAAAAGATCAGTTTGACTACCACTGCTGGTGTTTTCCAAAACCTTCCTCCATTTGTTAGTCCAGAAAGCATCTTTGATCCCCTTTATAGAGGAAGCAGAGATGCCCTGTGGGATCTTGGCAGAGATCAGAGGCTTCCAGTGCAGAGAGGGATGGATTGATAAAGCTTAGGGAGAGGAATTGGCCTAACGGCTAGGGCGCTCGACCTCGGACCTGGGGAACTGGGTTTGAGTCTCGGTAATGACGCTAAACATCCTGTGATTCTGGGCAAATCACTTAATATCCCTGTGCCTAACAAAAAATGAATGTGTGTCCTCATGTAACGTAACTGGTGCTATGTAAAGCACTCTGATACCTGATTGGATTCGGGTCAAGTTCGCACTATGTAAAACTCTGCAAAAAAATGGGGATGAAGGCCTTGCTCTATGTTTTGTACAATTCTGCAGGTAGGCCGTCTGGGCCAGGGGCACGGCCAGACTGCAGCTGCATGATTGCGGAGAGTATTTCCTCATCTTCAAAGTCCGCTAGAAGAAATTCCCTTTGTGTGTCTCCCAACCACCCCTGCGCCATGTCTTCAATATGGCTCAAAGTCGATCGGTTGCGACCGATGTGTTTTGTAAAGAGTGCTGTAGAAATCGTGGAATGTGGCCAATATGTCTGGGGTGTCCCTGTGCACTCTGCCCACATGGTGAATAATTTCCAACATGGTGCCAGAAAAACCTGGTTTCCAGGTTAGCTCTGCCAGAGCCTTCCCAGGGTGCTTCCCTTCCCACTATTGTCGGGCACTATGGTATTGCCCCCTAAATTTGCCTTCCTGTTCTGCAGTCTCTTGGTAGTCTGTCAGCTTATCTCTGATCTGTCCCTGTAAGGCAGCACTGGGAGTATAGCTCATTTGTTCCTCCAGCTGTTTGAGGTCAGTTGCTAATGTACTACACATGTTCCGGATGTCTTTCAATATGCCTCCCCCTTTGCAGTGTAAATCCCCCTAATGGTCACTTTAATTGCTGCCCAGACAGTGGAAATTTGAGGCACAGTGTCAATGTTGCGTGGGAAGATATCTGTTATCTCTTGTTCTAATTCTAAGCAGAATAGGGGATCTAGCAGAGCATTCACTGGCAATCTCTAAGATTGGTAAGGTGACATTGAGCAGGGCAGAGTAAGGGACTGTAGAACGGGTGCGTGATCAGAGTAAGTTCGCGGGAGGTGTCTCGCTGCCGTAAGCCACGATTTTAAACCTCTGGTCAATAACCAGCCGTCTATGCGCGACCATGTGGAGAGTGTTGAAGAGTGATATGTGCCCTCTTTGACAATGGGGTGTATGCTTCTCCATTCATCTTACAGTCCATGTGTGGTAGCTATCTCTGAGAGTTGGCTTTGGGCCCATGTGTGGTGATATGGTAGCGGACGTTGCTGATCTATTGTTGGGTCAAGAGCAACATTGAAGTCCCCGCCCCAAGTCACATGGGTGGATCCCATATCTAAGATTTTACCCCCAAAGGATGTTAAAAAACTTGGGATCGTCATGATTATGGCCGTAACAGCATCCAATCGCTATTACCTGAGATGCCATACGCCCCCATGTAAGGCAATAACGCCCTTAGGAGTCCGCGAATGTCCCTACGGGTACATATAGGAAGTTTTTTTTAATTAGGATTACTATCCCTCGGGCATAGGTGGAGTATGTCGAGAAGCATCTTTATGAAGCACACCGGGCCGCGAAGGTGGTCGGGCAGAGGGGCCAATATGAGTCTCCTGGAGCATGGCAAAGTGTATGCTGTGTCTGTCCAGGTAGGTTTGGACATGTCACCATTTCCCCGCGTTCCCAAGGCCCCTCACATTCCAAGTGAGAAAGTTGTAGCTAGGTGGGCTTGGGTGAGTCATTTACTGAGTAAGGGTAATGTATTGCACAGCGTATTGTCTCAAGAAGCTCTGTGCGAGCAGTGCAGTAGCTTGCAATTGTGCCTGTGTATAAAGTGTTGCTGAATGTCACCAACAATCCCGCTCTTCCTCCCCCCTCCCTGATCCGCAGCCCAATCCTGTCTCCCTCTCTCATCAGCAGCCCAATCCTGCTGGGACGTACAGTCCCTCCCGGCCCACCCCTCTCGAAAGAAATGAAAAAATCTACTCTTGCAAAGAAAGGGAAGGTAAGTATAGAATGAAGAAAACCGTAAACGTTAAACATTCTGGGGATGACCCTTTGGGAATATATGCTCGAGGGCACAACAGTTCCCCCCGAGGGTGCCTAGGCTCTAATGCTGTGCCTCTTACATCCTGATTATATGTCCATTTCGTGTGTAGGGAACGCTTCCATAACGTTCAATGGCAGCTATTGCAGCAAAGTCTTTATCCAGTCGAGTTCGTGATGCCAGTGCTCAATGACCAGTTCAGCCTCATGTGGCTCTGAAGCCCGCTTTGTGAATCATACAACTGTGTCAGGGGTTGAGTTGAAAGAGTGTACTCATGGGGAAATCATCTCAGTCCTGGCGGTATTACTCTATGTCAGATAGGACTGTGCTGGAGTGTGTCGGACTCAGTGATGGCTCGTTACGAGGGGATCTCCAGAGAGTGATTTTCAGGAAATCTGCGACATGCTGTGAGTTGGTGAAATAATGCTGCTTGCCCTGATGTGTTACCCTGAGTTTTGCGGGGAATAGCATGGCATAGGTGATGTTGGCCTGCTGTAATTTCTTCTTAATTGGCAGGAACTTTTTCCGGGCTTCCTGAACAGCCATCGTGAAATCCGTAAAGATGGCTACTTCAGAGCCCTCAAAGGAAATTGTTTTGCAGTCTTGTGTGAGTCTCAGGGCAGTGTCACGATCTCCATAATTTAGCATACGAGCGATGGTCGGTTTGGAAGGAGCCCCAGGTAGTGGGCGAGCTTCCAGTGAGCGGTGATCTCTTTCTATTACGAACATCATGGAGAAGGCACTTCTTTCAAATATCGTCGCAAGTAAGCGTTCCACGTATTCCTCCATCCGGCCTGTGTTGGTGGATTCCGGAATGCCAAGAAATTGTATGTTATTGCTGTATGATCTCAATTCCAAATCTTCATTTTTCGCAGCTATAACCTTCAGCAAGCACTCCATGTTGAGTAGTTGGTCCGCTCTTCCCACAGATGTGTCTTCCAAATTGGAGATGCGCCTCTTTGATGCGCTCATCGTGTTGGTTATGCTTATGGGTGACATTATCTATGCGTGTGTTCATTGCGTCCATCTTGGCTTCAATTGAGGTGAAGCTCTGTCTCATTGTAAGGAGTAGTTCCTTAAGATCATCAGTGGAAGTCTGGGAGCCCGAGCTAGGGTCATCTGCCATTGCGTGTTCGGGATCGCTAGAAGCGCGGGTGGATTTGCTGCCTCAAATGGTAGTTTTGATTACATGCCGTCTGTTTTGCCCATAGCGTCTTCCCTGCTCGGTATGCTCCCCCCCGCTGTGCCAGTCAGGGCAGCAGGTTTTTTTGTTCTGTTGTGGCCGGTTCGCGTCACGTCAGTTGCAGGCCTTGGCAAGGGTGTCTCCAAGCGGGTATTCACCAGGGCTAGCTAGTGATGCACACTCCAAGGTGTGACATTTCTGTTGGTGCACCTCCGGCCCGCGCACTAGGACAGCCGCCCACAGCCCTACAGAGGGCCTGAGCGTGGAATGTGATCTACCCCTCTACTGGATCAGGGTGCTGCTCCTCACGCTGATGCAGTTTAAACAGCCCCTTGGTCCCTTCAGGCGGACGCACTATATGTCTCTTTTAAGAGGAGCCTGGGCCCAGCGGCTTCAGCCCGCAGCCCTGCTCAATCACCCAAGCACTCAGAGCACGGTAGATTCAAAATTCCTCTCAAGGCACCGATATGGGCTCTGTTTCCCTGCCTCCCCTCGTTCAGCGCTCCGGGCTTCACTACTCACAGTCTCCGTAGCTTGAGGTATGCAAAGTGTGCCCAGTCTGGGGGCCGTGATGCGCTGTTCTCGCTGCCCCCAGCAGCTCACACAATCTTGGCGGGCTCTTGTCTCATCGGGAACGGCAGCTGTAGATTTGTCTGCGTGGAGACCTATCCCAGCAGCCCCTCATCGCCGCCACAAAGCTGATCGTACCAAGGAGTTGGGCTGAATCTGCGCCAAGACAACCTCTCCGGCCTTGCGTGCCTTGCACAAACAGGCTACTCACAGCTTCAGGTGAGTACGGTGCCTCGCAAACCTCCTCTCAATCCGTGCCATTATGGGCTACATCTCGCACAGCGGTGGCATATGTTCTCAGTGCTGTATCTCGTGCGTGCCTGCTTGGGGGTCCCACCTGACAGTCTGCCCTAGAGGAGTCTCCGGGGGATCAGCAGGCAGTCAGTCTCCGCCTGGGGCCTGCCGCGCCTTTTCCACTGGGACCTGTTCAGCTACACTCGCCGATCTGCTGCCATTTTCTGTGCCGTGTCTGGAGCTGGCAATCCACTCGGCGTTTTTTTAGTTTGTGCAACCTCAAAAAGCTTTTGTGGGCACTACAGAGCTTCATCTGGGGTTCCGGTCACTGTTCCCTCACAGGTACATTGCAGCAACAGGCGTTAGGGCACGATTGCAGCAGATCTAGGGTCTAGGCAGCAAGGAGCCTCACGCATGTGTGGCCATCTTGTGTGCCTACCCTCTAACGCCCACAAAAAAAAGTAATCTTTATCTAGACCAAACAAAACCAAAATGACAAAACGTAACATACAATAAATAAAATGTGATTCTTACAAGGTAAAAACTGTTCTGTCCATAGCAAACTATAGATGCAATGCTTTCAACACAAAGTACCTTGGATGCGTCAAAATCAGAACAAAAACATGCACAGGGAAGGTGATACATCAGTTCCTTATACCCAGGGAAGGTAATGCATCGGTTCCTTACTACAGGGGAGGTGCTGCAACGGTTCCTTACTGCCACGCAGGGGAGGTGATATGTTGGTTCCTTACTGAAGGGGAGATGATGGGTCGGTTTCTTACATTGCGTGGAGGTGATGCATTGGTTTCTTACTGCGGCCCGGTGTTCTTGTAGACTTACAATGCATGGGGATCAGGGATGCGTCGGTTCTCGATGCGGCAGCGGCAATGGCGCTCCGTTGGTCTCTCCAGCCGCAGTCCCACAATGCATTGGTTCTTGCAGCTGCACAGCAGGGACTGCATCAGAATTGGTATGGTGATCTCTGACTTTGGAGATCAGTGCACGGGATTCAGCGTGCGGTAATTTCTCCAGCCATGGGCAGGTGCTGCGTTGGGTTCTTCAGCGGCACAGTGGAGATGCATCGGAAATGCATGTGGATGCGTCATGCTCCTCTTAGTTGCGTCCCTTTTCCAGCTCCCAACAGCAGGAATAATCTCCAGAGGCCAACACAGTCTTTGTGTCCCTGAGACTTTTGAACAGGAGGCAAGCTCTACTTCAAGGAGACCTTCTTTACGCAGGATACACAGCACACAGCAAAGTCTTTGTGCTCTCCTTGGCAGAAACAGCCACTGCAGGCCAACCCCAGACAGCACACAGCAAGGGGGTAGTACTTCTCTTTCAGTTTTCCCACCTCTGTTCCTTGGCAGATGTTCCTTTTGAGTCCAGAAGTATTCAAAAAGTTCTGGGCCACACAATTTATGTTCAATTTCTCTTTGTTCTTGTGTGGCAGAGAGACTCTAGTTCTTTCCTCTCTGGTCCAGTTTCCCAACAGGAGGTGGAGACATTGTTGTGTAAGGCAGACCAGGCTTATTCAGCTGCATGGAAATCTCCCCCCTACACTAAATGCAGCACAGGTCTATTCAGTCCAGCCCTGACTCAGCCAGGAGAGGCAGGACACACCTAAACCCCCACAGTGATTGTCTACAGTGAATGCACGTCCTCAGCTCCTGTCACTCCAAAGCCATACAGCCAATCCTCAAACTAGAAGAGGCACACAGGATGGCTAAGCAAGAAAAATATCTGCTTTCTAAAACCCTCAATTTACTAAAAGATGCATTTCTATATTCTGAGTAAAAGGCATACTAAACTCCATCTTTGCATCTTGCCCAAAAGGGAAGTTGTACTTAAAAGATGTTATACGTAAACTCCAATTCTATCCTATGGGACAGATAGCCTTTCAATAGTGAAAATGAAATACACTGTAAGATTAGGGCCTGGCAAGTGGGTGTACTTGCCAGGTTGTCATGGCAGTAGAGACTGCGCACAGACACTGCAGTGGCAGGTCTGAGACCCCTTTGAAGGGCTGCTTGTGTGGGTGTCACACTCAGTGCTGCAGGCCCACTAGTAGTATTTGACTTACAGGCCCTGGGCACACACAGTGCACTGTGCTAGGGACATAGTGGTAAGTCAAACAAGCCAATCATGGAAACACCAATCCATATTCACAATTTACAGAGAGAGCACTTGCACTTTGGGGCTGATCAGCAGTGGCAAAGTTCCCAAAGAATCTAGGCCAGCAAAAACGAAATTCATCACACAGCACAAATACAGGAGGCAGAGGCAACAAGATAGGGAAAAACCACACCAAGGATGCCAGGTCTAAGAGTACCCAACCTGAATTTTATATACAGGGAACTGGTAAATGGCAGGTCAATTGCGTTCAGAAAAGTTTCAAACCTTGGCTCACACTCATGGTGCAGTAAAAAGATCAGTTTGACTACCACTGCTGGTGTTTTCCAAAACCTTCCTCCATTTGTTAGTCCAGAAAGCATCTTTGATCCCCTTTATAGAGGAAGCAGAGATGCCCTGTGGGATCTTGGCAGAGATCAGAGGCTTCCAGTGCAGAGAGGGATGGATTGATAAAGCTTAGGGAGAGGAATTGGCCTAACGGCTAGGGCGCTCGACCTCAGACCTGGGGAACTGGGTTTGAGTCTCGGTAATGACGCTAAACATCCTGTGATTCTGGGCAAATCACTTAATCTCCCTGTGCCTAACAAAAAATGAATGTGTGTCCTCATGTAACGTAACTGGTGCTATGTAAATCACTCTGATACCTGATTGGATTCGGGTCAAGTTCGCACTATGTAAAACTCTGCAAAAAAATGGGGATGAAGGCCTTGCTCTATGTTTTGTAGAATTCTGCAGGTAGGCCGTCTGGGCCAGGGGCACGGCCAGACTGCAGCTGCATGATTGCGGAGAGTATTTCCTCATCTTCAAAGTCCGCTAGAAGAAATTCCCTTTGTGTGTCTCCCAACCACCCCTGCGCCATGTCTTCAATATGGCTCAAAGTCGATCGGTTGCGACCGATGTGTTTTGTAAAGAGTGCTGTAGAAATCGTGGCATGTGGCCAATATGTCTGGGGTGTCCCTGTGCACTCTGCCCACATGGTGAATAATTTCCAACATGGTGCCAGAAAAACCTGGTTTCCGGGTTAGCTCTGCCAGAGCCTTCCCAGGGTGCTTCCCTTCCCCCTATTGTCGGGCACTATGGTATTGCCCCCTAAATTCGCCTTCCTGTTCTGCAGTCTCTTGGTAGTCTGTCAGCTTATCTCTGATCTGTCCCTGTAAGGCAGCACTGGGAGTATAGCTCATTTGTTCCTCCAGCTGTTTGAGGTCAGTTTCTAATGTACTACACATGTTCCGGATGTCTTTCAATATGCCTCCCCCCTTTGCAGTGTAAATCCCCCTAATGGTCACTTTAATTGCTGCCCAGACAGTGGAAATTTGAGGCACAGTGTCAATGTTGCGTGGGAAGATATCTGTGATCTCTTGTTCTAATTCTAAGCAGAATAGGGGATCTAGCAGAGCATTCACTGGCAATCTCTAAGATTGGTAAGGTGACATTGAGCAGGGCAGAGTAAGAGACTGTAGAACGGGTGCGTGATCAGAGTAAGTTCGCGGGAGGTGTCTCGCTGCCATAAGCCACGATTTTAAACCTCTGGTCAATAACCAGCCGTCTATGCGCGACCATGTGGAGAGTGTTGAAGAGTGACATGTGCCCTCTTTGACAATGAGGTGTATGCTTCTCCATTCATCTTACAGTCCATGTGTGGTAGCTATCTCTGAGAGTTGGCTTTGGGCCCATGTGTGGTGATATGGTAGCGGACGTTGCTGATCTATTGTTGGGTCAAGAGCAACATTGAAGTCCCCGCCCCAAGTCACATGGGTGGATCCCATATCTAAGATTTTACCCCAAAGGATGTTAAAAAACTTGGGATCGTCATGATTATGGCCGTAACAGCATCCAATCGCTATTACCTGAGATGCCATACGCCCCCATGTAAGGCAATAACGCCCTTAGGAGTCCGCGAATGTCCCTACGGGTACATATGGGAAGTTTTTTTTAATTAGGATTACTATCCCTCGGGCATAGGTGGAGTATGTCGAGAAGCATCTTTATGAAGCACAATGGGCCGCGAAGGTGGTCGGGCAGAGGGGCCAATATGAGTCTCCTGGAGCATGGCAAAGTGTATGCTGTGTCTGTCCAGGTAGGTTTGGACATGTCACCGTTTCCCCGCGTTCCCAAGGCCCCTCACATTCCAAGTGAGAAAGTTGTAGCTAGGTGGGCTTGGGTGAGTCATTTACTGAGTAAGGGTAATGTATTGCACAGCGTATTGTCTCAAGAAGCTCTGTGCGAGCAGTGCAGTAGCTTGCAATTGTGCCTGTGTATAAAGTGTTGCTGAATGTTACCAACAATCCCGCCCTTCCTCCACCCTCCCTGATCCGCAGCCCAATCCTGTCTCCCTCTCTCATCAGCAGCCCAATCCTGCTGGGACGTACAGTCCCTCCCGGCCCACCCCTCTCGAAAGAAATGAAAAAATCTACTCTTGCAAAGAAAGGGAAGGTAAGTATAGAATGAAGAAAACCGTAATCGTTAAACATTCTGGGGATGACCCTTTGGGAATATATGCTCGAGGGCACAACAGTTCCCCCCGAGGGTCCCTAGGCTCTAATGCTGTGCCTCTTACATCCCGATTATATGTCCATTTTGTGTGTAGGGAACGCTTCCATAACGTTCAATGGCAGCTATTGGAGCGAAGTCTTTATCCAGTCGAGTTCGTGATGCCAGTGCTCAATGACCAGTTCAGCCTCATGTGGCTCTGAAGCCCGCTTTGTGAATCATACAACTGTGTCAGGGGTTGAGTTGAAAGAGTGTACTCGTGGGGAAATCATCTCAGTCCTGGCGGTATTACTCTATGTCAGATAGGACTGTGCTGGAGTGTGTCGGACTCAGTGATGGCTCGTTACGAGGGGATCTCCAGAGAGTGATATTCAGGAAATCTGCGACATGCTGTGAGTTGGTGAAATAATGCTGCTTGCCCTGATGTGTTACCCTGAGTTTTGTGGGGAATAGCATGGCATAGGTGATGTTGGCCTGCTGTAATTTCTTCTTAATTGGCAGGAACTTTTTCCGGGCTTCCTGAACAGCCATCGTGAAATCCGTAAAGATGGCTACTTCAGAGCCCTCAAAGGAAATTGTTTTGCAGTCTTGTGTGAGTCTCAGGGCAGTGTCACGATCTCCATAATTTAGCATACGAGCGATGGTCGGTTTGGAAGGAGCCCCAGGTAGTGGGCGAGCTTCCAGTGAGCGGTGATCTCTTTCTATTACGAACATCATGGAGAAGGCACTTCTTTCAAATATCGTCGCAAGTAAGCGTTCCACGTATTCCTCCATCCGGCCTGTGTTGGTGGATTCCGGAATGCCAAGAAATTGTATGTTATTGCTGTATGATCTCAATTCCAAATCTTCATTTTTCGCAGCTATAACCTTCAGCAAGCACTCCATGTTGAGTAGTTGGTCCGCTCTTCCCACAGATGTGTCTTCCAAATTGGAGATGCGCCTCTTTGATGCGCTCATCGTGTTGGTTATGCTTATGGGTGACATTATCTATGCGTGTGTTCATTGCGTCCATCTTGGCTTCAATTTTGGTGAGGCTCTGTCTCATTGTAAGGAGTAGTTCCTTAAGATCATCAGTGGAAGTCTGGGAGCCCGAGCTAGGGCCATCTGCCATTGCGTGTTCGGGATCGCTAGAAGCGCGGGTGGATTTGCTGCCTCAAATGGTAGTTTTGATTACATGCCGTCTGTTTTGCCCATAGCGTCTTCCCTGCTCGGTATGCTCCCCCCCGCTGTGCCAGTCAGGGCAGCAGGTTTTTTTGTTCTGTTGTGGCCGGTTCGCGTCACGTCAGTTGCAGGCCTTGGCAAGGGTTTCTCCAAGCGGGCATTCACCAGGGCTAGCTAGTGATGCACACTCCAAGGTGTGACATTTCTGTTGGTGCACCTCCGGCCCGCCCACTAGGACAGCCGCCCACAGCCCTACAGAGGGCCTGAGCGTGGAATGTGGTCTACCCCTCTACTGGATCAGGGTGCTGCTCCTCACGCTGATGCAGTTTAAACAGCCCCTTGGTCCCTTCAGGCAGACGCACTATATGTCTCTTTTAAGAGGAGCCTGGGCCCAGCGGCTTCAGCCCGCAGCCCTGCTCAATCACCCAAGCACCCAGAGCACAGTAGATTCAAAATTCCTCTCAAGGCACCGATATGGGCTCTGATTCCCTGCCTCCCCTCGTTCAGCGCTCCGGGCTTCACTACTCACAGTCTCCGTAGCTTGAGGTATGCAAAGTGTGCCCAGTCTGGGGGCCGTGATGCGCTGTTCTCGCTGCCCCCAGCATCTCACACAATCTTGGCGGGCTCTTGTCTCATCGGGAACGGCAGCTGTAGATTTGTCTGCGTGGAGACCTATCCCAGCAGCCCCTCATCGCCGCCACAAAGCTGATCGTACCAAGGAGTTGGGCCGAATCTGCGCCAAGACAACCTCTCCGGCCTTGCGTGCCTTGCACAAACAGGCTACTCACAGCTTCAGGTGGGTACGGTGCCTCGCAAACCTCCTCTCAATCCGTGCCATTATGGGCTACGTCTCGCACAGCGGTGGCATATGTTCTCAGTGCTGTATCTCGCGCGTGCCTGCTTGGGGGTCCCACCTGACAGTCTGCCCTAGAGGAGTCTCCGGGGGATCAGCAGGCAGTCAGTCTCCGCCTGGGGCCTGCCGCGCCTTTTCCACTGGGACCTGTTCAGCTACACTCGCCGATCTGCTGCCATTTTCTGTGCCGTGTCTGGAGCTGGCAATCCAGTCGGCGTTTTTTTAGTTTGTGCAACCTCTCAAAGCTTTTGTGGGCACTACAGAGCTTCATCTGGGGTTCCGGTCACTGTTTCCTCACAGGTACATTGCAGGAACAGGCGTTAGGGCACGATTGCAGCGGATCTAGGGTCTAGGCAGCAAGGAGCCTCACGCATGTGTGGCCATCTTGCGTGCCTACCCTCTAACGCCCACAAAAAAAGTAATCTTTATCTAGACCAAACAAAACCAAAATGACAAAACGTAACATACAATAAATAAAATGTGATTCTTACAAGGTAAAAACTGTTCTGTCCATAGCAAACTATAGATGCAATGCTTTCAACACAAAGTACCTTGGATGCGTCAAAATCAGAACAAAAACATGCACAGGGAAGGTGATACATCAGTTCCTTATACCCAGGGAAGGTAATGCATCGGTTCCTTACTACAGGGGAGGTGCTGCAACGGTTCCTTACTGCCACGCAGGGGAGGTGATATGTTGGTTCCTTACTGAAGGGGAGATGATGGGTCGGTTTCTTACATTGCGTGGAGGTGATGCATTGGTTTCTTACTGCGGCCCGGTGTTCTTGTAGACTTACAATGCATGGGGATCAGGGATGCGTCGGTTCTCGATGCGGCAGCGGCAATGGTGCTCCGTTGGTCTCTCCAGCCGCAGTCCCACAATGCATTGGTTCTTGCAGCTGCACAGCAGGGACTGCATCAGAATTGGTATGGTGATCTCTGACTTTGGAGATCAGTGCACGGGATTCAGCGTGCGATGATTTCTCCAGCCATGGGCAGGTGCTGCATTGGGTTCTTCAGCGGCACAGTGGAGATGCATCGGAAATGCATGTGGATGCGTCATGCTCCTCTTAGTTGCGTCCCTTTTCCAGCTCCAAACAGCAGGAATAATCTCCAGAGGCCAACACAGTCTTTGTGTCCCTGAGACGTTGAACAGGAGGCAAGCTCTACTTCAAGGAGACCTTCTTTAAGCAGGATACACAGCACACAGCAAAGTCTTTGTGCTCTCCTTGGCAGAAACAGCCACTGCAGGCCAACCCCAGACAGCACACAGCAAGGGGGTAGTACTTCTCTTTCAGTTTTCCCACCTCTGTTCCTTGGCAGATGTTCCTTTTGAGTCCAGAAGTATTCAAAAAGTTCTGGGCCACACAATTTATGTTCAATTTCTCTTTGTTCTTGTGTGGCAGAGAGACTCTAGTTCTTTCCTCTCTGGTCCAGTTTCCCAACAGGAGGTGGAGACATTGTTGTGTAAGGCAGACCAGGCTTATTCAGCTGCATGGAAATCTCCCCCTACACTAAATGCAGCCCAGGTCTATTCAGTCCAGCCCTGACTCAGCCAGAAGAGGCAGGACACACCTAAACCCCCACAGTGATTGTCTACAGTGAATGCACGTCCTCAGCTCCTGTCACTCCAAAGCCATACAGTCAATCCTCAAACTAGAAGAGGCACACAGGATGGCTAAGCAAGAAAAATATCTGCTTTCTAAAACCCTCAATTTACTAAAAGATGCATTTCTATATTCTGAGTAAAAGGCATACTAAACTCCAACTTTGCATCTTGCCCAAAAGGGAAGTTGTACTTAAAAGATGTTATACGTAAACTCCAATTCTATCCTATGGGACAGATAGCCTTTCAATAGTGAAAAACAAAATACACTGTAAGATTAGGGCCTGGCAAGTGGGTGTACTTGCCAGGTTGTCATGGCAGTAGAGACTGCGCACAGACACTGCAGTGGCAGGTCTGAGACCCCTTTGAAGGGCTGCTTGTGTGGGTGTCACACTCAGTGCTGCAGGCCCACTAGTAGTATTTGACTTACAGGCCCTGGGCACACACAGTGCACTGTGCTAGGGACATAGTGGTAAGTCAAACAAGCCAATCATGGAAACACCAATCCATATTCACAATTTACAGAGAGAGCACTTGCACTTTGGGGCTGATCAGCAGTGGCAAAGTTCCCAAAGAATCTAGGCCAGCAAAAACGAAATTCATCACACAGCACAAATACAGAAGGCAGAGGCAACAAGATAGGGAAAAACCACACCAAGGATGCCAGGTCTAACAGTACCCAACCTGAATTTTATATACAGGGAACTGGTAAATGGCAGGTCAATTGCGTTCAGAAAAGTTTCAAACCTTGGCTCACACTCATGGTGCAGTAAAAAGATCAGTTTGACTACCACTGCTGGTGTTTTCCAAAACCTTCCTCCATTTGTTAGTCCAGAAAGCATCTTTGATCCCCTTTATAGAGGAAGCAGAGATGCCCTGTGGGATCTTGGCAGAGATCAGAGGCTTCCAGTGCAGAGAGGGATTGATTGATAAAGCTTAGGGAGAGGAATTGGCCTAACGGCTAGGGCAGTCGACCTCGGACCTGGGGAACTGGGTTTGAGTCTCGGTAGTGACGCTAAACATCCTGTGATTCTGGGCAAATCACTTAATCTCCCTGTGCCTAACAAAAAATGAATGTGTGTCCTCATGTAACGTAACTGGTGCTATGTAAAGCACTCTGATACCTGATTGGATTCGGGTCAAGTTCGCACTATGTAAAACTCTGCAAAAAAATGGGGATGAAGGCCTTGCTCTATGTTTTGTAGAATTCTGCAGGTAGGCCGTCTGGGCCAGGGGCACGGCCAGACTGCAGCTGCATGATTGCGGAGAGTATTTCCTCATCTTCAAAGTCCGTTAGAAGAAATTCCCTTTGTGTGTCTCCCAACCACCCCTGCACCATGTCTTCAATATGGCTCAAAGTCGATCGGTTGCGACCGATGTGTTTTGTAAAGAGTGCTGTAGAAATCGTGGAATGTGGCCAATATGTCTGGGGTGTCCCTGTGCACTCTGCCCACATGGTGAATAATTTCCAACATGGTGCCAGAAAAACCTGGTTTCCGGGTTAGCTCTGCCAGAGCCTTCCCAGGGTGCTTCCCTTCCCCCTATTGTCGGGCACTATGGTATTGCCCCCTAAATTTGCCTTCCTGTTCTGCAGTCTCTTAGTAGTCTGTCAGCTTATCTCTGATCTATCCCTGTAAGGCAGCACTGGGAGTATAGCTCATTTGTTCCTCCAGCTGTTTGAGGTCAGTTTCTAATGTACTACACATGTTCCGGATGTCTTTCAATATGCCTCCCCCCTTTGCAGTGTAAATCCCCCTAATGGTCACTTTAATTGCTGCCCAGACAGTGGAAATTTGAGGCACAGTGTCAATGTTGCGTGGGAAGATATCTGTGATCTCTTGTTCTAATTCTAAGCAGAATAGGGGATCTAGCAGAGCATTCACTGGCAATCTCTAAGATTGGTAAGGTGACATTGAGCAGGGCAGAGTAAGGGACTGTAGAACGGGTGCGTGATCAGAGTAAGTTCGCGGGAGGTGTCTCGCTGCCGTAAGCCACGATTTTAAACCTCTGGTCAACAACCAGCCGTCTATGCGCGACCATGTGGAAAGTGTTGAAGAGTGACATGTGCCCTCTTTGACAATGGGGTGTATGCTTCTCCATTCATCTTACAGTCCATGTGTGGTAGCTATCTCTGAGAGTTGGCTTTGGGCCCATGTGTGGTGATATGGTAGCGGACGTTGCTGATCTATTGTTGGGTCAAGAGCAACATTGAAGTCCCCGCCCCAAGTCACATGGGTGGATCCCATATCTAAGATTTTACCCCAAAGGATGTTAAAAAACTTGGGATCGTCATGATTATGGCCGTAACAGCATCCACTCGCTATTACCTGAGATGCCATACGCCCCCATGTAAGGCAATAACGCCCTTAGGAGTCCGCGAATGTCTCTACGGGTACATATGGGAAGTTTTTTTAAATTAGGATTACTATCCCTCGGGCATAGGTGGAGTATGTCGAGAAGTATCTTTATGAAGCACACCGGGCCGCGAAGGTGGTCGGGCAGAGGGGCCAATATGAGTCTCCTGGAGCATGGCAAAGTGTATGCTGTGTCTGTCCAGGTAGGTTTGGACATGTCACCGTTTCCCCGCGTTCCCAAGGCCCCTCACATTCCAAGTGAGAAAGTTGTAGCTAGGTGGGCTTGGGTGAGTCATTTACTGAGTAAGGGTAATGTATTGCACAGCGTATTGTCTCAAGAAGCTCTGTGCGAGCAGTGCAGTAGCTTGCAATTGTGCCTGTGTATAAAGTGTTGCTGAATGTCACCAACAATCCTGCCCTTCCTCCCCCTCCCTGATCCGCAGCCCAATCCTGTCTCCCTCTCTCATCAGCAGCCCAATCCTGGTGGGACGTACAGTCCCTCCCGGCCCACCCCTCTCGAAAGAAATGAAAAAATCTACTCTTGCAAAGAAAGGGAAGGTAAGTATAGAATGAAGAAAACCGTAAACGTTAAACATTCTGGGGATGACCCTTTGGGAATATATGCTCGAGGGCACAACAGTTCCCCCCGAGGGTGCCTAGGCTCTAATGCTGTGCCTCTTACATCCTGATTATATGTCCATTTCGTGTGTAGGGAACGCTTCCATAACGTTCAATGGCAGCTATTGCAGCGAAGTCTTTATCCAGTCGAGTTCGTGATGCCAGTGCTCAATGACCAGTTCAGCCTCATGTGGCTCTGAAGCCCGCTTTGTGAATCATACAACTGTGTCAGGGGTTGAGTTGAAAGAGTGTACTCGTGGGGAAATCATCTCAGTCCTGGCGGTATTACTCTATGTCAGATAGGACTGTGCTGGAGTGTGTCGGACTCAGTGATGGCTCGTTACGAGGGGATCTCCAGAGAGTGATTTTCAGGAAATCTGCGACATGCTGTGAGTTGGTGAAATAATGCTGCTTGCCCTGATGTGTTACCCTGAGTTTTGCGGGGAATAGCATGGCATAGGTGATGTTGGCCTGCTGTAATTTCTTCTTAATTGGCAGGAACTTTTTCCGGGCTTCCTGAACAGCCATCGTGAAATCCGTAAAGATGGCTACTTCAGAGCCCTCAAAGGAAATTGTTTTGCAGTCTTGTGTGAGTCTCAGGGCAGTGTCACGATCTCCATAATTTAGCATACGAGCGATAGTCGGTTTGGAAGGAGCCCCAGGTAGTGGGCGAGCTTCCAGTGAGCGGTGATCTCTTTCTATTACGAACATCATGGAGAAGGCACTTCTTTCAAATATCGTCGCAAGTAAGCGTTCCACGTATTCCTCCATCCGGCCTGTGTGGGTGGATTCCGGAATGCCAAGAAATTGTATGTTATTGCTGTATGATCTCAATTCCAAATCTTCATTTTTCGCAGCTATAACCTTCAGCAAGCACTCCATGTTGAGTAGTTGGTCCGCTCTTCCCACAAATGTGTCTTTCAAATTGGAGATGCGCCTCTTTGATGCGCTCATCGTGTTGGTTATGCTTATGGGTGACATTATCTATGCGTGTGTTCATTGCGTCCATCTTGGCTTCAATTGAGGTGAGGCTCTGTCTCATTGTAAGGAGTAGTTCCTTAAGATCATCAGTGGAAGTCTGGGAGCCCGAGCTAGGGCCATCTGCCATTGCGTGTTCGGGATCGCTAGAAGCGTGGGTGGATTTGCTGCCTCAAATGGTAGTTTTGATTACATGCCGTCTGTTTTGCCCATAGCGTCTTCCCTGCTCGGTATGCTCGCCCCCGCTGTGCCAGTCAGGGGAGCAGGTTTTTTTGTTCTGTTGTGGCCGGTTCGAGTCACGTCAGTTGCAGGCCTTGGCAAGGGTTTCTCCAAGCGGGCATTCACCAGGGCTAGCTAGTGATGCACACTCCAAGGTGTGACATTTCTGTTGGTGCACCTCCGGCCCGTGCACTAGGACAGCCGCCCACAGCCCTACAGAGGGCCTGAGCGTGGAATGTGGTCTACCCCTCTACTGGATCAGGGTGCTGCTCCTCACGCTGATGCAGTTTAAACAGCCCCTTGGTCCCTTCAGGCGGACGCACTATATGTCTCTTTTAAGAGGAGCCTGGGCCCAGCGGCTTCAGCCCGCAGCCCTGCTCAATCACCCAAGCACCCAGAGCACGGTAGATTCAAAATTCCTCTCAAGGCACCGATATGGGCTCTTATTCCCTACCTCCCCTCGTTCAGCGCTCCGGGCTTCACTACTCACAGTCTCCGTAGCTTGAGGTATGCAAAGTGTGCCCAGTCTGGGGGCCGTGATGCGCTGTTCTCGCTGCCCTCAGCAGCTCACACAATCTTGGCAGGCTCTTGTCTCATCGGGAACGGCAGCTGTAGATTTGTCTGCGTGGAGACCTATCCCAGCAGCCCCTCATCGCCGCCACAAAGCTGATCGTACCAAGGAGTTGGGCCGAATCTGCGCCAAGACAACCTCTCTGGCCTTGCGTGCCTTGCACAAACAGGCTACTCACAGCTTCAGGTGGGTACGTTGCCTCGCAAACCTCCTCTCAATCCGTGCCATTATGGGCTACGTCTCGCACAGCGGTGGCATATGTTCTCAGTGCTGTATCTCGCGCGTGCCTGCTTGGGGGTCCCACCTGACAGTCTGCCCTAGAGGAGTCTCCGGGGGATCAGCAGGCAGTCAGTCTCCGCCTGGGGCCTGCCGCGCCTTTTCCACTGGGACCTGTTCAGCTACACTCGCCGATCTGCTGCCATTTTCTGTGCCGTGTCTGGAGCTGGCAATCCAAGCAGCGTTTTTTTAGTTTGTGCAACCTCTCAAAGCTTTTGTGGGCACTACAGAGCTTCATCTGGGGTTCCGGTCACTGTTCCCTCACAGGTACATTGCAGGAACAGGCGTGAGGGCACGATTGCAGCGGATCTAGGGTCTAGGCAGCAAGGAGCCTCACGCATGTGTGGCCATCTTGCGTGCCTACCCTCTAACGCCCACAAAAAAAGTAATCTTTATCTAGACCAAACAAAACCAAAATGACAAAACGTAACATACAATAAATAAAATGTGATTCTTACAAGGTAAAAACTGTTCTGTCCATAGCAAACTATAGATGCAATGCTTTCAACACAAAGTACCTTGGATGCGTCAAAATCAGAACAAAAACATGCACAGGGAAGGTGATACATCAGTTCCTTATACCCAGGGAAGGTAATGCATCGGTTCCTTACTACAGGGGAGGTGCTGCAACGGTTCCTTACTGCCACGCAGGGGAGGTGATATGTTGGTTCCTTACTGAAGGGGAGATGATGGGTCGGTTTCTTACATTGCGTGGAGGTGATGCATTGGTTTCTTACTGCGGCCCGGTGTTTTTGTAGACTTACAATGCATGGGGATCAGGGATGCGTCGGTTCTCAATGCGGCAGCAGCAATGGCGCTCCGTTGGTCTCTCCAGCCGCAGTCCCACAATGCATTGGTTCTTGCAGCTGCACAGCAGGGACTGCATCAGAATTGGTATGGTGATCTCTGACTTTGGAGATCAGTGCACGGGATTCAGCCTGCGGTGATTTCTTCAGCCATGGGCAGGTGCTGCGTTGGGTTCTTCAGCGGCACAGTGGAGATGCATCGGAAATGCATGTGGATGCGTCATGCTCCTCTTAGTTGCGTCCCTTTTCCAGCTCCCAACAGCAGGATTAATCTCCAGAGGCCAACACAGTCTTTGTGTCCCTGAGACGTTGAACAGGAGGCAAGCTCTACTTCAAGGAGACCTTCTTTAAGCAGGATACACAGCACACAGCAAAGTCGTTGTGCTCTCCTTGGCAGAAACAGCCACTGCAGGCCAACCCCAGACAGCACACAGCAAGGGGGTAGTACTTCTCTTTCAGTTTTCCCACCTCTGTTCCTTGGCAGATGTTCCTTTTGAGTCCAGAAGTATTCAAAAAGTTCTGGGCCACACAATTTATGTTCAATTTCTCTTTGTTCTTGTGTGGCAGAGAGACTCTAGTTCTTTCCTCTCTGATCCAGTTTCCCAACAGGAGGTGGAGACATTGTTGTGTAAGGCAGACCAGGCTTATTCAGCTGCATGGAAATCTCTCCCCTACACTAAATGCAGCCCAGGTCTATTCAGTCCAGCCCTGACTCAGCCAGAAGAGGCAGGACACACCTAAACCCCCACAGTGATTGTCTACAGTGAATGCACGTCCTCAGCTCCTGTCACTCCAAAGCCATACAGTCAATCCTCAAACTAGAAGAGGCACACAGGATGGCTAAGCAAGAAAAATATCTGCTTTCTAAAACCCTCAATTTACTAAAAGATGCATTTCTATATTCTGAGTAAAAGGCATACTAAACTCCATCTTTGCATCTTGCCCAAAAGGGAAGTTGTACTTAAAAGATGTTATACGTAAACTCCAATTCTACCCTATGGGACAGATAGCCTTTCAATAGTGAAAAACGAAATACACTGTAAGATTAGGGCCTGGCAAGTGGGTGTACTTGCCAGGTTGTCATGGCAGTAGAGACTGCGCACAGACACTGCAGTGGCAGGTCTGAGACCCCTTTGAAGGGCTGCTTGTGTGGGTGTCACACTCAGTGCTGCAGGCCCACTAGAAGTATTTGACTTACAGGCCCTGGGCACACACAGTGCACTGTGCTAGGGACATAGTGGTAAGTCAAACAAGCCAATCATGGAAACACCAATCCATATTCACAATTTACAGAGAGAGCACTTGCACTTTGGGGCTGATCAGCAGTGGCAAAGTTCCCAAAGAATCTAGGCCAGCAAAAACGAAATTCATCACACAGCACAAATACAGGAGGCAGAGGCAACAAGATAGGGAAAAACCACACCAAGGATGCCAGGTCTAACAGTACCCAACCTGAATTTTATGTACAGGGAACTGGTAAATGGCAGGTCAATTGCGTTCAGAAAAGTTTCAAACCTTGGCTCACACTCATGGTGCAGTAAAAAGATCAGTTTGACTACCACTGCTGGTGTTTTCCAAAACCTTCCTCCATTTGTTAGTCCAGAAAGCATCTTTGATCCCCTTTATAGAGGAAGCAGAGATGCCCTGTGGGATCTTGGCAGAGATCAGAGGCTTCCAGTGCAGAGAGGGATTGATTGATAAAGCTTAGGGAGAGGAATTGGCCTAACGGCTAGGGCGCTCGACCTCGGACCTGGGGAACTGGGTTTGAGTCTCGGTAGTGACGCTAAACATCCTGTGATTCTGGGCAAATCACTTAATCTCCCTGTGCCTAACAAAAAATGAATGTGTGTCCTCATGTAACGTAACTGGTGCTATGTAAAACACTCTGATACCTGATTGGATTCGGGTCAAGTTCGCACTATGTAAAACTCTGCAAAAAAATGGGGATGAAGGCCTTGCTCTATGTTTTGTAGAATTCTGCAGGTAGGCCGTCTGGGCCAGGGGCACGGCCAGACTGCAGCTGCATGATTGCGGAGAGTATTTCCTCATCTTCAAAGTCCGCTAGAAGAAATTCCCTTTGTGTGTCTCCCAACCACCCCTGCGCATTGTCTTCAATATGGCTCAAAGTCGATCGGTTGCGACCGATGTGTTTTGTAAAGAGTGCTGTAGAAATCGTGGAATGTGGCCAATATGTCTGGGGTGTCCCTGTGCACTCTGCCCACATGGTGAATAATTTCCAACATGGTGCCAGAAAAACCTGGTTTCCGGGTTAGCTCTGCCAGAGCCTTCCCAGGGTGCTTTCCTTCCCCCTATTGTCGGGCACTATGGTATTGCCCCCTAAATTTGCCTTCCTGTTCTGCAGTCTCTTGGTAGTCTGTCAGCTTATCTCTGATCTATCCCTGTAAGGCAGCACTGGGAGTATAGCTCATTTGTTCCTCCAGCTGTTTGAGGTCAGTTTCTAATGTACTACACATGTTCCGGATGTCTTTCAATATGCCTCCCCCCTTTGCAGTGTAAATCCCCCTAATGGTCACTTTAATTGCTGCCCAGACAGTGGAAATTTGAGGCACAGTGTCAATGTTGCGTGGGAAGATATCTGTGATCTCTTGTTCTAATTCTAAGCAGAATAGGGGATCTAGCAGAGCATTCACTGGCAATCTCTAAGATTGGTAAGGTGACATTGAGCAGGGCAGAGTAAGGGACTGTAGAACGGGTGCGTGATCAGAGTAAGTTCGCGGGAGGTGTCTCGCTGCCGTAAGCCACGATTTTAAACCTCTGGTCAATAACCAGCCGTCTATGCGCGACCATGTGGAGAGTGTTGAAGAGTGACATGTGCCCTCTTTGACAATGGGGTGTATGCTTCTCCATTCATCTTACAGTCCATCTGTGGTAGCTATCTCTGAGAGTTGGCTTTGGGCCCATGTGTGGTGATATGGTAGCGGACGTTGCTGATCTATTGTTGTGTCAAGAGCAACATTGAAGTCCCCGCCCCAAGTCACATGGGTGGATCCCATATCTAAGATTTTACCCCAAAGGATGTTAAAAAACTTGGGATCGTCATGATTATGGCCGTAACAGCATCCACTCGCTATTACCTGAGATGCCATACGCCCCCATGTAAGGCAATAACGCCCTTAGGAGTCCGCGAATGTCCCTACGGGTACATATGGGAAGTTTTTTTTAATTAGGATTATTATCCCTCGGGCATAGGTGGAGTATGTCGAGAAGCATCTTTATGAAGCACACCGGGCCGCGAAGGTGGTCGGGCAGAGGGGCCAATATGAGTCTCCTGGAGCATGGCAAAGTGTATGCTGTGTCTGTCCAGGTAGGTTTGGACATGTCACCGTTTCCCCGCGTTCCCAAGGCCCCTCACATTCCAAGTGAGAAAGTTGTAGCTAGGTGGGCTTGGGTGAGTCATTTACTGAGTAAGGGTAATGTATTGCACAGCGTATTGTCTCAAGAAGCTCTTTGCGAGCAGTGCAGTAGCTTGCAATTGTGCCTGTGTATAAAGTGTTGCTGAATGTCACCAACAATCCCGCCCTTCCTCCACCCTCCCTGATCCGCAGCCCAATCCTGTCTCCCTCTCTCATCAGCAGCCCAATCCTGCTGGGACGTACAGTCCCTCCCGGCCCACCCCTCTCGAAAGAAATGAAAAAATCTACTCTTGCAAAGAAAGGGAAGGTAAGTATAGAATGAAGAAAACCGTAAACGTTAAACATTCTGGGGATGACCCTTTGGGAATATATGCTCGAGGGCACAACAGTTCCCCCCGAGGGTGCCTAGGCTCTAATGCTGTGCCTCTTACATCCTGATTATATGTCCATTTCGTGTGTAGGGAACGCTTCCATAACGTTCAATGGCAGCTATTGCAGCGAAGTCTTTATCCAGTCGAGTTCGTGATGCCAGTGCTCAATGACCAGTTCAGCCTCATGTGGCTCTGAAGCCCGCTTTGTGAATCATACAACTGTGTCAGGGGTTGAGTTGAAAGAGTGTACTCGTGGGGAAATCATCTCAGTCCTGGCGGTATTACTCTATGTCAGATAGGACTGTGCTGGAGTGTGTCGGACTCAGTGATGGCTCGTTACGAGGGGATCTCCAGAGAGTGATTTTCAGGAAATCTGCGACATGCTGTGAGTTGGTGAAATAATGCTGCTTGCCCTGATGTGTTACCCTGAGTTGTGCGGGGAATAGCATGGCATAGGTGATGTTGGCCTGCTGTAATTTCTTCTTAATTGGCAGGAACTTTTTCCGGGCTTCCTGAACAGCCATCGTGAAATCCGTAAAGATGGCTACTTCAGAGCCCTCAAAGGAAATTGTTTTGCAGTCTTGTGTGAGTCTGAGGGCAGTGTCACGATCTCCATAATTTAGCATACGAGCGATGGTCGGTTTGGAAGGAGCCCCAGGTAGTGGGCGAGCTTCCAGTGAGCGGTGATCTCTTTCTATTACGAACATCATGGAGAAGGCACTTCTTTCAAATATCGTCGCAAGTAAGCGTTCCACGTATTCCTCCATCCGGCCTGTGTGGGTGGATTCCGGAATGCCAAGAAATTGTATGTTATTGCTGTATGATCTCAATTCCAAATCTTCATTTTTCGCAGCTATAACCTTCAGCAAGCACTCCATGTTGAGTAGTTGGTCCGCTCTTCCCACAGATGTGTCTTCCAAATTGGAGATGCGCCTCTTTGATGCGCTCATCGTGTTGGTTATGCTTATGGGTGACATTGTCTATGCGTGTGTTCATTGCGTCCATCTTGGCTTCAATTGAGGTGAGGCTCTGTCTCATTGTAAGGAGTAGTTCCTTAAGATCATCAGTGGAAGTCTGGGAGCCCGAGCTAGGGCCATCTGCCATTGCGTGTTCGGGATCGCTAGAAGCGCGGGTGGATTTGCTGCCTCAAATGGTAGTTTTGATTACATGCCGTCTGTTTTTCCCATACGTCTTTCCTGCTCGGTATGCCTTCCCCCGCTGTGCCAGTCAGGGGAGCAGGTTTTTTTGTTCTGTTGTGGCCGGTTCGCGTCACGTCAGTTGCAGGCCTTGGCAAGGGTTTCTCCAAGCGGGCATTCACCAGGGCTAGCTAGTGATGCACACTCCAAGGTGTGACATTTCTGTTGGTGCACCTCCGGCCCGCGCACTAGGACAGCCGCCCACAGCCCTACAGAGGGCCTGAGCGTGGAATGTGGTCTACCCCTCTACTGGATCAGGGTGCTGCTCCTCAGGCTGATGCAGTTTAAACAGCCCCTTGGTCCCTTCAGGCGGACGCACTATATGTCTCTTTTAAGAGGAGCCTGGGCCCAGCGGCTTCAGCCCGCAGCCCTGCTCAATCACCCAAGCACCCAGAGCACGGTAGATTCAAAATTCCTCTCAAGGCACCGATATGGGCTCTGATTCCCTACCTCCCCTCGTTCAGCGCTCCGGGCTTCACTACTCACAGTCTCCGTAGCTTGAGGTATGCAAAGTGTGCCCAGTTTGGGGGCCGTGATGCGCTGTTCTCGCTGCCCCCAGCAGCTCACACAATCTTGGCGGGCTCTTGTCTCATCGGGAACGGCAGCTGTAGATTTGTCTGCGTGGAGACCTATCCCAGCAGCCCCTCATCGCCGCCACAATGCTGATCGTACCAAGGAGTTGGGCCGAATCTGCGCCAAGACAACCTCTCTGGCCTTGCGTGCCTTGCACAAACAGGCTACTCACAGCTTCAGGTGGGTACGGTGCCTCGCAAACCTCCTCTCAATCCGTGCCATTATGGGCTACGTCTCGCACAGCGGTGGCATATGTTCTCAGTGCTGTATCTCGCGCGTGCCTGCTTGGGGGTCCCACCTGACAGTCTGCCCTAGAGGAGTCTCTGGGGATCAGCAGGCAGTCAGTCTCCGCCTGGGGCCTGCCGCGCCTTTTCCACTGGGACCTGTTCAGCTACACTCGCCGATCTGCTGCCATTTTCTGTGCCGTGTCTGGAGCTGGCAATCCAAGCAGCGTTTTTTTAGTTTGTGCAACCTCTCAAAGCTTTTGTGGGCACTACAGAGCTTCATCTGGGGTTCCGGTCACTGTTCCCTCACAGGTACATTGCAGGAACAGGCGTTAGGGCACGATTGCAGCGGATCTAGGGTCTAGGCAGCAAGGAGCCTCACGCATGTGTGGCCATCTTGCGTGCCTACCCTCTAACGCCCACAAAAAAAGTAATCTTTATCTAGACCAAACAAAACCAAAATGACAAAACGTAACATACAATAAATAAAATGTGATTCTTACAAGGTAAAAACTGTTCTGTCCATAGCAAACTATAGATGCAATGCTTTCAACACAAAGTACCTTGGATGCGTCAAAATCAGAACAAAAACATTCACAGGGAAGGTGATACATCAGTTCCTTATACCCAGGGAAGGTAATGCATCGGTTCCTTACTACAGGGGAGGTGCTGCAACGGTTCCTTACTGCCACGCAGGGGAGGTGATATGTTGGTTCCTTACTGAAGGGGAGATGATGGGTCGGTTTCTTACATTGCGTGAAGGTGATGCATTGGTTTCTTACTGCGGCCCGGTGTTCTTGTAGACTTACAATGCATGGGGATCAGGGATGCGTCGGTTCTCAATGCGGCAGCGGCAATGGCGCTCCGTTGGTCTCTCCAGCCGCAGTCCCACAATGCATTGGTTCTTGCAGCTGCACAGCAGGGACTGCATCAGAATTGGTATGGTGATCTCTGACTTTGGAGATCAGTGCACGGGATTCAGCGTGCGGTGATTTCTCCAGCCATGGGCAGGTGCTGCGTTGGGTTCTTCAGCGGCACAGTGGAGATGCATCGGAAATGCATGTGGATGCGTCATGCTCCTCTTAGTTGCGTCCCTTTTCCAGCTCCCAACAGCAGGAATAATCTCCAGAGGCCAACACAGTCTTTGTGTCCCTGAGACGTTTGAACAGGAGGCAAGCTCTACTTCAAGGAGACCTTCTTTAAGCAGGATACACAGCACACAGCAAAGTCTTTGTGCTCTCCTTGGCAGAAACAGCCACTGCAGGCCAACTCCAGACAGCACACAGCAAGGGGGTAGTACTTCTCTTTCAGTTTTCCCACCTCTGTTCCTTGGCAGATGTTCCTTTTGAGTCCAGAAGTATTCAAAAAGTTCTGGGCCACACAATTTATGTTCAATTTCTCTTTGTTCTTGTGTGGCAGAGAGACTCTAGTTCTTTCCTCTCTGGTCCAGTTTCCCAACAGGAGGTGGAGACATTGTTGTGTAAGGCAGACCAGGCTTATTCAGCTGCATGGAAATCTCCCTCCTACACTAAATGCAGCCCAGGTCTATTCAGTCCAGCCCTGACTCAGCCAGAAGAGGCAGGACACACCTAAACCCCCACAGTGATTGTCTACAGTGAATGCACGTCCTCAGCTCCTGTCAATCCAAAGCCATACAGTCAATCCTCAAACTAGAAGAGGCACACAGGATGGCTAAGCAAGAAAAATATCTGCTTTCTAAAACCCTTAATTTACTAAAAGATGCATTTCTATATTCTGAGTAAAAGGCATACTAAACTCCATCTTTGCATCTTGCCCAAAAGGGAAGTTGTACTTAAAAGATGTTATAAGTAAACTCCAATTCTATCCTATGGGACAGATAGCCTTTCAATAGTGAAAAACGAAATACACTGTAAGATTAGGGCCTGGCAAGTGGGTGTACTTGCCAGGTTGTCATGGCAGTAGAGACTGCGCACAGACACTGCAGTGGCAGGTCTGAGACCCCTTTGAAGGGCTGCTTGTGTGGGTGTCACACTCAGTGCTGCAGGCCCACTAGTAGTATTTGACTTACAGGCCCTGGGCACACACCGTGCACTGTGCTAGGGACATAGTGGTAAGTCAAACAAGCCAATCATGGAAACACCAATCCATATTCACAATTTACAGAGAGAGCATTTGCACTTTGGGGCTGATCAGCAGTGGCAAAGTTCCCAAAGAATCTAGGCCAGCAAAAACGAAATTCATCACACAGCACAAATACAGGAGGCAGAGGCAACAAGATAGGGAAAAACCACACCAAGGATGCCAGGTCTAACAGTACCCAACCTGAATTTTATATACAGGGAACTGGTAAATGGCAGGTCAATTGCGTTCAGAAAAGTTTCAAACCTTGGCTCACACTCATGGTGCAGTAAAAAGATCAGTTTTTTTCTACCACTGCTGGTGTTTTCCAAAACCTTCCTCCATTTGTTAGTCCAGAAAGCATCTTTGATCCCCTTTATAGAGGAAGCAGAGATGCCCTGTGGGATCTTGGCAGAGATCAGAGGCTTCCAGTGCAGAGAGGGATTGATTGATAAAGCTTAGGGAGAGGAATTGGCCTAACGGCTAGCTCGCTCGACCTCGGACCTCGGGAACTGGGTTTGAGTCTCGGTAATGACGCTAAACATCCTGTGATTCTGGGCAAATCACTTAATCTCCCTGTGCCTAACAAAAAATGAATGTGTGTCCTCATGTAACGTAACTGGTGCTATGTAAAGCACTCTGATACCTGATTGGATTCGGGTCAAGTTCGCACTATGTAAAACTCTGCAAAAAAAAAAAAAGCTTAGCTCCTGAAGGGTAATGACACACCTTTAGATTAGAAGGATGTCCTTCAGTCCACTCCTAAAGCGTTCTAGATCGGGCAGTATAGTATTGTTTTTAGTCACGCTATGGCATCGATTGGGCGAATGTTTAGGTCCACTTTAAAAACAAGAAACGTGGCGTACCTAGGGGGAGTCTAAGTGCTGTTCTCAAGAACTTATTTTCAGCAATACCAGGTGAATTGACATTACCATGGCCCCATATTTCAGAGCCATATATAACCTCAGCCACGGCTTGGGCTCTCCAGATTCCAAGTAGTGGGGACTTTGCGTGGAAAGATGTATTCTTAGCTAGATTCACCAAGGCAGCTGCCCTATGGTTAAGAAGTAAACCACTCTTGACAACCTGGCTGTTCCATGAGTTGGTGTTTGACAAGCATATACCCAGTCAAAGTCTGAGACTCTCTTCAGATGAACTCCCCCTAGTCCGACGATTCCTCGAAAATGTTTGTGGGGGTGAATAGCCATACATTTTGTTTTATCAGCATTTATGCTAGCCTATTAATGCTACAAAAAAAAAAATCTTTCTAGCAATAGTTCCAAACCTTTAGGGGTTCATGACACCAAAAGGGTGAAATGGGCAAATAACAGTGCTGGGATCTTAACACCACCCAGGACCAGGGAATTGTTTACACACTCCATTAGGAATTCAACACACCTATTGATAAAAAGTAGAAAGAGTGTTGGAGCAAGGACACATCCTAGTCTAACACCCTTACCTACTGGGATATGGTTAGTTAATTCACCCTCTGGGCCCCCTCTTACTTGGGCATAATTTCCAGTGTGTAATCTCACAATAATTTCCAGTAGCGCGGGCGGTGCCCATATCCTTCAAGGCGGGTCAGAGTTTATCTCTAGGGACCATATTGAAGGCAGCCTTGAGGTCCACAAATGCTTCCAAGTCAATAAATACTGTGAAGAAGGCCGATGGATGTGTCTGCACCAGAATGAAAAGAAGTCAGTTGTGGGTTTGATCTTCTAACTAAGGGGTTGATTTATCAATATATCCCTCAAAGCAGCAAGACCCCTTGCTGCGCTGCACTGTGCTGTGTTAAAATGAGAGGGCAGGAACATGCCATATCTAACTTTATATGGTGCATTCCTTCCTCTCATTGCGCTGGCGGACTTTTGACTGCCTAGTGCCAACGCAGGCACACTTGAGGCATGATGCAAGTGTGCCTTCGTTGCAGGCAGGAATATTTTTGTGCAGGAAGTGGTACCTTTCGCCACAAAAATAATCCTCTGAGGCTTTTTCCTCTTTCTTCGTGGGCTGCAGGGTGCAGCCCATGTAGAAAGAGGAAATAACGAGAGGAAATAAATATCTTTCTCCTTGTAGTACCTCCCCTGGGTAGGCATAGACTTTGACTCATTCCCAGGTCTACCACTTATGTTAAATCTGGGAATGCACCAAAATCCATGGGTGGATGCTTGGGAACACTCTCCACACATGGAATGCCTCCCTAGGGCAGAGTAATGCCAGGCAGCAACTTGTGCTGCCTTGCGTTACACCAGATTTACTGAGTACCGCAGGGCCATGAAAGATGGTCTTGTACATCTTGCTAAATCTGGCTTTAGTATTGGGTTGCCCTTGTGTTGCCTTACGAGACACAATAACAACACAAAACTTTGATAAATCTGGGCCAAAGGTTTCATGTTTCAGTGCGGAAGTGAAATTTAATTCATTGATACCTGTGGTGCCATATATTATTTTGGCTGATTATGGTGCAGCTGCTAACATGAATGCCACTGGGCTCCTGCATTGTGTCGGAGTAGTTAGGTTCTATTAGGGCTGTAATGTAAGTTACGGGAGACTTTTTTGTTGGGAATTAAGTGTCACATTTACACAATTGGATTTGTCACCCACAACTCTGGTAATAAAAGGTACACAAGGAAATTCCTTACTTTAACCTTCCTTATCCAAACGTACCTTATGCAAACGTTCCTGACTGTACAAAGTTGATGAAATGCTAAACATAATATGTCCCGTTTCACGAGGATTTTCCTTTGTTCTTGCAACTCTTTAACCCCTTGATGAATACAGGCCCCAGCTAGGCCCGCAAGGCACAAGGGTTCGCTCTCCTGTAACGGAATCTATAAGGAAGTTGGCACGGAAACTGCAAAGTACAAAAACAGCATTTATTAACCCTTAAGGGTGGTCCTACAATCCACACAACACCCTTCAGTATTGCATGGAGTAGCACACAGAATTTGCGTACACAGTCCCCTTTTATACACAACAGAGGGGCTCATAAGTGGGTGGATACAACATGAGGCCGAAGAACATTACCATTTATGGTCATTCTCGATACCGAATCAATACATGGGCGGAGCCAACACACTCCTTGAGCCCGCGAAACACATGGTCAAGCAAGGCTAATTATAACAGATGTGGTCAAGTCTGGACATACGCCAGATGGACGAGAGAGAGCTATTTATAAACTGTTACTAGGCAGATTTACAAGAGCAACTAACACAAAGGTCGGACTCTCCTCGTGGTGAACACGTGGCACATGATAATACAAAATGGATTCCGAACTTCGGTCAACATAACGGAGAAAACGTGATCCAAAGGGAAAGCATTAATGTCTTCAGTAAATGCTTAATCACATTGCTGTTTTAATTTACAACAGACGACCCTTTCAGCATTTACTGAAGACATCCGGTTTCCAAAAATCATCATATATGTCAATTATCATCATTCCTTTAACCTCTTTAGCTAGACGCTTCTGATGAGCAACATCGGCAATAGCTTTCTTATCCGGGATGCAGAATGAAATGCATACGGAACAGAACAATGGTCCACATTGAACACACATACAGAAAAAGAACAAAATTGCTATAATAATACAGAGACCAGTTAAGACCTTCCATCCCCAGGCAGTAAACAATGCCCAAAACCATCCAGAAAAGGACCAAGTGCCGTTTTCTGTGTGGATTTCAGCTGCTATTTTATGCAGCTTGTTAATGGCGTTATAAACGGATGGCGTATGATCAGGGATGAACACACAGCAACTACTTCCAATAATTTTACAGGCTCCACCTCGATCAGCTAGCATTACATCTAATACCATACGATTCTGCAATGCAACAATCCTAGTTATTTGTAACTCTTCCGTAAGATTCCCAAGAGCAGCAGCAGTCTGATTTGTCACAGCTTCTACCACTCTTGTTAATCTTCGGATCTTCCTACTATTCAAAGCGGCTCCAACAAAGAAAAACAGTCCTAAGTTAAAATCAATATACTGCTGCAAGCTGGTATCAGTCTGATCCACATCATCAATCGATAAAGTACGTTTATACCTATTTACAGTCACATTATTCAACAATTTCAAATCCTTATGGTAAGATGCTGGTGCTAGGAATACAGGAGGTAATAGGAAGGATACATAACATACCCCAGACCACCCAGCCGGCAAACGGTAATAACCTTTATTCCCGCACACAAAATAGGTATTATGGGACGCTAGGAAGGTACTGTTATTCAATCCATCAATGTTCAAGACAGTTAGGCAATCACTGACACCAACAGGGATAAAACCCACACTCTGGACACACAGGTCCGCTTGAGCCTGTGCCACTTGGATCACGAATTTGTCCTTCCCCACAGTGTCTCTGGTGTTCGTGAAGATATAGGGAATGGATTCATTGTCTGGTCGGTACTCTTCCCATTCCCAAATTGTCCCATTCGCTTGCGGATATCCATTTTTATCCTGATGACATTCTTTATTAAGTCTGAAAAGCAATCGTCCCACTGTCGGTTTCCGAGTGGCAAACAGTAAGGTGTACCATGCTCTACAAGAGCCATTATGAGAGAAAGGAAGTGGTATGAATGGCGTACCTCCTTTCTTCTGATGGGCCGGCATCATCCCACATATCCAACAGTTCGTAGCGTTCGTAGCAACGTGGGTATGATGCAGCATCTGAATGAAAGTGTTATTCAAATAAGACTGTCGATGCTTCAACTCTTGATACGGCAATGTATAGAAGTAGTGCTCCGCAGGCACCGGAGTCGTCAACACAAGTGTTTTCCGAGCAGGAGTTACCTCCTCTACAAACCATGTTGTTATTCCAACAATAGCTACTGTTAGCATGAACCCCAACGCACAAAGAATTTTCTTCTTCTCCATGTCAAAGGAGACAATACCCTGATATCTTCCTGAAACTAAAAAGTCTGTCAGAACTCTTCCCCTTGGGCAGCGGTTGATTTCTTCACCAGCGGGCCAAGACGGGTGTCACTACACTAATGCAGGGCTGATCCCCCCCCTTGCCTCATCGGCTCTCCGTTTCACTAACCCAAGGGCCGTTCTGACAGTATGTCCCGGTACTGGAAACCTCACTTCCTCGGTCGAAGATGATATCGCCTTCCTCCAGAAGTCGCGTGGTCCGGAAAGAGCTCCTCAGGGTCACCCGGCTCCGCAGCACGGCCTGTCTCTGCTGCCAGGATTTCTCGTTGATCGGTCAGCACGGCAGACTCCACCAATCCGGGCGGTACCTTTCGACAGTGCAAGGAATGGATCCAATTCTTCCTGTTCGAGACTCGCACAGCCGTCCTCGTTGCAAGGAGGACTTGCTCAGGGCCCACCCATCTCGGCTCCAAACTGTTCGTTCTGTCGAAGACTTTCACCATGACATGGTCACCAGGCCGGAGACCATGTCCTTCACCGGTAGACCGATCAGGGAGCGCCTCTCGGACCTGTTGATGAATAGAAACCAAGTTATCCGTTAACTGTGCCAGATAATCGCTCATCATTACACAAGGTACATCATACACAGCCTTAGGCCTTGGTGGACCCCAAATGTTCATTGGGCGTCCAAATACTATTTCATACGGCGTAAGGCCGGTTCGAGAGTGTGGCACTGATCTAATTGACAATAACGCCAGTGGCAGGGCGTCTGGCCAAGTCAAAGACGTTGAAGCTTGGATTTTGGCTATCTTAAGCTTCAGTGTACCATTATACTTCTCGACTAGTCCTGCAGACTGAGGGTGGAACACGGCGTGGAACTTCTGAGTGATGCCCAGGCCCTTCAAGACGTACTTTATAACATCCGCTACAAAGTGAGGCCCATTATCACTCCACAGAAGTCTACAGACGCCGTATCGAGGGAAAAACTCTTTTAGCAGTAGCTTCGCCGTGGTCATCGCAGTATTGTCTTTCGTAGGGTAAGCCTCAACCCATTTACTGAAGGCGCAAACCACTACTAGAACATACTTCAAATTGTTACAGCGCTCAAGCTGGATATAGTCCATCTGCAGAACCTTAAAGGGTGCAGTGGGCGTCGCAAATCCTCCTGCTGGAGTTCGAGTACCTTTTCCTGGGTTATACCTCAGGCAGATCATACAGGTCTGCACCACCCGCTTTGCCGTGCTAGCAATCTCTGGATGCTCCCAGACTTGGGTAAGCAATTTCACAATTGCGGAAGCTCCAACATGTGCTAGCCCATGTGCCATCTGAACCATAGGTTGTACGAAAGCCGTGGGTAACTTCCATCTATCCATCTGCTTATTTCTCCAACAACCCTCATCATCCAACTCTCCCTCGCTAGCCCATTGCTCCCGCTCTTTATCGGAAGCGGTCCGTTGCATTTCGCGCACTTCCTCCTTCGCATCACGCCATCTTTCCACCTGTGACTTTACTACATACATGGCAGTAGCACCGGGCTGCATCGCAGTCTCCCGCGCTACTCGGTCTGCTAACGCATTCCCTTCTCCAACTTTATCAACTACTTTCCTATGGGCGCTACACTTAACAATGGCAATTTTCTTTGGGTATGTCAATGCGGTTAAAAGATTGTGAACTAACTCTCCATGCATTATCTGCACCCCATGTGACGTTAGAAACCCTCTCTCCTTCCAGAGTAGGCCGAAGTCGTGCGCTACTCCGAAGGCATAGCGGCTATCTGTGTAAACATTCACACACAATCCTGCACTGAGCTCACATGCTCGTGTTAATGCTATCAGTTCCGCTGCTTGAGCTGACTTCTGTGGTATGCGTGCTGTCTCCACTATCGTTTGCAACGTGGTAATTGCATACGCTGCTGAAATCGTACCATCTGGTAGCTTCAGACAGGATCCATCCACCCACAGTTCTCCATCTACATCTGGAAAGGGCGTATCCTGGAGATCAATACGACCCTTTGTTTGTTCCTCAGTCACAAGAATACAATCATGCGCTTTCCGCGCCTCAGGCTGAGTTTCGGGGTATGGCAACAATGTTGCCAGGTTTAGTGTTACGCACCTTTTCAACGTAATATGAGGAGCCAAAAGCGTCAACTCATATCCCGTCAAACGGGCACTGGTCAAATGCTGCGTCTTTGTTTGATTAAGCAGGGCATCAACAGCATGGGGGACTAATACCAACAGCTTATGAGATAACACAATTCCCTCGCTTTGGCGTATTGACACAGCTGTCGCCGTAACCGAGCGAAAACACCCTGGTAATGCTCGGGCGACAGGATCAAGTACAGCCGAAAAATATGCACAAGGGCGCTGCTTGTCGCCGTGCATCTGCACTAAAACTGACAATGCACATCCATCTTTCTCATGCACATACAACGAAAAGGGTTTTGCATAATCAGGGGTCCCTATCACTGGTGCTGAACAAAGGGCCTGTCGCAGTTGCTGAAAAGCAGCATCACACTCATCTGACCAAGGGATTGGGATAGGCGTATCCTTTGTCAAAAGGGCTAACAATGGCTTAGCTATGTGTGAAAACCCCAATATCCACTGTCTACAAAAAGAAACGAGGCCCAAAAATGCACGCACATCCTTCTGTGTGGACGGTCTCGGTGTATCCAAAATGACTTGGATACGATGTGAGTGCACGTCCCTCCTTAGACAAAAGGTGACCCAAATAAGTCACCTTTGGTCTACAGAATTGCAATTTCTTCCGAGATACCTTATGATTGTGGGATGCTAAAAAGGAAAGTAAGGATAGCGTGCTTGTCTCACACAATTCCAGGGTGTCAGCCGCCAACAAGATGTCATCGACATATTGAATGAGGGCGACCCCCTCGAGTAAAACAAAGGAATCCAACTGTCGTTTCAAAGCCTGACTGTAAATACTAGGGCTTTCTGTGTAGCCCTGGGGAATTCTACAAAAACGATAAGATCTATTGTTTAATGTGAACCCAAAAAGAAATCGGCTATCGGGGTGAATGGGAATAGAAAAGAAGGCATTTTTCAAATCAATCACTGAGAACATGGTCGCCGTAGGCGGGACCAAGGTAAGCAACGTCGTGATATCGGAAACCACCGGGTACTGAGGTATCACGATCTTGTTTACCTCCCTCAAATCAATTATGAACCGATAGACCTTTGCATCCGTGTCCTTTTTCAGAATAGGGAGAATCGGACTGTTACAGATATTATAGGGAACTTCTTCCACTACTCCCACTGTGATCAAATCTTGCACAATCTGTATGAGAGCCTCCTCGCCCTCCTGGGAAATGCGATACTGCGGGAGGCGCGGTAACACCGCCCCCTCCTGGACACTAATGTGGACCGGAGGAATCACCATTTGTCCCACATCTGTGTCCGAAGTCGCCCATAAAGCTCGAGGGAGGGTGGCCAACAACGCATCCTCTGATATCGTACACATCCGCCCTGACCGGGGGTAGTTGTCATTTAAAATCACCCTCACACCCTCAGGGGAGCAGCGGATCGTAGCCCTAAAGTGCTTTAACATATCAAGGCCCATAATGTTATCCGGTGTATACGGAGCAAGCAGAAACGGACAGGGCGCAGAAAAAGAATCAACCTTAAATGTAAGGGGCTGTGAAAGAGGGCTTCGGGAGAGTGTACCGTCAAACCCTACCGATGTAACCACTGAGCCGGATGGGGGAGCCCCCGGAACCAAGTACCTAGACAATGCACTACGTGTCGCTCCTGTATCTACTAGGAACTGATCAGTAGAACCTAAAACCTCAGCCGATACATAAGGACCCGTCTGATCGACCGGCACCTCAACTGATTCAGACCCCCATCCAACGCATTCCTATGCATGCTGAGAATCATGATATCCTGATCGATCAATCTCCGATACGTGATACTGATGCTGGCGATCGAAAACATTTGAGCTATCTCGGTGCTGCCCAGCGGTATCGAAACGAACATGATCGTTAGAATTCCCTCTAAAGTTCGAGGAACCCCCTCTACCTCTCGGGCCACCCGGGGTATGCCCCTGACGCGAAGCACGCAACACTGGGCAATCCCTGGCCCAATGGCCCAATTGCTTACAATACGCACACTGGTTCCTATTCAAATCAGATCGGCCCGAAGGGGGACCATAAGATCCTCCCCTTCCCCTATTATTACCCCGTCGGGGCGGGCCATATACTTGTGCCAACATTATCTTAGTCTTAAGATCTTTCGATTTCTTTTCCTCCTGGCCCTTCGCCTCGTGCTCCTGACGCTCATAATACTGAGCGATAGTCAGAAGGGCCGTCGGCGTCGCGGAGGACCAGGAACTCTCGCTCGCTTTTAAACGGGCCGCAACTGCCGGTAGCAGATTAGCCACATATTTGTCCGCGAAAAGGTGGCGGCCCGTGTCGTCAGTAAGCGACTGGCCACTAAAATCATGAAACGTTTCCTCAAAGCGCGTGAAGAAATCTGCAACTGACTCGTCAACTTTCTGTTTACATGCAGCTAACATATTCCAGTCAATCTTTTTAGGGGGAATAATTGTTTTCAACTTAGCCACAATAGCAGCAGGGAGATCTAAAATATTCTGGGGTGGTTTCTGTGCGGGCTTCCTCTCCCTGTCTTCATCCTCAAGCTCAGACCACCGGGCCTTGCAGGCAACCACATCATCTACCTTTCGGACAGACCGCCACGTGTCCGGTGGTAGAATAAGACCAAAGAACAGGTCTATATCCGCTAAGGTCATAATGCAAGAATTCCAGGCCCCCTCGACTTCTTCATAGAAGGCCGCTGGATTCTTGCGGGGGTCAGGCAATGCATTCTTTAACGCCATAACATCGGCCCTATGCCATGGAGTATAAACCCAATTATACACAAAATATCCCCTAGCATCGGCGGAGTTAATGTCCGAGCTAGTCCCCGCTCCTTTAGGAGGAACATACAAAGGCGCCGCCTCTCGCATTGGTTTAGCATGCACTACGTCATCCTTATCTGACTGGGAGGTGGATGAGTGGCCCCCTGCTGCAAACGAATCCGACTGCTTCTCCTCCTCCGTTTGTTGGCGTGCTTTCTCTCTAAGGGCCAGCACCTCGTCCCGCAAAGCGAACAACCGCCGAGCCGCCTCAGGAGCCTTAGGGGGAGAAAAAACACCATTACGTAATGCTCCGGCATCCGAAGACACTTCGTCAGGCTCAAGGACACTAGAATATTTTCGGAAAGCAGTAATTACTTCATCCGCGAAATGAGACAGAAAATACACCCTCTCTCTATCTTGCCACGACCCCCAAGTATGGAACAACTCCTCCTTAGACATCTTGCCCTTAAGTGCACGGAGGGAAAGTTTCCGAAGCTCAGCCATATGCTCGGCCGATAACATGGACCGTGTGTCTACCTTACCCGAAGCCGGGCCAGAATCTTGCGGCCGCGGAGCAGATGCGCCAACATAAGGGGGCGGAGAGCGATCTAGCAAATAAAAATCATCATCAGGATTATTAAGGACAGGATAAAGTGGCTGGCGAACAACATATTGACCCGAAACTTGGAGCCTACGCTCTTTCTCTTGTCTGTCCACCTGCTCTTTGTCCTCCCGACGCTTCGCTTCCTGTGCTCGCACATGATCATTCTTCCATTGGTCTTTATCATACAGCGCTTTCTCACGCTTCTCTCGCTCACGCACTTCCTTCACCCATAATCGCACACACTCAAACATATCCTGACGAGCACGTCGCTTACACATACACTGTTCCACATACTCAATCTTACGTATATCAAACGATCCATACAAAGGCCATCGCAACTCAGGATCCTTCTTCGTGTATTTCCTCCATACTGTGCTGTACATTATGGAAGAAAGACCATGCTTCACATACATATCCCTATTAGGCGTCCCCTCTGGGGGAGCTGGAGCAGATTCCTCGAGGTTCAACCGGTTTCCAAAACAGCAGCACCACTTACGGAGTGCGCTGAAAGCAGGCATGCTCAGAAATAATGCAAAATATGCAATATTATAAAAAAATGGCACTTAATCGTTGCGCCGTTCAAAGTTACACAGCTCTGGAGAAATCTCTCCACATTACCTGCCTATATGTGTTGCAACGCATATATTTTCACAAAGACAAATACAAAATATGACTAGTCATCATCAATCAAACTCAAATGGCCAACCCAGGCTTCAAAAACTCGGAGCAAGAACCGTACAACGGTTCTTACCAATCAAGAGTCCAGATTCCAACTGCCAAGCTCCACAATCGCCCAAACGGCTCTCACGGCAGGACCGACAGAAGAGGTCTCAGTCGATGACCGGCGCCACCCAGACGGTCAGCTCGGAAGGGAAGGAAGAAAAACCTCGGGATGCCAGGGCTAAGACGCCGCTGGCAGTGATCACGTCCCCGGCCAAACTCCTCACCTTCGTCGCCACCAGTCCTTCGAGCATCCGAGTCGCCGATGAGCCCCACGTTGGGCGCCAATTGATGAATACAGGCCCCAGCTAGGCCCGCAAGGCACAAGGGTTCGCTCTCCTGTAACGGAATCTATAAGGAAGTTGGCACGGAAACTGCAAAGTACAAAAACAGCATTTATTAACCCTTAAGGGTGGTCCTACAATCCACACAACACCCTTCAGTATTGCATGGAGTAGCACACAGAATTTGCGTACACAGTCCCCTTTTATACACAACAGAGGGGCTCATAAGTGGGTGGATACAACATGAGGCCGAAGAACATTACCATTTATGGTCATTCTCGATACTGAATCAATACATGGGCGGAGCCAACACACTCCTTGAGCCCGCGAAACACATGGTCAAGCAAGGCTAATTATAACAGATGTGGTCAAGTCTGGACATACGCCAGATGGACGAGAGAGAGCTATTTATAAACTGTTACTAGGCAGATTTACAAGAGCAACTAACACAAAGGTCGGACTCTCCTCGTGGTGAACACGTGGCACATGATAATACAAAATGGATTCCGAACTTCGGTCAACATAACGGAGAAAACGTGATCCAAAGGGAAAGCATTAATGTCTTCAGTAAATGCTTAATCACATTGCTGTTTTAATTTACAACACCCTTGAGTGCCCCGCCCTTTCCCCCTCCTGTGCCGGCCCTTTCATTAGCGGGCGGGGTCCATGACGAGATAGTCTCGTCATGGGCACAGCGCAACCGCGCTCCATGACGAGACTATCTCGTCATGGGCACAGAAGGGGTTAATTAATCCAGGGAGTTAATACAGGGTAATCACTGTCAGTGCATAATATTCTAAAGAAGGAGTACTGTTTTTCTTCCTTTGCATGGGGAAGAAGACAGATACGGAGGAATGAAAGGCGTACAAGTAAAAGAAAGCAGCCAGCACTGAGAAGAGAGGTCGATGGGTGGAAGGGATGCCCATGCAGGTATTTTCTTTGAAGGAGCATAATGACTTAGAGGCAAGGACATGGCATGTCCATGTCTGAAACATAGCTAGAAAGGTGCACTGCGTAGGGGATTCAGAGAATTCTATAAGATCCCACTTGTCAAAACCGGGTCGTGTTCCGAACGTGCCCAATATCTGAGAATCCCGGTGTGGGTTTGTTAATAAATGTCTAATCAATCAATCAGAACATTTGTAAAAGCGCACTCCTTACCTGTGAGGTTCTCAAGGAGCTGGGGGGGGGGATGCTGCTACTGCTCTAAAAGCCAGGTCTTGAGGAGTCTTCTGAAGGTTAGTAGGTCCTGGGTCTGCCGTAGGAGGATGGGGAGGGTGTTCCAGGTCTTGGCGGCGAGGTGGGACAACGATCTGCTGCGGAGGTCGCTCTCTGGATGTGGGGGACTGTGGCGAGGGCAAGGTCGGCGGAGCAGAGCTGGCGGTTGGGGGTGTAGAAGCTGAGTCGTCTGTTGAGGTATGCTGGTCCGGTGTTGTGGAGTGCCTTGTGTGCGTGTGTCAGGAGCTTGAAGGTGATCCCCTGTTGACAGGGAGCCAGTACAGGTCTCTCAGGTGGGGTGTGATGTGGCTGCAGCGAGGGATGTCGAGGATCAGGCGTGCAGAGGCGTTTTGGATGCATTGAAGTTGTTTCAGGAGTTTGGCCGAAGCTCCTGCATAGAGGGTGTTTCCGTCGTTCAACCTGCTGTTGACGAGGGCCTGGGTGACCGTTCTTCTTGTTTCGGTGGGGATCCACCTGTAGATCTTGTGGAGCATGCGGAGGGTGTTGAAGCAGGAGGACGAGACGGCGTTGACCTGCTTTGTCATGGAGAGAGTAGAGTCGAGGATGAATCTTAGGTTGCGTGCGTGGTCAGTGGGTGTTGGAGCTGTTCCCAGTGCGGTCGGCCACCAGGAGTCGTCCTAGGCCGAGGGGGTGGATCCGAGGATGAGGACTTCTGTCTTGTCCGAGTTTAGCTTCAGTTGGCTGTTCTTCATCCACTCGGCGACGGCTTTCATTCCTTCGTGGAGGTTGGTTTTGGCGGTGAGCGGGTCCTTGGTGAGGGAGAGGATCAGCTGGGTGTCGTCGGCATAGGAGATAATGTTGAGGTCGTGTAGTCGGGCAACATGGGCGAGCGCTGCCATGTAGATGTTGAACAATGTCGGGCTGAGGGATGAGCCCTGGGGTACGCCGCAGATGATCTTGGTGGCTTTGTAGCGGAAAGGGGGGAGGCGGACACTCTCGGTGACCACAAATGAGGTGGCACCACTGCAGTAAAGCCTGAGTTTAAAGGCAGGCACTGTAGAAGCATGCAATGTGTGTAGGTCAGTAATGGAGGAAAGCATGGGTACTTAAGCACAGGTTCATTAAGTGACTTTTAAGGTTCACACTGACAAGGATTTTGGCTGTTGCTTAACAAGGGCTCACAACCCCCTCAACCAACAACCCCTTGGAGTCCACTGCTTAGTCCTGGGTACAGGTGGGAGCAGGTTCAGCCCTTCCTGTCTCCCTGGTCCCTGCCACTTTTATTAATAAACTTAGAGCTCCACACATATGGCGAAACCCTTAGCACAAAAAAATAGGAGTTACCGAGGCTGAGGTTTCCGCTCATAAATTAGTAAACAGTAATATGTGAGCATTACTGCTTCACACACTCCAAAATACAATATGTGACTAGGCCCCATCTTTTTACTTTACTTTTAATTTAGAGACATATCTGAAATTTGGAAATATACCCATTGATACCTCAATGTGAAATGACATATTTCTCGCTAACATTATATGCTTTGACTACTTAAAATAGTACTTAATTCCTGCTTTTTTAATCAGAAATGTATTATATTTTTGATGGTTTTTTAATATTATGCATGAATACATGTGTTTCAGACCTTAAAAACGAGTAATGTTGCTCAGAGTATTTTCCACCTAATTTATAAAGTGGTACATTTGTTAGCGGAGCACCTCAGGCCACGACACACAACTCATTTCAAAGTCCCTGCAAAATGTTTTTATTGCTAGGCTTTCCTGCTCTTTGCAGGCAAAAATTACTCAAAAAAGTTTATGCACAAAAAAAAATAAAGTGATGCAAAATATGCACTCATAATATTGGGAATTTATATGATATCATGGTCGCAAAATTCTGCATTTAATTGGTGCTCGATCGTCTTTAGTGACTTAAGCATCTGAACGAGACGCTTATAGAACATATGGTTACCAATTAAGTATAACTTGGTCTTTGTTTTCCTAACAAATCTTTGCATTACTTGATTTCCTTATGTACAATTTATAATATTTAAATCGGAACTATGTGCAGCTTTGTCCTAACATTTGTAAAGTTTTTCGATGGCTTTTTAGATCTAGTTTGAGCTAAATAAAAACTGGTGATAAATAAATGCAAACAGTAGAACATATGGGTGGATGTGTTTTACGTAGATTATAGTTTCAAGACGTTTCAAAGCGGTGGATTTTAATAAGAAAATGGCTTGCATTTGGAGCTTGAGATCACTTTATGCTGATACACTTTCAAGTCTCCATTTGCAATTTGTCTTTGAATAATAACACAGAAGTTTGTTCATTGTTTGTACCGATCAACTAATTCACCAATTATCAGTACTCATTGTTATTGTGATTGCTATTCGATATTACTGCGCTGCTACAGGCAAACCAGTTCATTCATAAAGACATCTATATGTGCTTGAGGCAGCTCTTATACATCTCTGAATGAGAACATGCAATACGTTGCATTATACTGGCTGCAAATTCCTTTATATTCTTATTAAACAAAACGTTTGTGTGCTGTGTTCCTTTCTCAAAGTAGCACACCCTTCAGAGAGAGGGAGGTTTGTATACAATCGAAAATGGTCAGGGATTAAAAAGCGTGGGTGAGCTTTTCATCCTAATGCACTATTTGGCAAACTCATTGTATCTGCAAAATGAAAACGAGCTCTGTTGTCAGGGATACAGAATGATGTGCTGGCCCGTTCAAGCTACAAAACTCAGTTGTCTGAGACTGAGGGTCTTCAAGGTTCCTTGTGAGCAGCTTTTGATGAGTGCAGTGGTAATTCTTGGAGCAGCTCTGTACCCTCCAGCTGCTGATTGTAATCACTGACACGCCCAATTGGATGAAAAACGATTGTTCCTTGTTGAAATATAATCATTTCCTGTCTGGGAAACAGAGATAGTCCCTAGGCGACTTTCATCTTGAGATTTTGCAGCAACAAACTTGCCTATTTGAGTTGGAGCCAGTAATTTAACGTTATTGGCACGATTCATTAAAGTCCTTTGAATTCTTAAAGGCACAGCTGTGCATCAGTGCTTGCGACCCGCTCATGCATTTGAAAGGCGCTGATACAGAACCGTAAGTAAGGTGCACCAAAGAGGACTTAGATTTCGAAACCAACATTTGTGATTCTAATTTTCTCATATCTTGTTTCACACAATCAAGAAAAAACATGCTTCTAATAAAACAGTAAAGAATGTTTTTTTTAAGTGTCTCATGCCAGTGTAATGGATATTCCAACATCGTAAATTTATGTTTAAGAGCGTGAAAGAAATGTCAAGCTGTAGCCATGCACAATATCAGAATCGCCCCTGCACTATTTAAAGTCAGATCCCCTTTGAAAGTCATCATAAACCTGCTTGTAAATAAAGGGTTGAGTTCATTGCTACTCTCTTTCCGGCTTGCAATTAGTAAGGAAAACTTCCAGTTTGTTTGAGTGAAAAGGTTTTGTCTGAATAAAACATGTTTTCTATAGAGAAATGTAGAAAACAAAAGGCACAAATGCACATTTCCCTCTTGTCAGGAGCAGAGGTGGCCTAGCAGCTCCACCTACCTCCTTTGGTACCTGGAGATCCAGGCTCTAATCCCAGCCTTGGTGGTAGACTCAACATTGTGTGGATCTAGGCAAATTCTTTTTAATCTCCCAAGGCCTAAAGTTCTTTACATTGTTTTGCAGATTGTCACCTGGCCCATCACATAATGTACACCTCTCCGTTGCTTTAGAGATAGGTTCTCGCTATATAAATACGAGTACATACTTATTCTGGTGGCTTTTCCATCTAGTGGGAAATCTGTAAAGTTTGGCATTGTGGAAATGTTTAGTTGTTGTAGATTTTACAGACTGTACCTAGGGATATTGGTGGACCCCAGCAAGTCAGATGCATACTCCAAAAGGAAAATCTAAGGACCAACACCCTAAACACCTCCCCTCCCCCGGACACAACAGCCGACCTCATGGTGGCCATAAAAAGTTTAACACCTGGATCATGAAATGCACTGACAAGATTGCACCCTTCAAACCTGCAAAACAAGGCAGACCCTCCAAACAAACCAGCTGGTTCACTCCTGAACCAAAAGCACCCAAACTCAATTGCAAATGACTAGAAAGCATATGATGCACCAACAAAACACACTGCGACCGAGCCAACTTCAAAGTTGCTCTCAATCAATATCAAGTGAAACCTGAAAAATGCTAAAAAAGGAAGCCCTAGCCATCTGCTCCGAAGCTAGCTCCAACCATAGCAAGGAACTCTTCAGCATCATCTTAGAGTTCACCAACCCCTAAGCATCATCAAAGAGTTCACCAACCCTGGGGTTACATTGTAACCCCATCATATGACTTCTTCTACAACAAAATCGCCACCATCTATGAACACTTCGAGCCACAACCAACCAGCGACAACTTCGACGAACTCCTCAACAGGAGCGACTCCACCTCAAACACTATAATCACTATGTGAGATCAACTAACCATGCAAACCACCAATACCATCATGAGCTCCATCCACTCAGGAGCTCCCAGAGTCCCTTGCCCCCACCACATGTTTAACCTAGGCAGCATCTCCATCAGTAAGTAACTCAGCACAATCCTCAACTCATCCATCACCTCTGCCTCCTTCCTAGAAGGATGGAAATACGCAGAAATAAAACCTTTGTTTAAAAAATCTACCACTGACCCAGAACTCAAGAACTACAGGCCCATCTCTCTGCTCCCGTTCCCGGCTAAAATCCTGGAGGAAGCAATAAACAGCCAACTCTCCAACCACCTGGAGCTCAAAAACCTCCTGGATCCATCATAATCAGGATTTCACACTAACTACAGTACAGAAACTGCCTTAATTGCAGCCACGGATGGCATCTGATCTCCCCTAGACCAGGGAGAGACTGCAGCCCTGATCCTTCTCGACCTCTCCTCGCAGACTTCGACACCATGTCACACTGCACTCTCCTACACAGACTCCATCAGATGGGGATCCACTTAAATGTATTGCTTCCTTCCTCACTGGAAGAACCCAGAGCATCTGCCTCCCACCTTACACCTCAGGCCCAAAAACATCATCTGCAGCATTCCCCAAGGTTCCCCACTGAGTCCAACCCTGTTCATCACATACTTGGCTCCCCTGGCCATGCTGGTCAAATCCTATGGTATGAACATCATATCTTACGCTGACGACACTCCGCTCATCCTCTCCCTATCCTTAATACCCACTAAAACCAAATTCCACAGGCCCCTGACCAGTGTAGCCAGCTGGATGTAAAACAAATGCCTCAAACTCAACATCGGCAAAACGGAGGAACTCATTTTCGGGAGCAACACCTTCCCATGGGACAATTCCTGGTGGCCAGCAGAACTAGCCTCCTTGCCTACTCCCACAGACCATGCCCAAAACCGCAGCATCATGCTCGACAACAAGCTCACCATGAAGAAGCAGATAAGTGCTGTCTCCTAAGCGTGCTTCCTCAACCTCCGCATGCTCTGGAAAATATTCAAATGACTCCCATCAACACCAGATGCACCGTCACCCAACCCCTTATCACCAGCCGCCTGGGCTACGAAAACTCTCTCTATGTGGTCATCACTTCAAAACTACTGAGCAGACTGCAAATAATCGAAAACGCTACAGTCAGGCTCATCCTCGCCATTCCAAGAAAAGCCCACATCACCATCCACCTCAGAGTGCTCCACTGGCTCCCCAAGGTGCCAGTTCAAACTACTGACCCACGCCTACAAGGCACTGCACAAGAAAGGACAAGCCTACCTCAACCACAGACCAAACATTTGCCAGCCTGGCCGACAACATCGCTCCACCTCCCTCTCTCTCGCTCACACATCCTGCTTCCATAAAAGCAGAAGCGGTGGCCACACCTTCTCCTACCTGGCTGCCAAGTTCTGGAATGGCTTCCTACACCACCTCCACACTGCACCCATGCTACAGAAGTTCAGAGATGGCCTAAAAAAACCTGGATGTTCAACTGACAACTCCCACCAGCAGCCCCAGCACCTTTGTCCCCTCACGGGTGGTAAGCAGCAGTCTACAAATCATTGATTGTTTGATTGAAACTTAAGAGGAAACCTAGCAGAGTAGATTTATAACCTTTTAAGGAAGGACTATGCTGAGCATATTCCACTGTGTGTATGTAGCTCGTGTTCTCTTCCACGGTGACCCTTCACAAAGTGTCACCATATTTTGTAATTGTGATCTCTGTCTCTTAAAGGTACCCAGATTTAAATGCCGGCACATTGTGAAACTCAAAGCAGATGCTCCAATGTCTATTAGCATTATTCTCTGCATTCAGAGCTGTCCAAAAGGTTGTCCATTGGAATTTCCAGTTTAAACACCGAACTGCAAAGATGTTGCGACCAAACTATAAAAAATTATACTTACCAAAAATTCATGAAGGTAAATATAGGTTTGCTATGCTAAACGCCATGAAACCATGTCCCTTTAGGATATGCATATCTCCAAGGTATGTTGGCATGGTGGTAGGGATAGTAAATCTATACTTACATTATCTTCCAAAACGCAGTTGATGTTCTTGTCACAATATTTTTGTTGTGTGATGTTTCAGTACTTAATAATGTGACATATGAAACGCTTAGTGGAATGCAGAGACGAGTTCTGACTAATGCATACTAAGGAGGCAGTCTTTGTGGACCCCCTTGCACAGTGCGCCTTTAAACTCCGCTTGATCAGAATCCTGGATGGAGAAGGAAGAGCTGCCCTTATCACAACACAAAGCTAACACATGGATGGAAGAAGCCTGGGCATGGTCCCAGGTCTTCTACTTCTAAACAGTATCTCAGAAGACATGTTTACAAAATGGAATCGAATGTACACATATTCTAAAAGACATACAGTGGGTGCTCCTTGGAGGAGCCTTTATGTTTCTGGAAGAGGGTGTGAGCCCGTAGCCAAGGGAGACCTGCAGGGTAGGCCAGACCATGCACACCTGGGGGCCTCAAATGGGAATGTTTCTATTCTGGCCAGTGGGTGTGTGCCAGGCAGTTGTTATTTCCAAGGAGAACGTGGGGTAATGTCTTGTGATATGCCATCCTAGGAAACTGGTATTTTGTATGAATTCATGCCTAAGGAGAATCACAGGCTCCTTGCAGTCTATGGCTAACTCTGCTGGTGGCAGTGGTGCAAAAGCCTAAGAAACACAGCAGCTGTAACACACCGCAGGGCAAGGAATTAAAAAGAGAAGGGACTGTAGTGCGGCAGAGATTCAATGTGGAGTATGAGGTGTAGAACACTTCCTGGTCTTGTCTAGAATAAGACTTTGCATGTTCTTGTAGTACAAAAGCGCTCAAACGTTGTGCACTGAATGATGAAATTCCATTCTCCTGCAGTGCACAAATTTTCAGTGCTTGTGCATGACATGATTAAGTGAAGATTAGAGTGTTCGTGCAGTGCAAAAGTGCCTCAGTACTAGTGAGTGCACAAGTGTTTCAGCTGTTGTGCACTGCAGGTTCATGTCTTTCACTCCCTCCTAGCATCAGTTGTGTTCTTGCAGTACGGAGGTGATACAGTTTATAGTAAAAGTGGGACATGCCCCTCCATTCCGTGGGTGCTGAGTAGGCATGGGTGAATTTTTGAGTCTTCTGGTTAAATTGGTGAAATTCCCGAATCTCGCATTTTCGTGATTTCTTATAACCTTGTTAAGAAAGCTTGGATCTCTCATAAAACGTCTTGAAGATGCCAACTAGAGACTTCACACAGAAAATTCCAAAAAATGTTTTGCTTAAACTGGTCTTCCCCAGCATTTTGCAAGATCGTTTTTAAAACGTGGTGCTCACTTATATGAAAAAAGATCACACAAGAAACCAGCAAACCACATTTCGTCATAAAAGCATAATTTTTTTATATTTTCACATTCACTGTGACTGCAACGTTACAGGAACGCGTGGTCAGTCGAGGTAGTGCCTGCGTTTTAAAGCCAGTTCGTTGTTCTGACTGCGGTGTATAGGATGTTTCCCTACAACTATCATCTCGCACATCCTAGTGTTGAGCCATGTAGTGAGACTGAGAGCACCAGTCCAGGAGATGTAGTTGAAAGTGAGGGAAGCTCATGTTCTCACAGAGTCAAGGCTCTCAAGTTTCACAATTCCATATATTTGCTTGTTTTACAATCCGTTTATTAGGTCTCACCTAGCGTTGCGGCGCGAATGCACTGCCATCGCTTTGCGAGGCATGCAGTATACACTATAGTGTGGAAGCTTCGTGGAAGCTCCGCCCACCCTCTGGCCCATCTTCTTCATTGGCTTAGGTTATAAATGCTGCCTTCCGATTGGTTTGAAGCTTGTTAGACCCTCCCCATGACAGCCATGTCAGTCATTTGTATCCTTCCATGGCTACTGGCCCCTTCACTACACAGACTTCTTTCTTCCCCCTCCTCCACCCCTCTTCCTCACACACATGCAGTTCCTGACTTCTTGGGCTTCCCCGCGCACTCCCGGTCATGCTAGTTTCTGGCTCATCTCTGACCCTGCCTGTGACCCTCCTCAACCTTGCCCCATAGAACTCAGGATCATAGTTCCCATATTTTCATGCTCTTCAACCTCTGAATAATCTGTCATTGAGGCTCCATCTCCCGCTCAGCCCTGCACATATCAGATTAGAAAACTGTGCATCCCGGAAGCGTCAGCAGCACTGGCTCCAAAACACGAAGGGGGTGCTGAGTCCCTTTCAGCGTGAAGAGCGTTGGACACCTGTGACCGAAGAATCCATGTTGCAATGACAACTGTGGCTTCACATCTTGTTTGTAAAAGAGGCAATTTCGGCAACAGCTCTTATTTCTCTTCTCTCTGTGCAATTGTTAATGTTACGAACGTACACAGCGATACCCTCACCGCTGTAAAACCACGCCCCTCACTGCCCTCCCTCCCTCATCATGCCCACAGTTAGGCTCGGCGAATAGACGTCACACAGTTTGGGTGGACCATGTGCCTGAAAGCGCTTACCCTTTGGTGGAGGGTGAGGGACATGAAGCGCGTGGGTGGCGGAGATGTCAACGGAATAGTAGCTGTAAACAGGACGGCGAGGAAACGACCTGTTGAGCAACATGGTTTGGAAGTTGTCACAGCGGGGAGGTGTGCAGATAGGACAGACGTGTCCACGATAAATCGCCCGCGAAGTGCGGAGCTGCCGCTCAGGCTGTAACTTTCTCTCATAGTCGGGCTGCTGGAGCACGCAGCACAGACCACGCCGGGGAGCCGCTGCAAGTGGCGCAGATCACAGTGGCTCAGAGAACCTCCTTCACTCGCGCACCCTATCCTCCTCCCCTTTGTGCCTGATTCCTCCTTCCCGGAGATCTGACCTACGCTTCACGTCCTGCAGCAGCGGTAGCTGTCTGCGAAGCCGCGACGTGGTCACCAGGGTGCGAGACTGTGCTATTAGAGCCCAAGGCACAGCCAATATCTTTGTCAGCACTGCAGGGCGCTTTTAGGGTTCCAAGCAACCGTGTCACACCGGCAAACGTACATGGATCCACCACACCGTGCATCCGGGTGCTGGGGAAACCCCAGCAGTTAATGAGACTTTATACTTCATGTTGAGTAGACAGTGGACCGTGCGTAGGCACTGGGATACTTCAGAAGATGAACCATCTCCCCGAGGGAACTCTAGTGGAGTCAGACCTCTGTCACAGAGGAGGCTTCTAGGAACAGCCCGCAGACCCCACCTGTTCACCGTTTCGTTCAGGCGCTTAGTTGGAAGATACGGTCTGACCACCCTTCAGACCTATGGCTGATCAGGAGAAGACACATTATCCCTGTTCCTCCTCAACCTCTCAGAAGGTGGACCAAAGTACATCCTCCATTCACCTGGACAAGGACAACGTCTTGCAGACTGCTATAGATTCACTTGATGAACTGATATATAAGGACTCCCAACTGGAGAGTCCTTCCTACCCCTAGGGTGATGATATGGCAAAAGGGTGGGCCCGTTGCCGGGAGAACCCTGCTCTTAGGGCCCCCGGCATGTATTGAATGGGGGAGGAAGCTCCCGCTTTTCGGTCATCTCTCCAACACCTCAGCTAAGCAAATCTACCAGCACCTCTTCGCACTAATGAAAAGCGCTGTCTCTTTCTCTGCTGCAAATGTATACCTGGGGACACCGAGGGGGTTCAGCAATACTGAAAAACACCCCAACATACAATTGTGCATGTTTCACGGCCATTTTCCTAGTCCATTTGATTTTATGAGTGTGTTTCACTTTTGCTATTTAAGATCACCGTTTCATATTTACATTCACGTCTGTAGGACTGTTCTACAAACGTTTGTGGGACTGTTCTACTGTTGTAAATTGGCAGCAATTAGATTAGCATTAGCGGAATCCATCTTGTATTTAGAGGCTATCTTGTCCATTTTTCAGAATCCATTTTGTATTTCTGGCAGCCATTTTGTTTGCCATGTGCTGCCACGTGCTCACCATGTGCTTTGTCCTCCCTCAGTGTTGACTGCTCTTGTAATCTGCCTAGAAACAAACTATATTTAGCATCTTCCACCTTTGCACATGCCCAGTGAGTTTTCAGCTGTCCTTGCAGCTGTTAGTAGTATGTAACTGTCAGGATGTGTTTACTAGCATTGGCAAACTGTTAACTCCTCCTACTTGTCGACTGTGCATTTCTATATGACCTTATATGTACATAAAACCTTCTCCTGTACTTGTACCACCCTCTTTTAAGCCCCTGTGTGGGTATAAAAGGACCATGCTCCTTCTGTTTGGTGTGCTACTTCATTCAATGCCGAAGGGTGCTGTGTGAATGTAGTTCCACCTCATGAGGTTTATTAAACTTTGTATTTTCTATTCCAGTTTCTGTGCCAACTTCTTCCTATTGGTCTGAGGACTCTATGCAGAGAAGGGCGAACCCCTTGCACTGGTAGGCCTAGCTGAGGTCCACTTCTACAAATTGGCGCCCAACAAGTGGGGCTCATCGGCGACTCGGGTGCCCAAAGGATTGGTCGCGACGAAGGGTTGGAATCTCACTCTGGACGCAATCGCTGCCCGATGAGACCCGAGTCTTGGCAACCGCGGCATTTTTCCTTTCTTTCTGATCTGATCATCCAGGTGGTGCCGGTCCTCGACTGAGATCTCTTCTGTTGATTCGCCGTGCAGTGACCATTTGGTCGATTTTAGAACTTGGCAGTTGGAACCTGGACACCAAGTGATTGGTAAGTGTCATTCTGCGGCGCTTGCTGTTGGTTTTTATGCCTGGGATTGGTAAGGTAGTTTAGTAACACTTACTGCGGCCTTTGTATTTTGGAATTTGTGTTGGCCAACTTAGGTTTCTATGTGATTCATATATAAATTGCAATTTATATAGGCAGGTAATGAGGAGAATGTTCTCTATCTGAATTGATTTGAACGGCACATCGTACTAAAGGTACCTTAAGTGCTACTTTGATTATAATACTGCATATTCTGCACTATTTTTGGCATGCCTGTTTTTAGCACACTTCGTAGTATGTGTTGCTTTTGTAGTGGTACCAATTTGAGACTCGATGAAGCACAACCGCCCCCCCCGGAGGGGACGTCTAATAGGGATATGTATATTAAGTATGGTCTTTCTTCTATAATGTACAGCACATTATGGAATAAATACACTCGTAAGGATCCTGAGTTGCGTTGGCCTATGCATGGGTCATTTGATTTACGAAAGATTGAGTATGTGGAACAATGTATGTTTAAGTGAAATTCTAGGCAAGATATTTATGACTGTGTACGAATGTGGGAGAAAGAAGTGCGTGAACGAATGAAGCGTGAGCATGCCTTGATTGAAAAAGAACAGCGAAAGAACATTTATGCGAAAGCATTAGAGCTGAAAAACAAAGAAATAAAAGAGTTAAAAGAGAGAGAAGATTGGGAGCTGAATTTACAGGTAACTGCCCAATACACTGTTCGGCGGCCCCTTTATCCTATACTTAATAAACCACAAGATGATTTCTTATCATTAGATCGTCCTCCACCTCCGTATACTGTTCCTTCTGCCCCTCATGAGTCAGATGAGGACTCCGGTTCGGAGGAACACAAGGCACAAGAAACTCGTTCTATGTTGACCGCGTAGAGTGCGTCCCAGCTTAGATCTGCTGCTCGTAAAGCAGTTCATAGCATTGCCCCCGCCTCTGAACTTCTAGATAGTATGAAAGGGTGGCAGGAAAGGGAGCAGCTGTATTTTACTGAGGTGTTTGCCGCAGAGGTCCTTGAGCTGTTTAGGAAATATTCTGAGGAGTTAGAGCCCGACGATGTAGCAGCTAATTGTAAGCAAATGCGTGATGGTCTTTTTGTTTTCCCCAGGTGAATGATACAATCAGGTGTTTGGTTAAACTGCGTGTTGATGCAGTCCGTTAGTGAGAGGAGAAAAAGGCTGCAGACGTAGCTGCACAGACATCTCAGACCGGCATGGCACAAGCTTCTATCTCCAGAACAAATAAGACTATGATAGTTCATGCGAAACCTATGCGGGAGGCAGCGCCTTTGTATGTTCCTCCTAAAGGACAGGGTACAAGTGATGATAAGGCTTCTATCGATGCTAAGGGTTATTTTATTTATAATTGGCTTTACACTCCTTGGAATAGGACAGATGTCATGGCACTTAAAACTGCATTGCTTGATCCGCGGAAAAATCCAGCCGCTTTTTATGAGGAAGTTGAGGGTGCTATTAGCTCTTGTACTATGACTTTGCCTGATATTGATTTATTTTTCGGATTGATATTACCACCTGATATGTGGAGAACTGTTTGTAAAATTGATGATCGTGCAGCTTTTGGGGCGTTATGGAAAGACTTAGAACAAATGGATGTAGAAAGGAAACCCGCACAGAAGCCATGTCAGTTAATTTTAGATCTTCCCGCAGCTATATTAGTTAAGTTAAAAATGATTATTCCCCCTAAAAAGATAGATTGGACTGTTTTAGCGTCTTGTAAGCAAAAGGCAGATGAATCGGTCTCTGATTTCTTTACACATTTTCAAGAAGCATTCCATGATTTTAGTGGCCAGTCATTGACAGATGACACGGGCAGACATCTGTTTGTTGATAAATATGTCGCTAACCTGTTGCCAGGAATAGCTAGTCACCTAAAAGCCAGTGAGAGTTCATGGAGTCCCTCTTCTCCGTTTTCTCTCTTGACTATGGCTCAGTATTATGAACGCCAGGAATTAGAAGCAAAGGATAATGAGGATAAAAAGACTAAAGAATTAAAAACGAAGGTTATGTTGGCTCAGGCTTATGGTCCGCCTTTTAGAGGTAATGATAGAGGTGGACGTGGATCTTATGGTTTGTCTTTCCCTTCTTATACTCGTTCGAATTTGTCTGTTGACCAGTGTGCATATTGTAAGAAATTTGGGCATTGGGCTTCCGATTGTCCAGCACTGCGTGCTCAGCAGTGTCCACGTGGTCGGGGACAAATGAGAAATCGTTCAGGATATTCAGGGCCTAGAGGAAGCACAGGTGAGCGTGCTAGGTTTGATGCTAATATACGTGGGCAGGATGGGTTTAACACTTTTGATAGAAGGAACCAATATCAAATGTCCGACTATGTGCCGTCTGATTCTCAAGATTCTGCTTATGCATAGGATTGCCTAGGATGGGGTAAGGAATCAGTTGAAGTTCCAGTAGATCAGAGGGGTCCCTATGTTACAGCACATGTTTTGGGTTCTACTGATCAGTTTCTAGTTGATACAGGAGCTACTCGTAGCGCCTTGTCTAAACAATTTGTTCCAAGGGCTCCCCTGTCTGTCTTAACCATTACATCAATAGGTTTCGATGGAACCCCTTCCCTTAGCCCACTGTCACAACCACTTGCATTCCATGTAGATAAATAGATACATTTACTGCTCCATGTCCATTTTTGCTTTCCCCGAATACACCAGACAATATTGTGGGTCTTGATATGCTCAAGTATTTCAGGGCTACGATACGATGTTCTCCAGAAGGTGTACGTGTTATCTTGAATGACAACCATCCTGTGAAGGAGAGAGCTTGTCTTGTTAAAGAGGATATTGCATTAGCTTCACTCCCAAGTAATTTGTGGGCTACTTCAGACACTGATGTAGGGCAAATGGTTATTCCACCAGTACATATTAGTGTCAAGGAGGGCGCTGTGCTGCCACGTTTGCCTCAATACAAAATTTCACAGGAGGGTGAAGAAGCATTCATACGTATTGTCCATGATCTCATTGAAGTGGGGGTTGTTGAGGAAGTTCCTTACAATGTTTGTAACAGTCCGATTCTTCCTATTCTGGAAAAAGATACTGACACTAGGATTTACCGATTCATTATTGATTTGCGAGAAGTTAGCAAGATTGTAGTACCACAATACCCCGTAGTTTCTGACATAACAACACTTCTTACTTTGGTTCCTCCGACAGCAACTACATTCTCTGTCATAGACTTGAAGAATGCTTTCTTTTCGATCCCTATTCATCCTGATAGCCGATATTTGTTCGGTTTCACTTTGAATAATCGATCATATCGATTTTGTAGAGTTCCTCAAGGCTATACTGAGAGTCCTAGTATTTACAGTCAAGCATTAAAAAGACAACTTGATTCTTTCATTTTGCCTGAAGGTGTGGCTCTCATACAATATGTCGATGACATCTTGTTGGCAGCCGATACCCCTGAACAGTGTGAAAAATGTACTTTGTCCTTGCTTTCTTTTCTTGCTTCCCATCATCACAAAGTGTCACGAAAGAAATTGCAATATTGTAGACCGAAGGTAACCAACGTAGGTCACCTTCTGTCTAAGGAGGGCCGTTCACTCACACCAGATCGCATTCAAGCTATTTTAGACACACCAGTGCCCCGTACTCAGAAAGATGTCCGTGCATTCATTGGTCTTACTTCTTTTTGTAGGCAATGGATATTAGGGTTTTCACACATTGTTAATCCCTTGCTAGCGCTGTTGACTAAAGATACTCCAATGCCCCTCCCATGGACGGATGAATGTGAGACTGCTTTCCGACAGTTACGACAAGCTCTTTGTTCAGCACCAGTGTTAGGTACTCCAGATTATACGAAGCCTTTTACACTCTATGTACATGAGAAAGATGGATGCGCATTGTCAGTTTTAGTGCAGACACACGGTGACAAACAGCGTTCCTGTGCATATTTTTCAGCAGTACTTGATCCTGTTGCTCGTGCGTTACCTGGATGCTTCCGTTCAGTTGCAGCAACAGCTGTGTCAATACGTCAGAGTGAAGGGATAGTTTTGTCACATAAGCTGTTGGTGCTAGTACCCCATGCGGTTGATGCCCTTTTAAATCAGACGAAGATGCAGTATTTAACTAGTGCTCGTCTGACATGATACAAATTGACATTGTTGGCCCCTCACATTACACTAAAGAGATGTGCGATACTAAACCCAGCCACTTTGTTGCCATACCCGGTGACTCAGTCTCAGTCACAGGAGTCTAATGATTGTATATTCCTTACTGAGGAACAGGCAAAGGGTTGTGTTGATTTGCAAGTCACGCCCCTTTCAAGTGTTGATGGGGAACTAATGGTTGATGGGTCCTGTTTGAAGTTACCAGATGGTACAACATCAGTTGCATATGCAATTACAACACTTCAGACGGTAGTTGAGACAGCTGGTATTCCACAGAAGTCAGCTCAGGCAGCTGAGCTAATAGCTTTAACACGAGCATGTGAACTTAGTACTGACTTATCTGTGAACATTTATACAGATAGCCGCTATGCTTTCAGAGTGGCTCATGATTTTGGGCTACTCTGGAAGGAGAGGGGCTTTCTTACATCTCACGGGATGCAAATAATGCATGGAGAATTAGTACATAATCTCTTGACTGCTTTAACTTGTAGCGCACATAAGAAAATAATTGATAAGATAGGACATGGCAATGCTTTTGCAGACCAAACAGCCCGTGAAACTGCCATGCAGCGAAGCACCACATCTATGTACGTAGTGAAGTCACAGGCTGAACGCTGGCATGATACCAGGAAGTGCTAGATATGCAGAGATCTGCTTCTACAGAAGAAATTGAGCAATAGTCTAAGGAGGGAACATTGGACGATGAGGGCTGTTGGAGGAATAAAGAGATGAGCAAGTGGAGATTGCCTACAGCCTATTTACAACCTATGATTCATATGGCACATGGGCCGGCACATGTTGGAGCCTCCTCGATCACAAAATTGCTCACGCAAGTTTGGGAGCATCCAGAAATTGCCGACACAGCTAAAAAGATGGTGCAGTTTTGTCTGATTTGTCTTCAGCACAATCCTGGAAAAGGGACACAAACTCCTATAGGATGGTTTGCTACGCCAACCGCACCTTTTGGAGTTTTGCAAATGGATTACATCCAGCTTGAGTGCTGTAACAGCTTAAAGTATGTTTTGGTAGTGGTATGTGCCTTCAGTAAATGGATAGAGGCATACCCTACAAAGGACAATACAGCTCTCACTACAGCAAAGGTGCTTTTGAAGGAATTCTTCCCTAGATTTAGTGTTTGTAAACTTTTATGGAGTGATAACGGACCCCATTTTATTGGGCAAGTTGTTGAATATGTCCTGAAGGGTTGAGGGATAACGCAGAAATTCCATGCTGCTTTCCATCCACAATCAGCAGGGCTAGCGGAAAGGTATAACGCCACACTTAAATTGAAACTGGTGAAAATACTGGCTTCCACATCCTTGAATTGGCCAGACGCATTACCTTTGGCACTGTTGTCCATTAGATCAGTGCCACATTCGCGATCTGGTCTTACACCATATGAGGTGGTGTTTGGAAGGCCTATGAACATTTGGGGAATTCCTAAACCACGTCCAATACATAATGTACCATGTGTATTGATGAGTGACTACCTATCACAATTGACTGACAGTTTGATTTCTATTCATCAACAGGTTCGAGAAGCTCTTCCTGATAGGTCTGCAGGTGAAGGCCATGGACTTCGACCTGGAGACCAGGTGATGATCCGATCATTCAAGAGGTCGAGCAGCTTGGAACCGAGGTGGCGCGGCCCGGAGCAGGTGCTCCTTTCAACGAGAACTGAGGTCCGAGTGACGAACAGGAGGAACTGGGTGCACTCCACCCACTGCAAAAAAGTGCCGTCTACCTTGGTGGATCCTACTGCCTTGATCGACCATCGGGACATCCTGGATACAGAGAGAGGCCAAGCCATATCACCTGAGGAACCTGAGGAAGTCTTCCCAGACCACACGATTCCTGGAGTATCTTGATACCAACTGAGACCTCGGAAAGAGCCTGCATCGTCAAAATAGACTGGTTGAGCAACTGCCCTGGGTTAGTGAAACGGAATTCCGATGTGGCAAGGGGGGGTATCAGTCATGTATAGTGTAGCGACACCCGTCTTGGCCCTCGGTGAAGAAACCAACGGCTGCCCAGGGATAAGAGCTCCAACGATTGCTTTCAACGACAAGCTGATCATGTCCACAATGAAATCAACTGTTGCTAAGAGAAAGATCATTTGTGCAATAGGGTTTGTTTTTGCTATGGTGGCTGTAGCAGTAATAACCTGGTTCGTTGAGAAAGTGGCTCCTGCTCGAGAGCTTTTGATCGCCACTACTCCAGTATCAGTTGAACACCACTACTTTACGCTTCCCTACCATGAGCAGAAGCATTGACAATCTTATTTAAATAATACCTTTATCCAGATGTTGCATCATACTCATAATGCCACAAATACTACCAACTGTTGGGTGTGTGGGATGATACCTGCACATCAAAAGAAAGGAGGAACACCTTTTATTCCTCTTCCCTTTTCTCATAATGGTTCTTGTCAAGCTTGGTATGCGCTTTTGTTTGCATCCGGAAGACGTACAGTAGGCGGGCTTCTTTTTCGCCTTAATAAATTATGCTACCAAGATAAAGATGGTTATCCTCAAGCCAAAGGGACCAAATGGGAATGGGAAGAGTATCAACCGGACAATATTTCAACACCATATGTCTTCACAAATATGAGAACTTTTAACAGTAATGAACAATTTGTGATTTCTGTTACTAGAGCTAAAGCAGATCTATGTGTAAGCAGTATTGGGAGAATTCCAGTGGGGAAAAGCAAATGGACTGTAATTCTGACTATTGAAGGTGTAAATAACAGTAGTTTTATAGCCTCACATAATACCTACTTTATCTGTGGTAGCCACGTATATTATCAACTACCTGCTGGGTGGTCAGGTGTGTGCTATGTGTCCTTTCTATTGCCCCCTGTGTTTCTGGCACCTGCATCATACCACCGGGACCTTAAATTATTCAACAATATCTCTAGAAATAGATATAAAAGGACAATAAGTGCTGACGAAGTAGACCAAACTGATACCACTCTGCAACAATATGTCGATTTTAATTTAGGTTTGTTCTTCTTTGTGGGTGCTGCATTAAACAGTAGGTAAATAAGATGATTGACTAGAGTTGTGGAAGCTGTTACCAATCAGACAGCTATGGCACTTGGGAACATTACGGAAGAGCTGAAAATTGCAAGGATTGTAGCTCTCCAGAACCGAATGGTTCTAGATGTGGTTCTGGCTGATCGAGGTGGTGCATGTCGCATCATCAGTAGCAGCTGTTGCGTATTCATACCGGATCACTCACCTTCAGTATATGACGCAATATCAAAACTGCATAAAATTGCTGCAGAAATTCATCCAGAGACTGGTATTTGGACTTTTGCTGGATGGTTTTGGACTCTTGTTTCTGCCTGGGGCTGGAAGCTCCTGACTATCCTGTGTGTAATGATTACGATACTTTTTACATGCTGTGTATATATCCAATGTGGTCCAATGCTTTGCTCCATTTGCATCTCTGTCTGTATACCTGTCAAAAGGAATGTTGCAGAAACAAAGGCCCAACAAATGTTGAATAAAGAGGTGGCCGAAATAATGCTAATAGATGTACGGGATGCATATTTAGATTACCCCAGAGGAACAAATGTCTTCAGCTAATGCTAAAAGGGTCATCTGTTGTAAATTGGCAGCAATTGGATTAGCATTAGCGGAATCCATCTTGTATTTAGAGGCTATCTTGTCCATTTTGTGGAATCCATTTTGTATTTCTGGCAGCCATTTTGTTTGCCATGTGCTGCCACGTGCTCACCATGTGCTTTGTCCTCCCTTAGTGTTGACTGCTCTTGTAATCTGCCTAGAAACTAACTATATTTAGCATGTTCCACCTTTGCACATGCCCAGTGAGTTTTCAGCTGTCCTTGCAGCTGTTAGTAGTATGTAACTGTCAGGATGTGTTTACTAGCATTGGCAAACTGTTAACTCCTCCTACTTGTCGACTGTGCATTTGTATATGACCTTATATGTACATAAAACCTTCTCCTGTACTTGTACCGCCCTCTTTTAAGCCCCTGTGTGGGTATAAAAGGACCATGCTCCTTCTGTTTGGTGTGCTACTTCATTCAATACCGAAGGGTGCTGTGTGAATGTAGTTCCACCTCATGATGTTTATTAAACTTTGTATTTTCTATTCTAGTTTCTGTGCCAACTTCTTCCTATTGGTCTGAGGACTCTGTGCAGAGAAGGGCGAACCCCTTGCACTGGTAGGCCTAGCTGAGGTCCACTTCTACACTACAAGACAGACCACAGGTTCAGACTTTTCCTATTCTTTCCCAAACGTCATCAGCACATCTCGCGTACTTTTATCTAGCAGAGGCAAACGCACGCAAGACATGGAAAACCAGTCTTGCAAGAGCCTTCTTTTTTCCTTGGTGTTTGATACGAATCCTTCATTACTTATCTTTGTACTCTCCAAAACCTTTCTCATGCTTCCTATCGTGTATTTTACATAAATACCACTTTGAACAAAAATGTACGTACCAACATCAGTGTAACATGTTACAAATGTGCGCGAACTATAGGAGAAGGAGCAGTCACGTTTGGATAATGGCACCAGTGTATGAAACTGACTAACGGAAGCCAGAGGCACGAACTGCTCAGTGATCACATGCTCACCTCAGAGTGGGTTGGCGGTCATTTTATATCTCGTCAGTTGCAGCAGATGACTTTTCGGTGTGCACTGATAGGTGAGTGGGAGGGCGAGAGTAGGGTGTTGATGGTGCGCGATGGTTGCTTGGTCTGAAGCTGGAGTGATGTGTGTAGAATGTGCGCATTTTGCTTGGACGCAGCTTCCAGCTTCGTTAGCAGGGTGCGCAAATAGACACAGGTGACCAATACTGAGTACAGTGTAGTTAAGTTAACCCCACCGTGCGGCTGGCTACTGGGACCGCAGTCCCAGGCCACCTTTCTTAGGTAGACTTTCAGCCATGGTTTGTTGAATGCCAGAGCTCCACAGGAAACGTTTCCTTGTCTGAGCCGCGTCTTTGAAGCTGAAAGAGCAATGGTGCCGGTGTTGTCGAAAAGCTGATTTGAATGTACTGAGTTCTGAACATTTCTTTATTGTGGAAAAACACGGGGCGCTCGCACGAATCACCCCTGGCATGGCCCATACCTCTCCCCGTCAAATGAAAAGAGCCGCACAGCCAGAACATGGTTAAACAAGCATTGGCATAGCCAATAGGTCTCGCCTTTGGGACGTTATAAGTATAGAGTTATGCAGCAAAATATCCTTGGTACAATAACATCAACTGTTGCATGGCTAAACACTTATATGGTCCCAAAGGCGAGACCTATTGGCTATGCCAATTCCTCCATAAGCTTTATTGAACATAGCCACAAAAATAGTAGCCAATATTTAAACTTGACAAGCATTTGTCTATAATCTGCAGCACATGTCCAGTTAATATTTACATCTACAGTCTGAATGTGAAAATGTTCTCTGTGCATGGCATCTAGCCACTGACGTCTCCAAACAGCCCTTGTATCGAACCACAGATGCCTTTTTTTGCCCATAAAGTAGCATTGCCTCCATGATGCCACAGGCCTCCCCAAATGTGGATTCATGGCCATCACACTCTACTTCACTTCTTGCTGCCCCCCTCATGAACAATTATCTCCATTTGGTTGTGTCCAGAGATTCTGGAAGGGTTAGCAGAATATTTTATTGTATATATTGTGTTTTAATTATTGTAGTATGTTACAAAATCTTTGAAGTAAGTATATTTTGATATGTATATTGTGTGGCCTGTCTACGACACAATAAACACAATAAAATAAATAAATATATGTAGTTTTTATTTTCATTCTGGTACTTGTAGTCCACTGTTATAAAGAGGACTACATGTACCACAATGCAAAGACAAAAAACCTGGACTGCCAAATCTGCTTCAGTATGGATCTGGGAAGCTCGAGCAATTATGTGTCCTAGTTTAGCATTTTACTAGATGCACTATAGGATAAAAGCAGCCCTAGAAATGTTTCGTTTGTTTAGATTCTCCAAGAGAGCAAGACATTGAGTTCCTTCGGCCTCATCAAGGTTTGTGGCTAAGGTAAGGATAACCCCTTATTTTGTCTCCAAGGATATTGTTCTACATTGTGCATTCATTTAAAATCCAAATGCATTCTGGGAGACGTGTACCTAGTTGACTTTATGTGCTCTAACACATCTGAAAACTAAAGATATACCAATCAACAGTGCAACAGGTGAGGTGCCACTGGGGCCCAAGTAGGTTAGGGCATCTTCTGCGTGCCAAGTATGGCTGTATTTTACTACCCACTTCGTGGCATGGGCTTCAAGGTGCCTTTGCTACTCCTCAGCAAAATAAGAAAAAGTCCCATCACTGCATCTGTGATGACATGGCATCATCTGGTAACTTTATTGGAGGGGACTTCCCTAAAAAAATAGGGGCAGCGGCAAATCAAGTCTGGGCCTATCAAACACTGTGTGCTTTTCCTTTTGTGCTGCTTTTGGTGGTGGATAGGGAGAGACATTTAAGATCATCCAAACATGAAAGTCCCCACAAACAGACCCCTGTTTTTACTGGCGCTTTTCCTGTGCCCCATATGGCTAGTCCAGCCCTGATGCTGCCTGTTCCAAGGCTTTGTGTTTCAAGCCCTTAGATCACATGTTGTTCTGACAAAGCTAACCGAAGAGCGAAAATAAATAACACAAGACATACAGACACGGTCGTAAATGCTCTCCCTCACCCGAAGAGCTGCACTGAAACCCGTGTGTGATGGCGCCCAAGCGAGAGCGGACAGCACAGGAGGTCGGTGGGGAAATCCTACAGCAGAGAGAGAGCCCGGCTACCAGCTGTGATTCATTTGAGAGAGCAGCTGAGAGTGGTTATAGCTTCTCTGGAGCTTCTCATGCAGCAGTAGTTTGAGGCACTGGGAGAAATTGAATGACCAGGAAGGGGTGGGGGAGCTGAAAATAGTCATGCATTCTGTACGCCCCTGTCATGATTTTTATGACCCCACTGAGAGCTAAACATGACTTGCTGACCCCCAGTCTGAACTTTCGTCCCTTGGGGAACAGATACATCCAGCACCCAGCAGGTCAGTGTTTTCTTAACATTACGAGTAAACCGAAGTTACCTTTCTTGAGCTTTTTTTGTTTTGTTGTAACTTGTAACAACAAATTCTCGATGTCTGCCTCCTGTTCACGATGCTTCTCATAGTAAAATGTTACCTGATCACTAAGCATGTACACAGTTATGCAGCACTTGACTTTACTTTAACAACCTATTGCATTCTGGGATTTGTATTCTTTGTTTGTAGTCAATAACCCAATTGTACCTGATGACACACAGACCCCGCCTAACCTATGGTCTTCGTAGGAACCAGATGTCTTATGCTAGAGCTGCTCAGCTCAATCAAGTAGTTTTCCACACTTGAGGGCGTTTTCTATTTTAAAACCGCTTCAGATGTTCCACCAATATTTTCATACAGTCTTTGGTCACAGAGGTGCTAAATAGGGTTTTTGTGTTCGACTATAAACGTCACCTAAAGCGCGGGTGCCGTGATTGCAGCAAAAGTAAAGAAATAGATGTTCTTTTCTATTTCTTTACTTTTGTAGCAATCGCGGCACCGCGCTTTACCTTTAACATGGTTAAAGTAAAGCGCGGGTGCCGCGATTCACCGCGATTGCTACAAAAGTAAGGAAATAGAAAAAACATCTATTTCTTTTCTTTTGCAGCAATCGCGCACCCGTGCTTTACCAAAATAGCACTTTACTAAAGTAAAGCACAGGTGCCGCGATTGGCGTAGGCGAGACCTAACAAGCCCAGAAGTGTTGTGTGCTCAGTCTGCTCTTTTTGGAAGCACTGCCCCTGCTCGCTCCCGCAAGCTGGAAGCTGCCACAAGCACGAGTGTGTGCTTCCAAAAAGAGCAGAGCGACGGCTAAAGGTCCTCCTATGCAGCGCATGCGCGCTGCGTAGGCGACACTTCGAAAATGGATAACTTGAAAGCCCTCAATTCAGTAATAGGCGGCACTTCGCGGAGGCTTTATAATGTTCTTAAGGCGGCATCCACAAGGTGAAAGGAAAACTTCACACTTTTCTTTGAATATGTTTTTTGTTTATTTTTTTCATAAGGCATTGCTAGGCGAAAATAATTCAAAATATCGCCAGACATAATGCTAGCTTTATAGTTTTATTAGGATTTCCCATTGATCTGCAGTGCTCATACAGCAAAACAAAAATGTAAAAATGCTAATCAAAGGTACAAATGCTTGTGGCTGGTCATTCACCAGAACCAAATTCACAACATATGAGTACTGTCTGAAATCGAGGTTCACCATGTACCCCACAAAAGCACACAAGACACCCACTCACTTGGAGAGCTAATGATGAGGGAGGAGTATATGGCCGGACTGAAATGGAAACCAAAGTCATTCCTGGTAACACTAGGTCCACAGTGCAGGAGGCCGTATTTAGAATGGGAGGTTGGGTCCGCCATGCTCTGAAAGCAACCCCGTGCCTCTAGCCTGCCGGGGATTTGCTAGAAAGGCACACCAGCCTTCCCGGGCGAGCTCGGGTGCACTGCCAATTGTTGTATAGGGGCCTCCACCTACATCTGACACCAAGTGCTGCCCGCTGGCAGTGTTGTAGCACATTTTTATTTATTTCGTATCTCTCTTGATTTTTCCTCTGTTGCCATTATCTCATTGACATACTTTTCAACTTTTGTATTCTGTGTTACTCTCTTGCCACTTTTTCTTCCTCTTTTTCACTATGTTCTTGACACTCTGTTGTCCTATGTGGTGCTATGTCCCAATTCAGTCACACTTCATTTTTAACATTTTTCCCTATCACTCTTTACTCCCACTATATAATTATCCCTTTTTCCTCTATCTGACAGCTGTAGCGTCTTGAGACTATGTGCGCTAGGACCTTGCGGTTGAGGGCTGACTCAATAGAGGAGTTCCGTAATTGGCAGGGAGATGTTAAGGTGTGGTCATTAATGGTTATAAAGCAAGGAGAAGGTAGCATGAATGTTGTATGCCATAGCATAAAGACGTCTGTTGCTGAGTTCCATGTGTGTCATGTTCATTTTGCGTGCTCCCTGGCGGAGGAGGACGTGACAGCAGCCACAATTTCTCTGCTGCAGTCTTTTCATTCATGTGACCTTACCCTGTCCATGTTTCCCAGGCCCCTGCATCACTGTCACTGTAACATTTTCTCCAAAGCCTGCATTTCATTGCCATCCTCCACCTTCAATTCTCTTCTTTGGTACACATCACTAGTGCTAAACCCTAGGAGATGACTCATTTTCAATGGCAATGTATATTATTTTCCCTACCGCCACTCAATTCAGAACAGCATGTGATATCAAATCTGGGAAATATACCTTTAAACCCCATTGTAGTAATGTTGACAAATCACTGCCCATTATCTCACTGTAAGAAGCCTCGATGTATTTGTGCAGGACCCTAGATTCTCAGATTTTCACCTCTGATTTGTTTTAGAATTTAGGTTTGGTTGCTACCTGCATCCAGGCCTCTACCACAAGTGCTAACTTTACATGCTGCATGTTGTTTTGGAATAGAGTGTTTAGCATCTCATATGTTAAAGAATGCCATCATACACTGCCATTTTTACATGCAAGACATTGTTTCCAAACAGACTGCAAAATAGGTGAGAATCCAGAAGCCATTCTTTACATGTGCTGCTCTCTTCCTCTAAGCCCCAGGAGACTCAGACTTCAAACTTTGTTCTTCATGAAACATATGTTTATGTGTCAACTAAAAAAATAGATTATGGTAATGATTCAGCTGTGCTGTTTCTGGTGCATTAAGTATTTTTGCAAAATAATGACATTTCTGTATAACTGAAGACAACCGAACCATAATTTAAGATCTGTCCCCAGCAGATCATCTCAATAATCTCAATCTTAAATCAGCCTTTTTATTTTTAGGTTGAGCATAGAGTCAGCGTGCAAGTGCTGCTCTGGTGAGGATCTGTTGTAGTTCAGTACGTGAGAGAAGCCCCGCCCACTCCTCCACCCATATTTTTCATTGGCTTGTGTCTTTGTCCTTCGTAAATGCTGCTTTCGGATTCGTTTATAGGCTTGTTAGTCCCTCCTTATTACGACAATTTTGTCATTTGTATCCTCCCATGGTCACTGGCCCCTTTACTTCGGTTGTTACACGGTACGTGTTTATGTGTCTGCAAGCATTATTTACATTTTTACTGCTGGTACGTCACCATAAGAGGAAACACGAGCGGTTCCCCCATGCCTACGCATGCCAGCCATGCCGACCCTGCCCCTCCTCCGACACCCAGAGGTAGGGCTTGGCACTTGGTAATATGGTTCCGACCTCAATGCGGCTGAAGGGGTTGGAAATGTGGGGCCCTGTCCCCCCTGCTGCCTCTGCCGCCCGCACCCTGGTGGTTTACTTCAAGAGAAATAGCGTAATCCACTCAAGTGCCACTTGCTGGCTCGGGGAAATGAACTGATTGGCGCTGTTTCTTTGTCCGTACCCTCTTTTGGAGTGACTTGATCATTCTCACGCCCACCTGGTGATCTGCTGCTGACGGCGAGGCTGTGCAACCTACAGCTGGACTCCAAGCAAAGGCTGGAGCCGGCAGGTAGCAGACAGAGCAGGGAAGAGCGAAATACGCAAACATGGATGCTGGCAACTGACACAGGGGACAGGGAGAGGGGAAATGTCGGATAACAGGGGAAAATTCTGCAAGGAATCGGCGCTCCTGCTTAGGTAGGATTTTTGGCATGAAATTGAGCATTTTAATCTAATTGCCATGTTTCTTGTGAATGTACCTGCCCGAGCTGCCCCAGTTTTGAGGCCATTTGCCATTGTTACTAGATGTGCAGCAGCTGCGTGCTGCTTGATTTTAGAACAGTGGTGCACTGCTAACTTGTGCCCGCTCTTACAAGCAACACCTGGGAGGTATTCGTTGGACAAAGCTGCTGTAATGAGGAAAGACCGCCTGCACCCTGGGAACTACTCTGTCACCCTGGACAGATAACAGGCACCACCGCTAGCCCTGCTCACCCACCGGGAGGCGCGGAGCGGGGACACCAAGCAAGGAGAGCCGTTGAAGCCGGACTGTCGTGGCAGTTTTGGAGCTCTTCCATTCCGCGTGGCTTCCTGTGATTACAGCGCTGAGCAGGTGGGCTGTGTCGCGCAATAACCACTCCACGCTGTTAGTTAGCGTAAAAAGCCATTTATTAGGACAGGGTTGACAACCAAGTATAAACACAACAGCAATAACCATTAACAATCCCCAACCTCATGTCTTTCATCCATCCATTCACTCCCACACTCCAATTACTCACTCCCAAATCACCCAGCGACCTCTTCACTTATACCATTCGCTTCCTTACTTCTCTTTCAACCTCCTCCAGCATCTCCAGCCATCGCACTCCTGCATGCCGCACCCCCACCTTGCACCAGTATCCCCCTCCCCGGAAGGGTGAGTATGCCCGTCATGGACTCACCCCCCCTCCCAAGTACTGCCAGCACGCCACTTCAACCCGTTCTAAACTGGCACGCTTTATTCAAACCCAAACCCTTTCCCACTCCTGAAACAAGTAGGGTGGGAGGGTGGTCAACAATTCTTTCCTAACCCTTCCCTGACGGTGCTGGGGACAGGAAGAGGAAGAACTTCCTCTCCTGCCCCCCTTTAAAACCTTAGCTAAACCCCACCCCCCAAGCCCACCCCCTAAACTACCTAAACCCTGTCCTTTGTCTCGCGCGAATACCCCAGGGGAAGACTGGTCTGTCGACCACACTTCCCCTGGGGGCCGCATTCTCAGCACCGATTCGTAAAAGAACTTGCCTCCCCAGAGTTCCGGTGGGAGCAGGAGGGCTGGTGAGCATCAGCTGCTGAGCGGTAGTTCCTGCATTCCCTGGCACATAGAGAAGTGGCCCAAGCAGAGTGCCTTAGAGGCCAGTGCGAAGCAAGGCTAGGCATTTGTTAAAAATGCCAGGCTGCTGGTCGGCTGCTGCTAGTGCTGGCCCCTAAAGAAGGGAGGTCCCAGTGTGTGCGTAAGTGTACAATAAGCAAGTGCAAGAGAGGGCTGTGCTTGGCTTTCTGCAGAAAGTTTGAAAAGGAGGGCTGTTGTTAAAGGGAAGTGTGCAAATGTGCTTAAGGGTAGCCTGCTGCAGACACTCGGGATTTGTCAGCACAAGAGGCCTGAAACGGCAACATCTGATGCCTACGGCCATACCGCCCTGAATGCGCCCGATCTCGGAAGCTAAGCTGGTTAGTACTTGGATGGGAGACTGCATGGGAATACCGGGTGCTGTAGGCATTTTGCCTCTCGCTGACAACAGTTGGTGCTCACCCGCACCACAATCACACAGAACCTTCCTCGCTAATGGCACATTTAAAAAATAATATAAACAGCTCTCTTCTTTTCAATTTTTTTTTCCCATTTATTTATTTTAAAAAACGGCATCACGTTTTACAATGTGCATGGCCCTTAACTTTCCACTTGAAAACTGAAAGAAAATGAAGAACACTTTTGCCCTAAGACAGCACAGAGGACCCCCAGCTAAGGGTTTTCTTCTGCTGGTTGGAGGAACGCTGCTACAAGCTGCTGCAAGTCATTAATAGTCCTTATTAGCAGTTTCCCCCCCTATTTTCTACAGGAATTGTTTTCTCAGGCTTGTCATTTAATTGTCCTGATGATGATCTATATATTGTTTGAATAGATCGAAACGCCGTCGACCTCTTGTACATACATGCATGTTAAACACATGTGTTAAAAATTTGTGCATGATTGTGTACTGCTTTGAAAGCTTGCCTTTTTATTCCCTATCGGCGTAAAGCTTCACACGTCTGCCTGAAAAATGTTTTTTGTGATTGTTCGTAACTATGTTGTTTGTTGAAGGATGCAGGACTGTGTCCCACTCAATATCTAATTGTATGTCCAATCATTTATTATTTTGAGTATTAAATTCCAATGTCCGGCTGGACATTGCACATCGATATAGAGCCGATTCTGGTCTATATTTATTTCTCCTACTTTGAATTGTTTTTGAAGGACCATTTGTTTTTCAAAATAGCAAGTCATTAATAGTCCTTATTAGCAGTTGACAAGCACGAACAAAACCAGCCTTGTTGCCGTAATGTGCAATAATGTGCTGCATCTCAAAATACTTATAAGGTCCCAAAGGCGAGACCGATTGCATTGAAAATGCTTGTTTTCTTTGCTGTTGGTAGCGGTGGTCCTCTTGTTGCATCACAAACTCAGGACTAAAAGTAACAGAATGCAACAAATATCCCAGCTGGATGAGCTGGCCAAGCATGGAATCAGTATCTCAGCAATGCTGGAATGTTTCAGCACCTCAATGGTAAAGGCTGCTCTTTCACTCCAGAGGCAAACACAAGATTGTTGAAACGGATGTTCTGATGTGAAAGGAAGGGTATTTTGGAGAACAAACGCCCTGCTACCAGATTGCTTTCTTTAATTGACCACTTATGAAGGGACAGAAGTACCTCACCCAGCAATGAAACCTGTGTAGAGTCCAGGACCTAGCATTATGCCTCAGATCAGTCCCAGCCCCAGGAGCACATAACTTGGGCATCACACAGCAGCAAAGCCACCCTGCAGCTCAGTCTCACAGACTGAAGCCTCAAATAGTAGAGTTACTTCTCAGGCTCCTGAGATGAACATTCAAACAGCCCTACGCAAGATGACACAGAACATTGTTGGAAAGATTTTGAGCGAGTCAGCACAAAAATCACACTGTATTACAATTGTTGATACTGTAACCAGAGATCGGGGGACCAATGAAGAATTCCCAAAATCTTTTGAGGTGTGGGTGATGCGCCCTGCAGTGTGTTACCTGGGGCAATAAGGGTTGTTGGGTTTACTTCATTCAGTGGAGCTTTAGGGGAAATTTTGTTTTATCAGCATACTGAAAGCATCAACTGAGTTCATTCCCTTCAATGTTTTCATTAATATGATCATTGCCTTGCATGGCTTCATAGGCTGCTCACTATCCGCCCCCTCGCTGTTGTCGGGTGAGATTAGTATCTTTCTTTATTAAATACTATTCCAAGTATCCCCATGTTTGAAGTGCCTCTTCCACAGTCCGTTACTGTGTGCATTAGTGTGCAATAACGTTCAGTGGTGCACCAATTGAAGGCAATAGATCGCCTTCTGCCCCATTGTCACTCAGGAATGGAGGCTTTACCTCCAGTACAGCCTTTTAAAGATGCATGTTTAGCCCACATGGAGACTGGGTTTGTTCCTTTCAAGAGGAACCCACAGGTGCACGGACCTCTGTCTTTCCTTTCCTCCTCTTCAATGATGGATGCTAACGTGCCAGAGTACGGATGCTAAGAAATGATTAGTACTGACATATATGAATAAAATATCTGTACAATTCAGGGACTAATTTCTGCTAAAATCATCTTTAAAAAAGTCCTAGTGTGCGAAAGGTCAAAACCAAAACAGGTCATGTGCAAAAAATAACGCCTTTCCATAATTAGTTGGGCTTTGACACGCCCATGATGTGTCCAGCTGTGAATGGCCCGCTACCTGTTCTCAAGTGCAATGCAGCCCTGTAAGCCGTACAATCTGTACATGCATAAATGAGTGTTATTTATATTATTTTTATTTTTATTGTTTGTATTATTATTCGCACTTACACTGAGAAAAACACGCATCGAAAAGCTTTCAAACCTTATCTGTGAAATTTAGACTCAAAACTAATGACTCTGACAATGTATTTTTGCCAGATGGCAGCTTTTACGTGCTCTTCATACATTTTAAGTAGAACCATTTCAAACTGGCCACCATGTGTGAACGCACAGTAACCATCTGGGGAAAACATTGGAAACATATTAGATCTGCACCTGGTAAAACTATTGACTTTGCCAATGCATATTGGATAATGGATGAAGAATTGACCCGCTTCAGGAGCGAGGGACTATGCTCTTCCTGAAACATGTAATTTTTTAAACAACGCAGGCTGCGCCTGATTTGTTCATGCTGACAAGAGGGAGAGCGCCTGGGGTCAAGCATGGTGTCCGGTCTCAAGTTGCACGCTGACAGACTGACAGACGCCCTGTCTCACCTTCCCTCTGTCAGAATCTGCCGCCACTTGTGAGGGGACTTAGGTGGCATTTGTCAACATAAACCTGCCCGGAAGTTCTTAGAAACTAACAATCCGGTGTACGGTGAGGCTGATAAGCCTGTTGCAACCATGTCTTGTCTTGTTCAGTGGAGAACCTGCCTTTGAGGTTCCAGTGAACGAACGCCCAGGCCTTTCTCCTGGCTCAGCACACGTTGCAGAGCATCCTCACTGGTGCCTACAGCTTCCACTTTCCATGGATCGGTGCTTCTCCTCATACATGGTCTGTAAAGGCTAGACTTTGGAACATATATAATGCGATTAATCATGGCAGTTCATTAACATTTAAATGGATACTGTACAGTTGAACCCATGCTCTTCGCTCAATATATCATAAACTAGAAGCCTGTTCATCAGTGGCGGCAGAGGAGCATTGCCCCATTGCTTTTTAGCAGTAAAATAAAGGGAAAATAAAATAATATTAACTAGCGTTCTTATAATTTTCTTTTCTCCTACTTCCGCAGCTTTACGTGAGGGGGCGGGGTCAGAGGAGGAGTGGTAGCGCCCTTCTAACAGTGCGCAATGACTGCTTTGCCCCTCAGGCCGGCCAAAGAGTCTTGCACACTTCGCATGTTCTCCATGCAGGCTGCATTACAGTCTGCATGGAGAACATGCCCAGGCTCCCAGTCAGCGTCTGAGCGCCGAAATACGGCCCTCAGACCAACCACAAAGCTGCTAAGGTGATTGGCTGAGTGGGATCCTGGATGGGCTTCCTGTTAAGGCCAGTGAGGGAGGACTACAGAGGAGAGACGTGGCGAGGAAGAGGCTAGAAGGTATGTTTATATTTTAAGTTTCAATACCTACTTCCCATGTGTCCCTACCCTCGCCCCTGTCCCCGTCCCCCTACCTCCGATCCGTGTGGCCACCACTGTCTTTGATACTACATTAATCAGCGCTGCAGGCCTTGTTTTTGAGCTGATTTGCTTCATGAAAATGATTGTGCACATGCAGCAGTATGAAAGAAACTTCATTCTGGAGCTCTCCTTCCTTGGGAAGCTTTTCAACCTCCAAGTTGAGTTGACAAGAGGTGAAAGATGGCTTACACATAGGGGCATATTTATCATTTTTGACCCAATGCTGCATTGCTCAGCATTGTGTCAGAAAAATCTGAACTGTGTTTTCAGAATTTCCCTACGTCATGGATACTCTATTTATGATATGGTGCACCATGGTGCAGAGTTCTGAGATGAATCAGAAATTGTAACGCAAAGTTGCTGAGAATGGCGCAAACTGCTGTAACGAACTACTACCTTAGTGACACAAAGCTAATTTTTTTGTTGTAAAACACCTTAAGGTGCCGCAAATCAGTTTTGCATCATGCAGGAGTGTATTGCTTAGCGGTAATGCTTCAAAAAGCACATAGAGCAACACACTGTACACAATCAATACGTACCAACACAAAGAAGCATGGAAGGAGCATCAGGAAACCAGGAGGGCAACAATCCTAACACTGAAGACCTGAGACAATCCCAGGTGCAAATGAAGAGGAAGTCCAACTTCAATGATGAGACGAACCACATACTAATCAGAGAGGCGACTATGAATGAGCATCTATTATTTGTCACATCCAAAGTGCCATTAGGAAAGGAGGATGCTGTTTGACATGGCCCTTCGTAGAGAAATGTTACCCCATAAACTTTCGCTTTTTCATCCCAGTCTCTGCTGACGCTTTCAGCATGACCTTAAGAATCAGGGCACCTTCCCCGTGTACTGTAGAGGGAAGGTGTGCACACCTGCCTCACCCGTATTCGGCAGGAGGTGCGTACATGATGGGTTTAGGTACCGTACCTCTGTGCCCCCTGTAACCAGGTACACCACATACCCGGGGCGGGTACAGCACTGGCACGTAATTGGACATAGCACTGAGTGTGCCACCCACCAGATAGCCTGTCAACCATGTATCAGGCCATTGGGGCGCCATTGCTCCCCTTCCTAGGTTGGCATCACTTACGTCACAGCCAGCCCTGAGTGTGTCATCCCATACCATGAGGGCGGACGGGCAGAGGGGTGTTGGTAGGCTGAAGGCCGGGCAGGTACATGTGGATGTTCCCTGCCCAGGTAGTAAGCAACCCCACACATGGGGCTTCCCCTGCCTTGGAGTTTAGCTTTTCCATGTGATGCTCCCGGAGTATCGCTGATTCTCTTGTGTGGCCTCCAGGCTCGAAGCACATTCTCACTGTGCAGGCAATGTGATAATGTGAGTGCCTTCCTTCACAGGCTAGGGAGAGGCACCGACAAAGTGTCCTGAAACATACGCCGGCCTGCTGCTGCAGACCAGTTATTCACAATTGCACCCATAAGGGGTCTATCAGTGCCCGGTTGGCCTGGGCAGGATGGTGTGCGCACACGCCTGGGTATGCCCATGTGCCTGGATTGTCATCACAGACCGGCGTGTGCACACTGGCTTCTATCATGAGTAAACTCATGAGCAGCCTGACATTGCAGACTATTGTATGTGCACACCTGCACCTGTGGTGCACCATGATTGCGTGTGCAGGCTATCATTGCAGGCCTGTGTGAGAGTACTGACACCCATTTTAATAAACCTGTGTGCAGTCTACTGTTGCAGACTTGGGTGGACACACTTGCACCTCTGGTGCTGGGGACCATGTGTTTGTGTGTTCACTAGCGCACATGCGCCCAGGCAGTGAGTAATATCAGTGTGTGTTTTCACTACCTAGGAGACTTGCTCTTCCCATCGATAAGTGGTTGATCTCACGAAGCGGTTGACATTACTTCAGGCTGCAATAGTGGATTGCAGTTGAGCAGCCTCATGATGCTTCTTATCAATGTATTGACCATGCCAAATCCTTTCCAGGAGTAAATAGGGTTTTGACATAACTCATGTAGAAATGCCACTTACAGAATATGGACATTTCTATGTTCTAAGACTCTTGTGTGCCGTGGTGCCTGGCTCCAGTGGACACCAAGGATCAGGGAACATCTGTACATTCCCCAGCGACATTCATAAACCTTGGGTATACCTCTGGAATGACAAACCTCTGCCTGCTGAGGGCCTAATGGGAAAGATTGCAGAGAGAGTTTTTGACAATTAGCCTCTAGGGGCCAGATCATGGCCCAATTAAGGAATAAGATCTATATTCCACGGCCACATGGCAGACAAGCCTACAATGTAGGGGAGACATGTGTGGTTCAAATGGAAACCCCTTAAACCACTCCTAACTAACCCTGGGGGGAGTTGGTGTAGTGCCACTATGCGGAGTTCCACGGAGTTATGAAAAAACTCAGTGGAACAGGAGCCCATGTCCTGCAGCCAACCTGTGCCCTGGACGGGGGTCCCTCGTGCCTGGGCAGGCTCCCAGATCCCCCCGGCCTGGTCTCAGGGCCTGGGCTTCGGGCAGGGCCTGGAGTGTATGAGCCCCCGTCCTGCGGCCTGCCACAGATCCGTCTGCCTGGAATGGGGGTCCCTGGTGCCCGGGGAGGCTCCCCGCCTCCCGGCTTGACTGGGTTCAGAAGCGGGACCGGTTCCAGGACCTGGGCTCTGGTAAGCCCTGAGGTGCGTGACCCCACATCCTGTGGCCAGCTGAGCATCAGGGTGCCCGTCACGGGGGTCCATCAGGCCAGGGCAGGCCTCACCTGCTTCTTCTGCATGTCAAGGTGCCTGTGGGCCCTGCGTCAGAGTTCCGTCGGGAGCCTCCTTGCAGCCGCATGCCCGAGACCCAGCTAAGGGCTCTGATGAACCCCCGGGACGCAGCACCCCCGAGCCCTCCAAAGGGGCGGAAGGAGCCCTTCCCCCCAAGGCTCGGGGCGGGCAGAATGACTTCCTTCGGGCCTGGCAATCTCGTTGCGCCTATGAGGGCTTGTTTGCTTCCCTGAGCCCAGCCAGGGCTCCAGGAGGTCAGGCGTGTCCACGCCTTGGGTTCCCTCAGTCTCGCAGTGGGACAGGGTACGCCGGAACCCCTCTCAGGTGGGGGCTCTTAGCCGGTGACCAGATGAGCTATGGCCAGGCAAAAACATAACCCCCCCCCTGTCCGTGGCTCTGTCCTCCGGCCGGCCACATGGCAAAGTGCCTGGGACGGGATCTATCGGGCATGGGCGATCCTCCCTTGGGTGTCCGGGCCTGAGAGCTCTGACCAGGCTCTCCCTACACTGGGCTCTGTCCTCAGCTCTGCCATGGGCCCGGGGCCCATCGGGCATTCCCCAGCTCAGTTTGGGTTCAGGAGCTCCAGCAGAGGCCCTTGGTGGCACAGGGGTGGAGGGTGCCCTCCCCACTCCAGGCTCCGCCCTCGGGCCTACCGCCTGGCAGGGCACCTGGGACACAGGTCTTGAGGAGGCCTCCCCTGCATGTGCCGGCCTGGGACCTCTGGCCAGGCTTAGGGGACCAGACTCCGTCCCTCTCCTCCGCCATGTTCCCAGGAGAGAGGTCCGTTTTGCCCGGGCAGGCCCCCCTCCTGCTTCGCCCACCTGTCAAGGTGCCTGGGGGACCCCGGATCAGAGGTCCGTTGGAGACCCCCTTCCGCAGCCCCGGGCCCAAGGTCCAGCCGGGGTCACCAAGCCCTCCAAAGGCCAGGTGGGAGCCCTCCCCCCCAAGGCTCGGGGCAGGCAGATTGGCGTCCTTCAGGCCCGGCCATTATATCGCGCCTTCTCCCTTGGCCATCTGGTCGCACGCAGTGCTTTCCAATGGGGTGACCAGATGGCCAGGCTGCCCTGGAAGTCCTGATGAGGGCTCGTTTGCCTCCCCGATCCCTGCCAGGGCTCCAGGAGGTCGGGCGTGTCTGCGCCTTGGGTCCCCTCAGTCTTCTGGTGCACTCGCGTTACCAGAAAAGGGGGTACCATTCCTATGGATTACTAGGGACAAGGTATGCCGGAACCCCTAGCAGGCTGGGGGCTCTCACCTGGTGACCAGATGGGCTAGGGTCAGGAAGAAACCTCCACCCTTATCCGGGGCTGCATCCTCCGGTCCGCCTCATGGCAAAGTGCCCAGGACGGGGCTCCATCGGGCACGGGCAGTCCTCCCTTGGGCGTCCAGGCCAGAGAGCTCTGGGCAGGCGCTCCCTACACTGGGCTCCGTCTTCCGTTCTGCCATGGGCCCGGGGCCCAACAGGCATTCCCCAGCTCGGTTTGGGTTCAGGAGCTCCGGCAGAGGCCCTTGGTGGCCCTGGGGTGGAGGGTGCCCGGGGAGCCTGCCCCTGCTTGGTTGGGTACAAGAGCTCTGAAGGCCCCCCCGAGGGCTCTGGGGAGGGCGCTCACCTCACTTATGTCCTCAGGCCTGCCGCGTACAAGATGGACACAGGAGCCCCGACAGGGTCTGGGGACCCTGCCGGGCCATGGGGAGGGTGCTCCCACCCCAGGCTCCATCTCCTGGTCTGCCGATCCGCCAGGGGCTTTGCACGAGGTTCCATAATGCTTGGGAGCCTCCTCCTGCTTGGCTGGGTTCAGGAGCTGTGGAAGGGGCCCCTGAGGGCTCTTGGGAGGGCGGCCTCCCGACCCGGGCTCGTCCACTGACCTGCCGTGTGGCAGGGTGCCTGGGACGGGGTAATGCGGGCCCAGGAAGGCCCCACCAAGCGCCTCTGGGCATGGGAGCCCCGCTGGGGTCCAGGGGCCCTGCTGGGCCCCAGGGAGGCCGCTCCTGCCCTGGCTCCTTCTCCCAGCTTTCTGCTCCACCATGGGCCCAGGACAGGGTTCCATCAGGCCCGGGGAGCCTCCCCCTGTTTGGCTGGGTTCAGGAGTTCCAGCCAAGGCCTCTGAGGGCCCTGGAGAGGTCGGCCTCCCCACCCCAGGCTCCAGCCTCAGGCATGCCGCATGGCAGGGTGCCTGCAATGGGGTCCCCTGCACCTCGGGGCCCAGGAGGCCCAGCTGGTTCAGGAGCTCCAGCCAGGGCCCCTGAGGGCCCCAAGGAGGGCAGCCTCTCCACCCCGGGCTCTGTGCTTGGGCCTGCCGTGTGGCAGGGTGCCCGGGACGGAGTCCCACGGGCCCGGGGAGGCTTCCCCTGCGCCCCTGAGCCTGGGAGCCCCAGCTGTGTGCAGGGTTCCCACCAGGCCCCTGGTCGGGTGCTTCAGCCCTGGAATCCGTCCCCCGACCTGCCGCTCTGCCAAAGGTCCGAGACGGGGTTCCGTTGCACCCCGGGAGCCTCCCCCTGCTTCAGGAGCTCTGGCCGGGGCCCCTGAGGGACCTGGGGAGGGCGGCCTCCCCATCCCAGGTTCTGTTCTCAGGCCTGCCGTGTGGCAGGATGCCCTGAACGGGGTGCCGCGGGCCCAGGGAGGCTTCCCCTGCGCTTCTGGGTCCGGGAGCCTCGGCTGGGTTGGTTGCTCCAGCCCTGGGCCCTATCCCCCGGCCTGAGGCTCTGCCAAAGGCCTGAGACTTGGCTGTGTTCAGGAGGGCAGCCTCCCCACCCCGGGCTCCGTCCTCAGGCTTGCCGTGTGGCAATGTGCCGTGGACGGGGTCCCGCGGGCCTGGGGGAGGCTTCCCCTGCGCCTCTGGGCTAGGTAGCTCCTATGGGGTCAAGGGGCCCCGCCGGGCCCCGGGTCAGGTGCTCCCTCCCTGGGCCCGTCCTCCAGGCTGCCACTCCACCAAGGGCCTGGGACTGGGGTCTGTCGGTCAAGTGCAGGCCTCCTCTGCTTCACCTGCTTGTCAAGGTGTGTGCAGGTCCTGGGTCGGAGGGCCCGTCAGCTCCCCCTCGCAGCCCCATGGCTGAGGCCCAGCTGGGGCTCCGGGCCTCCGGCCCTCGTGCCCTGGCACCCGCTCAGCCTTTTGTTAGGTCAAAGAGCGACCAGATGGCCCCCCTTTGAGCCCAGCCATCTGGTCGCACCTTTCCCCTCGGCGAATCTTGTCACACCTATTCCCTCGGCCATCTGGTCATGCGCAATGCATTCCAATGGGGAGACCAGATGGCCGGGCTTTCCTGGAAGTCCAGATAATGGCTCATTTACCTCCCTGTTACCAGAGAGGGCTCCAGGATGTCGGGCACGTTCGTGCCTTGGGTCCCCTCTGTCACCCAGTGTGCACGGATTACAAGATGGGGGGTATTTCTCCTCCGGATTACTAGGGAGCGGGTCAGTCAGACCTCCGTGAGGTCCGGCGATTCCGAGACAGGGAAAGGCAGGACCCGGGTCCGCCCACCGGGACCCCCAGGGGCCTGGGTCCGCGCCTGCCTATCAGCTCCTTCTCAATGGGCCTTTCCTCTGAGCCTGCTCGCCCTGGAAGCGGGCAGAGATGTGAAGCTGGCATCCCCTGCGCAGGGCAGCCTGCCAGGGGAGGCCCCGGCTGTACTCCGATCGATTGGGCACTCTCGGTCCATTTAGGATGGACTGCTTGGCCAGCCTCAGCTGTTGTTTCAAGCAAAGAGCTTCCACCCCGCATGGACTGTCTGACTCAAAGGCCTGCCGCCTGGCAGGAGGCCCTTCACCCTACCAAGCAGACCGAAGGCGGATCGGCCCCGGCAGCTCGCGCCCCCCAGTGGTCTGACCTGAGTGGAAGGGTTCGGGTGGCGCCAGGTCCTCGGATGCTGCCTCCTGGCAGGTCCGTATACCCAGCGCGCCACGCCGTCAGCCCTCTCCGAGTCAGCACCCTGACACCCAAGGGTCTGGGTGTGGGGGGGTGACAGTCAGTAGCCAGGGCAGGGCAGCTGCAGAGCAGGGAGGACTGCCTAGCTCCCCGCTGTCTCCAGGGCAAGGAGTGGCAGGAGGCCAGCCTGGCATGAAAGGGGGCTCAGCTGGAGCCCCTGAAGACCTTGGAGAAGCCCTGAGCAGGGGACGCCTGGGCCCGGTCTGGGATGGCAGCGACTTGCGGATGTCCTGCGCCTCCCAGGGGGGTCTACCGAGGCCCAGGTAGGCTCAACCCACCCTGGCGGGTTTCAGTAGCAGGCACAGGGCCCACAGCTGGGGCTCCGTCTTGTGGGCCCTGGGGTGTGGGAGACTCCCTCGTGCACCTGTCATTGTGTCTTAGTTTTAGGGAGGATTGGAATTTGCAACTCTTCGTGTTTGAGAGCTTAAGTTTCTGGTGTGAACGGGGGCGTGGCTTGGCTGCCGAGCGGAATGGCTGCCTGAAACCGCAGCTCCGCCGATCGAGCACAGAAATCCTTCAATTATTAGCTGAACTGGGGTGCGAGCTCGGTCCTCCCCGCCCGAGACGGTAGTCCTGGGTGTCCGCCCTGTGCTCTGGCTTTTCTGACCCCGTCGGCGGCTTGTGGACGGAGAGCGGCCCGCGGGCGGCACGGAGTCGTGGCGGCCTGCACCATTCGCTAGAGCCGGGGGCCTTGCGTGTGGAGTGCCCGAAACCTATCCGAGGGGTGAGGCAGAGGCTGTTCGCTCGCCCAAAGAAAAGCGCACCCCTGCGAAGGTCTCACCCCCTACGGCTGTCGGAGGGAAGCTGAGGAAGCGGCGGCTGGTGTGGAAGACCACCGAACGTCCTCCCCTGGATTGCACGACGGCGCACGGCGACGGGCCCGGGCGGCTGATCGCAGTGGCGGCCATTTTGCCTGAAGCAGAAGTCCCATGGTCGAAGGATCCAGGGAGACGATCGGAGAGACGAGGCCGGCTGCCGTACATGCCCCGACAAGACTGTGGTGAGGTTGGTGCGTTGGCCTGTGATGTGGAAAGTGCACGGCTGTACTAGGGCTGTCCTGCTCCGGCGGCCAGCGCTGTGACTCTCCCCGCCTGCTCTGCCTAGGGTTCGCGCCCCGCTATTGGAGGCCCAGCCATTCAGCCTACCTACAGGGACTAACCGACCTGCTGCCCTCGGTGAGACGCTGAGGGTCGGCGACTGGCGGCGACTGGTCGCGACCGCCAGGGCATACTCGCGGCGCCGGGTGGCGGCTGGTGAGTGGTCATGGGCAAACCGGACACGCGGCAGCCGAAAATCACTTTCGACAAGTCCAAGCAGAAGCCGCCGGACCCAGACCCAGACCTCCGTGAGGCCGAATCTTCTCGAGCGGACCAGAGTGGTGCTCAGGAGGCGGACATTAAGGCCATGTTTCAGGAACTGAAAACAAGCTTACATGGCATCGATGGCAAAATGGATGCGCTGGCTGCCCGCATGGACGGTATCACGTCCCGCATGGACAAACAAGAGGGGAGAGTGGAATCGCTCGAAACACGTGTGGCCGACACGGAGGAAAATCAGACCGGCCTTGCCGGCCAACTTCGGGGCATGGAGAAGATTCTAACACTCATTCAGCAGAAAAATGAGGATTTGGAGGCGCGCTCGCGGCGCAACAACGTCCGCATCACGGGTGTGGCGGAAACGACGGACATAACCAGCATGGAGCTCTTTGTTGAACAAATGTGTAAGGATCTGTTTGGGTCGGGATTGTCTCCGATGTTCCTGGTCGAGAGGGCTCACAGATCACTGGGGCCCAGGCCTAAACCCGGTGCACCGCCCCGGCCTATTATTGCACGAATCTTGAATTATAGGGACCGGGACGTGATCTTACGAATGGCAAGGGACATATCGGACTTGCAATACAGGGGCAACCGCATTGCACTATACCCGGACTATACGATGCAGGTGCAGGCCGCTCGAAGGGAATTTTTGCCGGCGAAGAAACTTTTTCAACAGGCGGGCACCAAATACTCCCTCATCTACCCTGCTAAACTCCGGGTCCAAGGTCCCGGTAAGCCATCCTTTTTTGTTGACGCTAAGGCGGCTATGAAATATGCCAAACAACTGTTAAAGGACCAAAAGGCTCAGACACCGGCAGTTGACCCGGACCAGCGGGACAGGCTAAGTGACGTTGAATGACTACTCCTGTTTGCTTCTTGTTAAATTGCTGGGTGTCGCCTGTCTACGCTGTGCTGGGCCATATTGAGAATGTTTAATTCCCTGGAGTTCCAATTTCAGATGCTATGAGGGAGCTGAGCAGGGCTGCGGGATTGGGGGGGGGTGGTCCTTGAGCTGGTACACTAGTCTCGCGCTCGATCGCCCTGTCACAAGTACAGGGCCTGTAGGTGGCCAACCTGCGTACCTCAAGGGATGATTCCCATTCACTGTTCACATTTAGAGACTGTAGTTACAGTTGTTGTAGTTGGGAGGGGGTCCAGGGAGTTCATTGCACAACCTGATTGGGGGGTTGGAGCGGGAGGGTTAGGGGTTTGGCTGGGGCTGGGGGTTTTTGTTGTGTTTTATTTCAGTTTCAGAGCCGGGTCGGAGGTGGCGAAAACTGCTATTGAATCGCACGTTGTGCGCAGCGCGCTGTCATGTCGACAGTCACCTAGCAAGAGGTGTACTGGCATTTACCGGGCAGGCTGCCCAGCTGGCCGGGTGGGATGTGTGTTGTCTGACAGGGACGGGCTGCAGGAATCGATGCAACGAGGAACGGGTCCGTGGCCTGCTCGAGTTCTATTTCCCTGCTTGGTGCCTGGTGGAGGTTCCTTGCCCTGTTGGCGGGCGTACGGATTGCTGTGGCATTGCCGCCCTCATATATTGGGACCCGCTGGATTGGAAATGCGTGCTTCGAGAGTTGGTGTGTCTTGGCCGGGTGACTGGGGGGTAGGTGTATGCTTGAGGCTTGCCCGAACTCTGTTGACACGTATGGTGCGGTGAATAGCATAAAGTGTATTACCTGGAATGTACGGGCATGAATGATAGGCGCAAAGTGAGACTGATACAGGCCTTTCTGATTAGGAAGGGTGCGGACATTTGCCTTCTGCAGGAGACGCACCTGACGGACAATGCTGCGCAGCTGCTCAGACACAACCGATGGGGTGAGGTAGTTCACGCTCACTACTCTAACTACTCTAGAGGGGTGGCGATACTTATCAGAAAAGGGCTTCACTGGAGGACGCATGAGGAAATCAGGGACGTGGGGGGCAGGTTTGTTCTGTTGGTAGGTTCGCTGTGCGGCGCGAGAGTGATTCTGGTGAATGTTTATGGCCCGAATGACGATAATCCAGATTTCTACGAGGGATTGTGGCATAAGGTGCGGAACTGTGGACCTGCTGCGATACTGTGGGGAGGAGACTATAATGTGGTACTGTCAGATACTGCTGATAGGCAGGGCACCACTCGGGAACATCACCCTAGGGCGTCGGAGGCGCTTGGCCATATTATGCAAGAGGCAGGGCTGGTGGACTCCTGGAGGACACTGCACCCTGAGACCCGCGCCGGTACGTGTATCACAGCTCATCGTGCGGCCTGGTCCAGATTGGATTTCTGGCTGCTGTCCAGAGATCTGCACTCATCGGTGTTAGAGGTGACTCACTTGCCGCGGTCACTTTCTGACCATGCCCCGGTTTGCTTAACGATATCCACCCCGCCGCAGTACATTCAGCCGTTTAGTTGGAGATTCCCGTCCCGGGCTCTGCGCGACCAGGTCTTCCAGCACTCTTTGCGGGAAAAACTGGAGGAATACTTCGCGCTAAACGAGGGCTCAGTAGATTCACCTGGCGTGCTCTGGGAGGCCTGTAAAGCTGTGACAAGAGGCCACTGCATGGCGCTAAAAACTGGGGTTTTACGCTCCATTAGAGCTACTCTCGGCAGGTTGGAATCTGAACTGGCCCGGCTTGAGGCTGCGATGATGGCAACCCCGTCTGGTGGTGCGAGTGCAGACTTCAGGACGAAACTGACCGAGTATCAAGAGGAGGCTGAGAGGGAGGTCAGGTTCTTGTCCAAAGATTCTCAGGCCAGGCGTTACGGAGAGGGTGATAGAGCTGGCCGAACACTAGCAAATCTGCTGCGCCCGCCACGCGGGTCGGAGCATATTCTTGAGATACAGGAGTCGGGGGGTGCAGTAATTCGAGATCCTCCGGCTATACTGGCGGTGATGACAGACTACTATAAGGACTTGTACACCTCTAAGGTGTCCCCTGACGACACTATTATTAGTGATTACCTGGACACCATAGCTCTTGCGTGGTTCAGTAATAGTGCCCGACAATATATGGACCTCCCCTTCACGCAGGAGGACATTCGAGCGGTTATAGCCGCTATGCCGCTCAGCAAGGCACCAGGCCCAGACGGGCTGACGGCAGCCTTCTACAAGGAATACGCAGACCTACTGGTCCCTCGCTTGCATAATGTTTTTGAGGAAGCGATGGAGGTTGGCATCCTCCCTGCCTCGATGCGAGAGGCCCTCATCATTACGCTGCTTAAACCTGGCAAGAATCCTGTTACCCCGGACTCATATCGCCCACTCTCGCTAATTAATCTTGACGCCAAAATCTACGCGAAACTACTCGCTGACCGCCTGAAACTTATGCTGCCTCAGATAGCGTTGTCCGATCAGTCGGGCTTTGTGATGGGGCGGTCCACTTCCCACAATCTTAGAGTGCTGTTTGGGCTCCTGCATTATTTGGACCCCAAGGTACAAGCCGCGGCCGCATTGCTTGACGCCACTAAGGCGTTCGACTCACTAGAGTGGAAATTCTTACGGGCGTTATTCACTCGCATGGGTTTCAGCCCCTCCTTTGCCAGGCGTATTGGAATAATCTATAATCACCCGACGGCTAGGGTACGGGTTAATGGTCAGACGTCTTCCCCGATCCCCATAACAAGAGGCACTCGGCAGGGCTGCCCCTTGTCGCCACTGCTGTTCGCTATTGCGACGGAGCCGCTGGCGGCTCGTTTGCGCCAACACCACACTCATCGCAGTATCGGCTTCACGTCGCGTGGCCTGCTGGTCTCTATGTACGCCGACGACATAACCATATATATGATGAATCCATCGGAAAACTTCGACCCACTGATGCGTGAGGTGACAAGGTACAGCGGCCTCACGGGTATCGATGTCAACTGGTCAAAGTCGGCGATGTTCCCGCTGACGGACGGTACGAGTCAATGCCACACGGAATTCCCGGTTGACTGGGTCACTGATGAGATTAAATACCTGGGCATACGGTTTAGCCGATCGATACAGGACATATGGCTGGCCAATTTTGGGGTGGCCGTGGAATGGCTGGAGTGCAAAGTGAAGCGCTGGAAAGCGCTGCCACTATCTCTGATGGGCCGCATAGCAATTGCTAAAATGGTGGTCGTTCCTAAGTTTCTTTACTTATTCGTAAACATCCCCGTGCCACTCACTAAGTCGTTCTTTCGCAGGCTCCGCTCCGCCTTGATCGAACTGGTCTGGGCGGGTAAGCAGCCCAGAGTGGCCTGGAACCTCCTCACACTTCCCTTCCGTCAGGGGGGACTCGCGGCCCCGGACATGGAGCTATATGCGTACAGTGCTCAGGCCCAATATCTGCACTACTGGCAGCACCCGATCCCTTACCAGCCGCACGTGGCCATCGAGATAGATGTTGCGGCCCCCTGCCCCCTTCGTGCAGCGGCATACCAGAGATACAGACGCTCCAGGGACGACATTGACACTGTTGAGATGGTACGCTGGGCCTGGTCAAGCATTGCCAAACGTGCAGGCGTAGATGACTTATATGCGCCGAGTATGCCCCTCGCGGATAATCCACTATTGGGGCCATTGACGGACGCGGCGGTGGCGCGGCGGGCGCAGGCCTGCGGACTGAAGGTGGCGGGAGATTTGTACCCGGACGATACCTTCCTCACAGTGCGGGACATGGCGGCAGCGCCGGAACCGACGGCCTCGGAGCTTCTTCTCTACTATCAACTGCGGTCCGCCTGCAAGGGCAGGTACCCTATGTTTCCAGAGGCTCCGCCGACGATTGCGGCCTTGGAGGACGTACTCTCGAACTCCTCCGCGCGCAAACTGATCACACGGATCTATAGAGCTACTCAAAGCACGGCTCCGGTTGCGCACACTGACTCCAGATCCGCGTGGGAACTTGAAGCGGGTATATCTATTACCGAGAAGCAGTGGGAGTACTGTTGCTCCCAACTTGAAAACCTATCCCCTAATTATAGGCTGCGGTTGGTACACTTCAACTATCTGCACCGGACCTACCGGACGCCCATTCAATTGTGCAGGATGGGTCTGCGGTCTGATGCGTGCTGTTGGAGATGCGGTGCGCAGGATGCCGCGTTCTATCACCTTGTCTGGGTGTGTGGCCCCATACGCGACTTCTGGATTGCAGTCTTCGATGCCGTGGGGCAGATCGTGGGGAGGGTACTGGGGCCGGACCCACTTGTGGCCCTATTGGGATTCGTTAGAAATGTGCCCAAGACCTCACGTAGGCTTGTGGCCATTTTATTATTACTCGCTAAGCGTCAGGTAGCGCTGCACTGGAAGAAGACAATGCCGCCAAACGTGAAGGCCTGGATAAGATCGGCGGTGTACTGTAGGGAGCAGCTGACCTCATACTGGGACCAGCTGCCGCAGCGCTCGCGGCCTGTAGATATCTGGCAGCCACTGGTAGATTGGTTGGCTAGTACGACAGCGTTGGAAGATGACCAAGCGGGCTGATCGTGGCTTAAATGACGTGGAGAGGTTGGAGTTCGACTGTGGGGTGCTGTAAGTGGTGATCCGCCTGGCATAAGTGATCTGGGATATGGGGTTCGTTCGCTGAGAGGGGTTGTCTGTCGCTTGCTCTGTCTTGGCGGGCTGTGGGCGCAGCGTGAAGATGATTATGTCATTTCGATCATTTACTGTTTGCTTACCTTCGACTCGGGCTCTTTATTAGTTCTGTTTTGTTTGTTCCATTGTAAAATGCTGTATTGCCGTTTGAAAGTACGATCTCAAATGCTTGGGCGGAGTTCCGCCTCGTATACTAGCTGCCTGCCTCCGGGTTGTTGGCTGAATAGCGGTGTACTCTTCGATGGAACAATAAAGGTTTTTGAAAAAAAAAAAAAAAAAAAAAAAGTTTCTGGTGTGAACTATAGCAACGTGGACCAGAAACTGTTTCCAGATTGCCTGAACATGACCCTGATCAATGTGTGCCTGTCGGGGTGACTCCTCCCATTGAGAGGCTCCCCTGTGGTACTCCCCATTCATCGGTTGTTCCCCTTTAACCCTCATTGCGGCGGACCAACTGCCCCCTCCATACCTGGCCTTTCCCGAAGACATCTTGGTGCCAGTTAGTAGCAAGAGAGATTGACTGGGTTGAAGGAACACTTCTGAGACAGTCAGAAGAGGGTCAAGAGACTGCGTAACTCCAGTGTTTTTTGAGACCAATGGGTGAACTTCCCGATTGGCTGCTAATCTCCCCTTGTTTACCTCTACCTCCTATTTAAAACTTGCTATATATCCCCACCAGTTTTTCGAGGACACAGACTAAGTGTGACTTTAGCTGTGTATGGCCAAGTATTTGGGAGAAGGGGCTAGTTATCTTCCATCCCCGGGTATAGGACCATTAGGGTAAACTGGAGGGTAGTGGGAGGATGGGGCCATGGAGCCTGCAGAGTATTATCCATTGACCTGCTGGGTACCAGTAGCAATGCATTACGGTGCTAAGTCTGTGTGATTGTGTTCTGTATGGACTCGGTTTATACCTGTCGTATTGTGTAGAGTTGAGTGAGTGTGTGGGTGGGAGTGATAGTCGGTGGACAGCCTGTGATTCACAATACTGGTGCTGATTTATATGTTGATTTATTGCAAAAGCACAATACATTTGAAACTGAGTTTACCCTTATGGCTCCGGAACGCCGTGCTGCTAAAAAGTGTACTAGTTTTTTGTATGTACAAATTTGTGATATTGTTGTGACCCGGGGTGCATCATATAACTGTGTGGAAGTGTATTATTAGGATCAATAAGGGTGGGCCCGGGGTGGACAGCATGTCGCACCGTAATAGGGTGCTCTCTCTGTGGGGGTGGGGGGTTAGATTAGGATTTGTTCACTGTGTGCCTACTATTGGGATCATAACAATACCCATGGTCTTAGTACTGCTAGCGATATTTCCAAATGTGTTTTATGCCCAAAAGTAGATGAGGTTCATGTTATAATGATTGAACATGTGTGATGAATATAAACGATATTTACATACTTCCTGTGTGGAGTCTCCTTTGTGATGCTCGGTGTATTAGTTGTGAGTGACTGCTGTGACTTTGCTTTTCACATAGCCTCTGAGATAAGCCTGACTGCTCAGTGCCAAGCTACCCAAGGGTAGCTTAGCACAGATGACCAGGAGGAGTTGGAACCATTGGAGGAGCAGGTGGCATCCCTCATTCCAACATAGTTGGTAGCCAGAATAGAAGATCAGGACAGTGCTTATGTAGAGGACCATCAAGAACAACAGGGTGAGTGAAAGCAAGAGCCCATATCAATAAACCTGTCATGCAGTGCAAGGTAGTAAGACAACTTGCTGAGCTGTGCTGTGTGAAAGGGAAAAGGCAGGAATGCCCTACGTAAACCTCACCCCTCACATAACTGTCTTTTCCTTGGGCAGCATCATTTTTTTCTAGGCCTGGGCCAATGCATGCCCCCTTGCACAATGATACAAGCATGCTTGTGTTGAGACGGGGCAACCAGAAGTGTAATGCAATGTGGATTTGTAGAGGTTAAACTTGTATTCATGTGCTGAGTAGGTGCCTGCTATGCAAGTTGGATCAGTTGAAAAGGAAGGTGTATAGTGTTTTGCACAAATCCATAATTGACGCAGCTGTCCTGATGTGCTGAGGGAAGTTGTTCCAGGTGCAGCCTGCCATGTAAGATAAGACCCTATCCCTGGCTTGCTTGTATACATATGGGGGATGTGGGTGAGACTGAGACGAGTGCCATGATTGGTTGGTGAAAGTGTAGAAGGGAAGGGTGAACTAGGTGGGTCCCTGGTAGTGTAGTCCCATTCAGGCTTGGGTGAGTATCTTGAACTGCCAGTGTGCCTGAATGGGTGACCAAGGGGCATATTTCCGAACCCTCTGCACTGTCAGAGCATCACTTTTTGTGATGCTCTTATGGTGAAAATCACAAAAACACATCTATGAGGCCATGCAAAGCTGCTTTGCATGGCTTTAAATGGCCTCATAGGTATGGAGAAAGGCAAGACAGTTGCTGAGTTGCCGTACTCTGCACTCCAAGGGCTTTGCATTGTGTTTTCCGACACAACACCCATGGATTTTGACACTTTCCCCATTTTTACATTAACATGTACACCTTGCGAAGTGCCAAAACACCAATACCTTGATGGACTTCTCTGCTTACGGCGATAGAACCTGGGGTGTACTTACCAGTTCGACACCTGTCTAAACCCAGTTGGATTTATGCACTCTGGGGCCACTAAGCTAAACCACGGACAATCCTTCATCTAACCTGGGATCCCATCAGTGCAGCACCTAACCTTAATTTGCTCACAGATGCATCCCAGTAGTCAGACAGTACTACCATTGCTAATACAGTGATGAGTCCTATTCCACCCCTTGGGTCTGACTTTTGTCCTCAACCCAAGGAAAACTCTGTCCACATGGACAGAAACCAACAGAGGCCACTGACAGCTGTAAGTGTCAAGAGCCAGATCCCAGGCGTCTCTGTCTTCTGTGGTTTCTCAGAGTAGGGTGTTGTGGCCCCAGTGCCTTGCATCCTTTCCCCACTCCACCTCCAACCAGTTCAGGGGTGGTATCCTGCAACTCGTTCTCCAACCCAGGGTCTGTACCCTTTTGCTGGACACGAGTCGAGTGAGTCTCTCCTCTCCCTGCCGCTCCCTCTGGGGTTCTGTACCCTCCTTTTGGGCATGGTACTCCAGAAAACTGAACTGCCAGGGTGCCTGTGGTGGTTGCCCCTCCCAGTTCTCCTGACACTTGGGCAACTTATCCCCCAGAATGTAGTCAATGGACATCTGGGGACTAACTATGACCCTCCCCACCCCGCTCTATGGACACCAGGGCTATAGACTGAAAACGTCCTGCCCATGTGCTGTAGTCCCTCTACACACCTCGCCAGTGACCTGCTCTGGGGTGACTAGCTCTTCCACAACAATGGTCCTGATAGCCCCACTATCCCTCAGAGTAGTGGCTGGGACTCCATTCACTCCCACTTTATCAAAGTGATGACTCCCACTCTCAGGGATCATCAGGGATCATCAACTCACCATCTGAGTCTATATACCAGCTGAGGGAGACCATGGATTGTTCTCTATTCTGCCCCTAGTACTACTGTCACCAGAGGCCACATGGGCCACCCCTGTAGAATTCCTGCCAGTGGGTAGTTTCTTTGGGCTGACAGAGTTTCCCTACTTGTGTCCTAACCGCAAACTATCAGAGCAGTGGGGTTGGTAGTGGGGTGCCCTGGGCCACAGCCCAACAGTACCTTCCTCCTTCTTCTCAGTAAGGACTTTGGAACCATTTCCTTCCCCCTTACCCTGGGACTTGTTGCATCTCTCTTGACCCCGCCATCACTCTCTTGGGGGGAACCTGAACCACCCTTCTTGGGGTCACTCCTAGGTAATTTCTTTGACACTCTCGTGCTAACCCAGATGTCCGCCTCCTCAGCAAGCTTCCCAGAGTCAGTCCGCTTGCTATCCACCAGTTGTTGGGACAGCTCTGTAAAATGATTATCAAGATGCAAATGTGAGCCATCTCTCCCCCTTCCTACCCAGGAAGGCTATCAGTATGTAGATGAATGCATATGAATCTCTTGTCACACCCAGCCCTTTCTGTGATGTGGATGTCTGGAGGGAATGCACAAAGTGTAGCTGTCACAGCCCAGACATGTATTGGAGACATGCTGCAGGCACACAGAGCAAAGTTAAAGCAGGAGAGTTCCACTTTCTGAAAGTGGCGTTTGTAAAATGGTAATGTCAAATCCATCTTCACCAATAAAGACGATTTATCACCACCTTTCCAAATATATTAAGTATGAAGTAGCTACTCCCTTCCAATTAGGAATTACAGTTTAAAAGGTGTCTTAAGGAATACCCAATGCTGGCCGATAGAAGGAGTAGGCCTCACAGCAGTGAAAAATGAATTCAGCTGTTTATCACTGCTAAGACATGTAAAATTATAAGTACATGACCTGCCTTTTAGTTACACAGCATCCTGCCCTTAGGGTCACCTAGGTCCTACCTTAGTGATGAAGAATGTGTAATGAAAGGGGCATTTAAGGCTTGCTAAGTGGTTTCAAATGCCAAGTCGAAGTGGCAGTAAATTGCACACACAGGCCATGCTGTGACAGGCCTGGGACAGGTTTGAAAGGCTACTTGTGTGGGCGGCACAAGCAGTGCTGCAGATCCACTAGTAGCATTTAGATTATAGGCCCTGGGTACATGGTATATCAAATTTCAAGGCACTCACAGTTAAACTTAATATGCCAGTCAAGTATACACCAATGTCAACATGTTTAGGGGAGAAGCCAATGCACTTTAGCACTGGTAAACAGTGGTAAAGTGCTGAGTCCTAAGGCCCACAAAAAGAGTTCAGCAAAAAAAGAAGGAGTAAGGCAAAAGGTTTAAGGTAACCCTACAAAAAGGGCCATTTTCAACAACTACTCTCTCCCAAACAACACAAATTCCGAAGCTAGACCAATGTACCTATGCAGTGGCCAATATAATATGCCGCAAATAGCCACACAAAGCGTGTGTTTCCTCCATATTGTTCTATACAGCTCAACACACATGGCTACACAGTTGCATTTATGCAGCAATGCAGAGGGCCACGCAGTGGCCTATATATTGCAGCATAAATAGCCACCCAATTCATTTGTTTCTTATACAGTAACCCATATATCCAAAGCACATAGTCACGCAGTTAAACTTATGCAGCACCGCAATGGGCCACACAATGGCCTATATAGGTGCCATAGTCACGCAACCATATGTTTCCAACCCTGTGGCCTCTATAGTGCAACGTGTATAGCCACACAGTAGCACTTATGCAGAAATGCAATGTGCCACGCAGTGTCCTAACTAAAGCAATGCGAAGGACCACACAGCTCATATATTAATGATGTCTGATTTACCATCATGCAAGGATTCAATCATATGCGTTGATCTTTCTTCAACAATATTACTTATGAGTAATGTAACAGATGACACATATATGTGGGTATGGATACATATTGCAAATGTAGATGTGTGCCTTCACTTATGCACACACAAACATCTATATATTTGACACATAAATGCGACACAACACAGCAAAGTACCTTGCAGTGTGTGAAAGGAAAAGGGGTGGAATGCGCAATAATCCATATATGTAACATTTCTGTCCTTTCCTATGGGTGGTACAGTTTTACCTACCATAAACGAACACAGCCACCCTTCCATCATGTTGCAGGGCTGCCTGACTTGCAGGCAGGCAGATTTTGTGAGCCCCTGTCAGCAAATACACAACCCTCTGAGGCTTTTTCCGTTTGAAACTTTGCTACTGAATGCAGAATACATAGGAAGTGCAAATAAGGTGGAGAGAATGCAGTATATTATCCACATGCATATCTGGTAAGGAGTTGTACAACTATGACACATTTCATGGTCTAGCAGTATTTGTTGAGCTGGTGATGGGTCAATATCCATTGGTGGATGCATGGTAGATGCCATATTCCACCTCTGGCACACCTCTCTGGTGCTGAATAACACAAGTTTGCATTTAGTACAGGTGTAGGTTCTTCTAGAGTTTTTTCAAGGGCACTCAAGGACACACAGGAGCCTTACCATGCTTTGAGAAATGCCATTTAGTTTTGTGATTGCCCGTGTGTCCTCTTGCCTTGAGTGGATCACCTGCAACACAACACTTAATGAATCTGGCCCAAAGTGTTGCTATCCTTTGTGCACTAGTGTATCTGTCATTTACAGGTATTCATGTAGCTGACCATTTAATGGTTTACAAGTGTTTCTGGTATTACAAATGTTCTGAGAATGTTTACATATGTGTAATATCTCACAATCCACACACACTTGCCACTTTGGAAGGACTTTGAGAATCAGGGGCCAAAGATGTTTCCAAATGTGTGTGTTCACCTTTCACTACCCTTCTACACTCCCACATGAGGGTATTGGTGTATGGTTTGTGATCTGTAAGTCTGACATTAGCCTACTTTACCTTATGTAGCACAAGTGGACCTCACAAAGACTATCCTTTCTATGTTGAAGGCTCACAGAAAAGTACCTTGACTTATGTGAATTGTCCAGATATTATTTGAAACGGAACATCATGAATTGTGTGACATCAACATGTCTCAATGGATAGTTCAACCAAGGCCTATAGTATTACACAACATGGATTAATGTGAACTTCAATGAGCCATATATTAGTATGAGGATATGTGATGATTATCATAGTTGAGTTATTCAACTTCATCCATTTGACATCAGACTCCTTTGCACTCATATATAACTCAGGACCATTAGTGATTAGTGGTCATACTACTGATGATGTACCTGTGTGTTCGTATATGTATGTTCTTCAAACGTGACTTGTTGCCAGAACAAATAATAAAATGTTCTTGGTTTGATCCTCTGAGTGCCCAAGCTTTCTCATCATGCAGATTACATGTCATACCACTGCTTATGTCTCAAATGTTTTAGTTCAGTGTTTTTACCAGTGTACAATAGCCAATGATTGTGAGTCACTTGGTATGAAAAACATGGTGTTTGCATTATTTGTACACGCACATGTTTGTCTTGTTTTGACTTCACTGAATATTAGTGTCTTTGCATGATATAGCTATAGTGGTACTTTGTGCTTTTTTAATTCTTGTAATAAGTACTCCCACATAAGTGTAAATTTTGCACTATACATTGCCCCCATGCCCTAGTGTATCCATCACATGACCACCTTCAACATGGATATGTACAGATGGATGCACATGCTGGAGAGGGTAGTACAAAATGTTGTATACCCCCCCATTCTTCATGTTTATATTAATCTGAATAATCAACTAATAGTAATCTTATTAATTTGTTTGCAGTGAAAGACTTATCAATTATATTAACAGCAGAATTATACGTGGGAATTGCACTTTGCATGGCTAAACTAATTGTAAACTAACATATGTATGCATACTAATAATAGAAAATTTGAATATTGCATGATATATGTTGCTTTTGTGATGTAATTGTAAGTTGCGCATCATTTAGTGAGTATAAACGCTTTGGATGTTGCTTTCTGCTAGATAATTACTTACACATAAGGGTATTAGCGAGGGATTAACATTTTATTAGTCATTTCCATGTTTTAATTATGTTTTTGTGTTTGTTTTGCTTAAGTTGCCCATTTTGGCCTAATCAAAATGGCTGAACGAGACGTTGAACGTGACTGCTCCTGACAACACGAGTATCTGGGTGAAGTGCGCATGTGTCACCGCCAGCAACAGTGGCCTAGTCCTGACCCCAGGAGCTGATGTTCTAGTCAAGGTCGCTCCGTGAGCTTTGCCAACGATAAAACAAAGGACTGTCTTAAAACTGGAACCAGCAAGTGCGATGACTTCATTTTGCGGACTATGTGAGAACTTTAACAGATGACCCCAAGTCTACCAATCAGAACTTTCCAAAACCCCGATCTTGATACATTTTGACATTAATTTCATTATAAAAGTAGGTAGGGAAATGAACTAAAAAACTCTTCTTCTCTGACGAACTCGATTTCCTGACGTTATGCTGACGGAGAGGACGGTAACACTGCTGGACAGCTGTTATCCTGAATCTTTGAGAGACTGAATTGCGGCCTGACTTTGATGAAATTTAAAAGGTTTTTCCACGACTTGATTGACTTAGAGGAAGACTATTAGCCAGATTAGGTAAATATGATGTTCTGCAGTTCTAGTGATGATTTCTAACAATTTTGCAATTTTCTTAGATAAAAGATATTTGATTAATTGACAAATGTGTTGTGTCGATTATTTGAAGAAGAAAATCTAGAATAAAGAGTAAAGCATAGATAAATGATTGGGTTCACTAAACTATACAACAACTAAATGATTCATCTCCTAATGAGGGAAATATCTCAAGGTTGGAGTCAACGCATTTAGGGTTAGGTACAGATATTTCTTTCATGTCAGCGTTTGGAAGCTTATTCCTCTAGGGAAGCAGATCAAGGGAGTGTGAGTGTTGGTGTTATGGGCCCCACCAATGAATGTATTTGAGTGAATTTACTATTGAGGTATTTGGTCTGTGCCAAAAGGGGAATTTGATGTTCCACGCTGCAACTGTTTTTCTGGTAGCAGAGTTATGGTTTTTATTGTTTTGGTTTGGTGAATATAGCTTGTAAATTGCTTATTGATTATTGATTGATATTGGTTTATGTATTAACACTCTATGTTGAGTCGCGTCGAGTTCTATGTTGTTTGTACGGCTTCTGGGATGTAGGAGGTCGGAAGTTTGTAACGGTTCCGTAGTAGAGCAGAGGTCAGCGATGCTCTAGGGAAAGACGGAATTGTTGTTGCCCTGTAGGTACACAGGGGGAAACGTGTAACGATTGAAGTTGCACAACGCATTGTCTGGGTTCGGTTCGGTGACATCACTGTGTGTTGCCATTAGAGACATTTTCTGTGTGAGAGAAGTGTGTATGATAGCAAAGGTTACCTGTGAAATTTCGGTCTTAGGTACCAGGAGTCCTAATAGCATTCCAATAACGCTTATCACTGGATAGGTAACAGGTTTTCTCTGGGCTTGCTAGAAGGACAAAGTAGAGGGAAGCGCTGCTTTGTTAACGTATGTCATAATTCTGTAGTAGGACAGACTGTTCGCTGTTCTCGGGAAAGACAGGATTCTGTGTGAATGTACTACATTTTCTAGTGTGAAAGTGCGTGAATGTAAAGGCATTTGGGTTAATTGTGAAACTCTAGTTTTATTTCTCAGGAGCATTGGGTCTCCAACTATGTGTCTTAATTCTGGAGAAACGGTTAGCTAATGCTTGTTAGAAGGGTAAGGTAGAGGGATGTGCTACTTTATCAACGGAAGTAACGATTCCGTAGTAGGGCAGAGGTAAGCGCTGCTCTAGGGAAAGACCGAATTTTCGCGAGAAAGGTCTGTTGCTATTCCTTGGTTAGCGAAGCGGACAATGGTGGTGTATTTGTGTTGTTACTAACAGAATTGTAAATTTTGAAACAAAACTTACAGAGCGGATTTTGTGAAGGAGGGGTAGACAGGAGCAGGAGCTGCCGCAGCGGCTGCTGACGTCAGAACGACCGCGCTGGGATTGGACAGTCGGTCAGAAACGTAAAACGCTCTGGTTTGGTGCATTAGTGTGTGCCGTGCTAGGAGTGGAGAAGTACAGGGTGACGTAGACGCTCCGTATTGGTGCGTTAGTGTGAATCGTGTTAGGATTGGAGAATTGCAAAAGTGGCATAGACGCTCCGGATTGGTGCGTTAGTTTGAGTCGCGCGGTGATTGGACAGAATAGTGGTACAGTTGTAAGAAGAGACTAGTGATACACGAAAGACAGGAAAATATATTAACCCCTTCAGCGCTGCGGGAATTCCCCCGCGGTGCTGAAGGGTTCGAGCGCGGGCGGGCCCATGACGGAACGGTTCCGTCATGAGCACAGCGCAACCGATGCTCATGACGGAACCGTTCCGTCATGGGCATGGAAGGGGTTAAGATCCACCAGAAAAGGAGAAAAAGTCTTGGTTTGATAACATTAAGAAGTGGTTTATAAAGGACAAACCGATTGTAACTAGGGAAGGACAGTTACTTCCTCCACCGAAAACCCCTGCATCCTTTATGGTTGCGAAATATGGATATCATACTTGTATTTGGTTAGATAACTGGGTCAAGTATACCGCAAAGGACGGAGAGTTGGCTTTTCCAGAACATGGTTCTTTTAATTTGGCCGTTTTGAGAAATTTGAGAGAGAAAATGATGAATTTAGAACCAAGACCTAGAACGACCCAATTCGAAGCATTGACGGAGTGGGAAAATGAGATGCATGACCGAGAAAGACAGAGAAACGGTAGAGGGTATAGGTACATGTTTGGTAGGTCATACGGACATGAGACGCATGATGATCGAATGAGAAGGTGGCGGGATGCGAGTATGACTGAGGGTTTGTTTCCCGTAATAACTGCAGGAGAGAATGAAGGAAGAAAGTGTGCAGAGAAGAGGCATAATGTGAAATCGAGAGGGTATGGAGTGAATGATTCGGAGGATGATGTTCTTGATGATATGTTCTATAAAAATCCACCTCCATATCGACCAGAACCAGAAATATTAACCCCAAGTGGCCCAATGAAAGAAACAGTACGAATCATAAAATCGGAATCAGAGTTCCAAGATTTGGGAAGAAACAATTCCATTAGAGAGGTAGAGAAGAAGTCTGGAGGCAAAGTAAACGATGAAAATTCAGCAGAACTAGCGAAAACGACCCTAGAATTAACCGAGAAAATAAGAGAATTGACTAAGAATCTGGAAGCGGTAACCGTTCCAGTAACGATAGGTCCAGTAATGCCTATTTTTGATAAACAGAAAGATAGCGAACATTGTTTGACGGTCCCTTATAAAAGTAGTAAACCGGCTGAACAACCAAGAATGAGTCAGAATGAGAATCCATGGAGACAGACGATGAGTATGATTAAACCACATTTTTCAAATAACCCGTTTGTAAGTCAAATCTGTGCAGAAAAGCGTATGACAATAGTGGAGTCAATGTCAGAAACACAAAAGGATTTTTGACAAGGAAATGTAGAGAAGCCAATAGGACCATCTACAGAGGAATTGAGTGAATGGTTGAGAAGCTTGCAGAAGAAAGACAAAGAATCTCAGTCAATAGATGTGGCCAAACTACGAATGGTACTGGAAGAATTAATAGTAGGAACTATCCCTACGGAGAAGTTAAAAACTTACCAAGATGAGGAGTTGTTAGTTCTGTGTAAAAGCGTAACATGGAGAGCAAAAAGTCTCCATGAAAGATTAGAAGAAGTGGCAAATGAAATGGGTATTGATATTGAAAAAGTAAAAGCACTACAGAAACCCTATTGAGTAGATTTCACTGAAAAAGACATTGAAAACATGAATACCACAGGACGAATAGGTCAGATTAAAGAGATAATTATTTTGTTGAGAAAATGGGGAGATGTGGAGAAATGGAAAAGTAGTTGGTATCGTAAACGAGATGAAGTTTCAGACAAAACGTTTTCAGCTTTCCCTGTGAGAGAGAAAGAGAAGGTTGTGACAGAATGCCCTATGAGAGAGATTCCAGGAGGAGGATATGTACATGTCCCATGGACTAGACAGGATATTTTGTCATTTACGAATGACTTCCCTCGACTACGTGAAAAACCCGTTGAGTGGTATAGACAGGTGGATAGATTTGTAAAATTATCCAAAGTATTGTGGATTGATCTAATTAGGTTGTTTGACATAATAGTACCAGCAGATCTATGAACAGAGTGTAAAATCATGATAGATTGGCCGACGCAGGATCCAAAAACAGGCGCTCCAGACCCAGAGGTAATGAAGGAATACGAACAGGTTATGGCATTTTTGAAAAACAAGGTACCCCCTAAAGAGACAGACTGGGTAAAAATTGACAGAACACATCAGGAAAGAGTCTGTACATGCCTATTATGAGAGATTAATTTTAGCCTTTAAACATTTCAGTGGAGATGAAAATCTAAGTGACAAGGATTTGAGTCATTTCGTATACAGATTTGTATATGGTCTTCGTCCAGAAATGAGTGAGATGATAAAACAGCATACCGTAGATTGGCAAAATAAGAAAATAGACGAAGTATTGAGACATGCTAAATATTTCAGTGATGAAATTGAAGCAAAACAGCGGAAATTGAAGGAAAAGGCTATGTGGGCACAAGTAAAGGTAGCAGAGAGACAGGAAGCTCAACTAGCGGAACAAGCTGGGTGAAGACAAAAATTTAATCCTGCGAAAAATAAAGGGAATATCGAGGAAGCTAAAAAGAAATTTACGTGTCATAATTGGAGTAGGATAGGGCATTGGAAATCTGAGTGTAAATTTCCTCCGAGTACTAACAATGAAAATGCATCATTGAATCCACAGGTGCAGAATGAGGTGAGTGGTCAACAGCAACGACAACAGCAGGTTGTAACACAACAGAATCAGGTGCCAAAACCACCTTTTCAACAGAACAAAAATTGCCAGAAGTATAGTAAAGAGAATGGATTCTACAACGAAGAACAGGTAAATAAGCCGCCACGCGCTAGTGCTGCTTTGCAGTATTGGCTGCAACGCGATGAAAGCGATTCAGAAGAGGATTATTGACGGTGCCGAAGGGAGGAAGAAGAGTACATGCTTGGCGCAACTCTAGAAGTAGACCAGACAGGCCCATTTGTAGATGGAAAGGTTAATAATGAAAATATTACTTTCCTAGTTGATACTGGTGCTACTCGATCAACTGTTAGATCAGCTGATGTCAAGAATCTTCCTCTCTCGGAAGAAACGATCCAAGTAGTTGGTGTATCCAACAGACAGATTAAAACTTACCTTACAGAACCAGTGAAAGTTAGTATAGGGAAAGTTTCTGAAATGCACCGGTTTGTCGTGTGCGACACCAGTCCTGTGAACTTGTTAGGTAGAGATTTATTGTGCAAGATGAACTGCACCATATTTTGTACTCCAGATGGAATAGCCCACTATAATTGCACTCTTGCAGCCTATAGGCAAGCAATAGTAGCAGCCAAAAGTGCTTATTTTGAATTTAAAATCAGCGAGGCTGGTAACTCAGCTAAGGAGCTTTTCAAGACCATAACAGCTCTTGCTAAACCTCCGCAGGACAACTCCTACCGACCTGACCTGGAAACTTGCCAAAAGCTGGCGGCATATTTCCAGGAGAAGGTTCAGACCATCTATAATGAATTTAGTAGCATGTCTCCCAGCTCGCCCAGCTCAGAGCGGAGCGATCAGGGGCAGGATTTCAGCCCTAGGGGTAATACGGTATTTAGTGAGTTTGCCCCCATTACGGTGGAGGAAACACGTAGGTTGATCACCTCAATCAACTCAGGATCTCCTTTGGATCCGTGCCCACCATCGGTCTTCCATCTTGCTGCTGAGGTGATTGCGGAGGAGCTATCCCAGCTAATGAATATAGCAATGCAATCTGGCTGCTACCCCTCGAGCTGGAAGAAAGCTATAATCAAGCCTCTGCTCAAAAAACCTACACTAGACCCTCAAGTCTTAAAAAACTATCGTCCAAGTGCGGCACTGCCCATGGCGGCCAAGATTCTGGAGAGGGAGCTTAATCGCTCCCTTACGGCATACCTGGTGGCCCACAATCTGCTTGACTCTTCTCAGCACGGTTTCCGCGCCCAGCACTCTACAGAGTCAGCACTTCTGATGGCAGCAGAAAATGTGCGTACTATAGTCGACGGGGGAGGTCGGGCAGTCCTGGTGATGTTGGATCTCTCAGCTGCCTTCGACACCGTGAATCATACGGTGCTGATTCGGAGGCTGCAGGAGTTTGGTGTCCAGGGTACTGCATTGGCCCTATTAGCCTCTTTTTTGGAGGATAGGGAGCAGAGCTTGTCGTGGGATGGTCTGCAGTCCGACCCTTTTCACTTACCGTGCGGAGTGCCACAGGGCTCTGGCTTATCTCCCACGCTCTTTAACATCTATGTTGCCCCCTTGGCCAAGCTCATTAGGGCGCATGGCTTCACGATCATCTCCTATGCTGATGATTATCAGATTATTGTGTCCGCTGGGAACCAAGCCAACGATACGGCCATTAAGTTTCACAGCTGTATGGCAGAAATTATGAGCTGGATGCGAGAGAATTTTCTCAAAATTAATACGGAGAAAACGGAGATAATTGAGTTCGGCCAGGGAAAACCCGTGTGGAGTGGTTCCTGGTGGCCAGCGGAGGCTGGCGAATGCCCTTGTCCCATGCCTAAGGTCAGAAACCTGGGAGTGGTGTTTGATAATCAGCTTAATTTTTCTGCGCGTGTCAGTAATCTGGCCTCTTCCTGCTCCTATCTAATAAGGACACTGCGGAAGATTTTCCCTTTTATTAAACTGGATCTTCGTAGGAATGTGGTGGTAGCTTTAGTGCTGTCCAGGATGGACTACTGTAATGCATTGCTATTAGGAATCAACAAGACCTTGATGAGGAGACTGCAGGTCTTGCAGAATGCGGCAGCTAGACTTTTGCTGGATGTTCCCAGAGCTCATTCTATCGCTGAGGGAATCAAGGCACTTCATTGCCTCCCAGTCCAGCAACGCATAGATTTTAAGGCTCTATGCTTAGTACACAAGGCTGTGTTTGGGGGGGGGGAGCAAAGGAGGTTCGGAATCTTTTTGTTCCCTACTCTCCAGGTTGGGCACTTAGGTCCTCCTCTCAATCCCTCCTTAGGCTAAATCGTGTCAGGAAAGCCAGATGGGGCGGCAGAGCCTTCTCTTTTCATGCCGCCAGTCTCTGGAACAAACTTCCTGCCTCTCTGAAACTAACAGATAGTCATCAAGTTTTAAGAAAACTGTTAAAAACACGGCTTTTCGATGTGTCCCGGTGTTAATCATGGAGGTGTCCTCTCTCTACCCACCAGCGCCAAGACGCTTCGGCATTCGTTCGCGCTTTACAAGTGGCTATCCTATCCTATCCTATCCTAATAGCCTTTGAAACACCTGATGATGATGTGCTGTATAAAATGACAATGGCAAACAGGGAGAAAGAGGTTACAGGAACCTATGCTGTATTTAACCCTGACGAATTACCAAAAGAATTAAAACAATCTGTTAAAGCAGAAGTGTGGGATTTCACAGGAGAAGACATAGGACTGATGAGAAATGTAGACCCAGTAAAAATAACTGTAAAAGAAGGAGTAAGTTACCCAAATGTTCCACAATATAAATTGACACCTGAAATAATTGAAGGAGTTACTCCTGTGATTGAGAAAATGATAAAACAAGGAATTTTGAGAGAATTAATGAGTAGCCCATGTAGTTCACCAATAATGGGACTGAAAAAGCCTAGTGGGAAGTTTAGGATAGTGCAAGATCTGAGAAAGATAAACAAAATTGTTGTACCATGTTGTCCCATTGTACCGAATCCATCTGTGATTTTAAATCAGATCCCCCATGACGCAGAATGGTATACAGTAATTGATCTATGCCATGCTTTCTTTTCCATCCCATTGCACCATGACAGTCAGCAAATTTTTGCATTTCGTTTCGGTGAGCGTATTTTGGCGTGTTGCCGAATTCCACAGGGGTACACGGAAAGCCCCTCAATATTTAATCAGCTATTGAAGAAGTCTTTGGAAAGTCTATAAATGCCTGAAAATTCTGTATTAGTTCAGTACATCAATGATCTGCTTGTGGCATCGAAAACTCGTGAAGCTTGTGAGGTAGACACAGTAGCCTTGCTGAATCACTTGGCAGATGGAGGACTAAAAGTGTCACCATCGAAATTACAATTTTGTAAGAAGGAAGTACAATATATAGGACATAACATTGAGAATGGACAAAGAAAAATAACCATAGACAGAATCAGGATTATAAAAAGAATGAGTCCACCAATGACCCAAAGAGAAGTGAGAATGTTTCTGGGAATGGTTGGATATTGCCTTCAGTGGATAAGCAATTTCTCATTGATTGCAAAACCTTTAGTACGATTGACAAGAAGTGATGTGAGAGATCCAATTGATTTGAATAAAGAGGAATTGACAGCATTCAAAAGATTGAGAGAAGGATTGTGTGAAGCGCCTGCATTAGGAATGCCTGATTGTGTCAAGGATTTTGAGTTGTATTGCAGTGAGAGAAATGGATGTACACTCTCGGTTCTAGTACAGAAGCATGGAAAACTGAGGAAACCAATTGCATATTTTTCATCCATGTTGGACCCAGTAGCTGTAGCCCTTCCTGGGTGTTTGAAAGCAGTAGCTGCTACATATCGAAGTTTGGAACAGAGTGAGGGGATTGTGATGGGATATCCTGTGAAAGTGTTTGTACCTCATGATGTGGCGATCCTTTTAAAAAGGAGTCGTACTCAGTATATGACGCACAGCCAACTGACTAAGTATAAAAAGGTCATATTGGGTGCAACAAATGTGAGTCTTGTGAGATGTGTGAATGTGAATCCTTCAACGCTGTTGCCAGACGTAGAGTATGTGGAAGTAAGAGATGAAGCAGATCAAGACTGTTTGGATGTACTTGATTTTTGTACAAAACCACGACCTGACATAAAAGACGAACCTTTATCAGAAAGTGATTATGTCATGTTCGTTGATGGATCTTGTTTGAGGACAGATGATGGAGTGCTGAGTGCAGCATATGCGGTATGTACAGTTGCAGCAGTGATGGAAGCATCCTATTTGAAAGGAGTAAGATCGGCCCAAGTAGCTGAACTTGTTGCCATGACAAGAGCATGCAAGATTGGGAAAAGTGTGAGAGTGACTGTGATAACTGATAGCCAGTACGGCTATGGGGTAGTCCACGACTTCGGCCAAATATGGCTGCAGAGAGGTTTCCTAACCTCAAGTGGAACAACCATTAAGAATGCTGAAGTGGTTGGAAAGTTGCTTGAGGCGATACAGCTGCCTAGACAATTAGCTGTGGTAAAATGTGCCGCCCATAGTCGCAGTGGTGATTACATTGCCACTGGTAACAAATACGCAAATGATATGGCGCAATATTGTGCACGAAATCAGAACTCAATCATTCGGGCAAAGGAAAAGGAGTTGATTTCTTGTTTCCCAATGTTTACTAACACTGTGGGAACATGGGAAGAAGTAAGACAATTGCAGGAAGAAGCAGGAGAGGAAGAAATAAAACAGTGGGTAAAAGCAGGATGTGCACCAAGAGAGAAGGATCATGTGTGGGTCTATCGAGATGGAAGACCAGTTATGCCTGATAGCATGATGTCTGCCATGGCACGGATGTATCATGGACATGGACATATAGGGAGAGACGCCATGATTAGGTCCTTCAAACAAACTTGGTATAATGCAAAATTCAGACTTGTAGCAGAAAGTCTTTGTCAGAGATGCCTAATTTGTCAGCAATACAATCCAGGAAGAAAGACAGTAGTGAGTCTAGGAACAATAGGTCGAGAAGGAGGGCCTTTTACCAGAATGCAAGTGGATTTCCTTGAAATGCCTCCTTGTAACAGGTTGAGGTATGTTTTGGTCATGGTATGTTTATTTTCCAGGTGGTAGAGGCGTTCCCAACAAGAAGAAATGATGGAATGACAGTGGCAAAATTACTTTTGAGAGAATTTATCCCTAGATTTGGGTTCCCAGTGACAATTGAATCAGACAGAGGAGGACATTTTCATATTGAGATCATAAAACTGATATGTGAGGCATTGAATGTACGACAAAAACTGCATTGCGCCTATCGACCAGAGGCTTCTGGTGTAGTGGAACAAATGAATGGTACTATCAAAAACAGGATAGGGAAAATGTGTTTAGCCACAGGTATGAAATGGCCCAATGTCTTGCCTCTGGTACTCATGACTATTAGAGCAATTCCAGATAGAACTACTGGTTTGAGTCCACATGAAACTATCATGGGACGAGCCATGCGTCATGTATTTATACCAGTCAACAAGTTGATGACTATAACAGATGACATGGTGTTGGAATACTGTAAAAGCCTGGCTGACACAGTTCATTCTGTGTTTCATCAGGTTGGAGTGGAGGCCACCACTTTTGAAAAGAAGCCAGCCCATGATCTAAGCCCAGGGGACTGGGTAAGGATAAAAGTCCACAGAAGAAGAAACTGTTTGGTTTCCAGGTAGGGAAAACCTAGACAAGTCATCTTGACCACAACAACAGCTGTGAAGTGTGCTGGATTGAAGAACTGGATCCATGCAAGCCATACTTTGAGAATTCCAAATCCAGTTGATAGCAAAGAGAAGGAGTATTTTGACGATTCAGAATCCAGTTCTGAGTCGGATGACGGAGAGTGAAAAGAAAAAGAAAACCCTGAAAGGGGGGAAACAGAGCCAAGTTTAACTTTGGTCCCCAGAAGTAATTCCCTGAGGAGAAGGTTACAGATTTCTGATACCAGTTCAGACTCAGAGACAGAACAAAGAGCACACTCTTCCAGGAAAGAACAAGGGAAGAACAAAGAAAAGGACAGTGGAGAGACGATAAAAGAGATTCATGAGGAGGAAGTGCCAGATGAAGGATTGAGAGAAATTCCACCTGAAACAACACCTTTAGATGGACAGGTGCCAGATACAGAGAGAGAGTGAAAGATTGTTGCAGAAGACCCCCGAGGAGGTGTAGGGAACTCCAACATCCAGTTAGAAGCAGGGACAAGTAGTCAGCAGGAAGATTGCGTGCCGGAGATTCGAGGAGGGACAGAAGTAGGGAAAACAAAAGAAGTGGTGGAAAAAGAAACTGTTGAGAGTAAAAAGCAAGTTGAAACAGAGTCAGAGGAAAGCGAAGATGAAATACCAGAAGGCCGAGTTCTGAGAAAGAGAGCTTGGAGGACTGAAAAGAATGATAAAGGAAGTAAATTGAAAAGAGCGGCAAAGGACGAGGTTTGGCCGAATAAAATAAAAAGATTGAGATATCGACTGACACGTGTAAATTCGCCAAGGGCTGAACAGGTGAATGAAGCGACGAGTCAGGAAAAATCGAAAGGAGAAGAAACAACAGTGGTTAAAGAAAGCAAAAGAACAAGGAAACCTAACCAGAAGTATAAATCACCGGAATGGACATATGTGGTCCTGCCTGAAGTAAAAGAAGAGGCAGATAGCCAAGGAAATCCAGAGGTGGTTGTACCGGAAGTGGTTGTGGAAGACGAAGAATCGGAAATCCTGAGAGTTATCTTGTCCGATATTGGAGAAGAAGCGGATGTTCAGGACATTCTGTATGCTGAAAACGAAGGAAAAGTGAAAGATGATGAGATGCCAAAATGAACAAGACAAGAAAATTACTGATGGAAAGACAATAAAATATTGAAAAAGACAAAAACTGGCAGAACCACGTAGGTGCTTAGAGCCTTGGGTTAGAAACTAGTTGTGAAGTAGAAGAGGATATGTCAAAAGACACGGCTCATTTTAGCTAAAGTGGCAAACATAGAAAGTAGCAATAGTAGATTTACCTTCTTTAGAAGATGGTGCACAATGTGTTGTTGTTGTACAGGATTATTAATGCTTCTTTGGAGTATACTTGCTCTACTAATTTAATTTAAAGTTACTATAGATACATTAGAAGGACATAGTGATAACATAACTAATATAGGGAAGATTCAAAAGGTAGTTCCGACAAGAATAGATAAAAATTATTTGCATAAAGACAGGTCTATAACAGATTTTTCTAACAATGTGTTTTCAAAATTGTTGTATGAATATGTAAAAACAATGGGCGTAAGGGATTGCTACGTATGTATGCAGTTACCTGCATCTGTATCTGAAGGAGTGACTTATCATCACCTTCCAGTAACATATGGAATAACATGTAGTGTAATAGCTAGTTTATTTTATCAAACAGGTAAATTAGAGTATTATTTTTCAGATGTAGATACTATATTTTCACAAGTACCGGCAATTAACAAACTAAACAAGGTAAAACCTGCAAAGGTATCAGGTGAATTTTTCTTAGAGACAAAAGAACTAACATTAGAATACATATTTAGAATTAACTTGATTTGCAGTTTAAAGAAAGAGTAGAAGACATTTTTAGATATGGTTGAAGAAAGGAGATTGAAAATGCAAAGAAAGGCTTCAGAAGGGAAAGTGGATGTAGAAATGGAGAAACACTTGAAAGGGGAAACAAGTCCAATTATGGCTTTAGATTGGCCTCAGAAAGGGAAATTGTGTATAAGAAGAAATCCAACAGCGTATGATAATTATTTTGTAGGGAATAGTGAGTGCCATGATACATACCGAATCATGGGAGGATGGGGATTTAAAGGTGGAAGAGATCCAGTCTTTCCAGAACTGTATTTTATTTGTGGGAACAGGGCATATTATCGTTTGCCAGACCATTGGTATGGCACATGTTATGTTGGCCTGGTTTTTCCAAAGATGTTTCATATGGATAGAGGAGAAGATGGTGTACATAGTTTAGGTGGTTATTTGGCACTTAGTAAGAGAGAATCTTGGACTGAAATTGTGGGTGACATTTTTGGAGCACTGATACCCGCAGTGGGAATATCTCTGAATGCAAACAAAATTAGTAGACTTTCAACAGTACTGGATAGCTTGTCCACAAGCACCGCTGGAGGATTCTTATTGGTAAATTCTGAAATGGTTGCCATGCGTGCTATGGTAATGCAAAATCGACTTGCCCTTGATATTTTATTGGCAAAAGAGGGTGGAGTCTGTGGAATGCTGAAAGTTCAACAGTGTTGTACTTACATTCCTGACGAAAGTAGAGATTTGAAAATTTATATTAAGAATATTACAGAATTGCATGACGAAATTGTACCACTGGAGGTTGAAGGTGTTTGGAAGAAGATTGGTAAGAAAATATCAACTATTAAAGACTTTGTAGTTAAATTAGGTAGTACATTTATATAAAATATTATTTCCATTAACATGTGTGATTTTCTTAGTATTAATAATTAGACTAGGATGTATTTGTCGTAGAAAAGATAAAAATCAGAGAAGATTAAAAAGAGAAAATTTAAGGAGGAGAGATAGGAAACAAGAAAGAGAATTTGAAGAAATAGAATTAGAAGAAATCAAAGAGATTATGTATAGAAAAGAGAAGAAACAGGAGAAACTGAAATATGAATGAAACAAGAAATCAATTTGAAATTCCGTAACAGGGGATACAACATTTTTGTTGGTGTGGTGATATAATCACCAAAGGGGGGATTGCTGGAGCGGGTAGTACAACATTTTGTATAACCCCCCATTCTGCATGTTTATATTAATCTGAATAATCAACTAATAGTAATCTTATTAATTTGTTTGCAGTGAAAGACTTATCAATTATATTAACAACAGAATTATACGTGGGAATTGCACTTTGCATGGCTAATCTAATTGTAAACTAACATATGTACGCATACTAATAATAGAAAATTAGAATATTGCATGATATATGTTGCTTTTGTGATGTAATTGTAAGTTGCGCATCATTTAGTGAGAATAAACGCTTTGGATGTTGCATTCTGCTAGATAATTACTTACACATAAGGGTATTAGCGAGGGATAAACATTTTATTAGTCATTTCCATGTTTTAATGACGTTTTTGTGTTTGTTTTGCTTAAGTTGCCCATTTCGGCCTAATCAAAATGGCTGCACGAGACGTTGAACGTGACTGCTCCTGACAACACGAGGTTCTGGGTGAAGTGCGCATGCGTCACCGCCAGCAACAGTGGCCTAGTCCTGACCCCAGGAGCTGATGTTCTAGTCAAGGTCGATCCGTGAGCTTCGCCAACGATAAAACAAAGGACTGTCTTAAAACCGGAAGCAGCAAGTGCGATGACTTCATTTTGCGGACTATGTGAGAACTTTAACGGATGACCAAAGTCGACCAATCAGAACTTTCCAAAACCCAGATATTGATACATTTTGACATTAATTTCATTATAAAAGTAGGTAGGGAAATGAACTAAAGAACTCTTCTTCTTTGACAAACTCGATTTCCTGACGTTATGCTGACGGAGAGGACGGTGACACTGCTTGACAGCTGTTATCCTCAATCTTTGAAAGACTGAATTGCGGCCTGACTTTGATGAAAATTAAAAGGTTTATCCACGACTTGACTGACTTAGAGGACGACTATTAGCCAGATTAGGTAAATATGATGTTCTGCAGTCCTAGTGATGATTTCTAACAATTTTGCAATTTTCTTAGATAAATGATATTTGATTAATTGACAAATATGTTGTGTCGATTATTTGAAGAAGAAAATCTAGAATACAGAGTAAAGCATAGATAAATGATTGGGTTCACTAAACTATACAACAACTAAATGATTCATCTCCTAATGAGGGGAATATCTCAAGGTTGGAGTCAACGCATTTAGGGTTAGGTGAAGATATTCCTTTCATGTCAGCGTTTGGAAGCTTATTCCTCTAGAGAAGCAGATCAAGGGAGTGTGAGTGTTGGTGTTATGGGTCCCACCAATGAATGTATTTGAGTAAATTTACTATTGAGGTATTTGGTCTGTGCCAAAAGGGGAATTTGATGTTCCACGCTGCAACACACACACATCTACATAACTCATTGGCTGATAGGCCTTCTCATCTCGCAAATTTGTAGCAATCGCTAAAGTACACAGCTGATTGCTGCATATCTCAATCTGAGTGGGACATGATTTTCTATGAGAGACATATGTTTGATGGACCACATGTGGACTTATTGTAGTGACATTACACCATTTGGCAAAGTTCCAGCCATTACACATGCATTTAACATTGTGGAGTTAAATGAGGCAAATAGAAAGTGTATGTTGAAGCGTTGACAACTGAACAGTCATAGTGATGTGATGGGATATTATTTTTCAAGATCCATACATTGAGGGTCATGTATTTTTCTTGGCTCATATTTAAGGCAATTTCAATCAGTATGTTTTGATAGTGGATCTGATGTCACACGTAAATATTTCACAAAATCAATATCTTGCCTGTATAAAATACTATGGTGTGTCACATCTTTGTCTGATATAACTTCACATCTTTTTGATGACTGTGACAGTGACTAAGTCAACATTTTCAAAAATTAAATGATGCAAATGGGAAGAGTTTTTGATGTGTGAAAAGTGACTTATTTTTACTGCTCAAAATCATGTCAGAGTGGCTATTGATCCTACGAAGATTAGGAAAACTAATCAGCAACAATTTGATCCTGTCTCACATGACCTGCCAATGTATGCTTTATAACTGCATCAGAGTCATCGACCTTTTCATATTCCGGTGGGATTGCAATCTCATAGTCCCATTGTACATTTGTTTTGAAACTGATGTTAGGAAATATTGCACATACTAAGATGATCTTGCAGACAATAGGAAGTGAGTACAGAAGTCTTCCATCTGATTCCGCTTAATCCATGGATGCAAATCATATCCTTGGTCACCTGTAAAGTGGAAAAATTCAACAATGAAATATTTGAAACATTGTTACTTAGACATACGTAACTACTTGTGTTCTCTATGCAGGTGAAATCTTACACATTTCTTTCAGTTTTGACTGATATGTCGTAGGTACTGTTGATCAATGCTTTACGCATGTATGTTCAACATATATGGGTCATTGAATTATTTTACCTGGTGTATACAAGACATCAACATGCCAACTTTCATGTTTAGCCAGAAGATTACCATGATAAATAAATAGGCTAGAATATTTTTATCAGCTATCAAAAATTGCACTCAATATGTATGCAATCTATCCAACTTAGAATCGTAGTATCTTGCATACATCTTGAGCTCAATCGGTGTTCACAGTGGCAACAATTTTGACACTCACACATACATTTGTCCTGTTTTCACCTATGATGTCCTTGCTTGCCAACATGCCAGTTGCATTGCCTTAGATTAGTTTAGATACATGTGAATTACTAGTTGCTTAGTAAATGTAACCATTATATGATTTGTGGTATAGATATTTGGATATTTTCCAGATTCCTTATGAGCTTCCCTAGATAAAACCTATATACATATAATTTTTTTAATTTTAATTTTAGATGATGTCAAACAGATTTCATTTTGGCACATCTACATGTCAGTGGCCATTTTTGTTAGATGAAGGTAATTTAGCTGAAGCAGGTCCATATCACACCTTTATTTCTTTAAATAAATATGTGTTGCCCACATTTTTGTAAGTGATTCAATCCAGGGAAATGAAAGAAGCGAAAAGAAGTACATTTGTCTTCCATAAGCACAATAACATGAATGGTATCCCTGCAGCTTGATACTTACTCAATGCACCTCTTAATCTTGGAGCAGAGCACAGTAAATACTTTCAAAATGATAAAGATACCTTTTGCCAATTTTGAAGTTTCTTGAGCGAGATTTCCTGAACAGTGTTCTTCCAACAGATTTAAAAAAGGGTTGGCAAAGCCAACAGGTCAGTTTTATATTCAAATTGCAGCAGCTGAACGATGGATGGATTTAAAGATGCTTTAGCTTTCAATGTAGGTTAGCCATCGAACCCTCAGTGCAATATGGGAATAAAATATAAATGTTAGAGAGAAGGAGCAGTAAGATTTGACAGTCGGACAGGGCAAGTTTGAAAGACTAATTGGTGTCCTAGTTATGAAATGAGTATCCATTCGACACAGCACTGATTCAGTTCCCATTGACAGAATGGCAAAGAATGTATACAGTTTCATGTTCATAAATAGCATCTGTGCTTTATATACGATGAAAAGGATTTGATTATCCAGCGAAGCAGCCTCAGTGGGATGTGATATACTGTATATGGCATACAGGTATGATGCAAATGGAGATGAAGATAAATTGATATTGAAAATGAGTACATGTTCTCATGCAATCCCTATATAAAAACTGTCTCTAATGTCCTCATAATAGGTGACTTGTTACATAACTAGGCATCTGTAGTAAAGAAATTACAGATTTGGCTAACATTACTCATGTTTGTAAACATTTGATCCCTTTCAAATGAAAGAGCAAGACACCAAGAATTTAGGTATTTTGTTATGTTATATATGCTATGTTAAAAAGATTTGCAGAGTACAGCATATACCCGAGGGTGTCTTGGTGCTAGTCTGAGTGCTGAGTAGATGTGAGGAAGGAGGAATTACTGGTTAAAGAGCCAGATTCTAAGTAACCCTGGTTGTAAAACTCTGCTTCGCTAGCAGAGTTTGCAGAGTTTTGGCAAATCTGCTTTCCGCATAGAATGCGGAGTTGCTGAAAAACTCTGCACTTCGCAACGGAGCGGAGTTTTTTTGTGTTCACGCGCCCAAAATGGGTTTTCAGTTTCAGTAGGGGCATAGTTCTATCTCTTTAAGTAATTTTTCTTCTTTTATAAAAGAAATATGTTGCACAGTTCATTAAATCTTTGTCCATGTTTTGCAAACAATTTGTAATATTTATTTAATTCACTATGTGGCCCAATAGTCTGCCAAAAATAGGCCTTTCTCAGCCAGTAGGCCCAGAGCTACTCATGGGTGCATGAAACCACTGTTTCTGTGGTGTCTGTTGAATTCAAACATCATTTCGATCATGGATGGCATTGGATTAAAACTACAAAATGTGTTTTTTGTGGTATTTCGCCTTTTTATTTTTCATGTATGTTAAATTGAATGCCTTTTTTTGGATGTGTGTGGTTGTAACTTGCACATTTTTTTTGCCCTGTGGATTTTCGTTTTTGGCATTGCTGCATTAGAAATGTGTTGTTCAGCATGCCTCCTTTGTCTGGCCAGTGTGTGAGTGTGTTTATAATAGTAGGCCATCATTTGCATTGGCTCAGCCTCCTCATGTGGCCTGGGGCCATTTTGTAACATCTGTGTCCATATAGGCCTGCTTGAGTTAATTGTTTTCCAGGCCTCCTGCTTGTTGTTGTGACCATGTGGCTGGCGGCCATTTTTGTGAAGGCTGTCCTTGTACTTTTGGCATATAGGCCTGCATATCTGTCTTCCCTTTGTTCTCCTTGGCTTATTGCTTCCATTGTCATTTGTCAGCTGCAGCTCCCTGAGTCCTGCATCCCACGTGATGCACAATGCCAAACCGTTACATTTGTGTTTTTGTTGCTGTTGTTCTTCTTTCCTATCCTTCCTGAGTGTACTGTACAGTAAACCATGAAGGTCCTTTTTGTTGTCAAAGTCTCACAAATGGTTACACTATAATGTTAATTGTTTTAAAAACTGAGCCTTAACACTAACAAGTGTACCCACACACACCAAATGATATTATATTTGTTTGCACTAGTAATCAAACTACCACAGAGCCACGTTTTACTGATGTTCTTCATGCTTCTTTGTTTTTAGGGGCACAAAAGAGGAGGAGACAACATCACCCATTGTATTGCCAGACAGAAGGCCTGCACCCCGCACACGATGTCATGTGACATATGACTGACCACGTAGACATCTCTTCAACTTGTGAATCTAAGACCAGTGCTGCTGCGTGCTAACTGACAGCTTCAAGAGGGCCCCAAAGAGAGGTACCAGTACCAAGAAAGTCAAAGTTGCCAGTGAGAAGAAGAAGACACTACCATTTACCACCACCAGTATGCCGCCCAAGACCTTTTTTGGGAAACCAACAATTGCACCTGCAGCGGCGGTGTCCGGAGAGCAAGCTGGGAGCAGCACCCTGGCATCAGTGGACCTACCACAGCAACCTAGGTCCAAGCCCATCTCTGTCACAGCCAGCCTAATCATGGCACCGTCGACGAGCAGTGATGCTGAAATTGACTTTTCGTTATTGCTAAATAGTACCCAATCAATGCAGGAAACTCAGATAAGTGGGCAACAACATTCGTAACTACCCCCACTAGTAGAAGATCCTCCTGCAGTAGGGGCAGTTCAGGATATCGAGCTTCCTGCTGAGGGAGAAGAAGAGCTAGCCACTCTTTCAGAAGATCCATTGTCTTGCAGATCCCCAGCAAGGAAAAGGAGGGTTAGTCCATAAACTTCTTCTGCAATCCCCCCTTCTGATGATCTAGATGCCTCTTGGATCCCACCTCAGTCTGAGAGTGAGACACGTCTCTAGACAAGGCTAGGTAAAAGGAAGGTTCCAGTAAGCCTTAGAGTTATGGAGGTAGATGTAGAAGAGGAAGATGATGACGAGCCAGTCATAATGGACATTAGCCCTGCCTCAGTGGAGTCCAACATCCCATGCCAAATTGGTGTGAGGGATGTGGCATGGATACCACCAACACAGATACCACCAACACCACCTCCCGCTGCCTTATTTATGAAGTCCCAGCAGTGACCTAAATCTACCAAAATCACTTCAGTAGAAGTAGGTACTGCAGAAAGTCAAACGTCACACCCACCTACCAGTTCATCCGACATTGTAAGTGGCACCAACAGTGTCAAAAAGTTGACCTCCCCGGTCTGGGACTTCTTTTCGGTTAGCCAGAAGGAGGTGAACATTACTATATGCTTCATTTGTGGAGTAGGTGTTAGTCTAGGTAAGCTTGATACAAACTATGGTATCGGAGGCCAAACAGCCCATCTGAGAAAACACCACTTGATCCAGTGCGCACCATAGCACCCCAAAAATGCAAGCGCTGTTGGTGGAGGGGATGAAAGTCCGATAATGGTGGAAGGTGAACAAGAGGGAGACTTTTTCTCCAGTACACAAAGCAGCCCTGTCCCCAGCAGTGCAGTGGTACTGCCCACATCATTATCACAATGGTACAAGAGTCAGGCAGAGACATCGAGGGGTCCAAGGCAAGAGAATACCGCAACGAAAAAACGTGCATTGAGCCTAAAAATATCTGGTCTCAAGAAGTCATCTGCATTAGTAGCACCAGAAAAGAAAAGAATCCAGGCTACCATGCTCAACATGTTTAGGCCGGAGGGCTGGTGCGAACGCAACCACCCAAAGGCACCTTTGTACAACGTGAAGCTGGCTAAAATGTTAGTGCTGGACCTCCTCCCTTTTTTCTTTTGTGAAAGGGGTGGGATTTCTAGAATTTGTGGCAGCCATCTGCCCCGATATGTCCTATTTCACCAGAGATGCTGTTCTAGCACTACATCACAACGTGCTGAAATTTCTTGGACAAGCTTTGCAGCAGAGTGCTGTTCACACTATCAACCTGAAGACAGACATGTGGACCAGTTGCCAAGCCACTGATTGCATGTACATCACTGCATACTGGATCTCTTTTGTGGGGGTAGAAAAACATTATCTGCAGGTGTTGACACTGCTGACATTTTTAATTTCGCTCGGAACCATGCTACAGTAGCCATGTTCGCCATGGAGAAATCCCATACTGCTGCAAACATTTTGGAGGACTTTAACACTAAGGTCTTTGAATGGCTGTGACCAAGAGGGCTTAACATTGGTCTTGTTGCCACAGACAATTGCAGTAATACAGCTAAGGCCATGGCCAATGGTGGCTATTCCAGGGTCCTGTGTTTGGCGCACTGCATTAACATCACTGTTCAAGACTTTCTGAAAAAAGAAAACCGAGTCAGCAACTTATTGACCACCTGTATAAGAATCTGCAAACATTTCAGCCATTCTTTTAAAGCCCGGAAGGAGCTGAGGTGTGATAATACAATGCCAGTAATGCACTCATCCAGGAGGTGCCAACATATTGAAACTCAACTTATTAAATACTTGAACATCTGTTTGAGCAGTACAAACCAATCAATGAATATGTCATGCAAAGAGGGGATGCAATTATGAAAGGCATGATCATTGAGATGGACCAATGGAGCCTCGTTAAATGCCTGACTGAGATGCTGCTTCCTTTCGAGGTCTTCACACGTAAAATCAGCAAGGAGGGCTGTACCAAGGGCCAAGCTATCCCATTGTTGCAGATGCTACAGGAACAATTAAAGGAGGTGTCTGCATTGTACGCAGGTTTGAAGGAAAAAAGAAGCATATGAGTTGGTGGAGAGATTAATCCTTCGCTTATCTGCAAATACAAGGGTGCAAAGAGACATTGTATCATCCAACCATTACATTTATGCCACAATTTTTGATCCATGGTACTAACCATTACTGGACACTTTAATTCCTTTTTCAGACGGGGATATTGTCAACTACAAAACTTGGATAGCTGTGCAAGGCAGTCAGCTAGAAAAATAACGCATGGGAATTAGAGGCCCCCTCCTTCAGGGCACAATAAGTACTGCAGGGCAACCTTCAAGTTCAACAGAGCCTGAGGGCAGTTTGGTTGGCTCACAGCAGCCAAAACCACCAACAACCCCAAGAACAACAGCAACAAGAACAGGAGCATCAGTCCCAAAATCGTCACAGGAATGGTCTCTACAGGCAGGGCTAAAGTCCAGTGCTGAGGCAAAGGAAAAGAGGCTGAGAAAAGCAGAGCACCCATGACCATTTAGCAGATGGTCCACGCCTATCTATATGACCTAACAGAGGTCTACTTTGATCAAAACCTATTGCTGTATTGGTATGGGGAAAGGCGCCAGTGCACAGCAGGCTGGCGATAAACTATCTGGCTTGCCCCATAGCAAGTGTCTCTGCTGAGCGTGTTTTCAGTGTTGCTGGTGCCATTCTGCCAGTGAGATGGACCAGCCGCTTGCCCAAAAATGTGGAGAGGTTAACTATGATAAAAAAGAATCAGCAGTTTATACCACCGGATTACACCTTACCTGAAGTAGCACAATAGGAAGATGATGACGTCGACGCAGGTCATGGGAGTAGTGTGTTAGGTGACCTATTTCTGGGTGAATCACCCCAGTTTGAAGACGAGCTCTACTTCCCTGACAGCTAGGCTCTTTCATTTGTGAGTTACTTTCTTTCTTTCTTTAACGCACAAAATACAAAAAAAAGACATAGCTAAGGAACAATATTTACTTTATTATTTTTGTGTGTCTCTGTCTTTCTGTTTCACAAATCCATCCCCACTGTCTTACTCTTTTTATTGCCGGATCAAAGTTGCAACTGTGTGCAGTCAGTGAAGAAGTAAGTCCACTAATTTCCCTCAAGCCAGACATTGGATGGAGAATTCAAACAAATGTGTGCCTGTCTCCAACCCTGGGCCCTGTCTATCTATCTGTCCTTTCCTAACCTAGAGGGACTGCCCCGGAAGAACAGATAAATGATGGCATGCATTGCACACAGAGTAATTGTTGTTTGTTGTAAATGTCTACTATTCTACAAAGTGACTCAAGTCACTCTTTCACTTCTTGTTGTTCAATAACAAAATTGTACGACTACAGGCCGCTCCTTTGCATTTTGAGTTGGGCCGAGTCTGAAGGACTCACTCGGGAGTCGGACACGTTGGTACGGACTCAGAGTTGGACACCATACTCGCAGTCAGAGTCAGGTCAGGAGGATCAGAGATGATTGATAGAATAACTCAGGGCGTGAGCGTGACTACTTCGAGAAATGCCACCAAATTAACGGAAACCAATCAATTTGGATGATGATGACTTTGAAGTTGCCTAAAGGTAAACAACACAGACCAGACCTACATGACTGTGTAGTGGTGGTGGGCAGTGCGTGTGGTGTGACTGACAGCTGTGCATTGATTTTTTACTTAATTTGGAAAATGCTATGTTGCTGTCTGCATGTATGTGTGCTCAGTGCTTTCTGGTTCAAATCCGAAGCTAAGAGGAGTTTGGGTGGGGGTGGCCTGTTTTTGGAGGTAACTGCCAGAAACAGAAATGATTTAGCCATGGTGCCTCAGAAGGTCTTCTTTATGCACTCCTTATGCAGTTTAACTTTTTGTTTTCTCCTTTATTTTTCAATATCCTTTTTGTTTTTCAATCTCCTTTACTCTTCGCGATACTGGAAAAACAACTCACACTTACCTCACCAAACCGCATCCACCAGGAACGCAAGATTGACTGGCGAACAGTCCAAGAGGAATGTAAAAAATGCAACTCCCAATTTATACAGTATTATTTTTTCTCTTCAATCATTACAACTGTGTGTGCTGTTTATGTTGGCTTATTTTACTCCTACAGATATTTTAATTGTATTTGCTATCTTTCCAAGCCCAGTACAACAGAACATAATGTATGTAACTTTGGTCTCTCTGGTGGCAGACAGTCAATTGCATAATGTATCTACTGCCCTGTAGTAGTCTAGTACCACTCATCATCATGCATGCATTTACTTTTCCTCCCATAACAGATTTATGATGGTCGGCTGCCAAGATGAATTTTGTGCATGTGTAGTGTTTGTCTTCGTCAAACCTTTCCCTCAAATCCCCCTTTCCAACCATTCATCAAACCTAAAACCCTCTTCCCCCAGGCTGTGTGATTTATTGAGGTGTTACTTAACAATTTACACCATTAATTGATCACACACTTGGTGGGGCGGATGTGGTTAAAGCAACACCAACTCAGTGGAGGGTAAGGAGGATCTTATTCTTAATCTCATATTGCCCACACTGGCAGTATATATTATATTGTCCACCCCAGCACAGTGTGTGATATTATTTTTCAGAGGAACATCTCATTGCCAGCATCATCATTTAGGCACTGTATTAATTTGTGTCTAAGCTAAAGCTTGTCCACTTCATATAGTTCGTAGTAGCTCAGCATTGTTCTGATTATTTGATTTTTCATTGCTTATCATACTCTCTTCTTGTGTCTGAGTCTGTTCTAGTAGTCTAGTCTCTGGTGACTGTCATCAAGCTTGCATATAATAATGGCATTAACCTCGTTTTTAATTTAAATTTGTTAACATCCCTTTTGATGAATAGTCCCCACTCTCTGAGTCCTTATCCTACAATTCTAGTTCGCCTAGGAGTGGGACCTCGCTTCAATTCTGATGAGTTTGCCTCATATATCAAAAGAAACACAAGTAATGCTTGCTGCTACTACTACCACCACCACCATGATGGCACCATGGGAAACCATGGAGCCCTTGCTTCATCTAATCAGGTAAGAAAAGTGAACTGTGGTTGTTTCATTGTTGAACGACAATCATTGTATAGAATGGTAATTCACCCACACCCCCTCCAAATCCTTAGGGGTTAATAATATTATATAGTAGCAGAGTAGACTGCCAGGACTAGGAGGAGAAAGTAGTAGGACAAGAGAGGGTACTGCATCACTATTTTGTTTACACTATCAGCAGATTTTTAAAACTGGCTGCGGCAAAGGCAGCAGTGTGAAGTAAAACAATTAACCCAACAAATCTTTTTCATATCATTCATAATCATAAAATGTAAGTATGAAAACTTTATTCCCTGAACAAATCTAAACCAAACCCACAACTGGCCCACCCCTCTCCCTAACCCAACCAATGTCAAAGTAGTGTCCAAGAAATGTCCATAAATAAAGAAAAACCCAACTTTCCCACAACTCCCGCCCAAAAACAGATTACAAAGGGGCTGAAGAGCGCACGGCGGGTCAGGAGCTTCTTCAGGTACCTGTCCATCCGTTCCTGCCTAGCTTCAATATTCGCCAGCCTTAGCATGATGCAACGCTCAAACCGAAGGAAATAAGGAGTAGCAGCAGTGCTGGTGGAATGGCGGCAGGTGCCCTTTGGACCGTAGTGACGGTGTGGTGGGGTGGTTGTTGTGGCTGCAGCAGCTTCTGCCTCTTCATCCTCCAAGGCCACCAGCCACCGGTACTCAGCCCCGATGGCCTCCATTTTCCGCAGCTGGGTCCAGGCTGCAATCTTCTGTCTGCTCTGTGTTTTTGGAGCAGCAGGAGTAGCTGCAAATCAAGAAAGAAAAAAAACACATTTTAAACAATGCTCTTAGCAAAACACATAGAAAATTATGCAATGGTGGAATGATGGTTAGGGCAAAGATGGAGCGTGACAAGCTGCCACAACTTTCGCTGTCTCTCTCGATGGGTTGACGGATCGACAAGTAGGGGTGGACGACAATTTCCTTTCCGCTAGCGGAAATTGCGACAATTCGACATTTTCGCATTTCGCGCGGAACGCGAAAATGTCAAAATTTCCGCGATCCGTGAGAGAACGGAAATTGTCGCCTTGAGTCCTTTCCGGTCACAAAAATTAAACCTCAACAGGAAGCACTTACAGATAGAAATAAAGCAGGGGCCCGAGTTGAAGCTCAAATTCAGTAACGCATTAATCAGCACAAAACATTCGGGAGCTAGGTCGAGGCTGGGCAGGTGTGCTTTTCTCCCCATATCTACCGTCAAAAATTAGCTGTGATCTTTGATGGAGCTCTGTGCAGCCATGACTTTCTCGAGCGCAATCCCCTTGTAGTTCCTGACACCAGGAGGTTCTGTCTCCTCGTCTGCTGCTCTGATCGGTCTCTGGCCCTTTATAAACAAGCGACATGTGAACTGCATGGAAGCCCCGCCACACACACCAGCGGTGGGCAACGTCTTCCCGCCCTTTCCCCCACTATGATGGACAGCTGACTCGAGGGACCCCAGGGCCGTCGGCGCCGTGGCAACGTTACAGACACACATTGCCACTGGAGACAACTCTTCTGGCCCTTTACGCAGCTGTAGTGTAGGAAAAGCACTATACATTTACCCAACGAGGTAGCAATTACTGATTAGCCAGTAGAAAGTACTCGAGTTGAGTAGAGGTATTGCACAAAACGGTGGCATCTTCTGGGGTAAATATGCAGGGCAGGATTCATTCTGGCACGATGCTCCTGTCACAAAAATTAAACCCCAACCCGAAGCACTAATCTCCGCGATCACACGAAATATCGCGTGATTGCGGAGATTTTGTGCCGTTTTGCGATATTTTGTGAAAGGCACTTTCGCTAATTCCGCCCATCCCTATCGACAAGCAGCTGTTTAGACTGGTACTGACCCCGGCGAACCGTTCCTTGTACTCGTGGCTGCGGGTTGTTCTGTGGTGGATTTTTGCTGGTGTCCCTTATCGCTACCTGCTTCCAATTGGACTGGCCTGGCGGTTGGGGCGTTGTTGGGGAACTCCGCCAAGTCAACTAATGGCAGCCAGAGGCGGGAAACTAGGGAGAATGCAGACCGCCGGAATCCCTAGTGGAGGCGCAGCAATTGTGTTCAGTCAGCCAGAGGAAGCCTCGGGAGCATTGGCCGATGCGAGACAGCGCAGCGTGGCCGGAAAGCTGAAACGAGAAATCGGAATGAAGAAAACGACAATCAAAGCGGCAGCTCAGGTAGAGGGTGAATCCTTTCAACCTACAGTTGCTTCTACGTTTTCATGCTTGACAGTTGAGAAAAGTAATGATTCCCCGGAGGTGGGGAGAGTTGGAAATATAGTGGAGGTGAAATGTGCCAGTAGTGAGAGGGACACTGAGGTTGATGGATCCTGGGGTCGGCTGGATGGTGGGATAGACGTCCTGAAAACACCAGAGACTGTATCTGATTTGCACGTTCAAAACATAATAGAGGCTGTAGGAGAGGATGATGGAATAAACCAATCTGCCATGAAAGAGCCTCTGGTACAAATAGCTGATATATGTGGTCCGCTGAAAGGAGGTGTTAGAGATTTTAAATGGAACACACCAGCAAACGTAGGGACCTCCAAAGTGTTACAGACAGCCAGGGGTGAATTGTCGTCCGAATTTCCAGGGGAGAAGTTTTTCTCTCGGTAACAAAGGACTCGGATTCTACTGACCAGGGAACCCCCCTCTCAGACTCTGGGACTAATACATCAGCCGATGAAGTTCTAGTAACACAGAGGAAGAAATCCGCTGGAAAAAAAGAAGAAGAAGGGGTTGCGTAGGTCTTCCCCTCCTGATTCTTTAATCCTGCATGGTGAGGCTGAGTATGAAGTCAAACGGATTTTAGATTCCAAACTCATCTGTGATGAACTCTTTTACCTCATTGATTGGATGGGTTACGGTCCTGATGAACGTTCCTGGGAAAAAAGTACTGATGTTCATGCCCCTCGATTAATTAAAGCTTTCCATGCCAAATTCCCTACCAAACCCAGCCTGGAGGAAACCCCGTTGGGAGGGGGTACTGTCAAAAATCACTGGAGGTTTCCTCCTCCTACTTCCTCCGCAGCTACTATTCTTTCTTTACAAACTCAAAGAGCAGCTAATCCCTTTAGTTGGAGTGCTAGTTGGCACCGTAGAAACTCCAACATGGCTGCCAACATACTGCAACAGCATATCGCTGTTTAGCAGTCTAGTCTTTCAACGAATGACAGTTTGGTGAGGTGTGCTCAAACATTCTACTGCGCACTTCACTGAAGATTCTACTGGAGCAGCACCTGTTTTCCTAGCGTCGTGGAAGTTAGTCAGGGTAGTGGCGGAATTACCAGGGTTAGTTTCGTCGGTTACTAAACGTTCAAAGACCAAAGGTTAGTGTCAAAAATCTAAATACTTTACCACAGATTTCACCAAGAGCCAACGAGTAAATTCTGTTAGAAAATTAATTCGGCTTAAAGTTGTGTTCAAGTTAGCCATAGCGATTTTAATGGTCAAGAAGAATAAGGCAAATGTAAATATTAAGGCAAGTTTGACGACCATTAAATTCTGTGACAAAACCCAAGTGCAGAGAACGCAAGCGAGTCCTTTCTACTCGTCGCGTTGAGGAAATGTTTCACTGTAGGTGATTATTCACCTTATCTTTAATAGTAAAGACAAACGCTGGCACTGTCCTTCCCATGCCGCGTAATCCGGAAGGAATTTAATCTTAACAGATGAACGCACGTTTCCAGTCGTGCGCACGAAAAGACTTTGAGGCAGGAAACTTAGATGGTAATTGTTTAACACAACTCTTCTCCTTTGAGCCGCGTTAGTCCTGGACCGGGTGTGAGCGAACGCGAGAAAATACCATTCGTTCACATTAAAAATACAACGAAGAGCTGAAAGGCATTGTAGGCGACTCTTTGTGAGCCGCCTCTAAACAAGCGGCTGGTACTTATTTGAGGCACAAATTAACCAGTTAGCACCTTCCTCGGTTGGCTGAGAACCCATAAACTACCAAACTCCAATTAAGAAAAAGAAGGTTAATTAAGGCTCGTGCATTCGGGGAGATGAAGGGCAACATTTAAGAAGCAGCTAGTTATTCGGACCCCCATATACAAAACATCTTTCATTTGCTCAGTGAGTATATAGTTGGGGAAAAATAGTTAGAAATCACATTACAGCACCACAGAAAGAAATATTACTTACCTTGTTTTTTCTTTCATTAAGACAGGGCAGAGTTTGAAGTAAATCGACCTGTGAAGAAAGGAACAAGTGATTAGAGTGAAGGCTTCTCTAGGTAAACGTACATAACACATAGCGAAGTAAGAAGAGTGGCAAGCCCAAAACTACCCTCTGGTGAGATAAGTTATCTTATGTAGATACACATATGCGTAATTTTAAGGAAATCAATCACATCTGACTATGTAAATGTTTTTAGCTTTAACTACAAGAAGAAGATGGACCAAGCAGAACCCGCAGAGTTTTGGAGCTGTCTCTTCTCTGTCCCAACCCCTTTTCCCCCCTCAGTACTTACCTGCGAAGGAATAATATAAAAGAACCTAGCAGGGGGGGTTCTGAGAAGGGCATTGGGATTTAGCGTTGTTCTGCTCCTGTGTGGTTAAATGAGTCTGAGTACGTCCTTGACAGCCAGTCCACACACACAACCAGCCAAGCGACAGTCCACGCACACCGCCAGCCTAACACCAGTCCACGCACACCGTCATAATTTTTTTTTAAACAAGAAAGAAAACACAAACCAATTGGAACTAGATACCAAACTATAACTACAAAAACAACAGCAGAAACAAAAGACCTCATTCTATTGCCAAACGTGAAACTGAACAACTATATCAAACCATACAGACAAGGCAGTACACTATTAGACTCACGGTTGCTCCCAAAAACTCTTTTTAGTGTGATACAATCTGAAACATGAGGGCACACACAGCCCAGGATTAGAAGGACAATCGGCACAGTAGATACGACTCTCCTTTCGCACACCTCTTCGCAAGCAGACTCTACATCTCTTACAGGGATTGTTTTTTGGGGCGTGGGAGAAATTAAATAGGGAAAATGGCAATCTTTCAATCTAGCCACATCCTCCACCACTCCAACTCTAGGAACACTTGCCTGTTCCACAACAACAAGGCTTCCTATCACAGACTGCTGAAACTGAACAAAAGTCAACTTTGACTCAGGAGAACACTCCTTGTACACAACAAAAGCATTTACAGTTGCTAAATTGAAGAGGTGGATGGCCAACTTTTTGTACCAAATGTACGCCTTACGAATAGCAGTGTACGGTTCCAACCTCTGATCTACTCTATCAACACCACCCATGTGCTTATTGTAGTCTAAAATGCACACCAGTTTGTGTACTTCAGCAAACTGACTCCAAACAGCCACAGGTGAAGTACTCTCAACCTGGATGGTAGTCAGCATGTACACATCCCTCCTGTCCACAAATTTCACAACAAGTAGTTCATCACTACGCAAGGAACTGCACTGCTCCCTCTGAAGATTTTGGGAAACAAGCTCTTTTGGATAACCTTTACGGTTAGAGCAGATTGTGCCACAAGCAAAAGTGTCTACTTTGAACAATTCCTTAAACAATTGCACAGCAGTGTAGAAGTTATCAAGGTACAAATGGTGGCCTCTGTTAAACAGTCCTCTAGCAAGATCCCACACAATTTTCTCTGAAACGCCAAAAGTAGACGGACAACCAGGGGGGTCAATAGTGGAATCCCTCCCAGTGTACACACGGAAATTAAAAACATATTCTGTCCTACTCTCAGACAACATATTGAGCTTAATTCCATACCGTGCCCTCTTGCTAGGGATTTCCTGCAGGCGCGATCGTGCAGCAGGAATGCATTTTTCAAAAGACATCGGAGGAAAGGAAAACCCTTTCCTTTCCTCTGATTCCTTTGAAAATACACCCCCACCCTCCATGAGGCAAAACTCACGTCTTACTTTCCCAGCGCGCTGGAAGCAAATGGCTTCCTGCGCGTTGGGAAACTAAGGGAAACCTCCAATGATGTCAGCGCGCCTCGCGCGCTGACGTCATTGATGACGTGGAGGGGTAGCGGGGGAGGCAGGGGAAGGGCTTCCCCTGCCTTCCCCGGTGCAGGCATTGAAACCGATGTCCCAGGGGGGGAGCGCCAGTGCATCCCCCCATTGGTGAGTGTCACGACGGCTGGGAGCCGTCATGGGCACACGACCACTGTGTGCCATGACGGCTCCCAACTGTCGTGAGCACCGATGGGGTTAAAGGCAAAGTACTTTTGAAAAAGTGATTTGTTGAGATAAGAGAAATGCAATTCCATGGTGCATCACAATCTTTTACACTTTAATATACATTCTAAACTATTTTAACAGTAGTGATCTTAGTAGCAAAGATAACTTGCGTCTGGAAATCTCTGAACTCAAGAAACAAAAGACCGCAAATCATTCCTCACAAGATTTACCCCCAAAAGTTGGATCTCTTTCCCCGTGAAAACTGTTGTGCACCTTCCCTCAATATATTCCAAAGAGAGCTGAAGATATTGCTCTTAAAGAAACCTCTTGTTCACAAGACTTAAAATCTACCACACAGCAAATCATGAAACCTTTTAGTCTCTGACTATTATGTAAATGCCCATTTCACTTACCTATATAGTGACTCATCTTCTTTTAAATGTAGCAGGCTCAGTAAAGTCAGCATGGTCGACGAAAAAAATGAACATGTGAAAATCTAGTTAAATCAGGAGGACAAAAAAAACAACACAGAATTTGCAGATCCTAGTCCGGGTCCCCAGATCCAACCTCCAAACCAAGAATGCTTTATTTAGGGAGTCTCCCATACTAAACAACCCCTACCCGAAGCTATACCCCTGCCTTCATATACAAATCTATGGAGATTTGTGCTGCTATCTCTAGTATTCTTTGAGCCCATTTCATTACACTGCAACTACCCAGGGTGATATGGAATATATCTATTTATAACTTTCTGTTCCTAAGTAATTATTATCAATAACAAGATCAATTTAAAGACCTGCTGCATTGCAACAAAAGTAATGTGATTTAGCAATACTTGCCCACACTCCTCTCCCAATTAGTCAATTGATTGTAATTTGCATTGAGAAGGCTGATGGCCCATGAGTAATTGATATCCTGGGACAGTAGTCAAAGTATTACCGCCTTTTTCCTGGATGAATACTCTGAATTGTACTTCTAGTGCATTAAGCTCACTACACCCTAAGTGTGCTCTCCAATCATTAACAAAAGGATTTGGGTTCGTAAAAGAAGTGAGAAAGGAGATTGCTCCAGGAGAGTTTGTAAGAACAAAAGAGCTGCAATTGGTCAGCCATTCTTGAAAAGCTAAGCAAAGTACCTGCAGTAATCCAAGCAATAATTACAGATAGTACGACAAAAATAGGGCAGAACTATCGTGTGCCCCACCCCTCCCCCACTGGTCAAAAAGAGAACTAGGTACAAGAGGGATAAACACAACAAAACTGGTCGAAAGAAGAATCAATAATGGTAGATGTACCACACAGAGGTGTTGTGTTGTACGGTTCCTACTAATTCAGTAAGACTGTGCATTTGGGCATTTTAAGGATCAAAACTATGGGGATTGAGTTCACTCATCCCATCAGAATATGTCAGCCTGATTTTTGGCTATCTCACAGTGCATCATTTGGACCCATAATCCCTATTGGGTACCGGATGGTGTCTGCAACCTCAGAACAATACAACCCTAATTCCCCCAACAAAATTGTGGCAACAGATCTACCCTTCTATTGATATCTCAGGCATGCCCAAAGGGAGACACAAGAAATACACAAATTGGCATTTGAAACATTTATTGAAGCAATTGGATTCTCATATAAAATACCTGCACTGCAATGATTAGTAGAAGTAAACAGAGTATTCAAACCAGCATTGCAAGAATGGTGAAAAAGATTAATAATTCAACCATTATAATTATTGTATTCATATATGAAACCATATAATTATAATCCTGACTATCACTACCTCTCCTCGAGAGCATAGGGTGCATGTGGTTCTGCCAGATACCTTGGAGTGCTCTAACTTATCCGGAAAACAGTCTGGTGTAGAATTGGCCACCATCCTTTCAAAATAAAGATGAAATTCAGCTAAGCTAGAATTCAAGCATGAGCTACCATGACAAACCATGAATATGCTCCTCTACCGAACAAATGCTTGGGGCAGTTTATATAATAAAAACTGGAACCATTTGCACTGCCTGAGTTCAGATCCGACTGTCATTATTGATTCTATCAATTCAGAGCTGTCCCTGAATAGACAATAATATGCAAGAGCAGTTTCTTCATTGTACTTGGACATAATCTATGATGGTATGATAATGTGCCTATGAAGAAATGTATTTGTAAGCAAAAACTCTTTCTGAGTACTCTATTGTATGCAAGCACACAAGCAAGATGTGCTAAAAGTCATTGTCTAAAACAATGTCAACTTTCAGCTCGAACATAAAAAGTTGAGGGCGTTTGTGCAAGGGCCCTTTCAACCTAAGAACATTTGTAAGGCATGGGCAAACTGGGCAATTGCCTGGGGCTCCTACTTTTCAAGAGGGCCCCTGGGAAAGTGAACTTTCTGTCTCACTTATGTGTATTTTCGTATCTTAACTTTTAACATATAATTCTAAATTGTTAGTCAAAATAGGGTTGAATAACCAAACAATGAGAGTATTAAAATTCAATGTTGTTCCAAACAGAGGCCCCCAAAATATTTCTTGCACCGGGCCCCTAACATACTTAATTTTGCACTGGTAACACAATGCAAATAAAAGCCTCCATTTCCAATTTGGTCACAGAAAAACATTAAAGAACTGTCAGATGATCTACAAACCAACAAATGCAATACTTAAACCACAGTAAATTAAAAGAAAGACCCCAGTAGGAATAAAACCCACTGTCGGAGGGATGGTCGGAAACAAAATCTAGGAGACCTGATAAGATTCTCAATCTTGTCCACTTTATTATAACACTCGTAGAACAAAAGTTATTAAGACTTATGGGAGGCTTGAAAGAGAGCTTTATCTTTTCTAGATATACTTTGGTGGGATTGTGAAGGCTTTTTGATCTTCGTTTTGTTGTAATATCCATCTATTTTGCTGATATAAGTTTTCTGTCTTCTTTTTCTCACAGGATGGCTTTGGGATATTGACGTCCCCCAGGTGGCTCGAGAGAAAACAGAAGGACTGGTGAGTATAGGGGTTTTCCTCAATAGCGAATGGGAATTGGATAGAACAGCCTTCACCACACCCAGAGAGGTTTTCTTGGTCATAAAGAGGGAAGGGTTAGATGGGTGAATCTAATATTTTCCTTAGTCATTTGTATAATTAAAGATTTCATTGACCAAACAGTAATTGAGGTACTGTCTCTCTACACCTCCTCCTCCCCCCCCTTTTCCCTTATACTCTATAAGTTGTTATTGCATATGGAGGTTGAGTAGTGTTTTCATGTCTTTATGTACTCACTCTTGCACTCTGCCCAATGAGATACCAAGGCAAATGAGACAATCAAAAAAAGAACAAGAGGATCAGAAGACACAAAAAAATGTATTAAGCATCGACGATTGAGTTACCGGCCCCAAACAGTGAGATTAGAAGAGAGTGAGGTGCAACGACCCAGTGCCTTAGAGTATTCTTCCACTCCCCCCTTTTGGACACTCACCGTGATAGCTGCAACTCTCACCGGGGTTGCGGGATGATTTCTGGCTCTTCTGGGGGCATCCACCACTCCACAGTCCAGATGTTAAAGCCGTCGTCTTTGAGGTTCTGGTCTGTGATGTCCGGTTCGAGTCCCTCTGTGTCAGTGGTTGTCGGTTCTTGTTCCTCGGCTATCAGAAGCTTGAACGCAGCTCCGGTCTTCTTCTGCGTCTGGTCGTCTACTTTCGGCGTCTTCCTCTTTCTGGCCTTGCTTCCTGTGGGCCCTCCTTTTCAGGGCCGGTCCAAACCTATGATTGGTCCTCCAGCGGGGCGTGTCCATTAGCAGCCTTTGCAGGACAGGTGGAAGGGTTAACCCTCAGGCGCCCGGATTCTAATGTTCCTGACCCCACGGCATCTGACCAGGCGGCATTCGGTAAGTTCAGGTACCGGGTCCCCGTCTTTCCCTCACACCCACCAAAACTGGAAATACACACTTTGTGAATAACAAAATTAGGAACCTGATTAACAAAGGTAGACTGAGGGTCAAATGTATCATTGTTTGACACAGTACAACGCAGCAAGACAACCTGTGCGACATGAAATGGAGAGAGCAGGAATGTGCCATATTTATTAACATACGGTGCATTCCTGCTCTCTCTCTGTGCTTTCACCTTCAGTGCAGCCTAGCGCCAACACAGGCAACCTTGCCTTTTATGGTGCAAGGGTCACTGAATTGCAGGCAGGATTGAAGGACTGCAGGATGATGATTGTTTCCTTCACAATTACAATCCTTAAAAGCATTTAATATCTCAATTTGTGTACACTTTCAATCCCCTGCACCCATCCCAATCAGGTTTCATGGTACACCATAACAATGAAATGGCCCTTATGGAAAAAAATGATTCCATTAAGTTAAATCTTGACCCACCCTGATGTTCTTAGATCTCTCCACAGCATTTGACAGGTCTCGCATGAGATCCTGTTGTAGTGCCTGGCTTCAATTGGGATGGAGGGGATGGCCTTGGACTGGCTTGGTTCCTTTTTTAGATAATAGAGAATAGGCCGTGTGGCTGGGGTCTTTCTATTCAGAGGTGAAGACCCTTAAGTGTGGTGTACCACAGGGCTCAGCCCCGAGCCCTAAACATTTTGACGTCTATATGTCCCCGCTTGCTGCCCTGATCTAATTAGTTGGTATGCGATTTGTCTCATATACGAATGACAGCTAGCTTTTGCTGACGTATGAGGATAAATCTTTAGAAGACAAAGATACATTCTCAGCCTGCATTGTGGTAGTTATGGGGTGGCTCAGAGGCAACTGCCTTCATTGTAAACCAGATAAAACAGACACCCTGCTCTTTGGTCCTAGCTCCGCCCCAGTTTGTTGGGTGCCTGACTGAACTGCTGCTCTCTGTCTTCCACCCCAACGGAGAAGACAAAGATCTTAACGGTGCAATTTCATGTTCACTTCTCTTTTAAACCCCAGGTCTCTGCAGTTGTACAAACCTCATGTTGGATACATAGAATGCATAGGAAACGTCTTGATTTCCTCTCCTGGGAAGCTTGGAAATTTGTAGTCCGAGCCCTGATTCTCTTCAGATTAGATGACACCAATGTTCTCTATTTGCAGGCCCCAGATTACTTAATACATCAACTGCAAACTGTGCAGAATACTGTAATTCGGCTTTTGTTTAAGCTTCCCAAATGTGCCTTGGTGTCCTACTATCACAATCAAAAGCACTGGCTAGCGGTGAGGAAAAGCATTGTCTTCAAAGCCCTGACTATTGCTCACAAAGCTTTTTACAAGGCCAGATCCAAATACCTGGCTAACAGGTTACAAGGATATTGTCCACCCAGGGCCTTACGTTCACAGTCTTATCGGCTGTTAGTCATCCCATAGACTAAGGGGAAGAAGCTTAGTGGTTTGGCCTGTTCTGGTTTGGTGGCCAAGCATTGAATGAGCCCTCCTGCATCTCAGATCTCTCCCAGATAAACCCAGCTTCTGGAAGCAAGTAAAACTCATCAGTTTAATTTACAAGGTCGTAAATGTCGCTTTTTCCTTTTGCCTTAGCTCTGGGGCACTCTAGTAGGAGCTGTGCACTTTAGAAGTATTTCATTCATTTATTTAAGTGTGCTGCAAAATGCAGCACACTTTTCAAAGAGGAAAAATGATGAGAAATAAAGATATTTCTCCTTGTTGCGCCTCAACCTGAATTCAACAGCATACATTGTTATTTGACCTTGACGGCTTCTGCACACAGTGTTCAGACTAAGGTCGCGGTGCCGTCTAGGGATGTGAACAACAGGCCATTCTCATGTGAAGAAAAAGCAAGCAGTTTTACTTGTATTAACAGCTACCTGTAGTGTCGTGTGAAAAAGTGGCAAGATGGCGTTCAGCTTCTAAAACGCTTATGCTAACATAGCAATGTGTGTACATAAAACCCCGTCCTCACTACAACCTCCATTGATCGGACCACGAACAAAGTAGGGAAGCAATGTAAGAACGCAGAGTTCGAATGAGGAGCCTAGCGCGCAACCAAGATGGCCGCGTAGGTGCGAGGCTCCCGAGGACCTCCGCGACCTCCTGCATAAATCCTGACTATATCCTGTCCTAGATGAGGGGACTGTGTTCGTGAGACCGAGCTGAGGTGCCACCCGTTTTTCGTTTCCAAATCGGACCTCGGACACCGGCGGGAGCATCGATTGAGGTTTGCGGCCTTCTCCACGCCGGCCCCCCGGATTGGAGTTGTGGGGCGATCCGGAGACAAAGTGAACAACAGCGGCGGGCGAGGCTGGGCGATTCGCGTACCCCGCACTTTCACTTTCGCTTTCGCGCCCTCCTTGCTGCCAAGCGAGGTAGGGTCGCGAGGCGGCGTGCGGTGGTGTGACTTGATCGGGGTGCCCTGCCGGCCCGCCAGCTGTGATCCGCCCTTCGGAGCTGTGGTCGCCCTCCCCCGGAGCCCGTGAACCGGTCTGTCAGCCCTTTTCAAGGAGATTGGCACGATTTGGGGACTGGAGCCATGTCCACGAAACAAGATGGCGACCGGGCAAAGGTGAAATCGACCCGCCGTGGCGCAGCCCCTCAGTCTAACAACATGGACCGCTACACCCTCCAGAAGGGATCTCCAGAGGCGCCGCGTAGGTCCCCTGTTGGCCCGACTGATGCCCCTGCTTTGCCCGCGGATCTGACCCTCCGGGACGTCATGGGCGCCATCGCCGAGATGAAGGCCTCAGTGGACCAGCGCTTTGACACTCTGGCGCAAAAGATTGACTCGGTCCTCGTGGATGTGGGCCTGGTGAGGGCCGATCTGTCCAAGACGAATGACCGGGTCGACTCTTTGGCCCACACCACCTCGGGCCTCACAACGGACGTGGCGGCCCTCCAAAAGGAGGTGCGCCGACTGGGCCAGGCGAGCGCCCTGATGGATCGTCGACTGGAAGATTCCGAGGGTCGGGCCCGGAGGAACAATGTTCGCATTGTCGGGGTGCCGGAGGGACGTGAGGAGGAGGCGGCGGATCTGTTTGTGGAGGACCTGATCCTCACCCGTCTCCAGCCCCGGGGGCTGAGTAAACTCTTCGCAGTGGAACGTGCCCACAGGGTCCCCGGAGGGAGACCTAAGATCGGAGCCCCTCCGAGGCCTCTCATTGCCCGGATCTTCAACTTTCGGGACAGAGACGCTATCCTGCAGACTTCTAGGCAACAAGGACCGGTCAGACTCGACAATATGGACGTAAACTTCTATCCTGATTTTACTCCGGCGGTCCAGAAGCAGAGACTGAGTTTTCTCGGAGTCAAACGTCGCCTACGGGACCTGAACCTCAAGTATGCGATGCTTTTTCCAGCGAAGTTGAGGGTAGAGGTGGATGGCCGCATGCACTTTTTTGATCGTCCCGAGGCGGCCGGGGACTGGTTGGACACTTTGCCCGGGGACCGGGGCCGGGGGGGTGGGGGGGGGGCGCGGTTGGTGGGGAGGGCTTGCCGGATCAGGACTGAGGGACTAATAGTAGGCCTTGCTCTGGACAACATTATTGTCATCATTGACTGATTGTGTAAGTTCCCCTCCCGTGGAGGTCGTACGGGGTCTCTTGGGGGCTTTCCCTCCTCCTCTGGGGGACTAGTTAGTGTTTTCATCTATGGGGCGACAGGCACACTGCACTTTGGGGGGGCTGTTCGGGCTCATGCAGGGGTGCAGGGAGGGGGGAGTTCTGTTGGGACGGGTGGGTTGGGGTGGGGTGTTGTTCGTTTTTACCGCAAGGCAAACCCTTTACTGTATTGGTGTTTTTGAGGTGCTCTCGGGGGGACGAGTGATGGCTTCTGTATGTGATGGGGGGTAGGGACTTGACTTTGTTGTCTTGGAACGTTAATGGACTGTGGGATAGGATTAAGCGAGGTGTGGTCCTGCAGTATCTGAAACGAATTTCGCCAGATGTGGTCTTTCTGCAGGAGACACACCTTATTGGTAATTCCTTCTTTGCCATGAATCGGCGTGGCTATCGTTTGGTGGCCCACTCGGGCTTCACGTCTGGCTCCCGGGGGGTGGGCATCATGGTTAAGAACTCGCTCCCGCTGGAAATAGATGAGGTGCGCCATGATGAGAGGGGACGCTACACTGCCTTGGTGGGGAGAATGGAGGGCAAAGTGGTTGTCTTTGTTTCAGTGTATGTCCCACCGGGGCTACAGGCTACCACTTTTGCGGACCTGGGGCGCCTCCTCCTTGACCTTCCGGGGGGGCTTCTGGTGGTTGGGGGGGATTTCAATGCGGTGGTTTCTGGGACTATGGATCGTCACCCCCCTAGGGACCTCCCCCGGGCGCAGGCGTGGCTGTCCGGCCTTTTAGATACATTGGGATTGGTGGACTGCTGGCGCTTAAAACATCCCACGCAGCTGCAATACACCTTCCATTCGGGTGCCCATGGTAGCCTCTCGCGGCTTGATCATATCCTTGTCCCTGCGGCCTATGCTGGGAGGGTGGGAGAGGTGCGCCATCTGGCGCGGGGTATTTCAGATCACTCCCCGCTCCTGTTGCACTTTGGTGTCCTCCCGAGGGGGGAGGGCAGGGTAGCTCCAATCAATGCCTGGTATCTGCGCGACCCCACTATTCGCGCTCACCTGATTAAATCCTTGCAGCGGTATTTCGAGGAGAATGTGGGGTCTGTCCCTTCGGCTATCTCCCTTTGGGAGGCCTTCAAGACAGTTATTAGGGGGGAGGCCCTCTCCTTCATATCCCATGCCCGGAGGCGCGAGCAGGAGGAGGTGACCCGAGTGGAGGCCGAAATTACTGAACTAGAGGGTGATTTGGGGAGTGGGGTGACGGATGCTGCACTGCATGTTCTACACCTTAAGCAAGCGGCCTATAGGGCCCTCGTCACGGAGGCAGCCAGGGGCCTCAGTAGAGAGCAACAGGGGCGACTGTATGATGTGGGTGATAAGGCTGGTAAATTGATTGCGTGGTTGGATAAAAAGGAGAGAGCGAGTCGTGTGGTTCCGCTGATTGAGAGGATGGATGGTGTACGTGTCACCGAGCCAGAAGACATTGTCTCTTGCTTCGCGGATTATTTCCGCGAGGTGTATTCCCCGTTCTCTCCCTGCTCGGAGGCGGATTCTCATGCCCTGCTTCGAGATATCGCGCTGCCCTCCCTTTCGGTGGAGGACAGGGAGTCGTTGGATGCTGCTCCTACCTCGGACGAAATTGCCCTCGCTATACGCTCGGTTGCATCTGGCAAGGCCATGGGCCCGAACGGCATCCCTATCGAGTTGTATAAGCTGCGACCGGACGTACTGGCACCCCACCTCCGCGCGATGTTCCTTGCGGCCCACTCGCGCGGCTCCCTCCCGCCGGACCAACGTCTGGCTACAATCGTGGTGATCCACAAGGAGGGGAAACCCCGAGACCGGGTTACCTCCTATCGGCCTATCTCGCTCTTGAATGCGGAGCCCAAAATCCTTGCCAAGGTGCTTGCCAACCGGCTGGTCGGCGTGGTGGGCGATTTGGTCCTCCAAGACCAGTCTGGCTTTATCCCCCATCGCAACACGGCCCTCAATCTGCGGCGCTTGCACGGGGTGCTCGCGCGTGTTCCGTTTGTGCGGGAGCCGGCCATCTTGGCGTCCTTAGACGCCACCATGGCGTTTGACACGCTCAAATGGCCATACATTTGGGCGAGGCTGGCGAAATTTGGTTTTGGACCGGGATTCATCAGCTGGGTCAAATTGTTGTACTCGGGCCCGTTAGCGCAGGTGGTAGTGAATGGGCGAGTCTCGGCCCCGTTCGCGCTGGGACGGGGCACGCGACAGGGTTGCCCCTTGTCGCCGCTCCTGTTTGCATTGGCCTTGGAACCCCTGGCGGAGTGGCTGCGGTGGCACCCTTCTATCCGTGGTCTCCGTTGGACCCCCGAGTATGAGGACCGCGTGTCCCTCTACGCTGACGATATCCTTTTGTACCTAGCCTCCCCGCGCAAATCACTGATTGTCCTGGTTGATGTCCTGCGCTCCTTTGGCCGTAACTCAGGCCTTGTCATCAACTGGGCTAAATCATGTGTCTATGTGCTTTCCGGGGAGGCTCCCGTCCTCCCGCGGGGATGTCCGATCCAGATTGCCTCGCAGGGGTTTCGGTACCTGGGTGTCTATATCACGCTGGACCCGGCGGCCCGCTACGAGCGAAACTTGCTTCCCCCCCTCCAGCGCTTGAAGGAGGACGTCGCGCGCTGGCGGCACCTGCCGCTTTCGCCGCTCGGCCGGGCGGCATTGTTTAAGATGATGTCGTTGCCGCGCTTCCTGTAGGCTCTCCAGAACACTATGGACCTAGTCCCGGCGCGCTACTTCCGTGAGGTGGAGAGTCTACAGCGCCGCCTGATCTGGGACGGGAGGCCGCGTATAGCCCTGGCGAAGTTGACGCTCCCGTGGTATGACGGGGGGATTGCCCTCCCGGACATTAAGCGGTATTACTGGGCCTCCCAGCTAGCTGCAATTAATCACGGCCTCTATGGGCCCGCCTTGAACCCGGCATTTGAAATGGACAAGATGCTCCTGCCCGGTGGCGACTACAATCGAGCACTCTACTCTGGCGCGCCGGATCCCCGCTTGACGGGGCCCACGCGTGTCATGGTGCGGGTGTGGCACGCGGCCAATGCAGCTATGGGGTGGAAGGACCGTTTGACCCGGGCGTCGCCGTTGTATGCGCCTCAGCGGTTGGGCTCCCTGTGGACCTCGAAGGGCTTCGAAAAGTGGGACACGATTGGCATCAGTAAAGTGGGGGACCTCTGGACGAGAGGGGGATTTAAACCATTCGAGACGCTGCAGACGGAGTTTCAGCTGCAGGGCAGTGAATACTTTCGGTACTTGCAGGTCCGTCATGCGCTGGGCTCCGTCTTCCCAGACGCCGCCTCCATCCCGGAGTCTTCCCCCCTGGAGGATAGAGTGCTGGATGGCCACGTTCCGGATAGCACGATCTCCCTCATTTACAAAAAATTGATTAATGACCGCTCGGGCCTGCTGACCGGCCTCCGTGAGGCTTGGGTTGCCGACGGGCTGGAGTTGGACGACGAAGACTGGATTTCCGCGGTGGCCTCTCCGAAGGAGGTGGCCATACCGGCTCGCCTTCGCTTCGTCCAGCTTAAGATACTCCACCGGGTTTACATGACGGGGCCAAGGCTTCTGCGTATGGGTTATGCTGAGGATGGGTTGTGTAAGCGTGGGTGTGGTGCTTTGGCGACTTTTTTGCATATTTTGTGGGAATGCCCGAAGGTGGAGCGATTCTGGCGTGGTGTGCATGAGGTCCTGCGTCTGGTTACGCATGTCGCACTGTTGCCTGAAGCGAGGAGATGCTTGCTGAATGTGTGGGAACCAACTGATTACTCGGTTCCGCAGACGCGATGGGTGACTCTGGGATATATGATCGCTCAACTGTGGGGATCCCAGCGGCCCCCGGCGGTGTCGGCCTGGAAAGAACATATGGATTGGTGCATGTTCCGAGAAAAGGTGGTGTATGTGGCGAGGGGCAAGCCTGGGGCGTGGGTGAAAATATGGGGCCCCTGGAACGCCTACCGCGGGGGTATTTGCGAGCCACCACTGCTGCCTGCTGCCTCACCGGCTCCGTCCCCCTAGTTGACCCCCTCCCCCAGCCCCGGGCACAGAGTTCCCCCAGTCCTGGACTTGTTTCCCTTCCCCCTCTTCAGATTCCTGTGGATGGTCGGGGTCCCTTATTCGAGGAGCACGTGTGGTTACCTTCGATTGCGGGTTGCCTTGCGGGTGTGTTTTTCTATGTTGTTGCGTGTGTATAAAATGAAACCGTATTGTGGGCTTAGAGTCATGTGGCTTACGTCGTTGATGTCTCCTGATTTGCTTCTCTGTAACGCCAAGTGCCCTTTTGTAAGTTTGTCAGGTGCTCCTGTCACTCTAGCGGCCGGCCGGAAGGTTGTAGGCCCATACTTGTATATACTTGAGATTGCAATAAACGGTTTCAACAAAAAAAAAAAGAACGCAGAGTTCAAGTTCGAGCGAAACACAACCAAGTTCATGTATTGCCAAGCCATATAATTGGCAGTGAAAGTTCGAAAAAATTTGTTGGGAAAAGTGAAAGAATTAAAACATTTCTCAGGGGCGGTATACAGCCCAATGTGGAGTAAAAAAATTAAATCATCTGGATCTAGACGTGCGGAAGATGGACAACTGCCAATTTAATCCATCAACGTGTAGGCACAATAAGTTGCAACTGCCTCCAAGAGGAAGTCATTATAATGTTCAGTAAAAGAGTCAGCCATCCAGTCAAGTAAAGTAAACAAACATACATGTTCTTCGACAACCGGAGCCTCTGGCACAATCAGAGGACAACTTCCGTGTTCTTCAAGATAGCTTCTCGCCAAGACGTCATATGCTGCCGCATATATATCCCAATTTCCTAGGACTCCGTGCGCCGCTCCACAGGCCATTATCCCGATACCAGAACAGTCCAACTCATGAGCCACTAAGGGACTCATTAGTCGATCATAATCCCGGGCAGGAGACGCCGTGTTCGACAGGCATAAACCCAGAGCCCATTCGAATGGACAATCAAGGCAATGGAAAACAGGTTGCACGCAAGTAAAGTATGAGAACCGGAAGGATAATCCATAGGATACGCTCAAAGTGGCCAGAGGTAGTTTTCCATAGTAATCAAGCATCTGGTTGCGCAGTTGAAGCAGCCGGGGCAGGATGTCGTGTGATACAGATCGTGCAGCCATTGCGGAGCAAGCACACCAACAGGAGCAAACCAGCAGTCAGGGCGAGAATCAACGGAAGCCCGCCGAAGTCGCTGTAAAAAATTGAATGAAAAAATGGCGGTATCACACCAAATATTGTTTGGAAGGAGGTCACGAGGCCGGAGCCCACAATTTTGAAAAAATGCACCAAGCCAGTTGTTGACGAGGCATTGAATATATTATTAATCAGAGCACCGAAATGAAGGGGGAGATCAGAATTTAAAAGCGCATGCACCTCAGTGCGGGTGTTTGCTACGTGAAGGACAAGTGTTTCACAGGAGGAAGTCAGGGCAACTTCATTTTGAGACAATAGAGCACTTATTCTGCTCATCTTGTTGAACTCTGCTTTCAAGGTTGGTATGGAAGGCCAGATGGATATATCCAGTCTCCCATGCGGGGGGTGGGATAAGGATATTCTTACAACAGACTACCCGTTGTGAGACAGTTACAATTTACGGAATCCCCACGAACATCCCGCAGCATGCCTCTTTATTTAAAAGCAAATAACTACCGTTAGCTAATCACATGAAAGTGGGTGTAATTGCTGGCACAGGATTCCCCTTCAGAATGCAAGCTAAATTCGGTGCGTGAACGTTGCATGCGCCATGCAATTGGACGTTCCTACAGACTACTGAGTGATCAGGTGTTGAAGTACATTCCTCTCCTTTTAAATAAACCTCTTTACCCTCTCACAGGCATCTGTGTCTAAATGGGAGTGACCAAACTTCATGCAGGTAAGCAGTGCCCAATGGTTCGTACCCGCCTAAGGCATAGTGTTTCATACATGAACTGAACTTAAACAACGGAAATGGTAAAATGATCAATCCATGGATAAGCCACACAGCTGAGTTTGATTCAGCCACAGAGAATGGTAAAGGTTCTAACTTTTCAATATGCAATAATGAGTATGTTGCATCCTTCATGGACATGAACTGTTGTTTAGCAGTCAAATTAAACGGCAGGAATAAGGATGAAGTGTTCATGTATTCGCAGGGAACGTTCCCAGCCTTCAAGGTTTGTAAAGTCCATGCAAACTGCATTATAGAAGGCAATTGATTTTGACCATGGTATAAAACTGACATATCATCCTGTACAATATCCACAACAGATGAAACAATATTATCTAATGTGTAAATTCTGGAAGAAAGGGTGTTAATGCTATTATGAATGACAGCAAGCACTTTTCCAAAATTTGCTTGATCAATAGCTCTCGAACTAGAAGCAGCCTCAATCTGAGATAATTTCCAAACTTTGTTGCAAAAAGCATACACCCATCTTTTGGACCTGCCACCCACAGGGCCTTTAACAAAATCATTCAAATCTACCTTGTCATTCAATTTGGATGAACGAAGTTTAACAGATGCCAAGGTGGAAAGTTGCAGCCAGGTTTGACATAACTTTTCCTACAGAATAGGTAGTAACAGAATGGGAAGATTCAAATTGGGGGTCCACCCTAACCTGTGTATGGGAATCAGAAACACCTTTTCGTTATTATTCTCATATCAGTCCACAACAAGAGTAATCAGAGACACGGAAAAGTTTAAAATGTTTATTTTCAACTACGTGCTCTAAGGTGCAGTACTTTGGCTAATATAAGCAAGCAAATGATTAAAAACAAAACCATCAGCAGTGTTACAATACTATAAAAATGAAGGGAGAAATCATATTAAAAATTATAGTGGAAAACAAGTCCTATAATACTCTGTGAACCACCCTCCCTTCGCTAGTAAACCAGTTTTATAAACTAATAGAAGGTCTCTAGGTTTGAATGGGGAACTCCATACCTCAAAGATCAGCTTAGGTGAATCACATCACAGGATCAGCTCTGCTCTCTGTGTCTGGAAAGGTTTTCTCCAAGTGTCTGAATCATGCATGCAAATGCAATATTAAAGGCACCCGAGTTTCACATATTTGCAGCTGTGTACGTGTTGTGTCTAGAGCGTGGGCCGATCAACCTGAATTCAACAGCATACATTGTTATTTGACCTTGACGGCTTCTGCACACAGTGTTCAGACTAAGGTCGCGGTGCACGTCTAGGGATGTGAACCACAGGCCGTTCTCATGTGAAGAAAAAGCAAGCAAGCAGCTTTACTTGTAATAACATCTTCCTGTAGTGTTCTGTGCAAAAGCAGCAAAGTGGCAAGATGGCGTTCAGCTTCTAAAACGCTTATGCTAACATAGCAATGTGCCCTGTGTGCCACCTACGGTGGAGATGGAGATGCATAGACCAGCAAGTACTGTAGGAAATGTTTAATATGTAACCAAAAAGTGATATCTGTGTATTTTATATTGACAACCCTAAATATGTCGTTCACTCATGTTAATATATGGCTATGTCTAAACCAATAAACAAAGTTTCAAGAAAAAGAAAGAAAGCAAGGATTGCAAAGATTGTTTATGGTGCTGTCCTACTTTTCCATCCTTATTCAGAGTAAGAAACAAGATGGCTGTGCCCATGTGCTAACGCGTGGTGCAGTTCACGCCATTTCCACCCGAACACACAATCCGTGTTGATGTACGGCAGAAATGTCACACGAACAGGTGGGACAAGCAGCTCCGCCCGCTCGCGGAACTGCGTGTAGCGCAGCAGAGGTTTTTTTTGCAACTTCAGGGAGTTCCATTTGGCGCAGATACGTGATACGTGAACTCCACCTGGCTTAGTTTTAAGGACCTTTCCACATTTTTTGAAGAGTGGGAGCTGAGTTTATTTTGAAGGTTCCCATTGATCTGAGACTTCTATTGGGAACATATCAAGAAATAGCTTTCCTCAGAAAAATGGGTTCTGAATTATGCAAGGCCTTGTAGGTAAGGCAAAGGGCCTTGAATTTGATCCTGTTTTTAACAGTCAGCCAATGAAGTATTTTATGGCTGAGGAAATTGACAGATTTTTGAGAAGGCGAAGAAGTAACCTAGCAGCTGAGTTCTGCAAAACCTGAAGTTTGTTAATAGATTGTGACTGAAGACTGATGTATAAGCCATTGCAATAATCCAATTTATGTGAAAATCACTGTCTTTCTGGAATGAATGGGGAGACATTTAATATTTTCTTTAGGATTCCAAAGGTGATTTAAGAGGACGATATGACTGCATTAATTTGCTTACCAAGATTCAACTTTTTATCCATCATTACCCCAAGACTCTTGGCTTTGGTAGTGGGCGAGGTAAGCATGTCCATTTCTTCTGTCCAGCTGGCCGCAGACCAAAATTTGGGATTGTTTCCCAACAGAATCACCTCTGTCTTTTCTGAGTTTAATTTGAGACAGTGCTTGCTCATCCATGTGCTGATTTCTCTCATGCAGTTCTGAATTTGATAGCTGGTGTTGTTAGAATTATTTGAGGTGGATAGCACAATCTGTGTGTTATCTGCTTAAGACCTGAGCGAGAAGCCGAATAAAAGGGGCGAGGTCAGTTATGTATAGATTAAAGAGGTTAGGGCTGAGCGATGATCCCTGTGGAACTCCACAGGGCAGAGAGAAGGTGTTGGAACAGAAAGTGTCTAATTTGACCATGTTCTCCCTGTTATTAAAGAAGGATTTGAGTAATTTTAAGGCCAAATATTTTATGCAAACAGCTTCCAAATGGTAAATCAAGGTGGAGTGGTCAACCGTTTCAAAAGCTGCCGACAGATCCAACAGGATCAAAGCAGCCAGTCCCACTTCATCTAGGATGAAGGGTAATTTTTGTAAAATTGGTGATGGTGTAATAATGTACTACAAGGAATAAGGTACGCCCTGCTATGCATTACAAGGCTATTTCAAGTTGCCTATGTGTTCTATGACCTTAAAAAGGAACTCAGCCTTCTGCTTCAATCCTCTATATGATCACAGAACTCCACAGTGACGTGCAATTTCCTTATAATGTAGGGCGGTGGGTAGTTTATCTCATAAGTAATGCATCGTCTACAGGAAGGATCCCACACTCTAACAATTGCTGTCTCCCATTGTCATTTATATTTAAGTATATCTGATGGATCTACCTTATGAGTTTATTTTTGGACATCTTAAAACCAGGTGAATTGCAATGCTTGATCTACAGATGCTTGTGTGTTATTTAGGTTTGCCTTTTTTTGCCAGTGCAATGCCCAGCTTGTGTAATGGAAACTTGTACTTCTCCAGTATTGGGGTGTCTTTCATAGATTCACATGCTTGAATATTCCCCGTCGTCGAAGTGGGAGTCCCACGGTACATAACAAAGCAATGTAGCAATAACATAAGCCTATCAGGCCTACAGGAAAGAAAAAACCATAGAGTTTTCATGGATAGACAACTTGTCACTTCTATAACATATCCCTGTCGTTTTGTTCTAGGTCAAATCCAGCCAATCCGGCGTCTGCACCCTCTAGAACCCTCTCCCCAGAGACTCAGGCTCTCAGATTTTCTACCGCACGTCGTGTGAAGGGAGTCTCCCTGAGCTTGCTCAGTTTTTTTCATCTCATATTTCACAGAAGATTAAGTCTAGGATGTCTTCAACCAAGAAATCCCTCTTCAGACCTTGTGGGAGCTGTTGTAAACTGAGACTTCATTCCGAAGATCCTCACAAAAAATGTATTTATTGTTTGTATCCTGAACATTTGGTAAAGGACTGTAAAATTTGCAGAACCTTCTCACAGAAAACTTTGAAGGACAGAAAAGGGCGTCTCCTGTGGCTACAGAAGCTGAAGACTTCAGAAAATCCTGTTTCTGATGTGGAAAGTGTGTCTTCTATCCAAACTGCTCCCTCTTTGAAGAGGTCTTCTGACTCTCAAAAAGTTTCTCCTCATCCTAAGATGGTGAAGAAACATCATGGAGAACCTTCAACTTCAAGAGGGGTGATTTCCCCCCACAGGAGTCTCTCTGTTTCCTTGACGCCCCCGAGATCTGATTCTCAGGCGTCTAAGACTCCGTCTACGCAGTTTTTACCTCACAAACTGCCTCTCTCGTCGACGAGTTCATCAAGCCTTCCTCCGTCGACGAGAGCTGCCGTCGTCGCACCTGCATCGACGACATCGGCATCTATGTCCCTGAAGCCAGCAATGATCATGTCGTCGGCGTCTTCACCGTCGACGAGTATCAAGCATAAGAAGAAGCAGACGTCGTCGAGGGGTGCTTCGTCGTCGAGGGGTGCTTCGTCGTCGAGGGGTGCTTCGTCGTCGAAGGGTGCTTCGTCATCGAAGGGTGCTTCGTCGTCGACGGGTGCTTCGTTGTCGACGGGTGCTTCGTCGTCGACGGTGGCTTCGTCGTCGACGGTGGCTTCGTCGTCGATGGCAGTTCAACGGCGAATTTCAGAACTGGCAACGACGGCTACAGCTCCAATTCTGGATTTGCTACCCTTAGACACTTCAACCTCTCTACTTCAACGACGGCAATCGTCTCTGGACACCCTATTGCCACTCAAACCACCTGTGCAACCTCCTGAGTTACTGTTCTCATCTGACAATGATGAATATGAGGATGACAGATTTAGGCCTGCTCGCAGTCCTTCCGAGCTCTTAATTGTCAGGACACAGATGATGAGGAGGATTTGCAACAAGAAGATTTCTCGTCTTATGACACGCATCCACTTCCGCAACCTTCTATGGCACAATTGCCTTTAAGTCTGATTTCCAATTTGCAATATATGCTCGATGATTATAATCGCTGTTTTCCACGGTCTGGGCATACCACTCCAACACCGCAGACACCTCAACAATCTGTGTTTCATAGAGAACCAGGAGTCACACCGACGCCGGTGACTAGTGAACAATGTCTTGGGGTTCCTCTTCTCACGCATGAAGATGTTATCGAGGACCAGGATGATGACGCGGACAAAGAGGAAGGTGAGCTGGATGATGCTTCCCTCCTTTCCGACTGGGACAATTATCAGATCCAAACTCCTTCTCCCGCCGATCCCGCTCCTTTGGATTCTCCCCCAGTTGACATTGGTGGTTTCCATTTGCTCATGGAGAGAGCAGCTAAGAGATTTCACCTCCCTATGACAACTAGAGAGGAGGATTGTTTCTTATATGACTTTAAGGACCAACCTCAAAAGCAGGTCCGCTGCATTCCAATCATTGATTTCATATGACAAGAGGGCCTTAAATTAATGCAAACCCCTAATTCGACTCCTGCCATCCTTCCTAGAATCGACAAAAAGTACAAGGTTCCTCCAAATTCTCCTGCCTGTTTGACCTCGCAAACAAAGCCTGATTCCATCATCACTCAGGCAGCCCAACGCCGATCCAGAAATCCTTCATCTCCTTTGTCAGCACCTCCAGATCGCGAAGGTCGAAGGCTGGATGGTATAGGGAAAAAATGTTCCACTATGGCGGCGGCAACGGTACGAGCAGCCAATTATTTGGCGATCTTAGGCCGCTACGATCGCCAAATGTGGTCGGACATTTCATCACTGATCAATCTTATTCCCGAATCATCCAGGCAAGAGGCTTTGAAGATTCTCCAAGAGGGAGAAAGAATTTCTTCGGAAATTATAGATTGCGCCATTGATGTGTCCTCTTCTGGCTTCCGTCTTTTGGCTGGCGCTGCAGTCCTCCGGCGTCAGGGCTGGTTACGGGCCACGTCCTTTCGTCAAGAGGTGCAAACGAAGATCTTGGACATGCCTTACGACGGCGAATCCCTTTTCGGCCAGCATATAGATGATGCCCTTCAAGCAATTAAGAAGGACACTGACACAGCTCGTGCTCTAGGGTCTTTACAATTCAAAAAACAGCCATTTCGGGGCGCAAGAGGTCATGGTTCCTCTTCTTCCTTTCGAGGCAATTCCAACCAGTACAGGCAAGGACAAGGCCGCTATTCCTCGCAAAACCAACAATCTTATCGGCAGCAAAATTCCTCCAATTACAGACAATACAGAGGCAAATCTTCCTACAGAGGAAAGGATTCCTCAAAGAAACAATGACTCTCCTTACCCTCACTCACAGACTCCTCCAAGACTTGGAGGTCGAATCTCCCGCTTCTTCTTCAAATGGTCGCAAATCACCACAGATCAATGGGTTCTCGATCTTGTGCGCAGGGGACACGCTTTGGAATTTATAAAAAATCCTCCAAATACTCCACCAAGTGGTCCCCCTCCTGCACATTTGAAAGAGCTTTTGATTCAGCTAAACATATTATTGAGAAAGGGCGCGATCGAAGTGGTGCCAAAACTACAGAAAGGCAGGGGGTTCTACTCAAGGTTCTTCCTTATTCAGAAGAAGTCGGGAGAATGGCGTCCCATTTTGGATTTGAGAGCCCTGAACAAATACATAAAGAGACAAACTTTTCGTATGTTGTCCCTACAAGAGGTCCTTCCTTTTCTCTCTCACGGAGAATTCATGACAACGCTAGATCTCCAAGATGCTTACTTTCATCTTCCCATATTGCCAAGACACAGAAAGTTCCTCCGATTCAGGGTTGCCGGACGGGATTTTCAATTCAAAGTCCTGCCATTCGGCCTTCGTTCTGCTCCCCGAGTGTTCACAAAAGTCCTTGCACCGGTGGCAGCTTTCCTTCGCCTTCAGGGAATTCAAATCTTTCCCTACCTAGACGACTGCCTTCTAAAGGCAAAGTCCTTCGAACTGGCGTCAACGCAAACTCTGGTCTGCAGCTCCCTGTTCCAATCTCTGGGCCTCACGCTCAACTTAGACAAATCTCAGTTGCACCCAACTCAAAGCAGACTGTTCTTGGGAGCCATTCTGGATACAACTCTAGGGAAAGCTTTTGTGTCGCACGAACGACGACAACGTCTTCGCAATCTAGCGGCCTCTATCCATCTAAAAGAGTTCGTTTCTGTCCGACAGTTGAAGTGTTTCCTAGGGATGTTGTCGTCCTGCATTCCTCTAGTCCCTCACTGCCGCCTGAAGATGAGACCTGTCCAAGAAGAGCTGGACAAGCAATGTGCTCAGGTCTCAGGCAATTTCAACGACCTAGTCAGAGTCACTCATCGCCTCAAAAAGGCTCTTTTATGGTGGACTCACGAGGAACATGTCTCCTTGGGCGTCCTTTTCTGGCGGATTCTCCACAATTCACCCTTACCACCAACGCCTCTCTCGAAGGTTGGGGCGCTCACCTGCAGGGTCTTACTGTGAAAGGCAGGTGGTCTGTTCATCAGAAGACAAGACACATCAACCTGTTAGAATTACTGGCCATCTTTCTGGCTCTGAAAGCTTTCCGAAGCATCATTTACGGAAGTAAGGTATTGATCAGGACGGACAACACAACGTGCATGCATTATATCAACAAGCAAGGAGGCACGAGGTCCGTTCTGTTGTCCCTTCAGGCCCAAAAGATTTGGAAGTGGGCGATTCAACACCACATCGCCCTCACTGCAGTCCATGTTCCGGGAGCGTCCAACGTCCTTGCGGATTCCCTAGGCAGATCCTCCACGACCAATCACGAATGGGAATTGCACCTACCCATTCTGGATCGCATATTCCAGCTATGGGGTCCCCCGAATCTGGATCTCTTCGCAACCTATCTGAACCGGAAATGCCAGTTCTACGCAAGTTGGCTTCCCCAACCAAAGTCATGCGGGAATGTCTTTTTGATGAACTGGTCCAAAATTTATGCTTACGCCTTTCCACCGATACCTCTAGTCCCCAAGGTCCTACGGAAAATGAGGAGAGAACCCTGTCGGCTCATCCTAATAGCCCCCCGTTGGCCTCGAAAAATATGGTTCACGGAGCTGCTGCTACTGTCTCAGTGCGAACCAATCATGCTTCGTCCTCTTCCGAATCTCTTGACCATGGAACACGGTCAAATTTGCCATCCCGATCCTGCGTCTCTACACTTCGCAGCTTGGAACCTGAGCACTTTGAATTTGTGAATATGGACATCCCTTTGGAGTGCAGAGAAGTATTGGCAAAGGCTAGAGCTTCCTCTACTGTAAAAACTTACAAACTCAAATGGAAACACTTTTGTTTATGGTGCAGTGATGCCAAAATTCATCCTATCCATTCTAAGCCTGAACAACTACTACCTTGCTTTTTGCACCTAGCAAAATCAGGCCTGTCATATGCTACCCTTAAAGTCTTTTAGCGGCAATCTCACAATTCCGCCAAGATGGCTCGAACTCCCTTTACTCGTCAAGAGTAATGAAACAATTCTTCAAAGGACTTTTTCGTATGTTTCCTCCGATACGTAGGCCTCCTCCTCCTTGGCATCTAAACATGGTATTGGCGCAGCTCATGAAATCGCCATTTGAGCCAATACATAAGGTCAGCCTCAAACGTGTCACCTGGAAGACTTCTCTTCTCCTGGCACTTACATCCTCACGCCGGGTCAGTGACTTGCAAGCATTTACCATTAACCCACCTTTTCTTCAATTTACTAAAGACTCTGTTCTGCTTCGCATCAATCCGGCATATATCCCTAAGGTGCCATCTGATTTCCACCTCAATCAGCCGGTTGTTTTAAAAACATTTTTTCCTAATCCTCAAACTTTTGCAGAAAAGTCACTTCATTCTTTGGACGTCAAGAGATGTCTCAAATTTTATCTTCAAAGAACTGCTGCCATTCGTAAAACTGACCAACTCTTTGTCGCCTACGGGTGAATGCGGCAAGGTCATCCTGTCACCAAACAATCTATAGCACGTTGGATATCCTCTGCTATTGCCTTTTGCCACCAACAAGCAGGAAAACCTCTCGCTGCGGCTGTGAAAGCGCACTCCACGAGGAAGGTTTCTTCTTCCACTGCGCTTTTTGCTGGAGTCCCTCTTCAATCCATCTGTAGAGCGGCGACATGGTCCAGCAGACACACCTTTACGAGACATTACTGTCTGGATGCTGCAGACAACACGGATACAGCTGTAGGACAGGCAGTCCTGCGTAATCTTTTTAAATAAGGTGAGCCTCTGTTGCTTCCCTCCTCCTGCATACAAGGTACTTTTATTTATTTATATATTTACGTATAAGATGTGTATATATATATATATATATATTCACTGAAAAAACCATAGGTTTCACACATGTTATAGTTAGCTGGACATTTTACTGATAAAAAACCAATGAAATTCCCCCGTTATAGTTACTGTAGGCAACTATAACTCACGCGACCGCAATCCTCTGCTGATGCTAATACTGTATTTAGACACTTATTTGCCCATATCTTCTTCCATTAAATTTTAGCTATACATATATTACAAATATTTTTTTTTCATAAAGACACATATGTCATCAGCAGAGGATTACGGTCGCGTGAGTTATAGTTGCCTACAGTAACTATAACAGGGGAATTTCATTGGTTTTTTATCAGTAAAATGTCCAGCTAACTATAACATGTGTGAAACCTATGGTTTTTTCAGTGAATTAGCAAGGTTTTTTAAATGCTATTTCCTAACTATAACGTGTGTGAAACCTATGGTTTTTTCAGTGAATTTGTACGGTTTTTTAAATGCTAAGTTACTTTACGCCATTTGTGGCGTGCGCGCCCACTTAACGCAGTTCGTTCCGTGCACGGTTTTTATCAACTTTAATAAGCCCTGTACATTTGGTGGCCTTCGGCCACCAAAAGCACAGGGGGTGAGGTCAATGTGGATAGTGTTTTTTTTATTTCGATTTTATAATTTCATGTTGCCAAAATTACGTTTTTTTTCTCTATTAATAAGCCCTGCACATTTGGTGGCCTGCGGCCACCAAAAGCACAGGGGGTGGGGTAAGTGTGGATAGTGTTTTTTTTATTTTTATTTTTTTACCGTAAGCGTACGGTAAGCTTACGGTAAGCGTACGGTAAGCGTACGGTAAGCGTACCCCGCGAAATTGCCGAAAAAAAAATAAAACCGTTTTTGCTCTTGGGGGATGTTTGGGGACTCCCTCAACATGACTATGTGGGAGGGAGTTGTCAAAACAGCCCCGTAACATGTTTTTGGCCATCATGTTTGATAAACAACACTCAGTGCGAGAGACAAAATGGCGGACGCCGCTTCCTGGTTTCGGCCGATTCGAATGTTTACTAAGATCTAAGAGCCAATCAGAATCGCGCTCGCGCACGCCACCGTAAGCTTACGGTAAGCGTACGGTAAGCGTACGGTAAGCGTACCGTAAGCGGGCTCAGATATATATATTGATTTAAAGGCTATTTTCTCAGAATCTACTGAACAGATTTACACCAAACCTACAAAAGGCACTTCCTTGACCTAGGGACTACCTCTCTGCCAAATTTCTAGTAATTCTGTTCAGCCGTTCGGGCTGTAGCTCGTTCTAAAGGTCCTATGGAAAAATGCATGGGAAAAACGCGTTTTGGGACCCCCCTTTTATCTCAGCCCCCGCTTGACGAATCCCCCCGAGACTTTCAGGGTAGGAGCGGAGCGTAGCGCCCCACCTATTTTGAGAAATTCGCGAGGATTCGTCGACCGGCGCCAAAGTTATTCAAAATAGAATGTTGAGGTTTTCCTATGGAAACGTGGTCCTAACTATAACTACCTACTGGCGACCGCCAGTAGGTAATATATATATATATATATATATATATATATATATTTATATATCTGTTATATATAGTTAGACGTCTAATATTTTATGCATATAATCTTTGCACTGTCTATACTACTATCTGGCTTCTTATGTATCTTGTATTATTCTGCTACCACTGCTCACTACTCTTATTCAAGCATGTGAATCTATGAAAGACACCCCAATACTGGAGAAGAACAAAAGTTACTTACCTGTAAACTGTGGCTCTCCAGTATTGGTGTCTTTCATAGATTCACATGCGACCCACCCACCTCCCCTCAGAGGCTATTCCTTGTATTTGACTTTATGTCACTCTTGTGCTACGAAAATCTGAGAGCCTGAGTCTCTGGGGAGAGGGTTCTAGAGGGTGCGGACGCCTGATTGGCTGGATTTGACCTAGAACAAAACGACAGGGATATGTTATAGAAGTGACAAGTTGTCTATCCATGAAAACTCTATGGTTTTTTCTTTCCTGTAGGCCTAATAGGCTTATGTTATTGCTACATTGCTTTGTTATGTACCGTGGGACTCCCACTTCGACGACGGGGAATATTCAAGCATGTGAATCTATGAAAGACACCAATACTGGAGAACCACAGTTTACATGTAAGTAACTTTTGTTCTTCTGCCTAACTGTGCAGGTTTCCTTGTTGATCAGAGGCTACTTGCAGTGCAATGATTGTACTTGGCCAGTTAAGTTTGCTGGAAAATCTTTCACTAGCACTTGATGGTGTAAAAATTGGAAGACTGCACTACAATGCCCCATTCTTTGCATAAATCATTCAAAGTGGATAATTTCCCTATGGTATCTGTTCTTAGTGTAAGCGATGTCTGACTGCAGATGATATTTTTGAAGAAAGCATCCAGTACTTATTCTGTGTGTGTTAGATTTGAACAGTTGTATTTACAAACTGTATACTGTATTTATGTAAGGGAAACACATTCTACTGTCACTGCTGTGTGAGGGAAACTTGCACCGCAGATGCCTTTACTGTATCTCCTTTGTCCTTGAGAGAATCTTGCATTATAGATCATTGTGATTCTCTTGTTCTTTGTGTAAGGGAAGCTTAAACTATGGATTCAGATAGTGTGCCTGCTAACTGAAACAGAAGCTTGTACTGTCTCTGTTAACCAGGGAAGATGATTTATTTCCATTGTGCTATGCAGAATTGTGGAGAGAACTATCACCCTGGAGTGTGTCTTGATGCTGAGCAGGTATGAGTCTAGCTTGAGCTTCTTGCAGAACTCAAGAAGTGGGGAGGAAGCTCTTATATGTAATGGCAGCTTGTTCCACGCTTTAGGAGCAATGTAGGAGAAGGCTTGACCACTGGATTTGATTTTCCATATGGTAGGATTTGTGCAAGTAAGAGTTTGGATGAGCTGGAAAGTTTGTGAAAGCAGATGCTTTTGTTGAGGTACGCTTTGCCAGTGTTATGTAGTGCCTTGAAAGTGTGGGTAAAGAGTTTGAATTGTTCTCATTTGTGAATGGGGAGGCAGTGGAGCTCCTTCAAGTGTGGTGTGATGTGAGTGCAGCATGGGAAGTTGAGGGTGATTCTGGCTGCAGGAATTTGTTGAATTTTTTGTTGATCCAGGAATAGAGGTTGCTCTTGTCCAGCTTGTTTGCGACCAGGGTGTGCGTGATGGTATTTTGGATGGTGATTGGGAGCCATTTGAAAATCTTCTTCAGAATAAGGGGGTGATGGCATTGACTTAGATGGTTATGTTGTGTTTGCTGTTGATAATGACCCCAAGGTTATTGGTGTGGGTGTATGTTAGTCTTAGCACTTTTGGCCACTAGGTGGAGTGCTGTGGTGGTGCAATCTATCCAAAGATCATGATTTCGGTGAGTCATGCAGTCATTGAACTTGATCCTAGTACTGGGCATCTTGCTCGTGAGGGAGAGAATGAATGTCATTGGTGTAGGAGAGGACATATATGTCATGAGAGGGGATGATGCTGGCTTGTTGGAACATGTATGTATTGAAGAGAGTCGGACTCAGGGAGGATCCTTGCAGAACTCCACAGATGAGGTTGCGGGCGTCTATGTTGTATGGTGCCAGCCTGACTCATTGGATCCTTGGAGAAGTTCCTTGAGGATGAGGGCCGTCATGTCTCCTCTTGCCAGAGTTAAGCAGAATCCATCAGTGGCTGTGATGAGGGCATTTTCCATGCTGTGGTTGGGTCTGAAGCCAGACTGCATGGTGGTGAGGAGACAGTGGTAATTGAAGTTTTCGGTGAAGTGCCTGTTAATGATTTTCCTAAACACCTTGGCCAGGAATGGTAGCACGGAGTCCGTGCTATGTCAATGAGTTGGATAATTATGAGAGTGGTCTGACAGCAGCATATAGCTTAAGCAATTCAGCAAGGAGATGTTCCCTGACCACAATTTCCTTTTTAAGACCTACAGTGTACCCTTGCCAGCTCAGTATTCCCTCTGCCCTATGAGGACTCAAACAAAACAGAGAAGTTGCAGTCACTCATGATAACTAACACTCCAGTCTTGAACTGCTATCCTGTGAGCTCATCCAAACTGTGAATGGCATTTTCAATGAAGGAATGGCTGAGGGGGCTGATTCAAACCCCTTCTCTATTGTGTAATATTTGCAAGGGCTCTGGATATATGTAGCAAATGGATGCTGCCTAATTAGTCCACCAGGATTTTTCACTTTTGACTACACAGTTTATAGACTTTTACTGTGAGCAAATCTCATTACCTAACCCTAACTCACTGTAATTGGACTGAGCTTCTTAAATGCTAGAGTCTGCCTTTTGAAGATAAAGCCACTTCTGCTTGGTTTGTGTAAGAGTTACATGTGAACCTTGTGCCCATATGCGTCTTAAGTGTGTGAAGCTACTATTGTGTGCAGCCCAGTATCTACATACAGGTAGACTGTTGTAGAAGAGACTCTGCTAGGATTGGTACTGACCTGGGTTACACAGTAACATGAAGGGCATTCATACTGTAGATCTGTAGTAATTGTGGAAAACTCTGTGGTGTTTCACTACATTATACATTATAGGCAAACGTCCCCCAAAAGTACAATTTTGCACTAGTCGGGCCTACAAAGTCCAGTGAGGTTTTAAACTGGGTAACAACCTGCACAGAGAGGTTGGATTTGAAGTCCCCATTAATCCATCTTCACAACTTATTGAACTTCATGATTTGTCTTATTTCCCTGACACACCTCATAATCAAATTGCAATCTATTGTCCCCATTACTTGGTCAAGTCAGTTACTCTTCTCCCCAGCAGATGGATCTAAGGCATCCCCATACAAAAAGGCAAATCACAGTGCTTGACCTAGTTTCTGGGAAAGGAAAAGAGTGCAGACAAAATCTGCATCTGTTAATTAGATTGTTACATCGCACCTGGGCTTGGACAGCCAAGGCCCACTGCAACAAATGAGGAAGCCCAGACCTCTGGAGCTAACACAGTAGGGGTGTGTCTTTGAACTTTTGTTGGGAAGGGATCAAGTAGCTGTTTCCTTCGAGTGGCAGCGCAGAGGCTCTCAATGGAGCCCTAACCAGAGACAACTTGAAGTTGCCATTTGGGATTGTCCCAGGGTGCTTTACAGGAAGGTTGGGACAGGGTGGAGGAATGAATTGGCATCCTAGGAATAGCCAGGCGTGCCTGACCCTTAAACATTTCTGCACCCACTTAAAAACCTCTGTAAAAGGAAGCAACAGATGTGAAGACCCTTGACCTGGGAGTGATGGTGGTGAAAAAATGTACAACTGTAAGTCAAAGCCACCTGCAGTCAATCGTGACCATGCGAGCGGCGTGATATCAAGTCACTGCCAGCGTAAATTTGAAGCTTATTCTTGGCTCAACAACTGTATTAATATGAGTCCTGCTAAACGACCGTGGACTCCATATTATTGTATGCAATATCGTGAAACTTAGTTCATATACCGTTTATTGATACGATGGAGCCACACAGCGGCTTCATGGTTATTCGTAACCCCAATACCACAGCATGAATTCCCGCAGATGGTGATACATCAGATGTACTCCGGTACAACAGGCCACACAATATACCCCAGTAATTTGGTCCTGATGAGAACTTGTACCTAGAGAGGGTCGAAACGCCCTCAACTACAGACAAAAGAGACAGCTCATAAATTGAATAACCATATTGTATTAAGCTCATCCTTTTGTACTTCACCAATAACCTGTTTTTCCCTTGTTTGTTCACCTTGTCACTGAATACTCACCTAATAGGTTATGGTCACTTCACTGGGGCACACTAAAATATTTGAATGTGGAATTGTATGTAATTTTTTTGATACTGCATAATTAAATTACCTACTTCAGCTGAAGTCAGGTAGTCTTGATGACAAAGAGACTGCATGGGCTTTTTTCAATTAATTTGCATGAAGATAAAAGTTATGTAAATTTCATTTGGACTCAACAGAGAGTCACGATTGTATCCAACATTTTCTGTTTATGATTTAATCTTAGCGACTAATTGAGTTGCATATCCTCCAAACTTTCTAGAAAAATGAGTTCCTTGTGAACGTTGTCTTTTGTACTTTTGTACTTACCTTGCTCACAAGGACGTAAGGATTGCTCTTGTTTCCTTAAATATCCATGTATTTTGTGGCCTGTAAAATGCAAAGAGACTCTGACACGTATCTACAATTTACTCTCTCACTGTTTGCTAATCCTGGTGACTCAATCATATGTTGACATTTATAATGAATGCTTTATAATACTGATATTGTTCCATTATTTCAATGGTGTTACATGGACAAAGAATAAAATGTAGTTATTGTTATTAATGTGATGGCACACTTGCAAAGCCAGTAGACCTTCCTTATATATACTGACAACCCTTATATTGTGATGCATCTGGTGTGGGTGGGGGACTATTGTCATTATAGGGTTCATATTGCACTTGGGGTGTAATATGTTGGAAGGGCATCACTGAAGGTACTTACATTTCCTTGAATGTATATATATATATTTCTAATTTAATGTGCAGTATTTAATAGTGTGTGTAATAAATGCACCTTTCCTTTTTAAAAGAAAAAGCACTGCCGGATTTATTGAGTGTTGTTGTGGCGTCCCAGTAAATTGGGATTACTAACCCTCATCGCACCACCTGAGTAGGCCTTGGACTGCTCTGCTTCACTCCTCTCAGAGACTCAAGTGCTGCACTGGGGTACATGGTTCCCAAAGTAAGTCAATTGTGGACCTATTACATGTGAGGGACTCACATCATTCACAACGAATTACCCAATTTCCTACAAGATTTTTAACCTAAGATACAGAATGTGCCGTTTTTAGGTCTCGGCTTGGCAGCGCGCATGCGCTGTCTCTCCGAGACTTCAAGTAATTAGTATCAGGGGTGAAACTCCCAGGTACTTTCTCTTGCCGCTTGCCATTTGTTTAGCTGTGGAATTGATCTTCTTAGCAGGCTTATGGTTGGCTGTGAATGCGATAAGTCACTTCCGTTTTATCAGGAAGCAGCACAGCCTAACCACAGTTTTCGTCCGCTTTTGTGTTTTATTTGTGTCCGAGGGGAACTTTTTTTAATGATTTTTGCAGCCCAGCATGCTCACTTGCATACATAATTAGCATGGAGCTCGTCACGAGCGCCGCGCTGTTATTATACACAATCAGCACGGCGCTCGTCATGATGCAAGTTTATACACACTCTGGTGTATTTTTATATTCATTTAATTATATTTGTTTTTGTATGCGTCCACCGTTTAATATAATTAATGGCACATACTTCACATTTTTGAAGTGCCTGCTCTTTTAAATCCTGACTTGCGTGCAGCAGCTGCTGTACTTTCACCCCGCCCTCTTCCCCCCCTTTCCACGCTGGATTTGTCCAGGCCCCGGAAGTATCAGTTCCTCATACTCCCTGCGGCCATAGAACATGTGGGACTCCTGTGACCCACAGCACTCTTTGCAGTATGTATCGCTAAGTAGGGTAACAGCTTGTTGTTACTGGGAGCCGGTTTTATCAGCAATATCGGCCCCCAGTATCAAAAGCGCCAGAGCAGTGTTGTGTTTGCCTCCAGCTACCGACTCCCCAGTCCGCCGTAATTGCCAGGGCTGTCTTGCCGCTCCCAGTCCAGCCCTGTTTGTAAGGCTGACACTTGAAACAATAAACGATTAAACTGTATTATAATTAGTGCCCCGTTGCTGGGGGCAGAAGTGTTCATTCTGTAACCCTGGTGGCACCCTCATGGCGCAGCGATCACAATGACGACAACAACACAACACGTATGGAGTGTGCCCAATCAGCCGCTTCTTGGATTGTTAAATACATCGCTTGACATTTTTGGGCGTGGCATTGTTTATGAGAGATTGAAGAAGGGTGTGCAGCTCCTTCCACTCCCCTTCTATCGCTATGAGATGGCACTTTTAAACGTCTACATCTTGTGCTTGTTTAAAGTGAAGCAGAATGTGTTGATGAAGGCATTGGTTTGTTTGAAACAGCGCCTATCACCTCTTACAGACATCTGGAGCAATGCCCTCCACTTCTGAACACAATGATGTTGCATGCTCACAGGAGGATGCTTATCCAGTAGGAGCGCAAACGCTGAAGTCGACAGATGAATTGTTTCAAGCTGATAACTACAGCTGAGCGTTGTTAATGTGTATTTCTTGTGGATGGAGAACTTTTTGCGTGTGAATGGGTCATTGTGAGGGTCAGTGGTCGAGAGGATGCATGGATGAACGAGTGACTGAGTACTTACATAATTATTGGGTGTGTGGGCACAAGTAAATGGTTGAATAACTAAATGCACTGGTTAATGTTTGTGAATGCATGGATGGATGCTGACAGGGTATACCAATCTGATGGTCTGTACCTCAGATAGTAGTTATGATAATGTCATATGAATGACAGGTACCAATATTATGGTAGTGCAAGCATTACAGCAGGGGATGGCTACCATCATGCCCCCTATATATAGATAAATATAAAGAATTACTCCGCTATGTCATTGCGAACATTTCATCAGGGGTGGGCACCATCCAAGACTGCATATAGCAAGTCAAGAATTAAAACCAGTCGTTTAAGGTATGTATTCTTGCTCTTTTTGTTGCCACCCGGGGCCTCTGAGTATTTCAACTCGCCACGCCCTTCCATTTTCAAGCCAGCTGCTCCCAGGATTACCTAAACCCATGCCACAATCAGTTCACTGAGTTATTTTCGCTTTACTTGATATTAATGTACAGGAAAGAGGCAGACAATGTTCCACAGAATTCAAACTGATTTTAAAATCACATTAAATTGTTTTACCGAGTTTATTTTGTTAAGCCGCAGTCAATATGTTTAGGCGCATCCAAAGGAAGTTCTTCATTTTGCAACTTCCTCAAATTGCCGCCATGATGGAAGAGAAAGATAACATAAAAGTATAGAGCTCGCTGCTCCCATGTGGTCCACGACAGAACTCAGCAGATCGGGGAGCACGCAATACAGCTTATTTTTTCTGCAAAAGTAATGTTTACGGTGAAGCACACACGAAGACAGAAACAGTTTAACCATCTCTGGTTTTTAGCTGGAGGCATTGTTGGATGAATTTGGCCTTTCTCTCAGTAAAACAAAAAGGGGGTTATTTTCTTTGGAGAATTATGGAATGTGCCTTCAGTTCAACGATTGCTTACTGCACGGTATACACCCTACACCTGGCCATTTCCATCGGAATGTTAGCAATTTCATGCTCAGTTACTTTTCATATCTGAACAAGATGCCTATACACTTTCTCTTGCTATTTCAAACCATACATTCAACACGCACATTTTCATGACTTCTGTCCTATTATTTCAGGACCTCTCCTGAAATATATTTTTCTGTAATCAGTGTACATTAGAAACAAATATTGGTTGCATGATTAATGCAATAAACTTTATATTTTAAGTTATTTTACAGAGGAGTTGCATAGTGCAGCGGTCCCCATTTCCAGCAGGTCCTTGTTAGTAGCCAAGCGATGGGCTGCCCCACAGGCACTACGCTTCCATCAGGGATTAGGCTGTCTCATTTCAGTATTTATTTACGTATGCTTGGATTGTCTTTTCTTTATCTAGAAAGGTAGGTCTCTACTGCCCTAGTGTCTTTTTTTGCAATGTTGTTAACAGTAGTATACTTATAATGTCCCAAAGGCGAGACCTATTGGCTATGCCAATGCTTGTTGTATGGGCAAACTGACAAAGCACATTTGTGTTTGTGGAATTTTGAAACCTATACTGCACATATGCAGATGGGCCATGTGTAAAATCTGTGCAAAGGTGCGAGGCGAGGGGAGTGGTCGGCAAATATACAGGAGCAGCCATGATTCACTAATGATGACAACCTGTAGGGTGCTCACAATTACATTGCCGTTAACCTCCACCAGCAGAAAGGTGGGAGAGAGGGAGACGTAATGCACATCATCTGGGGCAAATGTATTCTCTTTGCACTGCTACATACAACGTCAGCCAACTACAGCAGGAGTTTGGTTTTACGGAAATTAATTTCTAGCCGTTAGGAAAGGATGCTCATTTAATGTTTTTCAGTTTTTATGGCTAGTTTGCAAAATTGCAACCCTCGGCTCACGTTTTAAGACTGTGCATAATAAAATGTCTGGTGCTCACGAGATTGATGCATAGAAAGTCGAGCTGCTCACCATTAATGTCAGACCGGTCCTTTGTGTAACTGGAGACATGCACGTTGTTTGGGATCACTCACGGCCCTGTAGCTTGCACCCTGCACATCACATAGGTGTAAAGGGGTTTACTATATAAAGTCTTGCTTTCAAGGGACTGCGAGGCCCAATAGACACTATAATGAGCACAGTTTTTGTCCTTTGCCCTAGTCTAATATCTAGCACTTTGCCAAATTTCCAAAAGAACTCCCTAACCCCTGCCAAGCAGTGTCTGGTCATGACACATTCACACATTTCATTGGTTAAAATATTTTCTTCCATACAGGTACATTTTATTAAGTTTTTATGGAGATGAGGTATGTCTGGAAATTTTGACACGAAGGCCCAACATATGGGTCCTTTATTTTCTTCTTCATGATCTCATGTGTAAAATTCGGTTAAGATTTTTTGGGGGAATCCCGCGGTTGTCATAATGCATGAAACATAAAAGCGTGTTGTGGCGAAAAATCTGATGACACTAAGCTAGTAAAACAAATGAATTGGTGAGTCAAAGCACTGAACGTCTGCTGTTCCTCTTATTGCAGTCCTTCTACATTATGTCATACTCCAATTTTCCAACGGAGTTAATTTCAGCGGACTTGCAGCCCGGCAGGTACAGCGCATGAGGAAGTAACAAGCTCTGGGGACAGAAAGGACTCAACCTCGAGGACCCCTGTGTCCTGGAGAGGGATCAGGTTTCAGCACCAAACAAGCAAACCTGCCCTATGACTCAGGCTCGTGGTTTCGGTTTCCATGGCAATTAGGGTCAACAGTCCAAGGAGAGAACAGAAAACCCTAGCAGTACGTTTGCTTCAATTTCAAAGTATTGACATTTCCAGTGAACATCTGCTAATGCTTTCTCCGTACATCCTGATTCCGAGGAACGTATCTTACGTTTTTTGAAGACATCATGTTAGATAAAATCTCTCAATGGCAACACGTGAAACAAACAAGATGCATTCAGTAGTGTAGAATTGAGCAATGTAAAAGACTGCTGCACACTGCAGTTCTTAAATGTAGATTTGGTCTGTGTGAATTCGTTTAATGTTTTGATACCCTTTTTTAACTTTGTGTCTTGCTCCTTCACTTTTTGTTGTTTTTGACAGTTCAACATATGTTTTGGATTGCAAGGTAATACCGTTTTCGAGGTATTAAACCTCATAGCTGAAGGTTTCCTTTTGCACCAAACCAGGCAACAAATACAATGGGGCAGATTTACAAGAAAGTGCCGCAGTGCGGCACCGCAAGCCCTTTGGTTGCGCAACTCTGCGGCACTTCCAAAGCACAGGAATGCGACATATTTAAAATAATAAGTCGCATTCCTGTGCTCCCCCTGCACTGGCGCACAAACAGCTGCCATGCGCTGGCGCAGGCACCCTTGCACCATGGTGCAAGGATGCCTGCGTCATGGGGAGATTGTTTGTGTGCAGGAAGGGGCACCTTCCTGCACGAAAACAATCACTACAGGCACTTTCCTCCTTCAATGCATGCTGTAGAATGCAGCACGCATTGAAAGGGGAAAAAAACGATGAGAAATTAAAACATTTTTGCTTGTTGCGCCTCGCTACGCATACTGACGCATTTCCAGGTTCACGATTCCTCGTAAATCTGGAAAGGTGCCTGGTTCCATGGGTGTTGCGTGGGAACACCCACAGCAACACCCATGGAATGCCCCTTTCACGCAAAGCGCTGCGTGTAAAGGGGACATATTTACAAGGACAGGAAAAGCCATGCTGGATGTTTTTTCCTGTCATTGTAAATATAGGGTAGGGAAGTGCGCTGCCAGTGCCTCACAAGAAGTGTCGTACTGACAGCGCAAGGGGCTGTAAATCTGCCCCATAATTTTGTACGTTTGTATGGGAATACATCCATTTAGGCATTTTTGCACACATTCCACACCAGTGTAAGAGTCTGCCCTTGCCCACAACGTGAGCATTGTTTACAACTAACTAATTTGTTTCTGTAGTTCATCTACATAAATATATTGCCTGTTTCTGGCAGAGCTTTGCCTGAGACGATACAGAACAGCTATACTGTCAGTAAACAACGATCTGCACCCACCTGAAGCAGGTATCAGACACAAACATCCCCAAAATGTACAACAATAACATTTTATTTATTTACTTTTTGAGTTTTATATAGCGCAAATAAGACCCGAGACATCGGGTATCCGAGCACTTAACATGAGCACCAGTTTCGTTACAGATGGACACATTCCTTTCTGTTAGGCACGGGGAGATTAAGTGATTTGCCCAGAATCACATGATGTTGAGCGTCTTTGCCGAGACTCGAACCCGGTTCTCCAACTTCGAGGTAGACTGCTCTAACCATAGGGCTACATCCTCTCCCCTAAGGGCCTAAACATCTCACCAAAGGGCCTAAACACGAACCTCAGTGCACCCATCACGTGTCACACAGTTGGTGCGAATTCAGCAAGCGACAAAAATACAGTAGACAACACCACCATTGATAGCAGGTCAGTAGGATGTCCCTGTAGCTGACTAAAGGAATTAAACTATTGGCTGTAATGAAGATGTTCAAATGCACCAGGATGCCTACTTACCATGCCTGACCTGGGCCAAGTAATTAAGCACATTTAATCATATAAACATGTCTTCATGTACTTGGGGGGTCAGGGCATGAGACCAATGGAGAAGAGAGTGGGAGGCCACATGCAGGGTTCAATTTGCAGTAACTTCATACATATGCATCACTACTAAGATTTACTCTGCTATTGGAGGACTTGGAGCCAAAAAGGATTAGTTTGGATCCATCAACTATTCTCACAATCGGACTTTTTACCCTTTGCTTCACTTAGTCAATTATTCAATATGCCTGCCTCATTTATTCATAAATACAATTTACTTAAAAAAGCGGTGATGGATACATGTAATCAAATTTCTGCTACACCCGCTATTCTTACCAATCCAAACTCCACCTCACAACTTTACATATTGTTAAAAACCATACCCAAAGCCTCCACGATATACAGTTATCTACAAACCAAAGACTTTATTAGGCAGAAATCCAGAATAGAAGAGGCATGGGAAAAGGATTTTACGATATCCTGGACAGTGTCCTTATGGAATAAAATATGGAGCAAGATTCGTAAGTCATCCAGAGCAGCCAATATCACACAGATGTTATTTTTTGTGTATATTAGACTTTTATTGACACCTAATGCCTTGAGTAAACGGTTTACAACTGCACCTGTTGCTTGCTGGACATGTACTTCCCCAAATGCTGATTTGTTTCACATTATTTTTTCCTGTCCAATTGTACATAATTTCTGGAAGCAAGTGTGGTCTCAAATTAACCTGTTTTATGGAACTAAGTTTTCTTTCTCTTTTACCAATGTTTTCTTAGGCAGTCTATCTTCTTGTTGGGAGAATGTTCCGCTTAATATTAAAATTATTGATTTGCTGTTAGCGGTTGCATTCCAACAAATTACTGCAAATTGGAAAGATTTTACAAATTGTAACCTGAGATCGTTGGGCACAGCCAAAGTGACTGTGCCCAGGATATGTAAGGCTCGAGCAGGAGGGAGATCCTTTGGTTTCCTGGCGGCTAAGGCATGGAATGATCTGCCTTTGGATCTACAGATGTGTGCATCGGAAACTCTGTTTAGGAAAAAATTAAAAACCTGGCTGTTTCAACGTTCGTATGGAGGATGAAAGTAGTGTCTCTTTTGACGGTCTGAAGGTCAGTTGCATTGTGTAAGCTGCTAGCTTGGTCAGTTGTTAGGGATCTGTTGGTGTTCTAGCACGGGGACACTCCGGTTTGGAGTAAAGTCGGCTACATTATTGACAATTTTACCCTCTCTTTCTGACTGTATATCATACCATTTCAGACATTCCCCTCTGCCTCACTCTGTACAGGCTACAATTCATATCATTTCATGGTTAGCTCACATTGATAGCTGAAGGAGAGAAACTAGGTGCCCTGAAGAATTTATTGATCAAGAGCGGCCGTGCAGGAGCAGGGTGGGGGATCGACAGACTACGACGAGGGAAAATGAATTATTTATTGAATTGTCCCTAATGGTTGTTTGTTGAATCCCCCCACCCCACTGCTCTTACCTGCACATGTTACTCCTGGAATTGATTGAAGGTAAGGCTGGGCGGGATGCCAGAGACAGGGTATACAGAGGCAATTAAAGCTATTATTATGACATTCACAGAGTCTTAGGGAGGGGCTAGAATGGCCAGGACACATACGTCACTCACTGCTACATCTGTGGGTGATATTGTGAATATGGATCATAGCATGTAGGCTGAAGCCAGGGCACAGTAGTAGATAGGTATGAATTTTGACAGTAACAGCAGAGAGGTTAGGGATGGACAGAGATCAACTTTGATGTCTCAGATCGAGTATGTGCTGTGTGAAGTTAGACACCAACAGTGTGATATGCAGGATCAATGTGATTTCTGTGCAATTTTGCATGTTTTGGGTGATGAGCTAATTCTGTTTTCCCAAAGAAGTGCTTACAACTGTAATTTCTTTTTATTTGGTTAACTGAAGTCCTAACTTTGTTTTCTGGGCAAAGTCAGGCACATGGTGATGGTAACAACTTTGGCATCTTTTCTTGGTATTATTTTTTTCCCCAAACATTTTTATTGTTTTGAAAACCAAAGATTGGCAGTACAGAGTGTATTCATGTTGTATCAAGAATAGACAGTGAGGATAATAGGGCATATGTATCCAACATAGTCAATGTAGGAGTTCTTAGTGGGACAGTGGTCAAGAGGTCTACACAGGAAAACACAAGGTGGAGGACCTTTCCTCTGAGGTGCACAAAACAATTTAATCTCCTAAGTAGTCAGCTACATTAATTACATAGAGTCCGTCCATGGTCCCCACACCCTGTTGTGCTTAGTCGGGCATCCTCTCACCTTGTATACAATTTGTTCACAAATACATGCCATTGTTTGAGAGTGTGAGGCCTTGTGTCTCTCCAGTGTTTTGCTATGTAATGCTTGGCACAAGATAGCCTGGGCCAACAAAGTTGCATTGGGTCTACGTTCCTTCCTTATCATTTGCTATGCACAGTAGGGCCATTTTAGGTGATATATCGATGGGCTAACCCATTATCTCCATCATTTCACACTGGGCTCATACCCAATAGGGCCGGATACCTGGGCACTCTTAGACAACTTAGAGGAGAGTCCTCTGGGAAGATTGGCATCTAGTGCAGAGGGGGACCAGGGTCGGTCAAATTCTATGGAACAATTTCAGAGTATAATGTACTCTATGGTAGTGCAGCTGAACCAGTCAGAGGCGAGTAGATATCTCCTGTTTGTGGGGTGTCATTCTAGCTTCTCTCGAGTCGTCGACATGCAAGGGACACAGGTCATCGTTCCATGCCTCTCTCAAGCGTAGCAATGGGCCAGGAGTGTGAGCTATTAGCGTGCGATAAATCTGTGTAGTGTATTTCTGCCCCAGGGATTCCAACATCAAGCTGGCCTCTAATGGGCTATAATCGGGTAGTTACAACAAGCAATGTCTGAGGGGGTCTGGTGTGTAGTTAAGTTGAAGGTAGCGAAAGGACTGAGATTTGTGCATTTGAAAGTCAGGTTATAAACCATCAAAGCACCTCACGTTGTCTTCGCCCCGAATAGCGTCCATTTTGGGTATTCTGATAAAATCCCATTTGCTATAGCCGGGTGCCGCACTACTACTGGGGAGCCAGTCTCCTGGCCACAGGGGGAATTCTTGTGTCAGTCTATGGTGCCATTTGAGTTCCATCACAAAAGGCAGGATGCCAGATGGTCAGTGATGTGGTCGTCACTGTGGGACAGTGTAACGGGGGTCTTAGTATGGTAGAGCTAATGTATCGGACTTGCATGAGGAAAGGCACTTAATTCTCGTCTATATGCCGGATGTCTCTTGCTTTGCTTTATTGAATATTTCAGCGCTACTGACAATTTTTATTTATGTTTAACACTAGTTCCTGCTCTCCTTCATTGGAACCTTTGCATGGTGTCTAATATTTCTGAAAGTTCATTACATGAAAGTGCTCCTTTCATGCTGTCTGGATAGTGAATATTTAAGTAATTAACTGGTGACTTCCCTGTTTTGATGTTGTTGATTACTGTGTAATAATGCATTTTGTTTCTCCATCTAAAATCTCATTTTGCTTGTTTATGATACTACCAGCCTTTAAACTGTGTTAACCCCTTCGCTGCTGCGGACATTCTGCTGCAGCGCTGGGGGGGGCAGGGGGGCAGCGCGGCGGGCCTGTGCTCATGACGGAGCCGCTCCGTCATGAGCCACAGTTGAGCTGTGCTCATGACGGAACGGTTCCGTCATGACTCCGCCCATTTGCGTTGTCGCCCCGCACAGGCGGGGAAACAGCGCCGCGCAGGCGGAGCGGCCGCCGACAGGATTGTCATGACGGAACCGTTCCGTCATGAGCACACGGCAACCGTGGCTCATGACGGAACGGTTCCGTCATGAGCAGGGAAGGGGTTAACTACTTTTATAAGTGTTTTTGTTAGAATATGTTGCTGAACCTGTTTGGCATATTGAATGAAGATCATCGAAGTTGATGGAGAATGAATCCGCAGTGACTGGTCTAGCCTCCTATCTGTGTTAACTAGCCAACTCATAGATTGATTCCTCATAAAGTATATGTAATAAATACAATTACTTTATTTGATTAAAGTTAGTAATAAGATGCTTAACTGCGCCTCCATTATAATGAGAATAATACAGTGACAGGTAAGAGTAACACTAGCTATTTCAAAGGCTGCTAGCGTCAAAGAAATCCACAGGAACAGAAAGGAGGGAGAAGGATGCAGAACAAACGGATAACAAATAAATAAGAGCGTGACCATGGCATTGACCCAACGATTCCATTCATAACATTGTAAATCATATACAATTTATGAGTAATTCTATCTATCGCGGTGTCATGTTTTATCTACCATTTGTTCGGCTGTGTGAGTCGTTTTGTCGTAATGCTAAGGCTGAAATTTTGCTTTGGTGGCTGACTTACACCACTGCAATAGTTGCCAAGAGAATAATAAAAAGCAGACCCTTGAATTCCTGCTGTAAGAACTCCATCAATATAATTACCCTTGAGTACACTATTTTAGCTTAAAAAGTAACTGGTTCATGATGTTTTTATACAATGAAACACTTTTTCATACATTTATCATTGAATGGGTATACTAATTCAACTCTCCTTAAAAGCAATAAAACATTTCCTTTTTGTTGGGAGAAAAGGCTGATCCTTGTCGATTGGCCTCACCTCAAGTTACCTTTCTATTTCTTTTTATATGGTCTCGCCTCAACTTACCTTTTTATTTCTCTTTCCTTTCTGGGTTTAATTTTTTAATCAAAATAAATAGATGCAAATACACAAAATGTATCTGAATAGTGAAAACCACTGAGGGAATGATTACATCCAAATCGTTACATGGTGAGGTATGTCAACAGGAACCTTGCTATCTACTTAAAAAAATTAAATCTCCCTTAAGGTATTAATTTAAAGGACCACCTCTACCCAGAAACTTCGTTGAATGTTTGCCTCCCGTGTGAGGCAGTCAGTCGCCTTACGCTTCTTTTCTCTATATGGGAATTCCTGTTTACATTGTAGGCTCCATTTCATCCTTAACTCCTTACAGCTTTCTTCTCCCGAGGATTGTGTTCCCACTTTTGCTGGCTTCTGTCCCCCCTCTGGGATTCTGGTCTAATGCTCATCAGACAATCTGGTACTTGCTGGGCTTGGAGCTTGTGGCTTATTGGGGGTCATCTGGAGCTTTTATGATATTTGTTAGAAATTGGATCTCTAGTTGGCAGAGGTATGCACCCTGTCAAAGTAGGGACCACAATCCTAATCAGGGTATGCTAGATACACAGTTAAAGAAAACCTGTGCTCACCTTCTGGTAACTTGCCACAGAGCAGTCAGGCTTATCTGAGGAGCCAATGTGTAAAGTATTTCTTCAATGCATCAACACGCACACACAGTAACACGATGAAAACACAACATAAATAAATCCACACAGCTTTAGAAAAATAGAGAATATGTTTATGAATAAAACAAGACTAAAACAACAAAAATCCAATAAGTAGAACCTGAGTTATTATTTTTTAAGATTAAATGGAAAAGTAGTGCTTAGAAGTCAATAGCACTAAGTGGCATATGTATTAAGCCCTTTTCCCGTTTGCAAACAGGCCGATTCTCAGAATTGGCCCGTTTGCGAACGGGAAAAGGCCTTTTGGGATGTATCATCCCAATAGGGCATCGCAAATTAGAAAATCGCAAAATTTGCAATTCTCTATTTTGCGATTGCATTTAAGGAATCTCAAATTGCGATTCCTTCAATACAATGTATGATGCACAGAAAAAGTGCGGATTGGCTGTAAGGAATCGCAAATTACCACCAACTTCAAGTTGGTGGTAATTTGCGATTTCTTTGAAAAATGCACTTTTTTGCATTTTTCAAAGTGCCATGTGATGCACATACATGCCCTTAGGGCATGTATGTGTGCCACATGTGCACACATACATATTTCAGGGGTGCAACAGGGTGTCCTTTTGACACCCTGGCACCCTTGAAATCGCATTCTCATTTTGCGATTCTCAAATTGCGAATCGCAAATTGAGAATGCCTTCCCATTCATTCCTATAGGCCTCCTAGCCCATATGAATGAATGAGAAGGTATTACTTAATTGCGATTAGCAATTTGCTAATCGCAATTAAGGAATGCCAAGGAATCGCAAAACATTTGCAAATTTTTTATTACATCCCATTTTGCAATTCTCAAATAGCTATTCCCTAAAAATCGCTATTTGAGAATCGCAATAATGGAATTTGATACATATGTCCCTAAGGGGCTACTTGAGGTCACGCTCGACTGTGGTAAACCCAAAGTTTAAGCCAGCCACAATGGAGGGAAGGCTGGTTACAGGACCTATGCAGGCCCGCTGAGAAAGTACCTTGGATGGTGCAAAGCGTTCATGCCGAAATAAGAATGTGTTGGTTCCAGTCCAAGCAGTTGGATGGATGCATGGATGTCGAGCCTAACAGTCGGGCCCCACATCATTGTCGAACCCCTTACAATGCAGGCACTGCATCGTTCCCGAACCTAGAAGTCAGGTCTCGCGGCAACTGCGTATGGATGTCCGTTGATCAACACCCTATTGGTTCCAATCGGCGCAAAGTCGTCACTGCGTTGAATTTTAAGCAAAACAGCTGCAGAACCCTCTTCTGAGGCCCAGGGATGAAATGGCAGATGGCAGAGTCCAGCAGCAGCAAGGTTGCAAGAAGGCCTTGATGGCCATGAGACGTCAGAACAGGGGACAAGCCAGAAGCCCTTGAAATCACTCTGGCTTTAAATTTATTTATTTATTGAAGAGTTTTATATAGCGCTGGCCAGACCTGAAGATATCGGAGCGCTTCACAGCAAGGGTTAAAACACACAGTTTAGCAATCGTACACAAGATGGTTCAGTCCATTTCCTCAGCAGGGCAGAGCTCAGCAGGCAGTAGGCCAGAGAAGCAAAGCAGAGAAGCAGTTTTTTAAAAACAGTCAGACAAGCAGATTGGCAATCCTTGTAGCACAATAGTCTTTTTACTCCTGGCAGAGCTCTTCCCAGATCCAATAGTATACTGTTTTGGTAGGGTCAGAGCCCCAGTACTTATACCCAAATGTGCCTTTGAAGTGGGGAATTTAAAGCAGGCTCTTGAAGTTCACAGGTCTCCTTTTGCCCCAGCCCTGCCTGCCAGGATAACAGTAGGGGGTAATCAACCCATTGTGTGGGACAGAGAACAAGGCCTATTCAGGTGTAAGTGTCAGCTCCCCCTTCCTCTTCCTGCAGAAGAAGACCTATCAGAATGTAGATGAATGTAGATGAGCTCTCTGTCACACCCACACTTCCTGTGTTTGTGACTGTTTGGAGGGAATGCACAAGGTATAGCTGTCACCCATCCCTGACGTGTATTGGAGACAGGCTGTAAGGAACATAGAACAGTAAGAACAGAAAAATTAGCACTTTCTAAAAGTTTTGGACATGCACATGCCAGTACTGACTTTCCTTTTACAAAATAATGATTTATATTCGCGATCCCCACAACTCAATTACTGTGATCAACATTTATGCAAACATTATTTTTAACAGCTTTTTGGGGATTAATTTGTCATAAAACTGTCATAAAAAGAGGAACAACAGTCCATTATCACCAAAATAAATTGTTTACATAAAACATAACAATAAACATAAAAACATATAACAATCAATGTCCTACCTCTGATCTTTGGAAACCAAAATGAGCCTGCTTGTACCAACAATAAAAGCCCCTAATGTGTTTGGCGAGCACCAGGGGGGCAAATTTATTCTATAATAAAAGACCTAAAACAAGGATCTACACAATAAGATATTCCACTGCAAATTTCCCTACGTGCTTATGTTTCCTTTTTTAACACACTCCCTAGTTCTCTTATGACGTCGACATGTTTTAAACCTGATATCAGAATGGGGTTCTCCTCAGGAACCAGAACTGCAGGACACCACATCAAATGAACAAAAATTCACTTCAGTTTGTTGATTCCTTCCATTTGTATGTCCAAATCTTTATAGTGGCCAGCCTTGTGGATGTTAAATTGGCCCAACCTCTCTGATTTGTTCACTTTCTAAAAGTGGCAGTTCAGAAACAGAAATGATAAATACAACTTTACCAGTAAAGAGGTTTTATCATTACGATTCCAATGATATGAAACATGATGTACTACTCCTTTCTAATCAGGAATTACAGATAAAAAGTGTTTTAAGGAATTCCCAGTGCTAGCCTATGAGTGGATTAGGCCCCACAGTAGTGAAACACAAATGTAGTTATTTGTCACTACTTGGACATGTAAAACTTACAAGTGCATGTCCTACCTTTTACTTTAGTAAAAGTAGTGATGGGGTCTTAGCTTGATTACTGGATCCCTATGAGGGTAGGCTGCAACAAAAAAGCCGGTAGTTGTGAATCTTTACATAAATCAGGAGGACTCTAAGAAAGAGGAATGTTTTAGAGATACCTGGCAAAACTAATAGAGCTCCTGGGGAGATATCCTATTTTGTTATCAGGGGACTTTAATCTTCGTTTAGATCCAAGGAAGGTGGACTCTGTAATCTCAGATATGTTAGACTGTTACAGTATTCCTATTGCAAATTTTCCAAAATGTGTTCAGTTAAAGTTTGATAAGATAATGTTGAGCTTTCTTGCAGAATTAAGGTTTGTATGCCTAATTGGCTTTTCAAAGAGGACGACCCAGCCGACCACACTTTCTTATATGAGAAACAGCAGTTCCCCATTGACTACCTGGTCATACAGGCATGGTACTTTAATCTCTGTATAAGATTTATGGTGCTAAGACTAAAGGAAAGCAATCATTGGGGGCTAAAATTATATATAGAGGTAGCTCCATTATTGAGGGATCGAGCTATTCCAATGACACTAGATTCTGGGAGATATATTGAGCAGTTAATGCAGCATCAATCAATTAATGATAAGATCCAGGATTGGGCCATAGGAGAGCCTAATGGTGCATGGTATGCAACTATCATTGAAGAGGTAGTAAAGCTAAAGCGATTGATACCAGTAGTAAGGGTATGCAATAAGAGAATAAAAAGAGACCAGCTATGCCAAACTTCAAACCAACAATGGTTCGATAAGGAGTGTGCATTTGCTAGGAGAGAGCTAAGGGCAAGGCAATCAGATGGTCAAGCAAAGCTAGCAGATATCTACCGCTGTAAGAAAAGGGAATATGAAGCGCTGGTGATGAGAAAGAAGCGGGCTTTATCTCAGTTGAATTTGGACGTGATGATTAGGACACTTCAGGAAAAGGATATGAGAAATTTCTGTAGGTTGGTCCAGAAGGGATGTGGAATGGTTGTCCCTCCAGCAAGATTCATGGTGTCAGAAGCAGATTGGGTACCCTTCTTAACTAATATTTATAAGTCAAGTAAGACAGTGGTGAATAACGGCTGGCCAATTGTGGGTGCTGAGGCTTTGCAGTCATTCTCTATCCAATCCATAGACAAGTTGATATCTTCCTTAAATTTAACAAAGGCAGCAGGACCAAATAACCTGCCAGCAATTGTAATTAAGTCAAATCTCTTGTGGTGGGCAGCATTCTTCTCCAAAGTTTTTATTCACATAACTAAGACCAGAAAACATTCCTCCGAGTTGGAAGGGTGCAATAATTAAACCTATACATAAAAAAGGTGCTAAGGACGATCCAGGGAATTACTGGTTGATAAGTCTGTTGGATGTAGGTGTAAATCATACTACAAGGTAATACTAATGGTCTTAAAGAACTGGATAGAAGAAAACAGAATTATTCCAATGGAGCAGGGAGGCTTTAAAGTTGGGCACCCTACAATAGACCATTGTTTCAGTCTATGGGCTTTGGGGAAGAAGGCAAAAGAAACAACAGGGAACGTATTCTGTTGCTTTGTTGATTTTAGCTCATCGTTCGATCTGGTTGATCATAGTATACTTTGGGTGAAATTAATACATTAGGGAATTCCAAATTGCTTAATAGAAATTTTTCAGAAATTTTGCACGAATTGCATACCAGGACTTGGGCCCAAGTAGAATTTGACTTAGACTGGGCCCTCTCTGGGAGAATTCCTTTGGGAAATAGGTTAAGACAGGGCTGTGTCCTGGTTCCCACATGAAGTATTTTTTAATTTGAGGCTAGAAATTGAGTATGTTCTCCTTACATTGATTTGTGGTAGCAGTGCAAATGCATCAAACAGAATGCAGTATAGATTTAGAAAAGCCCCAACAATCCCATTAAAATAAGAATTTACTTTTTTTATATGTGAATTAAATAATATTTGTCAGCATTTGTGTATTGTTTCTGTATTTTTGGGTATTGTTTTTAGGAAAATCATGGAAATTGCTTAAGTCGGTGTCCCTAGCTTTAATGGTTTAGTGGGGATCCCCGGATTCCAGAAATGATTAGATGGGGGTGCACAGACGTCAAAAGGTTAAGAACTGCTGTCTAGTGCTTATGGAATGAGGCTTTGCCTCTAGGTTCTTACCAGCAGCCCTTGCCTGTTCACCCCTTTTTGTAAGATGTGGAGGTTGTTGCTGGGTTGTCCGAGGTGTCCTGTTTCATGTTGGGATTAGTTTGGGCATCTTCTGCATGTGCTTCACTTCTGCCATTTTACTTTCTTTTGATTCCAGTGTGATGTTTGCAGGTGGAGTTCATTTCTTTGTGTCAGACTGCTTCCTCTTTTCTTTGCGTGATGTTTAGTGTTGGATTGTTCCGGGTTCTATCTACTGTGTCAAGACTGATCTGGGACTGGGCTCTTGAACTCTGGTTGGAACAGTTTGCGGATTTACTTTTACTCGAGGTCCACACTTGCTCCTTGTTAGGGTGGGTGCTTGTGTGTTGCTTCCTGTTTTTAGCCTTGTGGTTTACGCTTGGTGTTGGCATGCACCCATCTCACTGCTGTGGGATGGTTCTGCCTTCCTTTTCAGGCTCATTATTTATTGAGAATCAATTTTGTAGGCTCTGGGTTTTGGGGGTGGTCTACCATGCTTCCACCTCATGTTGCCACTTCTGTTCAGGGCATTGCATTTTGCTCCATGAAGGCATCTATGTCCTCTTTGCTTGGGTTTTCTTGAGCCTTTTAGTTCTCCTCTGGGGGTTCTTTTTTTGGATTTGGAGCTTATGATTGTTGTCTCTGTGTTACTTGGTGCTACTTTTTGTCTTAATGCCTGGATGTTGAGCTTTAATTTATTTGGGGGATGAAGTTGGAATCATGTGGTGTTCCCAGTTTTATACTTGATTAGTCTTGTGGTGTTTCTATTTTACTTCAAAGGTGTTGCCAATATCCTGCTTGTGTGGTGTGTAGACTGCTGGTGGGCTGTCCCATTTCCTTATTGTAGAAACCTGACCTTATAGAGGGATGGAACATGTGTCTTCTACTTTGGATGTTTTCTTTGCTGCCTAGATGGCTGGTCCTGTTTTAGCATGTGTTTGCTCCTGGATTTTACGGCCTTTTTGCGTGACCCTATGTGCTTTACAGGGCACCTTCTGAGTCATTGATGTGTTGTTTGTAGCCAGTCTCATTATTTGCTCCCAGCAGCCCTCTGTCCTAGGATTGGGGGCTTGAATCCCTTATGTGCTGGATGCTTGCACTTTATGTGCCATATGCCCTTATTCCCTGCTAGACTTGGGGATTTTGGTGTCAGTCCTTTCAGAGCACTAGATGTATTTGCTCCCATCATGTTTGCTTTTGTGTCCCTCGGATTGCTCTGGGCTGCCTTGGCAGGGTCTATTTATTTCTTGCTCCTGCAGCCTCTCCCCTCTATTTCTGATGGGTGTCTTTTTAATGGACTGCTTGTTATGCCAGGAAACCTTTTTAGGTCACCACCTGTTCCTCTAGTGTGCTGAACTTGTGGTGTTAGCCCTTTCTGTGATTTTCCTCCCCTTGCTACTCTTCTATTCTTACTTGGTATTTTCTACAAGATTTTACTACCTCTTCTGAACCAGTCCATTTGCCAACTGATTGGTCCTCCTTCTAGTCATGTTTTCCAGGGGCCGTCACTTGGATAACCTCACCTGTGCTCTCGCATGGGTATTCACGTTGGTCCATGTTTCTCCTTGTTTTCACTTCCTTCGTTAATCTACTTCATTGGCATGCAGGATGCTGTTGTTTTGTGCTAGGTATGCTCCCTAGGAGTCTTCTTAGGTTTTAGTTCTATAGTTGTTCTCCTGGCTGGGTCGTCCTTCTCCCTGTGATGATCACTGTTCTGATGCCTGTAGGTGACTGTGAGAATGTGGATTATTAGCTGGGGGGTATGGTAGTCTACCACAAATAACAATGTCAGTATTCTTGATAGGTCCAGTAACGGTTTCAGTAATATAAACCTGAGATCAACCCCTGGCAGCTACGGCATAAAGCAGACGGGCTCATCTTAAGAAAATGTTTAAAGCCTTTAGCAGTACCAAAACACTTGGAAAATCAAATACACAATGCAGTAAAGTTTTAAATAAAAATAGCAGCAAAAAGCATAAAGCACCAATGAAGGGAAGTAAGTGGGTCATGCTAGACTGGGACAAGGGTAAGTTGTGAGGCCGACCATAATGAGGGGCAAGTCTGATATGAGGACCAGGTTTGTCCCTGTAAAAGAGTTACCTTCAGACTCAGAAACTTTTATGGAGGAAAAGTTGTTGTAGACAAGTCGCCGGCCAAGCTGCATCTGGATCTGAATAGGGGCTCAACAAAATCAGGTTACTGAAAGTGGGGTCCCAGTGCAGTTGTCAATAAAGGCAAGAAAGCTCAGAGAAGGTGAAGTCTGAAGTCTGAGCACAGGAAGCCCTCAACTTTGATCGGATACTGCTTGGCATCAGTCTAGGCAAAGGACTCTATCTTTGGACTTAGAAACTTTTCTGGAAATCATATTTACTTCCATGGGGCAAACCAGCAAGTTAAGACAGACCGGTTCTCTGGGCAGATATTTGTCAAAAAGTTTCTGAGTGCAAGCTTTAGCAGTTTGGGAGAGGGCAGTACACTCTGACATCAGCCAAGGTTTTCAGAACCTCAGAAACTGATCTATGGGTTCAGTTCTAACTCAATTGGAAGCCACTTGCAGGGTCCAGGGAATCTTCAGTTGAAAGTGTTCCTCTAGGCTCCTATAAGAAAGTGTTCTTGCAGCTTTTGTGTCCATGTAGCTTAACACAAGGTCAACCAACTGACTCTTGGCGTCCACTTCTTTTGCCTGCTTACAAGTAAAAGCAGGTCTAGCCTCTCAAGTCTCCATGAAGGTCACTACAGCAGGTGCACTCTTTCTCTCTTCTACAGGTCCAGCAGTGTTTTAAAGAAAATACCAGATTTATGCCTGGCACTAGGTTGTGAGTGGGGGTGACTCCTGGCCTCTCCCTCGTCAACAGGGAAAAACAACTCCCATAGGTAAACCAACCCACTATTGAAGCAGTTCCCATATCCTCTTCTGCAAGAAATGCCTGAGCGCCCCTCTCTTCCTAAATTAAACATGGCAGATTTTTTTTGTTTGCCCTAGTGCAGAGCTCCTATGCCCACCCTAGGGGCGTTGCGGGGGAAATGAGCCAACCATCCTCTGTGGTCACTCAAAACAGGCTCTGGGGCAACCCCCCCCCTCCCCCCCCCACTTGAATTGGTACCTGTTTGGCTAGAAAGGCAAAAGGAGGGCAGGCCCAGGTGTAAGCTATATCTGCCTGTGACAAGTCAGGCCTCTGAAGAATGAGTTCTTTGTCACAGCCCAGTTGTTGATCCGGTCAGGGGAGGGTTACCTTCTTCCCACAACTAAGGCCTTTATCTCAGCTCTGGAAGCCACATCACACCTAATCTGGGAGCTATTCTGCTCCTTGGTGACAGTTGGAAGCTCAGGCAAATGGGAAAGTTTTTAAAAGTAGCTTTTGAGAAATATGTGTTACAAATCCAACTTTATAAATGAAAAGTGATTTTGTAGCAAACATTTTTAAAAGTCTGAGAATTAATATTTATATGGTTCCTTGGCTGATATAACTTTATTAACTTCAATAAAGTACCCCATTGCTTTCCTGTGTAACAGCTAACCCTGCTAAAGTAAAAATAGCATTTTAGGACTTCTCACTGAAAGGACATGTTTAACATTAAACTTTTACATGGTCTACTCTCAAATTCTATGCACCTTGTTTTCTGGGTATTTAAGGCTATTTAGGGATAATTTATTGATATTTAAAAGAAGAGTTTAGGCCTATTAATAAGGGGCTATTTTGACAGGTTGAATGTGCAGTTTAAGCTTGCACAGCAAAGTTACTGGTGGCAGGACTGTAGTTATGTTTTTCATTGGAACTTTAGAGCTGGTACACTATGTGCAGCAGTCCACTTATGATATTTAACTAATAGTCCCTATGTACATTTTGTACCACATATTAGGGAATAATGCGTAAGTTAAATATGCCAATTAGGTGTATACCAATTCAACATGTTGTTACAGGTCAGATCACATACTGGGCATAGGACAATAGTACTCCAATGTGCAGAATTGAAAAAAAACAGCATATAAATGTAGCAAAAATCGTGGGTGACCATTTAAAAAAGTGGATTTTCCTAGAATGACTGTTAGAAATGGGGGCCTCTAGTTGGCAGAGGTAGTTACTTTTGTCCAAGTAGGGACCACTCTTCCTAGTCAGTGTAAGGGAGTTACACTCCTAAATTAACCCCTGCTCACCCCCTTGGTAGCTTGGCATGAGCAGGCAGGCTTATCTTAGAGGCAGTGTGTGACGCAGTTGCACATAACCAACAGTAATACATTGAAAACACTGCAAAAGGACACCACACCAGTTAAGAAAACTATCCAATATTTTTATATTTCCCAAAAAAGACCAAAACGATAAAAATCCAATATACAGTACTTAAAAATGTATGCTTTGCAAGATATCCTTAAAATTGCAAAAATATCTCAAAAACACAATTCTGTCTGGGTTTACCTTGATGCTGAAAACAACAGAGTCTAACAGTTCCAGCCGACCGCGTCGGTACGAGCCAGCGAAAGCATGGACCGACTTGGTGACAGTACCTTTCTTGTTGAGGCTGGCACGTTGGTGCGAGCCGTTTGTGGAAACCGTAGCATTGCAAAATGGAAGCGGTGCAGGGTGCAGAGCCCTTCTCGATGCAGTGCAGGTGGCTGCTCAGTGACGATTGTCCAGACAGCGCTGGTGAGACCAACGCTTATGATGCAGGGCGAGGCAGTTCTCCATGCGGTACTGGCAGGTTGCGGTCCAAGCGACAGAGCCGGTTAGCGGGAGCTGGGGTCGGTCGGCCTAGACTGCTGTGTGGAACGAGGCGGTGCATCATGAAACTTACGACCAGTGCCCCCAGCCATGATGCGGTCACGGGTGTCGAAGTCAGCAGCAGCGGCGGTGTTAGTAAGACCAGGATGGCGAAGTGAGGCGAAGTGAAGCGAGGCGGTGCGGAGTGTAGTACCCACAGGTCACGGTGCAAGCAGCGACTCTATGGTGGTGGCAGCAGTCATCATTGTCGGTGAGACCAGGATTGCGGTGCGAGATACAGACAGTGCCCTCTGCCGTGCTGTCAGGACACAGAGCCAGCGACGGAGTCGATGACGGAGTCGGTTGCATTTTCCTTGTCTGTGGCAACTGAAGCAGCAGTTCCAGAAGCAATACCCAGAGGTTGGTGATGTCTTTGCAGTCCATGAGACTTCAGATCAGGAGGCAAGTTCTAATTCAAGCCCTTGGAGATACTCAGCAGCACAAGTAAAGAAAGTTCAGTCCTTTCACTGCCCAAGGCAGAAGCTGCAACTGCAGGCCAACACAACAAAGCAACAACACAGCAGCGGGCAGTACTTCTCCTGGCAGACCTACGAGCTCTTCTAGGCAGTTTCCTTGATTCAAGCGAGTTCTAAAATTCTGTGGTCTGGGCCCCAATATTTATACTCAAAATCCCTTTGTTCTCCCAGACAAAGAGTGTCTGTGCTTAGTCCAAACCAGTTTGGTCCTCTCTGGTCCAGCTTCCTGGTAGGAGGTGGAGACAGTATTGTACAAGGCAGACCAGGCCCATTCAGGTGCAAGGAAATCTCCTCTCACTACTCTAAATGTAGCCCAGGTTTATTCAGCACATCCCTGACTCATCTAGACTCTCTGGAGCCACTGCACATCCCCAGCCTCTGTCACCCCAAAGCCAGACAGCCAATCCACAAACGTAGCAGAGGCACACAGGAAGGCTAAGCCAGAAAATACCTACTTTCTAAAAGTGGTATTTTCAAACACAGAACATAAAATCGTCTTTACTAAAAGATGCATTTCTACATTCTGAATCCAGGCGTACTGAACTCCATTTCCCTTCCTTGTCCCAATGGGAAGTTATGTTTATCAGATGTTATAAGTAAAACTCCCATTCTTTCCTATGGGACAGATAGCCTTGCAGTGGTGAAAAACGAAATACACTGTAATTCACCACCCGGACATGTCACCCACACCAGTACTTGTCCTACCTTTAATTTACACAGCACCCTGCCCACAGGGGCACCTTGTGCCTACCTTAAGTGTGACTCATAGGTAAAAAAAAGGGAAAGTTAGGGCCTGGCAAGTGGGTGCACTTGCCAGGTTGACACGGCAGTTACAAACTGCATGCAGACACTGCAGTGGCAGGTCTGAGATACATTTTCAGGGCTGCTCATGTGGGTGGCACAACCAGTGCTGCAGGCCACCTAGTAGCATTTGATTTATAGGCCTTGGCACACTGAGTGCACTTTACTAGGGGTTTACAAGTGAATTAAATATGCCAATAATGGAAAACACCAATCCACAATAACAATTTACAAAAGGAGCATTTGCACTTTAATACTGAACGGCAGTGAGAACGTGCACAGAACCACTAAACCAGCAAAAATAGAGTCAAAACCATGAGGTCAGAAAGCAAAAAGGCAGGGGAAACATGCCAAAAGATGCCAACTCAAACAATGACTATGAATCTCATTCTGGCCTCTACTTTGGTACCTGACTCGGGCCAATATAATTATGTGCCCTGTTTTAGATGTGGCATGGTGCCTGCATGAGCCCCTCCTTTTTTGCTCTCAAGAGTTCTTGTTGTGTTTATTTTAGCTGGCTCACATTTGCACATTTTTATTTGGTATTCCTTTTCCTCTACCCGAGGCACAGGCAGTCTGTGTAGAAGGGATTTGTGCTGCTGACATTTGATATCTTCTGTTTCCCTGTGTTTCTGTCTTTGAGTTTCTTGCCTGGTGGTTTTCTTTGGCTTCTCTGGCTCTCCATTTGTCTCTCTTGGTTTGCTATTGAGGGCCTCATCTCTTTTGGGGTATTGCTCCTCTCAGTACACTGGCTGTGGCTTGTACCTGTTGGGCTGCTAGCACCTGTTAGTGTGTTTTCTTTATGGGGGTTTGATGCCTGTCTTAACTCAATTGAGAGATCTTAATGATCTAAGCACTAGAATGAGGAAGAGGTAATGCTTCAGTTACTTGTTGGAAAACCCATTACTTTGATTCTGCTTCCTCGTATTAGTACTTGCAATCCTACCATCATTCCTTCTGTAAGCTCGGCTTTGATAACATTTGGTTTAGCTGCTTTCTTAGTTGACTCAGAAGGTTTTAAGGGAGAAGTTTTCTTTTATAGGCACAACTAGAGAGTGACAAGATTTTAGTTTTTTTTTCTCTTTTAGGTAGGCGATTGGATGATTGTGGACACCTCTCCTGATTTAATCACTGAAATAAGGAAGTAGAATCAGAGTAATGGGATTACCAACAACTGGTGCACAAATATAGCAACTACTGTTTTTTGACCACATCAGTGTGGGCAAATATAAAACATTGAAATTATGCAGGAATGGAACTGCTAAAAAGTTATCTCCTATTCTCAGGTTTGAACCTAGGAATAGTGCAGTAATTGCTCACCCAGTTAAACACTCAATCAGGATTCTTTTAGAGCATGGCTAATCATTGATTAGGGTCTCAAGGCGTTGGTGAGGGGGTTCTGCAGTTCATTTGAAGATCCAGTTCAGTTGAAGAGCCAGGTTTTGAGATCCTTCCTGAATTGAGGTATTGAGGGTAAGTGCCTGAGATGTAAAGGAAGAGAGTTCCAGGTCTTTGGGGCATGGTAGGAGAAACATATTCCTCCGGCTGGGGTCTTGCGGCTCAGTCAGATAGTGGCCAGAGCCAGGTTGGTGGAGGGTAGGTGTATGGTGGGAGTGAGGAAGGAGAGGCAGTGATTCAGGTATGAAGGTCTGATGTTGTGGAGCGAGTGGTAGGCATGCATGAGGAGCATAAAGGTGATTCCTTTGTTGATTGGGAGACAGTTAATACTGCACCCTACAGTATGTGCACTTACTGGGTGTATAGCTACCTCTGGTACTGCATGGGGCTTGTATTGAGGTAGTCAGGCCAAATTTACATCTACAGAGTCTCACGAGCTGTGGCTAAGATGTCACTTTTGTGATATTCACTAGCCAGTGGGCGGGGTGACTTCTGATCACTCCCTAAATTGCAGATAATCAAAAATGCTCCCAGAATCAACCCTACCCACTTTTGCAGCACAATACCTTTACTTTGCTGCAAAAAAATCTCACTGTGCACTCATTTGGGTAAAATCCATCTTAACTGCACCCTTCTGTCCACAGAGATTTCTGGTGCCACAGTCAGGGGTATGTTTAGGGAAATGAGCAGCCCTTCTTCCTTAACCCTACCAAATTGGTTCTGGGACCAAATCTCTACTGGGCTGGTCCTAAGCAGGCTTTATTTGGCTCAGAAAACAATGGCTTCTCTTCTTCAGGTCTCCCTTTACATTCAACTATGAATCGGAAGGCCTCACCCTGGTCCCTTGCAAGTTAATTATGTTCCTGGATCCTACTCACCTGCCCTTCCTAAGCTGAGTGTAGTTGTGTATCTCACACCCAGGTCTTCGTGTCAAAAGACCTTGGCAATTGTTTCTGCTCTGGGAGCAGCTTTCACGCCGAGATGTACTGACATTGATCAGCTGCTGGCAGGAGAATACTAATAAGTCAACTCGAGGTTCAAACAGATGCAGTCTAACGTTTTAAAAATGACTTTCTGTAAATATTTATAAAATGTTTGACTTCACCAATAAATTGGGCTTTTAATTCATACTAAAAATAGTGGATTAATGATCCTGGGAGTTTATCCCAAACCTAAGCGAGCATTAGTTTTTCTCATAGGACAGCTTCAGCCCTTTATAACGAAAACAGCTCTTGGGGGCTAGTCCCTGTAGGAAGATGCCATTAATAAAGCATTGGATGTACCATTACTAGGTATGCTAAATTGTGGGCTGAAGGGGCTACTTAGGTATAACTTGAAACTTGATATCCTAGAATAGTTGTCTTCTTCGAAAAACATTATTTCGACCAGTTCGCCTGCAGAATTAAAAGATGCAGCAGTCAGGTGACATAGTTAGGCCTAAAATCATGTTTCTTTTGTCCGCCTACTGGATGGCCCAAAAAGTACGGCAGTCCACAGGTGACATTTAAGTTCCAATTCCATTGCTGTAGTTTCCTGTACAATATACAATGACCTTACTGAAAATTACTGTTGGGGATTAGCCAATGTTACTGTGTTTTAGAGGTCAGAGCATATACAGAGCAAAGTGGACAGCAGTGTCTCAATGTGCAGAGTTCATAAACCAACAATAATAGCAAAAATATGGGTTTATCACATAAAATAAGGATTTTCTCCCAGTAGTTTATAAAGACGGAATTCTAGGAAGTACTGCATGTAAACATCACCTACCTGTCGAGCCATCCTCCATTAGTTGTGATGGTGAGAGGCAAACATTGTTGCCATAATGATGATAATGTAAGTGAAAGGTTTGCTTCCAAATGATATGCCTCCATATTCTCCCTTCCCTTCTTACCACTGCCCTGTTAACAGGGTTCTGGTGGAGCACTGCTCATGTTTGGTAACTACAGTCTTCCTACAAGGACATGGTTGCTCAGAATATGTTCCGCATTTCAGTACCAACTAACATTGCATTTATTTGTCTTTTGTGAACCCACTTTGGCAGTTTTGTGGTGCTGTGGAGTTGCAGTTCAATCATATGTTTGAGGCCGCAGTGTACTTATTTGACCAATTTACACTGAATGCATGTTTCATTCTTACACTCGAGCTTTTGTCCCACCATACAAAAAATGATAATTTCCTTGCTCTCACCCTCCAGATTGTTCCAAAGCATTTGAATGTTAAGTTGAACCATTCAGATGACCTCTATGCATGCTTCAGAAGGGTTGTGGGTAATATATATTATGCATACATGGACATAAATGGTTGCACTGTGATGTAAGCATTTATTTGGATACACTGACCATTTCAGCCACTTTGATGTGAAAGTTTTGCACGCTTTACAGCTATGGGTACTCAGTAGGCACAAAGCAAGCTGACTTTTCCAATCAACACAACGCTATTATAGTAAATTATTCGTACATCTTTGGCCTTGTAAGGATAGATTATAGAAATAAATGTCAATTAACAAGAGAGACTGCCTTAAAAATGGGAAATATTTACTACAACAAGGAAGGGTTATAGGAAGGTAAGAGGGAATTAGGGGCAGGACAGATTACAACAGACACCTACCCTCAAAAGAGTAAAGACCATTCCTATTCACAAACTACAGTATTGTTACATCAGCCCTACAGGTGACAAACAGTAGGAGATGTACTCGAGTTCAGCATTGGAGTAAGTCACTTATCTCACATGGCCACTCACAAGTACTGTAATACACTCCCATAGAAAATAATGCAGGCAGGGGCTTAAAATAACACCCCATATGGTGTTAAATGAAAATATTTTGAAATTCTTCTATATTTTCTATATCTCTCCCAGTCCTAAACATCTCTTCCACCTATTTTCGGTCTCAGCTCAGTAGTTTGCCGCTATGTACACTTTATCCCTCACCAAAATGGAAGTTCTTCACTTAGTGTGATTCCAGTGGTTACAGCGGTATTCATTTACCATTCATTTACTATTAAAATATAGTATTTATTTAGTATGCATGAAGACTATGTAGTATGCCCACAAGCCGAAATATGCAAATGAGGGAATACTAATTCTACTCAACTACCCTTCAAATACATGATAAACAGTTCAATTGATTGCTAAAAGAAGACTAGTAGTATTCTAGAAGAATAGTATTTGAAGCTTAGTAGTATTCAGTTAGGGTTTATTTGCAGCTCTTGTGCTTTTTCAAGAGCAAAATGAAGGCTAGTCTCATTGATTGTGACCACTGTTTGAAGACTAGTGGTATTCTTTGTGAGCAATATCTGAATACTAACAGCAATGATTGTGAAGACTCAAGGAAGACTAGCATACTTTATAGTGAATGTTAATTGAACACTATTGTGCTATTTCAAGAGCAAAATTAAGGCTAGTGTCATTTATTGTGACCGCTAATTGAAGATTAGTGGTATCTTTGTGAGCAATATCTGAAGACTACCCTTATTATTATTTATTTATTTATTTATTTTTCAAAACCTTTATTGGTCACCAACAAATAGTACACAGCTTTTCACCTACATCCTGAGTGAACAGGCCGGCAGCGACAATATGCAGTGTAATAATCAAGAAATACGGGCTGAAAAGAATCAACTGATTAACACAGCATGACGCCTACAACCCAGACGGGCCGGCCGCGAAATAATGGAACTAAAGCTGTTTAAGTATGCATTAGTGAGCAGTTATATCAGCAAGGTGTATACGAACATGAGATGCTTGAGGTTTCTTTTATCTTTAGTAACCAACCGGAAAGTGCAATATTATCTGTTCTCTCCCAGAATGTGTCCACCATACACAGTATGTGGCGTAAAGGACCGTTCGGTGCAGAACTGTGGTGCAATGCATCACACTATAGAGTGCAGCCAGAGACCGGAGTGATGACGCCCTGCACCTCAATGACTCATCCAGCGACCTGGGAGGATATGGCTATGACCCAATCAGAGAACGTGACCTGGTGCTACTTCCTGTAATGCCGTGCAGTGTGTGCCGTCGTAGAGTGGAGGCCACCCTACCCAAGATCCAGAGGAACGGCAGACCCGCCACCCACCCCGCCCATGCAGCCGGTGTACAGTGTGCAAACACTTCAGAAAGCGTGTAACCCTTCTGGACATACTAGGAACGCCATGCATGTTATGTATGGGAAGGAAAAGATTAAGGGAGGTGAGGGAATCAATCAGTTGCAGTTGCCAGTGGAGTAGGTGCAGGATAGAGTGTGTTGGACGGGCTAGCCCCATCTGTATCCCTGTTCCCATCCCGCTCGGATTCGTCCGGGGTCTGAGCCCGCAGGAGATATGCAGTGAGGGGGCCCCAAAGGTCTTTGGGGCGTGACTTGTGAGGCAAGAGGTCCGCATAACTGTGAAGCGCGAAAAATTTCCGGTGTGCCTTTACCGCGGGGTTTGAGTGGCCCAGCAGGGCAATCTTAGGGCAGGGTGCGGTGCTTACCCCAATCATTTCAGAAAGGGCCTCGAACACCGCCACCCAATAAGTAGCCACGGCCTGGCATGTCCATGCCAGGTGCATGAAGTCGGCACCTGCTCTCCTGCTTCTCAGACAGCGGTCATTGTCCCGGAGTCCGAAGCGGTGCAATTTGGCAGGGGTAAAGTAGAGGCGATGTAAAAATTTAATGTGAACCAGTCGAAGGCGGGCATTACCTGTCACCGCATTAGTATGAGAACAACTTGCCTCCCACTGGGTGTCCGACAGTGGAGCTCCGAGATCACTGTCCTAGTCAGTCCGCGCTCGGAGAGAGGGGGGGGGGACCGAGCCGCTTGTGCATGTTTATATAACATGGAGACCACATGTGTCGGGGTGACTGCCTGAAGCAGAGCATGTAGAGGTGCCACGGTGTCCGGCTCATCCGGAAATTTAGGCGTGACGGCCTTGATATTTTGCCGAAGCCGAATGTAAGGAAAGGTATCCATTACCGAAGGAGCACTCTCTCCAAAGAAGTGTGCCGCCGTGCGAAAACTCCCCTGGTGGTATAGATCACCCCACGTGTGAATCGCGAGCCTTGTGAGCAGTTTACGACCAATTTCCTCGCGGGTAACACTCAATCTGGGATCATGTGCCAGGGCCATGCGAGGAGAATATAGGAATGTAACATCCATATGGTCCGCCAGGCGCTTCCAGGCCCGTACAGTGCAGTCGACCGTGGTGGGGTCCCGATGATCTATTCGGGCTGCCGTGTATAAATATCCGGAAGGTAGCTCAGGCCTCATATACCCATCTTCCACTGCCAGGTGTGTCATAAAGGGAGAGGGGTGGAACCAATAGACAGCGAAGTGGCCCTGGGCGCAATCATAGTATCGCTGAAAGTTAGGTACATCAAACCCACCCTGATGATAGGGCAACATAAGTGTCCGCAGCCCAAATCTGGCCTGTTTCCCACCCCAGATAAGTCGTGACAACTGGGAGTTGAAGGCCCGGAAGAAGTATACACCGGGGCCATATGGTATATTGGTAAAAAGGTATAACAATTTGGGAAGGACCACCATCTTAATCAGGGAGATACGACCCGCCATTGACAGCGGGAGATGGATCCATTGAGTGACTTTGTCCGTAAGTTTGTCTATAACAGTCCCGTAATTGGCTCTAATAAGGGCTTCCCGATTTCTGGTCACTCTAACACCCAGGTATTTTATCTCTTCCGACTCCCCCACCAAGGGGTAATCTAGAGGGAACTGCAAGGTTTTGTCAGTCAAGGGGAACAAGGCTGACTTTGTCCAGTTTATTTGTATCCCCGCTATGGCTCCGAATTTAGTGACCTCACGCAGCAGAGGGTTCAGGTTTTCTTGCGGTTTGTGGACATAAAGAGTCATGTCATCAGCATATAATGCAATGAGTAGCTGGCGCTCTGGATAGATAAGAGAGCGGTGTTTGTGATGTTGCCGAAGTTTGGCCGCCAAGGGTTCTATAGCGATTGCAAACAGAACTGGGGAGAGAGGACACCCCTGCCGGGTACCTCTGTGGATAACAAAAGGGGGAGAGCGAGCACCATTGAGCAGGACCGCAGCTTGAGGCTGGCGGTACAACAGCCGGATCCAGTCCAGGAAGTTGAAGGGCATGCCCATCCGTTCCAGCAAGGCCAGAAGGTAGTCCCACTCAAGGGAATCAAACGCCTTAGTGGCGTCGAGAAAAACCGCGGCAGCCTCGCACATAGGGTCAATATCCTGTATCACCGCCTGCAGAGTGCGCAGGTTGTGAGAAGTCGCTCGATTAGGAACAAACCCGGCCTGATCCGGGAGGACGAGACGTTCCATCAGGAGGTTAAGGCGCGTAGCCAATACCATCACCAATATTTTAACATCCGTATTCAACAATGAAAGGGGCCTGTACGAGTCGCAGTGCTCTGGCGGTTTACCGGGTTTCAACAGAGATGTTATGAGTGCTTCGCGCATCGTAGCCGGCAAGGCACCCTCCTCTAACGCGGAGTAGTACACTTGTTTCAGAATTGGGGCCAGTACATGGATGAAGGCTTTGTAAAAGTCAATCGGTAACCCGTCCGACCCCGGCGCCTTGCCCGACTTCATGGACATTATTGAGTCTGTTATTTCATCAAGTTCCAGTTCATGATGGAGGAACTTCTGCTGGGAAGGGCCTAACCATGCAATTGCAGTGTTGCCGAGGTACTCATGCAATGCAATCGGTTTTGTCCTGTGGGAGGTGTAAAGCTTAGTGTAGTGGTCAGTAAGGACTCGGAGTTGGTCCGCGAGATCTCGCTGCGGGACATCGTGCTCGTCTAGCAGGGAAGCTACATAGTTTCGGTACCTATGGGACTGGACTGCGGAGGCCAATGCCCTGCCGGGTCTGTCACCCTCTCCATACCCTCGCGCGACAAAAGGTTTCCCTAGGAACTTGCATTCCTTAGCTGCAGCTTCAGTGTATTCATTCAGTTTCTCTCTAAGCTGTGCCGCAACGACATGCCCCCACGCGTTCTGTGCCATTTCGCGTTCTAAATGCCGTAGTTCGACTTCCAGCTTGCGCAAATCTCCGCGCAAAAACTTGAGGACACCTCCCCCTTTAGCTATGCACCACCCTCTCACGGTGACTTTAAATGCCTCCCAGACCGTAGTGAGGCTGGATACTGAGTCTATATTACGCTCAAAAAAGTATTTTATGTCTTGCTCTAGTTCCGCCCGAAAGACTAAATCCGTGAGGTGTGCAGGATTGAGGTGCCAACTCAGGTACAGGGACATATCGAGGGGTATATGTAGTGAAAGTAGAACTGGGGAGTGGTCCGAGAATGTGCGAGCAAGATGGAGCGCCTTGACCAGCCATGGGGAGAGGCCCGCCGACAGGAACACGTAATCAATGCATGCCCAAGTGGAATGTACAGCAGAGTAGTGAGTGCCCTGCCTGAGTGAGGGATGGGAGTGCCTCCATGCATCGACTAGATGGTGCTCGTCCACTATGTTTAACAACGTGCGTTGAGTGTGTGTGTAATGCGATGACTGTGGATGTGATCTGTCCATCACAGGTTTGAGCGCGGTATTGAAATCGCCCCCTAGTATGACATGGGATATACACAGGGTCTGTATTTTGCCCCACACTGTGAGGAACGTGGATGGGTCATCCGTATTAGGGCCGTAGTAGCAAGCAAACAGTATTGAGTGTGAGTGCAGTGTCCCCCAGATCATGCAGTATCTGCCACCAGAATCCACTTTGGTTCCCGCAGGTGTAAACCCCATCCCGCGTTTCACCAAAATGGTCACTCCTCTAGCATAATTCGAGTAAGATGAAAACACCTTGCAGGCAGCCCAACGTGATGCAAATGAGGGGGTCCCTCCTAGCTTTAAGTGCGTCTCCTGAAGCATGGCAATAGACACTCCCTGTCTGGCCAGGTAACCCAGGACCTGTCTCTTCTTTCTCGGGTTATTTAACCCGCATACGTTCCAGGAGACCAGCTGAAATTGCAAAGCAGGGCGTGCGTCCGCTACGTCCCCCATTCACCCGGATAAAGATATATTTGGCATGTACTCACGGCATGTAAGTTCACGTAGCACTCAGTATCACAATTAGAACAAAACTCCCAAAGAACTACCCCGCTCACCCAACTTCTTGCGCACGTTACTGATGAGTCAATAATAAGAATAAAGTCGGAGTATACATCCACCCACACCGGCAACACCAACTGGCCGGGTACACAGATCCCTCCCATCCCCTCCCACCCCCATCAAAACCAACCCCACAAACAGAAAGAATATAGCAGCCACCCCTGCCCTGATGAGGGAAGGGTTGTATTGGGGCTCGCCCATCAGGGTGTCTATGTCTAGGGGCGCCCAACCTGCCTACCACCTCCCTACATACACCCACAAGAACCCAGTTATACACCAGGTTCTCAGTGTGGGATGGAGGTGGGTGACCGAGCACAAAATATAACAGTGACCAATTCGAGTGTTATCATTAAAAGAGGGGTACCTCACCAGGATAAACATTGGCCTGGTCGGGCAAGTTCAGCAGCGGCAGCAAAGTGAGTCCGGGGTGCCACCACGACATGTTCAATCCTGGTACTCCATCGGCGAAGGTGATCGAGAGTGACGCGGCTCCGCACTCTCTCTAGCTAGGTCCTTCCTGTGCTGCCTGAGGAAGTCCTCCACATGTTGCGGATGTTGGAAAAAAAGTTGTTTGCCTTGGTGAGAGATTTTCAATTTCACAGGGTAGAGCATGGCGTATGGAATCTCCTGGGCTTGTAATTTCTTTTTTACCCCTGCAAATTTCCGTCGGGCCTCCTGGACTGATGCAGTGAAATCCGGGAAGAAGGACAACGTTGTGTTGCAGTATCCCACTGTACTAATCTCCCGTCCGCGTCTTAGCACTGCATCCAGGTCCCGGTAATTAAGGAATCGCGCAATGATGGGCCGCGGCTGGGCGCCAGGGGGAGGACGGGCAGCTAGGGATCTGTGGGCTCTTTCCACGATGAGGTGTGAGGAGAAGGAGTCTTTCCCAAACAGCTCAATCACTAGGTTCTCAACGAAGACCTCCATTTTCCCAGTGTTGGTGGACTCCGCAAGGCCAAGGATGCGGACGTTATTGCGACGGGACCTCGCTTCTAGGTCCTCATTCTTGTCCGCAATTATTTTGAGAAGCCTGTCCATTTGGGTTACTTGTCGGCCTGTAGAAGTGGCGCCATCTTCCAGTGTAGAGATCCTGTCCTCAGTCTCCTTTATGCGAGAATCGTGTTGCTCCAGTTTAGCAACCACACTGTCCAGTCGGGTATTGATGGTGTCAATCTTGGAGTCTATGGTCGACAGGCTTTGTTTCATGCTCAACAAGAGGGATTTCCAGTCCTCGTCCGGGGGCCCGGCGGCGGAAGGACCGCTCTCCGGCTCCGGTGTCGTCGTGGGGTTTTTCTTGGTGTCGAACGGCAACCTGGACTGCCTAGCGTCATTGCGACCCATGACGCGGCCAGGAAGACAATCCCTGCACAGACTGCAATGCAGACAGGCTGAGCGATGAGAGGGGCCGTATCACTCAGGCCCAGGAAGGGCCCGGCCGAGTCCAAACACAGCAATGTAAGTGTGGTAGAGCTGATGTGGCACCAGGAGTTGCTCCGAGTAGCGCGGAGCCGAGGGACACAAGTGGAGTCCGTACCTGCTCGCCGGCAAGGTCGAGGGCGCCCCCGTCACTCGGCATATCGCGGGAGGTCTGTGTGGCCGGTCCTGGCCGCACCGAAGGCGGAGGCGATCCCCGCGGCCGGGAGATGCAGGGGGCCCCCACACCCCGACGTCCCGGCAGGCAGCGAGAGAGGCAGGGCGCACTTGATGCCGTTATTGGGGACGGTAGGGGGGGTAGGACGACCCCAACAGGCCCAGCAGGGGCTCAGCCGCGCTCCGTCACTACGAGGGTCAGGAAGTCGGCCCGGACGAGGTGCCAGCAGCCGCCCTGGGCAGCGCGTCCACGCCGGCTGCACAGAGCGCGATCCACCGCCTCCGGTCCGATAGACCGCCCAGCCTCGGTGCCGCGCCGAGAGCACCACCCCGCACACAGCAGGCCGCGGGAGGTCCGGGCACACCGCCCCAGGAAGGCAGAACGGCCGGTGGCGGAGGTAAGTAGCGCGGCAGGGCAGGACCTCCACAAGGTCGATATTGCAGCAGGCAGAGTCGGCCCGCCTCCCCGGCCCAGACGGCGGCCTCCCAGTGCAAGTCCATGGCAGTAGCACACGTTGCTGGATAGCGACCGATCGGGCACTCCCGTATAAATACCCTCCACAGGGCTGCTCACCACGACTGTTGTGCAGGTGACACCGTCGCAGAGATGGTGGCCGAGCTCCCTCCGGCGATCCGATGCTCCCCGCAGGATGACACTGCCGTCGCTCCGTGCAGGCCGCAAAGCCCCGGACTTTCCCAGCGGGCGCGCGCCGCCGGCCCGCAGGTCTCATATAGGCACCGCCCCCCGCCTGGGGGAATCTCCGCAGATATCTCAGCCCTCCAGCGGGTGATTGTAGCGTTCTTGGCACCGCTGCGTTCAGCAGACTCTCGTGGGTCCAGCGGTGAGGGTTAGGAGCAGATTAACACGGTCAGGATGTCATGAAGGATGTTGAGAGTGCCCGGTCCGGCGGGAGCCTCACTGCAGTGCGGCCATCTTGGTTTGGCTCCACCTAGTGCCCCCGACTACCTTTATTATTATCGGGACATGATCCTTTGTAGTATTAAAGATTCTATGTACCTGTATAGGACAGGCCTATCCTTTCTTGTGTGGGGGTCCCGCCACAAGAACTGAGACTCCGTAGTTGTAAAGATACTATGTGTAAAATTTGAGGTCAATAGCCATAAAATCGTATACTTACACTGTAGTGAGGACGGGGTTTTATGTACACCATGTCCATTTCTTATCCCACTTCCTGGGACACCCCCGCGCCTTGAAAACTGCAGTCTCTGCCAACATACATCTATCCATTTCTTTGGCCCATACGGTGGTAAGTGGTGTGTTCATTCTCTCCCATCCTCTAGCTATCTCCCGTTTCACCAGCGTGTACCCCAGGGTTGTGAATTGTTGTTCCACCTCTGTGAGGTCAGTCACCTCCCACACATTTAACAGTCCCAGTTGTGGCTGTAGCATTATTTCCTTCCCTAAAGCTATACTCATGTGGTCTGAGGCTTCCTCCCAGAGGGCACGTATCTTTGGGCAGACCCTCAAGGTGTGATAGAATGTGGCCTGCTGCCCACATCCCCTCCCACAGAGGTCGTCAGGTCTAGTCCCTATTCTAGCCAAGACTGTTCCCGATTTGTATGATCGGTGAAGAATCCTAAGCTGGATCAGTCGAAATTTCTGAGTTATAGCCGCCTCTCGCGGGGACATTAGTGCAGTCTTCCAGTCCTCGTTGTCTATGGGACCAATGTCAACCTGCCACTGCTCCCTAAGCCTCGGAAAGGTGTCTGGCAGGTTATTACTCAATTTCTTGTAGGTGAGAGATATTGCCTTGGAGGTGAGGGGCCCGTCTAGCAAACGGTCTTCCAGAGGGGATGACTCTGGTATGTTTTTAAAGGATGGAAACGCCGCCTTTAGCGCATGTCGGATCTGTAAATACCTAAACACTTCTCCTTGCGCCATACGGTATTGTGTCTGGAGCTCACCAAAGGTGAGCATGGCTCCTTTTTTCACCAGAACTCTCACTGCTGATATCCCGATTAGGTCCCAGGGATAAATAACTATTTGTTGGGAACGCCCTGTGGCTTACATCGGAAATCAAGTGAGACGTTTTCTGATTGATTTTCTTTGTTTTTGTCATATTTGGGGCGTTTGCTTCTACGCGCGCATGCGCATCTCTGCTTTCGTTTGTTGCTTGGCAACCACACAGCGAAATGTAATCGTAACGCAGCACACCTCCTACGTCAGAGAACAATCTCTTAGAAATACAGAAACGCTGCGCATTTCTGCACAAGTATAAAGATATATTTGGCATGTACTCACGGCATGTAAGTTCACGTAGCACTCAGTATCACAATTAGAACAAAACTCCCAAAGAACTACCCAGCCCACCCAACTTCTTGCGCACGTTACTGATGAGTCAATGGTTCCAGAATAAAGTCGGAGTATATATCCACCCACACCGGCAACCCCAACTGGCCGGGTACACAGATCTCTCCCATCCCCTCCCACCCCCATCAAAACCAACCCCACAGACAGAAAGAATATAGCAGCCACCCCTGCCCTGATAAGGGAAGGGTTGTATTGGGGCTCGCCAATCGGGGGGTCTATGTCTAGGGGCGCCCAACCTGCCTACCACCTCCCTACTTACACCCACAAGAACCCAGTTATACACCAGGTTCTCAGTGTGGGATGGAGGTGGGTGACCGAGCACAAAATATAACAGTGACCAATTCGAGTGTTATCATTAAAGGAGGGGTACCTCACCAGGATAAACATTGGCCTGGTCGGGCAAGTTCAGCAGCGGCAGCAAAGTGAGTCCGGGTGCCACCACAACATGTTCAGTCCTGGTACTCCATCGGCGAAGGTGATCGAGAGTGTCGCGGCTCCGCGCTCTCTCTAGCTAGGTCCTTCCTGTGCTGCCTGAGGAAGTCCTCCACATGTTGCGGATGTTGGAAAAAAAGTTGTTAGCCTTGGTGAGAGATTTTCAATTTCGCAGGGTAGAGCATGGCGTATGGAATCTCCTGGGCTTGTAATTTCTTTTTTACCCCTGCAAATTTCCGTCGGGCATCCTGGACTGATGCAGTGAAATCGGGAAAGAAGGACAACGTTGTGTTGCAGTATCCCACTGTACCAATCTCCCGTGCGCGTCTTAGCACTGCATCCCGGTCCCGGTAATTAAGGAATCGCGCAATGATGGGCCGCGGCTGGGCGCCAGGGGGAGGACGGGCAGCTAGGGATCTGTGGGCTCTTTCCATGATGAGGTGTGAGGAGAAGGAGTCTTTCCCAAACAGCTCAATCACTAGGTTCTCAACGAAGACCTCCATTTTCCCAGTGTTGGTGGACTCCGCAAGGCCAAGGATGCGGACGTTATTGCGACGGGACCTCGCTTCTAGGTCCTCATTCTTGTCCGCAATTATTTTGAGAAGCCTGTCCATTTGGGTTACTTGTCGGCCTGTAGAAGTGGCGCCATCTTCCAGTGTAGAGATCCTGTCCTCAGTCTCCTTTATGCGAGCATCGTGATGCTCCAGTTTAGCAACCACACTGTCCAGTCGGGTATTGATGGTGTCAATCTTGGAGTCTATGGTCTACAGGCTTTGTTTCATGCTCAACAAGAGGGATTTCCAGTCCTCGTCCGGGGGCCCGGCGGCGGAAGGACCGCTCTACGGCTCCGGTGTCGTCGTGGGGTTTTTCTTGGTGTAGAACGGCAACCTGGACTGCCTAGCGTCATTGCGACCCATGACGCGGCCAGGAAGACAATCCCTGCACAGACTGCAATGCAGACAGGCTGAGCGATGAGAGGGGCCGTATCACTCAGGCCCAGGAAGGGCCCGGCCGAGTCCAAACACAGCAATGTAAGTGTGGTAGAGCTGATGTGGCACCAGGAGTTTCTCCGAGTAGCGCGGAGCCGAGGGACACAAGTGGAGTCCGTACCTGCTCGCCGGCAAGGTCGAGGGCGCCCCCGTCACTCGGCATATCGCGGGCTGTCCGTGTGGCCGGTCCTGGCCGCACCGAAGGCGGAGGCGATCCCCGAGGCTGGGAGATGCAGGGGGCCCCCACACCCCGACGTCCCGGCAGGCAGCGAGAGAGGCAGGACGCACTTGATGCTGTTATTGGGGACGGTAGGGGGGGTAGGACGACCCCAACAGGCCCAGCAGGGGCTCAGCCGCGCTCTGTCACTATGAGCGTCAGGAAGTCGGCCCGGACGAGGTGCCAGCAGCTGCCCCTGGCAGTGCATCCACGCCGGCTGCACAGAGCACGATCCACCGCCTCCGGTCCGATAGACCGCCCAGCCTCGGTGCCGCGCCGAGAGCACCACCCCACACACAGCAGGCCGCGGGAGGTCCGGGCACACCGCCCCAGGAAGGCAGAACGGCCGGTGGCGGAGGTAAGTAGCGCGGCAGGGCAGGACCTCCACAAGGTCGATATTGCAGCAGGCAGAGTCGGCCCGCCTCCCCGGCCCAGACGGCGGCCTCCCAGTGCAAGTCCGGGACAGTAGCACACGTTGCCGGATAGCGACCGATCGGGCACTCCCGTATAAATACCCTCCACGGGGCTGCTCACCACGACTGTTGTGCAAGTGACACTGTCGCCGAGATGGTGGCCGAGCTCCCTCCGGCGATCCGATGCTCCCCGCAGGATGACGCTCCCGTCACTCCGTGCAGGCCGCAAAGCCCCGGACTTTCCCAGCGGGCGCGCGCCGCCGGCCCGCAGGTCTCAGATAGGCACCGCCCCCCGCCTGGTGGAATCTCCGCAGATATCTCGGCCCTCCAGCGGGTGATTGTAGCGTTCTTGCACCGCTGCGTTCAGCAGACTCTCGTGGGTCCAGCGGTGAGGGTTAGGAGTAGATTAACACGGTCAGGATGTCATGAAGGATGTTGAGAGTGCCCGGTCCGGCGGGAGCCTCACTGCAGTGCGGCCATCTAGGTTTGGCGCCACCTAGCGCCCCCGACTACCCTTATTATTATCGGGACATGATCCTTTGTAGTATTAAAGATTCTATGTACCTGTATAGGACAGGCCTATCTTTTCTTGTGTGGAGGTCCCGCCACGAGAACTGAGACTCCGTAGTTGTAAAGATACTATGTGTAAAATTTGAGGTCAATAGCCATAAAATCATATACTTGCACTTAGTGAGGACGGGGTTTTATGTACACCATGTCCATTTCTTATCCCACTTCCTGGGACACCCCCGCGCCTTGAAAACTGCAGTCTCTGCCAACATACATCTATCCATTTCTTTGGCCCATACGGTGGTAAGTGGTGTGTTCATTCCCTCCCATCCTCTAGCTATCTCCCGTTTCACAAGCGTGTACCCCAGGGTCGTGAATTGTTGTTCCACCTCTGTGAGGTCAGTCACCTCCCACACATTCAACAGTCCCAGTTGTGGCTGTAGCATTATTTCCTTCCCTAAAGCTATACTCATGTGGTCTGAGGCTTCCTCCCAGAGGGCACGTATCTTTGGGCAGACCCACAAGGTGTGATAGAATGTGGACTGCTGCCCACATCCCCTCCCACAGAGGTCGTCAGGTCTATTCCCTATTGTTCCTGATATGTATGATCGGTGAAGAATCCTAAGCTGGATCAGTCGAAATTTCTGAGTTATAGCCGCCTCTCGCGGGGACATTAGTGCAGTCTTCCAGTCCTCGTTGTCTATGGGACCAATGTCAACCTGCCACTGCTCCATAAGTCTCGGAAAGGTGTCCGGCAGGTTATTACTCAAGTTCTTGTAGGTGAGAGATATTGCCTTGGTGGTGAGGGGCCCGTCTAGCAAACGGTCTTCCAGAGGCGATGACTCTGGTATGTTTTTAAAGGATGGAAACGCCGCCTTTAGCGCATGTCGGATCTGTAAATACCTAAACACTTCTCCTTGCGCCTTACGGTATTGTGTCTGGAGCTCACCAAAGGTGAGCATGGCTCCTTTTTTCACCAGATCTGCACTGCTGATATCCCGATTAGGTCCCAGGGATAAATAACTATTTGTTGGGAACGCCCTGTGGCTTACATCGGAAATCAAGTGAAACGTTTTCTGATTGATTGTCTTTGTTTTTGTCATATTTGGGGCGTTTGCTTCTACGCGCGCATGAGCATGAGCATCTCTGCTTACGTTTGTTGCTTGGCAACCACACAGCGAAATGTAATCCTAACGCAGCACACCTCCTACGTCAGTGAACAATCTCTTAGAAAGACAGAAATGCTGCGCATTTCTGCACAAGTGGTTTCCACGATATTTTCGATAACTATATACGAAGGATTTCATCGTCTTTGAAACTCCTTGGCCTATTCACTTCGCTAACCTACGGTGATTCACACACCTCTTTCAAATAAATACTGGTCGTTCAAAAATATAGAGAACAGCGGTGATTCACACACCTTTTCTACAGACAAGTTCAATCTTAAATTGTGTGATCCAATTTGCGGTGATTCACACACCATAGTGTTTTGACTATATAAAAAATATACATTTTTAGTTATTCTCTCCTTCTCATTCCTACAACAGTATTTTCATTTCAAGGGTAACCAACTTGTTGGAGGCATTTTTAATACCTCGGCTCACCGCAGAAACATTATATTTGTTATGTTTTTTTTGTTGTTTTGCTGAAACCTAACTTACATTTTGTATTATAATACATAGGTCTTCATTTTCTTCTAAGCAGATATTTACAAAGTGTCTCCATGTATTGTTTTAGATGATTTTAAGAACACTTGAAAATATTGTCTCTTGTTTCATTTTGCTTTCCTTCTGTATTTTTCTTCTTTTACCATTATAGAGACACGCATACAACTTTAACGTTACATATTCCTCAATATTCTTCAATATGGAATCTGTAACTGCTCCTCCTTCATTCCTTGAATCTCCAGATGAACCACCTGTTAGATGGGAAGTTTGGTTTGGTGCATACCAAACGTATTTGGGAGCAATAGGTGCATCAAGATTCAGCAGTGAACAAAAGAAATGGCTACTGCTACATTCACTTGGTTTTGAAGGCCGCTTTATATTCAAACATCTGCCAGAAATTGTTCATTTACCTGATGATGAGGTGGATGATTATCAAGACACAATACTAAAACTTAAGACCAGATTTGACAAACAACCCAGTTTAATGGTTTTACGTCATAAATTTCACTAAAGATACCAGTCTGAAAGTGAAGATGTTGACTCCTACATTTCTGCATTACGCAGACTTGCTTCTGTGTGCCAATTTGAGGCTTTTACAGACCAATTGATCCGTGACCAATTCGTTTGCCATTGTAGAGACAAACAAATACGTCAAAAACTGCTTTCTCTTGTCAATCCTTCTCTAGATGAAACTGTGAAAATCGCAAAGAGCATCGAAACATCACAAGTGTCCTTAAAAAAGTTAGAAGATAAATCTGCAGATCTCGTTAATGTGGTTGTTTCAAATAATAAGGTCAAAGCGTGTGATAATAAATCATCTTTGTCCAAGAGCTCGGCACAAAAGTATTCAAACCCTGGTAAAAGTACTTCGGATTTTCAAAATACAAAACAAATGTGCTATCGTTGTGGAAACCCACCCCACATTAAAGGTGCCAAGTGTCCTGGAGCTAATGTAACCTGCAATTACTGTAAAAAGATTGGACACTTTGCGAAAGTGTGCATGAAATGTAAATATACTAGAAGAACTGTTGCTTGTGTTATGGAATCAGATCAAGAGTCTGATCCCGAAGTTGTATCTGTAGTATCCCTAACAAATGAATTGGTATCCAGTATTGATGAGTCAAGTGAATGCGTTGATCCCATTGCTGAGATTATTGTGGGTGGGAAACCACTAAATCTTTTAGTCGAGTCAGGTGCAAAAATTACCATGATAACTCATGATCTTTTTTCCGAAACTTGGGGAGAAAGACCCCTTGAACCTCCAGACCGCTCACCGGTCTCTTACGAGGGACGGAAAATAGACCTTCTTGGGTGCTTTGAAGATGAATTGTTTTTCAAAAACAGGAAAATTACTGGGAAAGTGGATGTAGCAGTAAAAGGACTTAATATTTTGGGGTGGTACCATCAAGGCCTTTTCAAGATGATTCTTAGACCTGGTACTGCTGAACAGGTTCTCCTTGTATCTGATGATCAACAATTGTGTCAATGGAGTAAACGTTTTCCTTCTGTTTTTAGTGAGGGGTTAGCTACTATTAAAGGGTTCAGACACAAAATTCTAGTTAAAGATGGAGCACTCCCTGTCAAGCATAAACTGAGGGGTGTACCTTTCAGTGTGCGTGATGATCTGGAAAGAAAACTTAAGTCATTATGCGATCAAGGGATCATTGAGCCAACCGAATCCCCTCTCTGGCTTTCACCCTTGGTCGTCGCACGCAAAAAATGTGGGAAACTTTGCGTCTGCATTGACTTGAGATCTCTTAATAAGGAAATCTGGATCGATTCCCACCCGTTACCTAAAATCTGTGATCTTTTTGCTAGTGTAAAAGGGTCCACGATTTTTTCAAAGCTGGATTTAGCAAGTGCTTAACATCAAATTGAACTTGAACCCGAATCACGTCCTCTTACTGCATTCGTATCTCCTTTAGGGACATTTCAGTACAAACGCATGCTGTTTGGCCTTGCCTCTGCGGCTTCAGTTTTTCAGCGTGTCATGCAAAATATGTTGGGAGGGATTACTGGTGTGCTTGTTTTCCAAGACGATGTTTTGATACATTCTAAAGATATTTCAACTCATAATTCAACTCTTGAGAAGGTACTTTTGACTTTCCAGGATCATGGTGTTGTTGTTAAACCAGAACAATGCATGTTTTTCACTGAGGAGATAGAATATTTTTGTCATCTTGTTTCAGGTGAAGGGATCAAACCAAGGCAAGGATTGCTTGAAGCAATCACTCAAGCTCCAACACCCTGCGACAAAAGTGGTGTAAAATCTCTTCTTGGTTTATTAGAATTTTATTCAAAGTTTATACCTAATTATGCTACCATTGTTAGACCTATCAGTTCCTTACTTTGCAAAGGTTCAACATTTGAGTGGTCATCTCAATGTGAATCGGCTTTGCAGTTTGTAAAGCAGTCTCTTGCTAAGAGCAATGCCTTAAAGCCCTTTGATCCTGCTTTAGCCTCCTGTGTTACGGTTGACGCCAGTCAAGTAGGTTTAGGCGCTGTTCTCACCCAAGATAGTTCAAAAGGGGAGAACACAATTGCATTTGCATCAAGAGTGTTGAGAGGTGGTGAACTTCAATACTCGGTGATAGAAAAAGAACTCTTATCTTGTTTGTGGGCAATCGAGAAATTCCGACCCTACATTTGGGGAAGGAGGTTTTTATTGAAGACTGACCACAAACCTCTTATTTCTATTCTTGGTGGTGGAAGTAACAAATGCTGTTCCCCTAGAATTCTGCGCATGGTCTCTCGTCTTATGCAGTATCAGTTTGATGTAGTGCATATCGCTGGAGGAAGAAATATCAGGGCAGATTTTCTTTCTCGTTTTCCTATACAGGGCGACAAAAGTAGGTTTTTCTTAGAGGAAGTTGGGGAAGAAGATTCCGATGATTGTTTTGTAGCATCACTAGACTTAGTTGAACATGGCATTCAGACTGCTAAAAGTTGGTTAAAAGCTCTTTCTGATGATGATATCCTTCAACGTGTTTGTAGCTTTGTTAGGTCAGGTTGGCCAAGGGAACGTGCTCTTCCTTATGCTTTACAACCTTTTTGGAAAATAGAAACAGAAATTTCTATGGAAGATGGCGTATTGTTAAGGGGGGATAAGCTTATCACTCCTCAAAGTCTTAGAAAAGACATCATACTTAAAGCTCATGAGGGGCATTTGGGTTCCACACTCACAAAACGACGTGTTCGTGATTTCTTTTGGTGGCACGCAATGGACAGTGATATTGATGATGTAGTCAGTCATTGTCACATTTGCAAATCTGCTGACAAAGGATTGAAAACTTTCACTCCTCCTCTTCTGTCTGTTGAATGTCCATCTGAGCCATGGTCAAAAGTAGGCTTGGACGTTATGGGACCTTTAGAAATTTTACCTGGGGGATGTCGTTTTATCCTGGTTCTGATTGACTATGCCTCAAAATGGCCTGAATTCAAATTTGTCAAAGAAGCTTCTACAAAAAACATAAATTTGTTTTTGAGAGATCTGTTTTTAAGGGAGGGTTTTCCTGGTACTATGGTCGCTGACAATGGCTCACAGTTTACTAGTAGTGAATTTGTTTCTTTTCTTATATCATGTAATGTTCAACACGCTAAAAGTTCTCTTTATCATCCCCAGTCAAATGGCCTTGTTGAGAGAATGAACAGGGTAGTGGGGGATTGCAATAAAAAGTGGGCCAAATCATGTAACTGTGATATCATTAACTCGATTAATAGTATGGTGTGGTTCTACAGGACCACTCCACATTCAACAACCAAAGTTTCCCCTTTCGACATACTAAGAGGAAGGAAACCCAATACAAACTTTAAGCCAGCATGGATGAACCGGTGGATTAAATCAGTCCCAGATATTTACAGTCTTATGCTGTTAGTCAAAGAGAATGTTTCAAATTCCCAGTCAAAGCAAAAATCTTGGTTTGACAATAAAAGAGGTGTAAGAATTGTACCTCTGAATGTAGGAGATCTGTTTCGAGTTAAGTCGCCTGTGCACGTGAAGAAAGGGGAGAGCAAGTTTGGTTCTCCTATTTCTGTCACTAGGTTGGGTAGGAACTCAGTGCAGGTTGAGGGAGGTAAATGGTGGAATGTCAGCAAAATGGTAAAGGTCAGGAATGGTCATAATACTTCTACACATTTTTCACATTTATCCCAAAGTGGTGAGAGTGTTGTTCCCTCTAGGGTGTCTGTCAGGAAGAGTACAAGACCTAAAGTTATTCCTAGGAGATATCTCTCTTGATATGAAGAGTTTTATGTTAGGTCACTTACCCAAGAGGTTTGATGAAATGTAATTGTTCTTATGTTGTTGAATTTATGTGTCATTTTTTTATATGCATGAGTTTATATTTTTATTGTTAGTGAGAAAGGAGGAAATGTTATATATGTCCTTATTTTAAATGTCTGTTTTTACATTATTCTTTTCTACTCTGAATTTTCTCTTATCCTATTAGCTTATATTTTATTTTTATTGAGAAAGGAGGATATGTTATATCCTATACTTTTATATGTCAGCCTACCACTGTGGTTTACCATTGCTTGCCATTGTATGCTGTAGAATGTTATGTTGCCTAGCTACCTTGGAGAGAATTGTGGTGTTCAAATGAGCCTGGAGAGCGGTTGGTGTGGAGGTGGCTGACCCCTGCTCTCGTCTGCTGTGTAGTCTTCATCTCAATAAACACAATTCAACTTTACTCACCCTTGAGTCTTTACTACATAGTGCTATGCCCCCATCGTACCAGCCTTTAGTCAATTTCTGCATTGCTATTCTGGGGGCCCTGCCATCCCATAGCAACGTTCAAATCTCCCCTTCAACCGCTCTGAAATATGAATCCGGGACCCTCTGGGGACAGTTATGCAATATATAGAGGAAACGAGGAAGGGCTAGCATTTTAAAGAGCGCCGCCATCCCCAACAGTGTTAAGGGGAGAGATCTCCAATATTTAACATCCGCCCGTAGTCGGGCTAAAGGGGGGGGCCAGGTTGGAACTGTAGAAGCAAACCGGATCTGAGGTGATAAAGATCCCTAGATAACGAAACCCCTCTGTAACGACTGTTATAGTGCAGTCTGCCAGAAGGTGCGGGGCTGCACCTCTCAGCATAAACAGTACGGACATGTGTCAATTGATCGCATATCCCGAGTATTTGCCAAAGTTTGTGAATATATCTAGCACGACCCTAATCTATGGGGATGCCAGGTATAACAATATATCGTCCGCAAAGATGGAAATTCGATCTTCCACGTCTTCTGCCCATCGCAACCCTCGCACCATCATATCCCCTCGCACCCAGGCCGCGAGAGGTTCCAGGACTATAGAGAAGATCAATGGGGAGAGTGGGCATCCCTGCCTAGTGCCCCTTCGTAACTCGATCGTTCTAGATGTAAAGACATTAACCCTCACCTGTCCCAGGACCCCAGTGTAGAGAAGCTTCACCCAGGCTATAAATTTAGGGCCCAATCCCACTTTCTCTAGGACCTCAAATAGGTATGGCCATTCAATGGAGTCGAATGCCATTGATGCGTCAAGGGACAACACCGCTGCATCTTCTTCGATGTATGCCCTGCGGGCCATCACATTGTGTAAACACCGTATATTAAGGGCCGTATTTCTACCTGGCATAAAGCCGGATTGGTCCGAGTGGACCAGCGACACTATGACAGACACCAGTCTATTTGCCAGAACTTTAGCCAGCACTTTAGTCTCTGCATTAATGAGTGAGATTGGTCTATAGGAGCCACATGGCTTACCCTGCTTGTGGATGGCTACGATGGTAGCCAGCCGTTGATCTATTGGTAGACTCCTTACTTTTTTTTTTGTTGAAACATTTTTTATTATTTTCGTTCCTACATCCCAATACAATTCCCACAAGAGCCCCAGCACCCCACCGAAGAGCGTTACATACAACATGTCAACTGTGTATACATGGGACAGGTTACCCTTCCCGCTTGGGCTCCCCCCTCCCACTCCCTCCCGCAACCCATGTCAGTGCACCCTAGCTTTCTTCATACATGGCTCTCAGGTGAGGCACGATCTGGGAGGCATTAGCCTTCAAAAACTCGATTGGAAGGCCATCGGGCCCCATAGCCTTGCCTGACTTAATCTGCCCCATGGCCTTATTTATTTCCTCATTCGATAGGTCTGCCTCCAGGGTTTCCAACTCCTCCTCAGAGAGGCTCGGCACGGTACTGTCCCGGAGGAGCTGACGTAAATCCTCCGCCGTGTATGGGGTAGATGGTGCGTACACCGTTTCGAAATGGTCAGCTATTTCTCGCGGGTGGCGCACCTTGTCACCCCCTTCATAGTCAATTCATGTACCCATCGAGACCCCTGTTCTCATCTCTTTAACTGTGCCAGTGTCCTGTCTGCCCTGTCACCAAGCTCATATAGTCTATGCTGCATGGCACAATATTCAGTCACCATTAGTGCCCTAGTTTTTATCCTGTATTCATCTTGTTTCAACAAGAGTCTATGGCTAGCGTCTGTCAAGGGGTCTTGCGAATGTTCCCGCTCTAGTTCGAGGAGGTCAGACTCTATCTGAACCAGTAGTTTGCGCTTCTTGGCAATATAGCTCGTCTTTAGTGACATAGCTTGTCCCTTAAGAACCGCCTTGTAGGCCTCCCAGATTACTTGTGCAGAATCTACTGAGCCCAAGTTTTCAGCTAAAGTAGTTTTCCGTTTGAGTACGGAGTTCGCTTCTTATATCGGTATATTTAGGAGCCATGGATGTAGGACAATAGTATTGCGTGGTTGTCGTTCCCAGTGCGTATACTCCATCCATATCGGGGAATGATCTGAGATACCCCTGGGGAGAACCGTGTAGTTGGCGAAATTACCTATAGAGGATAGATGCGTAAGGAAGTAATCAATACGTGATAGACTGCGGTGGACATTCGAGAAATACGTGAATAATTTAGCAGTTGGGTTAAGTGCCCGACCCACATCCGTTAAGCCCATTGCCTTCACAAAGTCAGCCATGAGGACGTTTGATTTCTCCCTGGGCCTCGGTGGATGTCGATCAATAGTGTCATCTAAGGTCATGTTGTAGTCTCCCGCCATTATAAGTGTGCCCTCTCGGAGACTCGTCAGCCTAGTCCCTAGTTCTTCCAACACCGTTTTGCCTAAAACTGGAGGCATATATATCGAGAGTATGTTGACGTCCCTCCCGTCCCATTGGACCTCTGCCCCCACGAATCGGCCCCCTGTATCCGCCCATGTCTTATGAATTATCAGCGGCGTATTTTTCTTCACCAATATAGCCATCCCCCTCGATCCCGTGGTGTAGTCCGCGCAATCCTTTCTTTCTAAAACTTTTTTTCTAAGCTTTTGTATTTATTATCTTACCCTTTGTCTTTCTAAGTGTGTATTTGTGTTTGCTTTCTACTTTACTGTGTGTAGCTTCCCTACTTCCTTATTACCCTCCTTCCTTCTTTTTCGCTGTTTCTTTTTTTTCACTCTTTCCCCCAGCCCCATGGTAGATAAGGGCGCACCAAGGCACGCAAGTACCAGCCTTTGCGGAAGGTGGTACCAGGCAGGGGTGCAGCCCAGTGCCCTGTTTTCCGAGGTGGAGGTCGCAGCGCTGTTTTTTTATATCCAGAGCCACCTCCCCTCCACCCTGGCAGCAGGCGTCAGGCCTGGGTCCGGGTACTGGATGTAGGAGCACCAGCAGCACTATGTATCCTTCAACATTATGTATCCTTCCTACCCATCCATCATCAATCACCCCCTGCCATACCATGGCATAATTCTCTTTTTCTTTTCTTTTTTTATTGAGTAAGAAAAGGAAAAACAATCTTTTTGCTCTGCTCCCCCTTTTCTTTTACCCCAAACCCTCTCCCTATCCCCACCCTACCCCACAGTTTAATACATTACATAAGCATTCATAAAGAGTGTGAACAGTAATCATTACAGTAATCAATGACAAGCCAATACAAAGTGCAATAGTGCAATATGTGCAAATAGAGTGGCGTATAAATGGTGGATGCTGAATCGGATTCTAATTTAATATATCAAATATATAGCAGCAAGAAAAATCCACAAAGTGCTAGTGCAAATTAAAAGCCACAGTTTCAGTTATGTTGTGCAGAAGCTTTTTCTAAAAAAGCGGGATAAAAAGTGCTTTAGTGCAAAAAAGATATCAGATATAACACAACAGAAGCTGCATGCCCCCAGGATCTGTTTTTCGTAATGTAGATCCACACCGATCTGATGCTAATTTAGGTATCTGAGTGCTCTACCAACTTAGCAAGGTGTCTCCAAATTCTTATCTCTTTCTTTTTAGCACTATGTCCCTTTCGTATAGGTATGGCTTTCTCTAGGTTATAAATCCCTACCAATCGGACTAACCATTGGTGAAACGCGGGGGAGACAGGGTCCAGCCAGGCTGAGGCTATACGTAATCTATGTACTGCCATTGCTATACATACAAGAGCTCCTCCATCCTGTGTTCTTAAATTAGTTATTCCCAATAGTATTAACGGGGGTTACCTCAATCTGTATATGCAATCTCCTCTTTAAAAATGCATTAATATCTTTGATTAGTGTACCAAGCACTTTGCAGGTAGCAAACATGTGAAGTATATCAGCCTTATATAGAGCACATCGTATACAGTATATTCCCTTCCCCTCACCCCACTTCGCAATTTGATAAGGTGTATAATAGAGCTCTAAACAAGTTTTGTAATACTGCGCTTGAATATTAGCCGGCGTCAAGATCATTAGCGTGTAGGACAAAGCATTTTGAAAGGCATATCTAGCTTCTTTTGCCATTTGCTGGAGCAGTTTTCCATATCTTCCTTCATATATTCATTCAACCTTTTATATACATAACCTATGTGGGGTGGGACAGGCTGTGTTAATTTATCAACCAGTTCATGCTTCTTAAATCTCTCCGCTCCCCCTGTAAATTATCTCTAATCTGTAGGTATTTAAAAAATTCTCTGAGTGAGGCCAAAATTCCCTCTCTGCTCCTCAAATGTTTTAATCCCGCAATATGTATAAAAACAGCCTAGTTGATTTAGTTCTGCTTTTAACCAGTTATCACCATAAGGGTCATTCAAAATGTCAAGCAAATTTTCATTTTGGCGCAATGGAGTATATAAATTTAGCCTTACTAGCCCTAATAATTTGCGTACCGGGGTCTATACTTTAAATGCCATGAGCAGTGTCTTAAAATGTACTATCTTGTAATATCCGTACTCTAAATGACTCCATAGACACCCCCAGGCTTCTGGGCCAATCAGTAGTTCAAAGGGATATGGGTCCCTAATACTATCTGTGCTTGGATTCCCCTTCAGTATTATTGTGTATTGCATCATTGAGGCAGCCTACCAGTATAACTTTAGGTTGGGCAGTGCTAGCCCACTGCGTTCCCAGGTAAAGGCTCTCTTTGGTCTTGAGTATGCCCAAATAAATTGTGGATAAGGTCCCATAAAACGAGGCTGGAATTTACGTGGACCCTTGAGCCTAAGATTTTTTGTACACACAGAATAGTACCTGCGGAAGAAGTAGGAGGAGGAAACCTCCAGTGATTCCTGACACTGGCGCTTGGCTGGCAGGGTGCGTGGACTGGTGCTTGGCTGGCGGTGAGTGGGCTGGCACTTGGCTGGCAGTGTGCGTGGATTGGCGCTTGGCTGGTGGTGTGTTTGGACTGGTGCTTGGTTTGCGGTGAGTGGACTGGTGCTTGGCTTGCAGTGAGTGGACTGGCGCTTGGCTTGCAGTGTGCGTGGATGGGCGCTTGGCTGGCGGTGTACATGGACTGGTGCTTGGCTGGCAGTGTGCATGGACTGGTGCTTGGCTGGCTGTAAGTGGGCTGGCGCTTGGCTGGCAGTGGGTGGGCTGGCGCTTTGCCGGCGGTATGCGAGTAGTGACTAGCTGCTGGTCACTACACACACTGCTAGCCAAACTCCACTCCACGCAATCTGTGAACTGGTGTGGTTGGTGTGTCAGGAATGTGAGCGTGTGAAAGTGATGGGCCCTTGAATGGTGCTGTCTGCTTGTGTGAGTGTTGTAATGTGCTGGGCCCGCGGCTGGCGGTGTTAATGGTTTTGTATGTCACACGTATGAAAGGTGTATGAATGGCCTGTAAAGAGGTTGCTGCCTTGTTGTGGCTTTACAGCTCACGAGCTGTGAGTCAATGGTTCAGTTTCTCGTACTTTCAATTATTAACTGTGCATTTCTTTTTTGTGAAATCTTTCGTTAATACAAGTATATATACTGAACCATCGCTCACCCTTGTGCCAAATCCAACCAGTATGTATGTGTGCTTCAGGAATAGATGGTTGTGTAGAAAAAAAAATTCTATTCTGTTTTTGTCTAGCAGGGTGTACCTTGTCTCTTTGTGTGAATGTTGTAATGTGTTGGTTTTGTGCCTGGTGGTGTGAACGTTCTTGTGTGTATCATGTATGAAAGGTGTGTAAATGGCCTGTAAAGCAGTTGGTGCCTTGACGTGGCTTTACAGCTCACGAGCTGCGAGTCATTGGTTCAGTTTTTTGTCCTTTCAATTATTGACCGTGTTAATAAAATTTTATATACGGAACCATCACTCGCCCTCGTGCCAAATCCAACCAATATGTGTGTGTGCTTGAGGAATAGATGGCTGTGCAGTAATCTTTGTCTGTTTTGTCTCTCTGCCAAGCTGTACATTTCATTTAAGAACAACTGTAGTCTTTGTCGTAAACTAAACACCCATGGGAGTGCATGGTGAGGTCTCTCTTGTGGATACCAACAGGTTATCTTACCCACAATGTCCTGCAACCTCAAAATGTGACTGTGACAATTTCCTTGCATTATTTTGCCCAAATTTTCACGCGGTGGAGAGTAACAGCAAATTTCCACCCCCCCTGCATTTCTCCAAGTATCCCAATAGAAATGGTACCTCATTTGTACTTGTGGGCCAAGTATCCGCGGCAGGGAAGGGCCCAAAACCTATTGATGTGACATCAAAATTACCTATCACAAACCAACCTGGTTTTGCAAGGGGGGTCCCATGAGTTTTTGGTCAGGGGCTTGGCGGCCATCTAGGGAAACCTACCAAACCCACACATTTCTGAAAACTAGGCACCCGGGGGCATCCAAGGAGTTATGGCTTGCATGGATCCCCCAACGTTTCCTTACCCAGAATCCCCCGCAAACCTCATTTTTAGCTGAAAAAATCCCTTTTTTCACACATTTGTGTGTGGGAAAGTTGTGGCATCACCGGGCTCACACAAATTTCACACCACCCAGCGTTCCCCCAGGTCTCCCGATATAAATGGTGCCTCACTTGTGTGGGAGGCCCAAGTACCCGCGACAGGCGAGGGCCCGAAACGTAGTGAGGCGACATCAAAATTGACTATCTCAAAACCACCTGGTTTTGCAAGGAGGGGTCACTTGGGTTTTTGGCCCCATACTCGGCGGCCATCTAGGGAAACCTACCAAACCCACACATTTCTGAAAACTAGACACCTGGCGGCTTCCAGGGAGGTATGGCTTGCATGGATCCCCCAACGTTGCCTTACCCAGAATCCCCTGCAAACCTCAATTTTAGTTAAAAAAAATCACTTTTTTCACACATTTTTGTGTGGGAAAGTTGTGGCACCGCAGGGCTCACACAAATTTCACACCACCTAGCGTTCCCCCAGGTCTCCTGATATAAATGGTGCCTCACTTGTGTGGGAGGCCCAAGTACCCGCGACAGGCAAGGTGCCCAAAACATAGTGAGGCAACATTAACATTGCCTATCCAAAAAATGTCGTGGGTACTTGGGCCTCCCACACAAGTGAGGCACCATTTTTATCGGGAGACCTGGGGGAACGCTGGGTGGTGTGAAATTTGTGTGAGCCTGGTGATGCCACAACTTTCCCACACAAAAATGTGTGAAAAAGTGCTTTTTTTCAGCTAAAATTGAGGTTTGCAGGGGATTCTGGGTAAGGAAACGTTGGGGGATCCATGCAAGACATACCTCCCTGGAAGCCCCAGGGTGTCTAGTTTTCAGAAATGTGTGGGTTTGGTAGGTTTCCCTAGGTGCCGGCAGAGCTAGGGTTCACAAACTACAGCAAGGCACTTTGCCAAAAAAGGGTCATTTTTCTCTGCGAAATTGAGGTGTGACCACATTGCGTTTTGCACTGTTTCCTGTCCTAGGCAATAGGCCAACCCACACAAGTGAGGTACCATTTTTCTCGTAAGACTTTGGGGGACGCGAGGTGGGTAGAAATTTGTGGATCCACGCAGATTCCAGAATTTTCCACCACAGGAATGTCGGAAAAATTTGATTGTTTGACAATTTTTTAGGTTTGCAAGGTATTCTGGGTAACAGACCCTGGTGGGAGGCACTCAAGTCACCCCATCCTGGATTCCCCTTCGTGTCTAGTTTTCAAAAATATATAGGTTTGCTAGGTTTCCCTAGGTGCCAGCAGAGCTAGGGTTCAAAAACTACAGGTAGGCACTTTTTTCCAAAAAGGGGTCATTTTTCACTGCGAAATTGAGGTGTGATCACATTGCATTTTGCGCCGTTTCCTGTCGCGAGCACAATGCCGACCTGCACAAGTGAGGTACCATTTTTCTCGTAAGACTTTGGGGAATGTGGGGTGGGTGGAAATATATGGATCTGTGCAGATTCCAGAACTTTCCACCACAGAAATGGGGGGAACATTTTTTTGGGGGACAATTATTTAGGTTTGCAAGGGATTCTGGGTAACAGACCCTGGTGGGAGGTAGTCAAGTCACCCCATCCTGGATTCCCCTAGATGTCTAGGTTTCAAAAATGTATAGGTTTCCTAAGTTTCACAAGGTGCCGGCAGAGCTAGGGTTCAAAAACTACAGCTAGGCACTTTGCTAAAAAAGGCTCATTTTTCACTGCGAAATTGAGGTGTGATCACATTGTGTTTTGCGCCGTTTCCTGTCCCGGGCACAATGCTGACCTGCACAAGTGAGGTACCATTTTTATCGGAAGACTTTGGGGAATGTGGGGTGGGTGGAAGTTTTTGGATCCACACAGATTCCAGAACTTTCCACCACAGAAATTTGGGGGAAATGTGTTTTTTTGGACAATTGTTTTGGTTTGCAAGGGATTCTGGGTAACAGAACCTGGTGGGAGGCAGACAAGTCACCCCATTCTGGATTCCCCTGGGTGTCTACTTTTCCAAAATGTATAGGTTTGCTAGGTTTCCTAAGGTGCCAGCAGAGCTAGGGTTAAAAAACTACAGCTAGGCACTTTGCCAAAAAAGGGTCATTTTTCACTGTGAAATTGAGGTGTGACCGCGTTGCGTTTTGCGCCGTTTCCTGTCGCGGGCACTATGCCGACCCACACAAGTGAGGTGCCATTTTTCTCGTAAGAATTTGGGGAACGCGGGGTGGGTGGAAATTTGTGGATCCACGCAGATTCCAAAACTTTCCACCACAGAAATGTGGGGAAAATGTGGGTTTTTTTACAATTGTTTAGGTTTGCAAGGGATTCTGAGTAACAGACCCTGGTGGGAGGTAGTCAAGTCACACCATCCTGGATTCCCCTGGATGTCTAGTTTTCAAAAATGTAAAGGTTTCCTAGGTTTCAGGAGGTGCTGGCAGAGCTAGGGTTCAAGAACTACAGCTAGGCACTGTGCCAAAAAAGGGTAATTTTTCACTGCAAAATTGAGGTGTGTCCATGTTGCATTTTGCGCCATTTTCTGTCGCGGACAGTAGGCCGACCTGCACAAGTGAGGTACCATTTTTCTCATAAGACTTTGGGGAATGTGGGGTGGGTGGAAATTTGTGGATCCACGCAGATTCCAGAACTTTCCACCACAGAAATGTGTGGAAAATGTGTTTTTTTTGTCAATTGTTTAGGTTTGCAAGGGATTCTGGGTAACAGAACCTGGTGGGAGGCAGTCAAGTGACCACATCCTGGATTCCCCTGGGTGTCTAGTTTTCAAAAATGTATAGGTTTGGTAGGTTTCCCAAGGTGCCGGCAGAACTAGGGTTCAAAAACTACTGCTAAGCACTTTGCCAAAAAAAGGGTCATTTTTCACTGCGAAATTGAGGTGTGTCCATGTTGCATTTTGCGCCGTTTCCTGTCGCGGGCACTAGGCCAACCCACACAAGTGAGGTACCATTTTTCTTGAAAGACTTTGGGGAACGCGGGGTGGGTGGAAATTTGTGGATCCACGCAGATTCCAGAACTTTCCACTGCAGAAATGTGGGAAAAATTTGGTTATTTTGACAATTTTTTAGGTTTGCAAGGGATTCTGGGTAACAGAACCTGGTGGGAGGCAGTCAAGTCACCACATCCTGGATTCCCCTGGGTGTCTAGTTTTCAAAAATGTATAGGTTTGGTAGGTTTCCCAAGGTGCCGGCAGAACTAGGGTTCAAAAACTACTGCTAAGCACTTTGCCAAAAAAAGGGTCATTTTTCACTGCGAAATTGAGGTGTGTCCATGTTGCATTTTGCGCCGTTTCCTGTCGCGGGCACTAGGCCAACCCACACAAGTGAGGTACCATTTTTCTTGAAAGACTTTGGGGAACGCGGGGTGGGTGGAAATTTGTGGATCCACGCAGATTCCAGAACTTTCCACTGCAGAAATGTGGGAAAAATTTGGTTATTTTGACAATTTTTTAGGTTTGCAAGGGATTCTGGGTAACAGAACATGGTGGGAGACAGTCAAGTCACCCCATCCTGGTTTCCCCTGAGTGTCTAGTTTTCAAAAATGTATAGGTTTGCTAGGTTTCCCTAGGTGCTGGCAGAGCTAGTGTTTAAAAACTACAGCTAGACACTTCGCAAAAAAAGGGTCATTTTTCACTGCGAAATTGAGGTGTGTCCATGTTGCATTTTGCGCCGTTTCCTGTCGCGGGCACTAGGCCGACCCACACAAGTGAGGTGCCATTTTTCTCGTAAGAATTTGGGGAACGCGGGGTGGGTGGAAATTTGTGGATCCACGCAGATTCCAGAACTTTCCACCACAGAAATGTGGGAAAAATGTGTTTTTTTTTACAATTGTTTAGGTTTGCAAGGGATTCTGAGTAACAGAACCTGGTGGGAGGCAGTCAAGTCACCCCATCCTGGATTCCCCTGGATATCTAGTTTTCAAAAATGTATAGGTTTCCTAGGTTTCACAAGGTGCCGGCAGAGCTAGGGTTAAAAAACTACAGCTAGGCACTTTGCCAAAAAAGGGTCATTTTTCTCTGCGAAACTGAGGTGAGACCACGTTGCATTTTGCGCCATTTTCTGTCGCGGGCAGTAGGCCGACCTGCACAAGTGAGGTACCATTTTTCTCATAAGACTTTGGGGAATGCGGGGTGGGTGGAAATTTGTGGATCCACGCAGATTCCAGAACTTTCCACCACAGAAATGTGTGGAAAATGTGTTTTTTTTGTAAATTTTTTAGGTTTGCAAGGGATTCTGGGTAACAGAACCTGGTGGGAGGCAGTCAAGTGACCACATCCTGGATTCCCCTGGGTGTCTAGTTTTCAAAAATGTATAGGTTTGGTAGGTTTCCCAAGGTGCCGGCAGAACTAGGGTTCAAAAACTACTGCTAAGCACTTTGCCAAAAAAAGGGTCATTTTTCACTGCGAAATTGAGGTGTGTCCATGTTGCATTTTGCGCCGTTTCCTGTCGCGGGCACTAGGCCGACCCACACAAGTGAGGTACCATTTTTCTTGAAAGACTTTGGGGAACGCGGGGTGGGTGGAAATTTGTGGATCCACGCAGATTCCAGAACTTTCCACTGCAGAAATGTGGGAAAAATTTGGTTATTTTGACAATTTTTTAGGTTTGCAAGGGATTCTGGGTAACAGAACATGGTGGGAGACAGTCAAGTCACCCCATCCTGGTTTCCCCTGTGTGTCTAGTTTTCAAAAATGTATAGGTTTGCTAGGTTTCCCTAGGTGCTGGCAGAGCTAGTGTTTGAAAACTACAGCTAGACACTTCGCAAAAAAAGTGTAAATTTTCATTGTGAAAATGTGGTGTGTTCACGTTGGGTTTTGAGCCATTTCCTGTCGTGGGTACTATGCCTACCCACACAAGTGAGGTACCAATTTCATCGGGAGACTTAGGGTAGTTCAGATTTGTAAAGCAACTGTTATTACCTATAGATTTTCGATGCATTTCTCCCTTCCAAATGAAAGAGATTGTGTAAAAAAAAAGTCATTTTGAAAAATGACCAATAATTCTCATGCTAGTATGAGTATTTCCAATTTCGAAAATGTGCAAATATGCACTGTTTCTAAACTCTATAATTTGTTCCCATTTCAGAAATACATAGGTGTCTTTCATGCCGATTTTTCCATGTATACATTTTCCCACAATAATTGCTATATACCCGGAACATTAAAAAAAAATTACAAATTGCTGCTCAGCTTTCTACTCTGGGTTCGTTGGGTTCTTGGTGAACCTACAAGTCCTATATATCCTCACAACCAGGAAGGTCCAGCTGATGTAACGATGTATTGCTTCCAAAGAGCTGTCATAATTAGAAGATGTTACAGGTGAAAACGTTGACACAAAAGGCTGTTTTTTTAAACTAATTTTTAATTTTTCCTATATTTAATTGTTAGTTTCTATAAAGAAACCTTGATGGATCTACACAAATGACCCCTTGCTGAATTCAAAATGTTGTCTACTTTTCTAAAATGTATAGCTTTTCAGGATCCATTATAGCTTTCACACCCATTTCTACCATTAACTGGAAGGAAGTTGAAAGCACAAACAATAGCAAAAATAGGCTATGTCCCAGAAAAATGCCAAAACTGTGTAAAAAATGATGGTTTTCTGACAAAATTCTATCATTCCCCAAAAGCTGGGGAAATTGTGATTTCAGCCCCACAACCCGTTTTTTGATACCATTTGTAGAGAAAAACCCAGACGCTTTCATTTGCAGCCTGTTTTTCCCATTTTTCACAAAAAAAACAATATTTTGCTGTATTTTGGCTAATTTCTTGGAACCCTCCAGGAGAATCCACAAACCCTGGATACCTTTAGAATCCCCATGATGTTGGAAGAAAAGGCCGCAGATTTGGCGTGGATACCTAATGTGGTCAAAAAGTTACAGGGGCCTAAGCGCGCACTACCCCAAATAGCCCAAAAAAGGCTTAGCACAAGGAGGGAAAAGGCCTAGCAGCGAAGGGGTTAAAATCTCTAATGGAAATACAATTTGCAAAGAGTGCATTCCAACACCATCTTTGAAAAGTGTATTTTAAGTCTTTTGCAGTAATGGTTGTTGATCAAGTACCAGAATTTTATTAGGATTTCTGAGTTGACGAGGTCGTTTATCCACACTTCATCTAGCATATTCTGATACTCTCCTGTACGTCCTGCGCAGATGTATTACTGAGCATAGATTTCACTACATAAAACTATACACATTTTACAAGTTTGAATTTTAAGTTTCTCTCTCTAAGATTATTCAATAAATAACTATATCAACATCTTGGGTGGTTATGACATGAAAAGGCATATAGCAATAGTGTAATTTTGAATTTGACAGATGTGAGTTAGTTGGTGTTTCCACTGGTGGAATCTCAGTCAGTTCCAGTGACTCAGTTCTTGACCTGGAAATCTGTCTACTCCACCACTGGATCACCAGCTTTCAGTAGCAATCACCACGCTGTATTTAATGCAGGTGACAATCACTACATTTCCCATCCAGGAATACCATGAATGGCATGGCAGTCTTGAGCACAGGAACTTGGAAGCAATCAATGGTACCCAAACGCAGGGAGAAATATTTCTGTGTATTAGTGACATGAAATGTCTATGCTCGGCTAATTTAAATTTGGCCGTAATCCCCAAAGTAAAAGGGTGAGATGTGGAGGAAAGTCCTTCACATATAACGTAGCCAGACTCTGGAATACTCTTCCTGTACATCTTCAGTCAGAGTCCAGCCATCTCCCTTTTCGAAAGCTCCTCAAACCACGGCTGTTCCAAAATGCTTCTCTCTAAACCACTTAGCCCCTCCCAGTTTTGCTGCTAGCGCTGGGATGCCTTCTGGTAGCTATGCGCTTAATAATTGTTTAATAATAATAATATTATTATTAATAATAATAATTGATTCATTTGTATTTAATTTGTATATCACAATTTTCTGCATTGGAAATTTACTTGAGACATTTTTAAAAAAAGAAATAATAAGGAAGCGCAACAAATAGAGTATCAGCTCTGCATTCAGATCTGATTTAAGTATATTTGCCACACCGATCGATGCACTTAAGGCAGTGGGGTCCCTGCCAGACAGGCTGAACCTCTTATTATGATGAGTGGTGCTCCGCCGACCTAGCTGCTAATTGGCCACCCATAATGATCTAAATAACCACATTAATCAATTTCGAAATTTCTCCAAGCACCAACTATTTTTAACTGTGGTGATCCACCTCCTCATAAACATCTCTAAATTCTGAGATGTTTCCGCCCCCTCACCACGGTGTACATACAGAGCTTTACTCCTGCCTAAACCTTCCCTCATTTCATGGACCAGAGTGGTTTAGAGAGAAGTTTGTAAACGCCCACAAATGTATAGGTTTGCTAGTTTTTAACAAGCTTTAAGGGTACTCGAGTCCTGGAATTCTCGCTCCCCATACTCCCTTCTGGGAGTAGATTTGCTCCACATTTATGGGACTAATATGTACATCTTAACTGCTAATGCTATGTACATTTTAAACAGTAGTGAAATATAGGAAAGTGTAGATCTTGTGGTCTTTGGTTGATGGTAGAACTGCTATTATTGGTTTCAGGAACTAGAGAAGAACCCAACGTGCACAGTATTTTGTTTAATCCCTGTCCCATGTAGTGTTTTGAATTATATTCGGATGTACGCACACCACATGCAGACTGAATCTCGTGTTACTTTTGTAATGAATGATGACTGAAGTTGCACAGAAGCAGGCTAAGATGGGGTCAGTATGTACCTTATGTAAATGGTAGGCAATTCTATAGATATTTTAGGAACGATTTGTTTGTCCTGATTGATTAGTTTATGATAGATAATTGGCAATTGTGTTGAAGATATCAAAATGCACTGGCTTGAACAACTTCAAGTCGTTTAAAATTAATAAATAACCAAAGACAAGTATACTTTGCTTATTTACTCACTAAACAACATAACTAGGGTAATAATGATATTCAGGGCCATATCTCTTCATTTATTACCAAATTGTTTTTTGGCTTTAATCACCACAGCTAAACAATTACGTCGACGGAATCAATGGGCATTAAAATATAGTTCTTGCTGGTTCACATTAATATATTTTTTTCAATTCTGACATTTTTTGCACCTATAGTGACATTCTTTACTGTCACGTTGAACAGGCTAATATTTCTTTCTGTGTTCCACCCAAAATTAATGTCTACAGAAAATGCAAAAATGTACAGTTATGATATTTTACCTGTCTATAATTTGTTTTGAAATCTTGATTTGTACTAGTGCCACGGAGGCCTTGGTTTGAAGGTTTTTCAGATTTAAAATCTATGGGCCCCACAACGATTGATCCAATGTTTGGCCCGATATTTATTGAACCTGAAAAATCCGACTTTGTTAGTTACTTTAGAATGTATTGGGTGCGTTAAATAACACCCAACTACGGGTTGGTCCCCAATAATGGCGAATAACTTGTGGATTTTAATTCTTACAGCATCAAAATCTGCATTTCTCCGTAATTAATGAAGGAGATAGTGTCAGCAGCCTGTTACAGTTAGCGCTCTAGCGTTTCCACTAGAGCGATGTCGAACGCGCGCAGGTTGCGCTCACGTCCTCGACGTGAGGGCGTGCATATAAATAATAAACGAGCGGACGAGCGGCAGTTCGTGCCCAACTAGTAAACTGTGTGTGTGGTCCCTTTATTACGCTGCCAGCGCGCGAGGCCTCCCCTGTGCTCCCCAGGCTACGAGAGTGCTGATCCAGGGCACTACCCCTCCCAGACAGAGGTCAGGGGTTAAAACACAACACTGGCACCGAGGGGTGACCTCTGAACCCCCTGGAACTCCAGCTGCTAGGCAGAACAGCAACAGAGGTCTCGCCTGACGGCGCAGCACTCAGCACCTGCCCACGTGCGGCGACCGACCCACCAAGTGAGTGTACGACGACTCCTGGTCACATACCAGGGATTTTGATGCCACGATGGATGGTGATGAGACGCCCGGCCCTGCAGGGACACTGCCCCATCACCCCGCATCCGGAGTGCTACCTCCATTTAGTGAAGCAGCAGACCCCACGACCGCCGCGCCGAGGTGGCAGACATGGCTGGGGAGGGTGGAAAACTACTTCATTGGGTCCAGAGAGACGGATGGAACGTTGAAACGCTCTCTACTACTCCACTACGTGGGGGAAGAGATCTACCTCCTGTTCAAGCACCTGCCTGACACGGGTCCCCCGACGGACTACGCAGCAGCGGTTGCGGCCTTGAACGCACACTTTGACCCCCAGGTCAACCCTGATTACGAACACTTCAAGTTTCGCCAAGCGAAACAGCGCCAGGGGGAGTCGGTTGACGCGTTCCACGCAAGGCTGAGGGTCCTTGCGGACACGCACCTGGTCAGCGACCGGGCCAAAGAGGAAATCAGAGCACAGCTGAGCTTGGGGATCAGGAGTAAGACGCTACGAGGTATGATACTTCGCAAACCGAACATCACGATGAACGACATCCGCGTCCTGGCCCGGACTCACGACCTGTCAGCAGCACGTGCAGAGGAAATGGATCTAGCCCTCGTGAAAGGAGCTGCCAGCACGGTGGAGGTCAAAGTGGAGAAAGCAGACGCAGTCCGGAAGAAAGAACGACCACCTAAGCCCCACGACCGGCGGGCCCCCGATCCAGCCAGGTCATGTGGATATTGCGGATACGACGAACACCCCCTCAAGGCATGCCCAGCCCGTGGGAAAACATGCACCAACTGTGGCATCGACAACCACTTCGCGTCCGTCTGCCGCAGGAAGATGCAACGCAGCAGCCACAAGCGGGACAAGCCGATGAGGAAGCTAGTACGGCAACTATCACACATGTCCTTAGCGTCACAGCCATGGCCCGAGAGAGAACCAGTCAGAGAGTACCCAGAATCAGACACTGAGTCCGACGATGAGGGAGAAACGTACCTCGTATCGTTTACCAGAGCCCTCAAAAGCACCCGGCAACCTCCGCCGCGCTGCGACATATTGATTGCCGGATCGGAGGTGAACGCTGTGATAGATACCGGCGCGTCAGTGACAGTTATGGGGGTGCAACAATACAATCGCCTCAGACCACGGCCGGAGCTCCGCCAGTCGAAGGCCAAGATCTTCGCTTACGGAAGCGACACGCCGCTTCCGCTGAAGGGCAAGATGAGGGTCGCAGTGCAGTCAGAGAAGGCGGAAATTGTCATCGACATTCATGTCATCAACCAGGAAGTAGACACACTTCTCAGCGGCCATGCGGCCGAAGATCTAGGACTGATCTCATTCCTCAGAGTGGTCCAGGACCGACAAGTCGACGACTTACTGGGAGCATTTCAGGGCCTATTCTCAGGCCTAGGAAAGATCAAGAGGCCACCAGTATGACTTCATATAGACACCGCTGTGCAACCAACAGCCCTCCGGCACAGGCGCATGCCGTTTCACCTACGCCCATTAGTAGAGGAGGAACTCCGACGGCTGGAGGAACAAGGCGTTATAGAAAAGGTTACGGGACCCACACCTTGGGTGTCACCAATGGTAATAGCCGAGAAACCACGACAACCTGGGAAGATCCGGCTATGCATCGACATGCGCCTCCCAAACAAGGCCATCACAAGGGAGAGGCACATCACGCCGACCATGGATGACATTGTCTCCGACCTGAACGGTGCCCGATGGTTCTCGAAACTGGACTTAAATGCGGGGTACCACAAACTCACCCTAGCCAAGGAGAGCCAGTACATTACCACCTTCAGCACGCATTTGGGACTACAGCGATACAAGCGCCTTAATTTCGGGATTTCGTCGGCAGCCGAAATCTTTCAGAACACAATTAGAGACATCCTGGTCGGACTGCCTGGTGTCCTGAACGTGAGTGATGACATCCTCATCTACTCCAAGACAGTCGAGGAGCACTACCGACACGTCCGGGCCACCCTCACACGCCTCCAAGAGCACGGAGTCACCCTACACCGGGAGAAGTGCCAGCTGTTCCAGCAGAAGATCGAGTTCTTCGGCTACGTTTTTACCAAGGAGGGCATCCAAGTAGACCCTCGAAAGTCGCTAGCCATCAAAACAGCCGCAGCCCCCGCGTCAGTGGCAGAGGTACGCAGTTTCCTAGGGATGGCCACATACTGTGGAAGGTTCGTCCCGAATCTGGCCACCCTAGCTGAGCCCCTGAGACGCCTCACCAAGACCGACGTGGCGTGGCAGTGGACGGACGCCGAAGAGCGAGCCTTCGAGGCGATCAAAGAAGCGCTTCTAGACCAGACAACACTGGTCTACTTTGACCCGACCAAGAAAACCGAAATCCTAGTGGATGCCAGCCCCGTAGCACAAGAGCAGGAACCCGGACAGTGGGCAACTCTGGCGTACGATAGCAAGGTCCTCACCGACACGGAGAAGCGATACTCCCAGATCGAGCGGGAAGCACTGGCGATCCGGTGGGGCTGCCGCCATTTCCATCTTTACGTGTGCGGGCACCCATTCACAGTGGTGATGGACCATCAGCCGCTGGTGCCGTTGTTCCGGGAACAGCTCCACACCCGCTCCCACGCATAGAGCGGTGGGCCATCGGTCTGCAACAAGATCACATGAATGTAGTGTACCGGCCAGGGGCCAAAAACCCGGCAGACTTCCTGTCCCGCCACCCAGAACACGACGGTGCACCCGAGCACAGGGACACCGAGGACGACGCCGAGGAACACCTCGACATGGTGGCGGCTTTAACGTGCCCCAGGGCCATTACGCTTGGAGAACTCCGAGAAGTAGCCGACCAAGACCCCGTGATATTCAAGGTCAAGAGTACCATCCTCGAGGGAAACTGGCAATCGTTTCTACAAACGGCGAACTCGTGGGCCAGTGGAGACCGAGAGGATCTTCAACACATGTGGAGGGTACGACACGAGCTGAGCGTGACCAGAGGGGGACTCCTTCTAAGGAGGTTCCCGAATCGTCATTCCAGGAGCACTCCGGACAAGAGCGACCCAGTTAGCACACAAGGGGCACCAAGGTACAGAGAAGATGAAGGCCCGGATGAGGGAGAAAGTCTGGTTCCGACACCGTCCGCAGCTGCCAGTCATGCCAGCTAACAGGGGAAGCCCAACCACCGGCGCCCATCATAACTGAAGAGCACGGGCACGCCCCCTGGGAGAAGATCAGCGTGGACTTTAGGAGCCTACCCAATGGGCGAGTCACCCTCGTCATCATGGACAGCTATTCGAAGTACCCCATTGCAGAGGTCCTACCGTCCACCGTGTTTGTACATGTGAAACCTGCCCTGGAGAAGGTATTTGGGATGTTCGGGTACCCCGAGGAACTGCGGAGTGACAATGGACCCCCGTTCCAAGGGCACGAGTTCGAAGAACTCTTGAGGACACACGGCGTCAGACACAGGCGCATCACCCCGCAATGGCCCCAAGCCAACGGGGAGGTGGAGCGGTTTATGCGCACCATCAATAAGGTACTACGCATCACTGTGTCCGAACAACTAGACCCAGAGCAAGAACTACACCGATTCCTAGGGGAATACCGCAGAACTCCCAACTGCTCCACCCGACAAGCCCCCTGGGCATTGATGTTCCAAGGAGCTCGCAGGGATGGGCTACCAGTAGCCCCAGGCTGGGTAGCACCACCCTTCAGCGAGGAAGAAGCGTTCCGAAGGCGCCAAAGGCGAAATGACAGAGTCAGTGAGGCTCGGTGGGCCGTAACCCGAGAAGTTCAAGCAGGTGACACAGTGGTCCTCAAAGAGCGCCGGCCAGGAGGAAAGCTTAAAACTCGATATGAAAAAGGATACTGGAGAGTGGTCGACCGCCGAGGGACCATGGTCATAGCGCGTCGAGGGAGAGACCTGGTCACCCGGAACATATCGTGGTTCAAGGTGGTGAGGAGGCCCACAGATAACCCCGAGAAAGCAGATCTCGACGTGGAACACGACTTGGGAGACGACTCAGGGGACACATCCCGCTCCGACCCAGGGAGCAACACAGACTCTAAGCCAGGTGGCGCCTATGGCACCGGAGGTGGACCAAGGCAAGAAGTACCACCGGAAACCTCGGCCCCAGGAGCCCGAAGGGCCACCAGGTATGAGCTGAGGGAGAACCCCAGGCCCAGCAGTCGGCTGAGAGACTTTGCGTGCCAAGTAAGTGACGCAGCGAAGTAATAAAAGAACTGTTGTCAAGGACTGAGTTGAGAAGGGATGTTACAGTTAGCGCTCTAGCGTTTCCGCTAGAGCGCTGTCGAACGTGCGCAGGTTGCGCTCACGTCCTCGACGTGAGCGCGTGCATATAAATAATAAACGGGCGGACGAGCGGCAGTTCGCGCCCAACTAGTAAACTGTGTGTGTGGTCCCTTTATTACGCTGCCAGCATGCGAGGCCTCCCCTAGGCTCCCCAGGCTACGAGAGTGCTGATCCAGGGCACTACCCCTCCCAGACAGAGGTCAGGGGTTAAAACACCGCACAGCCAAACACATAATTCGGGTGTATGAGATAATGGAAGCTGCAGCACCTACCAGCATTATCCGAGCCACTTATAATGAGGTATACCAGTCTCCAGTCCTTGAAAAGGGGATTTTTGCCCCTGTCTGCTAATAATGTTCACTCAAAAGGACTTCGTGAATCAGCTCGAATGAATAAGAACAAAGAGAAGATCCAAGCACACTGGAAACGAAAGCTCAGAAAGAGCGCTCCAATAGGAGCACATTTGTTCATCTTCATCACCAGTGGTCGCTCAGTCTTTTCTGCCATGTCTTCTGTCATTCAATACAGCAATCATAAGCTTAGATCCGTCGGGCTCCTGTTGATGAAAGAAATAGTTCAATAAACTCTCCTGCTGGTATCAAGGAGCAGGATCCCAACGTAGACAGTTTCCTGATTATACCAGGTTTACTGAGTGTTTTGAATCAAGTACCGGTGCCATAGCATGCACACCACATGGCAGACTGGATCTCGTTTTACATGGACACTTTACAAATTAAGAAGTGATTGACATGTTAAACAATCCCAGAATAAGACGAGTTAAGTAGGTTTCACCAACCAAAAACCTGTGTGCTTTCAATTATGTTATGGAAAAATTATGGAAAAAAAGTAAATGTAGTGATATGATGCAGTGCCCTATGATCAAAGTCATACCAAAGTAGCCTAAATCAATCTCCTAATATTAGTTATGAAAATGCGCTAACCTGGTGAAAAGATCTTAACAATGCATGAAAATGTTTAGTAAATGCTTCAGTCAGAAATGAAGAGACTAACTCATTGCATTGAAAAGTTAACTTGAAGAACACAAAAAGTTTGCATAAACATTAAAATGTGTGAGAAAGAAGTTCAGGTAATGGAACATTAAGGAACAGCAGCCACACGTTAAATGAAGATGTAAAAGCAAGCCCTCCTCGGGGTCTGCTCATCTGATTGAGCACTGTATTATCAGATAACTCATAAATGAATTGTTACATAAATCAAATGACTTATGGAAGGCCTGCAACATATCTGCATGCAGATATTATTTGCAAATTTTCGACCTAATATTCTTCGCTCGTGTAGTCTATTTGATGTCACTCGGAACAGGCCGGACTGGGAACGCAAACCGGCCCTGGCAATTGAGTCGGACCGGCCGCAGGGGGCTGTGGGAACAGGCGGATGCGTGTGGAAAACACTACAGCTGCTTTTGTTACAGGGGGCTGATAAAACCGGCCCCCAGTAACAAAAACGGCTCCTCAGGGGTCCAAATCCAGCCCCCACCCTGGCGGCCCACCGGGGAAACGCCTGGTGCCCTTTATGGCCAGAACGGCCCTGACCCAGAACCCCTCTGTGAAAAATAATCCTGTAATTCACTGTTTCCAATCTATATTTTTGGCACTACGGGAGTTTTTATTGATTTACCTTTGTTTAATCTAAGGATTCTGAAACAATATTTTGTTCATTTTGTATTGCATGAGTTCAGCAATTTATAGTAACGTCTCTATTCAGTGAGTAATGCCTTTCTGAGTGCAATCACTGGTGGGCTCTAGCGGAACCCAGTCCTAAATTAGGTCACTTGCCTTTTCTTTTTCAGGAGATTTGTTCGGAAAACCAATAGTAAGTCTTTTTTCAACACCAGTCTATGTTTTAGTACACACTGTCATTCATCAAAAGCTCAAACCCACCTATCATTCATTTTTTTCAGCTGTATCCAATCATTTCTGTCCTGGCGATGATCTTGATAATTAATATCAGGCTTAAAACACAATCAACATAATACCAAACAGTCTGGGCATATGTTCATCTAGGGCCTTATGTATCAACGCTTTTCTCCATAGACAGAGAATGAGTGAAACCATTTGATACATCAGGCCCTTAATGAGGGATATAGAAATAGAATTGATACATGCATATACTGCTTGCATTTCATGAATGTAGTCATTTTTTTATGTGCATACCTAAACATATTCACATTCATTTGTTTTTCACTGCATGATAACTTAGGACACTAAGCACTTTTTGCATTTTACTTGACTCTTTGTTACTTGTAGGTTAGCTTTGTGAATTTTTGAGTATTAATTCTCATGAGTCAAATTTCTATTGCTAAAAAATGCAATAAATCTGGGAAAGATGAGACCATAGTGAACCATTATTACATGTACATATGATTTCCCAGGTCCCTAGTGATGTATTGGGTTGCCCGTGATTTTTAGGTGCTGTGCATGTCAGTGGAAACATTAATTTACTTCACAGGTACTTTTATAGACTTTACTTATCTGGTTTGAGTACAAACTTCACAATATCTTTCCAAAGTGTATGTTTGAATGGTAATAAATGTAACATCTAAAATCAAGCCCATTGGCTTTTGGACCTAATTGTGCACCTTAAAAGCACTTGGTGCCAGATGTATGAAACTTCCAGTTTGCATTTCCAAAATAGTAAATCCTAAGAAATGGCTATTTAGGAAATGCAAAATGGAATGTACAAAGATAGATAACGCCTAATAGCTATTCCTACAGAATAGGAATAGCAATTAGGAAATCGCTATTTAGGAAATGCTAAACATTTCAGCTGTTGCTTCTATGGATGTTTTGAGGGGGGTGTTGTGAGTCCTTCAAAACTTTTTGTTCTCAAGTCAGAATTAAGTGGGAGTCTTATTCTGGAGTTAATTGATCTGTGAACCATGGACAAATGGTAGTACCAGGATGCATTAGCCTTAATAACAGGGGTGTTAGTGCCTCATTTAAAGTCCCATTAATTTACTTAGTTATCCCACTACAGCGAAAACAGAAAGGATGGGAGAACTGCAAATACGCACTTCAGCCAAAGTGTCAGTCAGGTTTATTTGCAGCACGTGCTGGTCCATTTTTATGCATGAAAATGTTTAATTGCATCCATTAATAAGGGTAATAGGTCTTTTGCCATGGTTCAAGCATCGCCTTTTCTCTCCGGCCAAACTCATAAAAACCCAGCATATAAATCAACAGCCACCAGGACACATTTATATTTGTTCACTGGGGCAGTGGACACATGTGGGTCTCTGCACACCACCTCGTAGAGGTGTAAGCCCTAGTGAGGGGTATATGTACCGGTGTAGCATAGAATGCAGTTTGACTAGCTAGCACATCTTGCATTGAACAACATACTTCCTTGTCTGGCTTGTTATTTCTGCCCACCATTAACTTTGCTGTAAGGTAATTAACATAGCATTGGCTCAAGAGTGAGCAGTTGCCAATCCCTCATAAAATGCTCCTATGAGAGCCTAACATTCTCCTTTATTGAGAAAATAGCCATCTCCTATTGTAAGGAGAGAAATTGTGTCCTTACCATCATGTCTGAAAATGTATGTGTATCTCCATGGATATTTTTCCAGCAGTCTTTGTGATGTTAAAGAAGCATGTAAAGCGTGACTGATTTCTGATTCCACTTTTGTTTGGAAACTTGTTACAGCAGCTACATTACCAGTCACAACTATTCATTTTGCTGCCTGATCAGCTAATTCTTTGCCTCTTCATACATTTGTTGGCTCTGACATGCCAATTTATGGTGTATATGTTTTACTGGTAAACTAGTCTGCAATATTTCCTCTTTCTTCTTTAACACTTTAGCTTTGATTGTTTTCCTCTCTAAAGTGCTATTGACAGGGCTTGTATGTTACCTTGGTTTAGTGTAGTTGGTGAGTGTCTCACATTCAGAATCTTTGAACTTTACTTCAACAGCAACATAAGCTGCTGAATATTTCTGCTCTCTGTATTTTGCAGGCTGTGCTGAACCATCCATGTAAAATAATTTATGGTGTTTTTCCAACAGCATAATGTGTTGTGTCTCAGGTACCACTTAGAGGCAAGGACAACACAAACCCTTGAGAAGAGTAGTTTTGTATGGTGCAAGGACGTCAAGTGAATGATACTGCCAGGATTATGTTCCAGTGAGAGTTAGCCAGGTGATCGCTCATGTTGATCTAAGGGATGTCAACTTATGTCACTCACTCCTACGATAGTAGTATATCAGTGGTGTTAAATTTCGTCTTTGTGGCTTTATATAGCTCACTACAGTCCCAATCTCCCTGATGTGCAGTGCGTAAAGGGAGACCAACTTGACCAATCAAAAGGGGGTGGAGAAGCAAAGATCATGCTTTGGAATGCATGAATAGTTCAAAATGTAATTTTAGGTTAGGAAACTAGGACTATGCTGCCTGATTTAAAAAGTATAATGCTGGGCCTGTCAACGTTTTGTGTGTAGAGAGCACCAAAAATCAGTGCTTTTTGTATCTTCTTTTTTCACGAGCACCTAAGGGCAACATAGCTGCCAAGGTATGAAATTGTATATGTGACATTTTCATAAATTCAGTGTATTATTAGTGACATTTCAACAACTATGAGTGACACTCGCAAGAAAAATCAAGCAATGAAAACGAGTTTACCTAGATCGAATAAATGCTACAAATAACCAAGTGTTAACTGTAATCAATACCGGAGAGGAGCACATTTCCATACAATAATCTCAAGGTACAACCTGTCTGTGCGTTAGCTTGCACTGTGCACTACGCGAAAGTAAGCTAGCGTTTAGAGTTTGTGTCTCTTCCTTGTGCCTGCACTCAGCAGTGCTACAAAGTGTGCTGTGTATACAGGATGTGTATGTGTCTGCACTCAGCACAGGGCATGAATAGTAAAGTGAAGGTCACAGTGTGCATGTCTGGCTGCCCTGGGTAAATAATGTGAATAGTGTAAATGTGTGGGCCACCTAGGAACCAATCAAGTAGCATCAGTCTACTCCAATACCTCTCTGTCCCACGTGGACCCGGGCCGAGTGTCCCAGGATGTGAGAGGCCCCATCTCATCAGCTGCCTAATAAATGAATAAATCAACAACACTCCGCTGATGCCAGAACCACCGCAGAATGACTGGCATTGGGCAAGCCTCAGATAAGTGAGGCGGAGGCACACCACACGTATAGTTCTAAACAAACATTGAGTAAAAAGAGAGGTGTGTTGTAATTGTGCATTATAATTTTCTGTAATAAAAGCCTTGCAGAGTCGTGACGTTGGCAGTGCTGCCTCTGCAGACATAGTGAATGAGGTTGTTTTGTTTGTTATTCACCGCTCCCTCGGACCTCCGATCCTAGTCCTTAATCATCAATAACTGTATGTTGAGGAAATTCGATTTTCGATCTCGCTCGTATTTAGCCACCATTTTGTGTTCCACCACCATTTTGTGTTGCCTTCACTCAGGCAGCACAATAAACGAAGTTTTTCGGCTGATCACACTGCAACGTGTCAAAATAACCTCCTGCCTCTGTTTACGAGACTGATGTCAGGGACTGGCTGAGTCCACTAATCCCAGTCTGGTCCGACTGATCCCTGTCTCAACTGTCTGTTGGTTCGCACCATTCTTTCCTGACTTTATCTTATCTTCTGGCCTTTGCTATTCTCTACTTGTATTCTCTCATTTCACAACTATCCTCCAAGGCATACAAATGTGTCCTGCCACCTGCAAATACACTATCATTGATTGACTTGTGGGGAGGGGTGACACACACAGTTGGAGGAGAGGCTTTGGGTTACTTGGTATCTTGTTTTCAAACTCTTCTCATTGGTTATGTCTTGTTTTCAAACTTTTCTCATTGGTTACTTGGTATCTTGTTTTCAAACTCTTCTCATTGGTTATCTCTTGTTTTCAAACTTTTCTCATTGGTTAACCATGTATGTATTGGGAGTGTTCTTTGTTAATCTTATACTATCTATGTGCTATAAAAGATTGTGCGCCACGGAGTGAAGTGGCAGTCTCCTAAGAACATATCGAGTATACTTCTGGGACAACTGTACTAAGCTGCAGCTAATAAACCTGATCTTGTACGCCCAACAGAGTGTCCTGTGTCTCTGTTCAACAAAGCAGGTGAACTCAGGAGATTAAGGCGTACCCTGCGCCGCCAGGCCAATTAGGTGCTTGGTTCTTCAATTGGTGCCCTCTGTGAGGCGGCTTCAGAGGTAGCGGTTTTGCCTGAAGGTTGTGAGGAGCCCCGCAAGAAAATTCTGGAGGAATTGCGAACCACGTCAAGCGACCCCTGTATGTCGAAGTGGTCCGAAGGTCTTTTTCAGCGCGGTTTCTCCTTCCTGACGGCTGCGGATGACTGCTGCCCTGACTGCCGCCTTGCTTTGGCTCCCTTTTGGTGATGTATGGTATTGTGAGACATTAGACGGGCCTCTGTTGGCGTAAGAAGACACTTAGTTAAGTATTGGTGGTGGGTAGCTCCCACTATTTTGTTTGGTCTTTGGATCTTTGATTCGGCTATTGCAAAAGCCGAAGCCGAGGGGTGAGTACATTTGTGCTGTGTTAATTGATTTAACCCCTTGATGTTTGTGAACAGTCCAGTGAAATAACGATGCCTGGTCTGAGTAAGTTTAGAAAGTTTTGTTGTTTTGGTTGTGATAGGGATTCCCGGCTGGAGGACTCTTGTCCAATTCCTCCGGTTGGAACTCCCACTTATGAGCTTTATTCTAAACATGGTGTTGGCCCCATTGCCTTTAATGAGGCATGGATCCGATACACGAAGAACGATGGTGTTCTGCAGTGGCCACAGAATGGTAGCTTTGAGCCTGACATATTAGATAATTTGGAAGCAATTTTGCTTAAAAGAAAAGCCCGGCCGGCAATGTTTGACTCTTTCCACCTCTGGCGCAAGGAAGCCAAACAGAGAGAAATTAAACAGGCAAAACGAGACAAGATAACACAAAGCATGACGATTATACAGGCTGCCCAGCAGTTTAAAGATAATGAGAATAATTAAGATATTGAAATTTCAGAGAGACAGCATCGTATGGCGATAGATAAATGCTATCCTGTGTTGCCTATTTCCCCTTCTGATAAAAGTAAAGATCTGGAGGAAGACCCTTTGATGTCTCACTTATTGAGATTGCCTCCTCCCCATGTACAAGGTGCTAATGCACCCCCATTGTTACAACCAGTTCAGCCATTAGTTGCGCCTCCGCCTGCTCCGGCTCTTCCGCATTTGCCCCTTCCGGTATTGCCACTTCCACCTCCTGTGCCACCGATTCATTTGCCTCCGTCTCCTGAACATCAATCTCCTTTGCCTTCGGCTCCCCTTATAACTGTGAATTCTTCTGTTAGTTCACCTAATACCTTGTCCTCTGTCCTTATGTCTAATTCTCCTACTGTGCGCAAATGAATCACAGATACCGTCTCTGATTTTCTGTCTCCTTTCTTTGAGACTCTTAATATGTCTCCTTTTTTTCCCGAAGACAGTCCATCAGTTTCCAGCTTCCGACGAACGGGTGGTATTGGACTCTCTCGCTCGAAAATTGATCGAGAAGGGTCCCCAGTATAGTGTGAATGATATCATGGCCACCTTTCATCAGTGGGAAGCGCCCACGTAGAGATATGTTTTTAATGTTATGTGTGACACTCGATTCTGATCCTGCTGTTAGACTGACATCAAAACATTATCCCATGAGAGAGGTTTCTCCAGTGTGGAGCGAAGCGGTTGCAGCAGCAGGTGCTAATCCAGCTGTTCCCTTGCATTTCCAGCGTATATGGGTACATGTCCCCTGGAAAAGATCTGAAGTTTTGGCTCTTAAACAGTCTCTACCGGATCCCCGTAAAAACCCTGCTGGTTATTATAAAGAGTTGTCCCAGACTGTTGATGCCTGCATTATGAATTTAGCCGATATTGATATGTTGATGGGGAATGTAGTCCCACAAGCATTATGGGCTCGAATTCGGAGAGAGGATCACGCCCAAGCATTAGGTGGTGATTGGAATGCTATAATTGCTGCAGATAGAGCCCAAGTGGGTGGTGCTAAGCCTGATGCTTTGATTTCAGAACTACCTGGTAGGATTATTACTTTAATGAAAACGATGATGCCCGCCTTGCGAGTTAATTGGGATAAACTAACTGCGTGTAAACAGAAGAAAGATGAGAGTGTCTCTGATTTCTTCACTCGTTTTGAGGAGACGTTTATTGATCACAGTGGTCAGGATATGACTACGGAGGGTCGACAGCGATTATTTGTAGATAAATGCATATATAATTTGCTTCCCGAGCGGTCACATAAGTTGAAAGACTCTGAAAGTTCATGGGCTGTTTCTTCCTCTGCTCAGATATTGGCTACTGCTCAATATTATGAGAACAGGGATAAAGAGGAAAAAGACAAGCAAGAGCAAAAGACTAAAGAATTAAAAACGAAGGTTCTTCTGCAACAGGCTTATCCTCCTCGTCTTGCTCAGCGCCAGTTTCAACAGCCTCCACAGTTTCAGAGGGTGTATCAAAAGCCTGAGCCTTTTATTCCGCGACCTTTATTAGGTCTTAACCAATGTGCCTATTCTAGAGAGGAGGGTCATTTTAAGAATAGTTGCCCGGTTTTATTACAGCGTAGTGGAAGACTATCTGCTCCACGAGGTCATGGTATTTATCAATTAGCGCCCAGGGGTAGAGGTCGAGGTGTGTTGACCCAAGAACAACGTTCCCTTCCCCCTTCAAATTCCACAAACTACTTTGATCAACAAAATACTCAGTCTACACAGTATTACAATGATGATTATCATGTTGAAGGTGAAAATGAAAGCCTTCACGCTAACTAGGACAGCCATAGACAAAGTGAGGGAGTTGTATCGATTCCAGTAGATCAGAGTGGACCTTATGTTAATGTCACTACAATGGGTGCTTCAGAGCCATTTCTTTTAGATACTGGTGCGATGAGAAGTTCTATCATTCACTCTAAACTCCCTGGGGCACCTTTGACTGGCTCAACGAATGTATCAGTAGGATTTTCTGGTGCCCCAGTTTGTAACCCGGTCTCTTGCCCTCTGCCTATTTCAATTGGCCCTTATGATTTGAAAGCTCCTCTTCTTTTAACAACTGGTTGCGGCGAGAATCTGTTGGGTTTGGATCTATTGAAAAGATTGCATACAACGATATATTGTTCTCCTTCTGGTGTGCATCTTACTTTGGAGCAGAAATTGACTTCTTCAATATATTTGTCTAAAGATCAATTCCCACCTGAATTGCTCTCTCTTCCTGCAACACTTTGGGCTACGGGTCCAAATGATGTTGGTTGTCTTAAGATCCCGCCTTATGTTGTTACTCTCAAGCCCAATGCTAAATTGCCACGCATTCCTCAATACAGAATTTCCAATGAAGGTGAAAGAGCGCTTTTGGATATCATCTATGATTTGGTTCAGAAGGGTGTGATTTAGGAAACGAGAGGAAATGTATGCAATAGCCCTATTCTTCCTGTTCTTAAACGCACTGATACTTCTCAGCCTCCTGTTTATCGTTTTGTGATTGATCTTCGGGAGGTCAATAAAATTGTTGTACCACAGTTTCCTGTTGTCCCAGATATTACTGCCCTGTTAACTATGATACCTGCCTCAGCGGCTTGGTTTTCTGTTATTGATCTGAAAAATGCTTTCTTCAGCATTCCCATTGCCGAAGAGAGTAGGGATATTTTTGGTTTCTCTCTAGGAGGCCGAAGTTTCCGGTTCAAGCGCGCACCCCAAGGCTATTGTGAAAGCCCCTCCCTTTATAGTCAAGCTCTGAAATGTCAGCTTGATGCTTTCCCTTTGCCCCCAGGTGCTACTCTTATTCAATATATGGATGATTTCTTAATTGCTGCTGATTCAGAGGATGTCTGCAGGAATGTGACTGTTGCATTGTTACGTCACTTGTCGGATCTTAATCATAAGGTTTTGCCTTCTAAACTACAAAATGTCCGTCGAGAGGTTACCTATTTGGGTCATCTCTTATCAAAGGAGGGAAGGCGATTAACCCCAGAACGAATTCAAGCAATTGCGCAAATGTCTGTGCCATCCATACAAAGAGAGGCGCGTGCCTTTCTGGGCATTACCTCTTATTGTAGGCAATGGATCCCAAACTTTTCTTTGTTGGCCAAACCTTTGTTAGCACTCACTTTGAAAGACACACCCCAACCCCTTCCTTGGACTGACGAATGTCAGAAGAGTTTTTCTGATTTACGTGCTGCTCTGTGTTCTGCTCCTGTGTTGGGTACTCCAGATTACAGTAAGCCCTTCACGTTCTATGTCCATGAAAGAGAGGGTTGTGCGTTGTCAGTCTTAACACAACGATTTGGAGGCAAACAGCGTCCATGTGCCTATTTTTCAGCTACATTAGACCCAGTAGCCAAGGCATTGCCTAGTTGTCTTAAAGCTACAGCAGCAGCAGCGATTTCTATTCGTCAGTCTGCTGGAGTGGTGCTAGATAATACTCTCATTGTTATGGTACCACATGCAGTGGATACCTTGCTAAATAGGACGAAAACACAATATCTTACGAGTGCTCGATTGTCTGGATATGAGCTGACGCTCTTGGCTAGTCATGTGTACATCAAACGATGTAACATTTTAAACCCAGCCACACTGTTACCTCTTCCAGAACAGAAAGATATTCAGGAACAACATGATTGTTTTCTCCGTACTGAGGAGGAGACAAAAGGAAGGATTGATTTGAAAGATACGCCGCTAGTGGATCTAGATGGGATCCTATGGGTGGATGGGTCTTGTTTCAAACTCCCGAATGGAGAGACAACTTCAGCTTATGCTGTTACCACCTTGGATACAATTGTGGAGACAGCACGCATCAGACATAATTCAGCTCAGGCGGCCGAACTGATAGATTTGACCAGAGCGTGTGTGTTATCTAAAGGAAAGAGAGTGAATGTGTATACCGACAGCCAGTATGCGTTCGGTGTGGCGCATAGCTTCGGACGTTTGTGGAAGGAAAGAGGATTCCTTACCTCCCACGGTACTAAAATACAGCATGGTCAATTGGTAACTGATCTTCTTGAGTCACTTGCTTTGCCTACCCAGATAGCAATTGTGAAATGTAGTGCGCATAAGAAGATTACTGATGATGTTGGTCGCGGAAATGCTTTTGCGGACGAGGTAGCAAAAAGGACAGCCAGAGATGCTACAAGTCGCATGTATGTTGCGGGCCCTGCGAATTGGGTCAGGGAAAGAAGGATGTGTGAGGACACAATAGAAAGTGTGAGAACGATTCAGGGAGATGCTACAGAGAAAGAGTTGAGAAAGTGGAAAGAGAGTACAGAAATGTTAGACGGAACAGGATGTTGGATAGAACTGTCAGAACACCAGCGTTGGCTGTTACCAGACGCCTATGTACTGCCTGTAGTTACTATGGCGCATGGTCCAGCCCACATCAGTGAGAAAGGAATATGTAAACTTCTGGCTCCAGTGTGGCTGAATGAAGGGATTCCAAAATGTGCAGATAATGTGGTGAAGCATTGTATCATTTGCTTGATGTTCAATCCAGGAAAGGGAACCCCAACTCCGGCAGGTCATTTTGCTCCCCCAACATATCCCTTTGAGGTGTTGTAAATCGACTATATTCACATGGAGCGATGCAACAATCTCAAATATGTCCTGGTGGTGGTGTGTGCCTTTTCCAGATGGATAGAAGCTTACCCCCTGAAGGACAACACTGCTTTGTCCACGGCTAAAGTTCTTTTGAAAGAATTCTTCCCTAGGTTTGGTTTGCCGCGCATTGTCTGGAGTGACAATGGAAGTGAATTTGTAGGCTAGATTATGCAAAAGGTGTGTACTGGTCTTGGTATAAAACAAAAATTCCATGCGGCAAATCATCCTCAGTCAGCAGGTTTGGTAGAGTGTTATAATGGCACTCTCAAACTTAATCTTGCAAAAGTACAAGCCAGTACAGGTCTTAGTTGGCCCGATGCTTTACCTTTGGCTCTCCTGTCCACTAGAACAGCTGTACATTCTCGTTTGGGACTCAGCCCATACGAGGTTGTTTTCGGGCACCCAGCTAATGTATGGGGAGTCCCTCGCCCTAGAAAGTACTCTGACATACAGTATCCAATGCTGATTGACTATTTACACGACCTCACCACTAAATTGCGTGTTCTTCACCAACAGGTTCAAAACACTTTGCCAGAGGCCTCCACAGACCCAGGTCATTCTATACAACCCGGGGACTGGGTCTGTGTGAAGAATTTTCAGAGGACAAAGAATTTGGAACCTCGTTGAAAGGCGCCTCGACAAGTGCTCCTAACTACACGTACAGCAGTGAAAGTCGAAGAGAAAAAGAACTGGTTTCACGGCGTGCACTGCAAGAAAGTACCTTTGCCCTTGCCTTTTGATCAGTGGGTCCGTAAGGGAATAGATGATTCTGAAGGCGAAAAGGTCCCCCGATTCATACCTTTTAGTGATGCACGCCTGAATGGAACTCGGTCGGAGAAAGAAGATGACGACATTCTACAAGAAGCTGTACCGTCTCATCTCCGCTTGAAAACTACAGAGCCACGGACACTGTTCCAAGATCAAACTACACCAAATAAAACTAGGTACAATTTAATACCTAGACTGATTAAAGACACCTAAGATTCCCATCTCTTCTGTTACATTTATCATCTATCCAGGTTGCAGGGTCACGGTAGGAGTCTTGGTTTGTGACCTGTATAGTGGCTAGGCCCACAGGACTTGCAGTGTTATAGGACGGCTAATAATCACAGCTAAGTGAGTGAGGAAGATTGCCGTGAGCAACCCTTTTAGAGGATGGATGTTAAATTAGAAAAGAAAGATAAGAAGAAAGAGATGAGACAAAAATATTGTAAAATATTATACAGTCGATGCGGCGTAACATTGTGTGTTTTTATATTTTTGTGTATCTTATTGGCTTGTGTAGGTTGGGTTATTCATGCTATGTAGCAAAAAGTTGTCCCTAATTCTATCTCCTTGCCTCTTCATTCTACTATCTCCCCACATCAATTATATACACTTCCCCAACATGAACTAATCAGGAGAACAGAATATTTTAATAATTCATTAATCCAATTGTTGCACCAACACCAATTGGTAGTCAACACAACTGACTGTTGGGTGTGTGGACTTATGCCTCATACCACAGATAAAGGAATGCCATATTTAGTCCTTCCATTTTCTTATGAAGGTTCCGCTTGGGCCTATTTTGTAATGTTTTCAAACGCATATCAGAGCCGATTTAGACGTCCTGTTAGTTCATATATTAGGGGTCCAGATTTTAGTCATAGTTCTCTAATAAAGGGAATGGGAGCTATGGCTAAAATTGTGGAGAATAATAAGGTTCCTGTTGATGAGAGACGAACATATGCTGATTGGAACGTGACTCGTTACGTTACTAGCCTTAGTGATAAAGTTAAACAAGGAAAATCTCCACCAATTTGGACTGTCCCTCATTAAGGTAATCTCTGTTTACAAATGAATGGTCAGACTACTGACACTGGACAAAGAAAAAGCTTTTGTTCCCATACATACATCTACACGTCTCAGAATTCACCGCCGTTAGTGCCATCCCAGGGCACATATTTTATCTGCCACGATAAAGCCTACACATGGCTACCAACGGATTTTTCAGGAACATGCTATATAGCTTTCCTTCTCCCTCCTATATACACTGCTCCTTCAGGTCATCATAGAAACAGATATGGCAGAGGGATTGTTGATTCCAAAGACACCGCAGGACAAGAGGGAAGTGATTTCCTCAAAGGATTTCTTCCTTTTTGGGGCCCAATGGCCAACAGCAGAAACATGAGACAGCTGGTTCGGGCTGTTGAGACTACAATAGATGTCACTGTGGGAGCCTTGAGTAATCTCACAGCTGAACTTCAGGCGGATCGTCTCATGACTTTGCAGAACCAGATTGCACTAGATGTTATTCTTGCAGATCGTGGTGGAGTCTGTAAATTGATCGGATCTAGCTGTTGTATTTATATACCTGACAATGCCCCTACGGTATACCAAGCCATCTCCAAATTACACATGATCTCCGAATCGATTCATCAAGACGAAGGAGATTGGTCTTTATTGGGATGGTTTTGGGGATTACCGTCTAAATGGGGATGGAAGGCACTAACCTTCCTTAGAGTGATTTTGGCCATCATTTTTTCCTGTTGTCTCTGTATGCAGTGTGGCCCCGCCATCTGCGGTCTTTGTGCCACTCTGTGTGTCCCAAGACCTGAGTCACAGAAAACTGAGAACATTAAAATGATGTTACAGCAACAGTTTAACGACCTCATGGCTATTGACATTGACTCAGATTAACGTGAGTCTGTGTGTTTTGCCTGAGTTATGTCAAAAGGAGGGTCTGAGGAAATTCGATTTTTGATCTCGCTCGTATTTAGCCACCATTTTGTGTTGCCTTCACTCAGGCAGCACAATAAATGAAGTTTTTCTGCTGATCTCACTGCAACGTGTCAAAATAACCTCCTGCCTCTGTTTACGAGACTGATGTCAGGGACTGGCTGAGTCCACTAATCCCCATCTGGTCCGACTGATCCCTGTCTCAACTGTCTGTTGGTTCGCACCATTCTTTCCTGACTTTATCTTATCTTCTGGCCTTCGCTATTCTCTACCTGTATTCTCTCATTTCACAACTGTCCTCCAAGGCATACAAATGTGTCCTGCCACCTGCAAATACACTATCATTGATTGACTTGTGGGGAGGGGTGACACACACAGTTGGAGGAGAGGCTTTGGGTTACTTGGTATCTTGTTTTCAAACTCTTCTCATTGATTATGTCTTGTTTTCAAACTTTTCTCATTGGTTACTTGGTATCTTGTTTTCAAACTCTTCTCATTGGTTATCTCTTGTTTTCAAACTTTTCTCATTGGTTAACCATGTATGTATTGGGAGTGTTCTTTGTTAATCTTATACTATCTATGTGCTATAAAAGATTGTGCGCCACGGAGTGAAGTGGCAGTCTCCTAAGAACATATCGAGTATACTTCTGGGACAACTGTACTAAGCTGCAGCTAATAAACCTGATCTTGTACGCCCAACAGAGTGTCCTGTGTCTCTGTTCAACAAAGCAGGTGAACTCAGGAGATTAAGGCGTACCCTGCGCCGCCAGGCCAATTAGGTGCTTGGTTCTTCAATTGGTGCCCTCTGTGAGGCGGCTTCAGAGGTAGCGGTTTTGCCTGAAGGTTGTGAGGAGCCCCGCAAGAAAATTCTGGAGGAATTGCGAACCACGTCAAGCGACCCCTGTATGTCGAAGTGGTCCGAAGGTCTTTTTCAGCGCGGTTTCTCCTTCCTGACGGCTGCGGATGACTGCTGCCCTGACTGCCGCCTTGCTTTGGCTCCCTTTTGGTGATGTATGGTATTGTGAGACATTAGACGGGCCTCTGTTGGCGTAAGAAGACACTTAGTTAAGTATTGGTGGTGGGTAGCTCCCACTATTTTGTTTGGTCTTCGGATCTTTGATTCGGCTATTGCAAAAGCCGAAGCCGAGGGGTGAGTACATTTGTGCTGTGTTAATTGATTTAACCCCTTGATGTTTGTGAACAGTCCAGTGAAATAACGATGCCTGGTCTGAGTAAGTTTAGAAAGTTTTGTTGTTTTGGTTGTGATAGGGATTCCCGGCTGGAGGACTCTTGTCCAATTCCTCCGGTTGGAACTCCCACTTATGAGCTTTATTCTAAACATGGTGTTGGCCCCATTGCCTTTAATGAGGCATGGATCCGATACACGAAGAACGATGGTGTTCTGCAGTGGCCACAGAATGGTAGCTTTGAGCCTGACATATTAGATAATTTGGAAGCAATTTTGCTTAAAAGAAAAGCCCGGCCGGCAATGTTTGACTCTTTCCACCTCTGGCGCAAGGAAGCCAAACAGAGAGAAATTAAACAGGCAAAACGAGACAAGATAACACAAAGTATGACGATTATACAGGCTGCCCAGCAGTTTAAAGATAATGAGAATAATTAAGATATTGAAATTTCAGAGAGACAGCATCGTATGGCGATAGATAAATGCTATCCTGTGTTGCCTATTTCCCCTTCTGATAAAAGTAAAGATCTGGAGGAAGACCCTTTGATGTCTCACTTATTGAGATTGCCTCCTCCCCATGTACAAGGTGCTAATGCACCCCCATTGTTACAACCAGTTCAGCCATTAGTTGCGCCTCCGCCTGCTCCGGCTCTTCCGCATTTGCCCCTTCCGGTATTGCCACTTCCACCTCCTGTGCCACCGATTCATTTGCCTCCGTCTCCTGAACATCAATCTCCTTTGCCTTCGGCTCCCCTTATAACTGTGAATTCTTCTGTTAGTTCACCTAATACCTTGTCCTCTGTCCTTATGTCTAATTCTCCTACTGTGCGCAAATGAATCACAGATACCGTCTCTGATTTTCTGTCTCCTTTCTTTGAGACTCTTAATATGTCTCCTTTTTTTCCCGAAGACAGTCCATCAGTTTCCAGCTTCCGACGAACGGGTGGTATTGGACTCTCTCGCTCGCAAATTGATCGAGAAGGGTCCCCAGTATAGTGTGAATGATATCATGGCCACCTTTCATCAGTGGGAAGCGCCCACGTAGAGATATGTTTTTAATGTTATGTGTGACACTCGATTCTGATCCTGCTGTTAGACTGACATCAAAACATTATCCCATGAGAGAGGTTTCTCCAGTGTGGAGCGAAGCGGTTGCAGCAGCAGGTGCTAATCCAGCTGTTCCCTTGCATTTCCAGCGTATATGGGTACATGTCCCCTGGAAAAGATCTGAAGTTTTGGCTCTTAAACAGTCTCTACCGGATCCCCGTAAAAACCCTGCTGGTTATTATAAAGAGTTGTCCCAGACTGTTGATGCCTGCATTATGAATTTAGCCGATATTGATATGTTGATGGGGAATGTAGTCCCACAAGTATTATGGGCTCGAATTCGGAGAGAGGATCACGCCCAAGCATTAGGTGGTGATTGGAATGCTATAATTGCTGCAGATAGAGCCCAAGTGGGTGGTGCTAAGCCTGATGCTTTGATTTCAGAACTACCTGGTAGGATTATTACTTTAATGAAAACGATGATGCCCGCCTTGCGAGTTAATTGGGATAAACTAACTGCGTGTAAACAGAAGAAAGATGAGAGTGTCTCTGATTTCTTCACTCGTTTTGAGGAGACGTTTATTGATCACAGTGGTCAGGATATGACTACGGAGGGTCGACAGCGATTATTTGTAGATAAATGCATATATAATTTGCTTCCCGAGCGGTCACATAAGTTGAAAGACTCTGAAAGTTCATGGGCTGTTTCTTCCTCTGCTCAGATATTGGCTACTGCTCAATATTATGAGAACAGGGATAAAGAGGAAAAAGACAAGCAAGAGCAAAAGACTAAAGAATTAAAAACGAAGGTTCTTCTGCAACAGGCTTATCCTCCTCGTCTTGCTCAGCACCAGTTTCAACAGCCTCCACAGTTTCAGAGGGTGTATCAAAAGCCTGAGCCTTTTATTCCGCGACCTTTATTAGGTCTTAACCAATGTGCCTATTCTAGAGAGGAGGGTCATTTTAAGAATAGTTGCCCGGTTTTATTACAGCGTAGTGGAAGACTATCTGCTCCACGAGGTCATGGTATTTATCAATTAGCGCCCAGGGGTAGAGGTCGAGGTGTGTTGACCCAAGAACAGCGTTCCCTTCCCCCTTCAAATTCCACAAACTACTTTGATCAACAAAATACTCAGTCTACACAGTATTACAATGATGATTATCATGTTGAAGGTGAAAATGAAAGCCTTCACGCTAACTAGGACAGCCATAGACAAAGTGAGGGAGTTGTATCGATTCCAGTAGATCAGAGTGGACCTTATGTTAATGTCACTACAATGGGTGCTTCAGAGCCATTTCTTTTAGATACTGGTGCGATGAGAAGTTCTATCATTCACTCTAAACTCCCTGGGGCACCTTTGTCTGGCTCAACGAATGTATCAGTAGGATTTTCTGGTGCCCCAGTTTGTAACCCGGTCTCTTGCCCTCTGCCTATTTCAATTGGCCCTTATGATTTGAAAGCTCCTCTTCTTTTAACAACTGGTTGCGGCGAGAATCTGTTGGGTTTGGATCTATTGAAAAGATTGCATACAACGATATATTGTTCTCCTTCTGGTGTGCATCTTACTTTGGAGCAGAAATTGACTTCTTCAATATATTTGTCTAAAGATCAATTCCCACCTGAATTGCTCTCTCTTCCTGCAACACTTTGGGCTACGGGTCCAAATGATGTTGGTTGTCTTAAGATCCCGCCTTATGTTGTTACTCTCAAGCCCAATGCTAAATTGCCACGCATTCCTCAATACAGAATTTCCAATGAAGGTGAAAGAGCGCTTTTGGATATCATCTATGATTTGGTTCAGAAGGGTGTGATTTAGGAAACGAGAGGAAATGTATGCAATAGCCCTATTCTTCCTGTTCTTAAACGCACTGATACTTTTCAGCCTCCTGTTTATCGTTTTGTGATTGATCTTCGGGAGGTCAATAAAATTGTTGTACCACAGTTTCCTGTTGTCCCAGATATTACTGCCCTGTTAACTATGATACCTGCCTCAGCGGCTTGGTTTTCTGTTATTGATCTGAAAAATGCTTTCTTCAGCATTCCCATTGCCGAAGAGAGTAGGGATATTTTTGGTTTCTCTCTAGGAGGCCGAAGTTTCCGGTTCAAGCGCGCACCCCAAGGCTATTGTGAAAGCCCCTCCCTTTATAGTCAAGCTCTGAAATGTCAGCTTGATGCTTTCCCTTTGCCCCCAGGTGCTACTCTTATTCAATATATGGATGATTTCTTAATTGCTGCTGATTCAGAGGATGTCTGCAGGAATGTGACTGTTGCATTGTTACGTCACTTGTCGGATCTTAATCATAAGGTTTTGCCTTCTAAACTACAAAATGTCCGTCGAGAGGTTACCTATTTGGGTCATCTCTTATCAAAGGAGGGAAGGCGATTAACCCCAGAACGAATTCAAGCAATTGCGCAAATGTCTGTGCCATCCATACAAAGAGAGGTGTGTGCCTTTCTGGGCATTACCTCTTATTGTAGGCAATGGATCCCAAACTTTTCTTTGTTGGCCAAACCTTTGTTAGCACTCACTTTGAAAGACACACCCCAACCCCTTCCTTGGACTGACGAATGTCAGAAGAGTTTTTCTGATTTACGTGCTGCTCTGTGTTCTGCTCCTGTGTTGGGTACTCCAGATTACAGTAAGCCCTTCACGTTCTATGTCCATGAAAGAGAGGGTTGTGCGTTGTCAGTCTTAACACAACGATTTGGAGGCAAACAGCGTCCATGTGCCTATTTTTCAGCTACATTAGACCCAGTAGCCAAGGCATTGCCTAGTTGTCTTAAAGCTACAGCAGCAGCAGCGATTTCTATTCGTCAGTCTGCTGGAGTGGTGCTAGATAATACTCTCATTGTTATGGTACCACATGCAGTGGATACCTTGCTAAATAGGACGAAAACACAATATCTTACGAGTGCTCGATTGTCTGGATATGAGCTGACGCTCTTGGCTAGTCATGTGTACATCAAACGATGTAACATTTTAAACCCAGCCACACTGTTACCTCTTCCAGAACAGAAAGATATTCAGGAACAACATGATTGTTTTCTCCGTACTGAGGAGGAGACAAAAGGAAGGATTGATTTGAAAGATACGCCGCTAGTGGATCTAGATGGGATCCTATGGGTGGATGGGTCTTGTTTCAAACTCCCGAATGGAGAGACAACTTCAGCTTATGCTGTTACCACCTTGGATACAATTGTGGAGACAGCACGCATCAGACATAATTCAGCTCAGGCGGCCGAACTGATAGCTTTGACCAGAGCGTGTGTGTTATCTAAAGGAAAGAGAGTGAATGTGTATACCGACAGCCAGTATGCGTTCGGTGTGGCGCATAGCTTCGGACGTTTGTGGAAGGAAAGAGGATTCCTTACCTCCCACGGTACTAAAATACAGCATGGTCAATTGGTAACTGATCTTCTTGAGTCACTTGCTTTGCCTACCCAGATAGCAATTGTGAAATGTAGTGCGCATAAGAAGATTACTGATGATGTTGGTCGCGGAAATGCTTTTGCGGACGAGGTAGCAAAAAGGACAGCCAGAGATGCTACAAGTCGCATGTATGTTGCGGGCCCTGCGAATTGGGTCAGGGAAAGAAGGATGTGTGAGGACACAATAGAAAGTGTGAGAACGATTCAGGGAGATGCTACAGAGAAAGAGTTGAGAAAGTGGAAAGAGAGTACAGAAATGTTAGACGGAACAGGATGTTGGATAGAATTGTCAGAACACCAGCGTTGGCTGTTACCAGACGCCTATGTACTGCCTGTAGTTACTATGGCGCATGGTCCAGCCCACATCAGTGAGAAAGGAATATGTAAACTTCTGGCTCCAGTGTGGCTGAATGAAGGGATTCCAAAATGTGCAAATAATGTGGTGAAGCATTGTATCATTTGCTTGATGTTCAATCCAGGAAAGGGAACCCCAACTCCGGCAGGTCATTTTGCTCCCCCAACATATCCCTTTGAGGTGTTGTAAATCGACTATATTCACATGGAGCGATGCAACAATCTCAAATATGTCCTGGTGGTGGTGTGTGCCTTTTCCAGATGGATAGAAGCTTACCCCCTGAAGGACAACACTGCTTTGTCCACGGCTAAAGTTCTTTTGAAAGAATTCTTCCCTAGGTTTGGTTTGCCGCGCATTGTCTGGAGTGACAATGGAAGTGAATTTGTAGGCTAGATTATGCAAAAGGTGTGTACTGGTCTTGGTATAAAACAAAAATTCCATGCGGCAAATCATCCTCAGTCAGCAGGTTTGGTAGAGTGTTATAACGGCACTCTCAAACTTAATCTTGCAAAAGTACAAGCCAGTACAGGTCTTAGTTGGCCCGATGCTTTACCTTTGGCTCTCCTGTCCACTAGAACAGCTGTACATTCTCGTTTGGGACTCAGCCCATACGAGGTTGTTTTCGGGCACCCAGCTAATGTATGGGGAGTCCCTCGCCCTAGAAAGTACTCTGACATACAGTATCCAATGCTGATTGACTATTTACACGACCTCACCACTAAATTGCGTGTTCTTCACCAACAGGTTCAAAACACTTTGCCAGAGGCCTCCACAGACCCAGGTCATTCTATCCAACCCGGGGACTGGGTCTGTGTGAAGAATTTTCAGAGGACAAAGAATTTGGAACCTCGTTGAAAGGCGCCTCGACAAGTGCTCCTAACTACACGTACAGCAGTGAAAGTCGAAGAGAAAAAGAACTGGTTTCACGGCGTGCACTGCAAGAAAGTACCTTTGCCCTTGCCTTTTGATCAGTGGGTCCGTAAGGGAATAGATGATTCTGAAGGCGAAAAGGTCCCCCGATTCATACCTTTTAGTGATGCACGCCTGAATGGAACTCGGTCGGAGAAAGAAGATGACGACATTCTACAAGAAGCTGTACCGTCTCATCTCCGCTTGAAAACTACAGAGCCACGGACACTGTTCCAAGATCAAACTACACCAAATAAAACTAGGTACAATTTAATACCTAGACTGATTAAAGACACCTAAGATTCCCATCTCTTCTGTTACATTTATCATCTGTCCAGGTTGCAGGGTCACGGTAGGAGTCTTGGTTTGTGACCTGTATAGTGGCTAGGCCCACAGGACTTGCAGTGTTATAGGACGGCTAATAATCACAGCTAAGTGAGTGAGGAAGATTGCCGTGAGCAACCCTTTTAGAGGATGGATGTTAAATTAGAAAAGAAAGATAAGAAGAAAGAGATGAGACAAAAATATTGTAAAATATTATACAGTCGATGCGGCGTAACATTGTGTGTTTTTATATTTTTGTGTATCTTATTGGCTTGTGTAGGTTGGGTTATTCATGCTATGTAGCAAAAAGTTGTCCCTAATTCTATCTCCTTGCCTCTTCATTCTACTATCTCCCCACATCAATTATATACACTTCCCCAACATGAACTAATCAGGAGAACAGAATATTTTAATAATTCATTTATCCAATTGTTGCACCAACACCAATTGGTAGTCAACACAACTGACTGTTGGGTGTGTGGACTTATGCCTCATACCACAGATAAAGGAATGCCATATTTAGTCCTTCCATTTTCTTATGAAGGTTCCGCTTGGGCCTATTTTGTAATGTTTTCAAACGCATATCAGAGCCGATTTAGACGTCCTGTTAGTTCATATATTAGGGGTCCAGATTTTAGTCATAGTTCTCTAATAAAGGGAATGGGAGCTATGGCTAAAATTGTGGAGAATAATAAGGTTCCTGTTGATGAGAGACGAACATATGCTGATTGGAACGTGACTCGTTACGTTACTAGCCTTAGTGATAAAGTTAAACAAGGAAAATCTCCACCAATTTGGACTGTCCCTCATCAAGGTAATCTCTGTTTACAAATGAATGGTCAGACTACTGACACTGGACAAAGAAAAAGCTTTTGTTCCCATACATACATCTACACGTCTCAGAATTCACCGCCGTTAGTGCCATCCCAGGGCACATATTTTATCTGCCACGATAAAGCCTACACATGGCTACCAACGGATTTTTCAGGAACATGCTATATAGCTTTCCTTCTCCCTCCTATATACACTGCTCCTTCAGGTCATCATAGAAACAGATATGGCAGAGGGATTGTTGATTCCAAAGACACGGCAGGACAAGAGGGAAGTGATTTCCTCAAAGGATTTCTTCCTTTTTGGGGCCCAATGGCCAACAGCAGAAACATGAGACAGCTGGTTCGGGCTGTTGAGACTACAATAGATGTCACTGTGGGAGCCTTGAGTAATCTCACAGCTGAACTTCAGGCGGATCGTCTCATGACTTTGCAGAACCAGATTGCACTAGATGTTATTCTTGCAGATCGTGGTGGAGTCTGTAAATTGATCGGATCTAGCTGTTGTATTTATATACCTGACAATGCCCCTACGGTATACCAAGCCATCTCCAAATTACACATGATCTCCGAATCGATTCATCAAGACGAAGGAGATTGGTCTTTATTGGGATGGTTTTGGGGATTACCGTCTAAATGGGGATGGAAGGCACTAACCTTCCTTAGAGTGATTTTGGCCATCATTTTTTCCTGTTGTCTCTGTATGCAGTGTGGCCCCGCCATCTGCGGTCTTTGTGCCACTCTGTGTGTCCCAAGACCTGAGTCACAGAAAACTGAGAACATTAAAATGATGTTACAGCAACAGTTTAACGACCTCATGGCTATTGACATTGACTCAGATTAACGTGAGTCTGTGTGTTTTGCCTGAGTTATGTCAAAAGGAGGGTCTGAGGAAATTCGATTTTTGATCTCGCTCGTATTTAGCCACCATTTTGTGTTGCCTTCACTCAGGCAGCACAATAAATGAAGTTTTTCTGCTGATCTCACTGCAACGTGTCAAAATAACCTCCTGCCTCTGTTTACGAGACTGATGTCGGGGACTGGCTGAGTCCACTAATCCCCATCTGGTCCGACTGATCCCTGTCTCAACTGTCTGTTGGTTCGCACCATTCTTTCCTGACTTTATCTTATCTTCTGGCCTTCGCTATTCTCTACCTGTATTCTCTCATTTCACAACTGTCCTCCAAGGCATACAAATGTGTCCTGCCACCTGCAAATACACTATCATTGATTGACTTGTGGGGAGGGGTGACACACACAGTTGGAGGAGAGGCTTTGGGTTACTTGGTATCTTCTTTTCAAACTCTTCTCATTGGTTATGTCTTGTTTTCAAACTTTTCTCATTGGTTACTTGGTATCTTGTTTTCAAAATCTTCTCATTGGTTATGTCTTGTTTTCAAACTTTTCTCATTGGTTAACCATGTATGTATTGGGAATGTTCTTTTTTAATCTTATACTATCTATGTGCTATAAAAGATTGTGCACCACGGAGTGAAGTGGCAGTCTCCTAAGAACATACCAAGTGTACTTCTGGGACAACTGTACTTCGCTGCAGCTAATAAATCTGATCTTCTACGCCCAACAGAGTGTCCTGTGTCTCTGTTCAACAAAGCAGATGAACTCAGGAGATTAAGGCGTACCCTGCGCCGCCAGGCCAATTAGGTGCTTGGTTCTTCAATGTGCATAAATAATAAGCACTGTTGGCAGGCAGAGACTACAAATTAAGGCAAGTACAACATTTGGAACTTTAAATGTACCCGCAAATTTTGTCTTCAACTAATTATTTTATGCGTCTAGGGCTTGCCTTGGGCACACTTGTCACCTACTTTATGCAGCGACGGCTAAGAGAGCAGCTGCATTACCATGTCGGCTGCCCGTGGCCTCCACTCATCTGGTGTCTGGCTATTGGGCTCGGACCGACTCAGAGTCAGCTGAGCTGCAGTTAGGGGTCCTGGGCGGGCATGCTCTAGGGCCACAAATGAACAGTATCAAATGGGTGTTACAGCAAACAAATGATGGACGGAATGCTGGCAATGCAAACATTCTCCCCTAGTCATAGTCAAAAGATCTGGGTTAAATCCATTGTTCTTTTGCCCACTATGCCACCCCAGTTCGGACCCAGCCATATGCAAATCAGTCTTGACCCTGTGTCCCATGGGAACAGTCCAGACTGAACTGCCAGGCCAGGTCCTCCCTGGACAGGAAACAAGCATCCTGGGACCGGTTTCAGGGTATGGCACCCTTCTTCATCCAGGCTTTCCTGCTGGGGAGAAGAAGGTCAATGCTAGAAAGGTGACCTGTTTGCTGTGTGAGAGGGTCCTGTCGCGAGGCAGTGACAAAAAATATTCATGGGGTAAAGCAAGCATGTACAAGCATCTGTGGACCATTCACCCCCAGAATCTTGCATGGGATGAGATTAAACGTGCAAGAAAAGATCCACCAACAGCTGTTGCAAGTACTTCTGGAGCCTCAACATCATCAGTTCCCATGGACATTAGGCCTGAATTACCTTTCTTGCAGCAGCACTGCATTAAGTACAAAACTGTTATTTGCTTTGGCGAATAGTCAGTGGATGCTGTTTGTGCAGCATGGCGCAACCACCACTGTTAATTTTTTTGTTTATTGTTTTTGGAATTATGTTTAATTCCAAATGTTAACTGTTTTCTCTGTTCATTTTTTTTCAGTTTTAAAAAAAAACACCAAAACAAATTTCAAAATTGTTTAAAAAATACAAAAAAAATATAAAACAAAAAAGAAGAAAAAAAAGAGTTCTTTTCAGAACTAACTTATCTGGTTAAAAAAAGAAAAATAATTGCATGGTAATGTCTGAAAGATTGAGGATATGTGTAGGGCGTGATTGATTGAAAGAGTGCATTAGTAGTGCATGATTGCAGAAGTGTAATTGGAGAACTGAATCAGTAGTGTGTAGGTGATTAGGGGACTGCATGGATAGTGCACATTTGATTGTAGCACTGCATATGTTAATGCATGCGTCATTATACGGGTACATGGATAGTGACTGGATACTTAGAGTGGTGCAAGTTAACAGCATGGTGAATTTATAAGTGCTTGGGTTTTGGCGTAGTGATTAGATAAGGACATGGTACTGGCTGGATGATTGGAGGAGTGCACGTAGAGTAAAAGTGTGATTACTGGACTGCATGGGTACTACCTGGGTAATTGGAGGAGTGAATCAGTAGTGTGGAAGTGGTTAGAGGACTGCATGGATAGTGAACATTTGATTGTAGCACTGCATGTGTTAATACCTGAGTCATTGTACAAGGATAGTGACTGGATAGTTAGAGTGCTGGTAGTTTACAACAGGGTGAGTTTATAAGTGGTTGTGTTTCGGCACAGAGATTACATAAGGACATGGTTATGTCAGGATGATTACAAGAGTTGACAGAGAGTGACAGTGTGATTGGGACACTGCATGAGTACTACCTAGATTATTGTAAGAACAAAAGTGTATAAAGAAATGTTGTAGAATATGTATATGTAGTATATTTTTAGTACTCATAATCTGGTTAGTATAGAAAAGAAAAATAACACAAACACAAATGAAAAGGTAGCTAACATCAAAGGAGATAGAGTAGCATTAGAAGCACCAGATGAGTTGGACTTACATCACACTGTGACAAATAATGACACCGCTTTAAATGTATTCACAAAACTATTAGTGTAGTATGTAGTTACTATGGAGGTTAGTGATTGTTATGTGTGTACGAAATTACCAGCATTAGTAGCAGAAGGTGTTACTTACCACCATTTACCATTAACATAAGGTATTTCATGTTGTATATTATCAAGTTTATTTTATAGAACAGGAAAATTACAGTATTATTATTCTAACGTAGATGTGATTTTTTCAGAGGTTTCTATTCGAAAGAGTATGAATCCAGTTCTTAGTACTAAAGACGCACAGTTTATGGGTGAATATTTCTTAACCATGAAAACAATAGATATTGCAGAAGCACACAAAAACAATCTAACATGTTCATTACACGAAGAAGAAAATGTATTTTTGAATTTAGTTGAGCAAAGGAGACAGGACTTCCAAAGAAAAGCTTCTGAAAAGAAACCTCAGATTCCTCAATGGGCTGAGAAAGAGGAGATTTATACACCTGGCAAGACTCATGCTGCGATGTCTCTAGATTTCGAAAAGAAAGGGAAAATTTGTCTCCATAGATTAAAAACTGACTATAACAATGTATTTATTGGTTCCAGTGAATGTGAACATAATTTCTTAGTTATTGGGGGATGGGGACTAAATGGTGAAACAGATCCAGTTTTCCCTGGAGTCTATTATGTGTGTGGGGAATAAAGCCTATTTTAGGCTGCCTGCACATTGGTATGGGAGTTGCTATTTTGGAATAGTATTCTCTAAAGTCTATCATGTAAAAAGAATCACTGGAAGCAATGAGAACACAAAGGAACTAACGCATAAAAAATGCTAGTTTTTCAGAAATAGTAGGTTACATATTTAGTGCATTGATACCTTCAGTGGGAGTCATTTTAAACTCATGAAAAATTTGTCAGTTATCAACAGTGGTTGATCGTCTATCGATGGATACTGCTGGAGGGTTCTTATTGATCAATATGGAAATGGTTGCACTAAGGTCAATGGTTTTACAAAATCGACTTGCTTTTGATATGTTATTGACAAAAGAGGGCGGAGTCTGTAAAATGCTGAAAGCGCACCATTGTTGCACTAATATTCCTGACAAAAGTGTCGAAATTGGAAGGTACATTAAAAATAATTCTAAATTGGAGGAAGATCTAAAACCCCTGGAAGTTGACTGTGTATGGAAGAAATTAACAAATAGTATTACTTCGATAGAAAGTCAGTTTACTAATATAGGCAAGAGTATTATAGGTCAAATAATACTACCCATATTTGGAATAACAGTATTAGTTTTAGCAATAATGATATGGTGCAAATGTTGTAGAAAAACAAAGAGATATGAAGTGAATGAAAAATGGAAGAAAAGAAAGTATGAAGAAATCCAGTTAGAAGAAATGAAATGCGAATTTTACATGAAGATGAAAAGTTTACAAGGCAATAATGAGGAAGGAAATGCAAAGATAGAAGGGGGAATTGAGATGTGCTAAAGTTGGCATCTGATTGGGTGATGGGTAATTTTATGACGGCATAAAATGCCATCAGAGAGGGGATTGATGGAGCAAGGACTCATATAAAAGAGACTTGCTCGGATGCGATCCTCTCATATAACGTGTAACACTGTATTAATTATGTTTTGTGTAAACTAACGTACACCACATTCCATATTCTAGATAGAATGACGCTTGCATATGTGTTTTACTAACAAGTAACTTGAGTGAAACTTAAAATGGCTGCTAACGCGGGAAACTGTATTGCGCATGCGTCAACTCCATCTACGCAGTATGACGAGTTATTTGCTTGGAGGGAATTTTTCTGCTTTTGCGCACTTGCTGCTAAAATGGCCGCTTGGAAACTCACATGCAAAGCATCTGCCTTGCCGAAACTAAAACATGATATTTACTAAATGCTAATACGGGGAGACCTATTATAAGTAAATGGGATTAGAGTAGAGATAGGTGGTATACAGTGAAATCTTTTTATTCTGATTTTAACATGTTTCTTTTTGACCTCTCTATTAGTTCGTATCTGGGCCTCTGAGCGATGCTAAAGTCTATACTTCACCTGACTCCTCGCGCAGGCGCAGTAACAACCAGCCAGAAGCCATGAGGGTGTGCTTGGATCCCTTTCAAGGCCGCTTTCGCAACATGGAGGCTACGTGCTGGCGGGGCTGCGATCAAGTGTGAACCCTGGTATATTTATTATGGGAGTGTGACCGTATACAGCCTTATTGGAAACACGTGTTAGATGAAGTGGACAAACACTTTGAGACAGAAATTCCATGTTTTCCAGCATATGTTCTCTTGGGCCTCCCGAACCCCCTGACTTACCCACTGCGCTCTCGTAGGGGCCGACTCATAGCCATTGCATTGGGCTCAGCGATACAAAATCTGCTCACTCATTGGCGTACTCCGCACATTCCGACATTCACAGGGTGGTTATATCGCCTCTGGCATGTACTGGGCATGGAGAAACTGACATTAACAATTGCAGGGGAAGGATCCAAATATATTGCGTTGTGGCAACCTTTTCTATCCCTACTAGCCTCTGAATTTCGGGAAGTTACCTGTCCCCGATACCTTTGTTTATTACGCCTTTCTGACACACAACCGGGAAGCGTTGACCAGGCCTAGTTGAGTCTCAATAACTCCTGAGGTGGACAGGAAACAGGGGTGGGGGGTGGGAAGGACTGAAGGGGGTTTGTTATGCTTTGTAATGTTGTCCTTTTTTCTTTTAATTTAGGTAGGTTTCTCTACCCTCCAAAGCACCCGCAGTTGTACCGGCGGATTTCGCCTGACACTTTCAGGACATATATCTAACTATATCAATGGCATAGTGTCTCAACCTTTCAGATTCCCTATTTCCCTTCCTTTCCTTTTGTATGATGCTATATGTTGAAATTTCAATAAAGAGATTTAAACATAAATAGAGGATTGACCTAATTGAGTAAATTGTCCTTCTTCCTTGGAGAAACGAAGTTCTTACTGTATATGAATTTGCTCTCGTGAAATTAACCAGATAAACATTTAAAACTTTCCCGAGTCTGTGATTATTTCAAACCAGAAAGAAAATAGATTTAGGTCATTTCACCATCAACTAGTTCCAAATAAAAGGTCCACTGACCAGAGGAAAGAACTTTTGATCAGTGAAAGATTAGTTAGATCAGCAGGTAACTAATCTAGAGTAATCATAAAAATTGACCCCCAGTGGGATTTACCAGCCTATGTGAATGTGTGTAAGTTTATGGGCCCAGGTGAGTATATGGTAGTTGAGTACCTGAGGTTGGTAACCCTCTGGACCAGGTTCAGGGATCCTCCATGTCCCCAGCTGTATATCTGAGAAATATTTACATTTCTCAGGAACTATTGAACGGATTTACACCATTTGACAAAAAGAGTGCTTTCTGAAGCAAGCGCTAACTTTTTGCCAAATTTGGTGCAGTTCCATTCAGCAGTTCGGGCTGTAGCTGTGTCTAAAGTTTCCTATGGAAATTAACATGGAGAAAACGCATTTTGGGCCCCCCTTTTTCTCAGCCCTGGCTTGACGAATCACCCCCAAACTTTCAACACAGCAGCTGACCTAGCCAGCCTGTTAGTTTTGAATTTCGGGAAGATTCGTCAAACTACGCCAAAGATAGTGGCAAATCACAAATCGCTTTTCCTATGGAAAGTAGGTCCTAACTATAACTACCTACTCACAACCACCAGTATGTATATATATATATATATATATATATATATATATATATATATATATATATATATATCCAATCCCAAGTTTTGCCTCAAACGAAGGAGACCACACAACGGGTAGGTGATGCTATGAATCTTTAATCAGGGCTGCAGCACCAGTTGGTTGGGAACACAGGCAAAATGTCCAAAGCCGACTCGTTTCCGGACTCTTCCCTTTATCACAGGCTGGTTGATTCTGACTTCAAGGATGAAAGGTGCACCTGTACATCCTCAAGTACCCCGCCCCAGTGGGCGTAACCGCAGACACGGCCTCATGGTACTTGTAGTGCTCCTATGTTTAACTACAGTGAGCCGCCTTGAACTGAAGCCAGTCAATAATACAAGTGATAAAACCACAGTGGGTTGCACAGCGTCCTCCTTGCTTGGCGCTTACATCTTGATGCCCCAATTAATCAGCTCCCATCCCGTAACAATGAAACCGATGGCGTTATCCGGGTCTGCAAAGACGCAGTGGGTCTCCCTTACGGCCAGGCAACGGCCGCAACAATCCAATCCCAAGTTTTGCCTCAAATGAAGGAGACCACACCACGGGTAAGTGATGCTATGAATCTTTAATCAAGGCTGCAGCGTCAGTTGGTTTTGGAACACAGGCATAATGTCCAAAGCCGACGCGTTTCGGGACTCTTCCCTTTCTCACAGGCTGGTTGATTCTGACTTCAAGGACGAAAGGTGCACCTGTACATCCTCAAGTACCCCACCCCAGTGGGCGTAACCGCAGACACTTCCTCATGGTACTTGTAGTGCTCCTATGTTTAACTATATTGAGCCGCCTTGTAGCCAGTCAATAATACAAATGATAAAACCACAGTGGGTTGCACAGCGTCCTCCTTGCTTGGCGCTTACATCTTGATGCCCACTTAATCAGTTCCTGTCCCGTAACAATGAAACCGATGGCGTCATCCGGGTCTGCAAAGACACAGCGGGTCTCCCTCACGGCCAGGCAACAGTCGCAACAATCCAATCCCACGTTTTGCCTCAAACGAAGGAGACCACACAACGGGTAGGTGATGCTATGAATCTTTAATCAGGGCTGCAGCGTCAGTTGGTTGGGAACACAGGAAAAATGTCCAAAGCCGACGTATTTCAGGACTCTTCCCTTTATCACAGGCTGGTTGATTCTGACTTCAAGGACGAAAGGTGCACCTGTACATCCTCAAGTACCCCGCCCCAGTGGGCGTAACTGCAGACACGGCTTAATGGTACTTGTAGTGCTCCTATGTTTAACTACAGTGGGGCGCCTTGGAGCCACTCAATAATACAAATGATAAAACCACAGTGGGTTGCACAGCGTCCTCCTTGCTTGGTGCTTACATCTTGATGCCCCAATGAATCAGCTCCCGTCCCGTAACGATGAAACCAATGGCGTCATCCGGGTCTGCAAAGACGCAGCGGGTCTCCCTCACGAACAGGCAATGGCCGCAACAATCCAATCCCAAGTTTTGCCTCAAACGAAGGAGACCACACAACGGGTAGGTGATGTTATGAATCTTTAATCAGGGCTGCAGCGCCAGTTGGTTGGGAACACATATATTTACACATCTATATATGTATATATATATGCCTTTCTCATTAATGGCAACTAATTCATTTACTAACGCACATACAGTGTCTGTTCAGTTTCACTATGAAATCCTTTAAACTAAAATCACTTTTTGAATATGTTGGTGTCCTGGATAAATTCTTTGCAGTCAGTGCTATTGCATTATGTGATGCTTGTGCTGGACTGATCATTACATCCAAATTAAGGGCCTGATTTAGATCTAGGTAGAGGGGTTACCCCATCACAATGGTGAGGGATATCCTGTTCACCGAAAATTAAATCCCATTATATCCTATGGGGTTTATATTTCAGCGGATAGGATTTCTGTCATTGTTATGACGGAGTAACCAGTGCACCAAGATCTAAATCAGGCCCTAAATTCCAATGGACCAGCGATATTCTGCTATTGTGCCACTATAAAAAGTATAAACATGTTTTTTCGCTGAGCATCACAATTTGTGTTTTTTATTTTACTTTCTTGATATGGCTGCTCCTACTGCTGGAGCTGGCCAGCAAGCATCCTAGCAGGAAATAGCCACCCAACTGTGGTGCCAAAAAACGGGGGCTGTGGCAGTTGAATCCTTGTAGGAGGAAAAGGAGGAGGCATGGACCTCTAGTTCCTTGGGCCTCTTCCATGCCCGCCTCGAACCTGGGTATGCCAATGCCAGCGCCGCCTGCAGCCAGGGTCCACTCCAGTCTGCAATACCAACAGCCCCCCCCAGTTGTTGTTATCTGATCGCCTCCACCACTGTGCCCTATGCAAGCTGCCGCTGCCAGGCACCTAAAAACCGAACTGGATGCCATTAAAGCCCTTTTTCATTGAATATTTTTTGGATGGGAGGGCCTGTTATGGGTGGAGAGAGTGGGAAGGGAAGTTGGGGAAAGGGTGAAAGGGACATTTGGCGTTTTTGCTTGGGGAGGAGGGTGGGCCTGTTTTTGGATGGCGATGGTGATAAGGGAAGTTAGGGAAATGGTGAGTGGGACATTTGTATGCTTCAGAAGCGGGGTAGGCCTGTTGTGGTTGGCGAGAGTGGGAATGGAAGTAGGGGAAATGGTGAAAGGCAAATTATTTTGCTTGGGGAGGGGGTGGGTCTGTTGGTTTTTAATGTACAAATACATAAATGGGCTTTATTTGTCTTGGTCTCTATCTGTCTTTGAATTGCTAGTTAGCATAGCATATCATTGTTGTTTTGTGACAAGAGTGAGACAAGAAGCTGTACTATGAGGAGGAGCCTAGCGCGCATCCAAGATGGTCGCGTGAGCACAGGGTTCCCCGGACCCTTTCTGCTCCTCGGAATATATCCTGAGACTATCCTGATTTGGTTTATGGAATCTGGGAGATGAAGACCAGCTGATCATATATCTCTTTTTAAAACTCTAATCGGACCTGGGAATCCTGAGTTGTCGTCGTCGGAACTTTTGGGACCCACCCGACGGAGGTGGCCGGGGTGAAGGTGACCCGTGGGGCCGGGCTGCAATTGAACAACAGCGGCCTCAGCGCGGTGCCAGTTGCCGATTCAGCACTTTCGGTTTCGGTTTTGGCCTTCAGGAGATCGGCTGGCGTGCGTGCTCAAGGTGGCGAGGTGCCTCCTGGGCCTCTGCCCGAGGCTTGCTTCCATCTGCTACTGGTGGGCTTAACGCCTCCGACCCCTACATCGACAGTTTGTGGTCCTTTTGCTGGCGCCCGCACACCTCTTGCTCGGAGGTCCCATTGAGAGACTGCGCTCGCATGGCGGGCAAAGGGGGTCCGGAGGGGCGCAAGACCAAGGCTTCTCTGCGCGGGGGAGCGGTCCAGAGCAACAACATGGACCGCTACACCCAGGGCAGGGGGTCCCCTGGCGCTGCTGGCCTCTCCCCGGATGCTGCAGGGGGAGGCACGACCGTCTCTGCGGAACTTTCCCTGCAGGACATTATGGGCGCCATCGAGGGCATCAGGGAAACCATCGCGACGCAATATGAGGCCCTGGCCCGTAAGATCGACACTGTCGCGATCGATGTCACCCTGATTCGGGCAGACCTCTCCAAAACCAACGAGAAGGTCCAGGCCCTTGATACACGGACCTCCACCCTGGGTGCGGAGGTGTCGGATCTGCGGGCCGCGCTTGGGGACATTAGAGTGGTCAACGACCATATGGCCCGGCGGCTTGAGGACTTCGAGGGACGGGCCCGACGCAACAACATCCGCATCATTGGTGTACCGGAGTCCTCCGACGGCCGCCCGGTGGACCTCGTGGTCGAGGAACTTATCCTGCAACAGCTGTCCCCGGTTGGCCTAAGCAAATTCTTCGCCGTGGAGCGGGCCCATCGAGTTCCGGGCGGCCGGCCGCGTCCGGGGGCCCCCCCGAGGCCTATCGTGGCTAAACTGTTCCACTACAGGGACCGCGACGCTATTCTGCAGGCTTCACGGACCCGTGGCCCGGTCCGCTACGAGAATTCGACCATCAATTTTTATCCGGACTTCACGCAACTGGTCCAGAAACAGCGGATGGGATTCCAAGGGGTGAAGCGCCGTCTCCGCGAGCTAGGCCTGAAGTATTCGATGATCTACCCGGCGAAACTCCGAGTGGAGCATGGAGAGCGGACAGCCTTTTTTGACTCTCCTGTGGCCGCAAGTGACTGGCTGGACTCGCTGCCGGACGGGGGTGGCCGGCCCGGGCCCGCTGGGGGCACCGCAGGTGACGGGTCCCCTTAGACTGACATTTGGTCCTTGCTTTTGCGGTTTTGCACTGTACAGTTGGGTCTTACTTCTTTTGCATACTGTGTCTTACCAGGACCCGTGAGGGGTGCGGGCGGGTTCGGGTCCCTTTCCTCCTCCGGGGTCTTTTTGTAGAATGGGGTTAGGGGGGCGACAGGCACACTGCAAGTTGGGGGGGGTCATTGGCCCGCAGGGGTGCAGGGTGGGGGGAGTTGGACTTGGGGTGGGGTTGGGGGGGAAGAGGGGTTGTTTTGTTGTGTGTTTTTTGTTTACAGGGCGAGGTATTGATTTTTGTCCATATTTGGGAACCGTGCTGCGGGCTGGGGGCCTCTTGATCTATTGGAGGGGATGGGGGGGAGACGGGTTGAGGCTTATGTCATGGAACGTCAATGGGTTGGGGGACCGTATTAAGCGGGGTGTTGTACTGCAATATTTGCGTCGTGTGACTCCTGATGTGGTGTTTCTCCAGGAGACGCACTTGGTCGGCAATGTCTGCCATGCGATGAACAGGGGGGGATACCGCCTCGTAGCCCATTCTGGTTTCACAACTGGCTCCAGGGGGGTGGGCATTCTCCTGCGAACCTCCCTTCCGGTGGAGATCACGAGGATAGTCTCGGATGACAGAGGGCGCTATGTGTGTTTGATTGGGAGGTGGGAGGGGCAGCCCCTTACCCTGGTTTCAGTCTACGTCCCCCCGGGCCTCCAGAACTCCACCTTTACTGACTTGGGTCGAATGCTGCTTGACCTTCCGGACGGCCTCCTGCTCATGGGCGGGGACTTTAATTCTGTGGTTTCGGGTGAACTGGATCGTCACCCACCAAGGACCCTCCCCGCTGCCCAGTCATGGCTGGGTGGGATGTTGGAGACCTTCGGCTTGGTGGATAGTTGGAGACTAATGCATCCGACCCAGTGTCAGTTCACCTTTCATTCGGGGGCGCATGGGAGTCTCTCCAGGTTAGACTACTTCCTTATGCCCGCGGCGCAGACTGGTCGGATTCGAGAGGTCAGACACCTGGCGCGTGGTATCTCCGACCATTCTCCGCTGTGGCTTCTCTTTGACACCGGGTCGCGGTCCGCAGGGCGGATAGCTCCTATTAACCCCTGGTACCTGCGGGACCCTGCGACTCGTGACAGCCTGGTTAAGGCCATGGACCAATACTTCAGTGAAAACGAGGGGTCGGTGTCGTCTGCGTTGTCCCTTTGGGAAGCCTTTAAAACTGTGATGCGCGGACACGCCCTCGCCCAGATAGTGGTGGCCAAGAAGGTTAGGAGCGAGGCGGTGGTGAAGCTGGAGACTGACATCTCGGGGTTGGAGTCGGCCTTGGAGGCGAATGTTACTCCGGACGGGCTACATGCCCTTAGCCTGAAACAGTTCGAATATAGGTCCCTGGTCACTGACGCGGCCAAAACTATGTATAGGGAGCAGCAGGGCCGATTGTATGACGCGGGGGACAAGGCGGGAAAGTTGATTGCGTGGCTGGACAAAAAGGAGAGAGTGAATCGTGTGGTCCCCGAGTTGCGTGCTGCGGATGGTGTGTGTGTGACTGAGCCGGATGAGATTGTGGAATGTTTCGCTGACCACCTCCGGGCGGTGTACTCCCCGGTGACTGACAGGGATGAGGATGACTCTCGCCTCCTACTGAGAGATATTGCTCTGCCCGGCCTGTCCGTTGAGGACCGGGAGCGGCTGGACGCCCCCTTGTCGTCGGATGAAATAGCGACCGCGATCCGTTCCCTTCGCTCGGGCAAGGCTATGGGTCCTAACGGTCTGCCCATTGAACTATACAAATTGCGTCCTGATAAGCTTGCGCCCTTCCTCAGCCGCATGTTCCGCGACTCTCTTGCGGCGGGTTCCCTTCCGGCCGACCAGCGCTTGGCCACTATAGTCGTTATCCCCAAGGAGGGCAAGCCGCGAGACCGCTGTACTTCTTACCGGCCTATTTCACTGCTCAATGCGGAGCCTAAAATCCTGGCGAAAGTCCTGGCCAATCGATTGTTGAGTGTCGTGTGCGACCTTATTCATCCGGACCAATGCGGCTTTATCCCGCACCGCAACACCGCTCTTAACTTGCGGCGTCTTCACGGTGCCCTTGCCAGGGCGGAGTTCCTCTCCGAACCGGCCGTGCTGGTTTCTTTGGATGCCACGATGGCCTTTGACACTATTGAGTGGCCATTCCTCTGGGCCGTCTTGGATAAATTCGGCTTTGGAGAGGGATTTATTGGCTGGGTGAGGCTCCTTTACACGGGACCCATGGCTCAAGTGGTGGTGAATGGGCGGGTCTCTCGGCCCTTTGCCCTCGGCAGGGGCACGAGGCAGGGGTGCCCGTTGTCCCCGTTGCTTTTTGCTCTCGCCCTGGAGCCACTCGCTGCCTGGCTCCGTTGGGAGCCCTCGCTTAGAGGGATCCGGTGGGGCCCGGGCTTCGAAGATCGGGTCTCGCTGTATGCGGACGACATTCTCCTGTATCTCACCTCACCGCGGCAGTCACTCAACGTCCTCTTTGACGTTCTGACCTCCTTTGGGAACAATTCGGGTCTCACGATCAATTGGTCTAAATCCTGCGTTTATCCCATCTCTGGTGGTCCTCCTCTCCTGCCGCCTCGGCTCCCGATTCAAATATCTCTGAGCGGCTTTAAGTACCTGGGGATATACGTTTCGCTGGACCCGGTGGCCCGCTATGAGCAGAATCTCCTGCGTCCACTTCGGCGACTGCGGGAGGACACGGCCCGGTGGTGCAGGCTCCCCCTGTCCCCGCTGGGTCGGGCCGCGCTGTTTAAAATGATGTCCCTTCCCAGGTTCCTCTATGCACTCCAGAACTCCTTCGACATTATCCCAGTGGCCTACTTCCGGGAGGTGGAGAGCCTGCAGAGGAGACTGGTGTGGGACGGGCGGGCGCGTATTGCTCTTGCCAAGCTCACTCTCCCCTGGTATGACGGGGGCATCGCGCTTCCTGACATCCGCAGGTACTATTGGGCCTCGCAGCTATCTGCCATTAACCACGCCACGTATGCGCCCGGCTTGAATCCGGCGTATGAGATGGACAAGTTCCTGCTTCCCGGCGGGAACTACAACAGGGCACTTTATTCCCGCCTGGCTGGCCGGACCCTTACGGGTCCTACTAAGATTGCGGTGCGGACCTGGAGGGCTGCCACTGCGGCCATGGGCTGGAGTGAGCGATTAACATGTGCTACTCCCTTGTTTGCCTCCGACCGCCTGGGCAGCTTGTGGACCACGAAGGGGTTTGACCAGTGGGACACGATTGGTATCAGCAAAGTGGGAGACCTGTGGCATAAGGGCGCGGTAAAGACTTTCGCGGTGCTCCAGGCCGAATACGAGCTGACCGACAGGGAGTTCTTCCGCTACGCCCAGGTCCGACACGCCCTGCTCTCGGTCTTCGGGGAGGGGACCAAGATCCCTGTTTCCTCGCCCCTCGAGGACCGCATACTTGACGGACATGTCCCTGATAGTACTATTTTTTTAATTTATAAAAAATTAATTAATCACCGGGCGGACCTTTTTGTGCGCCTTCGGGAGGCTTGGACTGGGGATGGGGTGGAATTGGACGACGAAGATTGGCAGTCTGCACTGTCGTCCCCCAAGGAGGTTGCCATTCCGGCTCGTCTCCGGTTGGTACAGCTCAAGATTCTCCACCGGGTGTATGTGACGGGTCCGCGCTTGGTCTCGATGGGATTTTCCGGCGACGGGCTCTGTAAGCGAGGGTGTGGGCTCAGCGCCACCTTTCTTCATATCCTTTGGGAGTGCCGCGAGGTGGCGGACTACTGGCGCCGGGTCCACACGGTTATGGGACAGGTCACTGGGGTTGTGCTGCTGCCGGAGGTGCGTCGCTGTGTCCTGAATGTGTGGGAGCCCAATGATTACAGCGCGGCTCAGACTCGGTGGGCGGCCCTAGGGAACATGATTGCCAAGAGGGACATAGCGCAACTTTGGGGCGCTCAACGGCCGCCCACCGTGTCAGTATGGAAGGAGAATATGGACTGGTGTATGTTTAGGGAGAAGACTGTGTATGTGGCCCGTGGCAAGCCGGGGGCATGGGGTAGAATTTGGGGGCAATGGAACGCGTATCGCGGAGGCATCTGTACGCCCCCCCTGGTAGACACTGATATCGCCTTGTCCCCCTGACCCTTGATGGCTCCTGGCGCCTTTTGGAACAACTACATATGGACGTTCATCTCCCTTGACCCCCTCCCCCCCCCTCCGTCCCCGGCCTCCCGGTACTCCTCTCTTTAGCGGTTTGCTCAATTGTCCTGACTGGAGCTTCCCGGGGGGAGCCTGACCCGCACTGGTTTCCCTTATAACTCGCCTTTTGTTTTTTATTGTTTGTCTTTTTGTTTTTGTGATTGTTGGACTTACGCTTCCTGTTCCTCGAGAACTATCTGGAGCCACTGAGGGGCAGTGCCCTGGGAACTGATTGTAGCCTTGATATGTGTAGATTTCCTTCTGTACCTAGCGGCCGGCCCGGGTGGTTGTAGGCCCGTACTTGTAACCGAATTATTGCTCAATAAAAACTTTTTCAAAAAAAAAAAAAAAAGAAGCTGTACTATGAAATTGTCACACATTATACTGTACATCAACTTTTCCTCCTAAACTTTCCCTACCTGAAGTCCCTTGCCATGTATTTTTTCTTCAGTAGATGACTTACCTCTTCCTGCAGCACAGTAATTATACCCAGCTACCAGAGTGAAATTGGAAATAGAAAACGGGTTAATTAACTTCATTGCTTGATGAGCTTTTGCAGCACTCAGCCACCTAACAATGATACTGTGTTCTAATTAGTTTAGCTACTGATGGGGGCTGCTAACAACAGGCACAAAAATCCCAATCTTATCTATCTCTCCTTTTCAAGAACAACTTCCGTGCTAAGTTATTAACTAGTTCTTATTACCTGCAAATATTATGCAATGTATGTTACCTCTCTTAATCTTCCCTAACCTTATTGTAAGGTTTCCCAGAAGGCCTTCTTAATGCTGGTGGTAATAGTGGGCTAGCACTAACGGAAACATCACAAAGTGAGGTCCTACTCCCACCTATTGCAAATGAGGTGATATCCAACTGTAGACTTTATCAGGTGGATAATCCATCACAGGCAACTAGACTGAAAGAAAACACAGAGTTAGTGGGTAATCAAAAACTGAGACCAGACCACCATGACAAAAATGAATATTAAAACCAATACCTTGCAGTGGTAACTTCTAAGCAATCTGGGGAGCTAGTAATTTATTAAAAATTAAAAACTAAACATATAAACCTCGAGTCAGGACTCAAGAGAAGGCTAGGTTACTCCATGTTACATAGTTTTTTTTAAGCAGCACAAGACCTGATTCACAAAGGTAAAGTGAGTTACAGTTTTGTTATCACTTTACTCTTGCAGTATAAGTTTACTACTAGCATATTTTCCATTAGTAACTTAATGAGTAGTGACTTTGTGAATAGTAACAAACCCCATCACTTTAAATGAAGTAACTATTACTATGAGTCCGTTACTATTCGTAAAGTTAATGGAAATGGACGCCTTGTTATAGAGCTCCGCCACACACCGTCTCTATCCGACAGAATGGGAGGCTTCAGCCGGCTCTATCCTATGAAGGGACGACGGGTCTATTTCCCTGAACATCTACTGGCACTGGGGCTGTGCCTGGTGTTGCTGGCTTCCAGAGCGAGGCCGATAATCTGGCCGATGAGTTTCACGGCGTGGTGAGGCCTACCTGTTGCGCAGCCGGAGGTGGCACCTGACTCGGGTGCTGCTCACTTGAGTGAGGACGGAGTGCTGGCCCTGGCGGACAGCTCGGCCGTGGCTGCATCCAGCTGTGTGCCCCCGGCGCTGCATTGCGAACCCCTACTGACAGCGAGGCCTGTTCCTGCACAGAGAGCGGCTGTGCCCGCGTGAGTGGGGAGCTGTTGCCGCCTGTGGCGCAGCTGTGCCTGGCGGAGTTCCTGCCCGCTCCGGATCTTGCTGCGAGCGTATGGAGCCGCAGACGGCCTCGGGTGCCCTGCCGTCTGGGGAGCTGTGAGACGGGTGAGTCGCGGCTGGGCTGGGTTGCGGGGGGGGCGGCCCCGCGATTAGGTTCCAGGGTTCTGGGGGACCTCTCTCGTGATCTGGCCTGGGTGTTAGATCCTGGTGCTTTGGCTCGGCTGGGGTGCCCTACATCGAGGTACCCACTCCTGGAGGCATCAAGATACATCGGCGTCGCAAATTTGTGAGGAGTGCCACGCTATTGAGTACTGGCTCCTGGCCTTATTGGCCTGCATCTTTGAGACTTGCCTTACTGGCCCCTGACTGAGGTGTGCTGCCTGTGGGCGCTGCCTGGCGCTTTCCTGTCACCATCCACTTTATTTTGCGCTGTTGTGCACACTGGGTGGCTCCCCCCACCGCCCCTTGGGAGTATAAACAACTGCTCGGGGCCATGCTGGCGCTGCCACTGTTTACCTCCTGCTCAGTTTGCCCGATATTGGTGACACAGCCCATACCTTTTGCTTGCTCTCACCGCTTGCTCAATCCCCAGACCGGATTCAGTGAGTGTCCTCCTGTGTGGTCTGTTGTGCTGTGGCTATCACCATGGGGAAACCAGACAAATCTCAACCACAGCTTAACTTTGAGCAGCACAAGTCTCGGCGCTATGAAGAGGTGGTGGACAGCATGCTATCTGAGTCCGATACACCCTCTGATGACCCGGTAGGTGACATTAAACAGATTATTGCATCCATGCAGAAGGGTCTCTCTGCCATCGACTCGGTAATTGGTACGCTAGCCTACAGAATGGATAGGATGTCGGAGAGGGTTGATAAGCACTCAGAGCGTCTAGATATGGCAGAGCGCCGTATCACGGAGGTTGAGGAGGCCCAGTCTGACTCTGGTGTCGCCCAGCAGCTTGTTGAACGTGCATTGACTACCTTGCAGGACAGAGCTGAGTATTTGGAGGCCCAGTCACAGCTCAGCACCCTCCGTATCACGGGCCTGGCAGAGTCTACGGCTACGGGGAATATGGAGATCTTTGTATAGAAATTGTTTATGACTCTGCTGGGTGCGGACATCTTCTCACACCTGTTTGTTGTGGAGAGGGTGCATTGCTCACTTGGCATTCGCCCCCAGCCCAGTGCCCCGCCTCGGCCTATAATTGCAAAACTCTTAAACTACCGAGACAGAGACGCTGCACTACGCTATGAGGGGGGTTCCCTCTCTCTGTTCCAGGATTTCACCCTGAAAGTGTAGGAGGCCAGACAACAGTTTATTCCCCTAAAGTGCAAACTACATGAGCAGCACATAGAGTATGCTATGTTATTTCCGGCACGCCTCAAGGTCTTGTTTGATGGTAAACCCAAGATCTACTCTGACCCTCAGTCCCTTCAGAAAGCATTTAAAGATTGGGAAAGAGCAGACGAGCATGGGAAAGGTAATGCACCACTACTACGCGGGCATTATTACGATGGGCTTTTTCTCCGCATTTTTTAGTGCTCGTTTACCACTACTACGCATGCTGCTACATAGCATGCTTTTACTTCACAGATGCTTTTAGTACGCATTACTTACTACGAGCTGTGGGAGTTACGATGAGACGGGACGTGCAAAGAGGAGAGAGAGGTAAGAGGGAGTGTGTATTTTTTAAGAATTCGTGTTTGAGTAGTAGTATTTTTAGTTTTAGGGTAGTGCAGGGGGTAGGGTTTTAGGGTAGTGTTGTAGTGTTTATGTAGTGTAGGGTAGTGGTTTAGGGTAGTGACAGGGGGTCATGTAGGGTTGTGTTAAAGTATAGGGGACGGATTGGGAGTAGGGGTAAGGAAGTGCTGGGGGTAATGTTTTAGGGTTTTGGGTAGTGTTATATTGTTTGTGTAGTGTAAGGTAGTGTTTTAGGGTTTAGGGTAGTGTAGGTGGTTTGTGCACGGTAGTGTTACAGTGTAGGGGACGGACTCGTAGTAGGGGTAGGAATGTGCGGGGTAGTGATTTAGGGTTTAGGGTAGTGTTGTAGTGTTTGTGTAGGGTAGTGTTTTAGGGTTTAGGGTAGTGTGAGGGGGACGTGTAGGGAAGTGTTTGAGTGTAGGGGCAGGACTGTGACACAGGGTAGTGTCGTGCTAAGGTAGTGTTGAAGGGATTAGAGTAGTGTTGAGAAGTTTGTGGTGTGTAGGGTAGTGTATTTGCATTTAGAATTTTGCGTAGTGTTGGGGAGTTTATTTATTAAGTGTTTGGGTGTTAATAAAAAAAAAAGCAATGTAAAACTATTAAATTACATACCAGATTATTAATTTTCAAAATATATTTTAAATTACTCCCCCACCCAAAACCCCTATTTCACTGCAATCCCGTCCCAGATTTTAGGTAACAATTTAAAAAAATATATATTAAAAAGGTTAATCTTTGCGTAGTTGTGGTATGTGAAGTAATTAACAGCGCATTAAAAGCAGATTCTTATATTTTAAATGTTTTTACGAAGTAATGCTTTGGGCATTAAAAATATGCGGAGTAATGGTAGTTGCGATGTAAAAACATCGCACTAAAAGAATGCGTAGTAATAGCATCAGTAGCGTCATATATTCGTGGGAAAGGGCAGAGCGACACTCCTGCTGCAGCTTGTGGCGCTGGAGAACTTGATGACAATGACTGAGGAGGTGTGCTATTATCATTAACGGATTGCTGATTTGATGTGCTCAGTGTGGTGGTATTATTATTCATTTCTGGGAAATATGCACAATGTTATGATGGTTGGTGTGCCGGGGGGCTAGTTGGGATGACTGTGGTATTGATTATTTGCATAGGGCAGGCTTTTTCCTTTCTTCTTTGTCCTCCCCTCACTCCTTCCTTTGGTCTGGGTGGGCGTGGAGTTGAATGCGTACACACGGGGGGTGACCCCATGTTGCTTGCTGGTATCTAAACCGTACATCCTAAGCGGCTGCTTAGTTGTTTCCCTATTGATGCATGTCACTTTCTATGAAACTTTATGACTAATATGCGGTGTTGTGGCGGTGGGCTGTACTACTTTGTGTTGTTGGGTAACATCTGCCCGCTGTTTTTTTCACTTCTTCTAGGGGGTTATTGTGGTATTTGAGATGTGTTTGCGTCATGGACGCTTGTTGGTAGTATTTGGGAGGGCTGAACACTATTTGGCACAGCATGATACGCCTACCCGCATAGACTATTGGTTCATTTCACAGACTATGCTTCCTAAAGTCCGAGACTTTTCGATTTTAGCCCGTTCATTTTCAGACCATTCGCCTCTTACAATAACTATTTCGGTGCCCCTGTGTTCCCCTCCCTATTTTTTGTGGCACTTTCCCCCTTATTCATTATTGGATTCAGTCTTTAACTATGAGTTTTGTGACAAGATCTCTGAGTTTTTTTACAGTAATGTGGGATCGGTTAAATCCTTCGCCACGGTTTGGGAGGCGTTCAAGGTTTTTATAAGAGGTGTTGCCATTAGCAAGCATGTGGGTGTTCTATGGTCTAATGGAGGCTGCCTTGCTCTGTTGGAGACCCGTCTGTCTGACCTGGAGGCTCGCTTGGCTCTCAGAAATGACCCCGATTTGCGTGAGCAACTTAAAGCCACGTTGACTGACTTTCAAGAGGAGGCCGACAATGAGGTCAAGCGTATGGGCAAGTATGCTTCAGCCAGACTTTATGGAGAGGCTGATCGCCCGGGCTCTGTGCTGGTGGCATTGCCTCACCGCCGTATGGACTCTGGGTGCATTACTGAGCTAATAGACGATGAGGACCACATTAAATTAATGAACAGTTCCGCTCCTATCATCAGGAGCTCTATTGGTCCAAGCTTTCCTCTAGTGACGACGATATAGCACACTATCTAGAATATATTCAGCTCCCCTGGTTACAGAATTGGCAACGCCAATTCTTGATGCGTCCTATCGAGGTCTCAGAGTTTCGACTAGCTTTAGGCTCGATGCGGGAGGGTAGTGCCCCCGGGATGGATGGTCTCGCGGTCACCTTCTATAATGGTTTTAGCGATCTTTTGATACCGCACCTTATAACTTTATTTCACAAGATGGCTGCGGACGGTATAATACCTTCTTCTATGCGCGAGACGTTGATTATCACTTTATTGAAGCCGGATCAGGACCCCTGTAGGTGCCAATCTTATTGTCCTCTCTCGCTACTCAACATAGACACCAAAATCTATGCGAAAATACTAGCTAATCGTCTTTCCCTGCTTCTTCCTCAACAGATTGGTCCTGAGCATGCTGGTTTTATACCTGGACACACGCTCTCGTATAATCTCCGCACGGTATTTGGCACCATGCAACATGTTGGGCCAGAGGTTAAGGTAGCCATTTTTTTGGGGCGCCGAAAAGGCCCTCGATTCAATCGAATGGAAGTTCATGCATGCAGTGCTGCGTCGCATGGGTGTCGGTGAGGACTTTCTGCAGTTGATTTCGGTGCTATATAATTCACCAATTGCCAGTGTTCACACGGGTGAAGCGGTCTCAGTTCCTTTTCAAATCTCCAGAGGTACCCGACAGCGATGCCCTTTATCCCCGTTATTGTATGCAGTGGTTGCTAAACCCCTGTTACGGGCGTTATGCGAGTATCATTGGCATAGAGGACTTCGTTTTCCTAATTACAACCTAGTTACTTCAGGTTATGCTAATGATACACTCTTATATATTCGCGATCCCGAGGTACATCTGGCTCCTGTGATACGTGAGGTACTGCGCTTCGGGGACTGTCTGACCTTAAGATTAACTGAGACAAGTCCATAATATTTCCATTGACTCCTGCCATGGCACTGTTCCCACTCAACTTCCCTCTGCAAAGGACGTCCGACCCGGTGCGTCATCTGGGCATCCAAGTGCACTCTGACGCAGACACATTATTTAAGGATAATTACGGGAGGGTAATTAATAAGCTTGGCGATGATATAGACAGATGGATTTGGCTTGCGTTGTCCCTGGACGGTAGGGTCTTATTAATAAAGATGGTAGTGCTCCCTCGTCTGCTCTTTCTGTTTGTCAATATCCGTATAGTGGTGCCCCAGCACCTGTTCCGAGAACTTCGTTCTTTGATGACTAAGCTTGCGTGGGCCGGTACATCTTCTAGAGTCGCCTTGGATACTCTCATGCTCCCGTACGTAGCTGTGGCTTGGGTGCCCCGAATCTTGAACTTTATTACAGGGTTGCACAGGCCTCTCACGCTTACAGTTGGGTGCATGGCCCACATGATTTTCCTCATCTCCAGATAGAAAGGGTCACTGCTGACCCGGACTCGTTGCCTCACTTCTTTGCGGAATACTTGACTTGATTATCTCCACTGTTCATGCGTGGAATGCACTTCTCAGACTGTACAATGGAACACAATTGTATTTGCCTCGGCTACGTGTGGAGTGGTGCCTGTGGTTCGTGCTCAGCTCGGAGAGGGGAACACTATACTCCCTAAATAAATTGCACATAGATTTAAGTGGAGATCTGTTTAAACACAGAAGGGTGGGAACATGGGTAAGGTGGATGGTGATGACAATTCACATTCTGCACTAATGAAATTCCAATTTTTTAGAACACGGCATGCGATGCGAGCAGGCCTTGGGGATGAGCTCCTGGAGTCAATGGGCATCCCACCCCTGACTACACTTTTGAGCTCACAAACTCCTAGTAAACTGATATCTAGACTTTATGCCTTGGTCTTAGCTACTAAGTCCTCCGCTCTCAGTAAGGTTAGACAGGCCTGGCAAGTGGACACAGGCATCCCAATCATGGATGACGCATGGTCCTATTGTTGTGAAGCCACTCGCAAGATCTCCATAAACGGTCGTCATAGATTGGCAAATTTTTAATTTTTACACAGAGTTTATTATTCCCCTCTACGCCTCTTTAGATATGGTTTACGTGATTCTGATAACTGTGAGCGTTGTGGTGCACAGGGGGCTGGATACTTTCATCTGGCCTGGCAATGCCCTCAGGTGGAAGCCTATTGGGGTAGCATCTTTCCGGTCTTGAATGACATAATTGGGTTCACCCCTAATCCGGAACCCATGCTGGCGCTCCTAGGGTACACCAAGCATCTCCAGAAAAATGTGCGTAAACTTGTGGCGATGGGCCTTCTATTGGCAAAGAGTCGACTGGCGATGCGGTGGATGAGGGGTCCTGTACCTACTATTGCAGAATGGGAGAGGGATATGTTCTACTGTAACACTCAATCAGATGTTTATAATGAAATGCTCCCACCTTGCAACTGCCCAAAAAGCTTTTGGGGTCTGTATGCCCAATATCGCCTGGCCCGGCAAACCTCTGAAGACGTGCCAGTTGGTTAAAGCAGTATTGGTGTAATTATTTACTGTCTAAAGCCCGGATATATTCTTGCTGATAATTTTACACTGCCATGTGATTTACGAATGTCTATATATAATGCTCATTATTGTATAATGCCCTGCGTGTAGCTAAATTCCCTCACCATGGTGCCATCTGTATTATTTTCCTCCTCCCCCCTCCAGCCACTATATTATGTATTTACGTTTTGTGTTCCACAATTGATTATGGTCTATGTGATCTGTTTTTTTAAATTTCTATGTATTTTTTGTTTGTGTTCTATGTGTTACAAAATGCAATGAATTTTTTTTTTTTTAAACGTACACCAAAAGTGTAATTTTACCTCTGTGAATCAGCGAAAATAGTGCACACTAGTACTACCTATCATGAAACAGACATTATTCTAACTATGGCTAGGGGTGGAAGGAGCTTGTGAAGTTTCAATCTGTGGAGTTACATAAAAACTCAAAAACATTCTGCAGAGTTCTGTCAATAGGCAGAAATATGCTTTTCACGCTACTCACACTGCAATTTAGTGCCAGTAACTTTAATAGCACTGAAATATCAGCACAAACTGCACCATGCAGTGCGTAAGAGATTGCAGCCATTCGAGTTGGTTTTGCTGCCACTCGAGTAGAAAATCTGCAGGAGGGGCAGCAAATCTACTCGAGAAGCAGCCCTCTCACTGCAAACACTTGCGACGGCCCGCATTCGAAAATGTTGCTGGGGACACCAGATCTCACTTGTGCTCACATTTCTGTAGCCAGTAGGAAAAAAGTCTGCCATGCGGCGACTGGCAGAATTTGACAAGAACTCCTTGGCAGAAGAGTAACATGCAATCACCAAATTCAGCCAATTCCACCGACGGAATGAAACAGTGTTATGAGGCTTTCGTGCAGAAAAAGAAAGTCTGTGGAATGCAAAAATATAAATGTTAATATATTTGAATCAAGAAGATGGTAAGCTTCATGATGGATGAGGTCCAGGAGGGTAAAGCATCGACTGGTGCAGTCTTGTGCAGTTAACTAAGTGAGAACAATCTTTTACCACCAATACCAGAGAAGTAGCTGCATGTACCTGGCTGATCAATCTCACAAATGATAATTGTCATAACATTTTGGTTAGTGCGTCCATCATGTGACATGTGTCCAGTGACCGTCTCCCTTGGAGCACAACCACTTAATTAGAGGAGTTTGACTTTTGAGCCCCCACACTACTTTGAGACATGTGGTTTCTTGTTGAAGTAGATAGGCATTGTTCATAACTTCCTTCTGGCTGTTGGGGTAGTGCCATCCTGACTCTGAGTCCCTTCTCAAATGAGATAGCGAGAGATAACTCTGTAGTGTTATTGAATAAGAAGCAAAAGAATTAGAGCATTTTGTGTACTTTTGTTAACTGAACTGGCTGGTCTCTGAAGAACCTGAAAAAATGAGGAACCGGAAAGGAATGGTTCATTTAAGGAATTATTAACTTTGAAGATTTATACAGCACAGCTTAATATCCGTGAGGGTATGCAGGTGCTTTCCATGGGCACGGGGAGAAAAATTGATTCACCCTGAATCACAGGATGATGAGCCAATGCCGAGACTAGAACCCAGATCCCTAACTCTGGAGTCAGCAGCTCTGGTCACTGCACCCCATCCTCTCCTATAGTGAAGTGTGAATCAAGTTTACACATTAGTTGTACAACACCCTCCCAGTCATCTCAGGAATCATCACTCACTGAATATAGCTCTCATTGATGCAATAGTTACCTGTCCCAAGCGAGGTGCACATTTGTCTATTGTATCTTCTCTTTTCCCAAGTAAGCAACAAACAATGGTAGTCTTGTATAATTAATGATCTTTACTGGCATCTCAGCTATGGAATGAAAAAAAGAAGTAAAGGGATGGGAGGCACTGTCTTCATGTCCTTTAAGTGAATGGGGAGGCTTCTTCTGTTCACACTGGCCCAACTCTGCTTCACACATGTGAATACATGGTGGGGATGCATATTCAGACTCCAAATATCTAAATGTTTCTCAATATCCCTTTTTTCTTTTCTTTTGCAAAGCAGTTCAACAATAATGCATGAAAGTTCCATTGTGGCCAACTTAGTCAGAGTGTAGAGCTTGTCTTCAAAATCAGTGGGTTGACCCAGAAATTGATCAGTTAACATAATTGAGTCTGGCTAATCACCATAATCGTCCTCCTATGTTTTTTAGGAGCAGTGTAATCTGGTGGTATGAAGAGTTGGCTCCATTTTCATGGTTAATCGCTCCACATTTTAAGGAAAGAGGTTGATCCTTCAGACTGTGACAACTGTGCCAGCTGCACTGAACACGTGGTCAGAAGACACACTGGCTTCCCTACATGCCAGATCCTTTATTGCCAGCCTGCTGAGCTCTGTCCATTGTTGCATCTTCTCATACTAATATGCCAATAGGTTTTGTCATCCAGATAGTCTTGGGCCATCCTCTGAATGGTTATTGGTGCTGGCACTTGCTCAACCTTGGTTATCTTCGCCTCTGCACTTGACTTAAGTCCCGCCACTTGAAACGAAGTCATTGCAGAGGTTGGGTCTGATTCTTCTGATGCTGGTGTTGAAGGTATTAACGGTGTTGGTGGTGATGATTGTGATGGCTGTGAGACAACAGCACTGCCCTCTCTGGAAGTTATAAGGCTGCACATCGGAACTTCTGCCTGTGCTTCTAACTGCCAGCTGTTCTTTTTATGGGTCTCTCGCTTGATCAGCAATCCAAGTCTTGCAAAGTGAAACATCCCCTTCTGAAAAAGCAATGAAAGTGGCCAGCGTTTTTTTTTTACCATGAATCAAGTATTGTGGCACATATATACTCTTTGGTGGATACAATCTGTCTTTGCAACCTTGTATTAACCATTCAAGTGAAGGATTAAGATCTGGACCAACTCATATGCTTCTTCGTTCATACCGCTGAACCTTTGCAACACTTTTTTCAACTGGTCCTGGTGTAGATGAAACAGCAAGATTGATTGTCTCATCATACTGTCCTCCTTGCTGACTTCACCTGTGTGAAAACCTTAAAAGGAAAGAGCATTTGTGTCAGGCATTTGCTTAGGTTCCATCTCTCCATCTCCCTCGTCATGCTTTTCCCAGTTGCATCCCCTTCTCTTTGAAGGCATAGTCGATGATAGGTCTGTTTTGCTCAAACAGACTTTGCAAAATGTAGTAGGTCATATTACAATTTGTTGGCCCCGCCTGTATGAGGGCTTTAACTGGTACCGTATTAAAAGAATGCCTGAAATTATTGCATCATTTTTGGCAGGTAGGCAGCGTGTTGCTTGCTATCTCTTCTTTTTTGTGAAAGTTCTGCACAATCAGGTTTATGTAATGCACCAGATACAGGACCCTGGAATATCCACCATCTGCCATGACCTTAGCTATATTACTACCATTTATGAGTCAAAGACATTCAAATACCTTTTTGTTAAACTCTTTCGAAGATGTTTACAGCTTGCAGATAGCGGTTGCCTAACCCCCACAAAAGAGATCCAGTGTGCAGTGATGCACATGTATTGCTTGACAACTGGTCCACATGTCTGTCATCAAATGGAATGCAAGAACAGCACTATAACACATAACTTGGCTAACCCATTGCAGCACATCACGATAGAGTTGTGGAACAGAAACTCTGGCAAAATAGATCCAGCTGGCAACTTTCCATTTCGGGCAGATGGCTGCCTTAAGTTCAAAAAATCCCAGTCTTTCCTTAAAACAAAAGGGGTGGAGGTTCAGCGCTAAATTAGCCAACTTCCCATTATACATACATGCCGTTGGATGTTTGTGTTTGTTGGGCTCCGCCTGCTTAAACATGCCTGTATAGTAGCCTGATTGTTTTCCTTTAACGCAACTGACACAAGTGACTTCCAAAGAGAACCAGGAGGTGGTAGATTCTATGTGCATCTTGGGGGAATCACTGTATGTGGTGGAGGTATCTGCATCGGAGTCTTTTGCCATTTGGAGGTCGCTGGTGCAGGTGATGCAGACACAATACAGGGGACAGGCCTGCATTGTGTACTGCTGTCATTCTCTTCTTCCTCATGACTACCTTCTTCTGTCACTGTGCACTCAGCTGCTTAACCTCTCTTATCACAACCACCACCAGCAGCTATGGCCAATGCCTACAAACTGGAGGTAGGTGGCTATGTTGTTTGCCTCTCTGCAGGGCGTACTTAGACTGTGGTATGGTGGATGCTGATCTCAATGGGGGTCTTACAAATATGGAAGCTGGCGGGGGTGGTGGTAGTGATGGTGGAACCAGATCGATCTCAGCAGGTTGATTAGGAGGGGTCTTCTCAGTGTCCTCTGTGCTGCCCTCTATACTGACAGTCGCAGGCTTAGTGTCATCACTGTTATTTTCCATAAATCTAAGGCTTTTGGGAACATTCCTTTTCCCTTGTGTCTCAGGGCGGGTCTCAGACTCGGCTAGCGTCCAATCCACATCCAGATGATTAGAAGCGGGCCTTGGAGAAGATGGAGTACCCTTTCTTTTTCACGCTGGAGATTATGAAGCTAATGATTGAGGAGCAACATTTTGATCAGCAGGAAGCTCAAGGTCCTGTTCTTCTTCTAATACAGGAAGAACTGTTGCTGGCTGTGGCTCCTGTTGTCAACTTTCCTGCAATGATTTGGTACTAGGTTGCCGCTGATATAAATCTAGTTCACACTACTTCCTCGTCCCCATGCCTGCAGTGGCTGCATCAGTGAGAGACGTAGGCTTGGGTTTAGCTTTAGGTTGCTGTGTGGCTGTTGATGATGCAGCCTTTTGCTGCCCAGGGGATGATACAGCAGTTACATCACGTTTCCTGAAAAAGGTGGAAAGTCGCACGCCAGTTGTGGCAATATCCTTCTTTTTCTCCTCCTCACTAGCCATTTTCTTTGCAGGAACACCCTTCTTTTTTGGTAATCTTCAAGTTCTTTCTTCTTTCTGGCTATTGCCACTTAGCTGAACAAACGGAAGCAGAGGAAGTCAGGTGAGGTGGGACAGCGCTCGCCTTCTATCTGGATGTACTGTGTGTGTGTGTGATGATGTCTCTTGTGCACCTAAAAGCAAGCAAACAAGATAAAAATCAGTGAAACTTAGCATTTGTAGTTTGAATCTGCCGAAAATATAATTTACTGAGGCCTCAACACAAATAATCCATTCCAATCCATAACATAATATTTCAATATGATTGAAAAGTCTACTTTACCCTAAGGCCTATGAGATGCTTGTGGCAGGCAGGTTGTGCAAGGGAAAAATGTAATTGTCCTTAAAATATTTTTGCTACTGTGCACCTATGGCCGAAAGCAGATAGGAGGCTCAAAGGGAAAATGGAATAATCCTTGAAAACATTAGTGCTGGTGTACACCTATGGCAGGGAGGGGCTGCAGGGGAGAAATTGAATAATATTATGGCTGGTGTGTGACCATGGCAACCAGGAGGCGCAGGGGTAAGTGGAATAATCCTTAAAACAACTATTGCTGGTGTGTACCTATGACAGGGAGTGGTTGCAGGAAAAAAATCGAATAATTGAAAAAGAGTTATTACTGGTGTCCTCCTAAGGACTCTGAGAAATACTATGGAAGGCAAGGAGGTACCGGGGAAAATGGGAAAAAATTCATAGAACACATTGTACATGCATTCTAAAATCACCCTCAAGCACATTAAACTCGCATCAAGGAAAAAAGAGAAAATTAACAAAAAACAAAAAGGCATAGGTCTCTTCTATCAATTTTCCTAGAAAATGTTTTGAAAAGTGGAAGAAAAGGAACAAACACACTGGCTACACAAAATAGTGTCAGGAATCCCCCACTCTTTGCCCACCTTGCACGTTGTGCGGCAGTTCTTTACTGCAGCCGAAGTGGAGGACGAAGGTTGGGGTGCCAGAAGCTCTGTTCATGTCCGTCAGCCTTCGGTCTTCACAAATCTGGGGCGGGCGTCACAGAGACAATCTTCAGGTTGCCAGTCTAGTCTCTCGCAAGCAATCGCAAGCACAAGGACAGACTCTGCTGTTGAGTGTGTCGGCAGCGTTCTGAGCCACACACTTCACCAATGTTTCTTCACTAGTGTGCATCGCTTGCGCTTTAGTTGAGTCAGGAGTTAGTGTAGGGATTTGTATCTTAAGTTTGCGCACTAGTAGAACAGGGTAGTTTTTGTTTTGTTTACCGTCAGAAAGTTAGTTAGGCAGCTTCCTGATTTAAGCTTATTCAGAGAATATACTTAATAGGTTAACTGAATTTACCTCGTCTACTACCTCTCAAAGTATTGGTGATTAGAAGTTCCATCTTCCTCAGCAAATCTGCAAATATTACTAAAGAAAGCAAATTGTATTAATTGATTCTCAGGTATATTTACAAATCACTTATAACTATCAGTAATTCTATCACTCAGAAGAATATATCACTAAAGAAAAATAGAAGAGAGGCAAGGCCAAGATAACAACAGGGTAATTGAGAGGAGGGGAAGAATTAGAGATAACAAAATATTAAAGAGTGAGCGTAGGGAAGTATATGGAGTTCAGAAATGATGTATTGTTTTGTAATTCCACTTCACTACAGAAAACACAGAGGCAGAACCAGAGAAATGCAAATACAGTGAACCACAAGAAGCGAGGCTGTCTCTTCTCTGTCCCAATCCCCTTTCCCCCGGCGGGGTCCATCAGAGTTCTTGTGTAACAAAGGCTCAGGTAGAGGCCTGTTGGAGGACTAGGGAAAATTCAGCGTTCTGCTCTAGTGAGTGCTAGAAAGTTTGGGAGTAAATTGTGGTGATCCTGACACATGGCCACCAAAGGGAAAGACATGGACAACTAAAACAGCACACTGACCTGGCTACATGGCCACCAAGGGCAAATGCATTGATAGCAAAAAACACATGCAGGCCTTTGACAAAAGCTAAGGACACTGACGAATAAATGTCCTCCGTCCACATGTCAATCAAGAGCAAAAGCATGGACAACAAATAACACATGTAGGCCAATGGCAACAGCAAAGCACACCGACTATAATATGGCTGCCGTGCACATAGCTACCAAGGGCAAAGGCATGGACAACAAGGAATACATGCAGGTCGATTGCAATAGCAAAGCACACTGACTACAAAATGGTGCCAGTCACATGGCCACCAAAGGCAAAGGCATGGACAACAAATAACCTATGTCAAAAAGCACACTGACTACACAAAACTAATGGCCACCCTGCCACATGGCGTGGAGGACAAAAACAGAATGGTGGCCTATGACAAACATACACACGCGCACAATGGCCACACAAAAAAAGGCCACTTGGCCAGCAAAGAAAGGAGGTATGGTAAACCGAGAAAAAAACACTACCATTAATTTAGCAATGCCAAAAAGCAAAAATCATATGTGAACTTTAAAAATGTATCAACCATAAATATCCCAAGGGATCACAAATTATGCCAACAAAATATATTAAAAACACAAAATACATTTAAACAAAGTTAGCATTTAATCCAAAGCCATACAGTGCTGGTCACGTCACAGCACTTTTTTTTGGATTATTACGGAGCAGGAGGGGGAGCAATTACATGGACAGCTGCTGTGAGCAAGCAACAACATGGACAACGGTGGGGGCAAACAACACAGACAGCAAGAGGGGGCTAGTAACCCCATGGACAGTGGGAGAGGAAAAGAAACAACATGTTAGTGGGTGGGGTGGGAGCAAGGTTAGAGGGAGAGCAACAAAATGGACAGCAGGTGGGGTAAGCAACAACACAGACAGCAGGAGGGAACAAGCAACAAAACAGATTGTGGGTAGGGGCTGAATGGGAAAAGCAACAACAAGGACAGATGGGGGAGCGTAACATGGAGGGAGAGGCTGCATGGAGTCTGTGAGGGAGACTGCTGGAAAAGACACACATTCCAGTTGAGTGCTTTGACAAAAAGAAAAAAGTTGCACCGAATTAAGGGAGCAGTGGAAGGACACGTACTTCAGCCATGCTCTATGGGAGGGACAAATACTGGAAGCAGAAGTTAAAGACACATGCACAAACTTATGAATAACAAGCAAATGACAGTGGGTGACCTCGAAACCCATGTATGCAAACAAATTGCTTCACAAAAAAGAAAGTGCGTGGGCTGTCTCAGGTGAGACCTAAAAATGATGATTGCCCCTAGATACAACTTTGCATTTGGCATTATGCTGATCTGAGTCCATAAACAATGACTGTCGCAGATACACATCAGCGGCGAGGCCTTTATATGGGGTGAACCTAAACCCATCCTGAAATTACAGAAATTGTGGGTACACACTATGTCAAGATGCCAATGACTCAATATTGAGAACAATAATTTAGCTTACCAACTATTCAAATTTGCCACCAAATTTCTGAACGTGAGTAAAACTAGAGAGAACCCTGCTACAATGCCTAAACAATCTCTTTCCTTCCTAAATTTAAGGGGCTGCACCATCGACCTGAAGAACCCAGTGACTATTATTATGGTCTACATATGGTGACTTGCCCACGGGTGTTGTGAGGTACACCCTCTACTGCATAGATTGGCACCAGTCTGGCATAACACTGGCATCAAAACTGAGGTAGAGTCTATTCACATGGGATGTCTGGAGAGACAAGGGCATTTGGACTCTAGAACAGCTGATAGATCACCCAAAGCTTTTCTGTATCTTCACATTAAATTAGGACAGGAGTGGTACTGTTACTGGCAATATTAGCAGCTCCAGCGCAACCTATTAAGCTACCTCATGTTTACCAGCCTTTATTGCACAGACCCCATTCTGAGGTATCTAAAGCTGTGGGGGCATTGTCACGATCTGGTGTCAGGCGTCTGGTGTGCGCATCTGTAAGACAACAGGATTTCTTCTTACAGTTGAGGGGATGCATTGTTCTCTCCACACTGCTATGGCGGTGATGCACAACAGGGTAGATGCACCGGTTCTGCTCTAAGCAGATTGGCGCTCCATCGATTTCTCTGGTACAAGTATCTGGGTCCACATCCAGTGGACCGGTCACAGGAGCAGGGGTAGAGACTTTGATAGCCATGAGTCTCAAGCAACATAAGGCAAGCCAACAAACCCTTGGAGATCACTTTGGTTGTAGGGCAGAATCCAGTCTGCCTTCAGCAGGGTCAGAGAACAGCAGTAGGGTAGCACAAAAGAAAACCAGTTCTTCCAGAGCTGCAGTCCAGCAAAGTGACAGTCAGTTCTGACAAAGGTTCTTTACAGGTCCAGAAGTGTCTGATTTGGTGGGGGTCAGAGACCCAGTATTTATACCCAGTTGTGCCTTTGAAGTGTGGATGAATTCAAAGAAGGATCGTTGAAGTGCCCAGAAGTCCTTTCTTCCCAGAACTGGCTCCAGACTGCCTGTAGGGGATAATCAGCCCTTTGTGTCAGAACAGGGCATTGCCTATTCAGGTATAATTGTCAGTTCCTCCCTCAGAATGCAGATGGGTACTCTGACACACCTATTCTTCCTGTGTTTGTGGTTGACTACAGGGGCTGCAAAAAGTTTAGCTATCCCCCACCCCAGATGTGTATTGGAGACAGGCTGCAGGCACAAAGAGCTGCAAGACCAGATAAATGTCCACTTTCTAAAAGTGGAAATTCTAAAATAGTACTGTTGAATCCCACTTTACCAGTAAAGAGGATTTGTCATTGTCATTCCAAAGATATAAAACATGGGACAGCCAAGCCTTTCAAATCAGGAATTACAGCTTAAAAGTGTACTTAGAAATTCACAATGTTAACTTATGAGAGAAGTAGGCCTCCCAGTAGTGAAAAACAAATGTAGGAGTTTTTCACTACCAGACAATGAAAAACTTAAAAGTACATGTCCTACCTTTTACTTACACAGCACCCTGCCATATGGGCTACCTAGAGCCTACCATAGTGGTGATTCATGTGTAATAAAAGTGGGGGTTAGGGCTTGGTAAGGGATTTTAAATGCCAAATCGAAGTGGCAGTAAAATTGCACACTCCGGCTCAGCAGTGACAGGCCTGAGACATGTTTAAAAGGGTGACTTGTGGGTGGCACAATCAGTGCTACAGGCCGACCAGTAGCATTTAATTTTCAGGCATATGGTATAACACTTTACAAGGGACTTATAACTAGATTAAATATATCCATTGTGTATGTGCCTGACAACTTGTCCGGTCACAGCTCCCCTGCCGTTTCTCTTCCAGCCTGCCTCCTGTTGTCAGGTTGCCTAGCAACCACCCGCATTCTCTTTGCGTCTTGCTGATGCATCTTTTCCTGCTGTTGCTGCTCCTGCTCTTCCGCCTCTCTGCTGACCTCTCCCGCCTCCCAGGACTTTTAATGAGGCTTCAGCATCACCTCATTGAGCAGCGCCTGACTTCTTGGGCCAGTCACAGCTCCCCTACCGTTTCTCTGCTGACCTGCCTCCTGTTGTGACGTTGCCTAGCAACAATCTGCATTCTCTTCAAGTCTTGCTGATGCCACTTTTCCAGCCATTGCTGTTGCTGCCCTTCTGCCTCCCTGCTGGCTCCCCACACTTCACAGGACTTTTTAATAGAGGCCACAGTGTGCCAAAGTCAAGCCTGTCTGAGCCCCTCCGTTCCTAGACTGCACCCAGCGCCAGGACCCCTGGTCCTCCCACCTTCCGCCGATACAACACTGAGGACCTGGACACCGGACCCTACCACAACTGCTGTTTCATGTCCTCCCCATGATCTACCAAAGGACACTTCACCTGCCACCACTGCCGTTTTTTCTGCAACATGAAACCACCTGCCCGAACTGACACCTGTGTCGCCTCCACACAGAAGACTGAGAACAACCCAGAACCACTCTAATCCTGCTCAATGCCCGCTCCCTCTGCAAACATGCCATGGAAATCTGGCATACAGTCCCCACCTTCTCCACAGATGTTGCTTTCATCACCGAAACATGGCTCAACCCCTCCTCGAAACCTGACATCACCACTGCCACCCAAATGGCTACAAGATGATATACCAACACCGCACCAACAAGCATGATGGGGGCATCACCTACATCTTCGAGGAAACCATCTGATGCACCGTCACCAATGATGGCCCAACGCCTTTCATGGAACACCTTAACTTCTGACTACAAACCGACGCAAAGACCACAATATGAGGTACCCTCACTTACAGACCCCTGAGACCCCGACCAGCCTTCTGTGACCCCCTTAGCATTCCCAGGCTCATCGCCTCCTTTGCTATGACCCCAACTGCGCTAACTCCACCTCCCTCCAGGAGAACCTCAACAAAAGTGGCCTCATTCAACTGGTCACTGAACCCATGCACAAAGCAGGACACACAATTAACTCCATCTTCACCTACAGTGACAGAATTAAATTCACCCATTATGCAGAACTGACCTGGACCAACTATGCAATCGTCCACTTTACCATCTCTGACACACAGAACCCCATTTTCAAGCATCACAGTACCACCCACCACAGGTGGGGCAAGGGAACTGAGACATAGTGGTCACAGGTCTTCGGCACAACACAACCTGAGCCCACGGCAGACCTCAACCAGGCTGTCCAAAACTTCACAGCCTGGATCACCAAAAGCACCGAAAGAATGGCCCCACTGAATACAGCAAAAGCCAACAACACCCCCAAACAAGCCAAATGGTACACTCCAGACCTCAGAACTACCAAACGCAATTGCTACCGACTCGAGAAACACTGGTACATCACTAAGGACTCCTCTGACAGAGCCACTCACAAAGCAGCCCTTAGTAACGACCACCTCCACATCAAGGAAGCCAATAGAGCAGTAATCACCATACACATCTACACTGTGGCCAACCACATTAAAGAACTCTTCAAAATCGTCAAGGAATTCTCCAACCCAACAGCCACAGAGACCACCATCCACCCCTCCCAAGAACTCTGCTACACCTTCTCAACTGCTTACACAGCAGCATCACCACCATCAACAACTTCGACCCCCAACCCACCACTCGATAACCTCTCTCAACCACTAAACAAGAGCCGCATGATAACCACCTGGTCCCCGGTCACCATTTAGGCCACCTCAGCCATCTTATCGTCTATCCACACTGGGGCACCCTCCAACCCCTGTCCCACCATCTCTACAACCTCAGAACCAACCCTATCAGCCCGGAACTCACCAGCATTCTCAACACCTCCATCTTCACTGCAACCTTCCAAGACTGATGGAAACATGCGAAGGGCAAACCCCTCCTAAAGAACCCCTTTGCTGACTCCAGCAACCTAAAAATATACAGATCTATCTCCCTGCTACCCTACCCAGCCAAAGTACTCAAGAAAGCCATCAACAAACAGCTTACCGAATACCTGGAACTAAACCACCTTCTTGACGCCTCATACTCAGAATTCCGTGCCAACCCCAGCTTGAGACCGCACTGATTGCTGCCACAGACGACATCAGGACCCTCCTCAACTGTGGAGAAATTGTTGCTGTTATCCTCCTTGACCGCTCTACTGCATTCGATACAGTCTCCCACCAAACCCTCCTCAACAGACTCCATAACATCAACATACAGCAAAAAGCCTTCAAGTGGATCGCCTCTATCCTCTCAGGCAGCAGACAGAGCATCTGGCTGTCTCCCTTCACCTCCACACCCAAGGACATCACGGCGGTCATCCCTCAGGCCCACCCTGTTCAATATCAACATTACCCCCCTCAAATACCAAATTAGATCCCATGTACTCAACATAATCTCCTACACTGATGACACACAACTGACCCTATCGCTCACTAAGGACCCTTACAACGCCAAAACCAAATTCTGCAATGCCTTGAACGATGTAGCCAAATGGATGAGAGACAGGTGCCTCAAACTAAACTCTGACGAAAAATAAGTGCTGAACTTCTGGAAGAAAATCTATGCATGAGATCACAGCTGGTGTCCAGCAGAAATCAAACAAACACCCACTCCAACAGACTACACATGCAACCTCTGCATCATCCTCGAAAGCCAACTGAATATGAGATGACAATTCAGTTGCTTCCTCCTGCTTCCACACCCTCCACATACTCTGCCAGATTTTTTCATGGATCCCAATCAACACCAGAAAGACCGTCCCATATCCCCTCATCACCAGCCGCCTTGACAATGGCAATGCTCTCTACAATGGAATTTTCACCCAGCTCCTCAAAGACTCCAGAGCATACAGAACACCGCATTCAGACTCCAACCTCCCCAAATGGATCAGAATCACCCCTCACCTTAGAAACCTCCACTAGTTACCCTTCCAGAAGAGATGCCTGTTAAAGATCTGCACTCACACATACAAAGGTCAACACAAGCAAAGACCATCCTACATCAACCATCGACTAAGCTTCCACCTCCTCGCAAGATACTGCCTCGTTCCTCCTTGCACTCCCTCCATCCATCAAAACCGCAGCGATGGTTGCTCCTGCTCCTACATATTCACCAAGACCTGGAACAACCTGCCCTTCCATCTCTGAAAAGCACCCTGCCATGGCAGACTACAGAAAGAAACTCAAAACCTGACTCTTTGACGGAGACACAGCACCACCAGCGTCCATATACCCTTAGGGATGACAGTGCTGCTCTTTACAAATACTGATTGATTGATATGCACCAATGTTACCGTGTTTAGGGGAGAAGAGTCTTAAGGTCAACAAATAGATTCAGCAAAAAGTAGCGGTAAGCAGGCAAACAGAATGTTAGGTCTAACAATATTTTTTTGCCACCCTGGGTGACCCAAGCAAACTACTGACAGCAGGCATGCCATCCCAGATGGCTGAAGCAGTGCAAACTGCTATAACGCAACTGTGCCCTCAGCCTGTGTGGCACAGTCAAATGCACTGCTTTTAGTATAAGCCAGTCACCCTTAGAGAAGGCCTCCTATGCCCAGGAGGCACGGTACAGTATATTAAGAGTGTAGACATGTAAATTCAAGCTGGTATGTCATTTTAGTGTGTTCACCATTAAAGTACACTGTAAATGAGTGGTGCTCCATAGATAACATGGGACTTGCACCCACCCGGGCAGACACCAGGTTGCTAGCTCCATTATGGTACAATGTAAATATGTTGAGTTTGGTGCCAAACATGCTTCTCTCCCCTTACACTAATTTGGTGTCCAGGAAAGGCCGGCATGCACCCAGGTGGATTATCCACCTGGTAGCCCCAGCTTTACTGTGCTCGGGCTAACCAGCACATGCTTTCCTGCACCTGCTGCCACCGAGACAGGATTCTGACCTCCTCCAAGGTAGTGTGATCACTCCAAGTAGTATGGGACAAAGGCTGGGCAAGAAGGAGGTCACATACCCCCTTCCCAGAAGGCTAGTGAAGTGACACATCAGAGAGATGAGCTTCAAAGCCTACACAGCCTCTGATATGCATCTGGACTGTCCCCCTGGGGAAGACAAAGCCCTCCCCTTGCCCCAGGTGTGCTTGTTCCCGGTAAAGGTGGGAAATTAGGTATGCAGGAGGTGTATACCTCCAGGAAGGCTGGCCATACTTCCAGGGTGAGCAGCCTGATCCGTACACATACAAGAGAATTCTGCTATCTTTAGGAGGGCAGAATTAGTGAGTTCTAGGTAGAAAAGGTGACCTACACCACTGTATGTGGTCACCTCAAGGGCAAGTTAGCTGCAGGAAATAGCTGCCCATTGGCTACTAGCTCCTATACACCTTTCTCCCTATATCTAGGATTTAAAGGACCCTCCTGACACCGGGCCCCTCAGATCTAAACAACTTAATTCAAGGAAAGACCAAAAGGAGACCTGTGTCACCAACAACAAGACTTTGCCCACAGCACCAAAGCAAAGAAGAGATACTTTGTCACTGAGATAACAGAGTTTGAGCTGAGTGAACAACTCTTGTCCTTGACTAAAACTTGGCAATGCCTGAAGAGATGGACCCTTGTGGAATCAAGAAGCACCCTCAGTCTCCCCTGGACTAGTGTCACTAGTCCCCTGCAAACTGTAGCTAAAACCACTCACTGGATCCAAAGAATCGCTGGCCATCGGGCCCTCTGCTCTACCTGTAAAGCTGCACATAGCATTCTCAGAACCTCATTATTAAAATGTGTTCCTCAGTCTGATTCTAAAGAGTTTGGAAATCCAAATCTCGGATTGAGTTCTCTCAACAACAGTTTAGCTACAGTGAGGCTATCACATCTTCTAGTCGGGTAGGCTTCCACCCAACATGAAAAGATACACACCACTACTAGCATGTACCACAATCCATTGCATTCATGCATTTCAATAAAATCCAGCTTCATCCTGTTGAAAGGACCTGCAGATCTTCCTATTTGACTCAGTGTAACAGCGGTCCGTTTTCCCAATCAATTTGCTGGCAAATCACACATCTGTAATACAATACCTCAGCCATCGCTCGAAATTTTGGGTTAAACCAAGTCTGCCTAAAAAATCTCTCCATGGTATCCCTTCCTACATGCATATACCCATGATAGTATCTCACCATCGGTGGGAACAAACTATTAGGCAGCACTGAAACCCAAATATCATAATGTCTTTTCACACATCCTGCTCTAATCCAACCTTGCTTGCTGTTCCTTCCTCTTGAAATTTCTTTACTTCCTCCCATGTATCAGTAATTGTCTTCAAGAGGTTGAAATTGGTTTAATCAGTTCCCTCGTTTGTATGTTCACCATTGAAAGGGCAAATGCTTAATGCACAATAACGTGCAACATCGCCTACTTGGCAATTTGCAACTGTGACAAAATTGTTTACTTTACAATGGGCAGAACATTCAATCACTGCAACTTGGGCTGCATTTCTAAGGCCCTTATTAGTTTTCTCATATTTTCTCCATTGCGGATCGGGGACCCTAATGAGGTTGTAAATCTCAGTTGAGGCGATAACTATCTGAAGTCATGAACAACACCAAATCCATACTTGCTATCAGTGAATATTATCACTTTCAGCTGGTCTGAAACGCAGCGTGCTCTAGTAAGAGCAATCAGTTCTTCCACCTACACGGATGAAATTCCTTGAAGCCAGGCAGCATACACAACTCTGTCACAGTACAGACAGACTAAGCAGCCCTCAGGTTTACCTAATTGTCTCTGAGGCATCCACAAACAGGGTGTGATCAGACTCAGAAAATTGCTAATTTTAAATGTAATTTCAGGGCTTGGTGCATTGTTCAGTGACATTGAAACAGACATGCTCTACTTCGATCTCATCCACATAACAATCAGGTAAAGAGAGTAAAGTAGCAGGCTTCAGAACTGAACATCTTTTCAAGGTGAAGTTCTAAGCAGCCAAATAGTCTGCTCATGCCTTATGAGCCTACTATTGGTTAAGTGCTGAGTGAGAGTCCGAGTCAACAATATTGCAACAGTATGGGGCACATAGACAGTCAAAGGGTGACCCATTGCAATGCTATTGCATCTCTCTATGATGACACCTGCTGCAGCAACGGATTTGAGACATACGAGCAACGCTGATGCTACTGGATCCAGAATAGCTGAGAAGTAGACAACTAGTCTAGGGGCACCTCAATGATTCTGGATCAATAGCACAAGATTCTCTTTCACTGCAAAAGAGCAAAAACACTTTGTTGTAAGCATTTAAGCAATCACTTTCCCAGGGCACCGGATTGGGCGCATACTTGTGTGTCAAACTCTGCAGAGGTTTGGCCACTAGGGTAAAGCTGGGTATCCACTGGCGACAGTAGCCCATCATTCCCAAAAACATCCTGACTACCTTCTGTGTGCAATGCGGATTAATTTGCATTATCGCTGATATTATTTCTTGTGACACCTTTATTGCATCCATCACAATCTAATGTCTTAAGTAAATAAATTCTGTCATACAGAATTGCAACTTATTTGGGGACACTTTATGTCCATTCTCAGCCAAATAGTTCAGCAAGGCAATAGTATCAGTTTTACATGCCTCTTGTATATTTGATGCAACCAAAAGGTCATTGATATACTGGACTAGGATACAATTACAGGGCATGATCAGAGACTCTAGATTCTACTTCAAGATCTGGTTAAAGATAGCAGGCCTCTCCGTATACCCTTGTGGAACATGGCACCATGCTAAAACACAATTCCCCAGCCAGAAGGCGAATAGGAATTCTCTTTCCTCTTGGAGGAGAATGGAGAAAAAGGCCTGTAAAGGATAAATTATAGTGCAAACACAAGGGGGTGATGGACGGAGTGCTGAAACTTTTCAGACACTCATCCCCTGTTCAGAACCAAATATGCATATGCAAACCAGTCTTGACCCCGTTCCTCATGGGAACAGTCCAGCCCAAATTCCCAAAGATCAATGACGGTCAACCATTCAGCCTCACATGGAATCTGAAACAATATCACAGAAGGATTTGGTACCATGGGACAACAAGGAATTACTATAATATTTCTTTTGCAGAGATCCTACACATTGCAATTTTTACCATTTGGCTTCTGTAAGCCCAAAATTGGTGAGTTACATGGACTCCCCAGAGTCTCTTTCAAAATGCCTTGTTCAATCATAGTATCAATGACAGGTGTAATTCCAGTCCCTGTCTCGGTCACCAGATTGTACTTTAGGTATTCAACATTTGGCTTTATTTTTTTATTTTTTTATTATTTTTTTTTTTGTCCTCATCTCACCTATAAACTGTTTGCAGGGCATAACTGGTCGGTTTAATGATGGGGCGCCCTCCGACCACCTGCACTTGTTTAGGTTATCCAACCAATCCCTTTATATCGTCCGGGATTTAGGTGTTAATCATAGGACCATGGTTTTTATTGACCCTTAACATCGGCAACAGGGGATCAGCAGAGTCTCAATTCCTGACCCATACGTATAAAGGGTGCCCACAATGTAGGGGGGCCAGAGCTGGTGCTCAAAGATTCTAATCGGGCCATAGCAAGTGCGGATTTTAACCAGTCCTCGATTTTCGGAGGAAGGGGGTCCTTCCATCTTAGACAGATCTCCCTTCGGGCCAACAAAATCAGACATAGTAACAGCCCTCTATCGGATTGAGCCATACTAGCAGTGGACACCTGATCATTAGCAAAGAAAATCAGAGAGCCGTTCAACAGAATGTCAATTCCAAAGGACATACATAAATATCTGCACACCCCTTCCCAGTATGATCCTAATTTGGGACAATCAAAAAAGATATGTATGTCATTGGCTTTAGGGAGCAAGCACCTGGGACACCTTGGTTCAGGGTTGGGGGCGAATTTCGAGATCTTCTCCGGAGTATAGTAGATTCGGTTGGTGACAAAAAAATGATTTTTCTTCAGACTAGCTGATTTGGTGTATTTATAAAGCAGGGTCACGGAGGGTTCCAAGAGGTTCCCGATATCGGCTTCAAATGGAGAATTGTTCCAAGCTGACACCTGTTGGGGGATACCGACATCATCCGCGTTGATCAGTAGCCTATACCATATGGAGATCTCCTTTTTCCGATGCTGAATGTTTTTTAATGCAGCTTCAACCTCTCCATTCCCCCTTAAATTCTCCTTTTCTGTTTCAAACCAGGATTTTAGTTGGATAAACTTAAATCTTGAAAACCCCATACCAATTCTTGCTTTCAATACCTCCCAAGGATGAATGCCATTTTCATCCCCCAACTCAGACCAGATCTCAACCCCAGCTCTTTTAATTGGAAGGGCCAAACTGTCCTGGAGGCAAGGGGGAGTCCCCGGGGAGTCCCAAATCGGTGCCTGATCGGAGTAGTAGCCTATCCCACATCTAGAGCGAATAAAATACCAGACCTCCAAAGCATTTTTGATCACCTTCAGCCTTACTCGTTTAAAAAATTTTGGTGAACCAAACTTGTAGAGAAACCCGACTCTATTTCCACAGCATTCTGAGTTAACCAACTCTCCCAACAGCCTTCCCCAAGAACATGCAGTCGGTTCTACTAGGAGCATCCTAATGGCCTTAAACTGAAAGGCGACCAGGTAGCACTGTATATCTGGGAGAGCCAATCCCCCTTTGGCTAGGCGACGTCTTAGTTTTTTCCAGGAGAGCCTAACCCCTTTCTCACCCCAGATAAAGCTCCCGATTTTACTTTGCGCCTTCGAGATAAAGTGTTTAGGAAAACCTAGAGGTATTGCATTAAATAGGTAGGTTAATTTCGGGAGGATTGTCATTTTGACTAGATTCACCTTCCCAAAGATGGTCAAAGGGAGGTTCCTCCACCTTGCAAATAACTGATCAATTTCCTTTATTGTTTTTTCTATATTGATAGATGAGATTTTTTCAAGATCTTTTATGATGACAATACCAAGATATTTAAATTTTTTGCTGGTGGCCCCACTCCACTGATCTATGTTCCAGCACATTACCTCCGTCTTCGCGGAGTTAGCTAAATATCCAGAGATTGCCCCAAACTCTTCCAGTAGAGCCCCAACCTTTGGCAGTAATATCTCGGGGTTATCTGTGTAGATAATTATATCGTCCGCATATAATGCGATTTTAGAACGATATTGCTGAGTCTTGAACGGGGTTATAGTCTCATCTAATCTTATAGCCTGAGCGAGAGGTTCAATGTAAAGATCGAACAATAAAGGGGAGATAGGACAGCCCTGCCTAGTCCCTCTTTGAATATTAAAACTAGGGGTAAGTTCGCCGTTGATGAGGATTCTAGCTGAGGCATCCTGGTAGCACCTTTTCAAAGTGTGTATAAAAATTGGACCAAATCCCATCTCCTCCAGCACCTCCCAAAGATAGGCCCAACATACCCTGTCGAAGGCCTTGGCGGCATCTAACGCGACCACCGCCAAGGGTTCGAGTCTAGAAATCGCCAGATCAATGTTCCCAATAAGTAACTGGGTTTGTTCCTGAATGTGTCTCCCAGTAATGAACCCTTTCTGATCTGCATTGACCAATCCCGGGGCTAATTTTCCCAATCTCCCTGCCAAAATGCCCATGAAGATTTTATAATCTGCATTTAGCAGGGAGATTGGGCGATAAGAATCCGCTCTAGCTGGATCCTTCCCTGGCTTAAGAATCAAAACAATGATAGCCTCCCTCCATGAATTAGGGACAAGGCCTGTTGGGCTGTAAATTGAATGGAACAAAGAACCCAGAACCGGAATGACTTCCTCGGAGAGGGATTTATACACTTCATTTGGGAGGGCGTCAATACCGGAGGCTTTACCATTTTTGGAGATCTTTATTTGGGTTCTTATTTCCTGCAACGTGATTGGGGAATCAAGGAGGTCTTTATTAGCCTGTGTTAGCGTGGGGAGGGATTTTGAGCTTAGCCACCCGCGGATTTGTTGTTTGGAGGGGGATAAATTCTCCCCGTAAAGATCTGCAAATAGAGAAAGTATGGTGTTTTGGATGTCACCGGCATCTGTGGATCTATCCCCTCGGTTATTTATCACCAGCTCGGCTATATCATTCTTCGAGCGTTCGGATCTCGCTTTCCACGCCAAAAGAGCCCCAGCCCTCTCTCCATACTCATAGTTCTCCATTTTACTCCTTTCCCATTGCTTCTTACACTTCTCTTCTAAAATACCCCTGTATCTTTGTCTTGCTTGTTCAAGTTCAAGATTTATCTGCAACACCCCTTGTCCGTCTGAGGATTTTAATAGCCTCAAATGCTCGACTTCTAGCAGTCTGATCTTTTCTTCGCCCGCCTTCAACGCACTCCCTTCAGAGCGATTTTTGAAACATATAAGATTATGAAATCGACCTCTCAGTGTAGCCTTGAAGGCATCCCATACTACCTCGATGGCTGCTGAACCTATATTGGTGTCAAAGAATTCCAGAGAGGACGTTTTTATAGCCTGAATTAGGTCTGAGTCATCTAACCTCCTCCTGCTGAGAGTCCATCTCAATTGAGATTTTATTAATAATTTTTTGAAGGAACAGAAAACGGGGGAATGGTCCGAGAGGTGGCTAGGAAGGATAGATACATCAGAATCCTTTCCAAGTAGAGACTTGCTGGCTAATAAATAGTCGATCCTAGAGGAATGATGAAATCTCTTGCTGTAGAAGGTATATCCAGCCCTGTCACCTTTCGTGACCCTCCACACATCGACCAAGCCGAGATCATGGATCAGATTCTTCATTGCCCGTCTGACAAGGGGGGTTGAGATGGAACGCACCTGATTCGACCGGTCCAGAGTAGGATCTAATAGGGCATTGAAATCACCTCCAACAATTATTGGGGGAGCCACCAGCATAAGCTTAGATTGTAGCTTGACAATATAAGAAGGGTCATCAATATTCGGCCCATAGAATGAGGCGCACGTCAAAACAGTCCCCCGAAAGTCCAACTCCACTATCACCCATCTCCCTGATTGATCCGTCTGGATGGATTTAACTGAGCAGGTTAGTCCCCGTTTAACTAGGACGGCCACCCCACGGCTATTCATACATTGATTCGAGACGCCAAAGGTTTTTATCCAGGGTGCCCCTGAAAATAGTTTATTCGACTCCCCTGTGGTTAGGTGGGTCTCTTGTAGGAGGCAAACCCGAGCTTCTGAAAGCTCCAGGTATTTCATAATCAGCCTTTGCCTCCTGATACATCGTAGCCCATTTACATTCCAGGAAAGAAGACCCAAACCGGCCTGATCAGAAGGATTTGGACCATGGGACAACAAGGAATTACTATAATATTTCTTTTGCAGAGATCCTACACATTGCAATTTTTACCATTTGGCTTCTGTAAGCCCAAAATTGGTGAGTTACATGGACTCCCCAGAATCTCTTTCAAAATGCCTTGTTCAATCATAGTATCAATGACAGGTGTAATTCCAGTCCCTGTCTCGGTCACCAGATTGTACTTTAGGTATTCAACATTTGGCTTTATTTGTATGGGGACAGGCTCAACTCCTTTAATGAGTCTGATTTACTTTCCACTTACCGTTTCTCTAAGATCCAATGGCAAATCTTCCACATTAACAGGGAAAATATTGAGACATGCAGATTCTGATTAGCTAACTTAAAAGCAATGTCCTCATTATTTGTTTAAAGCTCAATGTCCTTTGGGGTGAAATATATAGTACAGTTCAACTTGTGCAACAGATCGAATACTAAAATATATCCTGGACTCGAATCAAATACCACAAATTGATGATTACCCTTAAACATCCCTATCTTCACAGGTACTTCTTGAGACAGGGGACTTGCTAATTTCTTATTTGCTACTCCTACAACTTGAATTGTTTTTCCTGAGTGGGCTAGATTTGGAACCTCTGTTGTTTTCACAGTTGAGCGGGTAGGACCAGTGTCAATCAGGAATGTGACATTGTGACCATCTACATCTGCATCAACATATGGTCCACTCTGGTCTACCTCCAAGACTACGCCAAGTGTACCGTCTTCCTCCCCCTCAAGCACCATCATAAAGACTGGTCTGAAACGTATTCATTGGAAGTCTCAAACATGAGGAACTGTTGAAATGGGTTGTTATTACAGGACAAATTCTGATTTCCACTCTTGTCCATGTTCGAATTAAATCTAAAATTGCCTGCAGACCGCGGTGGCATCAGGGGTTGTGGAAATTGCATTGCAGGACCTTGGGAGCCAGCTAAAGTTTGAGATCTCGGTCTGGGTCCATTCTGAGACAGCACAACATTCCCCTGAGTATGACCTACTACCCCATTCTGTTCCTGATTTGCGGGGTTCAGATGACATTCACGCTTCTAATGCCCCAACCTATTACAATTGTGACATGGGTTGGACTTCTTTAAAGTGGCAACATCAACTCCAGTCTTAGGATCTATAGTAGCACCTCTTCCCATTGCTTGTCCCTGAATTCCCCCACCTTGTTGCATCACAGCCCCAGACTGGTAGACTCCTTGCATCAGGACAGTATTCTCTACATAAGGCTGTTACAGCCCCCTTTGAGCAGCCTTCACCTGCACTATTATCAATTTTTCCTTCAACCTCTTGTGTTTCATCTCAATCTCATCACAGCAATATTTAGCATAATATAGAAATTTGTCAACTGTTTATGTATCATCATACTCATTTCAGGTCTCAGTCCAATTACAAACCTTGACACAAACTGACCCATATCTTTGGGCGTAAGGGGGTCCATCCCACTATACTGTTTAAAAGCCTGCAACAATATTTTGTAAAAAACATGAATCGTCATCTTTGGTTCTTGGGTCATCCTACGAATTTGGGGGCACCTTAGACTTTAGCCAAGTAATCATTTGTTCATATTTATTTATCACTATGGGTGATGGACCATGTGTCACCGGGTCTCTCTCAGGCTCACCTTCAGGCCATTTTGTAGCTATTTTACATGCTGACCACAAATCACTAGGGACTTCAATCTCGAACAACGTATTCAAATCGATCCACAGCACCTTTGAGATTTTCACAAATTGATTGACCTATTTGTACCATTCTCCAGGCTTCTCTCTCAACTTCAGGAAATCATTAGTAATTGCCTCAAGATCACCTCTACTCCAGAGTACATACACATAACCTCCACTCGGTACTTCCCACAAGGGGAAAACTTTGACACCCATTCCCGTTTCTCCCAAAGGAGGAGTTTTTTTTTTCTTAACAAACTTTATTGGTCCTTCAGTTTGAGTACAATATATCTAATACAATACAATAAATATCCATGGCATTTTCGTTTTTGTTGTTCAGTATCCCATCTTTATCTATAATTAACTTTACAAACTTTAAATCTTTGTATCCAGCATTACACGAATCAAAATAGAGAATGCAAATAAAAGGAAACATTTGGAGTCATCCATAATATATACTAGTATCTCGAAGGATACGTGCCTCGTATCTGAGCTTTAAAGCCCTAAACTGAACTAACTTCCCCCTCCCCCTCCCCCCTCCCCTTCCTGGTCTGTCTGTGTTCTTCCATCCATCCCGTCTCACAATCTCAAGTTATCATTAATCTCCGACCTATACTACTGGTGTACCATGGGCCATTCCGTATAACTTGCTCGAACTGTCGCTATCTAAGTATCACATGCTTAAGTGAATCAGGAGTTAAGGTGAATAAATGCGGGTGGGATATCCAATTGTTTGAGTTTCTCTAACATAATGTCCCACTCCATGGAGATGGGATGTTTTCTCAGTCCTCGCGCCTCCTCCCGCCTAAGTGCTACACTTTCGGCACTGCCCCATCTAATTACCTCCTCCCGCCATGCATGTATTGGGGGGCCCCTCGGGGACTTCCATCGCATAGCGATTGCTCTGACCACCAGTATAACCGCCAGGTCCAGGAAGCACAGGTTGACTTTATGGGCGCTGGTGCATTTGCGCAGACCCAGCAGGCACTCTAGTATGTTATTGTGAGGTGCGTTATTTCCCCCCCCCCGAGTATATTCCGGATCATTCCTCAGTAATCCCTAAGATGCCGGCAGGCCCATAACATATGAGCGAAGCCTGCATCTTCTGCCTTGCATCTCGGGCAGCAGTTTTGGGCTTCTGGGAACATGCACTGTTTCCTCTTCAGGGATAAGTAAGATCTATGAAGAACCATAGTTTGTATGAATTTAAGTTTGGCATTTCGGGAGACCCTTTTGGGATGTTCCAGGATGCTTTCCCAGGCTTTATCTGTAAGCACCGTGTCTATAGATTCTACCCATTTTGCGCGAAGGTCCGTGACGGTAGTGGAAGCCTGTGTTCGAATACCTGTATAAAGCCATTTAACTTGATGGCCACCCCTCCCTATGTAAAAGAGCAGGTGTACCAAGTCGTGCTGTGGGGGCTCGCTACGCTGGGGTGCCTATGTCATCCTGATGTAATGCACTATTGTTGCATGTAGCAAGTAAAGGCGGTCAGGTGCACCGGTGTTCCTCACAAATGTGGCATGGTCTAAGAGGACACCATCTCCAAAGAAAGAACCCACCTCTTCTACTCCAGCAGCTATCCAATCCTGTAGTCTAGTCATCGTAAGCTTACCACCCGTGATTGGTATCCCCAGTAGTGGGATATTGCTCGCGTAGGGGATCATGGCTGAGGTATACTGCAAGGCCTTTTTCCAGCACCGTAGTGCCGTCGTTAACAACGGGGGTCCGTCCACAGGGATTTTCATTTTTGGGAGTAGCATATTGTGTAGGGTACCTAGTTCCAAATCCTGTGCGTTATAGCCGATTTCTCGTAAGTTCCTGCCGGACGTCCAGTAAGACAGCCATTGCAGCTGGGATGCATAGTAATAGGCCCGGAAATCAGGGACCCCCATCCCCCCTTTGTTCGACGCTAATTGTAACTCTTGAGGCTAACTCTACGGCTCCCCCCCAGATAAATTCGAACAGTAGCGTGTCTAGTGTGCGAATAATGGACGGTGGTATCATCAGGGGTAAGTTAACAAAGAAGTACAAAAGACGAGGTAGCATCACCATCTTGGAGCTAGCTATCCTCCCCATCACTGACATTGGCAAGGATGTCCAGAAAGAGATGCTGGAGTGTAGTGTAGCAATAGCTTTCATTAGATTGCCCTCTAGTTGGTCTGACTGAGCCCTGTATATGTGAATACCCAGATATATAAATGTATTCTGCGCTACAGGTAGCTGATAGGTGCCGAATTGAATCATATCTGGGCGCAGTCTGTCTTGGAAATAGAAAGCGTGAGATTTCCCTGCATTAATAGCTAAACCCGATATGGCCTCGAAGGCGGAGAAAATAACGGGAAGGGGTCCCGCCTCATTCTCCAAGTCTCAGATATATGAGGATGTTGTCCGCATATACTGAAATTAGGTGTGTGGTGCCATGTAGGGGTATTCCCAGAGCTTCGGACGACTGTCTCAAGGCTATAACCAGCGGCTCTAGAGCAAGAACAAGCAGGAGGGGCGAGAGCAGGACCCCTGTCTAGTACCTCTGTGTATCGTGTATTCTTGGGAGATGTGTTCTCCAATACGTGCCCTGGCAGTGGGGTCAACATATAGCAGACGTACGTATTGCAGAAAATCCGGGGGCAGGCCAAAATGGCGTAGGGCCGCAAACATGTATCCCCAGGTTATAGAATCTAAGGCCTGACGTAAATCTAGTGCCAGACATCCCGCCCTGTTATACTCCACGGGGTGGCCATCATGATATGATGAAGTCTCCTAATATTTAGTGAAGTGCTACACGCAGGAAGGAACCCGCATTTGTCACGATGTATGAGGGTGGGGAGGGCAGGTACCAGACGATTGGCAAGGGCCTTACTGAGGATTTATATTCGGTAGCCAGTAAAGACAGCGGTCGGTAGTTGGATATCTGTGTTATCTCGTCCCGGCTTTGGGAGTGACACCACTAGGGCTTGCATGGTAGATTGTGGTAGTTTACCAGTTTCCCAGGCCATCTTATACAGTTCCTCTAACTTAGTGACTAAGATATCTGAGTATGTAGCATAATATTCAATAGGCAGGCCATCTAGGCCCAGGGCTTTATTATGGTTAAGGCCTTTGATTGCCGTTTTTATTTCATGTTGGGTGATGGGTCCCGAGAGATCTTTACGTGTAGCCTCCGTGATCGTAGAGAACTGTAGATCATCCAAAAAGACATCAATTAGGCTATTGTCCGTATGTGCTGGTGCTGCATATAAGTTGCTAAGATAAGTGCAGAATGCTTAATTAATCTCTATTTGGGAATAAACCAGACCCTTCAGTGGTGAGCGTATGCAGGCGATAAGTGGTGTTTCTGGGCTATCCCGCAGTAACCGGGCTAACAATGTACCTGATTTGTCGATGTCTGTATGCTTCAGGTGTGTGTACGCTCGATAGTCTACAAGTCTAATGGTTTCTAGAGTCTCCGCAGGCTTAATGCGAGCCTCCTGAAGGGATTCCCATTTGTCCACGTCAGTTACTGAGGCAGGTTCCAGCTTCGTCATCAGAGCCTCTGTATCCATAAGGCTTTTATGTGCTTCTTGTCTTGCCCCTACAGTGGCACTAATTGCAGAACCCCGTACCACCACCTTGAGCGCTTCCCAGTCTATGAGATTGGAGGAGGCTGTATTCCAGTTTTCTGTGAAATAGTTACTAATGATGTCCGATAATGTGGTTCGAAAAGGGGAATCTTCTAGGAGTTGGGGCCACAGTTTCCAGGTCTGTACAGGGGTTGGGACTCTGCCCCACATTAGCGTAAGTTCCAGGGGGTTGTGATCAGAGAAAGTTTTGGCTAAATACGTGGATTGATGTATGTGTGTGGCAATGGTGTGGGAACAAAGGAACCTATCAAGCCTGGTATGGAGTTGGTGAACTGAGGAGTAAAAGGAGTATTACCTATGTGTGGGATGCAACATGCGACATGCGTCATTGAGCCTCCAACCCTGCAGCCACGAGTTCAGAAGTTCAGCCTGTTTGTGAATTCCGGCCCCATGCAATGGAGGATGGGATCTATCCAAATCTATGTCAAGGATCGCATTACAGTCCCCCCCAAAATCCAGGGGATAGTATCCCATCCCGTCATGGCTCTGCCCAGGTCATGGAAAAATGTGTCTAGGGTACCCCTTACAAGTATATACCGACCCTGGTCATCTGTACGCTGATCCATCTCTGTAAACAGGACTCCATGGCAATTAGTGGTGAATACTCTGCCTCTCCATTTTTTCTGAGTTTTCAATGCCTCCGCCTCCATCAGGTGGGATTCCTGAAGGAAAACGATCTGCGCCCTTCTCCTAAGGAGGTAGGCATGAACTCTGTGGCGCTTATGTACAGCCCCTAGCCCGTGTACATTCCAGGTCAGCAGTGTGTATGAGCCTAAGGTGGCTTGATTACGAGACAAAGATATGTTATGTGTACTACTCTCCGTGCAGGACGGAGCCAATGAACGGATACAGACCAGGAATTCCCCATCCCTTGTGAACCAAAGATATACGGCACAGCCAATAAACAATGCTGAGCCAATCCAATAACTGAAACATACAAAATCCATAGAACGGTGCATGCGCTTTGTGGGGGGTAAACGCCACCAGCCATACTACAGCTTGTGTGGGTGTAGAGCTCTGGTGGCTCTATTGGGCCCTGGGGGGTTCTTCTAACGATATTCCTATCTGTGCACGGTATAAGGAGGATCCCCGTATGTGATACCAGGGGTCCCCAATGCTAACATAACCATGAGCGCCCAACACTTTGAATGGTCTTTTGTGGATCCTATTAGCTGTGATTACAGACATATGTACAATGAGAAGAAAAAAAAAAATACAGCAGTGCGGATCACAGTGCATGAATTATATACACATTATGAGCACAGGCGAGTCAGCTCGGGAAAAAAGAATACTGTTCAGCGTTATACATCGTACTTGTGGCTCAAGCGGCCCATCCTATGCGAGCATAGTGTGTAAGGAGGCAATCCCTGTCCTTCAGTTGTCAAGTAGGCCATCTCCCGTTTGGGGCGTCGCCGAGGGAAAGAGAGTAATGCTGTGATCAAAATCCGATTGTATGGTGCTGTCTTCTTAGTCAGTCGTGATCTTTGTATTATCCTTGCGGAATGATCCCGCGACAGCCAACGTCTCTGCCCTACCCGCCATCTTCTGAGCCGGAGTCGGACCACGTCCTGCAGAGTTCTTCGGACCTCTACCACGACCTCGGGTTGCTGTTGTTGTGACGTTACGGGGCTATGCCACACCGAGCCCGACGATCGCTCATTACTTTGTCCAAGGTCCATCACCTCCAGCCATTCTTCCACGTCATTGGGGCTGTCAATAAAATTTCCTGTCATGTATAACTTTGAGTCTGGCCGGGAACAATAGGCCGTATTTAAGCTGAGCCGCCCATAGCTTTTTCTTCACTACTTGGAAGGAGGTTCGCTGACGCTGTACCTTGATTGTGTAGTACAGGTACAGTGAGATCCGCTGATTTTCAAATTGAATATTCGTTTTTTCCCCTCGCATTTTGTAAAAGCATGTCTGTCTCTATAGTTCAGGATTTTTACAATCAGAGGGTGTGGGGGTGCTCCAACCTTTGGCGCGCCAGTTGGAATCCGGTGTGCCCTCTCCATGCAAAAATATGGGGACAGGCCTTCAGGGGCGACATGCTCCCAGAACCATGCTTCCATAAAGTCTGCAGGTTTAGTACCTTCGCTTCGTTCCGGAAGCCCAAGGACTCAGATGTTATTTCGATGATTGCGGCCCCCCACGTCCTCAATCCGGTCCTGGAGGCCACTAACTTGATTTTGCAGTTGTTTTATTTGCGTAGCGTGGTCTGTAATTTGGGGGTCAATGTTGGTCAATGCCTTCTCATGGTCGCGCACTGTGTCGGTGAGTTTTCCATGATCTGCTCTCAGGAGAGTAAGGCTGGCTGTGAGGGCCCCAATCTGCTGTTCCATTATTTTCTTAGAGTCTTGGATTTCCTTCAATATCAAGTCCAGTTTATCTGATTTGAACTCAGCTGGACCAGTGGTTGAAGTATCTGGCGAGGGGCCCCAGCGTTAGAGTCAGGGGGTACCCCCGCTGCCAGTCGGTGTCCAACATTTTGCCCTTAAGCCTGCCCATTCCTGAAACCAGTCAGCCGCAAGCTTAGGTACGGGTGTTAAGGTGACTTTCAGTGTATTATGCCTCTACCCTCTGAAGATCTAGTTTGGGATCCTCACCTCCCAGTGTGGATTTAGTCGCAGTTTCTCTGGGCCTTCCAACTCAGTCTTCCTCTGCCGCTGCTCTCCCACTCACGTACTGCGCCCCAGTCTCCGCTGCTTTTCAAGAGGGCCAGTCTCGTGGGAGGATGCCGCTCGTGCCGTTATGCGTGAGGTTTTCGCTCAGTCGCCAATTCTATGGTCCTCAACAGCATCGCAGTCGGCGCCACCCCCGGCTCAGCAGATTAAGAACGGAATCTGCTCTGTGCCCCTTAGTGAGAGGGCTCACCGCCCAGCTGGATGTTGCTTCTAGCAATCTGCCACTGTGCCTCGCCTCCAGCCCAGACAATCCACCACTCCCACGTAGCCTGCAGTGTAGCCCCGGAGTAAATCAGTATAAACGGAAGGGGGATCCCGCTCCCAGCCCGACTCCCCGAATCACCTGTTCCCACCGTCCGTCTGTGTGGTGTCGCTCTGTGGGCCGAGCAGTCCCACCGGTGACACACAATACCCACTCCAGCAGCCGTCTCCCCGTTGCTGCTGCGCCAGATCGGAACGGAACTCTCCTCCAGGGTCGTAGTGTACAAGTGTCGGGACCCTCCAGGCAGCATTTATGCCCCGCTACACGGTGAATTTTCAGGATGAGTCCCCCCCAGGGTCCAGAGCCTCACCAGGTCGCGTCCCCCATCTTAGGCGGTTGGCCACGCCCCCCCCTCCCATTGTTATATGTTATTCTTTTTGCCCATCTTTCTTCCCATTTGTCCAATGTACTCCAAATCAGAATATTCAGAGTTAATTCTTGGATTTGGGTCTTCAATCCTGGTAATGTCAGATTCTCTATAGCCTAATGCAAGTCTATGATTTTTCTGCAAAGCCTTTGTTTGTTCCATATTAACATAATATCTGAGCCAATTTATATAATTTATCATGTGCCTGTCTCGCTCTCCCAGTGACATCTTTACTCAAATTAGCAGCTCACTTTGTTGGTAGGTAACTATTTCAGTGAGTTCCAGACTCCCACATATCATTTAATCTAATTCAGTTTTTAACTTGACCATGTCAATCAAATCCACCTTTATAGCCGATTTTGTAGTTCCATGGCTCACCTCTGCACTCTGATTTTCATTTGTATTATTATTATTTCGAGATCTTGGACATCAAATAGATGCTGGCCCTCAGAAGCCTTTTTTTGTGTAGTGCTTTCCTGAGACGTATTATTATGTACATTCAGGAGTTTTTCCCATAGAGGGGAGTCCATACCTGCTAGTCCAGGAAAATCCATTCTGTACTAAAGAAGGATCGATACTTGCTGCTTACACTGAGCTCGCATTCATTGGAATAAATGGGAAAAAAATCATTCTCAGGCTATCTGCTCCTCTTTCTGATATATTCACTTCTATGTAAGCAGGCACTCTCTGACTTTCATACCCAGCAGGACTAAGATCGTACATAGGGACTTTATGACTAATAGTAACCGACACAGTAAGAGCATTCAGAAATTTTGAAGCCAAATTTGGGCTACATTTTCCTGAAGAGCCTAAGACACACGTTCCCATATTTCCTCCTGCTATAGTTTTTTATGTTGTGCCAGTTGATATGACCCCAACAACACCAGGGCTAGAAGCAACCGGTGCTGAAGCACTTCCAGAACTACCAGTTACATTAATATTTCCCCACCCCCAAAGTGTGTTTGATTATAGGAGGGTGGACGTTCGGCTTACACCCCATCCAAAAGGCTGTCACTTACATTATTGTCATTATCCTTATGCCCATCTCCCACATTTTTCTTTTCCTTTCTCTTTCTCTCAGCATCATGTCCCTTGCTTATTTTGCCTAATGGCTGTAAGATTGAACCACAGCCGGAGCCAATCCGTCTTCTGGATGGGTTGGTTACATTTTCATGGATCTTGGGCAGTCTCTTTGCCTATTTCTGTACTTTGAAGTATACATTTTAGGATCTGATTTGTAGGATTACTATTCAAGGGTTGATAATGTTATGTATTAGTTAATTGATACATAATGTCCCTCATATAGTTGTCAATATCCATAACGACAATGTCTCAGACTTTGTCAGCTGGTTTAATGATTATCTCATTGTTGTGTGTGAAGAAATTAAGTGCCAATCTTTTCATTTTTTTGATATCATATGGAACATAATAAAATCCTTAAAATTTGCCACATCATTGAGAAACTATTTTCTCAAAAGTTAATATCTCACTCGGCCTACAGAAGCTTGGACGGTTGAAGGTACATAAAGGGCCTAGACCTCTCCTATCTCTTTGGTTATAATCAGGTTTTTCTTGGAAAAGAAACATAGCCTAATCCTACGAAAGAATATTAGTAAATCTTCTTGCAATTGAAAATAATCTCTTCTTTCGGTAGGTACAAAACTAAGACATTTACTTAGCAGACTCATGTCTACTGAGGTAAAAGTGTATTTGGACAAGTTGACAATAGGAATTATTGAAGGGGTTACATTCTCATTCAAGGGCATGCTGGCTATTTCAGAATCTATTGTGGAGGTCTCCATCGGCAACATTTTCAACTTGTCCTTCGCTCTCCTGGTAACTTGCAATATTGATGGCCCCAGCCTTGTCCTTGACCCCGGCCTATGTTACTCTGTAAAGGATGTTCTAAAAAAACTGGTGCTATTGTTGCGTTAGTGGAGCTAGATCTTTCTAGTGGATCTTGTGTTGAGTTGCCAAATGTTTCTGAAAATGTAACCGACTTCTGGTTTTTATAGCTACCCCAAGCACTTTGTTGTTCATTAGATAGGGGTTGTGTGTACAAATCATCTGAAAGATACGGGCAAACCTAATCTCTTTGTAGTTTTTTTTATGTCTTTCTCTATTTAGTAAATCTTAACCAAATGAAAACTATTATTTTTATAAAAAACGGCAAGGTCAAAGGGGGCTAAAAAACTGTCTTGAGTGCAGGTCTCCTGAAAGGTTATAATTGCCAAAATAAATTACAGAGAAGTGTCCCTGCAACAACTAGAAGAAGTGACAACCATCAGAATTTGTATAATAAAAATTGATGGGATAGTGAAGAAGAGGGAAAGCAAAGTGGTGCGCATTTTCAATTTTTTTAGGATCTACTTAAAAGCTGGCAAAAGTGTTTTTCGTCGTGCTGAGTAGCCTGTAACATTCTTCTATGGGTCGACAGTATTGGGCATAAAGACAGCTTTATTTTGGAAGTTGGTCAATCAGGAGCTGTTGATTTATAACAACTGATTTATTCATTACCACAATCAGCTATTCAATATATTAGCCGTACAATCGACTATTTTATTGTCTATTGCTTTACTTATAATCATGTTATTGTCTTATATCGCTGCACCAACTTGCACTGTGTGATCACTTTATTTCACAGAGCATCATTATTTCTTGTTGTAGATCATTTTGTATATAAAGAATTGTTGCACAGTATCTAGGTCTCACAGTATTTAAATGTATTTGCCTGTTTGATTCGATTTATTTGACATTCACTAATTGTTTTTGAATGGTTTGCTAAAGGATACATAGAATGTATAAAATGATTCCTCTGAATTATTATGTACCCTGTCCTTCATAGGTCTAAGGGCTGCTCTTGTAGTTTTCATGCTGAAAGTTTAATTTTGACATATGGTGGCAGTTACATGACAGCAAGGCTGTCACCAGCATGTAAAACACTAAACTGTTTAAAGTTTCCATATGAGCTGTTGTGAAATAAAGAAATGGCATGTGGCAACTGCCAAATGTGGATGGGTTGAGAGTTTTGACCTGGAGAAGACCATGGCAAGAAGAAGACTGCACCCTCCCCTGGAATAATTGAATGCGCAAGGGAGGATAGACAGGACAATGCAGGGTCCAGGATGTTAGAGAGCTTGTCATGGAGGGTATGGCATGGTGTCATTGGGAAGGCGTGCCAAGGCTATAGGAAGCACAGCATTTGGTCAGGCCAGTCAGAGAACTCTATGCACATATTGGGTGGGTTTTGTATGGGTCAGGCAAGTGGGAAACTCACAGCAGTGTTCAGTGAGGACATTATGGATGACAGTGTGGAAGCACCATTGACCTCCTCTCCCCAGTTTTCCCTAAGCGCACCATCATTTTGGTTTAAACTACAAAGTGCTGAGGACAATGCCTAAATGGCTTTAGTTCAAAGCTTTCTTTTCCTCATTGCCTTGAGGCATGAGGCTATGCAACTTCGCAAACACCCATAAACAAGAATTACCTGTTCATGACCTACCTGAGTGTGAAACATACACAGATATAGAAACCGTGAACATCCAAAGAAAAAAAAAAAAGATGCATTACTTTCTAAGAAGTCAAAAGTGCAGATTAGGGATAGTTAATCTACATCAGGAAAGCACTTCTATTTCATGACAGGATCAAGGTTTCAGGATGGCATGTCAAAATCAGTGCTTAACTATGAGGCGTGGTTGTAGGGTGCCCACTGACACTCATTTTTTGGGGACCAGGACTAATTTTTAATCATTAGGCTTTGACTGAGAACAAAACAGAGAAAGGCAGCAAAGAAGGAAAGTAGGAGGATGAGAAAGATGGAAAAAAGAGGCAAAGGTTTAAATCCGGGGTGAAAAAAGTGGCTGAAAGAGTTAAATAAAAAGGACCCTACAATCAGCAGTGGTGCCAGGGCGCTACTGAGAACAATGTATGCCCCAGCACTTATACTTTTACAAAATAAGCACTGATTAAACTCATGGTTCGATACAAATCAAATATGTACTCACTGCATATGCAGAAATTAAAACCGTGGACAATGGGTTCATGTGAATTGGATAATTGTTCATCTCAGACTTCCGGCAGTATCTGCAACTTTGATATCCTAAGATATTTATGCGACTTCCAGCTACTCTAGGAAAACATGGAAAGATGCAGGCACATTAAATAAAAACAGATCTTTTGTAATTCTAGGATTCATATACAAATAATTGCCACTTTGTTCTATCAAGAAAAAGTCTGTTGGAAACTACTATCATTACTCTTAGACAGAGCATTAGGGGATTTGCTCTGGGATAATGGGAGATGTAGGGTGGCCTTAAATAAGCATCAATTACCTGTGGGGGGGGGTTGAGGGTGCCGAATTTTGAAGCCTGTTATCTTGCGGCGCAGCTTTAATGGGTGGATTGATGGCAATTGGTAAACAATCTTCATGAAACTAGTACAGGAGATGGTCCACTTCATTTATATATAATATAGCATTTTCACACCCCACCGTTAAGTTATGCCGTTCATGGACACTTCTTGTGTGGATAGCTCTAAGGTGTTTTGCAAGAGTTGTCCAGCTCACAAAACACACACTTTCCTATTCCCCAGACACACCACTCCAGGGGCTACCAGGTCCCTTGGGGTACTTTACACATGAGCAGTTATCAATGTGGCATGGGCACTCCATTGATACGGCAGGGAATTTGTTTTTGGGAGGCCAATTTGCTACAGTTTGAGGAGTTGTGTCAGGATTACAGCATTACACCAAATCAGTGCATTTTACATGGACAGTTACTAGAAATCGTCAGGTTACTTGGGGTGTGATAGACATGGAATGATCAACTCATGCAGTAATACATTCACTACATATCATAGTAGAAGAACGGCACCTTATCACGTGGTTTTACAGAGGGATTAGGGAACATACTTGGGTACCGCTAACTCAACTCCGGCAGGAATGGGAGGTAGATCTGGGGCACCTCTTGCCCAATGCAGAATGACCATGGGCACTTAAATCCCCCCACGTCATCTGTAGAAAAGCATGTTTAAAAAAATACAATATATGATAGTTCATAGGGCTTCCCCCACACCCATTCAAATCGCATGTTCCGAATGGCCAACTCCCCTGCCCTAGATGCCTTGCTCATTTGGCTGACATGCTTTGGTCATCTCCAAGAATAACTGGATTTTGTCATTCTATACATCCTGCATTAGCTACCGTCAAAGAGCTCACAACTCTTAAATCATGGGAAGCTACAGCATTGGGTATACTTCCTAGGAGAAGGAGCCATAAGGTGAGGGTGTGGTGCGCAAATCTAGCACTACTTCTGGGAAAGTGACTACTGATCATGCATTGGTGGGCACAGCGTCCCCCTACTTTTGCCCAATGGTGTAGGGCTCTGCACCATTTGGGTAATGTGGAGAGTTCTGCACTACAGTGGGAGGAAGCCCATAGAATCTAGAGGAGACCGATTGCGACAGTCTGGGACCCCATACTGGTGCAGTTCAAAGATCTCATGGCTGATAAGTCCCTGCTCATAATGCATCCTAGAAGTATTCTTTTCAGTAGTTGATTAGAAACACAGACTATACCAAGGCTTTTCCTGGCCAGGACATCCTCCCCATCTATTGCTCTTCCTAGTGGGTGATTGGATATTTAAAGCACCAAGGCTCCACTTATCCAGAACAGCCCTCCCTTCCATTCAACCACCTATCTATGTTAAGGCTCGTGCACTCCCCCTCCCCCATCCAAGTTGAAACTTCCTAACTTCTTTGAGATAACTGATGCAAAGAGAATCCAGTTCAATAAATATGTAACTAAAAGTTTTAAGATAATAGATGCTCATTTTAAACCCCTTTGAGTGTTGTTGTTTATTCACATCACATTGAATTTTACATGTCTGGGTATGTTAGAGATCTCTCTACATATACAGCAGAATTATGCTTATTGAATTGTATTACTACATAACATTGCTTTGTTTTTTTAAAAAAATACTAATTAAAACATTTTAAATATCATTACTCACCACTCCACTCACACATAAATATGAGCAAAGTTCCACCCACAAAATTTTTCTGTCTTTGGTACATCCATATCTTACAAAAATAACTTTCTTTCTTTGATTTATAAGGTGCAACCGATGATAATTGTAATTCTTTGCCAGTTTCTTGACTTAATATTAAATATTTTCAAATGTGGGTAGGATGCCAATAATCCTTATTTTACGGACATTGTTGAAATTGAATTATTTGTTGCTAAAATGTAATGGTGCTGCTGTTTCTTTCATAACAGATTTCTGCAGTGGAGTACATCACTGTTGCAGCCCAAGACGCATGTTACTACTAGAATACAGAACCGATTTTGAAACATATGTTAAGGAGAAAAAGAACGAGAATACAAGCTCATAGAGATACCACACGTAGTTAATACATAACATGTTTGGAGAGTGCTATAAATTCAAATATAATGATTTTTCATGTCTTAAAAAGAGAAATTGAACAAAAAAACTATTTCATAGAGTAGAAAAAAATCCTGGCACTGAGAAAAAAATATGCACTACACATTCTATCTACCATCTATAGTCTTGTAGTTCAATGGGTAAGACAGCAATCACCAGAAGGCAGAAAAGTTTTGGATGGTTTTGAGAAATTTTAACACAATAGACGTTGATAACCGCTTTATTTTCCATTGGTTTAGTGCTGGAAACACGGCATATTTGTTCATTCACTCAACTACATGAACATTATGCTTGAAGAATCTTTTTTAATGTGGTCTCTAGATTGATTGATTGATTTTCAGGGTGAAGCTACAAGCACCCCTAAGTAACACAGTGAAAACACACCACAAAAGAATCCCACACCAGATTCAGAAAAATAGATTACTCTTTAGTAAAATCATACAAGACCAAAATTACAAAAATCCACTCGTAGAACTGGAGATGAACAATTGTTACTTACCTGTAAACAGGTGGTTCTCCAGTATTGGTGTCTTTCATAGATTCACATGCTTGAATATTCCCCGTCGTCGGAGTGGGAGTCCCACGGTAAATAATATAGCAATATATACAGTAATAATATACATATATATATATATATATATATATATATATATATATATATATATATATATATATATATATATATATATATATATATATATATATATATATTATACCAGTAATCATATAAAAACAGAGATATAAGTAGGTGATAAACATGAAGAATGTCCCTATATGAAATCTCCATAGAGATACATGAAGAGAGAAAAAAGACATTCGCAGTCTATCTCTGTCATTATGTTGGTGCAAACTACAGCCAATCAGGCGTCAGCTCCCCTCTATGAACCTTCTCCTCAGAGCTCCTCACCTCAGATTTTCGTCGCACCAGAGTGATTTTAGAGTGTATGAGGAGAAGGGAGCCTCTGAAGGGAGGAGGGAGGGTCGCATGTGAATCTATGAAAGACACCAATACTGCAGAACCACCTGTTTACAGGTAAGTAACAATTGTTCTTCTCCAGTATTGGGGTGTCTTTCATAGATTCACATGCTTGAATATAGAATAGCTAGCAGTAAGAATTACCATTGTTTCCATAATCATACTAAAACTGGAATCGTAATGAAAATCAACATCCTTATATATATATATATATATATATATATATAAGATGTTATTCAAAATCTATATAAATGCATATGACATCATTATTCAACGTAAATGGAAACAATATGGAGGAGGGAAGGAAGAGGCTCACCTTATTTAAAAAGATTGCGAAGCACTGCCTGCCCAACTGCAGCATCCTCCTCGATTAAAGTCGCCAAGCAGTAGTGTCTTGTAAAAGTATGTCTGCTCGACCATGTAGCTGCTCTGCAGATTTGATGCAAAGGCACTCCAGCAAATAAGGCGGTTGAGGATGACACTGCTCTAGTGGAGTGAGCTCTCACTGGTGACTGCAAAGGCTTGTTCGCCTTTTGATGGCAGAAAGCGATGGCTGCTGAAACCCAACGTGCAATGGTTGGTTTTGTAACTGGACGCCCCTTGTGAAACCGTCCATAAGCTATGAAGAGCTGGTCAGATTTTCGAAAAGAGGCTGTTCTGCTGATGTAGAACTTTAAACACCGTTTCACATCCAGGGAATGTAACCTTTGCTCCGCAGGTGTTTGAGTATTAGCAAAGAAAGTCTTTAAGATGACTGGTTCATTCATATGAAAATCTGCAGGCACCTTAGGCAAGAATGTTGGATTAGTGCGCAATACTACAGAATCTGGTTTGAACTGTAGGAAAGGAGGATTGATAGTAAAAGCGTGGATGTCACTGACGCGACGTGAAGACGTTAGTGCTAGAAGAAGAGCCACCTTCCATGTCAGATATTTCAAATCGACTTTATGTATTGGTTCGAACGGTGGTCTCATTAATTGTGACAACACGATGTTAAGGTGCCACAATGGAGGAGGGCGTCTAACAGGTGGAAATTTACGAAACAACCCTTTGAAGAATTGATGCATTATCCTTGAAGAACAAAGGGAAGTTGAACCATCCTGACGGAAACGCGAAATTGCCGCCAGAAAAACTCTCAAAGTTGCATGAGAAAGTCCGGACTTAGCCAATTGTAAGAAGAACGGTAGCAATTGTTCTGGTGTAGAGTGAATTGGATGAACCCCAGTAGATGCACACCAATGGCAGAATCTCCTCCATTTCAACTTGTACGTTTTCACCATAGAAGGGGCCCTCGCCTGAGCCAAAATGTTTCTACAGTCCTGAGGAAATATGAATTTTGTGATCAGTTATGTCCCCTATCGTAGACCCCAACGGCTCCATGTGCATGCTATAAGTACATGTATGTTCCCTCCTGCTCCAGTTCTGAAGACGCAAATATATGTGCGTCCACTGTCAACATGTCCTCTTTCAGATCCGCCATGAATGGGTCAGATATTCCATTCCTAAGTATGAAAGGCCACCGACTTTATGTGGTTCACTTTCCACATTTTACAGATTCAGGCGAGTAGGCCCGAATTCTGTCATCAAGCCTTTTCCTGCCTTCTGCCTCTGAAAGCTCCAGTCTGAGCCCGCATCTGTGACCATGAACTTTGTCTTACTCCTTGCGCGGCTAACGGAGCCTGATCCAGCCTGTCGCCTGCCAAAAAAACTGTATTTCACCTTCGAGATTATCTCCTTCGCTTTCCATCCGATGCATTCCTGTCTAGTAGTTTAGGTAAACATTCTTCCAGCTACCGTACAAAGGGCCAGGCTTCGCTGTCCTCATGCCAGTAATTCATAGCCCCGTTACCATGGAATATTCCTACTCCCTCGCATCTAGTGTAGACACTTAGACGCTTGTACACGCACTAACAGTCAGTATAGTCAGTATAGAATAAGATTCTATCCTAAGAGACCTTTCCTTTTGGATAACACAGTTCTTTAAACATAGGATATTAGATATGATTTGGAAATTAGGTTGACATAACCCCAGACTTCTGTCTCCACATGTAGAGCTAAATGTCAAGTCTCCTTCACCCTCTAGTTGCACGTCAATCACACGTCATGCAGCTGCGCGCGCATCTCTGCCACATATTTCTGCTGACATTGCAGGATTCTTTTATGGATCCACCCACTTGTAACATCATGTTTAAATGACGTATTTTAGTTACACCCATGTTTAGTTACGTATGTACAGTTTATCTGAGTTATCAGCTGTCACGCCTCTTGCATCTGTTTCACTGTAATGCATTTTCTATAAAACCGCTTAACTGTCAATAATATATGTTCCTTCCTTCCTGAACTTTCGTGGTGATGGAATAGAAGGCCCACAATTCAAATTGTCTCCCTTTTTATAGGAATAAAGCCTTTTAAAAACCTCTAATACCACGGATTCTGCCTCTTATATTTACTGAGTTATTCTTGATAGATTTTACCGCATAAAAAATAGTACCGGTAACGAAATATTTACCACATAAATTGGCGCCCGAACAGGGACACTTTCTCATCTCACGCGCCGGCGGTGCGTTGCAGGCCCGGTCTCCTGCCACAGCTGAACGGACAACAAAAACGCGTATCTGCAGGATTTCCTGTGTCTCCTTCCGGCCAAGCGGGGACGACTGAGGCTGCGATCAACACCCAGACGAGGCGGTGAGAAGTGCGAAGTATCCCGACCAGAGCCTAGCTGAGAGAGCAAGATCCGAGGTATACAGAGACCCGCCAGGTTCCGAAGTTCCGAGTCCAGTCGAGTCGAATCCAGTCCGGTCCAGTTTCAAGTTTCCGTTCCGAGGCCTTCCGTTCCGAGCTACCCGGTGAGTACCATTACCGGGGAGGCATTTAACGTGCACATAGTCTGTGCCGGTCAAGACGGGTTTGGGTACACAAATCCGGTCTGCACTGTTTTAGCAGTGTATCTGTACTGTTTAGCAGTATATATAGTAATATAGTATGTTGTGCATATAAATAAGTATTATCCAGTGTCAGTATAATGTCAGTAACTAGTTTCTTATTAGTTATCATTGTTCGTAAAACTGTTAAGCGTTAAATGTTTTAAATACGTTCTATATATTGTGGTATGAATGACTGTTCATTATTGTGTTTTCTCGTATAAAGTGTGTTCTAGAAACAAGATCTAAAAATGCCGCTCTTTTCGAAACTAAGACAGATCAAAACTAGAAAAGGTGTACTTGAAGAAGCCGTTCCCATTCCACCTAGGGATACTCCAGGATACTTTATGTATCATAAGCATGGCCTAGATGCCGTATTATTTCTTGATTTATGGGTAGATTACACCAAAGAATTACCAGAGAGTCAGAGATGGCCCGCAGCGGGGACCTGGGATGCAGATTGCATCATGAGAGTAGAAGAAGAATTATGGAAAAAGAAAGCCAGACAGTCACAGAAAGATGCCATTGAATTATGGCGTAAAGAATCGTATAGACGTACAGAAAAAGCACTCAGGCAGGAAAATACGGGTAAGGAGAATTCGAATAAAGTCAGAGAAAATCTATTACTTGAGGAAGGTACCCGAGTAAAATCAGAAAAAGTAGATAGACAAAGAAACGCTCTTATGAATGGTATGTATCCACTTCTGGCCGAAGGGTTACCTAAGGCTACTCCGGAAATACCAAAAGACTTGCCAACTCCATTGTTTCCGATAAAAGCACATCCCAAGGGACATCCCCGAACCGCAGAAGATGTTTTCCTCTCCCGCTATTTAGATGACGCAGCTCCCGAGTATGCTAATACCGCACCACATAGACCGCTTGCCGATGATGCTCATCGCCAAGAACATTCGTCTGTACCTCCGCAACAACGCGCTTCGACACACATTCCGACAAGCACATCTGTTTCTACAGCTTTTCCCACAACGACGGTTGCTGTCTCACCCTCAACAAATCCTTTCACGTCCAGCACCCCAGACGGTGCTACAGGAGGTACGACAGACATTTTTTCTACGCCACCCAGAGGAAATAAATTTTCCCTTAGAGATTTAGCCCTCCAACGTACGCCCAAACTAGCCACTCCTGACATGCTTAAGGAACTTCTAATAGATTGTAGATATGATCCTGTGCCCGGTAAACGGGACGAAATGCTGCTGTCATCATTACGTATCCGACGAGCTGCAATATATTTAACGAAGTTACCAGGAATGGATACACATTTAGAAAATATATATCACTTTGTCCAGTCAGGGCGAGGTCCTGAAAGTATTAGTAGAGCCATGGAGTACCAGAAGGCGGAGGTACAGGGACAACTGTTACGTTTCCTCATAAACTGTGTAATTAGAAATCAAGACCGGCCTGGGGTAAATCCGGAAGAAATGCAAACACTTGTCACTTGGGGTCGGAATATATCAGAAGGAAGACATGATAAACAGTTATGTATAGTAGCTATGTACCGAAAGATCCGCAAAGAGGTAGAACGAATACACGAAGAAAGATTAGAGGTAGACGCCGCTGATCTAAACAGAGAGGAGGAGGAGCAAGAATCAGAGCAAGTAGACACGATAGCTTATGTAGGTAAAGGAAGACCCCATAATAATACCAGAGGTTTTAACGACCCAATACGTCCAATACGTCCAAAATATAATAGACATTGTCCAAACCCTATGCTAAATACAAAATCCCCTGAACACTTATTCCAAGCCGCTGATAAATTACTCCGAGATCAAAGGGGGTACCACGTGCTCGATTCCATGGACGAACAAGAATTAGCCAGGTCAGCAGTACAATGGGCTGACAGTCCCGGCGAATACAATGATGATGTACTTGCACACACGTTTCTGAATCTAGACCCATATGAACAGCGTTTAGCTAGTATATACATGATTCAACACCTCCTTATATTATATAAAGGCCAACACTCCGATCCAGGACCCTTACCTGACATATTGACAGAACTACTCACCAACATATGGAGAGGGTCAGGTACTGATTTGATTAAGGAAATACTAGAATCCCGAAACCAATATTTAAATTTCGTATGCCCAGAACACGTCTCAGTTCCCATAATGGGAAGAAAAATGTATCACATAGATAGACAGAACCCGTTACGCGAAGTGCACCCGATCAGAGGTGCCGACGATAATTTCACACGTGTTTGTATACACGCCTATAACTAAACTGGAATTATTAGAAATGAAGAAAGTAGTACCCAGTCATGACAAAGATCCAGCAGGTTTCCACCGTGAGATAAAAGACATGTTACTCATGGGAGAGTATACCTACCCCGATATTATGAAAATATTAAAAGTCCTATTACCCGCAGGTGTTTATGAAAAACTCAAAGAAAAAGAATGGGAAGTAGGAGACCAAAAGATAGATTGGACAGCATTAGAAAACGAAGAAAAGGCCCGAGCTGCAGGAGCAGGGCTTGGGGATAAGACTACAGCACTAGCAGGATTACTAATACAGGTATTGCCACGTTTATTAACTACGAAAAAGGAAGACTGGGGTGCAATTTCAGCCTGTAAACAAAAACCAGATGAAGACACTAGTGATTTCTATTCCCGATTTGAAAAATGTTTTAGTATAAATAGTGGCATAAAAGCCAGTAGTGAGTCATATCCACATCTGTTTGTGACAAAATTAGTTGAAAATTCTCTGCTACAAGTCAAGAATAGAGTATTGAAATTCGAAAGTACCTGGCAAGGTAATACCCCATCACAGATGCTACAGATGTTACAATATCATCACAATAGAATTAGAGAAGAACAAGAACACGAACAAAGACGTATGAAAGATACGAAAATGAAAATGCTTGTTGCACAGTCAGTTCCAGCTGATAGTCATCAAAAGGGTGATTCCGCAGGCCCTGCGAAAGGGACGTGCAACTATTGTAAACAACCAGGTCATTATATACACGATTGCCCAGTCCTGAAACATAATATTGCTACAGGTAGAACACATGAGAGACCACGTCCACCTAGACAGGATCAGAATCAACAACAGACGCCTCAGCAGGCACAACCTAGGTCAGCTCCGCAACAATTAGCTCCGCAACAGGCAGCTCCACAACAGATTGTAGTACCACCACAAGCGCAGCCTACTGCTGCAACACAAGCAACGACACAACAGATGTATCAGTATGCACAAACAGATTATCCCGATTATCAGCGATACTCATGAGATAGCCTAGAGAGGGAAGTTGGCTTACCCCTTATTGAGGTTCCTGTAGACCAAGAGGGACCTTATGTACATAGTGAACGATTAGGGGAAGACAGAAAGTTTTTACTTGATACAGGGGCAAGCAGAACAACTATAAGACGCAGTGAAGTTCCAGGGGCACCCCTCTCAGGCTCACAGAATATTTCCCTTGGATTTTCAGGAAAACCTATAATTAATGATGTAACACAACCTCTTCCACTTACGATTGGTCCATTGACACGTACTACAGATTTATTGCTTACTAAATCATGTCCAGAAAACTTGTTAGGTATAAAAACATTGAAAGCTCTAGGAGCCATAATATGTTGTTCTCCGGAAGGAGTACGACTATTTTTACGTGACTTTAAAGGTCACTACGTATCCAGAGACATGGATCACCGACTGCAGAATTTACCTACACATTTATGGGCACAAGGCCCCACTGATGTTGGTTGCATGAACATTACACCATATCGAGTTACACTGAAATCAGGAATAGTACTACCACGAATACGACAATACAAGTTACCCCCCGATGCTGTTGTGGCTTTGCTGCAAATCATTGACGAGCTCATTGCACAAGGAGTGGTTGTCGAAACAGACTCCAATGTATGTAATTCTCCGATAATTCCGATTCTTAAAAGAACGGATCCAAAAGCTCCACCAGTATATCGATTAGTTATTGATCTGCGCGAATTAAATAAATGTATTGTGCCACAATACCCCGTGGTCCCAGATATCTCTTCATTACTCACAGCTATTGACTCAGAAGCAACGTTCTTCACTGTAATTGATCTCAAGAATGCTTTCTTTAGTGTCCCAATTGATCCGGAAAGTCAATATTTATTCGGATTTAGTTTAAATGGACGAAGTTTTAAATTCACACGCGCACCTCAAGGATTTACAGAAAGCCCCAGCATCTATAGCCAAGCACTGAAACGAGAACTTGACAGTATCCACATGCCAGTTAACACTGCCTTGCTTCAATATGTCGATGATCTGCTGATCACCGCCCGAAACGAACTTGAATGTGAAAAAGCGTCACTGACGGTTTTAAAATTTCTGGCCGACAAGGGGCACAAGGTGTCCCCTTCTAAGCTGCAATTCTGTGTCCAGCGAGTTGTTTACCTTGGGCACTCGCTGTCCAAGGAGGGAAGGCAGCTTACATCCGACCGCATCCAGTTAATCGCTAACATGCCACCACCCAAGACACAAAAGGAGGTACGGGCTTTTATAGGCCTCACTTCATACTGTAGGCAGTGGATCCCTCAATATGCATTTCTAGCAAAACCACTCATCCAGTTGACAACACAGGAGGCAGCCACATCGACTGTCCTCCCTTGGACTCAAGAACATACACACGCCTTTGAAAGCTTAAAGAAAGCTTTATGCCAAGCACCTGTCCTAGCAACACCATGTTACAGTAAACAGTTTACACTCTTCGTTACAGAACGCGAAGGTACTGCTTTGTCAGTACTCACTCAGGAACAAGCAGGATCACACAAACCATGTGCTTATTTCTCTAGTACATTAGATCCAGTAGCTCAGGCTCTTCCTGCGTGCCTGAAATCGGTGGCAGCAACAGCTTTAGCAATCAGACAAAGCGATGCCATAGTGTTAGGACACCAACTGACAATACAAGTACCACACGCAGTAGAGGTTCTCTTAACCCGCACACAAACACAACACTTGACGATAGCAAGACTCACTGGTTACGAATTAACACTGTTTCAGCCACATATAGAAATCAGACGTTGTAATACGTTAAATCCTGCCACACTGTTACCAGTGAGCGGAACAGATCCATTGGCACATGATTGTGTCGAAGTTATTACTATTACGACGAAACCCAGACAAGACTTGACAGATATCCCTTTGTCAGATCCAGACTTGACATTGTATGTAGATGGGTCATGTATGAGAGCAAGTACAGGAGAGCTAGTGGCCGCTTACGCAGTCACAACAGACACTGAAGTCATTGAAACAAATTGTATTAACACTTTGTCAGCTCAAGCAGCAGAGCTCACCGCTCTGACACAAGCCTGTATTCAAGCCACAAATAAAAAAGTCAACATATACACAGATTCACGTTATGCATTCGGGGTCGTCCATGACTTCGGCGTATTGTGGCGAGAGAGAGGTTATTTAACTTCTCACGGTGCCCACATTCAACACGGACCCCTCATTCAAGCCCTATTAGATGCGATTCATCTACCTACTGCAATATTGATTATGAAATGCAAAGCCCATACAAAAGTTACCGATATCATTTCTCAGGGTAATGACCTAGCTGACAGAACAGCTAAACAGACTGCTCAGAATCAGACTCTCACAACTGACATGACAAAGACAATAGTTCCGACACCAACACATTGCATGACAGTTAAGGATCCCGCCCTTGATGTAATTGACATACAGACACACGCTACACCAGAAGAAATAAAGAAATGGACTGAATTAGGAGGGATCCAAACAGATCAAGGATGGATGACGAAGGAAAAATCTATATGGTTTCTTCCCGACTCAATGGTCTAAGTCATCATTAACACTATACATAGTCCAGCGCACCTAGGAGAAAAAGCTATGCTAGACAGCATTCAACACATTTGGTTCAACAAACATTTACGAGCCGCAGCTAAACAAAAAGTTCGTACCTGTATGATATGTTGTCAGTTTAATCCAGGTAAAAGCATCCCCGTAGAACAGGGTGGATTCCAAACTCCCGATCATGCTTTTGAAGTCCTCCAGATGGATTATATCCAGATGGAACGATGTCGAGGATTCAAATATGTTCTTGTAGTTGTCTGTGCTCTTTCCCGTTGGACAGAAGCATACCCGGTTTCAGATTACACTGCCCCGACTACTGCCAAACAGTTAGTTCGAGAATTCTTCCCACGGTACGGTTTACCACGTGTTGTCTACTCAGATAACGGCCAGCCGTTCTCATCCGAACTAATGAAACACGTTTCCCTTCTATTAGGATATCAATGGAAATTTCACTGTGTCCGACATCCCGAGGCAGCAGGTCTCGTAGAACGCCATAATCAAACTTTGAAAATTAGATTGTCCAAAATATGTAGAGAAAAAGGAGTCGATTGGATAGTAGCCTTACCAGTTGCGCTCTTTTACATGAGAATGGTAGCACATTCTCGAACAGGGCTATCCCCGTATGAGGTGATCTTCGGTAGACCACCAAATATGTGGGGGACGCCTATACCTCGTAAAATCACTGACGTTGACTGTAATATGCTGACAGATTACCTGGCTTCCTTGATGTCTGCACTACAATCTTGTCGTTCACAGGTATCCGCAGCTTTTCCCGATAATACTGAGGTGAAGCCCCATGACGTGGTTCCTGGGGATCTGGTGCTGGTCAGGAACTTTGACCGGAAGACCCAACTGGATCCTAGGTGGAAGTCACCGAAGTTAGTTTTACTTACCACAAGGACAGCCGTGAAAATCGAGGGAAGAAAAGGATGGTTGCACTCGAGTCATATCAAGAAATTTTATGGACTACCATCCAATATAGAGACTAAACCCTGTATTTCCTCAAAGACAGACTCAAAGCTCCCCTTGGTTGAGCAATCGAACTCAGAAATCTATAAACTAAAATTGAGGTCTAATAAGTCAGACAATTTGATTGTTTAAGTCCTCTCCAAGGTGAATCGGTTGAATTTGTCTCTGACATGTATCCTCTGGACCGGAATAGAGAAAGAAATAATCAAATGCTGCTCAAGAAGCAAGCGTATTGTAAATCATTTCGTAGTCATTGTACAGTAACATTATTAATTTTGTTTTTTCTAAATCTTTTGATCATCATTGTCAGCATCCTATTGCACATGTATTACCCTATTCCTAAGCATGCTTATAATATAACTGCAGAACATTCTTTTAGTGAATTTCCTCCGCATGAGTTGTCATATAGATTTGCGCTGCGCAACAACACTTTTATTAGTATGTTACATCATTCCCATCAAACCAGCAATGCCACAAATTGTTGGATATGTGGCCGACTCCCTCCCTATCAGAACTATAAGGGAGTCTTGCCCCTCTTTCCCTATCCGTTCACACACAATGGCTCCTGTGGAGCATGGTTTCGTTTGATTAATACCCTAGATTCAAATTCCGCAGTTTATCAAGACAACTGGGTATGGGGAAACCTGAACCTAGCTTTACTTAAAGTCTGCTACCCTGACAAGGAGGGACTTCCCAAAAGAACAGGAACTGATCTAGAAAATGAAGTATATGGATTAGGTAATTTTACACTTAACCTCATGATCCTGAACGTTGAATCTGAAGCTACACCAATCTTGCCCGCCATGTCAGTATTCCCAGTAAAAGGGGAATTATGTATAAGAAAGAATGGTTCCATACATATGGGCCATAGTAAATGCACCACTGTAATAAAATTCAGTGATCAAGGCAAGTCTACATTTAGAGCTTCCCATCATTCCTACTTCATATGTGGCCAGACCGCATATATATGTCTACCTTTAGATTGGGATGGTACCTGTTACATAGCATTCCTTCTGCCACCTGTTTTCCTAGCTCCTCCTGATTATCACAGAAATACCCATTTAGTACACAATAGACGGCAGAGAGATCTCCCAATTGTCGATTACAGCATGGGAGAAATACACAGATTTCAATAAAGGTTTCTTTCCCTATATAGGTACAGTCACTAATAGTAAGCTGATACGTAGATTAACCAGAACCCTTGAAGCAGTAGTGAACGAAACTATTTCCGCCTTAGGCAATTTAACAGAAGAGCAGTCTGCTATGCGGATTGTTGTGCTTCAAAATCGTCTTGTCCTTGACGTCATCCTGGCCGATAGGGGCGGAGCTTGTAGGGTCATCGGATCAAGTTGTTGCATTTTCATACCAGAAAATTCACCGTCAGTATATAAAGCCATAACCCGCCTTCATAAGATTGTAAGCCAGATACACCAGAGTCCAGGCACCTGGACTTGGTCCAGTTGGTTCTGGGGCGTGTTGTCAGCCTGGGGATGGAGAATCCTATCCTTCCTAGGTATTGGCTTTCTCATACTATTCAGTTGCTGCTTATGTCTACAATGTGGGCCAGCGATTTGTGGTCTGTGTGCCACCTCGTGTATCCCACATCCAAGTTTTCGTTCGAGATCCCGGAAGAAGAAAGAAGAACAAATGATGCTATATGAACAGATCGATGGATTGATGAAGATCGATATCTCCTAAGGGTCCGAAGGGGACAAGGAGGGAATGAGGAAATATGAATTTTGTGATCAGTTATGTCCCCTATCGTAGACCCCAACGGCTCCATGTGCATGCTATAAGTACATGTATGTTCCCTCCTGCTCCAGTTCTGAAGACGCAAATATATGTGCGTCCACCGTCAACATGTCCTCTTTCAGATCCGCCATGAATGGGTCAGATATTCCATTCCTAAGTATGAAAGGCCACCGACTTTATGTGGTTCACTTTCCACATTTTACAGATTCAGGCGAGTAGGCCCGAATTCTGTCATCAAGCCTTTTCCTGCCTTCTGCCTCTGAAAGCTCCAGTCTGAGCCCGCATCTGTGACCATGAACTTTGTCTTACTCCTTGCGCGGCTAACGGAGCCTGATCCAGCCTGTCGCCTGCCAAAAAAACTGTATTTCACCTTCGAGATTATCTCCTTCGCTTTCCATCCGATGCATTCCTGTCTAGTAGTTTAGGTAAACATTCTTCCAGCTACCGTACAAAGGGCCAGGCTTCGCTGTCCTCATGCCAGTAATTCATAGCCCCGTTACCATGGAATATTCCTACTCCCTCGCATCTAGTGTAGACACTTAGACGCTTGTACACGCACTAACAGTCAGTATAGTCAGTATAGAATAAGATTCTATCCTAAGAGACCTTTCCTTTTGGATAACACAGTTCTTTAAACATAGGATATTAGATATGATTTGGAAATTAGGTTGACATAACCCCAGACTTCTGTCTCCACATGTAGAGCTAAATGTCAAGTCTCCTTCACCCTCTAGTTGCACGTCAATCACACGTCATGCAGCTGCGCGCGCATCTCTGCCACATATTTCTGCTGACATTGCAGGATTCTTTTATGGATCCACCCACTTGTAACATCATGTTTAAATGACGTATTTTAGTTACACCCATGTTTAGTTACGTATGTACAGTTTATCTGAGTTATCAGCTGTCACGCCTCTTGCATCTGTTTCACTGTAATGCATTTTCTATAAAACCGCTTAACTGTCAATAAAATATGTTCCTTCCTTCCTGAACTTTCGTGGTGATGGAATAGAAGGCCCACAATTCGAATTGTCTCCCTTTTTATAGGAATAAAGCCTTTTAAAAACCTCTAATACCACGGATTCTGCCTCTTATATTTACTGAGTTATTCTTGATAGATTTTACCGCATAAAAAATAGTACCGGTAACGAAATATTTACCACAGTCCTGTGGAATGTCTAGATGGGAAAATTCACAGTGCTCAGGTTCCAAGCTGATAAGCTCAGTGATGAGGGATTCGGATGACAAATTTTCCCCTTGCTCATTGTAAGTAGATCTGCACGGGGATGTAGAAGGATTGGTTCGCATTGGGAAAGTAGGAGCAGCTCCGAAAACCATGCTGTCGAGGCCATCGTGGGGCTATGAGCAGTAGATGGCAGGGCTGCCTCCGCATCTTCCACAGAACTCGCGGTACGAGAGGGATTGGGGGAAAAGCGTAGGCAAACAGATTGCACCAGTTCATCAAAAGGGCATTGCCCCGTGACCATTGATGGGGATGCCAGCTTGCATAATCTCGGCATTTCCGGTTCTCCGGTGTGGCAAAGAGATCCAGCTGTGGACGACCCCATCGTCGAAATATTATCTCTAGAGTTGGCTGATGTAACTCCCATTCGTGGGTCGACGAGGAGGACCTGCTCAGGGAATCCGCTAGGATATTGGATACCCCTGGTAGATGAACTGCTGCAATTGTGATGCGATGGTCGAGAGACCAATCCCAGATCGACTGAGCTAGTCGCGACAGTTTCGGAGATTTTGTTCCGCCCTGCTTGTTGATGTAGTGCATGCAGGTTGTATTGTCCGTCTGTATTAGGACTGTCTCTCCTTGGATTAACGGAAGGAACGACTTGAGAGCTAGAAATATAGCCACGAGTTCCAGTCTGTTGATGTGCCAGGTTTTTTGACACATCGTCCACTTCCCCTTTACTGACAAATCCTCCAAATGACCACCCCATCCTTTTAGAGAGGCGTCTGTTGTTATTGTCATGTCTGGTACTACCGACAGAAATGAAATTCCTTTTGTTAAATTTAATGGTTGTGTCCACCATTTGAGTGCTGAATCCATACGGTCTGTGACGTTCACAACGTCGCTGAACGACCCAGTAACCGGACGCCATTGGACGTCTAGTTCCTCCTGTATGGGGCGTGTCTTTAATCTGCAATGAGGGATCAAGGCAATGCCATCTCTATAAATGACTTTAATAGTCTTACTGAAACGGACCTTTTTGATCTTATAAGGGACACCACTCGAAGAATCCTTTGAAGACGGTCTTGGGAGAGAAACGCCTTCGTTGACACTGTATCCAATGTTGCACCTAGAAATTCCCTGCGATGAGGGTTGTGGATGGGACTTTATTGCATTTATGGATAGTCCTAAGGAGCGAAACACCTCTTGACAAAGGCTTGTGTCCCTTAGAAGTTGACTTTCCGATTGTGATTTTAGGAGACAGTCGTCCAGATAAGGAAAGATTTGAACACCCTGGAGACGTAGGAAAGCTACCACAGGAGCGAGCACTTTTGTGAACACTCGAGGTGCTGATCGTAGACCGAATGGTAACACCTTGAACTGGAAGTCCTTTCGACCTACTCGAAAGTGTAGAAATTTCCGATGTCGATGTAGTATGGGGATATGAAAATATGCATCTTGGAGGTCGATTGTCGCCATGAAATCTCCTTGTGAGAGTAAACGCAAGATCTCGACAAGCGTCAACATACGAAAGGATTGCTTCTTTAGATACTTGTTGAGGGCCTTCAGATCTAGTATTGGCCTCCATTCCCCATTCTTCTTGGTGATAAGGAAGAATCGGGAATAAAATCCTTTCCCTCTCTGAGATCTTGGTACCACCTCTATGGCTCCCTTGCGTATTAACAGTTGAACTTGATGAAAAAGTTCTTTGATATGAGCCGGCGGTGGTCCGGTAGGTGGCGTGGGTGGGGGAATTTCGATGAACTCTAGCGTGTGACCTTTTTCTACAATGTCCAGAACCCAACGGTCCTTTGTTATGGAGGACCATTGAGAACAGCACAGTGAGATTCGACCTCCAATTTTCTGAGACTGACACAAGTCATTGTCTTTTAGAATTGGAACCTCTGTACGAGGATTTTCCTCTGTAATTCTTGGAGGACTGCTGCCGAGAGGACTGTTGCTGATTGTAGGTAAACCGATTGGAACCCTGGTTGTATGGCCGGTATGGATTGCTTTCTCTTCGAAAATTAGAGGAGGTGCCGCGTCCGCGTGCACCCCGAAATGGCTGCTTTCGAAATTGCAATGTACCTAGAGAGCGAGCAGTCTCTGTGTCTTTCTTGATCGATTGGAGAGCTTCATCCACATGGTCTCCGAATAAAGATTCTCCGTCGTATGCCATATCCAATATTTTTGCCTGCACTTCCTGGCGAAAAGATGTTGAGCGTAACCAACCTTGTCTGCTCAATACCGCAGCTCCAGCGAGTTGGCGGAAACCTGTACAAGCGATGTCCACTGCACAGTCGATTATTTCTGCAGACGTACTCTCTCCCTCTTGAAGAAGCTTCACAGCTTCAATCCTAGATGCCTCAGGTAACATTTCAACCAATGCCGCTATATCTGCCCATATTTGACGGTCGTAACGACCTAAAATGGCTAAGGCATTAGCCGCTCTTAAAGTGGTGGAAGCCATTGATGAAAATTTTCGCCCTATGGCATCCATGCGACGTCCATCACGATCAGGTGGTGCAGTGATTGTAGATGCAGGGTTTCTAGCCCGACGTTGCGCAGCCTGTGTAATTACAGAATCTGGTTTTGACTGACCAGTGAGGCATGCTGGAGCTCCTACTGGAGATTTATACTTTTTCTCCAACCTAGGTACCTGTGCCGGAAGGCTATTTGGTGTCTTCATTATCTTTTTGCCCTCATCCCAAATGAATTCGATAATGGGGATAGTATGTGTCTGCTTGTAAGGTTGATTTTTAAAGTCATACAGAAAACAATCCTCTTCTCTATGTGCCGGTGTTAATTTGAACCACTGGGCTGCTCTATCCATCAACTGGTGAAAACTTGCAATGTCGACAGGTGGTGAGTCTCCAGGTGCTACAGGAGAAGGAGATGGTGTTTGGGCATGGTAGTCATCCCACTCCGCCATATCATCACCATCGCCACCATCATCCAGGATCTCACCATCTTCCTTGTCTTGAGGAACTTCCTCATCACTGTCATGATAAATTAATGTTCGAGCCGATGATTGTCTCAGCGGAACTGAAGGTGTTATAACTGGCACTGGCTCCTACACAGGTGTTGGTACTACTGGAACAGCAGGAACTACAGATTCTTGTGGTGATAAAGGAAAACGCTGATTATAATCATCCAGCATGAGTTGGAGATTAGTAATAAGCGACAATGGTAACGTGGCAGTTTGTCCTTCCGTAGCAATTTCTTCCTGATAAAAATGCTCGTCCTCACTACTTTCATCCTGGCATTTTATTATTAAATCGGATGGACTGTGTGCTGTTCAGAACGATTCAGGTAAACCTTCTCCTGACTCTTGATATGAATCAGTTGCGAACAAAGGTGAAGGAAGTTGGGAATCATCTAAAGGTATGACCTCACCAGACATATTCTGTTGACCACTTGGAGGCAATGGCAACAAAGGTACAGCGGCAAAGGATGAAGTAGTCGCTGAAGACGTGGAAGAAATATTTGTATTCATTGACTTCTGCGCAGAAGTTGTTCTTTTAATCTTTATTTTCACCGACGAGATTGCCGTCGACGGGGTCGAAAGCACAGCGGGCTCTGTCGACATCTTCGCAGATGGAACCGTCGACGAAACCAACGTCGACGAACTCAGCGTCGACGGAGCTGTCGTCGACAGAGCCGTCGTCGACGGAACCGTCGTCGACTGGAACGATGACGAGGTCTTCTTTTTCTTCGTCGACGGAGCACTCGTCGACGCATGAATTGAAGACGTAAGCGTCGACGAGACAGATTTTGCAGTCTTCGATGTCGACGATGGTAGCGTCGACGAGATCTTTTCCTTCTTCGTCGACTATGCAATAGGCAACACTGACGACACAGTCTTTATGGTACTGATACTCATCGCCGACGACGATAACGTCGACGGGACCGCCGTCGACGACCTTGATGCTGACGTCGTCGTCAGAGTCACCGTCGACGAGCAGGAAATGGCGGATTTCGTCGTCGGAAGTCTCGTCGACGATGAAGCCAATTTTTTACCAGAAAATTGGGAAGTCGATGCCTCAGCAGCCTGAGAGCTATGTCTCGTGGGCGATATCGCAGTAGCCATGGAAGAGGACATGGCAGATGTCAAAGACAGAGACATTTTCTTCTTCTTAAGGAAAGGAGAAGGAAGATCTTGTACACTACTGCGTTTTGAGGCTTTGTGGGAATGGCCAGAAGTAAAGCTTTCTACGTCAGAAACCACTTCATCCTTATCTTTCAGTCTCTGGAGCCACAACAAGAGACGGCCTTACCTGTCTTTAAGAGTTTTTGTAGAAAAAGTTTTACAAAATTTACATTTACCCACTTCATGATCCGGGTAAAGACAGTAAATACACTTACTGTGTGGGTCTTCTGAATATAAACGTAGCTTTCCACAAGAGGAACAAGGTCTAAACAGAGACTTCTTACTTGAAGACATGCTGAAGAGAAAAAACTGAGCAGAGCTCAGGGAGACTCCCTTTCACACGACGTGCGGTAGAAAATCTGAGGTGAGGAGCTCTGAGGAGAAGGTTCATAGAGGGGAGCTGACGCCTGATTGGCTTTAGTTTGGACCAACATAATGACAGAGATAGACTGCGAATGTCTTTTTTCTCTCTTCATGTATCTCTATGGAGATTTCATATAGGGACATTCTTCATGTTTATCACCTACTTATATCTCTGTTTTTATATGATTACTGGTATATATATATATACATGTATATTATTACTGTATATATTGCTATATTATTTACCGTGGGACTCCCACTCCGACGACAGGGAATATTCAAGCATGTGAATCTATGAAAGACAACCCAATACTGGAGAATTGCAAGTTTAAAGATATAGATAAAAATAGTGGCAAAAGCACAAGTTGCCAACTGTGTATATCTGGTTGTGCCAGTCCGCGGCAAAGCCACCATTTCAGGCCAACTGTGATGGAGCGCAGGGTGGATACAGGGGTCCAGTTAGGTCTGCTGACAAGAGTACCTTACATCCTGGTTACAGAGTGTTGGGAGGGAATAGGACACATTACAATGCAAACTTTTACAACACATGCCCTTCCAACACGGTTTTTACATTGCAACATCCATTACAACGCATGATTTTACAATGCATGCCATCACAACACATTATTAGAAACTACACTTACTACGCATTCCATTACAACGCATACCATTACAACGCATACCATTACAACACATAATAATTTTAGGGCAACAGTAGTGTAAGTGTTGGATAGTGAAGAGGTAAAAATTACTATTCCCATTCCAGGGAGTGCAACAGAAGGGTAAGTGTTGGATAGTGTAGGAGTAAAAATTACTATTTCCCATTATTTACCTTATAATGCATTGTAATGGCATCCGTTGTAGTGACATGCGTTGTAGTGACATGCGTTGTAATGACTGCGTTGTAATGGCATGCGATGTGAAGGATGTTGCGTTGCAATGACTGCGTTGTAAAGGTAGTGTGTTTTAATGACTGCATTGTAATGGTTGTTTCCCGCTGGGGGGACATGCCACGCAGTCAAGGTAACACATCAATTCCAAGGAGCTGCAAAACTGCGATGCGAGGGCCTGTGTCATTGCAGAGGATCCCACCTATGAGGGCTTAGAATGCGAAGTACAGTGTGTAGAAAGCATCATGCAGTCAAAGAGATATGTTGGTACCAAGGAGCTGCGAGGCTGTAATGCGAGAACCTGCATTATCATCAAGGTCGCCATCGACGAGAGATGTGCGCTGTTAGGGCTTGCATCGAGGATTATTCGCACAGTGACTCTTCCAATGCGGGCTGTGCGACTGATACAGAGTCCTTGTGCTGAGAGAATCCTTGCAGCAGAGGTAATGGGTTAGTTCCGCTCTGGGTTGTGACACACAGCAGAAGAGATGAATCAGTTTTTCTGGATCTGCAGATGGGCTGGCAGAGTACTTTCAGGCTCACTTCCCAGGGTCCAGGACTCAGGTGGCACAACTTGGTAGGGTAGGACTCACAGATGGCAGCGTCCAGGTGCTGGGTTCCCAGGTTGGAGCTTTCTGTCCCTCAGACTCTAGTCAGGAGGCCAGCCAAATAGTCCTTAGAGTCACTCTGGGATACTGGGTTCAACAGTTGCAGGTCCAGTCTTTCTCATCCAGGCAGGGAAGCAGCAGGCACCAGGTCAGCACAGCAGGGCAGCAGTTCTTCAGAGCAGTGGTCCAACCAAGTGGCAGTCCTTTTAGCAGCACATTAGTCCTTATTCCTGGAAGAGTATCCAAAGACCCAGAAGTGTACTGAAGTGTTGGTGTCTGAGATCCAATATTTATACCTGGGCCTTCCTTTGAAGTGGGAGTAGCCCATTGTAGTCCACAGGCTTCCTGCCTTCCTTGACCGGCACCAGACTAACTACGGGAGTAGGCAGCCCTTTTGTGGAGGTAGGAAGGACACACCCTATCAAGTACAAGTAGGGCTGTGCCCTGCTGCACCCTCCCATCCTGCCAGTGATGACCCATTCATGCATACCGAAGATCTCTATGGTGTGTGGCTGTCTAGGAGGGACACACAAAGCCCAGCTGTCAGCTACACCCAGTCATGTGACCCAGAGACAGGCTGCAGGCGCGAAATGGCTAAGGCAAAAAAATGGCAATTTCCAAAAATTGTAATTTAAAATCTGACATTACCATGGGAGAGGATTTTTCATTACATTTTGAAAGACACCAGACATTTATGCCCCGATTATGCCACGGGGTGCGAGATGGGCAGTCTCTTCACTGCCCTATTATGAATTGGGCAGTGGGACCACCACAGCCCCTCAGCAGTTGCCAGGGAATCGCCATTTCCTAGCGGTGTAGGGCATCAATATGCTTGGTTGGACTGCGGCAGTCACACCAAACATAATATGAATATCCTCTCTGCCAAGGTTATCATGGCAGTTCCTTCTCCATGGTGGAGAAGAAACACTGGGAGCCCTAAAGGGCCCCCTGTGTCCCTGCGCCCGGTGGATGCACACTGGAGAGCACAACATGTGCATTTACACCAGTTTCTGCACGCCATGGACATTTAGGTCCATGCTGTGCAGGAACTGTTTTTGTCATTCCCATGGCAGTGCCCATTTTTAGAGGCACTGCCGTGGTAACTCCAAAAAAAGCCCACCAGACAGTAGGAAACTTTCTATCCAGCAGGCAGCCTCACCACAGGTTTGGCAGTGCAGCGGCGGGCCAGACCTGGCAGCGCTCACCGCCAAACTCGTAATCGGTTACCTGTTCCCATTTGGGAGTTACATCTTACTAAATGTAATGAGGTAAATCCAATGTTATCCTATAGGAGAAGTAGGCCTTTCAGTAGTGAAAAACAAATGTAAGAGTTTTTCACTACCAGGACATGTAAAACTTAAAGGCACAAGCCCACCTTTTATATACACTGCACCCTGCACTCTCGGCTGTCAAGAGCCTGCTCTAGGTGTGCCTTATGTGTATTAAAGGAAGATTTGGGCCTGGCAAAAGGTTTGTTTTTCATTTAAATCAAAAAGAGGGACACAGGGGCAAGTTTACCGAGGCCCAACGTACATGCCCCGCCAAGGCAATGCACAAAAAGGGTACGAATTTCCTCTAGGATGCACGAAAAGGAGAGGAGGATACTGTAGAGTAGAGTGACTTACTTATGACAACCCTTGTGTTTGTGGGGGCGGGGGAAAGAAGGGGGAGTTCCCCTTGATGGAACTAGGGCTCCCACACACCCAACAAGCTAGGTGTCATGCTTCATCATAGGAGCCTGCCCCTCATCAGGTCGGCGCTGCAATACCTGACGGGCACCCAGACCGGGGCTCTTTATTGGGGGTCTTTTGTTCCTGCAGGTAGGTGCAGTGGTGTTAAGGGTCCTAGTGTGTGTAGATGTGAGGGGTTGTGTTTCTAAAACAGGTCAGTTAGTCCTAACAATCAGTTTATTAAGAAGGTAAACTGCCTGACTAAAAGAGCGAGAGGGGCGAAGGACTAGAGGGGTCGAAGGACTAGAGACAATGTGTTTAGTTGTGTGTGCCCTGCTCTCGTGTGATCGACATGTTTCGTGCCATTAATGTCATAAAGATCCGGGCACTTCCTCAGGATCAAGATAAAGCTATCTACACTGAATGGGTAAATTAAATTCTACATACCACGTTCTCTGGTTGATAACCTATACTGTCGTCCAGTAACTACTTGCAACAGTAGCCGGCGGTTAAAATGGACACCGATTGGGTCCGACGTAAAAACTCGTCAAGTATACGACCTACCCTGCCGCCGGAACCGGTATGGTGACCTGTTTTAGAAACACAACCCCTCTCATCTACACACACTAGGCCCCTCATCCCCACTGCACCTACCGGCAGAAACAAAAGATCCCCGATAAAGAGCCCCGGTCTGGGTGCCCGTCAGGTATTGCAGCGCCGACCTGACGAGGGGCAGGCTCATATGAAAAAGGTTTGTTTCGGCAGGTCGAAATGGCAGTTTAAAACTGCACACACAGACTGCAATGGCAGGCCTGAGACATGCTTATAGAGGTATCTTAAGTGAATAGCACAATAAGTGCTGCAGGCTCACTTGTAGCATTTAATATACAGGCCCTGCATACAGGTAGTACCACTTTACTAGGACGTTACAAGTAAATGAAATATGCCAATGGGGTATAAGCGAATTCTATCATGTTTAAAGGAGAGAGCAAAAGCACTTTAGCTAGGGGTGGGCGGAATTTGTGAAAATTCACTTTCGCAAATTATCGCGAAAGTGTTAAAAATCTCCGCAAACACGCGGAAATATCGCGAAGATGCAGAAGTTTTCTTCCCGCCCGTTCGCGGTATTTTCTGCGTGGTCGCGGCTCTCCAACTTACCCATGCGGTTGCTCGCGGGCGCGGCCATCTTGTTTTCACTTGTCTCGCGGTGCATGATCGCGAGAAGAAAGACGTGATCGCGCGACGCATGACGTTACTGCGGGCGGGAACTGTCGCGAAACAGCGCAAATGGCTACCAACAATCCAACATCTCGTGGAGAACGCAACCGGATCGGGAAAACTTGTCGGCGAACGCGGGGATTCAGGAAAGGCGATCGCGCGCACGCGAGAATGTATTATTTTACAGCGCAAGCAAGAAACAAATTATCGCTAAGCTGCGGAATGCGGAAATTGACATTTTCGCGCTTTCTGCAGAACGCGAAAATGCCACACTATCGCAATTTCCGCGAACGGAACGGAATTTTGGCCCAGGCCTAACTTTAGCACTGGTTAGCAGTAGGAAAGTGCACACAGTATTATGGTCAACATAAACAAAACCAGCGAAAAAGGGAGGGGTGAAGGAAAAAACATTCGGGGATGATCACCCTAAGGCTGACAAGTCTAACAACCTTATATGTAAGAAATGCACTCTTTTTTTTAATGTTTGTTTAATTATATAAGGCTTATTTTGTATTTGATTACTTTACATTGTTGAATACTAGGTTTTTTCTATTTCTGGAGTTTTATTTTGCAATATTTCACTGCTCAATATCTGTGATATCGATGTTTTGCTTATGTTTGTTTGCTGTATTGTGTTGTCGATATTGTTGTTTTCTGTCTTTTGGTGTATGATATAATTTGGTTTACTAAAATAATATTGCAGCTGTTTTTGTTCTTAATATTGTTGTATTTTTTAATAAACTTTAAGAAAGTGAATATTAGGGTATTTATATTTATATAGCACAATATTTTGGGGTTGAAATTTCTATACAAAATCATATTTCATCAATCAATTTCTGGATCCTTAGAAGTAGGCCTGAAGGTGCTCTACCAGCTCAGCTGTGGTGACAGCAGAACCAATGCATCAACAGCTAGAAACTCTGCATCTGATCTGCTGCCTGGCACATCGCCTCACCAAACTCCACATCAGTACCACTCACCGAAGGCCTCCTCCATAATGATGTAGGACCTCGCATAACAGCCTTGCAACTTACCAGAACCACCCCTGTACAATGCATCTCCTCTTCAGGACCTCGCATCGACTCAGCTGTGCCACATCCTTGACGCGGAACCTCACAGCGCTCTGCAACCAGGATTTAAGGTACTCTTGTTCAGCGGGCCAGAAGTGGTCCCTGTAGCTGGCTTGTGCTCCATCACAGTCGGCCTGAACTTGTGAGTTTGTCCAGGTCCGGTGCGACCAGATAACCACAATTGGTGTTTTTTTTCCCACTTGAAACTTAAAGAATGCACATCTCTGGTTATACTGTTTGGATTTTTGTTGTTTTGGTCTTAAACTTAAATTACATATTAAATCTTACTCTATTATTCTAAATTAGTGCGGGTTTTGTCTTGTGTTGTGTTTCACTTTATTACTGTTTGAAGAGCTGCATAAATACTTTACACATTGCCTCTAAGTTAAAGCCGACTGCTTCTGAGCTACACTACAAAGAGCGTTAAGCACAGGTTAATTTGAGGTTTGCTTGTGACTTCACCCTGACAAAGAGTTGTGGTTGCTGCTTGAGTAGGGTTTAAACTCCCTCAACCTATAACTCTTTCTTACAAATGTCCAAATCCCCAAAAACCCTAACTAAACCATTAGCCAGTGATGTTTTTTTAAAAAAGCCTAACAAATAGAAACAAATATCTAACTAGAAAATAGTATGAATAGGTGTAAGAAAACAGATTATCAATGGGGGTGGATGGGAATCAACAACAAGAAATGAGGCCACAAAAGTGTTAGGGGACAACAGAGTTCCAAAGATATAAACAGTAATGGAGCACATGTCTGATACACCAAGTGGGTTTGTTCTGATTAAAGATCCTACTTTCAGACTTAGGGGCATATTCTCAAGGAGCTATCACCGAGTTAACAGCACTTTAACGCAGCCAAAGTCACGATAAATGTATCACCCCATTCACAAGCTGGTGCTAACAGCCCATAGCACCAGTTTACCTGCGATAGCAGCCGCAAAAATCATCGCCACATATGACCCCAGCAACTATCGCTAATGAGATGCAGAGTAGGCGTTCCTGTGCAAATAGCCTCGACAACACCACTCCACAACATTCTCAACGACCAGCCAGATCGTCGAAAAGACCACGAAACATGCGATAAGGCACGTTAGCAGCAGAAAATGAACACCTACTCTGACCTGGTGCATCTACACAGAATCATGTACCAAATAATCCGCCTGATGTCGCACAATCACATCTGGTGACATGCAGGTTTCATAACAAAAATGAGCATCACACATTCACCTTCGAAGCAACAAATGAAAATGTATTAAAATAAACACAGAACAGAAATAAAGACACATGGCGCCTCCCCTCGGGACATTCCGTAGGTCACAGCCTGCAAGACAAAAATCATGATGAGAAGGTGTGTCCTGCGCACATCGTGGGACAGAGAGAGAGTGAAGGAGAGAGCGAGGTACACAGGGAGAGAGAGAAGACGGACAGAGAGGGGGAGAGAGAGACAGATGGACAGAGAGGGGCAGAGAAAGCTAGACGGACATAGAGGGGGAGAGGGAGATAGACAGACAGAGGGGGCGAGAGAGGTCGACGGACAGAGAGGGGGCAAGAGAAATAGATGGACAGAGAGGGGGCAAGAGAGATAGATGGACAGAGAGGGGGAAAGAGAGGGACAGGGAGAGAGAGAGTGCCGACACTGCACACCCAGGCCACACTGCTCACCTGCTGCCACCGGTGTGTCTCCAACCACATGCCAGTATATAGTGCAGTTCACCAGGTCCCACATCTGAGACAGACCCGTCATCTGAAACAGAGTCCAGATACATGCATGGCACAGTACATACAATTGCACAAGACATCATCGCCTGACCACCTCTGCGCTAGACAGATGCACCCTAGCCCCTCCAGCAGCCCAGCGGTGCATGCCCGCCTCTGCGCACCCAGGCAGATGCACCCCAGCCCCACCCGCCGCCCAGCAGTGCATGCCCGCCCCAGCGCACCCAGGCCTCACTGTTTACCTTCCGCCACCAGCATGTGGAAAAGTGGGCCCACCACATGCCGCTGCAAGCCACAAGCCACAAGCCCATGGATATGGCACCCTCCACATCATGCAGCCCCGCTCCGCAGGCCACCAGGTCTAACTTGGATGCTGGGTCTTGATTTTGCCATGGCAGAGGACATACCAGTGCACAGGGCATCATCGCAGGCTGCACACCGGCTCAGCCCTTGAGGTGCCACTAACTCTGTGACCTGCAAGGCCACGCCACGTGATGGTAGGCCCCCGCTGTCCGCTGGCTCAGGCCTACACTGCGGTCCAGCAGGGCACACAAAACCTGAGCAGTCCGGACCACCGGGATGGGGCTTCATCGCAGGTTACACACCCGCTCAGCACTTACCATGCCCCTACCTCAGTGCACCGAAAGTCACCATCCCGTGGCGGTGTGCCTGTGCCGGCCGCAGTGTATCCGGTGCCACTAAGTCTGTGCCCCGCAAGTCATGGACCCTCTATGATTGGGTATCGTGGTGTGGACGCCATCATGTGACCTCCGGGCCTGCGGAATGTGATGTTGCAGGCCCCTGGGCCCCCATGCCTACATGCACACCACACGGATACACCCTGAGAGAGGTTGGAAATGGCATCGAGCACGTGCGCCCGGCCTTTTTTAATATATGGCCACATGTGCTGTGACGTGTGTGCCGAATGGGTGTGGTGTGGGTGTACACCAGCCGTGAGGGAGTGGCTGTGGCATGCTGACAACTAGACCTGTGAGCAGCAGATCCCTACAGGGAAGACCTGGGATATGTAGCGTTGTCGTCCCCCCCTGTAAGCGTAAGCGGAGTGGGCTGGCCTGGTGTATGCCATTGCAGCGTAAGGGTTTGAACAATGACCCCGGGGCTCTGGGCGTTATTCCGTACTGGGCTGGACAAGGAAGTAACAAATGCATGTATCACTGTTGTTGCGTCGGCGCCACCCTGACAACATTCGGCAATGTGTCACCCTGTGACCCAAATCCAACGACATGAGCCACATGGACATAAGAGGAAATCCCTTACCCTACATTCGTCCATACTACCACACGTGAAAGACCATAGACACTACACATCTGTGTGATTCGGAATGTTTAATGCACATTCAGTGGAGTGTTGCATCTGGAGCAGTACAAGGCCATGCAAAATCCACTTTACAATGTTGGCCCGTGGAGGGCCAGCCAGAGTCCTTCAGGGAATGACAAGTCCAAAGGAAGAGGAAGAGTTCAGTCCGCAGTCTGTTAGCTGTGTTATTGGCTTTCATACAGAATATAGCACTCCATTGTGAGGTACAAGGTGAGTGTCGCAGAGTGTATCGGGGGACAGTGGAAGGTGATGATACAGAGGGCAGAACCAAGCTGAAACCGGCCATATGGCGGAGATGAATGCTACAGTTTGCTCCGTACCAGTAAGGCGGTTTAATCCGCATCTTCGTCCTCTGCTGTCTCAAGTGCCTCACGTGTGGGTGGTGCTGGCCTTTCTCTGTGTGGCAGTGACACCTCAGGGGCCGGAGGTGGAATGTCTGCTGCACTGTGTGGCACTGACACTTCAGGGAGCGGAGATGTGGATGTAGTGGTAGCAGCAGCATGCATCCGTGCCAGATCTTGTGGCAGCAATGCCATGAGGATGGTTTTGAGGTCATTGTGGAACACAGCTACCTCTCGTTGGTGTGCAGCCATGGCAGCCGCTCTTTCCGCATTGGCCCGCTCCATGGTCTCCATGATCCTCCGCAGGAGTCCCAACTCCCGGGCGAGCTCGCTGGAGGCACTCTGACTAGACAGTCGTTCTTGTCTCAGAGTCAGGACTCTGGCGATGTCAGTCATGGTTCGTTGGAGAGCATGGAGCGGACTGTGGGTGTCCATTAGGGATTGTGAGTGGACCCTGATGGGACTTAGACACCCACGTACGGCATCTAGTTTGTCTGCCATGCGGTCGAAACCCACCCGCACCTGTTCAGCCAGCTGCTCCTGGCATCCCAACACACGGCGTTGGAAGGCCATGCGTTCTTCGTGGGGGTCCTGGGAGGCAGCTGTGGTAGTGAGTGCTGCCTGCTGTGTGGTCTGTGCAGGAGGTGGGATGTCCCGTTGCAGCTGGGCTGCCCTGGGGAGACTGTCAATGAACTTTGGAAGGCGTCGGAGTCAAAGCTGTGGTGATCCTCTTCGTCATCAGAGAAGAGAGGTTCTGGCTGCTCTGCAGAAGGTGTTGATTGTCCCTCTGCAATGTGAAAGGGAGATGCAGTTTGACAATGTGTTCACATGTGTGTTGTCGGAATGTACATGTTCACATACAGACTACATGACTGTGTACATCGTCGCTGTTTGAGGCGCTGCCTATTTGCTGCAGGACAGTGGACATTTCTACAACATCATGGATGTGTGTTCGAACTTGTACATAGTCTACTCACATTTCCCTGCAATACTACTTGTGATTAGCCAGTGTCTACACCCAGTAGGCGGCAGTTGTGTCCTGTGTTCTGTTGTGGACGTGTTGCGGTTTGTGCCACTTTGTTGTCAGTGTTGATGTGCTCAGCATGTTATGTGTGTGTTCTGCATGGGGGTGGTCCCTGCTCCTCTGTTTTGCTGCCCCTTATCCCTTTTATGAGGTGTGCCTTTGACTTCTGTGCTTGTACAGTGCTGACATGTAGCATACTTGGGTACATTGCTATCTTGGTGGGATTTGAGGTCTGGGGCATGGTTTGTTCGCAGATGTGCTCAGCTCAATTGTGCATGTGTGCCATTGTGCCCATCTCCCCCCAATCCCTGGTTGTTACTCACCCTGGTGCTGTTGTGTCCGGTCATGTTGAGCAGTGTCCGGTCCCCCGACTCCAGCCACCGTCTCCCCACTGATTACTGTGGACACCATTCCCTCCATGTCGTCCAGCTCCTCCTGTGGCGCAGGACTCCCACCTCCAGTCTGCATTGCTGCCTTCCGGTTGTTGGCGAGTTTCAGCTTGGTTTTGCACTTGACATCATTCCAGCGCCTCTTGACCTCTTCCATTGTCCTCTTCAGCACTCCGACTGCATTCACCTTGTCCATGATGGACTGCCATAGTCCATTTTTTGTTGCCAATGACACAGAGGAGGTGACAAACAGTTGTTGATGGTGTTCGACCACCTCCATTATCATGATCCTGTTTTCCTGCGGACTGAAGCGCTTCTTCCTACACTTTTTCTCCTTGCCCTTCCCTGACCCCGAGGTCCCAGGATGGTCCTCCGGGGGGCTTGTGTGGTTCTGGTTCTTCTCCGTACTTGCTCTGGCAACATCTATTGTGTTTGGCTGTTGTTTAGCATTAGTTTATCATTTTTTTTTTCTACTTTTATGGTCATTTTTCCAGCCTGACGCGTGTGAATTGCAGGCCCGTAGATGGTTTTCGCTGATTTTTGTATCACGATTGGCCTCATTGCAGCTTTTTTTGCCTTTGCGTTTCGCATTTTTGCGGCGTGGCGTTGATTTTAACGCGGTCAGTTGACGCTTTATGTGGGGAATATCGCATGGTGCCGCAGTGTTGAGAATGCTTCGTTAACATGGCGTAAATTAACCGCGATAGACTGCGATGTTGAAGGTTGCGTTAAGTAACTTTTGCAATGGTTATCACACGTTCTTGAGAATATCCCCCTTAGTCTTTGAAATGGAGGTCAAAATTCTCCAGAGGGGGCAGTGTTGCTGTATCTGCCAAAGTCCTCTCAAAGCTGGATGGCTGCATCTTGAGATCTAACTGACGTTTTTGGGTTTGGCACAAAAAGCTTCACCCAATCAAGATTTCTACCTTTTGACTTAGGGCCTGATTTAGAGTTTGGCGGACAGGATACTCTGTGGTGAATGTATGGAGTCCTCTATCCACCAAACCCTGGATCTGCACACCTCCTTTAGAGCCAGTCAGCCTGTTATTATTCAAAACCCTTGATCTATCTGCCTCATTTATATTCAAGCAGACAGTATTCTATTCCATCGTTCCCCTGCGGCTTGCTCATCGAGTAAGCTGCCTGCCACCCTTCCCTCCAGGAGGTGGCTCCCCTCCTGCTGCTGGCTGCTGATCTGTACTAGTGAGCGCCTTGGACACCCTCTTTCACACCTCCAGACTACTGCGCTACATTTCTCAGCAGCCCTAGAGGTAGTTCCAGCTGGTTTCCTGATTTTTGCACCACCCAGCACCTTATAGCGCATTGCGGGACACGCCTGTGCATAGCTCAGGGCAATGGCGGGCCTGTTGGAGCCCTGTGGAGGCTGGACCATCCCTCTTTTGCCTGACCCCAGACTAAGGTACTGTGCCAGCCTCCGTATCTGCACTGCCTGCTGTCCCTGCCCCTGCACTGCTACTCCCCTTGCACTGTCCATGCGATGCCTGCTGCCCATCACTGCTACTCCCCCTGCACTGTCCCTGCACCGATTGCTGTCCCTGCCACTCCCCAGGCGCTGTCCCTGCAATGCATGCTGTCCCAGTGCTGCCACTTCCCCTGTGCTGTCCCTGAGCTGCCTGCTGTCCATGCGCTGCTTGCTGTCGCTGCAGTGTCCGTGTGCTGCCTACTGTCCCTGCGCTGCCACTCCCCCTGTGCTATCCCTGTGTTGCCTCCTGTCCCTGTGCTGCCACTCTCTCTGCGCTGTCCCTGCACTGCCTGTCGTTCCTGCTCCTGTACTGCTGCCACTCCCCTGGTGCTGCTTGCTACCCCTGCACTGCCGCACCCCCTGTGCTGTTTATGCGCTGCCTGCTGCCCCTGCCCTTATGCTGCCTCTCCCCCTGCTCTGTCCCTGTGCTGCCTGCTCATCCTTCCCCTGCGCTGCCACTTTCCCTGCGCTGTCCCTGCACTGCCTGCACAGTCTGCTATCCCTGCTCCAGCGCTACTCCCACCAGGACCACCAATAGAGGCTGCCACGTGGCCAGACGCCACCAATGCACTGCCGGTTGGACAGCACCAGAACCCCTGATCTACCTGCCACCCGACACTACACCACCAAGGAACTCCTGGACCCTGGATGCCAAAACAGCTGCATCTCCTCCTCCCCACGATGGAAGAGGTGTGGCGCAGTGGCCAGGGTGACTGACTGTGGAGCACGGGGGCTCACGGTTCGATCGCCGGTGGCAGGTTAGCCCAGCACCATGTGGCTCTGGGAAAAAGCTCGCTAAATCTTCCCGACGGCCCCCAGCACCTTGACAATGTTAAATGTTCATGCTTTATAAATACCGGGTTACAGAATGTATTATATTATCCACCAAAGGACCCTTCACCTGCCGACACTGCCACTTCTCCTGTGACACAACCTAAAAAATGTGCACAGCAATCCTGCTCACAGCACAAAGAACACCCCGCAACTGCTCCATTGTATCCTGCTCAAAGCCCCCTCACTCTGCAAACACACCACAAATAAATCTGTGACAGCATATCCTCACTCTTCACAGACATTGCCTTCACCACTGAAATGTAGCTCAACCCCTTCTCGATTCCCGACATCACCACCACAACTCCCGAAGGCTAGAAGACTATACACCGTGACTGAGCCAACATAGAAGGTGGAGGAATCGCCATCATCTTCAGGGAAACCATCAGATGCACCATCACTAAAGACAACTCCACACATCTCATGGAACACCTCAACTTCCTACCACAAACCAATGCGGAGCCCGCGATAAGGGGCACCCTCGCCTACAGACCCCTGGAACCACGAGCAACATTCTGCGACATCATCCCGAACCTCACCACCAGGCCTGGCCAGAGTTTTGCTAAGCGGAACTCCGCAAAGTTACACAAAAACTCTGCGAAGTTCCACGAGTGGCATAGCACAGTGCAAGCTGCAGTTTGTGCTGGTATTCCTGCCGCTCGGGTAGAAATTCTACCTGAGAGGCAGCTCACGATCGCAAACTTACCATTTGCGATCGCGAAGTTACCGTTCCCGATCGCGAGCGGGGTAAAATCTCTGCTGCACATCGCGAAGTGGAGTTTTCTGCACTCCACGAACTCAGCGGAGTGCGTAGGGCAGAAAACTCCCCAAAATCCACGAACCGAGCAAAGTTCACCGCCCAGGCCTACTTACCACCCCACTAGCAATCGACCTTGGTATCCTAGTCAGCGACCTCAACTTCTACATTGACGACCCCAATGTCGCCAAATCCATCACCCTTCTGTAGAACTTGAACAACATCGGTCTCACCCAGCTGGTCACCGAACACACGCACAAATCTGGACACACACTCAAGCCCATTTTCACCACCAGCGAAAAAATCAATTTCAGCCACACCACAGAACTCCCTGGGGCTGACCACACCATCATACACTTGACCATTACCGATGCCCAGCACACCATCACCAGGCGTCAGATCTCCTCCCACCACAACTGGAGCAAGGTCACTGAAACTCAGTAGTTAAGGCCTTCATCACTTCCCAGCCCGAGGCTTCAACAGACCTCAACCAAGCCATCTAGAGCTTCACCACCTGGATCACTGACAGTGCTGACAGAGACGCTCAACTGAAAACTACAAAATCCAACAAGTGCCCCAAGCATGCCAGCTGGTACACCCCAGAACTCAGTGCCACAAAGCGCAACTGCCACTGTCTGGAGAAATGATGGACCGCCACCAAGAACCCCTCTGACAGAGCAGTTCATCAAACAGCCGTTAGCAACTATCACTGGCACATCCAAGAAGCCAAGAAAGCAGCCATCCCCACCTGCATCAACTCCGCAGCCTACTAAACAGAGGAACTCTTGAAAATGGTCAAAGAATTCTAACAACCCCACAGCCATGGAGAACACCATCCCCCACTCCCAAGACCTCTGAGACACACTCAATTTCAACATTCATTCCACCACCCTCAACTCCGATGACCTCTACCAACCAGTGAACACCAGTCAAACCATCACCACCTGGTCCCACTCACCACCCTGAACACCTCAGCAATCTTGTCTTTCATACACTCCCGGGCACCCACTCATCCGTGCCCCAGCACCTCTACAACCTTGTAAAGAAACCAATCAGCACACAACTCACCAGCATCCTCAACGCCTCCATCTCCACAGCAACCTTCCTGGACTGATAGAAACATGCAGACATCAGGTCCCTCCTGAAGAAAGCCTCAGAGGGCGTGGCCAGGATGGCGGCATGAATGGATGTGCTTTCCCATCTCTCCACTCCTGCCCAGCTAGGCCTCAGTCTGTAGCTGCTGATTGGGGGCCATCGGGGACAGACTCCCCCAGTAAAATATTCCCAGAGTGCTGATGAATCCAATGGAGCGGTTGCGGTTTCCCAGGCACCTGAATTCGAGCGAGTGGGGCCGGTGGGCTCCCGGAGATGGCTGAATGCACGTTTGCCGTGTGGCTGGGGGAAGGCAGCCGCACTGGACTGGAAGGGCAATAAAGAGATCAGGGAAAGGCACACCGAGAGATCCCTGGGTGGCCTTATGAGACGGTACGGGTTGGACCCGAGGATAATCGGTGGTCCTGGAGGTGAGCAGAGCGGAGCGGATGCTGCGCCCTGGGGCAGACTGGCAACTACAGGAACATAGTGTGGGAGTGAGGCCAGAGGGCCCACGTGAAGAGGCTGCGCCAACGTACACCCCATAGCTCTGCAGAGGTGGCCTGTAGATTCCCAGCCGCGAGGCTGAGAAGTGAGGGAAGGCACCAGGAGCGGAACTATGGTGGCCTCATACCCCCGGTGTGTGGAGGACCAGGCAAGTCCTGAGACCTGCAGCGGGAGGAGAGAGAGTGCGGTGCTCTGGGGCTTACCAATGCTGTAGAAGCAATGGCGTGGGTTGGGGGCGCCGGCCGACAGTCAACAGCACCAGAACTGGTGGCCTAGACAGCAGGGACACTTGCTGGAAGAGCCTGGCCTGAAGGAGATGGTGGGACTTCCTGAGACCCTAAATTTGATGCCTGGAATTATCACCAAGCCCCCCTCACTGCCTCTGATGAATGCTAAAGACAAAGAGAGATGAGGAGCAGTTGTGGAGGGGCGCGAAGATGGGCCCAGAGCAGATGGCTAGGCTTTGAGGCTGGGGACTCCCCTGCGGTGGCCCCTGACCCCTTTGATGAAGCCCCTTCTCACACCCAGTAAAGTAGAGGGGTCAAGAGGTGCATCGCGTTGGTGGCAGGGAGTGGAGTTGGCCCAAACAGCGGGACATTGTTATCAGGTGGGCTCTGGGGAGTTGCAGACTGGCCGAGAAGACAACTAGGGGGCAAACTCCCTAAGCAATCAACCAAAGAAGGGCCAGTCCCCTTGCGGCCCCCTCCTCCCTCCCACTGTCTCCTGATATATAGCCGCCTGCTCTACAGGGATTGCGGGTGCTTGGAGGTGGGGAACAGAGATACCTGGCAGGATTCACCGGTGACAGCGAAGCTGGGGGTTCCCCCCCCCTGCAAAGGCCTGAGGCCCACATCAGAGAGACCGAGCCTAGGGACTGGAGGCCAGCTTGGTGGACTGGAGGCAGTGACAACCCGAGACCCTGAGGTGAAGAACCGGCTGTCACAATCTAACTAGGGCGAAGACCTGAGGACTGTACTCAGGTCCCCACACACACCGGGTGAAGAAAAGAAACTTGCTGTCCCTCCACTGCTGGAGACCTGGAGAGCGGCGGGGGTAACCTACGGCCCGGTAGAATACGTTGCCCCCTTGGTCCTGCCTAAAGCTAGATGTGGTGATCTGCCACAAACAGCGAGGAGCAATACTCCGACATGGCCCTCAGCAAGAGGAGGAAGGACTGATCGGTAAGAGACATGCTCCTCAAGATGCCTAACTCAAAGGGCGAGTGTCCCAACCCTCAGAAGTCCACGGAAGAGGGAGCAGATGGTGTGGAGGGCTAGGTCAGTCGCTCCTTCCTGGAAGCACTCTTCACATCACTCCAAGAGGACTTTCATCCATGAACCGCAACCTATTGGCTGACCTCAGGGAGGGCCACAGAGACCTGGACTCCCTGGGAGAGAGGACTAACACCTTGGAGCATCCCTCAATGGGGTACTTCAGCAACTGTGCTCAGTGACCGAGGCCTGCAAGCTCCTGGGTATCGAGGTCCCTTCGGTGGAGGAACCACAACATAGCAAGACAAGTAGAAACCGCCGGAGTGGCCATCAAGCGTACAACTCACAACCTACTTCCTGATCCGGACACCATGGCCAAAGAAAGACAATCGGTCCTGGTGACCCTAACCGGGGACTCCCCTGGAGCAACGCTGCAATGACAAGTGGGAGAAGATATCGGATGATCTGCTGGTCCCTTTCCTGGTTCTCTTTCTACGAGCGCATAGGGCTGGGTTTGGGCAAGAGCAGGGAGATGCTGGCCACTGGTACCCGTCTTCTAACTCTCTAGGAGCATATCACTTCGGGCTCTATTCATTCAAACGATGTTTGTTCACTGGTTCATAGTTTCACTTCTTGTTTGTTTTTTTTGTTCTCCCTCCTGAGCTCCACCAATGCTTGGCTTCAAGATCAGATAACTGCTTTATGCCGGATATACTTATTTGCCTCCTTGGGGATCCCTGCGGGTGGGGGTCTCCCGATATCCACTGGTCTCTTGTTTAGCTCTCAACCCTGGTCTCAACCCATGTGGTAGCGAACACTAAAAACCTCACATTAAATGTAAAGGGGCTGAATAAGCCGATTAAAAGAAGGGCTATTTTATCTTACCTAGAGCAGTCGGGCACACAAATATGCCTATAACAGGAATATCACCTCCTTGCCAGGAACACACATAGACTACGTTCTAGGGCTTTCCCGCACCAATACTTTTCCTCACACACATCCAAAACAGCCAGAGTCGTCATTCTCATCTCCAGTACCTTTGGAGGAATGCTGGGTGCAAAACTGTCTTAAATTAAGGAGCGGCTTTTAGATATCTCAGCAACCATCAACACACGCACTTTTACTTTTGGCTCTATATATGCACCAAATGAGGGGTAAGAGGCATTCCTCTGACGAACGGTGATGGACTTAACTATTTCTCTAGATAGGCAAATCTTGCAGGGGGAGACATAAACAGAGTCTTCGATAATCAATTAGACCGTTCGGCCCAGTGGCAAGGGAAGGCGGGGGCCCTTTCGCAGACTGGGAGAGACTGGCTACACGGCCTGGGACTGGTGGACATTTGGCACTTCCTACACCCACAGACCACGGACTATACGTTTTATTCACATGCACACAAAACCTACGCTAGAATTGATTATTTCATTGTGTCTCAATCCCTGCTCCCATTAATGCTCGCTTTGAAGATTGAACCTCGCTCTCTCTCTCCGATCATGCTGCACTGACAGTTACACTGGTGATCCTCCCCCCAGACAGGCCTCCATACTCTTGCTGGTTGCGTGACACACTTTTACATTGCCCTGCAGTTGTAGAATGCCTAGCTAAGACATTTGAGGAATTCCTGCACTTTAATGATATCGCTGACACCTCAATTACCACCCTACAGGAAACACTCAAACTGGCCGCGAGAGGGGAACTTACTGCCACTTCATCAGTGGATAATAAGCTCCGAAGGGACAAGACGGAGCGCCTCACCAAACAAACGTAAGAGTTAGAGTGTATTCATAAGCGGACAGGTACGGCAGCTATTGGAGGCAGTGCGTTCGGAGCTCGCCAGGCTGGATTTGGATAAAGCCTTTTGGGCAGCAAATTGGGTGCCCAAAACCAGGCAGCCATCGTCCACACAATTTTTGATGCGACTGGCGCTAAATGCTCGAGTGATGCAGACATAACACGTGCGTTCCCCGATTTTTGCGCTAAACTTTATACAGCTCAACATCTTTCAGAACAGGCCTCCCTTAATTATCTACAAGGGGTAACCCACTGTAAACTGACACCAGAACAGGCCGCTAGCCTTGACACCCCAATTCGTATAGAGGAAGTGATATCAGTCATAGCCTGCCTTAAACATCTTAAATCTCCCGGCCCTGATGGGTATTTTTGCACCAACTTAGCACCCTTCTTAACCAGGCTCTTTAGCACGATAGGGGACTCCTCCGACATCCCCCCACAATGTTTCTGGCATCGGTTGTACCACGAAACTAGGCAAAGACGGTCGACACTGTGCCTCTTATCTGATATCTCTCTTAAATATTGACCTAAAGCTTTTTACAGGGATCCTGGGGGCCAGGCTCGGATCGATGATGCCGGGACTGGTGGATCCGGATCAGTCTGGGTTTATAGCCAGTAGGCAATGCAGTGATAATACGCGGGGACTACTCCATCTCCTTAATAAGGCCCAACATCAGAGAGTGGAGCGAGTGGTGTTGTCTGTGGATGCTGAAAAATCATTAAACAGGGTGCACTAGCCATATATGGAGGCCATTCTCATGCAGTTTGGGTAGGGAGACCTCTTCCGCAAACGGGTATTTAGCAGCTACAGTCACCCCAGAGCCACAGTACAGGTGAACAGGCATTCTGCAGACCCCTTTCTGATCGCCCGGGGCATGAGATAGGGGGGCCTCCTCTCCCTGCTATTATTCGCTCTTTACATGGAGGCCATGGCCCAGAGAATGTGGGAGAATCCACTGATCTCCGGGGTTTGGTTTGAGGGGGAACGCCATAACATAAGCCTTTACATGGATGATGTTGTCACAACACTGGAGGAGCCCTAGATCTCCATCCCTGCATTCTTCGTTAAGCTCGAGAGCTTCACAGAAGCCTCAGGTTTCCAGGTCAATGTTTCAAAATCGCAAGCCCTTGGGGTATCCTTTCACTCTTCCACTAAGAGGCACTTAAACTTATATGACCAAACCAGTGGGCAACGGAATCAATTCCATACCTCTGCATTAAGTTGGCAACATCGACACAGTTCACTGACACCTGGAATTACAAGCATCTCCTTTCCCAAATCCGATTAGACCTGTGCCCATGGAGGCTATTCGGCCTCTCTTGGCTCCGTCGCGTGGGGGCACTCAAAATGAACATGTTAACAAAAATACTATATGTCAGGCATTCCCCATGAACCCCCCCCCCCGGCATTATCAAATTGCTTCAGCAGGAATTCCTCTCGTTTGTCTGGGCAGACAAGAAACCCAGGATAAATAGGGAGCTAAGCTACAGACCCCCTGGCAAGGGTGAGTTGGGAATTCCTAGTAGAGGCCGTTAATATCAGGCTGCCCAGATTCGAGTTTTACAGGTATGGTCCTGTAGTGAATCGGAAAATCATTGGCTTTTTAAGGAAAGAGCCATCGCTGGCCAGTTTCTGTGGAAGATCCCTTTCCTCCACAAAACCCAACGCCCTGCAGGGCTATATGGATCATTGGCCGCTCGCACAACATTAAAAACCTGGGATTCAAGTGCGGTAAGGTGCGGCTTAACTTCCTTCCCATCACCCCTTACTCCTATCGTTAACAATTTGGATTTCACTCGGGGCCTCGACCTGGTAGCCTTCCAACACTGGGATAAGGAGGGGTGTAGATGGATAGGACATCTCTTTGATAAGAAATGCCCACTGACCTTCGAAGATCTTCGCTCAACGTCACGCTGCCAGAGACCGAATGCAATCACTTCCAACAGGTACAACACTGGGTCATGCGTCCCTTGGTATGGCCAGGGGCTCAGAGACCCCTCACGAAAAATTGCTGCACACCAAAACATCTAGCAAATGCCTTATCACTGAGCTCTACCAGCTAGGAAGCAGAACTGGGAGTATGCTTTCACAAGAAGTAATGGGGCATATTTTCCAGCATTGGCTGCGGACACAATCAGAAGTTTAAAGAGGAAATCAATTCTCTTGAAGTCTCCATAAAATCCTTACAAGAGGAGTTGACTCAAGTTAAAAACCCAATCAGCAAAGATCAAATTGAGCAGAATTTACATACACCTAAATTGAAGTTAGCTGACTTTTTAGAAGCTAAAATAAGGCGGAAATGGGAAGCCAGTAGACTGTCTCATTATGAATACGGGGAGGGGTGTGGGAAATTATTATCATGAAAGATAAAAGCTAATCAATCCAGAAATTTTATTAAAGATTTAAAATGTCAAAATACAGGGAAAATAATCATGGAAGCCTATGAAATCGAAAGTGCCTTCATAAATGTTTACCAAGAATTATATTCGGAAGATGTAACACCAGATAGGGTTCAAATGGAGGCTTTCTTCCATGATATAACTTTCCCCCACCTTCAAGAGGAAGATAAACTAAAATTAAATCGCTCGTTTCGTTTAAAAGAGGTGATGAAAATTTTCAATAGTTTAAAAAAAGGGAAAGCCGCAGGCCCTGATGCTCTCCCAAATGAGATCTACATTATATTGGGGGGCGTGGCCAAGCTGCGGGCTGAGATGGCCGCGCGGCGTTGAAGCTCCGCCGCCGGCCCAGCACTCACACCGCCATTCCCGACATCCCGATGCGGGCGCTGAGTGTCCGACCCCGGCAGTGAGTCCCCTTTGGCCCCAGAGCACTCCGAGACAACGATCGGGCCCCGACGTGGCCCGGAACGTACGGTGAAGGACACGGGCTCCCGGCCCTCCGGCCCAAGATGGCGGCATGACTCGGCAGCCGGGACCGGGAACGCGGAGGCGGCGGCCGGCTGTGTGACAGGTACCCGGGAGGGGGGACTGTGGGGGGGGCATCGAGCGCCGGGGCTCTGGCTGGTGGGGGTCCGCTCTGCTCCCCGCTCCGCTGTTGGTCAGGGTCGGGCTGGGACCTTGCTCTGCGCTTCGGTCGTGGCCTTCCTCTGGGTCTCCTTCTGGCGGGCCCCGGGCAGACTCTGTCTGGGGGCCTTCGGGGGTGACGTGACGGCTGTTTGGCAGAGTGGGTGGGCTGGGGGGACCCCGCGCTGGGCCGGGTACCTGGACTGTCTCTGCCCCTGCCCTGGTTCCTCGCCTGACCGCTCCTGTGCTCGGCGGCCGGTGCGGCCTGCTCTCCTGCACCACCGCCCCGCATCGCTCGGCAGCGACTGCTGCGGCCACACAGGACGGCCCCGGATTGCTTTGGGCCCTACGTTCCACGAGGGCGCTACCTGGTCCGGGGAGTGGGGGCCTCGCCCGGCTGCTGACCAACACATGGCACTTCTGTGGAGGCTGCCACATCGCCCGTGACACGGGCCCAGTGGGTTGCGGAGTGAGCTGTCCCCTTGTGCCGCCTCCTCATTGTCCTGGAACCCTCTTCCCATCGTGACGCGCTGGATGCGGCCCAGCCGTGTGGGGGCATGGGTCGTAAGGACCCAAAGCAGAAAACGCTGCCTTTTGAAAAGCTGCCTGAACAACCGGTGGAACATCGTCCAGATATGCCGGCCCCCTCCGGAGGCCAACCCGGTGACCCGGCGGCCGGTGCCCCTTCCCCGGACTGGCTGCAGGAGATGCGTGCTGGGTTCAGGGCCTCGATGGTCGCTTTGATGCCCTGGATAGAACGCTGGAAACAATGGGGACCAAGATCCAGGCCCACGACAAGAGATTGCTGGAGGCTGAGGCCAGGATATCGGCCGTGGAGGATGGCGCGGGGCAGGACACCAAGCGCATAGATAGACTGGAACGCATTTTGAAGGAGGTGGCCATCAAGAACGAGGACTTGGAATCGCGCAGTCGGCGCAACAACGTGCGAATTACTGGGGTTCCGGAGTCCACGGCTACTGGCAGACTGGACGTTTTTGTGGAAAAGCTTTTTTCAGATATTTTTGGGAGAGACTCCTTCACACCGTGATTTGTGGTCGAGAGGGCGCACCGTTCCCTGGGTCCGCGGCCTGGCCCGGGGCTCCCGCCCCGCCCGCTGGTTGCCCGGATTATGAACTTCCGAGACCGTGACACGGCCCTGCGACTGGCTAGGGAGAAGGAGGAGATCACTTGGCAGGGCTCGAGACTTTCATTCTTCCCCGACTTTACCGCTATGGTCCAGGAGGCCCGTCGCAAACACGTGGGGGTTAAGGCGGCACTCCGTGATCTGGGCCTCAAATATGGCATGCTCTACCCTGCCCGGCTCCGGGTTGACATTGAGGGCCGAGTGCGGATCTTTGACAATCCTACTGCGGTGCAGGAATTCTGCCGGACTTACAAGCTGCGCAAGGACCCTCCGGGGGGCGACGAGGATGGTCGATCTCCTCAGCGTAGTGGAACAGCGATTAGTCAGGACCTGTTCTCTGGCTCTGGGGTCGGCTGAATCGGCGCCTGTGGACTGGCTTTATCCTTTCCTGAATATTTGTTACAGGGGACTTGGGAACTCTTTGCTTTATATATAACTGCTTTGTAGTGCTGGGTAGGTGGCGGGTCGTTGTCACCCCCCTCTGGTTGACACCGCTGGGAACACTTTTGGTTATGATGCTCTATATTGTTCTCATTGCTTGCATTTGGTATTGTTGTTTGCAACTCTGCTTTTTTTCCACAGGTTGGGGTTTGCCTCACGTTTGCGTGGTATGGCTGGGTGGAGGGTGGGGGGTTGGGATTGGTTATTTTGATTTTCTTGACATGGCTGGCATTGTGTTACTTATGCAGGTACACGGAGACACGACTGCTATTATACCCTTCTTACTTGTTGCATGGCACTGATGGCTCAAATAGGCCTGAACGAGTCCCCCCTTGGCCTATCGCTAATGTCCTGGAACGTCAGGGGTCTGAACAACCCGCGTAAATGTAAACAGATATTTCATTATTTGAATCAACATAGAGTTGATATAGCTTTTATCCAAGAGACACATTTTCACTCCTCGGTTGGCTCACGCTTTGCGGCTTCATGGGGCACTCATAGATACTTCTCCAATTTCAGCAACTACGCCAGAGGCACCGCGGTGTTGATTCATAAGAGGGTCCTGTTCCACTGCCGGGCATTCTTGGGGGATAGGGAGGGGCGCTACTGCATAGTACGAGGGGTGTTGATGGGTCATGCTATTGTTCTGGTGTGTGTGTATGCTCCTAACACTGATTCTCCGGAATTTTTTCATGAGCTCGCCGCCCAGCTTGCTGCTCTTGAACCGGCCGGCCTCATACTTGGGGGTGACTTTAACTTGTTGCTGGACGAGAGTCTGGACAGTACTTCGGGGGCGGCTCACTCTAAGCCTAGGGCGCGACGCGCACTACTTGACCTATGCAGCCAGTTCCCTCTGACGGACATTTGGCGCAGGCGCAATCCACACACCACTGACTACACACACTACTCGGGACAACACAACACTTGGACCAGGATTGACTACTGGCTCCTGTCCCCAGGCCTGGCCCCATGGTTCCGCGCGATGCAGACCTTCCCCAGAACATATTGGGATCACTCCCCGGTGTCATTGTGCTTGGACGTTCCGCGGTCGGAGGGTTATGAGCGGCAATGGCGATTCCCTGGGAGGGCGCTCCTGGATGACTTATTTGTCCATGAAATTTCCGAGGCGATCGAGGACTATTTCACGCTTAACACCGGATCGGTTGACTCGTGGGCCATGCTTTGGGAGGGGTTCAAGGCATATATTAGGGGAATTTGCATAGCCAAACAGGCTGGGGTCCTAAGGGCGCTGCGCAGGACGATTAAACAATTGGAGACACAGTTGGAGGCAGTTGACGCTGAGGCGCTGCTTGCGCCCACCGCCGACGTGTTCGCCCGTCGACTCCGCTTCCTGGCCGACTTCCGGGACGCGGCGGACAGAGAGATTTTGTACCTGGGGAAGTACCAGACTGCGCGTAGATATGGGGAGGGGGGATAGACCGGGTCGCACGCTGGCGCAGGCTCCGAGATCCCCGTACAGCAAATCCCTGATAGTCGAGGTGCGGGGTATGGATGGTTCGCTGCACACTAAGCCCACCGAGATCAGGGACGACTTCCTGGCTTACTACTCGGATCTATACAAGACCAAGTTAGGTGAATCCTCGGCCTCTCGTGAGGCCTACTTGTCCGAAATCGCGCTAGTATTCCTCGATAGGGGTATGCAGAAGTTCATGGCGGAGCCCATAACGGTGACTGAGGTCCGGGGCGCGATTAAGGTGCTTCGCGGCTCTTCTGCCCCCGGCCTCGATGGCTTCACTGGGGATTTTTACAAGGCCTTTGCGGATCTCCTGTCGCCACAGCTTATTGAGGTCTACGCAGAGGCGCTGGAGCGTGGGTCCCTCCCGGCGACCCTTAGTGAAGCGGTAATAGTTCTGCTCCCAAAACCAAATAAAGACCCGACGCTGTGTGGTTCGTATAGGCCCCTCTCCCTATTGAACCTCGATTACAAGATACTGGCCAAAATTGTGGCCAACAGACTGTCTCAATTGATGGAATTCATTATATTGCCCATGCAATCGGGCTTTGTCCCGCGTCGCTCCACGTCTCTAAATTTGCGGACGTTGTTCACGGTTCTCCACAGAATCAACCCGGCCACGCCTGCCGCGGCTATCCTTCTAGATACTGAGAAGGCCTTCGACTCCCTAGAGTGGCCTTTCTTTCTTTCTGTCATGCAACGCATGGGCATGCCAGAGAACTTCCTCGCCGCTACGCGGCTTTTGTATAGCCGCCCCACGGCCCGTCTGCGTATCAATGGTACGCTGTCCCGCCCTTTCTCTCACGAGAGGCACGCGGCAGGGCTGCCCGCTTTCCCCGCTATTATTCATTTTGGCCATGGACCCCTTAATTCGGCATTTCCAGGAGCGGCATCTGCACAGGGGTCTCCAGTTCCGGACGGGTCCCTTATTGGCTTCCCTCTACGCGGACGACACGATACTGTATGTCAGAGAGCCTCAGGTCAACTTGGCTCCCCTGATACGGGAAATTCTTCGCTTCGGTGCCCACTCTGGATTGGGCATCAACTGGCACAAGTCCATAATTTTTCCGTTGACTAGCGGCACGTCCCAATGGCAGTGTGAGTTCCCGTTGGAGTGGTGCTCCGACTCGGTACGGTACTTGGGCGTTCAGATACATCTGAACACGGACGAAATTATTCGCCTCAATTATGGCCGCGCGATTGCCAGGCTGGAGACGCAGGTGGAGGGGTGGCTGCGACTCCCGCTCTCCATGTCGGCCAGAATTGCCATTATAAAAATGGTTGTACTTCCCAGATTTCTGTATTTTTTTAATAATATTCCTATTCCTCTTACTCGGGCATTTTTCTCCACCCTGCGGTCACATTTGATTAAGCTGGTTTGGGGCGGGAAGCAACCCCGAATCAGCTGGAGGACTCTTACGCTCCCCCATGACAGAGGCGGCCTCGGTGTACCGGATATGTATCTGTACTACTTGATTGCTCAGTGTGCGCACGCCTACGCCTGGTATCATCCTGACGCACGGATCCCGTTCCTTCGTCCGGAGGCGGATTTTGTGCTCCCGGGTCGCTTGTCGGCGGTGTTGCCCAGGAGGGTTCCCCGGAGCCCAGTGGACATACAAACGGTATCCACCACCAGCTGGGCCTGGGGTCGCCTGGCTCGTTATTTAGCCCGGCCTCGCCTGTATTCCTCTTCGCTCCCGCTTCCTAACCCTGGGCTGCTGCCGGGTACGGAAGAACTCCTTGTGCAGCGCACTTTAAATAAGTTTAACCTCACTAAGATTGGAGATTTATACCCTGGCGAACACATATTCTCGATGACGGAGGAGGCGCGTTTCAGCGAGGCTTCGTTCATGGATAAGTTTGTACTACGCCGGCTTTATTGCGCGGCGCGGTCGGAAATCGCGGGATTCCCTCTCGAGCCGGAGTCCTTTGAGCCCCTCACCCTCCTCATTGATAAAGACACGGGAGCCCACATGGTTTCTAAACTTTATAAGTCATGCGCAGCTCTGGTTCCTTGTGCGGATGTCCGACTGCGGGCGGCTTGGGAGTCGGACTTGGGCAGGCCTATCACGGACGAGCAGTGGACCATTTGCTGCAAAGTCACTAACACGATATCACTCAATAGTCGCCACAAGCTCCTCCATTACAAATTCCTTCGCCGCTTCTACATGACCCCTGCCAGACTCCACGCCATTGACCCCTCTCGACCTCACACATGCTGGAAATGCGCTGCACCACACGCTGATTTTGCACACCTGTCGTGGACGTGCCCCAGACTGCAATTATACTGGACACAGGTGCACGAGATCCTGGGCACTATGCTAGGGCTCACGTTGGTTCCCACACCCGAGGTTGCGCTGCTAGGCTACACGGTAAATTTCCCTAAGACTGTCCGAAGGCTTGCCTCTCTAGGCCTCCTGCTTGCTAAGCGGGAGGTTGCTAAGCGCTGGGGGGATCGAATGGCCCCCACGGCGGATGCATGGCTCACTTCCATGGCTTTCTGCAGCACAAACAGCGAGATCTATTCTAGTCTCCTCCCCACGGTGGCACGACCCAAAGACATCTGGGGCCCGTATAAGACATACATCGCTACCCTGCCGAGCTCTTCCCCACCACACTCCAGTTCCGGAATAGTGCCTACGGGAGTGGGGTAAACCGCGCGGCGCCAGGGTTAGGATTCGGGAGGGGTGATGAACCTGGCAGGACGTTATGTCATCATTGCCGTTCGGTCTGGGATGCTGGTCTGTGCGAGCGTGGGCTGGCTCGGGCGGTGTGGGGCGACAGCTGCAGCGTCTGTGGAGATTGAGCGATGGGCCCTTTGGCGGGCGGTTCTTATGTTTTTTGTTTTTTTTTAATTCTGACGGATGGGAATGTTGGGGCGATTACGGGGGGCCACTGAACCGATGACATTATTAGATGCTGTTGATGATTTGTGGGCCAGAGGTGTCATGATGTATCTTATCAACGGTTTCTTATTGAACATACAGCCACTGTCTTTGTATTGTTTTGTTTTTGCAAAATTAAATAAAGCATTAAAAAAAAAAAAAAGATCTACATTATATTGAAAGAAGAACTTGCACTCGTCCTCTTGCAAATTTGAAATTCCATTTTTGTCTCTAACCAAGCTCCTCCTGCATCATGGGATTCCACTACCATTACTATCCTACTTAAAACCAATAAAAACCCGAGGGTATGTGAGTCATATCGCCCCATCTCATTACTCTAAAGTGATTATAAGATCTATTCACAATTATTGACAAAACAATTAGACAAACTAGTTGGAACTCTGATTCATTCAGACCAGAAAGGATTTATAAAAGGGAGGCAGTTGCATGAACTGCCTCACGAGTTAATCGGGCGGTTGATCTGGCCAAAGAGTATGATAATCCCTTGACGGCTATGACCCTAGATGCAGCTAAGACCTTCGATGGGGTGAGCTGGCCTTTCCTGTATGAGGTGATTCAAACATTTAATCTGGGAGAAACTTTTTGACAGCTGTCAAAACTTTATATAAATATCCGTCAGCTAGATTGTTCATAAATGGTAATCTATCAAGAACGATACATATATATAGGGGGACAAGACAGGGGTGCCCCTTTCACCACTTTTATTCAATTTGTATAAAGAGCCTTTAGCTATAAAATTAAGATCAAATAAAAACATCTTTCATTTTGCATGTAATGGGTGGGAAAAAAAGATTGGTTTGTATGCAGACAATTTGATGATATTCACAGGTCATTTATTCTGGTCTTGCTCAACAATCTGGGAAGTACTAGGGGCTTTCAGGAAAGTATCAGGATATGCTGTAAATCAGCAGAAAACAGAAATAATGCAGTGGAACATACATCACCAACCTAAATTAATCAAACGAAACATGAGATATCTAGGTATTCAGATTGTACAAAACCTTGATAACATTGCAAAGGTGAATTTTGATAGTAGAGCATCAAGTGTACGGAAGCAATTACAGGCCTGGAGCGCACTTCCGTTGTCGTTCTTGGGTAGATCAAATTTGATAAAGAGGTCCATCCTCCCTAAATTTACTTTTTTATTTAACTCTATACCTTTAGGATTTAAGAATGAGTGGCTAAAGCAGGTTCAGGGCGATTTCAATAGTTTTATTTGGGGAAACACAAAGCTGAGAATTGCTTGGAGAAAACTTAGAGCGAAAAAGGCATTAGGCGGGATAGCCAGCCCGGATCTTTTGCAATATTACCGGGCTTTTCATTTAAAAAAATTTAGACAAATGTTGAGAGATACCTCTGAGATGTCACCATTCTTCCAGGCCCTCACCAATAGACCGCAGATTTTAATGGGTTTTATCTATTTAAATTTGGGCACCCACATTTTTTTTTAAAAGTGAGGCTAAAGATTCTCTTGAGTGCATGTAAGGTTTGGCACCAGATAAGAAGGTCTCTAAAAATACCATACTTTAGTTACAAGGCTCTCATATAGAATTCACCGGGTACGCCTGCCTGTCTCAAAGACTCTCTAGAAATTCCTCTCAAGCAGTGCGGCATTCGCACATGGGGCCAACTTCTAGATGAAACAGTTAGTTTCCTGGCTCCATATACAGGAATTATCGAAAGGGAAAGTTTCAAAATTCAAGTACTATCAGTTAGCAAGCTGGGCTAAAACATTGGGTAAAGGCGGGAAGGGAAACTCATTCTGGGAGTCCAAGATATTTTCCCGCCCTCTTTTGCCAAAGGAAGTATCGGAGTGGTACTGGATGCTGATTCAGGTACCTGAGGAGGAACAAGCTCTACTGGTGTCGATCTCGAGGAGGGAATTGCCGGATTCAGACCTCGAACAGATATTGCAAGTATCTACGTCTTATCTATGTCTCTATGCAAAGTCTGCTCCATTCAAGAAGAATCATCTCTTCACAGCTCACAAGGCTTATTGGACTTCTAAGAGGTTATCAAAGCTGGGAATGCAGGTGGAAAAGAGATGCCCTAAGTGTGGGGAGCCCAACGCAGATGAGACCCACATGTTTTGGCTGTGTCCTTTGATTCAAAGTTTCTGGCAGAAAGTAGGTATAACACTCTCTGGTATATTGGGACAAGAAGTACAGGTGAGCTTGGAAATGGTTATTTTTGGGGTAATGCTAGAGAGGATGGGGGAAAGATCACTAACAAAAGCTCACAGAGCCCTGGTGTTTATGCCAATTCTCCTGGCACGTAGAGAGCTCTGCATAAAGTGGATCATGCCTATACCTAGAAATAGAGTGGGGGGCGTCAATACAAAGAATAAAGTCATTAGATAGAGCCACAGCTAATTCTAAAAGAATGAAGACATGGGATATTTGGGATAACTGGGCAAGGAATATAAGGCATTGATGGGTATCTCCGTTTCTTTTTTCTGTGCTTTCCTCTCTTTGAATTTATCTTCTTCTTTTCCGTACTATATTTGTGTATTTGTTATCATTTAAAGGTCCAATGATTAACACCAAAATTAGAAGGTTGCTTTGGAGAGGCCAGCACCTTCCAAAAGGCATTGGTTTCCGAGCTGGCAGCATAATGTGAGATTCGGCATGTGTTTTTAGGTTCTCTGAAAAACACCCCTTCTTTATCAGTAGAAGCAGAGATCTTCCTACTCAGGCTCAGCAGCTTGGAACTTTTGATGTCCACCATATAATGGCAAATGAGGACTAAAAAAAAAAAAAAAAAAAAAGGAAGGAATGGGGCAACATCATTTATTGGGCACCCCACACTGTGCAGATTGTCTCTAGCATGAAAACGGCGACCAAGGTCGACACATATTGGTATCTCACGCCCCCCAGACGTCACAGAAGCAACCCCACCTATGGCATACATCAATCAATCATGCAATTTGTAGAGCGCACTACATACCCGCAAGGGTTCCAAGGCGCTGAGGGTGGGGAGAGGGGGGGGGAGCTGTTGCTACTGGTCGAACAGCCATGTCTTGAGTTGTCTCCTGAAGGTTAGAAGGTCTTCGGTTTGTTGTAGGATGAGGGGGAGGGTGTTCCAGGTCTTGGCGGCACAGTGGGAGAAGGATCTGCCTCCGGCTGTGGTTCTACGGATACGTGGGATGGTAGCCAGGGAGAGGTCTGCGGAGGGGAGTTTCCTGTTGGGTACGTAGAAGGAGAGTCGGCTGTTGAGGTAGGCTGGGACGGTCTTGTGGAGTGCCTTTTTGTGCGTGGATCAGGAGCTTGAAGGAGATTCTTTTGATGACGGGGAGCCAGTGCAGGTTCCTCAGGTGGGGGGTGATGTGGTCGCGACGCGGGATGTCGAGGATCAGGCGTGCAGAGGCATACTGGATTCTTTGCAGTCTGTTGACGAACTTGGTTGGGGCTCCGGCGTAGAGGGCATTTCCGTAGTCGAGTCTGCTGCTGACTAGGGCCTGGGTGACTGTTTTCCTTGTGTCTGTCGGGTTCCATCTGTAGATCTTGCAGAGCATACGGAGGGTGTTGAAGCAGGTGGAGGAGACAGCGTTGACTTGTTTGGTCATGGTGAGTTTCGAGTCGAGGATGACTCCCAGGTTGCGTGCGTGGTTGGTGGGTGCGGGGGGTGTCCCCAGCAACGCGGCCCACCAGGAAGTCGTCCCATGCTGAGGGGTTGGGCCCGAGGATGAGGATCTCTGTCTTATCTGTGTTCAGCTTAAGGCGGCTATCCTCCATCCAGTCGGCGACGGCCTTCATTCCCTGGTGGAGAGGTCCAGAAGGATGAGGGCTGCCGTCTCGCCGTTGTCCAGTAGGGTCCTGATGTCGTCTGTGGAGGCGATGAGGCTGGTCTCGGTGCTGTGGTTGCTGCGGAATCCTGACTGGAAGGGGTCCAGGATGCTGTCTTCGAGGTAGCGGGTGAGCTGGATGTTGACTATCTTCTCGATGACCTTAGCTGGGAGCGGAAGCAGGGAGATGGGCCGGAAGTTTTTGAGTTCGCTTGGGTCCGCCTTGAGTTTCTTCAGTAGGGCGTTGATCTCGGCGTTTTTTCCAGCTCTCAGGGAAGGTCGCAGTCTCGAAGGAGAGGTTGATGATGTTGCGCAGGTGGGGTGCGATGGAGCTGCCGGCTTTGTTAAAGATGTGGTGTGGAAACGGGTCAGACGGCGAGCCACAGTGGATTGTGCCCATGGTCTTGGTTGTGTCCTCGATGCTCACATTGGCCCAGGTTGTCAGGGGGTTGTGGTCGGTGGGGTGTGGTGGGTCCGGCGTGTTGGGGCCTGTTAGGGTCATCCGGGGGTTGAAGGGGTCGTGGATGTCTACGATCTTGGGGTGGAAGAAGGTGGCGAGGGAGTCGCACAGCGCTTGTGACAGCGAGATGTCGTTGGCATTGGAGCTGGGGTTGGGGAGTTCCTTCACGACGTTGAAGAGCTCCTTGCTGCTGTGTGCGTTGTTGTCGAGGCGGTCTTTGAAGGAGGTCCTCTTGGCGGTCCTGATGAGGTGGTGGTGGTTGCGGATTTGGGGCCCGATTCACAGAACTAACTTAAGACAAAATCCTAAACTTACTACCATTTTCGTATTCACAGAAGGCACTTACCCATTTTGGTATTCACAGAAGACACTTACTCATTTCGGTATTTACAGATGTTAGGAGTCCTAAGTTTAGGACTCCTAAATGCCTTCTGTGAATACCGAAAGTCTTAAAATTAGGATTTTTCTCAGTTTAGGAGTCCTAAAGTTAGGAGTCCTAACTTTACTACTACTAAATTGAGAAAAATCCTAATTTTAAGGCTTTCGGTATTCACAGAAGGCATTTAGGAGTCCTAAACTTAGGACTCCTAACATCTGTGAATACCGAAATGAGTAAGTGTCTTCTGTGAATACCAAAATGAGTAAGTACCTTCTGTGAATACGAAAATGGTAGTAAGTTTAGGATTTTGTCTTAAGTTAGTTCTGTGAATCGGGCCCGGTGTCTTTGTGGGCTGCGCGGCTGCCCGGCGACTTCTCGCTGTGCCATATGTTCTCCAACTTCCGGCAGGTGCGCTTTGATGCTAGGAGTTCTGGGGTGAACCAGTAAGCTCTCTTGCTGGTGTCTTTGAGGGTTTTTTTTTTCAGCGGGGCTAGTGTGTTAGCGCAGTTGTCCATCCATCGTCTGAGGGTGCGCGCACCATCATCGGGGTTGGAGGGGTTGGTCGGTGGGTGGAGTGCGAGGTTTGTCTGTAGTTGCACTTCGGTGATTTTGCCCCAGTAGCGACGGGAGATCTGTAGCGTGCGGTGATGTGCGATGGGTTTCCGGAAGTTGAAGTGGATGCAGTGGTGGTTGGTCCAGGTGGGTTCAGAGACGTGGCTGAAGGAGACATGGGGGCATGAGGAGAAGATGGCGTCGAGCGTGTGTCCAGCGATGTGGGTCGGTGTCGTGACAAGCTGTTCCAGTCCGAGGTTGGCAAGGTTGTCTATCAGGGTGGAGGAGTTGCGGTCGTTGTTGTTCTCCAGATGGAAGTTCAGGTCTCCGAGGAGGATGTAATTGGTGGAGGTCAGTGCGTGCGTGCTGATGAAGTCGGTGATGGCGTCGCAGAATTTCGGTCGGGGTCCGGGTGGTCTGTAGACGAGGGTGCCTCTTAGGGTGGTCTTGGGGTCTGTGTGGATCTGGAAGTGCATGTGTTCGGCGGAGCTGAGAGTGTAGTCGGTGTTTGTTGAGACCCTGATGGTTTTCTTGTGGACGATGGCGATTCCTCCTCCGACTCCGTTGGTGCGGTCTCTGCGGGCGATCTTGTATCTGTCGGGGATGGCTATGGCGATGTCTGGCGAGGAGGCTTCGTTCATCCAGGTCTCGGTCAGGAAGGCGACGTCTGGTGATGCAGTGTCGAGTAGGTCCTAAAGCTCAACGGCGTGTTTGCGTGCGGAGCAAATGTTGATCAGAATGCATCGGAGCTGGTTGTGTTTTGTCGTGGCGGGTGTCTCTGCGTCTTCGATGCAGGAGAAGCTGCAGTTCTGGCAGGCGAAGGGACCGTGTGTGCGCTTCGGGGTGGCCCTACAGCAGGGGAGGGTTCGTCCTGGGTTGAGAGCGATGAGGGTGCTGGTGTCATATCGGGGGCGGTCTTCATGGCTGGTGTGGGGGCCAGGGGCGTGGTCCAGTCGCAGACGGGCACAGACGCCATTTTAAGGGGAGGTGGGAGGGAGGAGCAGCTGGGAGGCGGGAGGCGGGTGGCAAAGGGGGCAGGGGGGGCCGGGCCCGCAGGGAAGGCGGGGCCGCAGGGGAGGCAGCGGCAGGAAGGGGAGCTGCGAGAGGGGCGAGCAGGGAGGCGAGCAGGCTCAACAGGGGGCACAGAAGGCAAAATGGGCAGCGGGGTACAATGGAGACCAAGGGCACACACAGAAAGGAAGTCAAGGCAACAAGGGCAGCGGGGGCACAGAGGGACCAAGAGCAGCAGGGCACTGCGGGACCAGGGTACACAGAGAACTGGGATCAAGGCAAAATGGGCAGCGGGGTACAAGGGGGACCAAGGGCACACACAGAACGGGAATCAAGGCAAAAAGGGCAGTGGGGGCACAGAGGAACCATGGGCAGTGGGGCACAGTGGGACCAGGGCACACAGAGAACGGCAATCAAGGCAAGATGGGCAGTGGGGCATAGGAGCAACAGGCACTGAGAAGCACAGGTGGAGCTGCAGCGGGGGGAGAGACCTACCTGGCAAGGTCAAGGGTCGCTCCCCTTCGACATCGTCCTAGGCCTGCCCAACGCACTCACATTTCCCATTAGATCGGGCAGAGGCAGACAAATGGGAATAGCTCTGGGTGGGACTCTGCAAAACATAATATCTCACTGGGGCACGGACCAGACACCCACACACCAAGGGTGGCTATATAGATTGTGACATGTGCTGGGTATGGAACGTATAGCCCTCTCACTGCAGGGAGATAGTGCCTCTTTCGCACATTTATGGTGCCCATTCCTCTCCCTACTTAGATCCAAAATGCAGGAACTTACCTGCTCCAAATACTTGCATCTTTTGTGTCTCACAACGCCCCCACAGGACACCCCTTAATCTGCATGACCAGGCAGTACAGTACAAAACCTGGATTCGCTTCTATTGGCTCCATATCAAATTGACCTAGGGAGGGACCGAGGCAGGGTTTGGGTTGGGAGGGCCCGGGGAGGAATAAAAGGGGGGGGGGAGGAGGGGATTGTGTTGGGGTTTCTTGTAATATGCCCTGCTGTACATGTAGGATCTTTTTGGCTCATTATTGGTGGCAACATTTGATGCATAAACTATACTTATCAATATAAAGATTTAAACCTAAAGAAAGCCTCATCTGACCCCAACAATCTAAAAAAAAAAATCACCTGATCTCCCTGCTTTCCTACCCAGCCAAAGTTTGAGAAAGCCATCAACCATAAAGCTCACAAAATTCCTGGAAAAAACGACCTCCTAAAAACCTCTCAATCAGGATTCCATGCCAACCACAGCATTGAGAACGTGCTGATTGTTGCCACAGACAATGTCAGAAAACTCCTCAGCTGTGGATGTAGAAACAGTGGCCCTGATCCTCCTCGACCTCTTTGCAGTGTTCACACAACACCCTCATCAACAGATCAACAGACTCTACAACATAGGCATTCAGCAAGACACCCTCAAGTTAAACACCTCCTTCCTTACAGGATCCACACAGAACATATGGCTGCCTCCCTTTACCTCTGCACCCAAAGACATCAGATGCGGCATGCCACAAGGATCATCCCTCAGCCCCGCCCTGTTCAACATCTACATGACCCACCATGGACTCAACATAATCTCCTACGCAGTGACACTCAACTGGGATTCTCGCTCACTTAGACCCCTCCAATGCCAAAACCAACTTCAGCAATGCCATGACCAACATAGCCAAATGGACGAATGAATGAGAGATAACTGTCCACAACTCAACTCCAAGAAAACTGAAGAACTGATCTTCAGGAAGAACACCTCTGCATGGGACAACAGCTTGTGGCCTGCAGAAAAACGGACCCACGCCCATATGACTGGCCATGCACGCAACCTGTGCATCATCCTCGACTGCCAGCAGTCCATGATGTGGCAAGTCAACACAGTCCCCTCCTCCTGCTTCCACACACATTGCATGCTATGCAGAATCTTCAGATAGATCCCAACCAACACCAGAAAGACTGTCACTCAGGCCCTTCTCAACTATCGCCTCAACAACGGCAGACCCTGCTCCTAACAAAACTCCAGACCATACAGTACGCTGTAGCCAGACTCATCCTGAACTTCCACAAACAAACTCACATCACTCCCCACCTGAGAGACTTTCACCTGCTCCCCATATTGAAAAGTTGCCAGTTCAAGATCCTCACGCATGCCTACAAAGCCCTGCATGACTTAGGATCTTCCTACCTCAACTATTGACTAAACTGCCACCAACCCGCTAGATACTTGTGCTCTTCTTCACTCGCCCTAGCACACACCCCCATATCCGTTGCAGCCGTAGCGGTGGTGAAGTACTGGGTATTTTAGACCCAGCGGTGCAGGGGCACACACCCTATGACTTCTGGGTTTCACCCTGTTCCGGACCTACAGAAACACAGAGTCTTCTGGGTGAAGTCAAAGATTCGTTTATTGGCTGCAGACCAATTACAGGTATCCTAGAAGTACAACAGCGTGTATGTTCTCAGGAGACTGCTGAAAATCATAGGTACGGACTTCATCTTAAATACGCTTTTCCTTGCCTCAAGCATACATTCCTAAGTTTTATGATACGGCAATATACAAGTGTACATTACAAAGAAAAGGCAGAGTCATGATGAACAACCCACATTCCAGTTCGGCCAGCCCACAATGATTTATACAGTAAGGTTCAGATCCCACATCGTATGTCAATAGACCCCCCCAATAAACATGAGCATCTCCTGTTTTGGGAAACAAGTCATAAAGCAGGAACAAGCAGGTGTGGAAGAGATTAGCCGGGGGATTGTGTAGAATGAAAGGGTTTTATGACGGGTCAAGCCCTGATGCTAATCACAGGTGGACGGAGGAAGGGGAGCTCGTGAGACCGGTTTGACCTGGGGCAGCAGAGCCAGCTGCCCAGGTCACAGAGAAGTCAGAGGGAAAGCCCATGTACTGCGAGGCCCGTATTTACTCCATCATAGCCTATGTGAGGGCAATGACAAGATGGCCACTGCTTCCAAAATGGAACCCGCGTAGTGAAGCAGAATAACGTGTACACAGTGCATTCATAGCTAGAACGATATATAAAGCACTCGTACATGCCGCATTTACCATTTGCGGTTCGCTAATACCAAGATAGACAGGGGTAGGGCCCTGTCCCCTACGCGGTCCCGAATATTAAAGTACGACAGACCCTCCTTTTGCCCTTACATAGGCAATCATTATACTCATCTTAATCCGAGTCTAGGTCAATGTCCGCAAAGTCATGGAGATGTTGCTGTAGCATCATCCTATTACTTAGTTCGTCCCTCGATACAGGTTTCCTTACACATAAGGTAGCACAGAGACCACATATCGCAGGAGCACACTGTATGCACAGACAGAACAGGAAAAGAATGGCTAAGATCATTCCAATGACCATCAGAACTTTCCAACCCCAGGCAGATATCAATTCCCAGAACCACCCCACCAGTGACCAATCTCCCTTATCCACGTGTATGGATTCAGATATTTTATGGAGTTTGGAGATGGCTTGATACACTGTTGGAGCATTATCTGGTATGAAAATGCAGCAACTGGATTGGATGACCTTGCATACCCCACCGCGGTCTGCTAGAATAACGTCTAGAACCATGCGGTTCTGCAAAGTCATAAGGCGATCCGCTTGGAGCTCAGCTGTCAGATTACTAAGGGCACCAGCCGTTACATTGACAGTGGATTCAACCACACGAGTCAGCTGTCTCAGGTTCCTACTATTGACCATAGGTCCCCAAAACGGCAGGAAACCCAAGAAGAAATCTCCTGCTTCCTGACCGGCAGTATCATCCTTACTAATCACACCTCTCACAATTCTGGTCTTGTGATAGTCAGAGGCAGCAGTAAATGTCGGCGGTAGCAAGTTCGCAATATAACATGTGCCCGAGAAATCAGGGGGCAGCCATGTATATGCTCGGTCATTACAGATGAAATATGTGCCCTTGGCAGCCAAAAATGCAGGGGAAAACTGTGACGGGAAAGTGTACGTTTCAGTACAGTCACTTCTTCCCAGTTGAGCTCTAGGATTCTGACCATTACCCTGTAAGCAGAACCGACCCATGTGGGGTACGACCCAGATTGGAGATGAGATTTTTCGCTGTCTTTCACCCAGACTAATACTATACCCCGTCGCGTTCCATCCTACATAAGGTCTCAACTCTTCTTTGGGAATGGATGAGTAGGCATCGATATCCCTACTCATATCGGCAACTCCTTTCATCAAAGCCTTATTATTGGTGATAGGTCTGATGGAACGCGGTTGGCGAGGGGAATATGTATCTAGAGCATAGAGAAACATGGTCTGGAATGCCCATGACGATCCATTGTAACTATACGGCAGCACCAGGTAGGGAATACCCTTGTTAATGGTATGTGGCATTAACCCACATACCCAGCAATTGGTCGTATTCATTACCAGTTGGTGCTGGTGCAAGAGCTGGATAAATGAGTTATTTACAAACTCTGATCGTCTGGTCTGTTCGTGCTCAGGCAAAGGGTGAAAAGAGTGAGAGGAGGCGGTAGGAGGAGATATAGGCTGTTGAGTGGGGGCAATGGGCTTTTGAGCGGAGAAAAACACAAATCATACAATAAACATTGTGATACTACACAGTGTAAAAAGGCACAAAAAGACAAAACATTTACTTTTTACAATTCTACACATCCTTGCGTTAGAGTTCATTTCCTCAATCGGTCTCTCCATCTTAAAAAACTCCATCCTCTACTCGGGCCGCTCGCGGCGGATGAGTTTCTTCTGCTAAGGAGTACGCCTGTCAGTCCAGGGAAACGCCCTAGACCAACCAGAACCGTTGACCTAGCGTCTTCGGCCTGTACCCCAAAGTCTTGGCACCGCGACCCTGCGGCAGAACCCGGATGGTGGTTCGAAAAACAAAAATCAAGAAAGTCCTTCAGATGGGAGAGCAAAAATGTTAAAAAGGAAATAGTAAGGAAATCTTTATTTGTCCATGGGCCTAGGTCTCAAATTATAGCGGAGACGGCCAGGTGCTGTTTGGTCTTGAAACAAAAGTTCAGGCTCAGTGGTGTCCAGTCGACTTGATGGTGGCACAGCTTCCTGCAGAATATTGTCACTCTCTTGGTCTGAAACTGTGTCTCTTATGCGTGCGTCACTGAATGGTACAAAACGAGGTACAATGTCTGTCTCTGAGTCGGCGATACCCTCCTTGACCCACTGGTCATATGGCAGAGGCAAGGGGACTACTTTACAGTGGGTACCATGAATCCAGTGTTTCTTCCCTTTCACTCGCACTGCTGATCTTGTCGAAAGAAGAACAAGATGAGGGCCGATCCAGCGAGGCTCGTCGTTGCTCTTGCGCTGGAAATTTCGGACTAGCACCCACGTACCAGGGTTGATAGGGTGTCCAGGAGGTTCAGAAGCTTGGGGAAGAGTATCATGTACCTGTTGGTGCAAAACACGCAGTTTAACAGTCAAATCATACAGGTAATCGAGCAGTACTGGATGCTCTATCTCACTGAACTTCATGGGCCTCGGTACACCCCATACATTGGCCGGACGGCCAAAGACAACCTCGTAAGGGCTAAGCCCCACTCGTGAGTGTATGGTCATTCTGGTGGACAGGAGTGCTAAAGGCAGAGCGTCAGGCCATTTAAGACCGGTGCTCGCCTGGATTTTGGCTAGCTTGAGCTTTAAGGCTCCATTGTAGCGTTCTACTAATCCAGCTGATTGGGGGTGATTTGCAGCATGGAACTTCTGCTTTATCCCTAGCCCTTCACATACATTCTTCATCACTTTACCCACAAACTCACTTCCGTTATCACACCACATCATTCTTGGCATCCCAAACCTAGGGAAAAATTCCTTCACAAGGGCTTTAGCTGTGGATAGGGCAGTGTTATCTTTCAGAGGATAAGCCTCTATCCATTTTGAGAAAGCACAAACAACCACCAGTACATATTTCAGGTTGTTGCATCTTTCCATGTGAATAAAGTCCAGCTGCAAAACTTCGAATGGACATGATGGGGGTGCAAAGTGACCAGCTGGAGTTGGGGTTCCCCTACCAGGGTTGTACTTCAAACATACTATGCAATTCTTGACCACATTCTCTGCACACTTGGGAATCCCAGCATTCTGCCATACTGGAGCCAACAACTTGCATATACCTTTCATACTGATATGTGCCATTCCATGTGCCATAGTAACCACTGGAAGCACATATGCATCAGGCAACAACCATCGCCTATGTTCTGTCAGATCAATCCAACAACCATTCTCATCCAACTTACCCATACTTTCTCTCCACTTGCTTAACTCTTCCTCTGTGGCTTCAGCTTGAAGCGACTTCACACTCTCTATTGTGTTCTCACACATTCCCACATCATTAACCCATCTTGCGGGGCCTGCAACATACATTCTAGTCTTCACATTCTGTGCTGTTTCTTTCGCGGTCTCATCAGCAAACGCATTCCCACGTCCAACATCATCTGTGACTTTCCTGTGCGCACTGCATTTCATGATCGCAACTTGCAACGGTAGGGTCAGTGACTCAAGGAGATCATTCACCAACTTGCCATTCTGAATTTTAGCTCCATGCGACGTCAGGAACCCACGCTCCTTCCACAATCGCCCAAAATTATGAGCCACGCCAAAGGCATACTGGCTATCTGTGTATATGTTTACTCTCATTCCTTCAGACAACACGCATGCTCTCGTGAGAGCGATTAATTCTGCTGCTTGGGCCGAATTATGTGGCACTCGTGCAGTTTCCACGACCGTATGCAAAGTCGTGATAGCATATGCAGCAGTCGTGTCACCATTAGGGAGCTTGAAACATGAACCATCTACCCATAAAGTGCCATCACACTCAGTCAGGGGAGTATCTTTTAGATCTACTCTCCCTTTCATCTCTTCTTCTGTTCTGAACAGACAGTCATGTTGCTCAATCTCATCTGAGTCTGCTGGAATTGGCAACAATGTAGCTGGATTCAGCGTATTGCATCTTTTTATGTGTATGTGATTTGCTAACAGTGTAAGTTCATAACCTGATAATCGCGCACTAGTCAAGTGTTGTGTCTTGGTCCTATTTAATAATGTGTCTACAGCGTGTGGAACCATAACAATCAATGTATTGTCCATTACCAAACCAGCAGATTGTCGGATAGACATCGCTGCAGCAGCTGTCGCTCTCAGACAGCTTGGCAATGCCCTTGCTACAGGGTCCAAGGTTGATGAAAAATATGCGCATGGGCGCGGTCTGTCGCCAAAAGGCTGTGTTAACACTGACAACGCACATCCATCTTTCTCGTGAACATACAATGTAAAAGGCTTACTGTAGTCAGGGGTACCCAACACAGGTGCTGAACATAATGCATTACGCAATTCCACAAAACTTTTCTGGCACTCTTCAGACCATGGGATAGGATTCGGTGTGTCTTTGCATGTTAAGGCTAACAAAGGTTTTGCCAATAAAGAAAAACTAGGGATCCAATGCCTACAGTATGAAGTAATGCCCAAGAAAGCACGCACTTCTCTCTGTGTTTTTGGCACACTCAACTGTGCAATGGCTTGAATTCTTTCTGGGGTCAGTTTCCTTCCCTCCTTCGATAAGAGATGACCTAAGTAGGTCACTTCTTGTCGACAATATTGCAGCTTAGAGAGAGACACTTTGTGATGGAAAGCGGATAAATGGCGCAACAGTGACAATGTGGCTTCTTTACAGATCTTCTCAGTATCCGCAGCGATCAGTAAATCGTCCACGTACTGAATGAGGATAGCGCCACTAGGTAAGACAAGTGCATCAAGCTGCGCCTTCAAAGCCTGACTGTATATGGATGGACTTTCACAGTAGCCCTGGGGAGCGCGTTTGAAGCGGAAGCTTCGGCCTCCCAGACTAAAACCAAAAATGTCCCTGCTCTCTTCTGCAATTGGGATACTAAAGAAAGCATTCTTTAGATCGATCACTGAAAACCATGCAGCAGAGGCTGGAATCATCGTTAACAGGGCGGTTATATCGGGGACAACCGGAAACTGTGGCACAACAATCTTATTAACCTCTCTAAGATCAATCACAAATCTGTAAACAGGTGGCTGTGAAGGATCCGTTCGTTTTAAGACAGGTAAAATCGGACTATTGCAAACGTTGCCTCTTGTTTCTTCAATCACACCCTTATTAATCAAGTCGCTGACAATGTCTAACAATGCTTTCTGCCCTTCATTAGAGATCTTGTATTGGGGAATACGTGGCAGTCTGACATTAGCCTTTAGAGTCACCACATATGGCGGTATCTCCAAGAGGCCCACATCATTGGGACCAGTAGCCCAAAGGGAATCCGGAAGGGATGACAATTCAGGCGGCATTGTATTTTTAGACAAATACATTGGGGAAATCACTTTCTTGCCTAATGTAAGTTGTACTCCTGAAGGAGAACAATACAGTGTAGCGTGCAATCTTTTCAACAAATCTAATCCCAGCAAATTCTCACCACAACCTGTTGTTAGGATCAGGGGTGCTTTCAGCTCGCAAGGTCCAACAGAAAGTGACATGGGACTGGAAATCGGGTTCCTAACTGGGGCGCCAGAAAAACCTACTGAAACATTTATATCGCCAGACAAAGGTGCGCCAGGGAGTTTTGAATGCATGATTGAACTCTTTGCAGCACCAGTGTCTAGCAGAAAAGGCTCCGTTACATTTGCTGTAGTTACCTCAACATATGGTCCGCTCTGATCCACTGGCACTGAAACAACTCCCTCTCTCTGTCTATGGCTGTCCTAGTAATCATTACTTTCTGCATCACCGTCCTCTGCATAATAATCATTATTATAATACTGGGCCGTATTACTAATCGCGTTAGCTTGCTGATCAAAGCTATTGATGGTATTTTGAGGCGGCAGAGGACGCGCGTTCTGGGGAGCATTTCCACGCCCTCTGCCTCTAGGAGCTTGCTGACCACCCCTACCTCTTGCGCCATACATATTGCCGTTCCGCTGCATTAATTTGGGGCAACTATATTTATAATGACCTTCCTCTTTGCAGTATGAACATTGGTTGGGACCTACAGGAACACGTGGTTGGTAATACCCATTCATTTGCTGATTGTTCTGAAACTGTTGGGGTTGGTGATAGACACCTTGGGGTTGCCTATAATTATTCTGACCTCCACGTGGCGGATAGGCCTGCTGTAAAAGGACCTTTGTCTTCAGTTCCTTCGTTTTCTTTTCTGTTCTATCTTTCTCGTCTTTATCTCTGTTTTCATAATACTGTGCAGTAGCCAGTATTTGCGCTGAAGAAGAAACAGCCCAAGAACTTTCTGAATCTTTTAACTTTTTACACAGGTCAGGAAGTAAATTCTGCACAAACTTATCAACAAATAACCGTTGGCCACCCTCAGTACTCATATCCTGCCCACTGTGATCAATAAACGTTTCTTCAAACCTAGTAAAGAAGTCTGATACTGTCTCATCTTTCTTCTGCTTGCATGCAGATAACTTGTCCCAATTTACGCGCATCGCAGGCATTATTGTCTTCATATACGTGATGATTCTACCAGGCAGTTCAGCTACTAAAGGTTCTGGTTTCGCACCACCAGTTTGTCTAGCATCAGCAGCAACAATGTTAGCCCATGTATCCCCTAGTTCTGCATTGTGATCTACATTACCAATTGACCCCCATAGAGGCTGTGGAACAACATTACCAAACAACATGTCTATGTCGGCCAGATTCATAATGCATGACCCTGCCGTCTGTGACAACTCTTTATAATAACCTGCTGGGTTTTTACGGGGATCAGGCAAGGACTGCTTAAGCGCTAACACCTCAGAGCGCTTCCATGGAACATGCACCCAAACACGCTGGAAATGCGCTGCCACAGCGGGGTTACCACCGGCAGCTGCAACCGCTTCCTTCCATACCGGGGGAACTTCTCTCATAGGGTATTGTCGCGCTTCCACCTTTTTCCCTACAAGGACATCTTGTTCAAACAATGATTGTTGGCAATCATCATTCCTAAAGGACAATACAACCGCAACTGCTTTATCTACTCCGCGGTCCACAATTATACCAGTTCCAAAATCGAACCTCACTCTACACAATTCCTGCGGGTTCGGATTTTTACCACTATCCTCCAATTCTTCACAGAGAATTTCGCACATTTTCTCAAACACATATCTCTGTTTTGGGGCATCCCATTGATGGAAAACGTTGACAACTGATTCCACATTATACAGTGAAGGGAAAACAATCCATCTACGCGCCATGTTATCTATTACCTTTTTCTCATCGGGGTTAGGCAATTGGCTGCGCAATTGCTTACGCTGTAAACCAGGAGTCGCACCAGATGACTCAGAGAGGAGACCTTAATGTAGTAACCACATTAGCTAAGCGCTGTCGCGCTGAAGGAGAAGCTGAGGCGAGAACAGGGGGAAAAACAGAGGGAAGAAAAGAGGATGTAGAGACAGGTACTGGAGTGGTGGAAGGAAGAGTGTGAGGGGAGGCAGCTGCTGTATTAGGCAAAGTCGCAGGAAGTGCGGGGGCAGTTGGAAGCACAACTGGCGGCGCTTGAGAGGGCTGCGCTACAGGGATAGGAACCGGCTGCAAAGCAACTGGCGGTTGCGGCAAGGCTTGCAGCATATGCACTGGAGGCGGCATATTTACAAGCTGGGGAGGCGCCGTGGCAGTTTGAGCATACGGGGGTGGCGAACTCAACAAATGTGACATCAGGGGATCTTTCTCCTTTTCTTCTAACTCATTCTGCTTAGAATGTGGCAAAGCTGGGTAACATTTGTCAATCCCTAACTTGCGCTGCCTATGCAATTGCTCACTCATTTGCTCCTCTTCATTGTCTTTAAATTGTACAGCTGCTTGCATTACTGTCATACCTTTCTCTCTCTTATTCTTTTTCGCTAACTTAATTTCCTTTTGTTTGGCTTCCTTTCGCCATAAGCGGAAAGAGTCAAACATCGCCGGCCGGGCTTTTTTCTTAAACAATTTAATTTCCAAATTATCTAAAATATCGGTATCAAAACTACCATTTTGGGGCCATTTTAAAACACCATCTTTCTTGGTGTAGTGGATCCACACTTCGTTATATGCAATGGGGCCTACGCCATGTTTTACAGAGAGCTCATAAGTTGGAGTTCCAACCGGAGGAACCGGACATGATTCCTCTAGCTGGAAATCTTTTCCACAACCCAAACAGAATAATCTACCAAATAGTCCAGAACCAGGCATCTTTGCTCACTAGTCTAGATCCAAACGTCAAAGGATTATCGATTACGATAGCCTCGTGAATACACGAGTCCTCTGGTTTTGGCGTTTGCAAACTCCAAAGTACCAAATTACCAAATCAAACGATCCCGAAGGATACCAAAAACAAATGGGAGACGCTCCACTTATACTTAACTGAATATTGCTGATCGATGGCGTCACCAGAAGACTCTCTCGATTGTTTCGCTCTCTCAAAACTCGTCAAGGGTCCAAAACAGGTCGATTAATCAGGGCAGCAGTCCTTCGTAGCCGTCGGGACGCGGAGAACCTCGCAGAAAAGACTTTCGGACCACGTCGACATGCAGGGGTCGATGAAGTGGCGGCCTTCCTCCGGAATTTCCACACGAAGCTCCTCACGAACCTCTGGCTTGGACTGGTACCGCTGAAATCGCCCCACGTTGGGCGCCAAACTGAAGTACTGGGTATTTTAGACCCAGCGGTGCAGGGGCACACACCCTATGACTTCTGGGTTTCACCCTGTTCCGGACCTACAGAAACACAGAGTCTTCTGGGTGAAGTCAAAGATTCGTTTATTGGCTGCAGACCAATTACAGGTATCCTAGAAGTACAACAGCGTGTATGTTCTCAGGAGACTGCTGAAAATCATAGGTACGGACTTCATCTTAAATACGCTTTTCCTTGCCTCAAGCATACATTCCTAAGTTTTATGATACGGCAATATACAAGTGTACATTACAAAGAAAAGGCAGAGTCATGATGACCAACCCACATTCCAGTTCGGCCAGCCCACAATGATTTATACAGTAAGGTTCAGATCCCACATCGTATGTCAATAGACCCCCCAATAAACATGAGCATCTCCTGTTTTGGGAAACAAGTCATAAAGCAGGAACAAGCAGGTGTGGAAGAGATTAGCCGGGGGATTGTGTAGAATGAAAGGGTTTTATGACGGGTCAAGCCCTGATGCTAATCACAGGTGGACGGAGGAAGGGGAGCTCGTGAGACCGGTTTGACCTGGGGCAGCAGAGCCAGCTGCCCAGGTCACAGAGAAGTCAGAGGGAAAGCCCATGTACTGTGAGGCCCGTATTTACTCCATCATAGCCTATGTGAGGGCAATGACAAGATGGCCACTGCTTCCAAAATGGAACCCGCGTAGTGAAGCAGAATAACGTGTACACAGTGCATTCATAGCTAGAACGATATATAAAGCACTCGTACATGCCGCATTTACCATTTGCGGTTCGCTAATACCAAGATAGACAGGGGTAGGGCCCTGTCCCCTACGCGGTCCCGAATATTAAAGTACGACAGTGGCCGCTCCTTCTCCTACACTACTGCCAAGATCTGGAACGACTTTCCCCCCAAGCTCCGTGCAGCCCCATCGCTGGAAGACTTCAGAAAGAGACTCAAGACCTGGCTCTTTGATGGAGACACAGCACCCAGATACCCCGAAGGGTGACAGTGTTACATTTTACAAATGCTGTTTCATTAATTCATTGATAGGTCAACAGAGGTAATGAAAAAAGAATAATAATGTTTGCAACACCAATTACCCTACTAATCCTCAACAAAACACAACTAAGTTGAATAATGTGTCTTTAAATGATAGCACTTTCACAAATATATATAAACGTTACTGCCAATATCACAATACTAACATTCCCCCAATGTATGCACTGCTCCCTAACAAACAGAGTTCAACATTCCAAGGATTAATAACAACAATTAAAGAGAAAACACACAACTATTCCCTGCAGAAAATTGTCATGGACTTCAACCAAACCAGTATATGTACAGTACTAAAAGTCTATCCACATACATCCATACAAGGCTGTTATTATCGTTTTAGCTAGCCATCATGGAGGTGACGCCAAAGGTCAACACCTAGCATTGAAGGTTTAACCAATACCTAATTTGCATATGAAATGTAAAAAAAAATGAGAGCTGGCCTTAGTGCCTCCAACTGAAGTGACAAACTAATACGACTTACTTCTACCAGGAAAACAAACAAAAAAATCTCCTCCGCTAGACTATTTTGAGGACCCGTGATTTGAATGCCTACAACTGTGCCAATCCAAGTTTCATATTTTATGGTGGAATGTGTACAATAGTGTACTTTCACAGGAAACCAAAACAACAATGCTGTGGAAAGGTGGCGCAATTCCTTTTAAGGCAGTCTTAGAAAAAGCCGTCAAGCATTCTACCATTTTATAGGGACACTAAAAAAAATACAAAAAAACAAGAGCTCAAACTAACAATTCCTGACACAACTGGAACCCAAAAAATTTAAAGAAATATTACAAATGCACAAAATGCCATCCAATAAAGAACTCCTTTTCGTACACAATCCATTGCGTGAATCTATAATACGTACACCACTATGAAAAATGATCTAAACATAAATAACAATAAACTGCACAAATCATCAAAACCTAACACCATAACACAATACCTAATTTCATAAAATTAGGCATATTTTTATTAATTAATTTATTGATTATGAGATAAATATGAAACATAAAAAAAAGAAATAACCAAAAAGACGTGAAAGTAGTTAATAAATCCTAAACCAGTAATACCTCAAAAATTACTATATGACAAAAACATTACTAATTTCAATACATTTCCCATTAATAGCATTACTAAAGAACTTGAATTCACATATTTAACCATTGCTCAAATATACAATACCTAAAAACATAATAATAATAATACACACAACACATAATATTAAACCATAAATATAATACCTTAATATATTACAAAATATATACATCCCACTTAACATTTCAAAAAACATTTAGGATTTAGTAGTAGAATTATTTACCCATAATTCAATATTCATCAACAATAACATACACCCACAAAAATAATCTGGTATAAAAAATCCCTCAAAAATAATAAATATAGGTATAAAGTGTATTAACAAATTAGCATAAGCAATATCACCTATATCGACATGCTTTGAAACACCAAACATTATTACAAAAATACAATAAAATGATCCAGGAAGCCAACACAAATCAAGGTAAATATATGTAAACCTTTAGAAATAAAAAAATACAACAGATTTTCCTTAAATTAAAACATGCTATCTGTATTTAAAAGCCATCTATCCCCTATCATAGAACACCTGTAAAACCAAGAAATAGAATTCCACCCACAAAACGTACTATACCCATAAATGAAAGCATCACTGGGCAGATTTAGCAACACTACACCGGTGCAAAGTCTCAGGAATTGACACAATAGATTCTGTAACTAGAAGGGCGTCCTTCCAGTAGAAAGTACAATGCTGAGACATACTTAAAAACTTTTTCTACATTATATGTTTGTAGGGCAGTGCAGCACACATGCTTTGTGTGACAAACTGGGATAAATAAAACCATTGCTCCTGGTTAGTGCCTGGTTCACAGAGTTGTTATTTTTTGGTGTAAAGACTGGTCTACCACCATTAGTAGATGGGGCTTAGTGTAAAAAACCATGGGCGGTAGTGAGGGAATGTCCATGACCACCCATGGGAAACCCCATTGATGCAAAGTCATGCAAGAGAGTCAAATCACTATTTGTGTTACTTATAGGGCTATTTTCAAAGCAAAAAAACATATTACGTTGCTGAAACATAAATATTTTATCAGCACTTGTTCTTGGACATCACAGGCCCTCCTTTGCACCACTATCCAAAGGTATGTGTGTGGCACAAGAGAGCCTAAAAGAGCATTATGCAGGTGAAGTGAACAACAGCATCACATCTTAATAGATATTGTGCTGCCCTGTTCCCGCCTCCTAACACAACTATGTGCTGCAACTTAGGGAGCTGCATTGCATTGCGCTATAAATTAGTAATTTATCCTGTTAATTGCCTTAAACAGTGATAAGCAACATTTGCAAACTATTTGTAAACCTAAACTTTAAATACACAAAAACACATTACACAGTAAGGCCTACCGCACACACCGCACACTCTATTTCCCAATCCAATGCGAGCTAAAGCTCGAAAACTATACTATTCCACATGAACTAAACTACCTAACAATCCACCTGATCCAATCGAATCGCTTAGAAATTTTAAAAAAATAATGTGCTTACCTGAATCGAAGAACACCACGCAGGAACCACTATTCAAGAGATCCACTGCTAAAGACTGAAAACAGACTACAAAGGAGGCAAAAAAAGGAATTTAAAAAATCCTTTACATTACAACAAATGAAGAAAGAAATATTAAGAATGTATTACAATTTAAAAAAAATGTTTTAGAACATGCAAATAACATTGGTAAAACTGCTAAAAATATGTAATAAATATATGGAAATTAAGTTAAAAAATATATAATAATTAATAAAATGTATTATTTATGTAAAGGTCTTTGGGTTGAAGGTGTATGTGTTACAGTTGGAAGGTGAATATACTCTGGTGGCTCATCAGGGAAGGTGAGAAATAGTATTTGAGTGGGCTAAAATATAAAAGAATTGTTAGGGGTGTGACTTTTAGTCAAAATGTGCAGATTTCTAAAAATCCCTTCCAGAAACAAGTGGCCTCTCTGAGTAAGGGCCAATTGGACTGATTCCTCCATAATAAGAGGAAGAGAAGAGTTGTCCAGAGAATAAAGCAGTCTGAATCCTGCACTCCCGTTTGTCTCCCTCCACATCCAAGTAGTGCAACGGACAGTATGTATCTGCACAGTAGGACGAGGTGTGTAGAATCTAGAACTGTCTGCAAAGTACCTGATTCCCCCTGGTCCCACTCAGAGGATATGCAAGAGTTGCTGAGATGGATAGTACCAGAAGGAGTCAAACTACGCATGTGCAGCAAAGTAGTATGGGCCATATTTATGAAAACCTTGTGACACTTTTGCGCTGCTGTTGCCACATAATACCAGGTTCAGGTTTAATGAATGAAGGGTGGGTGTTCCCACATAAAACAAGTGTTGTAGGAGTGGCGCAGTGAAATCTATGAGATTTCACTGCAACACTTCTAGGACTCCACTGCGTCAAACCGTACATATGCCTCATGGAAGGAGTAAAGGTGAAGCAGTGCAATGGGAATAGGCCTACCCCAGCATTGCTGGAGTTGCGTCATGCTTGCGACACAACTCCAGTAATGATTGACTTTTGTGCCGACAGATACGTCAGGCTAGAATGGGCAAGAAAATGTTTAACTTCGTCAAAAAGGATATAACATTGACCTCAAGCTTTTTTAGCTAAAACATTGTTGTGCACATAAAGAGAAGGCAGGAATTCCCTGGAAGGGAAGGTGAAGCTTCAGCACGAATTGAACTCTTTAAGGCAGCAAGAAAGAGGGTCCACCGTAAGGGTGAAAATCAGCTGAGATAATGTACACCTCTATCGTGTACCCCTCCTGTTAGCAAACGGATCTGGTTTGCAGCCACAGGTCTGGACCCTCCAGACTACAGAGATTTGTAGTCATTTACTAAGAGATAAAAGATAGTTACTCAAAACCTTTAAGGGATGGTGAACACATTTGGCCAATCCAGCGATCCAAAGCCCTTCTCCACACCTCATGGTATGGCGACTAAATCGCATTCACTGCATCCAATACTATTGAGACTGTTGATGTAGGGCTTAGTTTGATAAATCAAGGTGACATAAGCATAGATCTTATTTTAGCACAAAATGCATTTTCATTAACATTTTTGGCGAATGGATGCAACAGCTGTTCCTATGTTTTCACAGTTGATTGTTTACCTTGAGTTGCCATAAATTGCTCCATTTCGGGTAGGTTTATACCATGAACAGCACATCATGAAAAGTGGTGAAATGGCTTGATTTCGGGAATATTTTGTGTAACATGTATAACATGAAATCCCTAAAATTGTAATTTCAATTTCGCCCATGCTAAATTATGTGTAGTCGACCTACCTGGCAAAAAGCTCATGGCCCTGGAAGTACAAGTTTGTTAAAGAGTGGCAGTAGCTGACTGGCCCCTATCTTAGAGAGTATTTTATTGTCTATATTCAAGTAAGGACAATAGTCGATAGGAGGGGCATTCAGATTGTTCCATACAGGGTTCAAGCAGGAGAGTGACTGTGGCCTCCAATGTAGTCTCAGAAAGAGTCCTAATTAATAAGAGTCTCTTCATACAAAGCCAGTTAGTGAGGAGGAGCTAACATATCTTTAAAAACCTTCATAGAATTTGACAGATGCAGGTCGCTGATTAACCAGTGATCCCACGCAACAGTGGCCCGGGCCCAGAATGAACCTGGAGCAACCTGAACAGCAGGATCACCAATTTGTATCCAACGCCCGCTCATGGGAGTGTAGTACCCTGCCACTGCAATTAATGAGGCTCTGTGGGATCCTCACAGAAGACCCCAAAATTCAGGACCCTAATAATGGCACTAGGCCACTCACGAGGTCAAGGTTGGGAATCAGCGGCTCCGGCTGCATAGCAGATGTACGACCATTCTGTTTTGCATGTTGCAAACTGCGATTTTTTGTGACTCACAATTTGCAACTTGCAAAACCAAATGTACTAGTGTGTCTCAGACCCATTTAAAGATTCCCAATGCAGTCGCAAATTACCTACCTCATCAGTATTCATGAGGCAGGTCGCAATTTGCAACCCACTGGGAATGGGCTACAATAACAGGGATTGTGGCCTGCTGGGGACAGCATACCACCATGTCTGTTTGCTTTTTAAATAAAAGCATTTTTAGGTATCGCTGAGTCAGCGCATGCGTTGCTCTGCGAGACATTTAGTCAGTGGCTTTTGGAAATGCTTCCAAAGCCTGCTGCCGGCCACCAGCTTTCGGTTACGGGCCTCGCTCCGCCTCTGCAATCAGCACTGCTGCGCGCGCATCCCTCACGTGCTGAGCACAGAGCGTGTCATCGCGATCACGATGACTTTCGCTTTCATGGCCACGCGCTGTTACTTTTACGGCCGCGCGGCCAATGATTGTTCCAATCTGCCTCTGTCACTTCCTTTTTCCTGTGCCCATTTGCAGTCATCTCGCAGTTTCCACATTCTCCACACTGGCTCCTGCCTAAATATTTTCTTCCCTTCCTCTCCCTTTTCGCAGAAATTGAGTAAATTGATTTCCCTTGCTACTCCAGGTCTCCCCTTTCTCTCGCCTACCCCTGCCGAACATCCCTGTACTCACAGTAACCTCTTCTCGTTTCTATATTTCACCCGTTCTCTCTCCCTCTCGTTTCTATATTTCACCCTTTCTCTCCCCCTCTTTTCTGTTCTCTCTGTGTATCCACCCCTTTTTTTCTTTTTCCCCCCCAAGTAGCTGTGTCTTTCGTTCTCTATTTCTCCCGTCAGTAATTATTAATTTATTTTGCCTGACCTCTTATTTGAGACACGGTGTAATACGAGTTCAATCCTAATTAGCAAATCCATTGGTGTCACACGGACTGCTCCGTCTCTAGGCCTAATGAAACGAACGCCGAGCCATCGCTTAATCACAGCTTTACTAGAATAGATAACCCACAGAACCAAAGCCTGAAAAGTCTGAAAAGTTTGGGGGAAGGACATTTGGCCCCTATTTTACAAAGTTAGCACCTCGGCTAATTTAAAAAAACAGAAAAGTGTGTCCTCCCTTTGTATTACACTAAGACTTTCTGTGATGTGATGTTGGCAATTCTTAGACATAAACACGCCACTTTTGATGAACCTACTGCTGCCACTGTTTTGTCCTGTCTGGCGATGTCCTGCAGAAGCCAATTGCTTGGTTCCATATCACCTCGAGCTTCTGCCTCAGTTGCCGGCTAAGGGCTATGTTGTGGCTTGGGCATTGTTAGCACCTTCTTTATCCTTTAAAAAAGAAACATCTCATTTCAGTCTCCACATTGGCTGGGTCTGGTTCATTGACTGCTCCTGGAGTCTACTCTGCAGCTGACTCATGTGGTAGATACTGTTTTACTTAAAAGCGAGAAAAAGAGATGTAGGTTGCTTACCTGAGGATATAATACCTGTCATGAAAAAGTCTACCTGACCTTGGTCTATGGTTTTTATTTTTTACCTCTTCGAGTTTGATTCTTATGCACTCTGTTTTCTTCATGCTATCCATTTTGGAATGAAAATTAAAGTAGCCAGGCTGATAACCTACTTCCATCTTCTCAACACGATAAGAGACTTTAGGTAGATTTGTAATGGTCGGGATACATATGTATGAAAGGCCCCATGTCTGACAAGATTTCTTACTTCATTGTTTTTCGCAAGGCAACTCATATCATGGAGGTGGCTTTTAAATCTTTATAGGCCAAGTCTAATTTTTTTAATGAGATTATAGTGTTGAAACAGGAGATTGAGCCTTTTTTTTTTAAAACCTTTTAATAATGGCCTTCTTGAAGTAATGCATGCCATGTAGAAACACATTCTGGGCTGGCCGGTTAAAGATAGCTAGAGACTTCAAAACCACTACATGCCAAATCATTTTTGGGCTTGCTCCTAATACCAGAGATCCTGAATGTGCTGGCCTATGTGGCCAGCTTAGGCCATATGCATTTCTCATGACCTTCCTGAGGAGGAAAGTTTTTGCCTTGGGTCCTAGGGTCATTCTCAACAGCAAGATTCACCAGCAGTATTTGAAATTCATAGGCTGTGACTTGCAGCACGGTCAACCTTGTAAGCCTTAGCCGGCGCCTCATCAGTCTCTTGCCCATGCTGGGATCATTGTTTGACTCAAGGCTGCAGCAAGAGCACATTTTCTCATTCTCAAACACCATGATTTCAAACCACTCTCGTAAAGGGGAGAGAAAAATTATCTGTAACCAATGGGTTTTGCAGATAACATGCATGGTGTATTCCCTTCTGTTATGGAGGAAACCACCACCTGTCCTTCCCTCACTGCACACCCATTAAGGAAACATCTTGAACAAGCATTGACATAGCCAATAGGTCTCACTTTTGGGACCTTATAAGTATTTAGTTATGCAGCACAATATCCTTGGTGCAACATCAACTGTTGCATGGCTAAACAGTTATAAGGTCCCAAAGGCGAGACCTATTGGCTATGCCAATGCTTGTTTTTTATTCAAATGCAGCACGTTTTCCTTAAAGGAAAACAGGGTGCAGTTAAAAGAACAAAATGAAAAGTTTCTTTAAATTTTTTGATGGCAGGCACTGGTCCATGGAACCACTGTCTGCTCTTAAAAAATAATTTTGCTGTCAAACAGAAAGGGGCTCCTTCCCATTTGTGACTGGCTTACCACCAATTTCAAATTGGTGGTAACTGTGATTGTTTTGCGACCGAATTTGCGGTTGCAAAACAATCATAAAAACCGCCTTAGACTCACTATTACTAAGGGACACCCTTGGCATGCCTCCTCCTAATAGCAGCTAACAAATCTTATTTTGCGAGTCGGTAATAGGTTACCGACTTGCAAAATAGAGTTTGTACATGCTGCAACCCTTTTTAGTGGTCACAAGCCGCCAGATTTTCCGTTTGTGACCACTAAAAACAGTCGTAGATCTAGCCCTTCGTTTTTTACCGCATTTCACAAACATTTTATCACATTTCCCCTGTTGAAATGGAAAGTGGGAAAATCACGAATACGTGGGGATTCCTACTATACTGATAATCCGAAATTTGGCACAAAAAGTATTAAAGCGGGGATTTAATGTGAGCCTAAATCATTATATTTCAATGCTAATGTTGTTCACTGCTGTATTTATTGTTTTTCTTTCTTCAAAGGCAAAACCTCTGTTGTGAGAGTAAAGTTCCTGATTAATATAGACACTCCAGTATAAACTTTTACAAAGATGTATTCAGGTATAGAGCAACAGACCATCAACCTCTCATGGCAGCATCCCGATCAGAGAATAACTGTCTGAAACTCCAACCCTACAATCTAGTTGAAGCAGAGAACACGATGACCTAGGTAGTATTCCACTTAGACTGTAACTGAGCCACAGCAGTAATTCAGTTTGTTAGTTTAATTTCAAGGTTATGGTTCAACAAACAGATGGCACACACACACACACCCAGGAAAAATTCCTGAATTTAAATTCTGTATCTTGGATTATCTGTGTATCCGAGACGAGTGCAGCTGCGCGAGATGTGGCTTTTGTTTGTTATTACAGGTTCATATGAGGTAAGTAGACTGTTTAGTTAACTGGGAAGTGGCAAATCACTGAATACTATCCCCAAAGTGTGCTCCAGGGTGTCATTGAACCCTTTCATTCTTGTTTTCACTCGCTAGACGGAAATAAGTAAGGCAAACACACTTTTGAAATGCACACAGTTGGCAAAACATGATCTCTGAAACGGTTCAAAACATCCCCCATTCAGATCACTGACACTACTCAAATGCAGATCCTTGTTTCCGGGACTCGATGCGCACATTGTTACAATCAAGACAGCTAATCCAACATTGTGCGGTGTTACAACTTGTTCCTGCATCCCGATGACATGTTCAGTACATATTAAGATGGGGCCCTTATTCGAAATAGAGTGGCAGTCGCAAGTGACGTAGGGGCCTATTTCCGAGAATGTCACAGTGCAGTGTAGCAAGTTACCTTGCTGTGCAGCATTGCGGGACAAGGAAAGGGTAGGAATGTGCTGTATTTAAGCCAATAGGGGCACCCTTTTGGCAACCTAGAGCCAACGTAGTGACTCTTGCATTATGCTGCAAGGGTGCGTGTTTTGCATGCAGGATTGTTTGCGTGCAGGAAGCAACACCTTCCTGTGTAAAAACAATCCTGAGGCAAATTCCTCTTTCTATGTGTCTGCTGCAGAATGCACCACACATAGAAAGAGGAAGGAAGTAATGAGGAGATAAAGATATTTCTCCTTGTTGCACTTCACCTGAGAAAGCGTATCTTTTTGCCGCTCAAGTCTACCAGTTTTGATAAATTTGGGAATGCATCAAAAACCATGGGAGTTGATTGGGAACATCCGTGCATCACCCATGGAACGTCTTCCCAGGGCAGAGTAAGGATACGTAATGATTTGCACCGTGCTGCCTTACTCTAGATTAATGGCTCAAGGCCAGGGTGGCCTTGCGCGGCTTCATAAATGACATGTAAGGTTTGCGTTGCTCTTGCACCACCTTCCGTGATGCAAGAGCAACATAACTGGCTCATACATAGGTCCCGTGGTGAATACATTGCAAAAAAGTACTTTGCAATGTGTAATTATGAACCACAAAACAAACAGGCACACATTGAGAACTACTGAATTACAAGGGAAAGGAAAGGAAGGAGGATCCACAGTGCAGCCCGTCCCTGCAGTATACAAAGAAATGCACCTTTTCTACGGTTACAAAGCATCAAGTGATTGACCATCTGTATATTTCTCACCCTCATGCAGCAGCTCAAAAATAAAGATTTAAGAATGTGTCCTCTACCCTTGCATGATTTCAATTTGTAACCTCCCTCAACTATCAATTATAAAAAGAAATACCTTTCATAAATTCAATATATGGAGACATCGACATTGTTGCCAAGTGGCCCAGTGCCGTGAGGAGCATATGCAGGAAGTCCTGACTTTGCAGCTAACTTAACTTTGCTTGCTGCAGTTTCTGCGTTCACACCTCTCATCGGAAAACTAACCCACAATGAATAATGCTGTTTGATTGAAAGCTAGGACAATTTGATTGTGTCACTTATGACACAAGACGACCTATCAGATACGCTTCAATTTGGTAACTTTGACAACCAAGAAAAAATGAACTCGAAATTAATGTTTTTTAATATGCACTACATGCTCTCCTCAAGGGCACATTCACAATGTGTCAGCACTGAAGGGAAAAAGAAAAACTAAAAACATATTCAGCTTTAAAAATATTGACAAGCTGGGGACTGTTGACATGAACGAAACCCATAAAGCAACGGGAGAGCCCTTACAGATTTATGGGCCATGGTGGGCGTCCCAGAATAAAACACAGCTTTCTACATGCACTGTTAATCACCGGCAGAAACAAAGAAGTAGTAAAGTTGAAACCCCAGTGTTTTTATTGGTACAGGCCCGGCTAAGAGCAGACATCAGTACCCGTGCTGGTTCATCCAAAAGTGCTCTCCATGCCGGAATCCAGGCAGGGAAGAGAAGATATGGCTTTGCTCTTCCGACCCCCAGGTACCCTTGTCAAAACATAAAGCTATATGAGTGGCAGCCGAACAGTGGATTTGTAAATTAATAGTACCACTGCAATCCATGGAACACCCACAAGAATGTCCATCTGCATTCAGACAGATACCTGTCCTGCTAGGAGGACAGACATACAAATCGGACAGAGGGTGAGACATTGAGGGGCTCGTTTACAAGCCCCGTGCACCACTGGAAAATTACTTTTATAGACACTCCAGCGAAGCGCACTGCAGAGCCATATTTACGAGGCCACGTAAAGCCACCCTACATGTCTTGTCATGGCCTCGTTGGTATAGTGTGAGGCAACGCAGCACAACTCACTTCATTGCCTAACACTATGGTAGGGAGGACGGGTGCAGTGAGGAGACACAGACGCGTGCTGGGTATAGCTCTATGGGAAAGTCACGGTTGGAAAATTACAAGTTAAGGACACTTCTAAGAGGACTCCGAGCAAACCTTTAGGAACTTAGGAGGTACTAAGGTCAACCCACCAGTGAGTACCAAACTACCCGTGTTATCTATCACAGAGGAGCCAGGTGCATAGGGGTTAATTGGTGTCGGAAACCTTTGTGTTCAATGGAATGCTGCAAAGAAGTCCTGCTGCCAGGAGGGCAAAGAGTGTCCGGTGGAATCCAAGCCTGGATTTGAGGTGATAAGAACCTGAAAGCAGAGGGGACAGAGTCTGGGTCACTTCAGGTGACCAGGGGCTCGGTAGTCAAATGCCCACCGATGTCCAGTGCTTCAGGGATGAAAAAGGGTTGCTTGACTCTTCTGCCACGGGGACCAGAAGACGTTGAGGATGACCAAAGTCAGGAGGTGAGCTGTCCCACGAAGGATGTCGAGAGCTGAGGGTTCGATGTCTGGCTGGAGCACCAACAAGCCTTTGCAACTGCAACCCACGTGGTCCATGGAAACAGGTTATGGTGTGGACCAGCAAGGTCTAGGGGACTCTCCAAGCAATGGAGAGTCATGGCACATCTGGAGCAACTAGGTAAGCCCAAGAATTATCAAAGTGACCCTTGCCAAAGAGCCACAGGCCAACGGACCAGGGATCGCGAGGAGACATCAAGCAAGTCTGCAAAGCACCAGCCCACAGGACACTCGTGAAGTGGAGGCCAGAAATCTTCAGTGCAAATACTGCTCGGGGTCGGGACTACACAGAGTCCAAAGTACGGACTCAGGAATTGTCACTAAGCACATGCACTTGCAAAAGTACGCGTGCACAGGGGTTTGGGTTGCACGGTCCCTACGTGGAATACTGGTCTCAGACTCGCTGAGAGAGCAGATCAACCTCAGGGACATTCGGGAACCCACCTCCAGTGTTACTGAAATCTTCAGAGTCCTCAGGACCTCGGGGGAAGCAAACAGGTCAGATGCTTTTAGGTGCCTGCTTTTGCAGGGGTGTAACTCCTTTACTCCAAGAGAGATTCTTCAGTCGTCCAGCGTCGTGCAGGCAGTCGAAGTGCTTTCTGCCCTATTTATGAGGCCTTGCAAACGTTTTGCGCTTCCGTTGCGTCACATTTCGTGATGCATCGGTGGTGTAAAACATGCCTCCTGTTGCGCCATATTTACAAAGTGATGTGTCACTTTGCAAACCCCTGCGCTACATTATACCTGCATCAGGTATAATGGATGCAGGGTGGGCGTTCCCACGTAAGTAAGCCTCGTAGAAGTGACGCATTGAAATCTACAAGATTTCACTGCGCCACTTCTCTGGTGCAAATGCGTCAATATCTTACGCCTGCCTCACAGCAGGCGTAAGACTGACGCAGGCCCTTTCACATGGGGCTTCCCCATGTGAAAGGACACATTGCTGGAGTTGCGTCACCTTTGTGACACACTCCAGCAATGCGTCACTTTTGCGCCTACAGATACGTCAGAAATACTGACGTATCTGTAACTCCTTCCGACATGATGCATCATACAGTAAATATGACGCATCCATTATGTCGCAAGGAGGGCGCACATGGAAATGAGCATCCTGAAGGTCGATTGTCGTCATGAAATCGCCCTGAGAGAAGAACTGAAGGATGTCCGTTAGCGTGAGCATGCGGAATGATTGGTCCTTGAGAAATTTGTTGAGCGACCTTAGATCGAGGATGGGGCGCCACTCCCCAGATTTCTTCAGTATGAGGAAAAAGGGGGAATAGAACCCCAATCCCTTTTGTGATTTCAGAACCACTTCGATGGCCCCTTTTTTTAGCATTATCTGAATCTGATTGAAAAGTTCTTTGAGGTGAGCGGGAGGAGGTCCGGATGGAGAGGTGTGTAAGGGAACCTTCACAAACTCTAGGGCATGGCCCCTTGAAATAATGTCCAGAACCCAGCGGTCCGAAGTGATTGAGGACCAATTTGAATAGAACTGGGAGATTCGTCCTCCAACAGGAGAAAGGGGAAAACTTGAAAGAGGGGTCGTTTGATGTACCCAGTCATTGTTTTTTGGAAGAGTTTCCCTTGTAATTTGACTTTCCTCTAAAAGATTTGCCAGACTGCCGTCTGTAAGACTGTTGTTGCTGTGAGGAATAACGTTGTTGTCCTTGGTTGTAGGAGCAGTACTGGGAAGAGGAGCCACGAAAAGAAGAGGAGGTGCGCGGCCACGGGCACCCCGAAAGGGCTGTTTCCGGAACTGGAGAGTGCCGAGGGAGCGAGCCGTCTCCGTGTCCTTCTTGATGGCTTGCAAAGCGTCCTCCACATGCTGGCCGAATAAAGATTCGTCATACGGCATGTCCAGAATCTTGGCCTGTACCTCCTGACGGAACGAGGTGGAACGAAGCCAACCCTGTCGTCTTAAAACAGCCGCTCCAGCCAATTGACGAAAACCCGTGGAGGCAATGTCGACGGAGCAGTCGATGATTTCAGAGGATGCCCTCTCACCCTCTTGCAGGATCTTTAGAGCTTCCACTCTAGAATCTTCCTGGATAAGCTTAACTAAAGCCGCCATGTCCAGGGCCTTGTACTTTTTCTCCAGTCGCGGAAGGACAGCCGGGACGGAGTTAGGCGTTTTCATCAGTTTAATGCCCTCGTTCCAGATAAAGTCTATAATGGGTACGGCTCGTACCTGCTTCTGCGGCTGGGACTTGAAGTCGTACAGAAAGCAGTCCTCCTCCCTAACCATCATGGGAAGGTGAAAGTGTTGAGCTGCCCTGTCCATCAGTTGATGGAATCCTGATATGTCGACAGGTGGTGAATTTACTGGCGACGTTGGAGGTGATGCTGGCGAATTGACTTGATAGTCATCCCAGTCCGCCATAGAGTCGTCATCATGAAGCTCTCCCTCCTCCGTATCCAGATTGTCCACCACCTCATCTGTTGCAGGGGGAACCAATGCAGGTGCGGATGGTGTCAGCATCGTTGGCAACACAGGGGAAGACAGAACAGCAGATGGCATCTCACGTGGAGAGCTATGAGAGGAAGCTGGAAAGCGCCGATTATAATCTTCCAACATGAATTGAAGGTTGGAGATGAGCGACAACGGAAGCTGCGCCATGGGAACTTGTGCAGGGGGATGTTGCTCCTGACTGTAATAATCTTGCGCATAATCATCCTCTTCGAAATCTTGGCATTTTATGTGAAGCTCAGAAGGACTACGAGCATCTCGAAAAGAGGACTGAACATCGTCATCAGAGTCCGAAATCTCCTCAGCAACCGTGGGGAATAGCTGATGAGATGGCTGAGTGACCGGTGGCAGCATAACAGAGTCCAGCACAGCATGGCGACGCTGCAACAAGGAGGTGTCCACAGATACTGGCGCTGATGTAGACATTGGCACCAAAGGCATCGTTGCAAAATTTTACACCTCCGTCGTCGAGATTATCGTCGTCGAAGTCGCCGATGAAGTCGTCGTCGACAAAGCCGCCGTCGACGACGATGCCGCCGACGTCGACGAGGCCGCCGTCGATGCCGTCGACGAGGGTGCAGACGGCGAAGCCCGTGCCGACGAGACTACCGTCGACGACGAGCCCGCCGTTGACAACGCCGTCGTCGACGATGCGGTGAGCATCGATGGCGATGACTTCTTCTTCTTTTTCATTATCGTCGACCAAGCCTTAGATGTCGACGGAAGCGCCAGCTTCCTAGTCGTCGACGAAGAAGATAGTGCAATCGTCGACAAAATAGTCTTCAGGGAAACACAGACCACTGTCGACGGTGAAGACGTCGACGATGAAGGAAATCTGCTCGACACCGTCGTCACCGAGGTTGATGAAGCGGCAGATCTCGTCGACGGCCCCTCCGTCGACGGGCCCGTCAACGGTTTTGCGCGTTTTTGACTGAAAACATGCGCTGACGGAGTCGGAGACGCCTGAGAGCTAGGTCTCGGGGCGCTGGCGTGGTAACAGAGACTTGGCCTGTAGACACTTCCTCAAGATGAAGTCTCTTCTTTTTCAGAAAGGGAGACGCCAAGTCCTGAACACTACCACGCTTGGAGGAGACTCCTGTTCGAATAGAGGCTACACTCTCCACCTCAGAAAGGGGGTTATCCGTATCCTTTAGTTTTTGAAGCCACAATAAAAGGCGACCCTCCCTGTCCTTCAAAGTCTTTTGAGAGAAGGTTCTACAGATGTTACAGTTGGCCACCTTATGGTCAGGGTAAAGACAATAAATACATTTGTCATGAGGGTCCTCAGAAAAGAGCCTTAACTTCCCACAAGATGAACAGGGACGGAAAAGAGACTTCTTACTTGAAGACATGATGAGAAAACTCAAACCAGAGCAAAGAACTGAGCAGAGCTCAGGGAGACTCCCTTCACACGACGTGCGGTAGAAAATCTAAGGGCCTGAGCCTCTGAGGAGAAGGTTCTAGAGGGTGCTTGCGCCTGATTGGCTGGAGTTTGGACTATAAAACGACAATGATGTCAGTAAAGTGATTCTTTTTCTCAATGCTTTCCTATGTGTCAATACTATCTTATGGTATTCTCACTTGATATGTTATTTCTAAATTGTTTATAAAGTTTATTTGGATATGTATATGCTATTATGTGGTTATGTATGTTTATGTATATACATGACTCTTATTGCTTTTTATATACCGTGGGACTCCCACTTCGACGACTGGGAATATTCAAGCATGTGAATCTATGAAAGACACCCCAAATACTGGAGAAGTGACGCATCGCTGCTTCCACGCAGGATGCGTCACTTCTCATAAATGAGGCCCCTGGTTTCTTCTTAGCAGAATCTTGTCCAGGTAAAATCTAAAATTCCGTGATCAGGTAACCCACTTTATTCCCATGGGAAGGGGTTGGAAAGATTTTGTGGACCCTCCTAGGGGAGGGGCAGGACAGAGGGGTCTCTACACCCATGTCCGTTGTCCAGTTTCAAATGGCTCCTGGAACTGGTTTGACCTGGACTATGCACGGGGACTCCAAATGTGCCCCCAGTACTGACTTTCTGGAACTCTAAGAGTGCCCCAATACACTAAATCCTGTCTGGGAAGTGGTTACACCTCCTTGTGACAGGATGCCTATTGTCATGCCTTTCCCTGTCGAGCTTGGCTCAGCAGCAGGAGCGCAGAATCGTGACTGTGGCTGGCAGCATACATTTTGTGCTGCCCAGGTCAAGAAAGCTGGTACCAGGTATACCGGTGACCCACAGATATGCCTTCAGAAGGGTGGAATCATACATCCCCCACCAGTTACTGGGTATGATTCCAAGGTGTTTGACAAAAACACAACATGTTTCTTAGCAGCCGTTTTAAAGTTAGCATTTACTGGGAGGTTATAATGCACTTAAAGATATATGTCTGGCTGCATCACAGACAGCCCCGGAGAATGGTCTCCGAAGGCTGCAGAGGAGCTATGCTCATGCAGGGGCACCCTCTCATGTAAATCCCAGCACCCTGCCTTCAGGATTGTTAAGGTCTGCCATAGGTGTGATTGATAGGTTTTTAAGTGTAGTGATTTAGATAGATATAGTGAACCTATATCTTAAGTAAGTGGTGCACCAGCTTACACAGTCTCCTGTAGCAGGCTGGTCTTGTCAATTTGGATGGCCTCTCAGGGGAGGCACAATACATGCTTCGCTCATGTGAGGCCTCTGGTGTACCTATGTGCTGGGTACATGGTGTACCATATACTAGATAAGGGTACCCCAGAATCCAATCTGGAGTGTACCTAGAGTACATGCATAACAATTTACAGGAGAAAGCAGATAGACTGGGGTCCTGGATAGCAGGATCCCAGTCGGACTAGGCGAAAAATAGTGTGACATCAGCAAAAAATGGGGTAACCATAAGAAGCAAATACTATTTTCCTACACAACACCTCCAAATGTAAGGACATTACACTAACCTTGACCAGTTGAGTCTTCATGTTCTAAGTGGAAATATCTGGAGAGTACATCTGCATTGGCATGGTTACTCCCAGGTCTATGTTCCACTGCATAGTCCATGCCCTGTAGGGAAATGGACCGCCTCAAAAGTTTGGGGTTTTCACCCTTCATCTGTTTTAGCCATAGGAGGGGCCTATGGTCTGTCTGAACAATGACGTGAGTGTCAAACAAGTATGGCCTCAACCTCTTCAGAGCCCAAACCATTGCAAAGGCTTCCCTCTCAATAGCTGACCAACGTTTCTCTCTGGAGGTCAGCCTTCTGCTAATAAAAGCTACTGGCTGATCCTGGCCCTCTTCATTCAGCTGTGATAACACAGCCCCTACCCCCAACTCAGATGCATCAGTTTGAACAATTAATTGTTTGGAATAGTCAGGACTTTGCAGAATGGGAGCAATGCACATGGCCTGCTTCAGGTCATCAAATGTCTTTTGACAGCTAACTGTCCACTGAACTTTCTTAGGCATTCTTTTGGAAGTTAGATCATTCAAATGGTTCACTATGGATCCATAACCTTTGACAAACCTCCTGTAGTACCCAGTCAGGCCCAAGAAAGCTCTGACATGAGTCTGGGTGGTTGGAGCAACCCAATCCATGATGGTTTGGATTTTTCTCTGCAATGGTTGGACCAGTCCTCCACCTACAAGGTGGCCTAGGTATACAACCTTACTCTGCCCTATCTGGCACTTGGTGGCCTTGATAGGGAGGCCTGCCTTTTGCAGGGCCTCCAAAACATTTCTCAGGTGGACCAGGTGATCTTTCCAGGTGGAGCTAAAGACAGCATTATCATCTAGATGAGCTGCACTATAGGCTTCCAGACCTATGATAACTTTATTAACCAGCCCTTGAAATGTGGCAGGTGCATTCTTCAAGCCAAAGGGCATCACCACAAATTGGTAGCCCCCACTAGGGGTTGAAAATGCTGTTTTAGGTTTTGCATCCTCAGCTAATCTGATTTGCCAGTAACCAGCTGTCAGGTCAAATGTACTTAAGAAGTTGGCTGAAGCCAAAGTGTCATTTATTTAATTTGCCCTTGGAATTGGATGAGCATCAGTCCTAGTGACTGCATTGAGTCCCCTGTAGTCAAAACAGAACCTCATCTCTCCCTTACCAACCTGAGTGTGAGGTTTTGGGACTAAGACTACTGTACTAGCCCAATGGCTATCTGAGAGCTCAATCACTCCCAGTTCCAACATTTTCTGGACTTCAGTCCTGATACAATTACTGACATGATCAGGTTGCCTGTAAATCTTATTTATAACAGGCAGACTGGAGTCAGTGAAAACATATGTCTGTACTGATTAAAGACTTTCCTGCAATCAGTCTGTTGCTGTTCAGTGAGGCTCCCTGCCAAGGCTACTCCATCAACTGAACTATCATCAGAAAGTGGATTACTCTCTTCTTCCTGTCCCTCATCAGAAGCCATGAGCAAGCCCATGTCTGCCCTGTCAACATATGGCTGGAGTCTGTTCACATGGAGCACCCTGTGGGGGCCCCATGGGAGTTCCAAGGTCCGTCAAGTAGGTAACCTCTCCCTTTTGGTCAAGTATGGTATGAGGCCCACTCCACTTGTCTTGGAGAACTGCTGGGGCCACAGGCTCCAACACCCATACCTTCTGTCCTGGCTGGTATACAGTCAAAACAGCCTTTTGGTCATGCCAGGCCTTTTGCAATTCCTGGCTAGCCTCAAGGTTGTTGGATGCCTTCTTCATGTGCTCAGCCATCCGGGAGCGGAGACCAAGTACATAGTCCACTATGTCCGGTTTAGGTGGTTTGAGAGGAAACTCCCATCCCTCCTTAACCAAACATAAGGGACCCCTAACTGGATGTCCAAACAGAAGTTCAAAAGGGCTGTAACCAAGCCCCTTCTGAGGAACCTCTCTGTAGGCAAAGAGACAGCAGGGCAAAAAGATGTCACATCTGCGCCTAAGCTTTTCAGGGAGACCTTTTATCATGCCCTTGAGGGTTTTGTTGAATCTTTTAACTAACCCATTGCATTGTGGGTGATAGGGGGTGGTGAATTTGTAATTCACTCCAAACTCCTTCCACATAGCAGTCAGATAACCAGACATAGTTTGTGTCTCTGTCTGATACTACCTCATTAGGGAAACCCACTCTGGAAAATAATCCCAGGAGAGCTCTTGCTACAGCAGGAACTGTGGTAGTCCTAAGGGGAATTGCCTCTGGATACGTAGTGGCATGGTCCACCACCACTAGTTTAAATCTGTGCCCAGATGCAATTGGAGGATCTATGGGACCAACAATGTTGATCCCTACCCTCTAAAAGGGAATCCCCACCACAGGTAGTGATATCAGGGGAGCCTGTCCCAGGTCTTACTTTGGCCTAAGTGTCCTGCTAATGGGATATCATGTGCCAGTGTTAATAGGAAGCCTCTAAACTTCAGAGGTATAACCAACCTCCTGGTAGCACCAGTCTTGGGGTCTCTACCCTCTAAATACACAAGTCCATCCTCCCAGTAGATCCTGTGGGATCCACTGGTACTCCAAGGAAACTCAGTAGCAGCTTGCGGTCTGAGGGGTTCAAGAGAGGGACAGCTCAGCTGATCCTGGCTCAGATCTGCCCTGAAAGGGCCCCCTGGCCCCAAGAACTCAACCTGATCAGGTTCGAGTTCCTCTGAGACAGTTCCTTCATATGGACTGAGATCATCTCCCTCAAGAGACTGATCTTCCCTCTGAGGCAGGGGGGAAGACACTGCCTAACCCCTCCTGCTCCTTCTCTTGGAAGGCACCTGGTCCATCTGTTCAGGATCCAGGGCCTGTTCAGTGGAAGACATTTTTTGCCTGTGACCTAGTCAAGGCAAACACATCTGCAGGGATGCCCACCATTTCTGCATGTGTCCTGAGTTCCACTTCAGCCCAAGCTGAAGTTTCCAAATCATTGCCCAATAAGCATTCAACAGGGAGGTCTGAGCTAATGACAACTTTCTTAGGGCCAGTTACACCTCCCCAGGTGAAATTCACAACTGCCAAGGAATAGTCTGTCCTGATATTGCTTGCATTGGTCACTTGGTACATCTCACCAAGTATGATCTGTTGTCACCATTGTGACACTTGCACCTGTGTCCCTGTATGCCATGGCCTCCTTACCATTGATCAAAGGCTGTTGTCTGTATATGCCCAGATTACTGGACTGACAAATAAGGAGGTAAGATCCATGCCTCCATCACAGACTAACACAGCCTGAGTTGGAATTCTGACTAGGCCAGAATCCATCTCAGATTCCAGGGTTAACCCTACTATATTCTTGTTCTTTACGCCACCACTTGGAACGGAGCTGCCTTAGGGGCAGTGGTGGCTGGAGTAGATTCCTTGGCCCTTGGACAATTGGCATCTTTTGTCCAATGTGTCTTCTCTCTACAGATACGACACCAAGGTTTTTTTTGCCTTTTCCCTGGTTGGATTGTGACTCCCTCCGAGATGTAGGTTTTTGGGGCCCAAGTGAAAGACTTCTGGTCTTTACCCTTCTGCCCACCCTTATCTGAGGTTTTAGCATCTTGCTTCTTTTGGTCACCACCTTGATTCTGATTTTTCTGCTTCACCCTGGTTCCGACCTATTTGTCTGCTTTCTTTCCCAATTCTTGGGGAGAGGTCAGATCAGAATCAACCAAGTACTGATGCAACAACTGATTTGGGCAATTATTAAGGATCTGCTCCCTCATAATTATGTGTACAATCCTTTAAAATCACACACCTTACTGCCAAGTAAACAGCCTTTCAGAGCCTTAGTAGCACAATCTACAAAGTCAACCCAGTCCTGAGTCTGTGCCTTATGGGTGTCTCTGAACTTAATCTGATACTTTTCAGTGGTTAAGCCAAACCCATCAATGAGAGCACTCTTCAAGACTGAGTAATTGTCAGCATCCTCTTCTCTAACAGTGAGGAGCTTATTTCTACCTTTGTCAGCAAAGGAGAGCCACAAGATAGCTGCCGACTGCTCTTGAGGGACTCTGTGTACTTGAAAGGCCCTGTCTAGTGCAGTTATCCATTTGTGGATGTCAACCCAACTTTGATAGGGAAGGACTATCTTGTTCAGGTTCCTATGATCATGAGAACATTCTCTAGTTCTAGGGACACTGTTGCTGTCACCATGGGACTCTAGTCCCAATCTTCTTGTAGCTCTCTGGAGCTCTAGGGATTCCCTGTCTAGGGTCAATTGCTCTTTCTTGAGACTGAGCTTGACTCTCAAGCTCCAAAAATTGGCACTGCTTGTCATAAAAGGATTTTCTCTGGTTTAATATGGAAGTCCATACAGAAGTACCGGAGTGATTAGACTGACTCCACAGAGTTCTAGATCTTCTAGATAAACTCAGTACTCTTTCTGGTGGGGTAAAGAGAGGGCCACTGGGGCTTTCTCCCCCACCTGAAGGAAGATCCAAGTTGACTAGGTTAGAATCATTTTGATTCTCCTGGTCAGGGTCTGATTCTAGGTCAAAAAAGATTTCACTTTCTGGCCTTTCCTCATTCCCTGCCCCACGTACTCTGTCTACCTCATCAGACCCTGAGGTCTTTCTATGGTCATCTAGATGCAAAATCTCAATGAGACGTTGGGTGTTTGACGTTCTCCCTGTCCACAACTTCCTAGATGCACACATGGCTCTCAATTCTGGAAAAGAGATGCCATTGTATCTAGTTGGTAGAGAGCCACTGGCTTCTCCTCTAGAAGACATACTAGTGTTATGTGATGAAGGCACCTACCAAACCTAGTGGAGACTAAACTCTCTTGAGTTGGAGAAAGGGTGCTAGACCCTTGGCTTGCCCAACTCCAAGTTCAGTAGAACTTACTTTCTCTAATATTGATTGTATTATATGTACCTGATACTTTAGTGGTTTTCAGTTAATCATTAAATGAGATTTATCTGGTAAAACAATAGCAAGCTTGAATCACAACCGCTGTACACTACTGTGAGAAGGTGGGTTGGTATATGCTGTCCACTAGTTAAAGTGGACACCTTGTACCAGGACACACGACTCTTATGATGTCTGAGGTCAAATATAACCTTGTTGAAAGCTATCCTAGTGGTAGCTATGGAGAGCAGCCTTCAGGCTTAAATCTCTAAAGAATGTAAAGCAGCTTGTTTTACTAGAATACAGCTCCTAAATGATTAAATGCAAGGAGAACCACACAGTGTTTATATAAAAATATGTATTCATTAATATAACACTCTCTACTAGTCTCAACATGAGACTAGGGCACACCGCACACAATATTAGATCAATAGAATATTCGTAAATAGCGAAATACACAGCGGGCTCCAGGGGGGAGACTGAACCATATACTAAAAAAATTGTATAACAACAATGACTTCAATAGACACCATGCCGAGAGCACATAGATTCACTGGTACCCCAAGGAACCACCCAGAGGAGTGACACAGGGAGCCCACGGACGATGGGTGCAGTGAGGAAACACAGACGCGTGCTTCGTACAACTCTATGGGAAAGTCGCGGTTGGAAAATTACAAGCTAAGGTCACTTCTAAGATGACTTCAAAAAAACCCTTTGAAACTTAGGAGGTTCTAAGGCCAACCCACCAGTGAGTACCAAAATACCCGTGTTACATATCCCAGAGGAGCCGGGTGCTTAGGGGTCAAGTGGTGTCGGAAACCTTCATAAGAGCTGCAAAGAAGTCCTGCTGCCAGGAGAGCAAAGAGTGTCTGGTGGAATCCAAGCCTGGATTCGAGGTGAGAAGAACCTGAAAGCTGAGGGGACACAGTCTGGGTCACTTCAGGTGACCAGGGGCTCGTAGTCAAATGCCCACCAATGTAGTGCGCTTCAGGGATGAAGAAGGGTTGCTTGACTCTGCAGCCATGGGGACCGGGAGACGTCGAGGATGACCGAAGTCCGGGGGTGAGCTGTCCCATGAAGGATGTCGAGAGCTGAGGGGTCGATGTCCGGCTGAAGCACGAACATGCCTTGGCAACTGCAACCCACGCGGTCAGAGGAAACAGGTTACGGTGAGGACCAGCAAGGTCCAGGGGACTCTCGAAGCAATGGAGAGTCAGGGCACGTCTGGTGACACTCGCCAAGACCCACAGGCCAACGGACCAGGGATCGCAAGAAGACCTCAAGCAAGTGTGCGAAGCACAAGCCCACAGGACGCTCGTGGAGTGAAGGCCAGAAATCTTCAGTGCAAATACTGTTCGGGGTTGGGACTACATGCAGTCCAAAGTACAGGCTCAGAAAATTGTCACCAGGCACATGCACTTGCAAAAGTACATGGTGCACAGGGGTTTGGGTTGCATGGTCCTCACATGGGATACTGCTCTCAGAATCACTGAGAGGGCAGATCAACCTCAGGGACCTTCAGGAACCCACCTCCTGTGTTGCTGAAATCTTCTGAGTCCTCAGGAGAAGCAAACCGGTCAGATGCGTTTAGGTGCCTGCTTTTGCAAGGGAGTAACTCCTTCAATCCAAGGGAGATTCTTCAGTCGTCCAGTGTCGTGCAGGCAGTCGAACTACTTGGTTTCTTATTAGCAGAATCTTGTCCAGCTAAAATCTGAAGATTGGTAACCCACTTTATACCCATGGGAAGGGTATAAAGTGGGTTAAATCTAAAGACAGGTAACCCACTGTATACCCATGGGAAGGGGATGGAAATATTCTGTGGACCCTCCTATGGGAGGCGCAGGACAGAGGGGTGGCTACACCCATGTCCTTTGTCCAGTTTCGCGCCAGAGCAGGAGTATATGGCTCCTGGAACTTGTTTGAGCTGGACTTTGCAAGGGGACACCAAATGTGCCCCCGGTGCAGACTTTCTGGCACTCTAAGTGTGCACCCACCCAGCCCCAATACAGTAAATCCTGTCTGGGAGGTGGTTACAGCTCCCTGTGACAGGATGCCTATTGTCATGCCTTCCTCTGCTTGAGCTTGGCTCAGCAGCAGGAGGGCAGAATTATGTCTGTGGCTGGCAGCATCCATTTTGTGCTGCCCAGGTCAAGAAAGCTGGTACCAGGTATACCGGTGACCCACATATGTCCCTTCAGAAGGGTGGAATCATACCTCCCACGCCAGTTACTGGTGGGGAGGTATGATTCCAAGGTGTTTGACACCAAACATGACATGTTCCTAAGCAGCCGTTTTAAAGTTAGCATTTACCGCGAGAGCATAGGGTGACCAACTGGCATGGGTGCAAATTCAAGAAAATGAGTATAAAAATTCAGGACAATGGGTCCAAATTCAGGACAAAACTCAGGACAGAAGGTCAGAATTCTGGACAAATATTTGGGACAAAAAGTACATTTTACTGACATATCAGAGGAGGTTGTGCAATATTACATAAGTAAATAGATAACCAACACAAGCACAAGTAAAAATAAGTTTATATTAGGTTGAGAGAACCTTGCACTGCTGTTGTGTGCCTGAGTGAAACTTAAATACCTGAGTTTGCATTCTGGATGCACCTGGGTAACATGTGCCAAAATTAAACCTACACCCCCAGAGCTTGGCCCCTGGTGAGGTGACAGGAGCCCATAAACAAAAGCAGTTTGCCATGCCCTGGGCTCTGGCAGGGGGAGGCCCAGCAAATGCTGTCACTGGCCCATTATCATTTTGTATCTGATAATTGGGTCGACATACAGAATGATATTGGGCTGATAGCAGCACGTGCCAGGTCAGGGATGGGCTGCTGCAGGCCACTGATCACAGCAGGAGCGTGAGCTGGCCCCTGCAGTGAGAGTACAGGACACTCGGCCTGCTTGCAGGGGGCAGCTTGATCTAAAGTCTGAAATTACAGACCAGTGGCTTCAGTGAAAGAATTCCTCACGGCCAACGGACAAAGGCCCAAATTACAGGCAGTCCATGAAATTTACGGTTGGTGACCCTAGAAGAGCAACCCTAACTTGTGGCCAGCATTTTGACCGCCATGGCCACATCCCCCTACTAGGGAAGTTTATGCATTTTCTTTACAAATTAATAACTCCTGATTACTAAACTCTTTTTTTATCATGTGGCATACCTGTACACTTTAATTCATTTAATTGCATCCCTTTTTACTTAGTTCAAGAAAATGTATATGGTTTATTGGTTATTGTTGTTGTGGCGCTGAAACACTACATGCATTTTTAGCTCAAGCAATTCAGTCAGCCTGTGCAAAGCTACTAATGAGATGCCCAGACCTGCCTCAAGGAAGCCTTGTCTTGCTTTTATGTGCTCTATTACTTATGCGAGCCCAGAAACAGGTCACATCAGGCTCAGATTTCACGCTCCTCTTTTTATCAATCTAGTTTCCTACTTGGTATTTCAGACCATAATTGGCAACTCAATTTACGGGTTCTACTGCTAAACACCAGAACAATCAAAGAAGATTCTGAGATGAATGTAAAGGAAATCCCTTAAAACAGGCCTCCATCCAGTATGTGGCCATATTAATGTAGTCTGTGGGTTATTTCAGATGTTATTCCATTTCTGCCACTCCAACACCAAATTCTTCTAGCATCAAGTCCAATAAAATGAACACTTTGGCAAAACTCCAGCCAAAGTTAAGGAATCAGGCCACTGCAACTAAAACCAGATATAAACGCGTGTTATTGATGTGTTCTATAGGCTAAGTTAAGAGCTCGACAATCTCACTGAGAAAATAATAAGAAAATAAAAAAATATTCTTTATTATGTGGGAAGAAACGGTGGGGCATATTAGCAAGGAAGTGGGGGAGAGAGGCGTCCGCCCTTTGGAAAGTGTCAAGGCAGCCAACCCTTCTCCCTGCTGCTGTCATGCAGCAGGCCCCACTCTATCCTGGCGCTCTGTTCGGAATGAGTGGATAACAAGTAAAATGGTAATAAACTGCTATTTTATTTTTCACCTCTGGGGCTTTGTTTGGGGGCATTCAAGTGGGGGCGACCCTCCTCCGCTCCAACGGAGAATCCTCCCCTGCATTTGCACCCATTCCTTATTGCAGCCTATGGCTCCAATTATGAGTGTTGTTATTAAGTACAAATGTGAGGTAACTTGCTGAAATTCGCATGAAGAAAAATGCCCTGTAAATTCCGATGGGAAACAACCTTTATAACGCAGTCATTACATCGCACTACCTTTACATAGCAGTCCTTACATCGCAACATCCTTTATATCGCATGTCATTACAACGCAGCAATTACATTGCATGTCACTACAACGCAGGCATTACATCGCAAGTCAATACAACGCATACCATTAAAACGCATAGTACCCTTAAACTATCCAACACATGCCCTACTGTTGCACTCACTGGAGTTAGAATAGTAATTTTACCCCTACACTATCCAACACTTACCCTACTGTTGCACTCACTGGAGTTTGAATAGTCATTTTTACCACCTACACTATCCAACACTTACCCTACTGTTGCACTCACTGGAGTTAAAATAGTCATTTTTACCCCTATACAATTCAACACTTACCTTAAATGCGATGGAATGGCATGCATTGTAATGGTATGTGTTGTAAAGGTATAAAGCGATGTAATGGATTGCGTTGTAAAGGTAGTTTCTGAAAATGGGATGTAATGGCATGCAATGTAAAACAATGCATTGTGAAAGATGTTGCGATGTAAAAACTGTGTTGTAAATGAATGCGTTGTAACGTCATACATTCAATTCCGATATATGGAGAATGCATATGGTTTTCTCAGCTTTTCGTGGGGAAACTTTTAAAAGGAGGTATACTAAACCCGAAGATATCAGGATCCAGGGAATAACTCAGCTTCCTCCATTTGCAGTTACATGATGATACTGGCCTGCTCTACCCTTCTGCTGTATACAGAGAAGAGTGTGTCTCTTAATGGCCACTTATATTTTCTTTGAAGGCACACTAGGAGGCGTATTATAAATATGGCGCATTTTCCTTGATTGCAATGGGTGCACCATTTAAAAGGTGCAATCAAGGAAACTGCTCTGTATTAGGATGAATAAAACTGAGCAGCTGCTTTGAAGCCACTCCATGTTTCACAGTTCAAGAGGCAAATTGTAAAGGGGATTAGATAGCGCCTTGCAGGCATGTGCAGTGATTGACTGCACACACCTGCAGGGGGATGTCTGGGGGTTCATGGGGCCCTCTTTCCCATTGCAGAGGGCTGCCATCAGTGGGTGCACTGACTAATATGCTACACAAAACTGTGCAAGTCACGCCCACCCCTATAATAGTCACAGATGTGATGGGTAAGTAAAGTCCATGGGAGCGGATATTGCAGTATTCAGTACGGAACTGGACTCGGCCAAGAGTTGACTGGATGAAGAGCCAGACTTGGCTCTTCATCCAGTCAACTCTGAAATGCAAACTCTTATATGTAGGGCAGCTCCTGTTGAGAGAAAATTAGGATCTATGTGGTGAAGAGAAAACAGTGGAGAGTAACAGGAGTGTACTTCTAATACTTCTAACAGAACTGCTTCCCTGCCTCTTACATATTCAATTAAAAACCTAAACAATTCCACACAAATCCTCAAAGGTGTTTTACAGACTAAGCCCCATTGTTGCGTGCCTACTGTGACACCAACATACAAGGACAATTCTCCATGTGGCCAAAAGGAACAGCAGGCCCTTCTTCTGCGAAGGTCCGACTATATCCATATCCATCTCAGCTGATGATTCACTGGATGCTCAAGTTAAGAGAAAGATTCCTGGCCCTCAGAATAGGTTGCAAGAATTGAGACATAAAATACTGCCTCTTGAAACCAGGGACAATAGTCATTACACTGGATGGCCAAACCATAAAAGTTCTCTACCCAGACGAACTGGAAAACTTCCTGGGCTCTCTCGACTCCAATCCATTATAGTGCACTTTGTCATCATTAAGATCATCAAGGAATGACTGCACTGCCACCAGGTGAGGGACACTCTACATTTCCGGATCACACACCCACCGAGAGACCAAGCCAACCAGACTTGGGCAAAGACACATGGAAAACTTCTTCTAGGTGAGATCTATTCATTAAACTTCTGTGAATGTTTGTGTCTGCATAAAAATGTTGTGTTGGACACATGCATACCTTTATGCTTTGTTTCCCTCCATTGTTGAATTTTGTTAATATTTATTGTTGTGCTTGGCTTCATGTATTGCATTATGTAACGAGCAGAGAATGTGTCATGAATTTCTGTCCCCATGCCCAAGCTACTGACGATTACAATCTCTTGTGTATTTACCCCTATAGTGTTGTATCCTGCCTTGTGGCTGGGCTTGGCTTACAAAGCTGAGTTATACGCCACCAACTATGGCCAGGTTGATTGAAGTATCCATTGAGATATCTATTATACCCGATCCCCCTTTCCCTCCACAAACCTGACTCCTTCCCCAAATGTGCTATTGATTTTACTCACTACCCTGCTGGTTCCCTTTCAGCAGCCTGAGTTTATGCACTCTTATCCCTAGTCCATGTTTTCTTTGTTACTACATTAGCTACAGTCCAAGAATACAGAAATTGCACTGTTATAGGAGATGCACCTATGTAAATATGAGTTTTTGAAACTGAAACATGACTGGGTTGGCTCAGTGATCAGCATTAGCGGACTCAAAGCTGTTCTCGGTTTCTGAGAACACCAACTCAAGCTCTTCCAACAAAAAATACAGATTGCCATACTCATTAAAAAACCCTTGCCCTACAGAATGCTATAAACAGCCACTGCTCTAGCTCTTAGATATGTATGTGCTAAACTAAAGACCCTGGACACTGTTTCTGGGGTGTATATGCCCCAACACAGATAGTCATGCCTTTCTTTCCAAATTATCCAGAACATTGATAGCATTTGAGTCCACCCAAATTATAATATATGATAATTGGAATCTTTACGTTTGGCGCTGTACTTGACTGGATTGATCTCTTAGACTGCAGCTACAGTACTCACAGAGCTATCCTTATTTCTGTGCAGATGATAGATATCTTGTGCCTATTGCACCCACAACATAAAGAATATACGTTCCTCTCTATCCTGCATGGCACAGAGTTATGCATCAAATAATTCCTTCTCCAACCTTGTCTACTGGCTTAGGTGATTCATTGCAATACACAGGAGGGTGGCATTACTGACCATACCCTGGTCCAGATGGGTTTGGAGTTGGGCAGTTTACCACTACTTCTGCCTTATGGTCAATGAACGCACCGATGAAGATTCTACATAAATGTATACAAGGCACAAAAAGAATATTTTTTCCGCTGTGGGCTACTGGAAAGGTCGCTTGAATGTGAGACTCTCCCATAGCTTGGGTTGAAGGCTCTGATGGAGTAGGATAGACTAGATATTTCTATTACATTTCTGGCAGCTCATTAATTCGCAAAAGAAGTTGGAATCTAAAGAAACTGCATTGAATTAATTTTCTCCACTAAGGCAGAATGAGCGCTCCAGGAAAACTAAAGTGGTAAAACTATGTGCAAGGTGAAATACTGGAGGACATGTACTTAGCTATGACTAGCACACCCGCTGTTACAGTTGGTGTACCTCCAGCCACACCTCGAAACATCTCCACATGGGTGTCTTTGGAGCTAAGCATTGCAGGGCTTGAGGGACGTAGGGATGTTATTTGCACATAAAACGCTACCAAAGATATCCACCAATATAGTGTACACAGCCATGTTGGTCCACTGGAATTCTGTGCATATTCACTTGCTGGTGAGCCCAAGCCTACAGGTTGGTGCAACGCTTTGGCAGAATATGAACATATGTAAAACGGTAGCTCAAAGGGTCCTGTTGCACTGGATCAATGGTTTCAGGACTGCTGGCATAAAACCTTCTAGACACTTGGCAATTAATTCAGACTGGGTGGTAGCCATGTTTGGCAGCCCTAACAGTCGTCCCATTGAAGAGATGGTTAGGCCCGAAACTATTACCCTACCTACATCACCAATTAAATAATATCAAACAAAATGGCAGACCTTTAAAGTTGTGGTCCCAGGTCTTTAAAATCTAATAATAAATAATTACCCTTTGTATCTACCTTTACAATAATCTGGTAGGAATCCTTGAATAATAAACATTCTTCTGAGGACTGTTCTGCCTTCTCTGACCAGCAATGATATATTATTCTTAGTGGCATAACTAAAATTCTTATATTTTAAGATCCTGCGTAATCAATGCTGGAGGTGCAGAATGCAGGGATGTGATTTATTGCATATATCCTGGCTCTGCACCTCGCTCCAACAAAACTGGACTGGGGTGTGGACACATATACCTGATGCTCATGGACAGGACATTCTATCCTTGATCCATTTAGCCCTCTTGTATGATTGAACTAATGTGAACGGCTTAACAAACTGTACTGGCTGTGACCAAGATTTGTATCTTATGGCATTCTCAATTGACCTCTGTGCCATTAGAGGAAGGGACATCTGAAATATTCAAGGTTGCCCGTTGTGAATCGGTCATCTACAGTATAGAGATCAACTGGCTGCATTTGTTCCGATCTGAGATCTTTTGTGATGGAAAAACTGGTTAAGGGAATACAACACTTGCTATCTAGTGACACTACATGTATTTAGTTCATTCTGTCATCACACTGGGAAATATTTACTCTGGCGTGCCCATGCTTGGATATCAGGTATAGACCATATCATCTATACAACCCAAACTGGCCCTATAGATTTAGATGGTGTGTACACACACACACACACAGCCTGCTAGGGGGAGGGAACTAGAGGCTACGGTTCAGGGTAAGCTGGCCTCCAAGTAAGACATGTACACACAAAAGAAGCTACCCTGAATAAATGTCTGGTTCTAAAACTGAAACCAGGCGCACTACGCTTCCTTATGTGGGGTGCTAGGCATCTCAAATATTGTGAAGGACTGCCCTCACACACCACCAGGTATTATGCTTCATCATTGGCAGTCCTCGCTCTCTAGAGAGCGCGCCTTCACTTGAAGACAGGGAGGCACTTCTAATAACTAAGTGGGGGGGGGGCATGAAAAAGTGAGGGTTAAAAAAATAATGCAAACGCCAAATGTAATTTATTTGTTGGGTGTTTGCTTACTATTAAAACCAAGGTGTGAGGACCAACAGGTTTAGTACCCCATCCTCATCCATGTTGTCAACATGTTTCTGCCATGTCAGCCCAGAGGGTCCATGGCATTCATCAGGACGAGATATAAGGGCTCCTATCTAGTCTCTTAGGACTGAGATGTGTCCACCATGTAGGATGACCTTCGTCAATCTCTACTAAAATATAGGGCTGTCCTTGAAACCTGTAAAATAAAGGTTAACAGAGTGTCAAAAAGGTTATTCAAGTGATTAGTGAAGAATCAGACTGACATCATTCATATCAACATTGTTGGGTATGTGGATGTGAAACATGTGTCACTGCAAACGCTTACAGGTTTCAAGGAAAACCCTATATTTTAGCACACACGCCGACTGCACAGGCAAATCGCTGGCATGGCTTCTGCTCCAGGAGCAGACACACCAACACACAAAGCCTCCCGATTACAAGGGGACACAAAATTAGTATATGGCACAGACCAACATTTTGACATGGAACGTGAGGGGCATGCACATACCCAACCGCAGAAATTCAGTGTACGCATATCTTCAACGCAGGCACACGAAAATTGCTCTTACAAGAAACGCACCTCACTCAGAATGAAGCAGACTGCTTTTGTAAGCACGGGGGGGGGGGAACAAGTCTACAGCACAAATTAATCCTCCCAAGCAAGAGGGGTGATAATATGGGTCAGAGCAGGCGTCCCACACAAAGTAGAGGAAGATACGTATTTATGAAGGCACACTGAATGGTCAAGCGCTACTAATAGGCTATATGTATGCCCCAAACGTGCAGCTAAACTCATTTCTCAGGAAACTTACGGGCATACTAGGTAACTGGAGCAGACTCCCTTGGCTTATAGGAGGAGATTTTAATTTCAATTCTAGATGCGGAATTAGATAGGTCATACCCTCCCTTAGCACGCACCACAGCAACATCCTATGCGCAGGCCCTCACGTAATGGCTAGCAAACTGGTCGCTAGTAGACACATGGAGGACACTTAACCTCACAAAACGAGTTTATTCATTCTACTCCTCAGTGCATGATATCCATGTCCGGCTCGACTGCATAATCGGATCACCCTCCCTCCTCCCACTCATTCAACATACAGAAAACCTGGGACGTGCATTAGAAGACCAAACGTTCTGCACATCCCTAGGGACATCCATATTAGAATACTTCAAGAGAAACAAACACACCGCAGAAGACCCCCTCAGAGTTGGATGCCTTCAAGGTGATCCTAAGGGGTCACTGTTTGGGGGCCATTTGGAATATTCGGAAAAAACTGAATGACGGACTCATTCGAATAAATGACAGCTGCTGGGACAAGAGACAAGGCAATGGGCGGGCATCCAAAAGCACAAGAAAACTAGACGCACTCCGAGCCGAGCATGCAGATCTGCTAGAACGGCTTTGTTGCCATAATTATGCAGCGCACTCAGTACGCACACATGTCACTGCCGACTGCACAGGCAAAATGCTGGCATGGCATCTGCACCAGGAGCAGACACCACCCCATAAGAGCCCTATGCACCGAGATAGGACAGCTAGTATACACACAACATGAAATACACGACACAATAACCCGGCACTATACCAAGCGGTACCAATCCATGAGATCGCAAGATGAGAGGTCGCTCTCAACATTCTTAGAATCGGTGCATTTACCTGAAACACTAGAGCAAAGGCAACTACTGGATGCACAAATAACCCCTGAAGAAATTAGAAGTGCAATCATGGCCCTGGCGAATGGGAAGACACCCAGCACAGATGGATTCCCAGCCGACTTCTACAAAGCATACACCACAACACTAGCTCCTCATCTACACGCGCTATACACAGAGGCAATCACCGCATAGAAGATCACTACATCCATGAGGGAAGCAAAATAGATTTTCCTGCCCAAACCAGATAAGGACCCTACAGCTATGGGATCTTACAGACCACTGGCCCTCCTAAATATGGATTATAAAATATTAGCAAACCTACTGATCGACAGGCTCACACAGGTGGTACCCTCTCTGGTACACAGACCAGAACTGGTTTTTACCTTCCAGAAGCACTTCATTTAACCTGAGGCACTTCTTTAGAATCGTCACCTACTCACACACCCACTGCCCACACACAGGATACCTCATTTTAGACCTCAAGAAAGGTTTTAGTTTGCTAGAATGGGGGTTTCTCTTTGCGACACTAGAGAAATACAAATTGGGGGACTACTTCCTAAACATGGTTTGACTGCTCTATGACGCACCAACGGTACGGGTAAAAACAGGGCCTTATAAATCTGAACCGGTAAACATGCGCAGAGGGACCAGGCAGGGATGCCCCCTCTCCCCACTGCTCTTCGCACTAGCTATTGGGCCGTTAGCAGAGGTACTTAGATCAGAAATGAGGGAGGGCATCACATAAGGAGATGGCGCACATACCATATCATTGTATGCAGACGCTCTCTTGCTATACATAAGAGACGTCCACTGCATACCCCAACATTTGGCACACACACTGGACAGATTTGAAACCATATCAGGGCTGAAGGTGAATGTTTCCAAATCCGGCGTGTACTCCTTTACCTGAACCCGGGTTATACACTAAACGGAGAATGGGTCAAATGGTGTGCAGACACATTCCGTTTTCTCGGGATGCACATATATATCGTAACCCAATAGACTTGCTAGATGGAAACCTAATCAAAATCTCTAACAGCAGACAGGTCCCAGATGACCTTCTGGAAGACCCTACAGCTGTCAGTAACGGAAAGGGTGGCTCTGACAAAGATGGTAATCCTCCCCTCTTTCTTATATTATTTCACAAACCTCCCATTATATGTCCGCTCCTCCTATTTCCACTACTTAGAGAACATGATTAAAGACTTCATATGGGGAAACTCGAGACATCGTGTAGCAATTAAAACGTTGTATCTGCCGGTAGACCAAGGAGGCCTAGATGGTCCTGACTCTAGAACAATACAACCTGCCTGTCAACTGCAGTGCGTGGCCAGGTGGGTGGCAGATAGACATAGAAACAACACAGTGACCACATATCCACCCTTACAGCTTTCAGACCTGATGAGGCCCTTCCACCCCTGTGCCAAACTCAAACCCCCAGACTCATTACTGCTCGGCGTTCCGCATAAATGCTACCGCAGAGCGCTATACACAACCTGCGCATTCACTCCATACTCTCCTGCCCTCCCACTGGAGGGGGCTCTCAGAGGCACCATGACCACCACTCAAGCGGAACTCTAACAGTGGCGAGACGCAGGAGTCCAGAACATAGGAGACCTATATCATGAAGGGACCCTACTCCCATACACCGCACTAGAAGAGGAAGAGGAATTACCCCTCGGACAATTCCTATTACACTACTCCCTCATGGTGCACTCGCCACCAAATAGGGTGACCTATCCACGGAACCAACTACACGTCTCACAAGGCAGAATATACACGTCATGGGCCAGGGGGAGCATCTGACCAAATGGTTCGGGGCCTCGCTAAGGCATCATGCAGCAACTGATTTGTTGTCACTTAGACAGCGCTGGAAGACTGAGATAGGCAGACAATTCTCAAACCCAGAATGGTCTTCGATATTGCTGAGCACTGTACACAACCCCAGAAATGCACGTCTACACCAGATTCAATTCTTCATCATACATAGAGCATATCTCACACCTGCAAAGATTAATCAGTACTTCAAAAGCCAAGACGCAGAATGCCTCAGATGCTCACTCATTGACACTGATTTACTGAACATGATGTGGGGATGCCCGAGCCTGAACGAATATTGAAAGCAAAAGCAGATGACCTGGAGCACTGCATGGACAGAGACCTCTCATTAGACTGGCCCACATACATTTTACATCTATACCTGACAAATCGCAATACAAAGTCACTTTCCGATTTTTGGGTCTGTGGATTAGGCCTGGGCAAAAATTTCGTTCTGTTCGCGGAAATTGCGATAATTTGACATTTTTGCGTTCCGCGGAGAGCGCGAAAATGTCAAAAATTCCGGTTTCCGCAGCTTGGCGATAATTTGTTTCTTGCTCGCGCTGTAAAATGATACATTCTCGCGCGCGCGCGATCGCCTTACCTGAATCCCTGCGTTCGCCGACAAGTTTTCTTCATCCGGTCGCGTTCTCCATGAGATGTTGTATTGTTTTTAGCCATTTGCGCTGTCTCGCGACAGTTCGCGCCCGCAGTGACGTCATGCGTCGCGCGATCACGTCTTTCTTCTCGCGATCATGCACCGCGAGAACAACTCAAAACAAAATGGCCGCGCCCGCAAGCAACCACATGGGTAAGTTGGCGACCCGCAACCATGCAGAAAATCTCGCGAACATGCCGGTAAAAAACTTCCGCATCTTCGCGATATTTCTGCTTGTTTGCGATAATTTTAAACATTCTCGCGATAATTTGCGAAGGTTAATTCCGCAAATTCCGCCCACCCCTACTGTGGATGGTGGTAGCAAAGAGACTGATCACCAGAAAGTGTAAAGCCCCACACATAATGTGGAAACGCTCAATGCTCACCTGGGCAAAAGCGGAGTGCGTGGTGCTACATAGGGACAGCACGCTGGGTCTTCGTAAGACTCTCATAGCTAACAGTTGGGATGCGATCCTGTCAGCCCTGTCCCTCATCCATAATAATGACGAGTCCACTTCACCCCCAGCAACGGCAACACCTTAAAATAAAGAAACATACAACAAGAATAGATCAAGACGAAGAAGAACACTGTGGTGTGTGGGTATGATAGATCTACCGGGGTAACAATACGATCAAGGGTGCTGTCTCATACGTTCCATTGTTACAATTGTGTCTGTGAGAATATTGTTGGTATTGACATAAGGTGTACAACTAACTGCAATAAAAATTGTTTAAAAAAAAAAAAAAAAGAAAAAAAGTATAGATCAAGATACTGAATAAGACACTAAGCAGAAAGGACACACAACAACGCCTGGCGTACCCCCTCACAATCTACCAAACACAAAGACATAAACACCAATTGCACACATTATTCCACAGTAGACAATGACCAGGGCGCCCAAGTGTCAACTTCACAGCTTAGACTTAACCCTATTGTGTGTTATTTTGTCACTGTTGCCTTATGACCCCCTTCCCACTGTTTAAACTGTTTGTATATATAATCATTGACAGAACACAGTCACAATCTCCTTAGAGAGGTTGAGAAGTTTAAAAAGCTACACAACAGTTAATAATAATTAACTGTTATTAGACGGTACAAATTGTAAACACGCATTGAATGGTGAACTGATGACATGTCTGTACTTTATATACATAATGTTGTGGAATTAATCAGAAAATGTATGTACAAAGCAACTTTAACAAGCATCAGTTGGATGTATATGTAACACTCATGCATAACTTGCCGTAATGAGAAAAATTAATAAAAACAGATTTTGTTTTTAAAAAAAGGGTTTCTGGTTTTAGAGCTCTGGATCTCATAGGAAGAGCTTTTTCTCCTATGGTGGGTCATGCAGGGGTCATTGATCTCAAGATTTGTGGAGCCCATTCCGCCAGGGGGCAGTGGCTTCCAAGGCCTTCAGTCTAGGTGCACAACTAGAGGACATTATAAATGTGCCAGACTGGTCCTCAGAATCTACCTTCCAGAGATTATATTTTAAGCCCATCTTAGATATGACTAATGTGGTGGTAAGTAAGCTTTATACTAGCATAATCCGACATAGAATGAAAATGTTCCTAGCTAACGTAACAGAAAGTTTCAATCTTATTAAGGACTCCGAGTCGAGGATTATCTCACTCGCGAATACATGTCTCGAAATTCCCTTCCCATACCTAAGTAATGTGCTTCTTTTTGGTGTTTTACACAATGTACTCCTAATTTCCTGATGGTAGCTGAATAAAAGCTTTCCTCTGTTCATAGATGTTTCAGCATCGTTGACTGATTAATCAATTCTGTAGAGTTGAGTTCTTGTGCTGATTTCACTTCTTTTGTTCCAGGAGGGGACACTGGAAAGCAAGATGCGAATGAAAAGACTAAGGAAGTAACTTGTGTGATGAAAGAGGATTACCAGGACAGAGACGAGAGGCTACATGGTGGATCCTGGCTCCACAATTCTGTAGGGGTCCAAGCCCCAGGGATAGTACCCACCTTGGAGCAATACAACATTAAGGGTAAATAATGCCACCTGGGAGCGTGTCACCTGAATGCAGAACTGCCAGGCACACTACAAACCCCGCAGGCATCAAAGAACAGGCAAACATACCCAGGGCCGGACTGACTACCAGGCGTTTTGGAATTCTGCCGAGCAGGGGGCTGATTTCACTGCGGTGGAGACCTGCGTGTACTTCGAAATAATTAAAGCAAAACGAATTTCGTTCAGTACACGCTGGTCACCATCAACGAAATCAGCCCCCAGCTCAGCAGCATTCCAAAATGCCCGGTAGTCAGTCCAGCCCTGAACATACCCTGGGATCTTTACACAGGGTGTCCAAACATACAATGCAGGCTTGACAGCCTATACAGACCCTCATAAACGAGGGTGTCACTCTCCAGGGGCAGGCAGAGGCACTAGCAAGCGGTGCGCAATTCTGGATCCTGATAGGAATTCCAAATTCCGCATCGCAAACCATACAGAAATCATGCTCCAACAGCACCACCTAACGGCCTGAGGGCAACACCACACTCACAAAAATAGATCATTTTACCTAGACCAGTGTTTCTTAACATTTTGACTTCTGTGGACCCCCACTAATCATTAGTGGAATCCAGGGAACCTCAATAAATAAATATTAGAATCCGGGAACCCCCACTGGGACATAACTAGAAGCTGGGGACCCTAGCCTAAGCAATTTCAATTAATTGAAACACAAAACAATGCACAAATTATGAATTTACAAACAAATATAATAAAATCATAATTTTAATGGTAATGGAAAGATTGGAGCTTTCTAAATTCAATTAAGGCAATCCACCGTCCATACTATATTCTGTTTGATGCTTTTGCGCTGGCCCACAAATCAATCTGAGGACACCAACTTAATATTTAGCCTCCAATTTAATATCCCTTCACATTTATAGAACGTTTCAAAATTTTCAATTTTGTATATTTATATACACTTTATTAATCTGTTCACCGACCCCCCAGGGGTACCCAGACCACAAGTTATGAACCATTGACATAGAGCAATCATACTAGGAATCAATTCAACCTCCACATTTCTATACCTATAATAAAGTCCGCCTCCACAAAACCCATGTTAGAAATGGAGGTATCTTGCTGGTAGTGGTATGCACCTTGTCCAAGCAGGGATCCTTCCTTCTAGTCACGATAAGGGGATAACGAACCTAAGAAAACCCCAGCTCACCCCCTTAGTAGCTTGGCACAAGCAGTTAAGCCTATCTCAGAGGCCTGTGTAAAGTATTTGTACATCACACACACAGTAACACAGTGAAAACACCACAGATGTACACCACACTAGTTTAGAAAAATAAAGTATCTTTATCTCAACCAAACAAGACCAAAACAATAAAAATCCAACAAACACATCTCAAAATATAATATTTAAAAGGTTTAAGCAATTTTATCTATGGAACTCTATGGGTGTCATGATTTGACACAAAATACCTTCAGATGCATCAAAATTCACAATGAAAACAAGTGCAAAGGAGGGAAGTATCGGAAAGCACAGGATGCATTGGTTCCTGTGGCGATGTGTTAGTTTTGCTGCATGCAGGAGAAATGTTCCATCGAATCCAGACTTTAAGGGGAAGAGAGGTGTCAAATTCCAAAACGGTCTACGGTTGGTGCATTGGAAAAACTTGGTGCACAGGTGCAATGCGTGCCTATCTGGATCCGTTGAGGCGTGGATTACTTCAGCCGCTGTCCAACTATGCGTTGATTCTTTCAGCCGCACAGCAGGGCCTGCGTTGGAGTCAGTACGGTGGCCTCAGACTTCAGAGACACTGTGCTCTGAACTCAGACTGCAGCAGTTTCTTCAGCCATGGACAGGCACTGCGTTGATGTCTTTGTCCGAACGGCAGTGGTACATGGAAAACTTTCCCGCATTGCGGGGCTGCGTTGAAAAAACAGGTGCTGGAAGGGCAATGCTTAGATTCTGATGTCTTTAAGCAGCAAAATAACCTCCAAGGGACCAAAACTGGAATTGGCACCACAAGGCAGGTCAGAACTCCTAGCAGTGGAGTCCAGGGATGCTGCAGATGAAGTCTTTGATGGCCCTGAGACTTCTTAACAAGTCCTTGGAGAAACTTCACAAGCAGAATACACAGCAAAGACCAGTCCTTTTCCTGTCCAAATCAGAAGCAGCAACTGCAGGCCAATCCAGCAAAGCAACACACAGCAAAGGGGCTGTAATCTTCCTCACAGCTCTTCGGCTCTTCTTATTGACAGAGGTTCCTCTTGATGCAGAAGTGTTCTAAAAGTCTGGGGTTTTAGGTCCAATTCTTATACCCCTTTTAGCCTTTGAACCAGGCATACTTCAAAGAAATCTTTGCGGTTCATAAGATCCAGCCTTGGCTCCAGACACACTCTAGGGGGGTGGAGACAGCATTGTGAGAGGACAGGAACAGCCCTATTCAGGTGTCAGTGACAACTCCTCTCAACACTCGAGCTCAGGAAGAGCCATCAGCCTGGTGATTGGTCATCAGGATATGCTGGGCACACCTTAGCTCCCTTTGTGTGCCTGTCTTGAGTGAATGCAGAAAAAGGCCCAGGTCAGTCTAAACCAGATGTTGATTTTACATGCAGGCAGAGGCACAGGATGAACAAGAAAATGATCACTTTCTAAAAGTAGCATTTTCAAATACACAATTTAAAATCCTCCTTTACTACAAGATGTATTTTTAAATTCTGAGCTCAGGGAGCCCAATCTCCAAATCTCTATCCCTTCTCAATTGAAAGTTATGCTTGTAAGACGTTACAAGGCAGCTCCAATGATAATCTATGGGGGAAGACAGGCCTTGCAATAAGACATGTAAAACACACCAGCGTATGTCCTGCCTTTCACATACACTGCACCCTGCCCATGGGGGTACCTGGGCCTACCTTAGGGGTGCCTTACATGAAGAAAAAGGGACGGTTAGGGCCTGGCAAGAGGGTGCACTTGCCAGGTTGACATGGCAGTTTAAAACTGCACTCAAAGACACTGCAGGCCTTAGACAAGTTTACAGGGCTACTCATTTGGGTGGCACAACCAGTGCTGCAGGTCCACTAGTAGTAGCATTTGATTTACAAGCCATGGGCACACACTGCACTTTACTAGGGTTTTAACAGTAAACCAAATATGTAAATCATGGATAACCAATCAGAATCACAATTTACACAAAAAGCATATACACTTTAGCACTGATTAGCCATGAAAAAGTGCCTAGAGTCCTAAAGCCAACAAAAACAGTGTCAGAAAAATAGGAAGCAAAAGGTTTAGGGTTAAACCTGCAAAACGTGCCAGATTCAACACTCCAAAACTGTTAGAGCCTGAGAAAATTGGATCTCCCCACCTTGTACTGCCATTAACCCCTTCCTTATCTAGCAGTTCCAGTTTGGTACTTCCACAATTGAGTGACAACTACACTTGACAACATCATCCCCCTCAAGACCTGAAAAACATCCAGTCAATGTTGAAAAACATGACAGCAGAGCTTATAATACTCAATTCAGATAAAAGACCTTAAAAGGACAAAAGAAAAGAGCAATTAGAATAGCAAGCTAACATTTAACATCACTACAGAATCAACACAGCCACAGCCACATAGGCAAACACATTTCTCTACGCCTGGCGCATCTATGAAATCACTTCCCCAGTTAAGGAATTTCACAGGAAAATTGCTGAATTACAGACTCCGGAGCTTTCTACTTCCATTCTTCCACTCACAATATCTAAGCAAATCTCTGGTGGATCATCCAAACACTGAATCCAAAAAGCAGCTTGAGACAAAACCAAAGAGGACAAAGGACTCCACTCCCGATCAATTGAGACTACTCTCTTTCAATCTACATTTGCAAATTATTTTTCCAACCTTACTGTTATGTTCTCCCATGTTATAATTCATTAGATATTTATTATATTTAATATACACACATTGGAATATGATATATTTACAGTTGTCTCAATCCTTTTTTCCCCAGCACTCTTAGGCACTAAGTATTTGGTTTGTTCCTTAGAACTCGGCATGGAGTTCATTTAAAATGCTAAGAACTCTGTCAGATCTGTGCTTAACAGAACAAGAGCTAGCTGTGAAGAGGTTTTGGGAACGTATTGATGTAGTGAATCAGCCACTTTTGTGGTCTAACACCCTATGATGACCCTCAACCACCACCATTCTGTACTGACTTAAGTGTGTTATGTTACCTTAGCCTTAATGTGGGATGGGTTTGCATATGCCTGCTTTTCTTCTGCCTTTTAGTGGAATAGTCTTTCCAAGAATAGAAGGTATGGGATGTTGAGGTACAGTCTTGTGGGTGGTGGTGCACACATGTGCTCAATGTTGTATACTGAGGGATTAAGTGTATAATGTTATTTGGGTTAGCTGAATTATGACTTTGACCTATTGGCTTTGATGTGGTCTAATGTAATTCTGCCTTCTGACTTTACCTTGCTTCTGTGTGCACAGTGGTGCTTGTAAATTGTGTGGATGAGAATTATAGGTGCTCCATTTGACATGGTCTCATGTCATCTTGCTTTTCTGATTCCATCTTGCTTTGGGCCTTTGTGTGAACTCTGAAGCCATTTTCTGTGCCTGCACGAAGCTGCAAAGTGAGGAGGGTATGGTCTGCTCTTTTTTCCTGTTTTTCGTATTTTACTGACTAGAGAGAACTGGTTCTTATCAGAGGAATGTACATGGTTTGACTCGTAGCCATAGCAAGGGCCTGATCAACCCTTTGCTGTGTCCTTGAAGCAAGCTGGTACGGGCTCTCATGAGAACTAGGGGGCGTGGCTTGCTAGAAGCTTCGCTGTGTTTTGAATGTGTATTAAAAAGGGGAGCCGACACTGGCCTGGTGGAAGTTCATCCGTGGAGCAGACGTGCTGTCATGGAAAAAGTGGTGTCACCTCTGAGCTTTCACCCGGTTCAAGCAATGGACTCCCCTTGAGCAAAGCGGGGTGAAATGGAGCATTAGGTGAGGTGTCTCTGCTACTAACTGTCTCTTGATTCTTTACTGATTCTCTCCTTATTTTCTGATTCTTATATCCATACATATATATCTCTACATATATATTTGCCTTGATTGGGTTTCAATCATACTATTGATATGTTAGAGTCTGCTATGATAGGTGCATTTGGCTTACTGTGTGGTGCTATTTACAAATAAATACATCCCAGATATACCAATTAGTCTTTTCCTTGTAGCAGGAGGTGTGGACTCTTCTTGGCCAAGTATTCTGTTGTAGAAGGATGGGTGAATTCCCTTCTAGCAGGTAATTGCATTATAGGAAGTTGGCGCTACTCCTCACAAGTGATGCGCAAATTATTGTTTTCTTGCCTTGCCTTTGGGGGAGTGTTGAAAGTTTGCCCACCTTAGGAAGTGCTGTGTATATGTTATATTCCATAAGTTTGGAACTGATATTCTTGCCCTGGGAAAGTGACAGTACATTCCTTGGTCCAGGGGAGATCTAAAGTTTGTCAATTGCAGATATAATAAACTTCACATCTTCTAGTCGCTGCTTCATAGCATCATTTTTTACTGTTTTTAATGGGGACGATGAATGGATAGCTGTGGCGTCTTCTTTACTCTGCCTCAGCAGCTCTGGAAGGACTTCCTCTTACTTCGTGGGTAGGTCACTTGTGTTGTTCCTCCTAGCAACTGCCTGTGCTGCTTACACCTGCTAGTTCTATGGAATCCTATGTGGTGTTTGAGGCAGTATTTCTCAGCCTGGTTCCTCTTTGATAAAGGGGGCTGAGAGGATTTGCCTCTGACTGTCTGGGTCTTAACCCCTTGCGTGCTCAGGATAGAATGGTTGCGTTGACAGAAAACCGACTAAAACCAGGGATTTTATTATTTTATGTTTGGAGGCGGTGCCTTGGGCAAGGATAAGGCTAATAATTTGTTTCAATTACTTTTGGCTGTTTTTGCCCCCCCCACACCCTCCCCAGAGGCAAATCGGGCCTACTTGTTTTTTTACAACATATTTTATTGGAATTTGATACAATACAGATGGGATATATCTGGGCATGGTGCAACATTTACCGCCGTTAAAAGGTACATCTACACCGTCAGTGTGCCTACCCGCCCTGATTGCATTCTGCATTGACAAAGTACAAATCCAAAGAAAGTCATATTGGAACAAAACCATAACATAATACAATATGCATCCGTATACCAAGTATTCCTTCCCGATCCCGCCCGCTGTCCCTTTAAGTAGAAGTCGTGTTCCGCACTGCATCTGCCTGATCGTGTCCATATATTGTTGTATCATTGTCTAAGTGTTGCTGGGAATTATTAAGTGGTTCCAGTAACAAGTCTCTGTAATCTGACCATCTTTGCCAAATTTTGGTGTGTTTCCGGGGGGCTTCCTGTGCTGTAAATAATGGGAGGTCCAGTCTCATATTGAAATTCATGCCCTGTTTCCGATACGGGGTAGTGTATCTGCTTTCCATTGTCTGCCAATGTCTCACTTACTTAGGGTGAGCCCTAAGAATAATAAATGTTGTTTATATCTGTTACCTCGTATTACCTCTGCGCAGTGTTGCAGTATAATCTTTGGGGAACTAGGGATGTCCCATGCCAATACCTCCGTTAGGCAATCCAGCACTCTGTGCCAGAAGAAGTCTAGTGCAGTACAAGACCACGTCGTATGTAGGAATGTGCCTTTGTCCTGTGTGCACCAGAGGCATTGTGGGGATGCAATTAACCCAATCCTCCATAATTTGCATGTAGTATAGTTTGCCCTATGGAGATATTTGATTTGTATGAGTTTTAGGCCTGGGATATCGCAGCCCCTCTAGGTGATTGTAATGCTTCTGTCCAATCGTCTTTGTCAGTGGAGACTAGGTCGGTCGTCCACATGGCCAGTAGGGTGTCTAGGATGCTAGGGTTATTAGTAATGAGGGATTTTTATACTTTCATAATTTTGTGTTCCCCTAGGTCACCCATCAGTAGTTTACATTTAAGCGGGTTAAATTCAGGAATGGTGGTAAGGTCGCAAATATATGGGTATAAGGCATGTCACAGTTTTAGGTACCTGTAGAATTGCTTACGATACAGTGAGAATTCTTCCTGAAGATCTTGAAATCATTTAAGAATATGTCCTTGCACTACATTACCTATTGACAAAATCCCTATTTGATCCCAATGTGTGAAACCTTATAGGTCTAACCCAAAGGGTGCATCACTCGCGCATCCAACTGTCGCACTACCAAATGGGGAATAATTCCTCTGGGTAAACCTTACTCAGTAATCCATTATGTTCACTGTATTCAAATTAATCTCTCTTTATTCTTTGTATCATCAATCTTCCTTAATCTTAAATCATCACGGAGACAGCAAAATTGCCCCTTGAATTCTTTATTCAACAGTTTCAAATGCCTCCTGCTGCCCATCCAGGCTTTTCACAGCGGCACGTGAGGTCAACCATACTTCAGAATGGGCTCATTTAATTACCCAATGCATTTCGAGCCAACTGGCTCTTCTTCAGGGGTCACTGAAACTAATAGAAACACAGCTCAGCTGACTGTTCAATGCAACCATGCTACGCCCAACAAATTGCTCAGTTAGCCAAAGCCTCCACCCTAAACAACCCACTCTCCCTACCCCAGCCTCATCATCAAACAACATTTGAATGCTCAAACCTAAACTGCTTCCCCTTCTTACTGCATCCTCACCCCTCCCAACCAGAAATGCATCTGTGTGAAATAATACTAATGCTGATGCCCAAATCCATATCAAAACTCTCCATTTCACAGTGAAAACCCCTCTGCCCTCTATCAGTTTCCCTTTCTTTTTAACAAAATAACTAAACACCCCCTCCCTTACAAATCTGCCTGCACCGTGTTCCTAACAAAAAATCTAAGTTGCAACTCATTACCTCTTAAGAGCCATAACCGGCAGACTGCACTCTTTATCCATTTTGCTTCGAGTTAAACAATCTCATATTCTTTCCCTGCCGCTTGAACCGTTATTTAAAGTGTGCTCTACCACGTGTGCCCCATCCCTCATAGTAATTCGTTAATCCTTGCTAACCACGTGACCTATACCTCCTTTGAATGTGCTCTTCCTTAAAATATACGACAACTCTAAATCCCACAATGCGCTCCCCTAACATGCAAAAAATCAAACTGCACCAAAAACACACGTACTCCACCCCCCAGTAAACCCACACGTAAATGTAAAATAAACATGTTCATTAAAAAATAATTGTTTTTCGTGACAGTAAATCAATACAGTGTCGTACGCACAGTCCATTAATGAATCTAGTAAAACACGTGCTTGTTAAAGAAGCCACACGGACAGTCAGAAATACAACTGAGTCTCTGAACAGGGGATATTGTTCGCCGCAAAAAAAAATGTGTTGCATCCAAACAATCCACTCCAAGTGAACTCTTCTTTTACTGGCTCCACGATGATAATCTTCATCTTGATTTGTAAATGAACCAACATAAGTACTCCGGTGCAGATTTACAAGCCCTATGCGCCACTTTTGCGTCACTTTTCCCAGGTTAAAAATGACGCTAAAGTGGCGCACGGGGCTTGTAAATAAGCCCCACAGTGGGGTGCAAAACTCATGTAGGCACAATAAATTGAAACATGTAACAAGTAAGTTTGAAAATGCACTCCTTCCCTTAATTTTCATCATTTTGTCCCTGAATATTATCATTGTAGTGCGTGCTAACAGTGTCTGTGAACTGTCCTAAATCACAGCTCATGTAAACTAACCCAAAGGGCGCATCACTCGCGCAGCCAACTGTCGCACTGCCAAATTGGGAATAATTCCTTGGGGTAAACCTTACTCACTAATCCATTATTTTCACTGTATTCAAATTAATGTCTTCCTGCATCTTAAATCATCATGGAGACAGCCAATTTGCACCTTGAATTCTATATTCAAAAGTTTCAAATGCCTCCTGCTACCCATCCAGGCTTTTCACAGCGGCACATGAGGTCGACCATACTTCAGAATGAGCTAATTTAATTACCTAATGCATTTCGAGCATATTTAGCTTTGTTTTATTGGTGTGAAAATCTTTTAGCATTTGTGCACAATGTGTGTTGTGTTGTGTTGTCTTGTGAGCAATATTTTTTTTTTCTTTCTAGAGGGATAGCGTTGGTTTTTGCTGTGTCTGTGCATAGTAGGTGCTGGTAAGTCTAGCTGTCTCTGGCAAGTGCGTGGTATTGTTTTTGAGTATATAGATTTTTATGAAAAAGCCACAAGGGTAAGTTACTTACCTGTAATCCTAGTTCTCTTCCAGGGGTATCCTCATCAAAGTCATAAGCACTGAATATTCCCGCCCATGTGCGGGGACCCCGGAAATAATAAAATCATATATGTAAAAAACATACATATATACAGCTCTGTATATGTATAAACATATATTATTTTTTCCCAAGCAAATGCAGCCCCTAAAAAAGAAAGCTAGGCAATGTATAAATACACATCCATAATACATATAGGTATAATAAAACACCTAAATCTCTTTTTTTTTTTTTTTTTTTTTTTTTTAATGAGGTAAACACTCATGAGAAAGCAAAAAAGAGAAAACTGTGGGAAACACAGATCTACAACACATTGCTAGCCTGCAGGCTGCATTGCAATACAATACCATAGAGACTGAAAAGCCCTGTATAGGTAAAAAACTGGCACCGTGCCATTAAGGCAGCCCTGGCTTCCATATCCCATCATGCCTCAGGGGTGACAGTTAGGTCAGTTGTTCTTTGCGGGACCGTAGTCCTAAACACAAAGATATATCCTTTCCATAATGAATAATACACTTCTCCTCATTTGCCTGGGGAGGTGGGTGGGTTGCTTATGACTTTGATGAGGATACCCCTGGAAGAGAACTAGGATTACAGGTAAGTAACTTACCCTTCTCTTCCAGGGGATCCTCATCAATATAAATTAATAAACATAAACAACTATGAGTCTCACATAATTGAAAACCTTGACACAATCGTAAGGGTGATGCTAAAGGTAGTGAAGCTGTGAATTCATGTATGCATATATGTGTATACGCATAAGTGTAAAATTCCCATCATCCACCCGAAGTGGTTTGCTTCATCATCTGGGAACCGGGGACTAATTAGAGAACCATCTTCTACTTGGCAAATCGTAGATCTTGGTCTCTTTTATGTCCCAAACTGTTAACTGATATGGTATTTTTTGTTAGATGATGGTTGGGTGTGATGGTCGCAGTGCTAGTGAAAAGTGATAGTGTGTAAGTGCTGTATGAAATGTGTCTAGCAAGGCACTGAGAACACTTTATTAGATCGCTACCTTGTTGACAAAGTCTAAAAACAGTGCTATAACAGTTTCAAAATATAATAACTGTGTTGGAAAACGGTCTACATGTTTCTGCTATCGGATGAAAATCATCCAAGCTTTCGTCAGGACCCAAAAAGCTACTGCGAAGATAAATAGTGCTCAAGTTACTAGTGAAGTGATGAATACAACCTGGACCCTAATGGAGGGCCAAGAGGCTCCGTAGGAGGTAGTTTTACTTCACTGACCTGCACAAGTGAAAAGAGAGAAAAAACACAACATAGCAAAATAACCCTTCACATAGTGTTGTTTTCAAGGTTAACATTTAGCATCCAGAAAAAATGTCCGGTATACAAATACTCATAGGTGTATTAAGACTGTAATAAGTCTGTAAACTTAAATAAGGTAAAGCAACTTTATGGCACTTACCCAATCAGTGATGGGTGTGCACCTCACCTCACCAGGCAACTGCTCAGGTTTAAGGAGGCCCCGCTCTGTAAAGCAATCAGAGGGTTCAACAGTTTCAAAACCTAGTTGTTAGTTAAATATAAAATCGCTATTGCCCAACCGCATTGTGTCAAGACACGCCAGAACTCACAGAATGCCGCTTGAATGCTACATCATCGGTAAGATCTCAAGACAGTAATAATTATCGGTAATATATATGGGAACTGCATGATCGGCCTGAAAGGGCCCAACTTGTAAAAACATGCGTGTCGATTAAAGCGAGTCCATGCCTTCGCTCGATCGCATCGAGAGCGCGGACAAAAATGAGGCTACGCTTACTGATTCTGTATGGAACAGATTCCTCAAGGAGGCTTGTCCTACTTGAGTGTCTGCTCTGGTGTCCGAATCCAGACAATAGTGTCTGGTAAAGGTGTGGACAGATCTCCAAGTGGCTTCTTTGCAGATCTCGGAGAGTGGGACATTATTGAGAAAAGCAGCGGTAGCCGCTTTTCCTCTTGTAGAGTGCGCTCTAGGGCACGCCCCCAATGGTTTCTGAGCCAGTTGGTAGGCCAACGTAATACTTGAAACAATCCACCTAGCAATGGATGGGGTGCCGCTCGTTGCCACTGACCTGTGCACTTTGGAACTGACCTGATCCCTGCCCGATTCGCCCCGAGTGGCGTGGACGCTCTGCTGCTTTCAGGGAGGACGCTGGAGAGGCTTTCAAGACCGGGACTGCGAGGACCAGGGTGCCTGCCTGCCGGCTAGTTGATTCCGCACACCTGCCTCCTCTTCCCTGCCCCGCCTCCTGCCACTATATTACTTCTCGCGGCCCCCACTGCGCGGGAGCCGCTCGTTGCCACTGACCTGTGCACTTTGGAACTAACCTGATCCCTGCCTGATTCGCCCCGAGTGGCGTGGACGCTCTGCTGCTTTCAGGGAGGACGCTGGAGAGGCTTTCAAGACCGGGACTGCGAGGACCAGGGTGCCTGCCTGCCGGCTAGTTGATTCCGCACATCTGCCTCCTCTTCCCTGCCCCGCCTCTTTCCTTGCTCTCACTACCTTATAAGACTCCCGCTCTCACGCGCCAGCGGGACGCGCCCAGGGCGAAGACCAGGCAAAGAGCGGGCCGTCTGAGGCCGTCAGAGGGCGCCTGAGGACGGGACGGGCCACACCACTAACCTCTACTGCGTGGTAAATGATATACCATTCTATAAATATGGCCCTTTGTACTGTATATTCTTTGTACTGCATTGATACTTCAAACTGAACTTGTTTTTGGGGATTGTGTTACAGTATTACTGCTGGTCGGGTTGTTACCATGTCAACAGAAGCAGGGAAATCACGCACCCTAATCGTTAACACCTCTAAGGGACCTGTCTCCGGCACAATAGATCAATTCTTTAAAAGAGTGACTAATGTTCTGGAGAAAGAAATCGCGGATACCGAAAAGCGCCTATCCCTTGACTTACTAACTGGTAAACGCTCCTCACTGGGAACAATCGGGAAGGTACTCTCTCCAGGGATGATAACTGAGAGAATGGGCGCTACCTCAGAAAATGAGGAAGTAATAATCCTCCCAACAAATTCCCCAGGTGTGTCTATCCCGTCGGACCATATAAGTACCCTAACTTCATCCAGGCTATCAGTTTCACCGAACTTGGATATCTCCCCACCATTGATCAAAGAAACCTACGAGATTAGACATACTCCAAAAAAGAGACGAGGCCCTCTCGCTAAAACATATGTAGCCAAAAAGAAGAAGACTAGATCCCCTGTGCAGCATTCTGTCCCCAATGGTCCAACAGTGCTAAACAACCCTCTCCCTAGCACTAACACTATAGGAATTCCCGCCGATCGAGATTTAATGGGTGACTTATTCACTAAAATGGAGACTCTGATTGAGTCTCTCTTACTTCCTCTCTTAGAGAGGACAAGATTAATAAGTCTCCATCTGGACGATTTGGGCAAACAAATTCAAGGGAATAATTTGACCCTCTCTGAACTAACTCCTAAAAACAAGAATAAAACTAGCACCACTGCTCTAGTGATTCCCCACCCCACTGTGTCAGAACAACCATCAACTAGTGGTACGTATAGGAAACTGAGTACCGCCTCGGGCGGGAAATCAGCGGAAAAACCCCCCAACGAAACTACTGATATAAGTAAAACCATTCCCCCACTTAAAGATAAAGAAATAAGAAGGGAGGTAAAAGACATCATGGCTAAAAGAAAAGATGTAACGCCAACTCAATTCGAGAATATTACACCAAGTAGAAGGGTGGATTTACCCCCAGAATCAGCCCCATACACCATTGTTATGACAGGGGTACCTGAACTGGCTGAGGGTACGAGAGAGAACTTCTACGCTCTAAAAAATAAAATCATTTATTGGCTAAATCATAACCGTCCACTTCCCGCTGACATAAATGGGGAAATTTTAATGGTGAGACGCACTAGTTGGGTGGGAACCAGACCTAAAGAAAAGAAGGGGGACGCAATAATAATAAACTTTAGGGATCACAGAGCTGTGAGATGCATCGGAGACTGGTATCAAGCCAGAGGGGAGGATGCTATTACGATGCACTATGTCAACTACTTCTATCCACGGGAATTGGTCTCTCATTCCAAATCCTATCCCGAAGAAAATCCCTTCCCACGTTGGAGAGAAGTAGCTCAGCAAATTCCCCATCAAAATTTCCGCAACTACTCATTTAACTCGTACCCGAGGGGGAAGTGCTTGACTAACGATCAATATTTATTCCAGCGCCCAAATCATCCACCTCACCATCTACCTCAAAATCATTATTCCGAATTACTTCCTAGGTTCAATCTACCGACTCAAAATCGCTACTCAGCCTTGACTGACTTAGAAAATGTAGATTGACTTCCTGTAGAACAGGCTCGATTACAAAAACCAATCATAGAAAACCAAAATATATCCGAGGATACCGTTCTTCGAAGTAATAATTCAGAAATACAAATAATGGAAAATAGTAACCTTGATCCAACAGCCATTTTTACATCGTCTAGTGGACCCGACACTATTACTCAGGGGAATACCTGTGCCTATCAAGTCCTGGAGAAGGGAGACGTAGAGTATCGACCAGTTGTAGAGGCAGCCCATACAAATAAATGTACAAACAATGACTTAAAAATAAACATCATGTCATGGAACATTGCTGGCCTAAGTTTAAAAATAATGAACGGGAGTCTGCTTGACTTCGCCGAGAATTACCATATAATCTGCGTACAGGAGACATGGTCTGTTAATGAACAGCACTTGTTAGGCTATAAAACTTATTTCTCACCGGCAGTGGCAAGTGCTCATGGAAGGGCCAAGGGGGGTCTCACGGTGTTCATAAAAAATACTATAGTGGGATTAAAAATAACGCCTCTTGGCCTATATCCTAACTACCAGACACTGAAACTCTCACTCCCGAAGAACGGGACATTAATTCTGGTAAATATGTACGACAATTTACCAGAAAGTGAGAGAGTAGACTTACTTGGGTCTATCCGTAATAAACTTTCAACCCAGACTAAAAAGATGCAAGGTCTAGATGTCCCTAGCATCGTGTGGTGTGGCGACTTTAACCACCACCCCTGCGATAAAAAAACACCAACATCTGTGGCATGACAGAAAAAACAGAAAATAACATGATTCATTTCTGCCATACCAAGGTAGGAGACTTTTTAAATGAAATAATGTCAGAACTTGGTCTAGTGATTTTAAACGAAAGTAATATCGCCACTAGGAAACCACAGGCCACATATTTGGGTAGGGGATGGGAGTCGACGATCGACTATATACTGGTCTCAATAATTCTTGAGAATAAGGCTCAGAACTTCAGATTATTAACTAACACCCTCAGCGACCATGTAGCATTGGCTTTCGAACTGGCTATTGGTCAGGTGCAACTTACACCCCAACTAATGATGACTGCTCTCACCCAGAATAATTTATACCTTACAAAAATAAATGGTTATGCCTTGGGTTGGGGAAAGATAGACCCAGCAGTCATAACGAATAAGGTAGTCCACGCGGTTTATCCCGCAATTGAGAAGTGCTTGAACACTGACACCAGCGAAGAAGATCTTCTCCACAATTTTGGCCTAATTATGGAGAAAGCAAGGGACTCTCTAACAAGTAATAAGAAAGGGTATAAGGATGGGAAAAAAGGGTGGTTCGACCATAAATGCACTTCAGCGCATAAAGCCTTAAAGAAAGCGTTAACAAAACCTGTAAGGGATCAAGAGGAGATTCGTACTTTAAGGAGGTCCTATCGACTAGCTTGTAAAACTAGAAAACAAGAATTGAAAAAAGCGCTCTGGGACCAACTATACGAGAGCTCGCAGAGTAGAAACAGCGAGCAGTTCTGGAAAGTCGTAAAGACCCCCTTTCTGAACGATCCCAGCGACCAGCCCATAATAGAGGTGGCAATCGACGGCCCAACATGGGTAAATCATTTTTCAAAAGTTTTTGGGAAAACATCAGAAACTGAATCAATAGAAGAAAGTGAACAGACCCCACAAAATAGTATATTCCCGATTTTTTTAAACTTTGATATTAATGAAATTACAAACGCTATAAAAAAAAGTAAACGCGGAAAAGCCCCCGGCCCTGATGGCGTACCTGTCGATTTTTTTAAGTTTCAACTAGATTTATGGGCTCCAATTTTAAAACGAGTGTTTGATGCAGTAATGAAATGCGGGTTAATTAAGTCCTGGACTCATTCGATTATGGTCCCTATATTTAAGAAGGGAAATAGGGACGATGTGACTTGCTACAGGCCAATCTCATTACTGGACTCGCTTGGGAAAATCCTGGGTAGAGTGGTTCTCCAGCGCCTCCAGAAATGGGTAAATGATCACAATATCTTATCTGATATCCAATTTGGATTTAGAGAGGGGTTCGGAACAATTGAACAGGCACTGAACCTATCACTATTGGTGGGAAAATATGTATCAGCAAAGCAAGGAAGGTTATACATGGTCTATGTGGATCTTTCTGCGGCATTCAACTGCGTTTCCCACTCGAAACTTTGGTCAGTGCTCGCAGACATGGGCATAGACTCTGACCTAATATACCTTCTCCGTGCACTTTATTCCAACGCCTCATCAACGGTTTGTTTTGGAACACAGGGCGAACTATCCGATTCTTTTAAGGTAGAGCGGGGTGTGAGGAAGGGTTGTGTCCTGGCCCCCTTTCTATGTTCTCTCTATACTAACAGTCTTGAAGCTGAGATGTTGAGAGGGGCTCGAGACCTCCCACGAGTAAAAAATCGCCTCGTCACTGCCCTTTTATATGCAGACGATGCTGTAATAGTGGCACGTACTCCACGTGATCTCCAGAAAGCTCTAGACAGATATTCTAATTTTATGGCTAGCCTGGACCTTAAAATAAACGTTAAGAAAACATATGTCATGGTGGCAGGAAAGGGAAAGAAAGGGGAAAGGACCACCATCTGTCTGGATAAAGAGAGAATTGACTCAACCACACAATATCCATATCTTGGGGTCATGATAGATGACAAACTCAACTGGAAAGCAGCCATTGAAGCTCGCAAACACCAACTTCTGCGAGCAATAATCGCTCTTATAAAGTTCTCACAGAAGCTCGGAAAGAGACCACCACCAGAGCTTATCCGCATTTACAGAGCTAAGTGCCATTCTACTGCTCTTTACGGGGCGGGCCTTTGGGGTCACAAACATACCAATGCTCTGCAGGTAGCAGAGAATATATTTATCCGATTTCTTCTGATGGCACCAAAGCGAGCATCGACCTTTGCCTGCCATGCAGAAATCGGAATTCCCCATATTGAAGATCTGGCGAAGATTCAACCTCTCTTGTTGTGGCGCCATATTTGGACGTCAACGGACAATTCATTCACAAAAGAAATAGTGGCCGACTGTATGTCCTTATAACATATGGGGAAAATTGAGTGGCTGCTTTACGTGAAAAATTTTCTCACAGATCTTGGCCTCAAAAAATATTTTACCAACCCCGAATTAATTGCAGAAATAACAAAGAAAGATCTAAAAATAAAGGCCCTTAGCTATATGGAAGAATCCCGGTTGAGCAACGAGATAAGAAAAACATCTGTCCAACACTCTCTAATAATCATGACCACATTGGAAATGGAACCGTATCTGGTGTACGTTGAGTCACAATTTGAACGTTTCTTGTTGACACGATTCAGACTGAATCTCTTTCACAAGCTTGTAGCCTTCCCCAAAAATCCAAACTGGAACGAGGGTTTACCGCTATGCCCTTGTGACGAGATCTCGGAGCAAACAACCATGCATACCGTATTGTTTTGCAAATACTATTCTCCCCATCGTAATCTCTGGCTATTACCGTTGTTGAGAACCCATGGTTTTAGAAGATGTCGTCCTGCCATGTTGTACCTACAATTTCTAAATTCCGCGCTGACTACGAAATGCGTAAGCACATTTTTAAAATGTATTTTTAAACATAGAGTGAATCTTGGGTAAACATTTTTATAGGAGCCTTTTATAAAATGCATACTTTTGTTGATATGTTTTATGTATGTACTTTTGTGGTTATTACTGTCTCATTATAACCGAATAAAGATTTATACTACTACTACCTAGCAATGGAACGTTTGGAAGCAGCAAAGCCCATACGGAAAACCCCGTAGTTCACAAACAGTTGATCAGATTTCCTAACATTCTTAGTCCTATCTAGATAGAATTTTAGGACCCTTTTGACATCTAAAGAATGCAACGCCCTCTCTGCCGGAGAGGAGGGGTTGGGAAAAAAGGTTGGCAAGGAGATGGCTTGATTTACATGAAAGTCCGATACCACCTTAGGCAGGAATGAAGGATGAGTCCTCATCACTACCCTATTGAGATGAAACGTAGTGTAGGGTTCTTTAGAACAGAGGGCCTGTATCTCACTGACCCTCCGTGCTGAAGTGATGGCTATTAAAAAGGCTGTCTTCCATGTGAGGTGCTGTAGGCTAGCCTTATGAATAGGCTTAAACGGAGAACCCATGAGCCTTGATAGAACCAAGTTTAGCTCCCAAGAAGGAGAGGGAGGTCTAACAGGGGGATAGACTTTCTTGAGACCTTGCAAGAAATCCTTCACCACCTGTAACTTAAAAAATGACTGCTGCGAAGGCGAACGCCTGTATGCTGTTATGGCTGCTAGGTGAACCTTTATGGATGAAAATTTCAACCCTGCCCTCGCTAAATGAAGAAGATAGGGCAAAATTACATCCTCCTGGCATTTTGGTGGATCATAATGATGCTGAGCACACCAAATGTAAAATCTTTTCCACTTACAAAAGTAGGAATGTCTTGTCGAAGGCCTCCTGGCTTCCTTAAGTATGGACATACACTCTTGAGGGAGGTTCAGATGTCCATACTGGAGGACTTCAGGAGCCATGCTGTTAAGCTCAGCGAGGGAAGGCTGGGATGGTAAATCTTCCCCTGCATCTTGGATAACAAGTCTGGCCTGCACGGCAGCCGTTTGTGGGTGCGGATCGACATGTGCAGGAGATCCGTGTACCACCACTGCCTCGGCCAGTCCGGTGCTATGAGGATCATCTTGGCAGATGAATTCTGCAGCTTGGTCACCACCTTGGGGATTAGTGGGAGAGGCTGAAAAGCGTACACAAATGTCATTGACCAATTGATCAAAAGGGCATTCCCTAGGGATCCTGGTCGATGGTATCTTGAGGCGAAGCCTCGGCATTTTGTGTTGTGCTCGTCCGCGAAGAGGTCCACTTGCGGACGCCCCCATTCCCCGAAGATGTCTTCTAACACCTCGTCGTTTATTACCCAGTCCTCTGGTTCTTGAAAATGACGACTGAGTAAGTCCGCTTGCACGTTGAGTTCTCCTGGTAGGTGCACCGCTTTCAATGAGATGTTCCTTGCTAGGATCCAGTGCCACAGGGACTGAGCTTCCAGCGAGAGCGTCCTGGATCGAGTACCCCCCTGCTTGTTCAGGTAGTGCATTGTGGTGGTATTGTCCGTCTGTACTAGAATGGTACTTGTCGTGATCGCAGGCAGGAACGCTTTGAGGGCTAGGTGGACTGCCCTGAGCTCCAGCATGTTGATGTGGTACAACTGCTCGCTGCTGGACCACCGTCCCTGAGTTTGCAGACACCCGAAATGCGCACCCCAGCCTTGAAGGGATGCGTCCGTGATTAAGGTCTGAGTTGGGGGTTCTTGATGGAAGGGGATCCCCACTTGTAGATTCAGTGGCTTCAGCCACCACTTGACTGACTGCCTGGCCGCTGAGGAAAGGCAAACTTTTTCTTCCCACAGGGAGTTCCTTTGATCCCATTTGTCCTCGAGATCTTGCTGTAGAGGACGCATCCTTAGCCTGGCATTGGGCACTAGGAAAATGCAGGATGCCATGGCCCCTAGCAGAGATGAGATTTGTCTTGCCGACGACAGATTGTTGGATAGAATCTGCCTGCCTTTGAGGATAATGGATGACTGTCTTTCCTCCGAAGGAAACACTTTTCCTACTACGGAGTCTATAGTTGCACCCAGGTAGTGGATCATCTGTGTTGGTGAAAAATTTGACTTTTTGGCATTCACTCTGAGACCCAACTTGCGACATAAGTTCAGGCAAAGCGACAGCTGCGATCGAACACTCTGAGGCGATGGACCCTTTATTAGCCAGTCGTCTAGGTAGGGGTAGACGAAGACTCCTGCCCGCCTCAGAGCAGCCGCTACTACTGCCACGCATTTTGTGAATACTCGAGGAGCTGACTTCAGGCCAAATGGAAGAACCTTGAACTGATAGTGAGAGTTCCCCACCGCAATCCTGAGAAATTTCCGATGATTCCGTTGGATGGGAATATGGAAATATGCGTCCTGAAGGTCCAGCGAACACATCCAATCGCCCAACCGGAGAAGAGGATATATTTGGTGGAGCGCCAGCATGCAAAATTTTTCCTTTCTTATGTGTTTGTTCAGTATCCGTAGGTCCAAAATGGGTCTGAACTCTACCTTCGCACTCCTTTTTTGAATCAGAAAGTATCTGGAGTAAACTCCCTTTCCTCTTTGGTTTTTGGGTACTTTTTCTATTGCAGATTTGAGCAGAAGAGTCGCCACCTCTTCTCTGAGCTGCGTTAGATGCTGGGCCGAATGAACAGGAGGAATCGATGGAGGGTGGCTTCGGAAACGAAGCGTGTACCCATGCCGCAGTATATTCAGAACCCACTTGTCCTTTGTGATGGATTGCCACTCTGGAAAATGATGCGCAACACTTCCTCCCACCGGAGCGGTGGACAGCATCGGAGGAAGCGGTTCCTCATTGCTTCCCTGGAGCCTTGTTTCCAGCGTTTGACTGCCTGTTGTTACCGCGTCCCCTGGATGGTCTGCGGGACTGGTACTGCTGCTTCTTTTGACCTTGCTGGTCCTGGTTCTTCTGCCACTGAGGGGTTTGAACCCTCTGCTGGTAGTTACGCCTGTCATTTCCCCTGCGGCGTCGAAACTCTTTCCTCTTTTCAAGCCCCACGGCTTTCATGGTCTCCAGTTCTGCTTTCATACGGGCTATTTCTTCGTCTGCATGAGACCCAAAAAGTGAACTGCCCGAGAAAGGCAGATTTAGTATTCTCGCCTGCGCTTCCGGCTTCAAGGCCGTCAATCTGAGCCAAGATGATCTTCTGGCTGTGACTCCATGGGCATATGAATGTGCTGCTAGTGTTGCCCCATCTGCCGCTGCACTTATGACCTGGTTAGAAACCAGACTTCCCTCGTGCAAAATTTCTTCAAAGTCCCGTCTATCTTCTGATGGAACTTTTTCAATGAACCTCTGGAGAGAGTCCCACAAAGATCTATCATAGCGCCCCAGAAGTGCTGAGGCGCTGGCCACCTTTAGGCTAGAAGATGCCGAACCGCAAACTCTCCTCCCCCAAGAGTCTTGCGTCTTACTGTCTTTATCTGGGGGCACCGTTGAAGACCCCGCTACTGCATGCGTCTTTCTGGCAGCAGCGGTGATGACAGAGTCCGGTGGAGGATCTGCTCTTAGGAACAGAGGATCTTCCGGAGCCGGACGGTACTTCTTTAGAATCCGCGCCGGTGCAGATTTGGTGGTCGCTGGCGTGAGAAAAATATCCATTACTGGTTGCAGCAAACCAGGGACTAACGGCAACAGTGGGCGTGACACTGCTCGTTCATGAAGAGTTTCAAAGATTATGGAGGAGGTGATCTCCTGAACCGGCATAGGGATATTTAATTTTGTAGCTCCTCTACACAACACTTCCTTAAAAGTAGAGATATCATCCACTGGAGATACCCTGGAGGGTGGTGTCTCCGAGAGTGTCGGCGAATAATCCCTTCTGGATGATCTAGATGACGGGGAGGAAGAAGGGGTCCTACGGCGCCTTCTCTCCGATCTGGTCGACTCTCTCCTGTGGGAGGAGGATCTGGATCGCCTCCTTGGTGTTCGAGAGCGACGTCGAGAATCTCTTCCCCGAGAACGTGATCTGACCGGTCTCGCTGGGAAGTCCATGTCTCTTAACCTTGTTAGTGAGGCCTTGACTGCGTGAGACATAGCCGAGTCCTGAGGTATCTCTCTTGCGGGACTTTGAGGTACAGCATGTCCCTCTTCCAGCGGACTAATTTCTCTTGCAGGCACTGGAGATTGATTCACAATTTCCGGTGACTCGGACCTTGAACTCGAGCCCTCTGATCCTGAAGGCGAGATAGATATGAGACGTGGTGAATCATGTTCCGAAGTTGTATATACCAGTCTATGAGGGGATTTGCGCCTTGAAACTGGCCGGATCGTAAGGCGAACATGCGACACCTCCTGAGTACCCTCTGCAGAGGACTGCCTCGACGGCGATAGGCCTATCACCGGAGACCTGGGACTTGACTCCTCGAGGATCAATGGAGATTTTTCTTGCCTTGACGTCGAGAACCTCGTCGTCGACGGAGGACTTGGTCTGAACGGAGGTCTGGACCCCGACGGGGAATCTCGCCTCGACGTTATGGACTTCTCCAAAGCCTTGGAGACCTGCAAGGACGGAGGCACCTGCCTCGACGTCGACTCCGACGGAGGCACCTGCCTCGACGTCGACTCCGACGAAGGCTCCTGCCTCGACATCGGTCTTGACGGAGGCGTCTGCCTCGACGTCGAATGCTCCGATGACGAATGCCTCGACGTCGCCATTCTCTTCGCCGACGATCGATCTTTCCTCGACGGCGAACTTGGTCTTGACGGTGATCTTGGTCTCGACGTAGACTTCGGAGTCGAACGCCTACGAACCTCTTGTGACGTCGACTGATCTCTCACAGTCCTCGACGTCGAATGATGTTCCTTCGACGTCGAACGATGTCTCTGTTTCGACGTCGATCGATCTTCCCTTGACGCCGAAAGATGCCTTTTAGACATCGACCTGTGACGCCGATCCTTCGACGCCGATCTCTTAGACGTCGAAGTCGTCGACGACGAACGCATCCGCTTCGCCGCTGTATCTAAAGTCGACGACGATTTTCTTTTTGCAGCATGACTACCCCTGGACTCCTCACCTCTCAGCGACGATCCCGCCGCTGGAGTCTTCGACGCCGAGCCCGACGCCGATGGGGAGCAAATAGGGACCAGCTGCCTCGACGTCGACCGTTCTGACAAGCCGTAGAGTCTAATCCTCTCTCTCTCCTTTAAAGTCCTTTTAGAAAGGTCTTTACAATGATGACATGTTGCTGGAGAGTGAGAATCCGGCAGGCAGACAATACACACGTCATGTGTGTCTGAAGAGGCCTTCTTTTTTCCACAAGATGGACATGGAATAAATAAAGAAGGCATATTTCTGACAAAAATAGCAGAAAATCAGTCAGAAAAATACAGGATACTGACTTCTTCCCAGATATTAATAAGAGGAAGTCCAAAAAATTACTATAATGCAAATAATTCTTGACTAAAAAGTCAAAAAGAAGAGAGCTGAATTCCAGGGTCTTGACTGAAGGAGCCGGAAAGAACAACTGACCTAACTGTCACCCCTGAGGCATGATGGGATATGGAAGCCAAGGCTGCCTTAAAGGCACGGTGCCAGTTTTTTACCTATACAGGGCTTTTCAGTCTCTATGGTATTGTATTGCAATGCAGCCTGCAGGCTAGCAATGTGTTGTAGATCTGTGTTTCCCCCAGTTTTCTCTTTTTTGCTTTCTCATGAGTGTTTACCTCATTAAAAAAAAAAAAAAAAAAAAAGAGATTTAGGTGTTTTATTATACCTATATGTATTATGGATATGTATTTATACATTGCCTAGCTTTCTTTTTTAGGGGCTGCATTTGCTTGGGAAAAAATAATATATGTTTATACATATACAGAGCTGTATATATGTATGTTTTTTACATATATGATTTTATTATTTCCGGGGTCCCCGCACATGGGCGGGAATATTCAGTGCTTATGACTATTGATGAGGATCCCCTGGAAGAGAACACTTTATTACCTATTTTACCCAGTGTTAGTTGTTGTTGACTTGTTTGTGAAGTTAGTAAGGATTATGACTAGCCGCAGGATGACTGCTCAGCAGGTTGTTGGTATGTTTTTCGAGTCTTTCTCTGATCATGGTTTAGAGACTGACTCTGCTTCTGAGGCACGGGAGAGAGTAGATTCTGGCAGTGAATTTTCTGCCCAAGGGGCATAATCTGATAATGAAGCCACTCTCAGTGCAGATGAAGTGCCTACTTTAGAGGAGGACATTGATGTACCATTAGTGAAGCAAGAGGCATCTGGATTGCAGCCTGGGACTGCAAGGCTTCCCATTGGCGCTGACCTCTGGGTTGCCCTAGACATGAGGCAGCTGGCGTTGCCTGCCTTTACTGGTGTCGCATGGTGTAGAGTGGATACTGAAAACTATTTACCTATAATTTGTTTTTCAGTTGTTTATGGACGATGTATTTTTAGGTGAGATTGTTGAGAAGACTAATTTATAGGATGAACAGTATTTGAGGGACAACAGTGCCAGACTTAAACCCCACTCTAGAGCTACCAGATGGACTCCCACAAAGCTGGATGAGTTGAAGAAGTTCTTGGGTTTAACTTTTTTGATGAGCTTGATGGGAAAGCTGTTGATGTCTTCATATCGGTCCACTAGTCCCTTGATGGCACAGCTATATTTCCTGCAAGTCGTGATTGGTATCTGCTTCTGCAAAGGATGCTGCATTTTTTTTTAAAGATTCGGCCTTTCCTTAATCACTTTGTAGATCGCTTTTCAGAGATCTGTGCTCCAGGGAAAGAAATAGCCGTGGATGAGTCTTTGGTCCTGTTCAAAGGCAGCTTGGTATTTAGGCTGGTCATTTCAAGCAAAAGGGTATGTTATGGAATTAAGATATATATGCTGTGTGAGAGTAGGGCTGGATATGTCTCTAATTTCAGGGTGAACACCAGTAGGGATTCCAGGACTGAACCCCCCCCGTTGTCCGTCCACTTTAGGAGTGAATTTATAAATTTGTGTCGGAAGTTAGAAGAGGACGTTTTAACAAAGGTCACCATTTATATATAGATAACTTCTATACTAGTGTGCAATTGTTTGAAGTGGACACTGTTGCTTGTGGCACAATCTGCTCTAACCGTAAAAGTTACCCAAAATAACTTGTTTTAAAAAAACTTTGAGAGGGGACAGTGCAGTGGTTTGTATAGTGATGAACTTCTAGCTGGAACGTTGCTGGACAGGAGAGATGTCTACATGCTGACTACCATCTATGATGAAAATACTTCACCTGTGACTGTTTGGGGTCAGGTTGCTGAAGTGCGCTAACCTGTGTGCACTTTAGACTATAATAGGCACATGGTTGGTTTTGATAGAGTAGATCGGAGGTTGAACCTTACACTGTTCTTTGTAAGGCTTTCATTTGGTATAAGAAGTTGGCTATCCGCCTTTTCCACTTAGGAATCTTTAGTGCTTTTTTTGTATTTAAGGATTGTTCTACAGGATAGAAACAAAGAGCTAAGTAAGAGGGTCCTAGGGATGAGTTTAAAGACCAACACAGCATAAATCCCCAAATCAGTTATCAATACACAAAAGAATACTGTGGGTCTCGAGTGTAGGATCAGAGCATATAATACTAGAGCAAGAAAGAGGAAGAGAGTCCGCAAATAACCGTGGCAGGTGTAAAAACCTCCACTGAGGTTTTAAGTTCCCATCACCCACCGGTGGTGGTTCTTCATCATTTGGGAACTAAGGACGAACCCCGGAGTACCAATCACTATGTTAGTTGTGGTGGTACCCTGGTTGTCCAAGGCAACCGTGCCAAATTGTTACCAGCGGGTGATGATTGCAGTGCGAAAAAGTGATGAAAAAAATGGTGAAGTTAAAAATGACTACCAAGACACTGTGTAATTTTATTCTGGCGCTATCTTGGTGTCAAGATTAAAACCAAATATAGACAGCTTAAACAAATAACTGTCAGGTTACAGGTCTACATGTTTTGGCTGTTGGACAGAGGAGTCCAAGCTCTCGTCAGGACCATGTAAACGCTACTGCAAAAAAGCGTGATGAAAATCAAAATAATAATAATGAACTGAATCAACGGTTGGCACCCAATACAACCTGATAGAGTCCTGTGCGTCACATTGGAACAGTTACAGGCATTGTCTGGAGGTTGGCCTCCGAGTCAATGTGGGTACGCACCTCGCCTCGCCTGGCATCCGCTCAGGACTGTGAGGCACCGCTCTGTCCGTCGGTACCCCGCTCCAAATGTCAGAGCTGGAAGGGGAGGTCCGTACCCACATTGACTCGGTCCTGACGATAGCTTGGACTCCTCTGTCCAACAGCCGAAACATGTAGACCTGTAACCTGACAGTTATTTGTTTAAGCTGTCTATATTTGGTTTTAATCTTGACACCAAGATAGCGCCAGAATAAAATTACACAGTGTCTTGGTAGTCATTTTTAACTTCACCATTTTTTTCATCACTTTTTCGCACTGCAATCATCACCCGCTGGTAACAATTTGGCACGGTTGCCTTGGACAACCAGGGTACCACCACAACTAACATAGTGATTGGTACTCCGGGGTTCGTCCTTAGTTCCCAAATGATGAAGAACCACCACCGGTGGGTGATGGGAACTTAAAACCTCAGTGGAGGTTTTTACACCTGCCACGGTTATTTGCGGACTCTCTTCCTCTTTCTTGCTCTAGTATTATATGCTCTGATCCTACACTCGAGACCCACAGTATTCTTTTGTGTATTGTTCTACAGGATGACATTTGTTTCAGAATTCTGTGATCGGCAGCCTTGTTGTAGTGGAACAGGCAAGTGTTCCTAGAGTTGGAGTAGTGGAGGTTGTGGCTGGATTGAAAAATCGCCACTTTGCTGATCACATTCCTCCCATGCCCAAAAAAGACCGATGTAATGCCCGAGTGCCCTCCTAAATCTACGCTTTGTGTTCCTGCTTGTTTCAGAATGTAACACATGCAAAATAATTTTGGGAGCATTCGTGAGTTTACTGCCTGGTCTGTATTGTTTTATATTTTTTGTTCAGTTTCACGGTTGACATTAGTGCTATGTTTATAGTTAGAGTTTTTGTGTTTGTAGTTTTGTATCTATTTACAATTGGTTTGTGTTTTCTTTTTTGTAAAGAACAAAATGTGATCAGGGTGTGCATGGACTGCTGCTTGGCTGGCGGTGTGCGTGGACTGGTGCTTTGCTGGCGCTGTGCGTGAACTGGGGCTTGGCTGGCAGTGTGCATAGACTGGCGCTTGGTTGACGGTGTGCGTGGAATGGTGCCTGGCTGGTGGTGTGAGTGGACTGGGGCTTGACTGATGGTATGTGTGGGCTGGGGCTTGGCTGGCGGTGTGCATAGATTGGTGCTTGGCTGGCAGCGTGTGTGGCCTGCGGCTGTTTTTCTCAACTCAATTTAAATATTTTTTTTATTCAACTGTTACTTTCTATAGGACAACCTTGAAGGCTCTATACAAATGACCTCATGCTGAATTCAGAATAGTGTCTACCTTTCAGAAATGTGTAGCTTTCTGGGATCCATTATTGGTTTCATACCCACTTCTACCACTAACTGGAAGGAGGTTGAAAGCACAAAAACAGGAAAAATAGGCAAACTAAAATGTCAAAAATGTGTGGGAAATGTTGGTTTTCTGACAAACGTCTGCCTGTTCCTGAAAGCTGAAAAGATGCTGATTTTAGCACCACAAACCTTTTGTTGATACCATTTGCAGGGAAAAAACACGCTTTCTTCTGCAGCACTTTTTTCCCCCCAAAAACTAAATTTAGCTATATTTTGGCTAATTTCTAGGTCCCTTCCAGGGGAATCCACAAACCCTAAGCACCTTTAGAAACCTCAGAATGTTGGAAGAAGAGGACGTAAATATGGCGTGCATACCTTATATTTTTTAATGAATCATTGTTTATCCACTTAACTAGGATGTAAATATTAACAATTGAGTATCACATAGAGGTACACAAATTTGGCTGTATCACCTAACTGTCAAATCGTATTTCAATACGTGCCATTTCTCATTACTACAACTTGATGCATTAGGGTACACCACACTTAGCACTGTGACATTTATGACCTCTGTCATAGGCACATCTTCAAGAAATAGAAAGTTGGCTATGAGAATACACACTTATGCCATAGAATCTCATGGCGATGAGGTCTTAAACCACTCCAAGATGTCCGCTGTCATAATACAAGCATCTCTGTACCTTGACGTACATGTGGGCATCATGCATTTCTTTGCCCCCATTCCCACCACAAATTAAAAAAAATTATAATCAACTATGCCGATCGGCACACTCTTGTTCTATTAAGTACTGGCCTAATCCGCCCCCGATTACCACCCTTTCAATATACCATATTAGCAATTGTGTATATTGGCACAGAGACAACTTCAAAATGGCCACCGTTAGTGATCCAAGCTTAACTTCAATCATACGCATTTGCGTCACGTAATACCTCCTCCCTCCTCTATTTCCATTACCTCAGAAAGGAACAGTCAGAACAGCGCAAAGCCCGTAGACCTTGCTGATCGTTAATTCACAATGACAACTTTATCATAGCAAGTACTGGGACACCCCTTTCCAGACTTAACCCCTCCAGGTCTCCTACAATGCCTTTAATAACGGGTATTATGCTCCACAGATTGCCATTTGGAGCTCCTGCTATGCCAGATTGACGGCTAGCATTGAAACGCTCGGTCCTGGACCGTAAGAAAAGGTCATTATTGCTTTAAAGGACCTCTAGGGTTTCCCATTGAGGAGTTCCCCAATAGATTTTACCCAGGGTGAGTTTAGATTACGGTTAACCACATTACCCTGTGTCCTCCTTCAAAATCTTGAGGTTGATTGATACCCCCCCTGTCTCTGGGTTACCCAATCTGATTATCAGATAAGAGCTCAAATTGAAGGCCATCTGGCCCAATACATGGTGAGTGATGCCCCTCACCTTCCTCCTCTCGTTTATTATATCGTACACCATAACTTAACCTTGTTACCCCCTCTCATAGGTAGTACACCTGTCCTGTACTAGTCCCCTGGATTCCACAAATTGAAGGTGCACATCATTAAAGAAATTGCCTTAAAAGTCTTGGCACTTAGGGCAGTGGCCTAAGCACCATTAGGTAAGCCACGTCCCACCTATAGCAATTCAAAACAAAACACCAGATTTCATTGAAGTACTTAAATTGATCAGAGACTCTGAAGACTGCTATTTGATCTTGCATACATTTAACAGGCCAGGTAAGCCGGTGTTCCTCAGATCAAGGCAGTAGCCAGAAAATTTAAATTAAAATGAATTCCTACTTGTAAAGCACAAACATATCACCCCTTGAGGGTTTTAAGGCGATGGGGACTGTTGGGGAGATTAAGTGAGCTATTGTCCAGAGTCACATGAAGCTGAGTTGCAGCAGTCGCCGGGGATCAAACCATGACCCCCATGCTCTGAAGTCAGCCGCTCTGGCCGCTACGCCACACCTCTCCCACACACTCATCCATACCTTCCTTCACTTATCCATCCATACAGCCATTCTTTCACTCATCGATCGATCCATCCGTTCACTCATCCAACCATCTGCTCATTGATCCTTTCATTTACCCTTTCACTCATTGATCCATCCTTTCAGTCACTCATCTATCCATCCTTTCTCCCATCCATTTACTCATCCCCCATCTATCTATATATCTTCCCACTCATCCACCCTTTCTCATTCATCCATCTTCACATCAATTTTTTTACTCTTTCATCCATTCATGTATCCATCCATCTTTTCACTCGCTCGCGATCCACCATTCCACTCACACATCTATCCATCCATTTATCCATCCTTTCACTCTCATCCTTCCATCCATTCACTCTTGCACTCATCCATCCGTCTACCCTTTCATCTGGCCATCCATCTATCCTCCCTTTCACTCATTCATTTATTCTTTCACTCATCCTTCCTTATATCCATCCTTTCACTCACTCACCCATCCATCATCCATTCATCTACTCTTTCAACCCGTCCATCCATCCAGCCTTTCACCCATGTATTATCTAGTTACTCTTTCACTCATCATCTATCCTTTCACTCATTAATCCATCCATCTTTTCTCTCATCATACATCCACGTGTCAATTCATCCATTATATTTCCACTACACAAATCCACTCCACATCAAACAATTTCACGCCACACAATTACACAACTAACAATTCCAATCCAAACCACATAATTCCACTACACATCACGTACATATACTCCATAACACATAGGTAAAAGACATTGTCATTTACAGGGCCAATAGCTCTAACTCAAGCAAATATGAGACCTATTGCATTTCCAATACTTATTACCCTTGCGGGACTCATGCATTGCAACGCACAGTTACAGAGGTGGCAGTGGATACTGGGACATAAGGGCCGCATCACCCTAGATGCGGTCGATGTTCTTCTATATCCCGACTGCCTGTGTCCCTCGATGTCTCCAGATTTTGCAACTTTTTACAGAGGCATCAGGACTGTCAATTCCGCCAAATTGGTGCTGATCCCGTTAGCTCCTGTGTAGATTGGCAAACAAATATCCCAATGTATCGCCTTAGTTTTCGCTATTTGGGTATACAAGTGGCCCTGAATCCAAAACTGATGTGGTCCCTCAATATTACCCCTCTTACTCTCAAAATCAATGAGAAATTTAGGAAGTGGCAGACACTCCCGTTAATTGTCCTGGGGAGAATAGTGCGTATAAGATGATGATACTGACGCAATTCCTCTAACTCCTACTACATTTACCCTACATGATTTTGCTCATTGGTTTCGAGAGACGTATTCTGTGGCAATCGCCTTCCTATGGAATTATTAGCGGCCCGCTTACAGCCAATGCGCTCATTACGACAGCAGCCTGGGCATGTCTAACTTGGAGTCCCACCTCCTGAATATCAATGATTGGTTTAATGGCATTTAGCGATTCCCATTGAGGACACAAATGACTGCCTCATCAATATTCATGAGCCAGGTCATAATTTGCGACCCATTGGGAATGGGCTACAATCACAGGGATGGTGGCCTGCTGGGGACAGCAGACCACCATATCTGTGTTTGCTTTTTAAATAAAGCAACTTTTTTCCCAAATGCAGTCCGTTTTCCTTAAAGGAAAACGTGATGCTTTTAAAAGAAAAAATGTAAGTTTTCCTTTCATTTTTTATGGGCCCAATGCCTGCTCCTAAAAAGTACTTTTGCTGCCAAACACAAGCAGAAAGAGAAGGAGTTTCAAATTGGTGGCAACTGCGATAGTTTTGCAACCGCATTTGCAGTCGCAAAACAATCATACATACCTCTGCGAGTCGCTATTTAGCGAGTTGGTAATAGGTTACAAACTTACAAAATAGGGTTTGTACATGCTGCAACCCTTTTTAGCAGTCGCAAACGGCCCAATTCGAAGCTTGCGACCACTAAAAACAGTTGTACATCTGGTCCTAGGTTTCCCCCGAATCCTGGCAATGCTATATGGTGAATCAATTTCCACCACACTCCCAGAGGTGACATGATTGGTGTTTAGTAAATGGAGTGCTCCACACTTACACAACAAACCCCCTTGTTAGAGGGCAAGAGAAGTGGCACCACTAAAGGAGTTTGGATGCTGGGACGCCATAATCATTACGCTACTTGTGAATGTTGGAAAGGCACTCATATGTCTTCCTTTCAGAAGCTCCCACAAGAGTACAATTCAGTAAATACTTGACACTGCGGCACGCATTGCGGGTGCATGCTCCCACCGGCACTTGGATGCCGGAATAGATCCCGGAATGTAACCGTACAGAAGCAAAAGTCAAGATGGGAGCATTTTGGGAGCATCCCAAATTTACCCCACTTGACATGTTTACGGATCTCAAAACATGCTGGGAGGGATGGCTCAGCCCTCTAGACTACGTGAATTGGCAAGATGCCTGATGGCCTCCAAAGTGCTCACCATATCATCACGGGTCCGCTTAGTGCAAACATACTATCTGCATAACGCACACCTTTCCCTTGACAGATTACATGGAGCAGGAGTACTTGCCAGTACCGCATGCTTCCTTTGCTCACATGTTCCTGCTGATTTCTTTCACATGACGTGGTCCTGTCCTATTATAACACGATATTGGGAACGGGTGATAACCAAACTCTCTGAAGTCTTGAAATAGGCCTTTCCCTGATACTGGTCCTACTGGTGGGTTCTTGAAGGTGCAGAGGGACCAGTGCAAACCGGGCACTATTGGTGACGAGACTGCTGGTTGCCAAGCTAGATATCGCGGTTAGCTAGAAAGCTTCAAAACTCCAGACGAGGTCACAATGGAGGCGTTGAGTGGACTGGTGTGCCCAGCAAGGGAAACCAGTCTATGAGGCCAGAGGATGTCTGGCTAGACACGCCAAAATATGGGACAAGTGGTTTGGGGTGGAGAGTGTGGACTCACTGTGAGGAAGAGTTATGGGACTGATGTTTTTTCTTTTGTATGGGATGTTACCCACTGTTATTACTGTAATTACGATGGTCTTAGCCTCTGATGGGGGCCATGTGTCGGTTTCCTATGTGATTTGCTGTTACTGCGAGAAACCAATAAAAGAAAATCTTAAAAATGAAAAAAGGAAGCATTAGCTTGTTTCTGGGCCACCAACCATTTTACATTTTTATATTTCACTTGTGGGGTTTGCCTTTTATTTTAAGTACAGACCACAAATTGCTGATTCCGGTCTTTGCAAAAAAATATATTGAAAAAACTACTCCCAGATGGTTAATAAACCTGCATGGTTTTAAATTTTGAATCGAGTATGTCTCAGGTGTAAAAATCACACTGCAGCGGATTGCTTACCCCACCTTCTACTTGACAAAACGGCAGAGGAGTATGAACAAAAACTTTCGGTCATACAAATCAATCCCTGCCATATTAAAAGCTGAGTGGGAAAAGCATATGTAAGAGGATGATACTTTACTTTACTACGGGGAAGTCGAGAGAGGACCTCACGTCAAACTCTTTTTTAAAGGAGGTAGAAAGATTTCGGAAGGAAAACAAATCAGAATCCAACAAGCTCCAAAATGTGCCCATGAGACCAGGAGGGGCTTCAACAGATCAGGCAGAAACAGGAAAAGATGGATATGGAACCAGGTCAAAGACAATTAACAAGTAGATTTGTCATACGTGACTAATGATACTAATGTTGTTGCTAATGTGTTAAACAATGGGAAAACTGCTAAAATTGCTATTGTGAATCTATCTGAACATGTCTTGAGCTTTGATGAAATAAAATTGTCCAAGGGCCTCAGATTTTGTTCAGCTTCGAAATCCGATTTTAACCAATTGCATATAGATGTCTTCAAATTTGTGTGCAAGTTAAAAAAAATGTTTGCTTTAAATCCCAAGATTGCAACTGATCGTTCAGTGACACATAGAACACCTAGTGATAGGACCATCCAAGACATACGCAATATTCAAACCCTTTTAGCCATTAAAGAAGAAGAACATGATGCTCCTACTATACCACAAATTCTGTCAGATTTAGACATCTCCCCAGATCTAAGTATTGATATTGGCTTTAAGCCTAAATTCATGTTTCAACCGACACTAGGGTAACATGATGGAAACTTTTCTTCGACTAGTGACTACAGATCTATATGCATGGGAAGATACATTTAACTTTAAGAATCCTTTAAGAAATGACAATCTCACTAGCGGTGAAAGACATGCTCTACGAGAACTTAACCAACTTCATGATTTGATCCTAAAGGAGGCGGACAAAGGGGGTAATCTAGTCCTCATGAACACCAAAGACTATCTTGCTGAAATTGATAGACAGCTATCTGACACTGATGCTTATGTTGCCCTTACCCTAAATCCGATTAAGTCCATCATCTACCTATTGGAGAGTAATCTTAAGAGATGAAGGGAACTTGGTCTCATTAATGAACAGGAGCATAAATATCTATTTACTCCGAATCCGGTAGCACCATGTATATACATTCTACTGAAAATTCATAAACCAGGAGCCTTTCCTCCTGGTAGACCGATAATTTTGGGCATCTTAGACACGAAGGATTTACTTAACCAACTAAGTGACTTCAACTGGACAAAGGACTGGTGTTTTGTGACATCAGACATTAGTTCCCTCTATACCTCTATTCCTATTACTATGGGGATGGAAGCGGTCAAATACTATCTGGCTAAAAGAGATGCTATCCTGTGGGAACATACGTCAATGCTATTCGACATGATTACTTTGGTCCTTGAGAATAATGTTTTCTTACATAATGGGACCTGGTACAGACAACACCAAGGGGTAGCCATGGGATCAAAATTTTCTCCCTCTTTTGCAAATTTGTTCGTAGGCTGGATGGAGAAATTTTTCATCTGGTCCAAATGTCCAGATTTGTTTATGAACCATGTGATTTTTTGGGGTCGCTACATAGACGACGTGTTGTAAATATGGACGGGTGATATCGCATCTCTACTTGAGTTTTGCTCTTTTCTCAATTCTAACACGTACAATATACAGTTTACCTACCATTTCGATAAGGAAGAGATTTGTTTCCATGACCTCCGATTGTATAATAGACGGTTTAATTTTATCTGCACTACATAGACAACGAACTGCGTGTAATTCTGTTTTGCATGTGGACACTTCACATCCTAGTTCGCAAGTTAATTCCATACCTTTTGGGGGATTTACACGTTTAAGGCGTAACTGTAGTGAGGATGAGATATACAAGAAAGAACTGCATGAGACCATCAAGAGATTTAAAGCTAGAGGATATGATGGGAAAAAACTGGAAAAAGCTGAAAGAAAGGCACTTGGATTGACCTACAAACCCGAAGACAAAAAAGAATAGCAAACATAAAGAGAGAGTTTCTCTGGTAAACACCTATAACTCAGCCAGTAATATTCTCGATAAAATTCTACACAAACATTGGCATGTCTTACGGCTGGATCCAGTCATTAACATGGTTATAAATGAGAAACCTAACATCATCTATAAACGAGGCCAAACTTTGAGGAACATTCTCAGTCCAAGCTTCTATAAACCTAAACACCACAGAAGGGACACAACATGGCTAGGTACACCACCACTTGGATTTGATAAATGTGGGCATTGTTTTGTCTGCCCCCATGCGTTGGACAGGACTAAGACTTTCAAGCACAACATACCAACAGAGCATAGGATTAAATCCTTCATGAATTGCAACACCAAATTCATGGTATACTGTATTGTCTGCGCATGTAAGGAAATCTATGTGGGCAATACAATTTGACCGGTGAAAGAAAGGATACAGGAGCACGTAAAGGCCATCAGAAATGAAAATACAAGTTATCCGCTAGCAGTACATTTTAATGCTGTACATGGCCCAGCTGAATTACCTAGTGTGACATTTCATGGGCTTGAGACAATCACTGATAATCCAAGAGGGGGGGACAAAGTTCAGTGCTTACGCAAACTAGAGGCCTCTTGGATTTGCAAATTGAGAACTGTAGATCAGGGTCTCAACACTGATAGAGAAATGTATGTATTCCTTCGGGACTGAGCCCTATGTAGAGACTACCTGTACTTTCCCATAGTGTTTTAACAACAATTGGAACTTGTGTAACAAAACAAGAAATTGGAACAAATGTTACTATTACTGGTCTCTCTGTGTATTTGGACAAATACACTTGTGCGAAATAATCTGATTGGTGTACTTTATGTATTTGACATCAGGGGCATACAATATGCTACTAATGTGCCTTAATGTTATTTTCACCGGCCGTTCTACATGTATTTGGTTGAATGTGTGATACAATTTAATTGGTGTTGTTTGTATCTAAGATCAGGGGCACCTTACTTGCTACCAATGTGCCTTGATGTACCTTACATATTCCATTTCTGCCCAAAAGATTTTATTTTTAGCTGGTTATTGTCAGGATGCAAGCCCAGTGGCCTGTAATCTGTTTACAATATACTTTGTTGTGCCATATTTGATCCATTTTTGTCTGTAAGAATTTACGTGCATTCGTATATTGCCTTACATAGACCAATATTGGTTTGCCTTAGACCAATAACTGTTGGCTATAGCCTGTGTTCAGTCAATTAATCCAGTGTTTAACTTTTGTTTTCTTGTTTCTTTCAATTGGAGTTCGAAATATTTATAACAATGTAGCTCTAGAACATACAACTGTCACCATGCCTATACTATCTTTCTGGGCCTATCTATCTCTTTTATTCTCTAGCACCATCTACATTACTGTCATGTCTCAGGTAGGGTGCTGTACTTAGATTTCACTAACTTTACGTTTAGAACATTTTCACCTGACATGATCAGGACGCCGTGTGAGGTTTGCACTTATACTCTCTCATCTGAGAGATAAACACTTGTCTGTATATACCGCCACTGTTTCTAACTTCTGTTCACTTTGATACATTTACATCTAAGTATTGTTGTCAAGTCCGTTCTTTTCCAGAATCGCAAATACGACTGTAGGCAGTGGTATTAAGTTGGGGATTAGTGCCAACGGATGTTCGTTTATAGTTTCCAACTCTAACTTTCCCCAAGAAATAGCAGCATGTCACTATGCGTACTTTGTAACTCAATATAACGATATGAAACTACATCTATGGCCAATACGCTCGGGTTAAATACATTTTATGTCACTAATGCGTCGTCACGTCCTTGACGCCTGTTAAACGCGTCCGTTTACATATACGGTATTTTTCCAGTATACGGTTGCACCTCTTATACGCCAGGAGCCGGATTCCACGTTCTTCGGGGACGTTTTCAAGATATGTGGTGGTAATGGATTGTTTTAAGACCCTGATGGGGTCGTGTGGACTATGTTGAGTTTTGCTTACTACTATGCTCTCGCAACCATTTTTGTAGATGTCGGTGAAAGACCGATAATCTCTCTAGAAGCCCTCGACTTTGGATTCTAACCGTTTACTACAACGGGTACCTTCAGTTTCACCAGACCTATCCAAGTAAGATGATTATATATGTTTTAGACTGTTTGAATGGATGTGTTCTTTAAGCGTGTTGCATCTGGTTTGACCGTTTGGAATGGACGTATTTCTGCAGGTTTGTTCACTCATATTACCATATCTCCTTTTTAGAGAGTATCTCGGGTGTGTCCAAATTACGTTCTGGCTTTGAGTGCACTGGCTTATATTAATGTTTTTCCTCTTACCACTACTGAACGATAATTAACTACTGTGTTTTATCGAGATTAACATTGTTACAATTTTTTGAAAAGTGCCCCAGATACTAGAGGTTTTGTCCTATTTGGTGTCGAGGAACTCTGGTAGCATTTATGACTGTTTTATAAAATGAATATAAACTTATAACAGCTAATAGTAAGGGGCTTTCGAAAGTGGCAATACTTACTGGTCTATAATTATTTTTTGTTATTTCTGAGTGATCACCTTTAGGTTTTGCGCCTACGGATTCATACAGATATCCAAAATAATCCTGTGATACCTTGAATGGGAAAAGGGCGTTTTGGTGGAACTTTCGGCACACAGACATTTATTGAAGGAATACATAGATCCTTTTTGATAATGTTCAATAATAAGGGACGCTTAAAAGCTGTTTTATTTACCAGACCCCATTTATTCTTTTACTATCATTGCCAGGTTTTTTGCGCATACAAACTCGTATAGATATTCAATCATAACTGAGAAACCTCGATCGGGAAAAAGTTTGTTTTGGTGGACCCTTCGACACACAGTTATAATTTTGAAGGTACACCTAGACTACATTTTCTCTTTCTAATTTGATTGCTTTATCCGGTCTTTTTAAATTACACGTACGTCTAGGGATGATAGAAATCACGTGGGGATGTGATATGATGGTGGAAAGCTCCCTTTACCTCTCGCCTGCATGTACCTTCTTTTAAATCACAAACTTATATCAGTTTGGGTCATGGTCGCTTTTGTCAAGCTGATCCATCTGCTCATCACTTAAGTTTATTCCTCTTCACTGGGTTACTTGGTTCCTATGCCTCCTTTCTCTTCTTTTGGCACTTTGTACTGATGTATCTTGGTATTAAACCAGTGTTGAACGTTGGCAGGATGCAGCAAGAATATCCTCTTGTATTGTTTTTAGAAATCAAACAATCTGTCATATTGCTTTGTCAACAGCCTTGAGAAAGTCATTCATCGAAGAAACACGCGTCGGCTGTTTATGTACTACAACTACGTGTCAACATTTCTGAAAACTAATCTACACTTTATCATGATCTTGCCATATGGATTGATTTTATTCACGATGTACTTTTGCAATTAAATGCATTACTGACTTCTGATGGTCAGTTGTTACTTTTTGTGGTGTTGTGCTCTGTTTTCGCATTAATAGAATTTGATGTGTATGGAGGAAGCTTTCTCCCTGCACTGAGTGACACTGTGGATGGCACAGTGTTGACATTGAGCACGCCAGATTATGTATTGGGATACACTTGTGCAAACTACAACAGAGGTGCTGACAGTTCTTCTGGTAACCACTGCTATCATTCATACATATTATACTTTAAAATCAGTCAAGTAGGGGAGGAGCCTAGCGCGCAACCAAGATGGCCGCGTAGGTGCGAGGCTCCCGAGGACCTCCGCGACCTCCTGCATAAATCCTGACAGAATCCTGTCCCAGATGAGGGGACTGTGTTTGTGAGCCCGAGCAGAGGTGACGCCCGTTTTCCGTTTTTAAATCGGACCTCGGACACCGGCAGGAGTATCGATTGAGGTTTGCGGCCTTCTCCACACGGGCCCCCCGTACTGGAGTTGTGGGGCGATCCGGACACAAAGTGAACAACAGCGGCGGGCAAGGCTGGGTGACTCGCGTACCCTGCACTTTCACTTTCGCTTTTGCGCCCTCCTTGCTGCCAGGCGAGGTTGGGTTGCGGGGCGGTGTGCGGTGGTGTGGTCTCGCTGGGGTGCCCTGCCGGTCCGCCAGCTGCGGTCCGTCCTGCGGAGCGGTGGTCGCTCCCCCCCGGACCCCTTGAACTGGATTGTCGGCCCCCCCCTTTTATTGAGGAGACTGACTCGTCTTGGGGATCGAAACCATGTCCACAAAACAAGATGGCGATCGGGCTAAGATAAAATCGACCCGCCGTGGCGCGGCCCAGCAATCCAACAGTATGGACCGCTACACCCTACAGAAGGGATCCCCAGAGGCACCGCGTAGGTCCCCTACGGGCCCGACTGATGCTTCCGCTCTGCCCACGGACCTGACCCTCCGAGACGTCATGGGCGCCATCGCCGAGATGAAGGCCTCGGTGGACCAGCGCTTCGACACTCTGGCCCAGAAGATTGACTCGGTCCTCGTGGACGTGGGCCTCGTGAGGGCTGACTTGTCTAAAACCAACGACCGGGTCGACTCTTTGGCCCACTCTACCACGGGCCTCACAACGGACGTGGCGGCCCTCCAACAGGAGGTGCGCAGGCTTGGCCAGGCGAGCGCCCTGATGAATCGTCGGCTGGAGGATTCCGAGGGTCGGGCCCGGAGGAACAACGTTCGCATTATCGGGGTGCCGGAGGGACGCGAGGCGGAGGCGGCGGATCTATTTGTGGAGGACCTGGTTCTCACCCATCTCCGGCCTCGGGGGCTGAGTAAATTCTTTGCGGTGGAGCGTGCCCACAGGGTCCCCGGGGGTAGGCCTAAGGTTGGAGCCCCTCCGAGGCCTCTCATCGCCCGGATCTTCAATTTTCGGGATAGAGACGCCATCCTACAGACTTCCAGGCTACAAGGGCCGGTCAAACTTGACAATATGGACATCAATTTCTATCCTGACTTCACTCCGGCAGTCCAAAAGCAGAGGCTGAGCTTTCTTGGTGTTAAACGTCGCCTAAGGGACCTGAATCTCAAATATGCGATGCTTTTTCCAGCTAAGCTGAGAGTGGAGGTGGATGGCCACACGCACTTTTTTGACCGACCCGAGGTGGCCGGGGACTGGCTAGACACTTTGCCCGGAGATCGGGGCCGGGGGGGTGGGGGGGGTGCGGTTGGTGGGGAGGGCCCGCCGGATCAGGACTGAGGGACTAATGGTAGGCCTTGCTCTGGACTGCGTTGTTGTCATTATTGACTGTTAGGGTAAGTTCCCCTCCTGTGGAGGTCGTGTGGGGTCCCTTGGGGGATCTCCCTCCTCCTCTGGGGGACTAGTTAGTTTTCTTATCTATGGGGCGACAGGCACACTGCACTTTGGGGGGGCTGTTTGGGCTCATGCAGGGGTGCAGGGTGGGGGGAGTTCCGTTGGGTTGGGTGGGTTGGGGTGGGGTGTGGTTCTTTTTTACCGCAAGGCAAACCCGTTATTGTATTGTTGTTTTTGAGATGCTCTGGGGGGGACAACTGATGGCTTTGTTATGTGATGGGGGGTAGGGATTTGACATTGTTGTCCTGGAATGTTAACGGACTGGGTGATAGGATCAAGCGGGGTGTGGTCCTGCAGTATCTGAAACGGATTTCGCCTGATGTGGTCTTTCTGCAGGAGACACACCTTATTGGTAATTCCTTTTGTGCCATGAATCGGCGTGGCTATCGCTTGGTGGCCCACTCGGGCTTCACGTCGGGCTCGCGGGGGGTGGGCATCATGGTGAAGAACTCGCTCCCGTTGGAAATAGACGAGGTGCGCCATGATGAGAGGGGACGCTACACTGTCTTGGTGGGGAGGATGGAGGGCAAGGTAGTTGTCTTTGTCTCTGTGTACGTCCCACCAGGGCTACAGTCCACCACCTTTGCAGATCTGGGGCGCCTCCTCCTTGACCTCCCGGGGGGGCTTCTGGTGGTTGGGGGGGATTTCAATGCGGTGGCTTCTGGGACTATGGATCGTCATCCCCCTAGGGCCCTCCCCCGGGCACAGGCGTGGTTAGCGGGCCTTTTAGACACACTGGGATTGGTGGACTGCTGGCGTTTAAAGCATCCCACCCAGCTGCAGTACACCTTCCATTCGGGTGCCCATGGTAGCCTCTCACGGCTTGATTATGTCCTTGTCCCTGCGGCCTATGCTGGGAGGGTGGGAGAGGTGCGCCATCTGGCGCGGGGTATTTCGGATCATTCCCCGCTCCTACTGCACTTGGGTGTCTTCCCGAGGGGAGAGGGCAGGGTAGCCCCAATCAATGCTTGGTACCTGCGTGACCCCACTATTCGTTCTGATCTGATTAAATCATTGCAACGGTATTTCGAGGAGAATGTGGGGTCCGTTCCGTCGGCTATCTCCCTGTGGGAAGCCTTTAAAACAGCTCTCAGAGGGGAGGCCCTCTCCTTTATCTCCCATGCCCGCAGACACGCACAGGAGGAGGTGACCCGGGTGGAGGCCGAAATTACTGAATTGGAGGGTGGTCTGGGGAGTGGGGTGACTGACGCGGCGCTGCATGTTCTACACCTTAAACAGGCGGCCTATAGGGCCCTCGTCACGGAGGCGGCCAGGGGCCTTAGCAGAGAGCAACAGGGGCGACTGTACGATGTGGGTGATAAGGCTGGCAAACTGATTGCGTGGTTGGATAAGAAGGAGAGAGCTAGTCGTGTGGTCCCGCTGATTGAGAGGATGGATGGTGTACGAATTACTGAGCCGGAAGGCATTGTTTCTTGCTTCGCGGATCATTTCCGCGAGGTATATTCTCCGGTCTCTCCCTGCTCGGAGGAGGATTCCCATGCCCTGCTGCGGGACATCGCGCTGCCCTCGCTTTCAGTGGAGGACAGGGATTCGTTGGATGCCGCTCCCACCTCGGATGAAATCGCCCTCGCCATACGCTTGGTCGCCTCGGGCAAGGCCATGGGCCCGAATGGCCTTCCTATCGAATTGTACAAGCTGCGACCGGATGTACTGGCACCTCACCTCCGCGCGATGTTCCTTGCGGCCCACTCGCGGGGCTCCCTCCCGCCGGACCAGCGTCTAGCTACCATCGTGGTTATCCACAAGGAGGGGAGACCGCGGGACCGGGTTACATCCTTTCGGCCGATCTCGCTCTTGAATGCGGAGCCTAAAATCCTCGCCAAGGTGCTTGCCAACCGGCTGGTCGGCGTGGTGGGCGATCTGGTCCACCAAGACCAGTCCGGCTTTATTCCCCATCGCAACACGGCCCTTAACCTGCGGCGCTTGCACGGGGTGCTCGCGCGTGTTCCATTCATGCGGGAGCCGGCCATCTTGGCGTCTTTGGACGCCACCATGGCGTTTGACACGCTCGAGTGGCCGTACATCTGGGCGATGTTGGCGAAATTTGGATTTGGCCCGGGATTCATCAGCTGGGTCAAATTGTTGTACTCTGACCCATTGGCGCAGGTGGTGGTGAATGGTCGAGTCTCGGCCCCATTCGGGCTGGGACGGGGCACACGACAGGGTTGCCCCCTGTCGCCGCTCCTGTTTGCACTGGCCTTGGAACCCCTGGCGGAATGGCTGCGGTGGCACCCCTCTATCCGTGGTCTCCGTTGGACCCCTGAGTATGAGGACCGTGTGTCCCTCTACGCCGACGACATCCTGTTGTACTTAGCCTCCCCGCGTAAATCACTGATTGTCCTGGTCGATGTTCTGCGCTCCTTCGGCCGTAACTCAGGTCTTGTCATCAACTGGGCTAAATCCTGTGTCTATGTGCTTTCCGGGGAGGCTCCTGTTCTCCCGCGGGGCTGCTCGATCCAGATTGCCTCGCAGGGGTTTCGTTACCTGGGCGTCTATATTACGCTGGACCCAGTGGCCCGCTACGAGCGGAATTTGCTTCCCCCCCTCCAGCGCTTGAAGGAGGACGTCGCGCGCTGGCGGCGCTTGCCGCTTTCGTCGCTCGGCCGGGCGGCATTGTTCAAGATGATGTCGTTACCGCGCTTTCTGTACGCCCTCCAGAACTCGATGGACCTGGTCCCGGCGCGTTACTTCCGTGAGGTGGAGAGTTTGCAGCGCCGCCTGTTCTGGGACGGGAGGCCGCGTATAGCCCTGGCAAAGTTGACGCTCCCGTGGTATGACGGAGGGATTGCCCTCCCGGATATTAAGCGGTATTACTGGGCCTCCCAATTAGCTGCAATTAATCACGGCCTCTACGGGCCCGCCTTAAACCCGGCATTTGAAATGGACAAGATGCTCCTGCCCGGTGGCGATTACAATCGAGCGCTCTACACTAGCGTGCCCGACTCCCGCCTGACGGGACCCACGCGTGTCATGGTACGAGTATGGCACGCGGCCAATGCAGCTATGGGATGGAAGGACCGTTTGACCCGGGCGTCACCGTTGTCTGCGTCTGAGAGGTTGGGCTCCCTATGGACCTCGAAGGGCTTCGATAGGTGGGACACGATAGGCATTAGTACAGTGGGGGACCTCTGGACGAGGGGAGGATTCAAAACTTTCGAGACACTGCAGGCGGAGTTTCAGCTGCAGGGCAGTGAATACTTTCGATACCTGCAGGTCCGTCACGCACTGGGCTCTGTCTTCCCAGACGTGGCCGTCATTCCGGAGTCCTCCCCACTGGAGGATAGAGTGCTAGACGGCCACGTTCCGGACAGCACGATCTCCCTCATCTACAAGAAGTTGATTAATGACCGCTCGGGCTTACTGACTGGGCTCCGCGAGGCTTGGGTTGCCGATGGGTTGGAGCTGGACGACGAGGATTGGATTTCCGCGGTGGCCTCCCCGAAGGAGGTGGCCATCCCGGCTCGCCTTCGCTTCGTCCAGCTTAAGATACTTCACCGGGTGTACGTGACGGGGCCGGGGCTTCTGCGTATGGGCTATGCCGAGGATGGACTGTGTAAGCGTGGGTGCGGTGCATTGGCGACCTTTTTACATATTCTGTGGGAATGTCCGAGGGTGGAGCGATTCTGGCGTGGTGTGCATGAGGTCCTGCGAGCGGTTACGCATGTAGCGCTGGTGCCTGAAGCGAGGAGATGCCTGCTGAATGTGTGGGAACCGACCGACTACTCGGTTCCGCAGACACGATGGGTGACGCTGGGTTATATGATTGCTAAACGTGACATCGCTCAACTGTGGGGATCCCAGAGGCCCCCGGCAGTGTCGGCCTGGAAAGAACACATGGATTGGTGTATGTTCCGGGAGAAGGTGGTGTATGTGGCGCGGGGTAAGCCTGGGGCGTGGCTGAAGGTGTGGGGCCCCTGGAACGCCTACCGCGGGGGTATCTGCGAGCCGCCATTGTTGCCTCCCGCTTCACCAGCTCCGTCCCCCTAGATGACCCCCTCCCTCAGTCCCGGGCACAGAGTTTTCCCAGTCCCAGACCTATTCCCCTTCCCCTCCTTCGATTTTAGTGTATGGTTGGGGTCCCCCCATTCGAGGAGCGTATGTTGTCATTTTCGCTCTCGGGTTGCCTTGCGGGTGTGGTTTTATGTTGTTGTGTTGTATAAAACGAAACCGTATTGTGGGCTCAGAGTCATGTGGCCCACGTTGCTGATACCTCCTGCTTTAGCGTCTCTGTAACGCCAAGTGCCTTATTGTATATATGTCATTTATTCCTGTCATTTTAGCGGCCGGCCGGAAGGTTGTAGGCCCGTACCTGTATATATTTGAGATTGCAATAAACGGTTTAAAAAAAAAAAAATAAAACAAAAAAAAAAAAAATCAGTCAAGTAAGATCACCAAAGGGTGGCCTAAGAAAGGTAGTGATTTGCCTGTAAAATTGTAACCTTACTGGAATGTAAATGAGAACTATCTATAGAGGGTGAAAACATTCTTAAATCTGGAAACGCATTTGTGAATGAGCACGAGGGTCATTTAGGGAGGAATCTAACTAAAAGTGAAAAAAGAGCTGATTACTGGTTTCCCAATATGGATTCTGTAATTTGAAAATTTTGTTTAAGAATGCCATGCATGTAGTCTCAGTGACAAATCTAAATATTCTAGGAGAACACTTTGAGAATCAGTAGACATACTAACTCATTGATGGAAAAAGTTAGGACTGGACATTATTGGATCAATTCATGTATCGGGATTAAATGAGAAATGCATCATTGTTCTAATTAGCTATTTTTCCAAATGGATTACCATAAAATGCTAATCTAATGGTAATGATAACACAAAAACTAGCACATCTTTCTTATCTGATGTATTTGCTAATGAGGGTATCCCTTGTACCCGAATTACAGATAATGGTGTTTAGTTTGTGTCAGAAGAAATGAAGGAATTTATCTCTAGTTTAGCCGTAAAACATATTAAAACACCTCTCTATTGGGCTAGAGCTATTGGTCTAGTAGAACGTACCAACAGAATGTTAAAAGAATCTTTGCAATTGGCCATTGCTTCATCCAAACCCATTATACAATCTATGAAAGGCATAACAATTCTGAACAACTGAATGAAATAAAAAGAAAAGTATGATGAAAATGGGGTACTAAGCAACAAAGGTGGATAAAGGACAATGGGTCCTGGTAAATAAACCTAGAGACAGTTATTACAAATTTAAAAAACAAAAGAAGTCAAGAAAAATGTAGTAATAATGGAAGATGGGAGCATGTTGAGCATGGATAAATTCTCCCTGTGTAACCGTCGACATGCCTATTGGGGATGTTCAATCTAATAGTAATGGTAAAGATAATGCAGCATCAGGAGACCTCAGTGTAGGAATAAAAAGGAAGGTTTACCCTCTTATATGGCACAGTGATTATTTAATAAAGTAATCTTTTAGTTGTTAATATAGTTTGGTTTCTGTTTCTGTATAAATAATGCTGTGAAGGTCTATTTTTTCTTCCCCTCTTTTAAATTTCTTATTTTCTCAGGTTGGTATATTAAAGAGATGTGTTATAATCTCTCATAATGTTATAATTGAGTTGTTATATATTATGATATTTTATTGCTTTTTACAGTGGGCCCCTCACCTCGGAGTTCATTGCAGCTGTGATATCAGTTCGGAAGAGGCATCCCACAAGTATAAACTCACAGTCCCACTGTCCCTAACAGCAGAAAGAACATGCACACTCCAACAGCGTGTTGCGGTTTAGTTGTTTAATGGCATAGTACCCATAACCAACCGTGTGGAACAAAACAAACACCCAACACGATTCAGCGAACCTGCCGCCTTGCTCACGGGTGAGAAACCATTCTCTCTGTGGGTAAAGGTGTGACGTGAAAATACAAGGAAATAAATGTATGACTTGCAGTTTATACACATATAACATTTTACATGGTGGACATATTATGACGGTGATTCTAACATACTGAGTGTGTCTTAATTCAAATAGTAATCAAAATAACAAAATAATAAAGCAATGCACCCAGCTTAAGATGCCTGTAATAACATAAAACATATGAATCAAAATATATAATATATAACATAAAGTCCATATCACCACATTGTCAAATTGAGGGACGATGTTGTCAGGTTGTATGTTCACACCAAATCTTTGAGGAAAACTAATTACAATACGGTGCATTTTCTTTTTAGTTCACCTCAGTTTCATGGCAATCATCTGAGGGTGAAACTGACACCTTTCTATTTGTGCGTTCCACATAGTTTCAGCTCACAGGACAAAGCATAGGAGGAAAGTGAGCTGAATTTGTTCTGAGTTGGGACTCAGGCCATACTTTTAGGCCACAGAAATTGCCCCAATGTCTCTATCTGGTAAGGCCATACCTTGACCTACAGGAACTGGTTTGGTTTCAGTTAGTTGTAACTCAATGTTCTTCCTCTGGCTGATGATTCACAGTCAGACAATGCATGGCTTCGCAATGAATGAAAGGTGGATGATGGGGAATCTAAGGAGAAACACAGGAATATATGAAGAAGGAGGGGCAACAGCTAACTCAGGCTACCACTAATCCCATGTACCACCATATAGCTTTTGGGCCTACATAAGTCAAGTAAACCACCACCGTGGGTACACCATCGTACATGTGAGGCAATCACTTTCTGCATACATTTTGGGTGTATAAGAGGGTCCAGATATTATTTTCTACGCTGATTTAGCAGAAAAAGCCAGCAGGTCAAAAGGCCTGTATACATTGTAGCAAAGTAAGTTCTTTCTGGCATGGTGGCTCCCACTTTTTGCCTAGTGTCAGCACGTTTAGACTGTAGTACACTGGGATCCTGCTAACCAGGACCCCAGAGTTGATCCTCTCTCCCCTAAACTAACTTGCTAAGTACTTTGTACACCCCACAAGTAGCATACTCGTGTACCCCTGTACCCCTAGTATATGGTACTAAGGTACGCATGGGATTGGTACACCAGGGGTCTCCCATGGGCTGAAGCATGTCATATGTCACCCATGTGAACTGTGTTTACAGTCCTGCCATTGCAGCCTGTGTAAAATGGTGCATACACCTTTCACTGCAGACATAAGGTTTACCTTACATCCCAGTCACTACACTTGGACCCTATAAGTCACCCCTAAGGTAGGCCCTACAGCCCAAAGGTAGGGTGCCCCTGTATGAGCAGAGGCACCCCTACAAACCCCAGATTTCATTCTCTGGGCTTTGTGCAGGGAAGCCATTTTAAGGCATGTAGTGGATACTGGTCAACACAAGATGTCCAGCTACATAATGGCTTGACCAAACCTAGTGATGTTTGGTATGAAACATGTTGGAAACATGCAACTACACCAATTCCAGTGTTAGTTGCCTGATACCATGTACTGGGGGGCTTCTTAAAGGAGCCCCTTATTTCTACCCGTGTAGCCTGCAGGGCCTGCTTGCAAGTCAGTGCTGCCGCCGACCACAAACACTGTTCTGCTCTCCTGCTGCTGAGCCTGACTTCGGGCAGGAGAAGGCATAACAAAGTATTTTCTGTAGAGACGAGGCATTACCACCTGTCCTTTAGAATTAGGTGTCTCTGGGTTAGGTTGGAGTGCTTCTGAGCACCATCGGACTGCTTTGAACGGCACATTTGGTGCCCTCCTTGCATAAACAAGTTTACTCCAGTGTAGAGCCCTTGGCTTCTGCTCTGGTGCGAAACCACACAAAGGACAGGGAGGTGACCCCCCCGCCTAGCTCACCCTACTGGGAGGTGCCCAGAGCTCTACCAGGTGGCCACTTGATTCTGATATCTTGAAAATAAGATAAGCAGAGTCCCCTGGGAGCATCTGACTGGTCATTCCATCTGAGTAGCGTCTCTGACACCTCCTGATAGGTGGGTTACTGCAGAAGTTGTCAAACCCCATTCCTGGGTTACTTGAGGGCTCCCTTGAGGGTAAGACCTTAGATTTGTCTCGACAAAGATTCCTCTGCAAGATTCTTCCACAAGACTCTTCTGCAGCTGGACACTGGATTTTCCTGCTGCACTTCGCCAGGACCCAAGACAAGACTGCATCTAGTAGGAAGGCTCCTACTGTGACTTTGTCCCCATACTTTGCAGGGACTCCTCTGTGGCTGTGCATCCTACATAGTCACAAGAACTCTATTTGCATCAAGGACAGCAAGAAGAAATCTCCCTTGGAGTGAAGGAGTCACTCCCCTGCAACCTTAAGCATCACAATGACAACAACGGGTTTGTGGATTTTGCTGTCCAGACTCTCCAAGGCTCTGCGACACAGGTGCTGCTTTCCTGGCTCTCCAGAGGACTGGCCTGTCTGCGGTGCTACGTTGAGCTGCTGGAACCGAGTCCCTGTGCACTGGATCCGTTTGCTGTTGCCAAGGCTTGTTGGCTCTGCAGTCCAGAGATCTTTGAGCTCCAAGAAGCCTCGGGGCAAGCATCACACAGTTCTAAAAGCGACGTCCTCACTGCATCCCCTACGATGTGGGCCTCCAACTTCTGTGTGCTACTGAGGCCTCCCTGTGACTCCATGTGCTTGTTGCCAGAGAGTGCCTCCAGGGTTTTCAATTCCTGCTGGCTCTCCTGCTTGCTGGGGGCCAGCCCTAACTTACCTGAAATGGGTGAGTACCTTGGACATTGCTGGTCCCCATTTTCGCATTTTCATCCGGCAACACGTCTGTGCATTTGCCAAGGTTTGTTGGTGGTTCTGCTGGCCACTGACCCTCCTGCCATTCGTCAACCGGCGTGAGACAGCTTGTGGATGGCTCCTTAGATCCAACAGCATTGCCTAGACTCCACAGCTGCAACTTCAACGTCAAGGCTTTCGTCCTACTGTGAAGTACCGCCCGAGAACGGTTGGTATTGTGCCCCTGCACATCCTGGGCAATTCCGGGCTCTGTCTCTAGGTATTCCACATCCTGAATCCATGCCTAGGATCCACCAACCTAGTCCATGGGTCACTATAGCAGCTGGACAGAGGTCCCCCATTGACTCCAACAGGCAGTTCCGACACCACTTCACACCTATGCCGCCAGGTTTCCTGCTGTAGGTATCCTGCTTCTCTGGGTATCCATGGGTGGGGATGCTCTCCAACCTCTCTTGTTCCAATGGGTTTCCTCGAGGTCCTGAATCCTCAAACACCTAACCACGACTTTCTAATGTACTTCTATGGACATTGATCCGGGGTATCATCTCTGCACTCGGGCACTTGTGGAAAACTAGAAACCTACTTTTGTTGGTTCCGTGCTTCCCCTGTCCAATAGATCCTTGGGTGGTAGTCTCGATCACGCACCCTTTTCGTATTCTATTTTTTTAGTATATTGTTTGACCCCCAACTCTCCCCCCCACAACCCCTCCCCAGGGACTCGTGTTTTATGTGCTTACTCACCAGTTTTCATGGTATATTTGTTGTCCATTTTTATCTCCGGATAGGTGATATACCAAAGTAGTTTAGTGATTGGTGTTATAATAAATATCACATTATTTTTCTAACGTTGGTGTTGTTCTCTCATGTGTGAGCTTCAGTGACTGACTTATGTGGTAATTGCATCTGTTTTACACCATCCTGGATAAGCCTTATCTGCTCTCCACAGCTACCCTTAACCCCTTCGCTGCTAGGCCTTTCCCCCCCCCGTGCTAAGCCTTTTTTTTGGCTATTTGGGGTAGTTCGCGCTTAGGCCCCAGTAACTTTTTGACCACATAAGGTAGCCACGCCAAATTTTCCAACATCATGGGAATTCTAAAAGTACCCAGGGTTTGTCGATTCCCCTGAAGGGGACCCAAAAAATAGCCATAATACAGCTACATTTTGTTTTGTTTTGTGGAAAAATGGGAAAAAAGGGCTACAGATGAAAGCGTCTGGTTTTTGCATGCAAATGGTATCAAAAAAGGGGTTGTAGTGCTGAAATCACCATCTTCCCAGCTTTCAGGGACAAGCAGACTTTTGTCAGAAAACCAAAATGTTTTACACAGTTTTGGCATTTTTCTGGGACATTGCCTATTTTTGCTATTTTTTGTGCTTTCAACCTCTTTCCAGTTAATGGTAGAAATGGGTAAGAAAGCAATGATGGATCCTAGATAGCTAAACATTTTGGAAAAGTAGACAAAATTCTGAATTCAGCAAGGGGTCATTTGTGTAGATCCTTCAAGGTTTCTTTATAGAAACTAACCGTTGAATATAGGAAAAATTGAAAATTAGTTGAAAAAAACAGCCGTTTGTGTCAACGTTTTCACCTGTAACTTCTTCTAAAATTTTGACAACTGTTTGAAACCAATATACCGTTACATCCGCTTGACCTTTCTGGTTGTGGGGATATATAGAACTTGTAGGTTCACCAAGAACCCGACAAACCCAAAACCGATAACTGAGCAGCGTCTTGCAATGTTTTTTATTATATACCGGGTATATAGCAATTAATTTGGGAAAATATATATATGGTAAAATCGGTATGAAAGACACCTATGTATTTCTGAAATTGGAACAAAATATTGAGTTTGGAAACAGTAGATATTTGCACATTTACGAAATTGTAAGTACCCATAAAAGCATGAGAATTATAGGTCATTTTTCAAAATGACTTATTTTTTACACATTGTCTTTCATTTGAAAGGCAGAAATGCAACAAAAGTTAATAGGTAATAACATTTACTCTACAAAAACAATGGTACCTCACTTGTGTGGGTAGGCCGAGTTCCCGCGACAGGAAACTGCTCAAAACGCAACGTGAACACACTTTATTTTTACGGTACAAACTGACCCTTTTTTTGTAAAGTGCCTAGCTGTAGATTTTGAACTCTAGCTCTGCCGGCACCTAGGGAAACCTAGCAAACCTATACATTTTTAAAAACTAGACATCCGGGGGAATCCGGGGCGAGGGGGGGTGACTTGACTGGCTCTCACCAGATTCCACAACTTGACACAACTCTCACCCAGAGCTCTGGGGACGGAGTTGTGTGTTATACTCCGGGGGCGGCTGACATCTTGGGAGGAGGGGTTAGCGGTGCAGTTGCCGCAGAGAGCTTGCGCGTCCTGGCTCAAAAGGGGCAGATGTGGCGAGTGCGCAGCGGACGCGCCACTGGCGTGCCGCTGGCGCGCCAAAGGCAAGCCCGTCTGCGCCCGTCTGCGCCCGAACGAGACCAGAGGCCACGACCGCTGCTCCCGCGGCTGCAGCACCGCGCCCTTATACGTCTGATCAGCTAAGAAAACTCCGTGGCACGCATAAATGTCACCATTGCTTGGGCCCCAACTTTGACCAGATCTACTGCGCTCAATGCAATTTCGCCCTGAAGTCAGAGGATCAGGCGGGTAAGATATGTCCTTTGAACTCTGATTTTAAAATGAAGCTGGTAAACTGCCGTTCACTACCAAAACACTCGCTAGAAATGAGACTGCTTTTAGAAGATACCAGCCCGGATGTAATGTTTCTCACTGAGACATGGGTTACGGACTGGTCTAATTCAGCGGTTGTTCAGGCACTCCCCCAAGGTTATACCATCTAGAGGCAAGATCGTTGCCTTATTAGAGGAGGAGGGCTTGCCATTATTCATAGGGATTCCTTTAGCTGTAGGATCTCGGACGGGCTGATCTGGGATTGCAAAAGCTGCTCCTTTTCAATCAAATTTACACCTACATGCACCTTCTCAGGCATGCTAATATACCGACCCCCAGGTGCGATAGGATCCTTTATTGGTGACTTGGTGGATAATACATCTTTATTGGTCAGCTCCCTGCCTAATTTCACTGTTCTGGGAGATCTTAACTTACACCTTGAATCCCGTGCCGCCACTTATGTGGAGGAAGTATCGGATGCCTTAGAGGTGTTACTCCTCTCCCAGAAAGTGACGGGTCCAACTCATGTCAAAGGACATCTGCTGGACCCGATCTTTTCCAATACCCACATCCAGGTAGAGGACCCCCAGCCGCTCCCCTGGACGGACCATTATTTAATCCCATTTTCCTGGTCAGCCTCCACGAGTAGGAAGGCTGAAAACCACTCCAAAATTCTGAACCGTAACTGGTCAAATATCTCTATGGAGGAATGGGTTGCCATCCTTAAAGAAACACGTCCCCGTCTCGACCCTGACCCTGAAATGGCAAATTTACAATTCAATCACTGGATCAAAAATTCACTGGATGTACTAGCCCCTATAAAACTCAGGGAAAAAAAAAAGGGCCCAAAAAAAGTTGCATGGTTTACCGTGGAGCTGAGAGATCTCAAACGGAACTGTAAGCAACTTGAGAGACAGTGGAGGAAAGACTTCTCACTCGAGAAAAAGAAAGTCTATTGCGATGCACTAAAATTGTATAAAGTAGAGATTACGAACACACAATCCAAGTTTTATGAAGCAAAGATTTTATCAGCACCTAACACCCCCAGAGACATTTTTTAAATTTTTTAATCCCTGACTACTCCTCCATTTACCACAGTGACCCCCACTGACTTACAAGGGCGCTGTAATTATTTAGCAGAGTTTTTCCAGGTTAAGGTACAGGCGATTTACTCAGCCTTTTCGGCAGTCGCCACTTTCGACCATGATTCTCAGACGGAAGAAATTGGAGACCGTCGAGATCAGAGCCTGGAATCTTTCCCGCCCCTGGACTCAGACACAGCGATGTTCTTACTTAATAAACTTAAATCTGGTTCCCCAAAAGACCAGGCGCCCCCTACTGTGCTGCAGAAGGTTGCCCTAGAGGTAGCCCCCGCCATCGCAACACTTATTAACTCCTCACTGGCAACAGGCAAGGTCCCGTCACTATGGAAGGAAGCGATGGTGAAGGCCCTGCTAAAAAAACCAGGATCAGACCCGGAGGTAATGGATAACTATCGCCCTATCTCCCTGCTCCCAGGAATAGCCAAAATAGCAGAGAAGCATGTCAATACTACCCTTTCCTCCTATCTGGAGGAACATGAATGCTTGCACTCGACACAGACTGGTTTTAGTTCTCGTCAGGGCACTGAAACCGCCCTGATCACCGTAGTGGAGGAGGCAAGGAAAATTATGGATTTAGGAGGATCACCTGCAATAATCCTCCTAGATCTCAGTGCGGCTTTTGATACCGTCAACCATCAAATCCTTATTTCAAGATGCCACGAGATAGGGATGACTGGTACCGCACTGAGATGGATAGCCTCCTTTCTGGAAGGCCGCACATTCCAGGTCTTTGAGGAGAATGTGACTTCTAGGAATGTGCCTTTGAAGAGTGGAGTGCCTCAGGGCTCATCACTCTGCCCCACTCTTTTTAATATTTACATGAGTCCTTTAGCCAAAATTGTGGAGGCATTTGGCATACAAATTGTCACGTATGCCGATGACACCCAGCTGATTGTCTCCCTTAAAGACTCAGGACAGCCAGGAAGTAATCTCTCTAGATGCCTTGAGGAAATATTTGTCTGGATGGAAAAGTCCTGCCTCCAGCTAAATGGAGCAAAAACAGACCTTATGCTGCTGGGAAAACCTTTGCCTCCAGACATGCCGTTGGCATGGCCTAGTTGTATGGGAAACCCGCCTACTCCTAAAAACCATATCAAGAGTTTGGGAGTGTGGCTGGATGCAAGACTAGACATGAAGACACAGGCTAACAAGGTAGCTGGGTGCTGTTTCGGGATACTGGAGACCGCACGAAAGATCCTGCCTCTTCTCCCGTTTCATGCAAGAAGACTACTCCTCCAGGCACTGATTTTGTCACGTCTGGATTACGCTAATGCTCTATATTTAGGAGTCCCCCAGTCCACAATAGGCATACTACAGAAGGTCCAGAACTGTGCGGCAAGAATTCTCTTGCAAATCTCGTGGAGAGAATCAGTGAAAGGAGCAATTAGACAATTACACTGGCTTCCTATTTCAGAAAGGATTATATTCAAGGCCCTCTGTGTCACGCACAAGATCATGGCCGCGAACGGCCCTCTAATCCTTCAAAGGATAGTCTCTCCATACCATCCCAGAAGGCACCTTCGCTCTGGAAATAAACGCCTGGCTATGGTCCCGAGAATTTTCAGGTCCAGATGTGGAGGTCGCTGTTTCTCATCTTTCGCTTCCAAGACATGGAACACCCTCCCAGATTCCATCCGTATGGAGGAGGAATACTTGCCCTTTCGGCGGCTTCTGAAGACGCATCTTTTTCCTACTGTCTAATTAATTTGCTTACTGGTCGTCTGGTTCTTAGCGCTGGGAGGCCTTAGGGTAGCCATGCGCTCTATAAATGCCTCTTTCATTTCATTTAATTTCATTTCATTATGTTACCCAGAATCCCTTGCAAACCTAAACATTTGTTCAAAAAAACACATTTTCCTCACATTTCTGTGGTGGAAAGTTCTGGAATTTGCGTGGATCCACAAAATTCAACCCACCCCACGTTCCCCAAAGTCTTCTTAAAAAAATTGTACCTCACTTGTGTGTGGGTAGGCCTAGTACCCGTGACAGGAAACGACCCAAAACGCAACGTGGACACCACATTTTCCCAGTGAAAACTGACCCTTTTCTTGCATAGTGCCTAGCTATAGATTTTGAACCCTAACTTTGCCAGCACCTAGGGAAACCTTGCAAACCTATACATATTTAAAAACTAGACACCCAGGGGAATCCAGGCTGGGGTGACTTGATTGGTTCTCACCAGGTTCTGTTACCCAGAATCCCTTGCAAACCCAAACATTTGTCCAAAAAAACCAATTTTCCTCACATTTCTGTGGTGGAAAGTTCTGGAATCTGCGTGGATAAACAAAATTCCACCCACCCTGCGTTTCCCGAAGTCTTCCGAGAAAAATGGTACCTCACTTGTGTGGGTAGGCCTAGTGCCCGCGACAGGAAACGGCCCAAAACGCATCGTGGACACACCACATTTTCCCAGTGAAAATTGACTCTTTTTTGCAAAGTGCCTATAGATTTTGAACCCTAACTCTGCCAGCACCTAGGGAAACCTAGCAAACCTATACATTTGTTTAAAACTAGACACCCTGGGGAATCCAGGCTGGGGTGACTTGACTGGCTTTCACCAGGTTCTGTTACCCAGAATCCCTTGCAAACCAAAAGATTTGTCTAAAAAAACACATTTTTCTCACATTTCTGTGATGGAAAGTTCTGGAATCTGGGTGGATCCACAAAATTCCACCCACCCCGGGTTCCCCAAAGTCTTCCAAGAAAAATTATACCTCACTCAGGGCCTAGGGCCCGCGACTGAAAACGATCCAAAACGCAACGTGGACACACCACATTTTCACAGTGAAAACGGACCATAATTTTGCAAAGTGCCTAGCTCTAGGTTTTGAACCCTAACTCTACCAGCACCTAGGGAAACCTAGCAAACCTATACATTTTTCAAAACTAGACACCCGGGGGAATCCAGGATGGGGTGACCTGACTGGCTCTCACCAGGTTCTGTTACCCAGAATCCCTTGCAAACCTAACAATTTGTAAAAAAAAAAAACATTTTCCTCACATTTCTGTGATGGAAAGTTCTGGAATCTGCGTGGATCCACAAAATTCCACCCACCCCGCATTCCCCAAAGTCTTCAGAGAAAATTGGTACCTCACTTGTGTGGGTCGGTCAAGTACCCGCGACAGGCAAGGGCCCAAAACCTATTGAGGCGACTTCAAAATTACCTATGACAAAAGAACCTGGTTTTGCAAGGGGGGTTCCATAAGTTTTTTTACCTGGCCTCAGAGGCATCTAGAGAAACCTACCAAACCCACATATTTCTGAAAACTAGACACCCTGGTGAGACAGCAAGGTATGGCTTGCGTGAGTCCCCCAAATTTCCAAATACACAGCATTCCCCCAGGTCTCCCGATAAAAATAGTACCTCAATTGCGTGGGTCGGTCAAGTACCCGCGACAGGCAAGGGCCCAAAACCTATTGAGTCGACTTCAAAATTACCTATGACAAAAGAACCTGGTTTTGCACGGGGGTGCCATAAGTTTTTGGCCCTGGGCTTGGCGGCCACCTAGGGAAACCTACCAAGCCCACATATTTCTGAAAACTAGACACCCTGGGGAGACAGCAAGGTATGGCTTGCGTGAGTCCCCCAACATTTCCCTATCGAGAATCCCCTGCAAACCTCAAATTTAGCTGAAATAATCACTTTTTTCTCACATTTGTGTGTGAGAAAGTTGTGGAATCTGTGTGGATCCACAAATTTCCTAATACACAGCATTCCCCCAGGTCTCCTGATAAAAATGGTACCTCAATCGCGTGGGTCGGTCAAGTGCCCACGACAGGCAAGGGCCCAAAACCTATTGAGGCAACAACAAAATGACCTATCACATAACAAACCTGGTTTTGCAAGGGGGGTCCCGTGAGTTTTTGGCCCCGGGCTCGGCGGCCACCTAGGGAAACCTACCAAACCCACACATTTCTGAAAACCCTCCCGCTCCTGCGCGTCCGATGCATGGAAGGGGTTTAGAGCTTTGGTTGTCAGGGACCACTTTCACTACCACTAAGGTTTCCCGGACTCTGTACAGGGTGCATCACCAATAGGTGTACACCATATACTGAACCAGCCTCCTACACCCATCTACAATAGTCAGTTACCACTGACTGTTAGAAGAGCCAGGCTCTGGTAAGGGGCATTATATACACTCAGGTTAAAAGAATTACCATTGTGGTTGGCCCACAAACATCCAGACGAGTCTAACACAGTGCTGATGAAGAATAAACAATTATATTGATAACAGATGGAGATTATGATATGAGTCGCTTACACCCGAAATCCTACTGGGTTTGCCAGAATTTTAAAATGGGGAGCAAGTCGTTGTCCACATTGAGCTAAGGGACTTTCAATCCTACACCACTATCCAAGCTTTTTTGCTTGTGATTTTAAGTGTATTTTGTCTTTCGAAATTGGTTTGGACCTCAAGCTCTTTATTTGTAACTATTATTCTTTGGTTGTACATTTACATATAGCACCTCAACGTTATGCTGAGGAGTACCTTGCTGCTGTCACCTATGTGCCAAACATTAGGCTAATCTCTTTGGCCTAAACAGATTGCTGAGGTATTTTCACACAGGTACATTTTGGGACAACATCGTAATGTCTAAATATGCAGACGTTTGATTACAGCTTCAGGGAGTATTTCAACATAATCCAACAGATTGAGAGATCACCAGATCTCTTCTACAGAGCCAAAGCATGATGTCAGTTGAACCTTGGTTTACTACAGTACAGACCTCTGTTTACACCAGATTCAATACCCAGCCTAGGTGACATTTCTCTATTGTGGTTCCTGTGAACTCCCCCAACGTTTTCCTCAGCAGTAACTATTTTCCCTCTCATTTTCATACCTTGGAACTTCTGGCTATCATTCCCCACACATACGTGCCATTAAGAGTAATGCCATATAATAAGGGTAGATGTGGTCTGATCAAGGGGACATGTCATCATTCCATCTCAAAATGTTAGCATACAATTTAAAATATGCAGTTTCTTGTTCTGAACATAACACATTCATTTACATGGCACTCATGAAAAAGGATTACATTGCAAACCTGATAAGGAACAGCCCATAAAACAATAGCTAATATCATATGCATTTGAAAAAAGGTTATTATTTTTGAGAAAACTGCTCCCCCTAGACACATGGAAAATGATAATGATCCCAGATGCATGACACACTTCAAGCTTGCTGCATGTCTAGATCTGAATGACTCATTGACCCATTGTCTTACTGTTAATGTTTTGTAGGAAGCCATTTTACCATTTGACAACAACCTACCGTACTTATTCCGAATGTGGGCCCTGATAATTCGGCTTCCTACTCTTTTCCATCCTGGTACTGGCAGTCGTTTTCTGAACTTTAATATTGCTGGGATTATCCACGTTGCTTTTTTGTTGGCCTGCAGACAGGCATGAAAGTATCAGCATTATGCATGAGAATGACTACACCCTTTTGCTTTCAGGTACATGAACGTTCACGTGATAGTACTGCCATCAATTGTGGCTGGGGGGGCATCCAGTGAGATGGGCAAATGGCAAGGAGCCCATAAAAAACACAGGGCTCATTCCATAAAGCCCTCTTGATGCCCTCCAAATGTGTGAATGGTCTTGATCTTTGCCAGAGGTAGGAACGGTTGAGCACAGCAGATACTAGCCAAAGATCTAGCATTTTAGGGAACACATGATAAAGATGAGCAGGAAGCCTAAAAGGAAAGGTGGGGCAGACAAAAGATGAGAAAAAAGGGGGGGACCAACGAATGTTACATAAAGGAAGTCAAAGCAAGGGAGGTCAAGAGTGTTAAAATAATATGAAAATGGTCAGTGCAGAGCTTGCAAGATGGAGGATCATGGAACGAGTGCTAAATGAGGGGTGGAAACATGCATGTGTTCTTTAACCTAGTGAAGGTTAGAACAGAAAGACAAATGATAAGTCTTGAAATGAAATTTCACAGTGGCAAAAACAATATAGGCATTTACATAGGGGGAAACGTGTGGAAGCAAGGGAAGAGAAATTGGACCTTTGTGAGAGATCATCAAGAACAGCTTTTGCAAGAATTGGAAGAGGTACAACACAAAGTTGGGGGGCAAGGATCAGAGCAATGCGAAGCGCACTTGCACTGGCGGGGCATGTTGGAGGTGTCAATAATGGGACAACAATCAGAGGTGAATTTGCAAATCATTAAAGGACATGGGGCAATGGGCTTTTCCTCAATGCAAAGTGGAGGGCAGATTGCCTTGAGGCACTTTATCGGCTGTACCATAGGAGGTGGTACAATTAACCGGGGGCAGCAACGAGGCAGACAGGAATTTCTGAAACATATGGGAGGAGGGCATGAGTTCTTAAGAGAGAGTGGGGGTGGGTAATTTACCCCACAGCAGTATGTACGAGGACAGCAAGACTTAGACATTATTATTTTTTCAGATACTGCAATATAAAGCACAGATTTGGCTCAGGGGCAGTATAATATGTCATATAAAAGAACAGGAAAAGGCACACAACTATAAGGGATGCGAGAGAGAATAAAGTAAAAACAGAGGGGGTATTGGACATACCCTTATAAAAGAAATGTGGAGACTTAAAACTCTGATTAAAGAAATGTGGAGGCTTAAACAAATAGAACAGTATGCCCACACCTGACTAACTGCGAGCTTTTGAGTGGTAAATAACGATCTAGAAAAGCATTGGACAGCATGAGTGCCACTGCCATAACATAAAATATAGTGCACAGAAGCAAGATTCAGTCTATGGGCGCGGATGGAATATTAGAGCAGCAGCAGCACACCTGCTGGATTAGATACCTAGAGAATTAAATTAAACAATTACAAAAGGAATTCATGCATTCTGTAAGCTCCTTGCTGAAAACCCAGTGCTGGTTAAATGAAAATAGCAAAACGTACACAGAATGAAATAAAATATATAAACGAGCGGAAGCAGAAAAGCTTGAGGCAGGGGGTTAGAGGCGGTCTGCAGCCTCTAGTGCCGACGGAGGGAAGAACGAGGTACGCCAGACAGAAGGGAGCACATGCGCCAGGCCAGGGGGCAGATCGAGGAGGCTCACTCGCGGAGGTGAGGAGGGCGCGCCCACAGCTGAGGGAAAGGGCGTTGGAATGGCGGGACGTTTCAAAGAGCTGCGGTTTGCGCGGGGAACACGTGAAACGCACGAGGCCCTTTGTCTTCGTCACAGTACACGGCTACGCCTGAGGACGGGGCCGCGCGCACAGTCTGCTACGTGAGACTTACGCGGAACAACACTCGTTTACTCGACGTGGAAGGCGCAAGGCCTTGGGCAGTGGTTCCGACGTGATTTGCGCGGTTGACTGAATTTCATTTAGCTCCAAATACCGACATGTTTCAAAAGATAGACTACTGCACACCACTTTTGCAAAGGCCTCATGCTTGCCATTGTTTTGTTACCCGAGAGAGGTAGGCTTGATCATGTTTTGAAATTGCCAATTAATATGAACAGTACTTTGGGCATGTGCTCACGGAAACTGCATGCGTTTCTTATGTTCTTTCCTCTGAGAACTAGCACCTCTCTATTGTAGTGTTGCGGTCTAGTAGATCGCGCACTACGTAAGCACGCAAATGCGCGTGGCGGCCATTTTGGACGCCACTGCGCATGTGCGAATAGCACGAGACGCGCGAGGCGATATTGCAGCGATCGGAGGCTTATGCCCGGCGCTCTTAGGTGTTATATGTACCTATGTGGTTAAAAAGATTTTTCACTTTGAACTACTGTAAAGAGTAATGTCACATAAAAGACATTTGATTCATTCATCAACTTTTATACTTTCAAACTCAATCGTGACCACCCCGCATGAAATGGTAGAAAATTATCAATAGAAAATCCTTTCTTTAGTAAAAAACATCAGTTGAAGTTTATTGACATATTACAAAAACTCATTATCAAATTACATCAGATAAAAAAATCACAGAGAAAATGGCTAAAGATCAACCTCAACCATGACAATAAAGTAAAAATATGTTATATCAAAAAACACATAAAGTTATGAAATGTGACTTTTGGTATAAATAAAGAAGACAATCAGACATATAAACAATTATATAATAGGAGGAACAATGACAGACACCAAAGTTGTTTCTTGGATGTGTGTATTTGTGGTTTCGGTAAGCAGAAACAGTCTGGTGACAATGCACCCTAGTCTCTTGGAGTTCTGTTCCAAAACAAATTCCACCCAACAAACTATGCGTCGACGCGTTTCGGTGGTGTACAGTAATAAAAACCACCTTCCTCAGGACTGACAAATTTAATCCTCCACGAAATAACTTTAGCAATCATTCCTAAACATAAAACATAATGTGAGCATTAGAAAAGGAACAGTGCAAAATAACGTATATATACATATTTTTTGATTACACAAGAAAGAATACTTTTTTTCTTTTGATAAACAACATCACCATAAGGATAATCTAAATCCAGCATAATTAGGGCTCCCGGTTTTATGGTATTTATTTTTTTGCCATTTCCGTCTGTATTTATCCATATTTATTTTTTGGGCATTTTTTCTGTATGTATCCACATTTATTTTTGCCACAAGCAAAAGACGACGCTACAGCTAGTATTTTTCCACATTTATTTAAATTGACCATGCATACATGCGCTCAGTTGTTATTGGTCAACACTATACATTCATCTGAAAACTTTGCCATTTGCAGAACGTCCCAAATATGCTTCAAAGGGCTATCACAAGCCATTTGTCTCAGAGCATTGCATTTTCTGTCATCTGCAGAGTGCCACATCCTCTCCCCCACTGAAAACCATACTGCCCCACTGAGAGAAACTCGCACTGCCTTCAGCTGCAACCCAATTCAGCCCCGCTATAAACACCTGGAAGCAATTCATTACAAATTATGCACTAGACTACAGTAATATGCTGCCTGAAAAAAAGTAACAACATACAGGAAAAAAGCAAACACTCATAGTGAATACAACTTAAAGCTTTTACACTCATTATTCAGAAATCAATGAGCGTTTTGGCTTGAAAATCTAACATGAAAAGAAAAGTAGCGCTTCACTGGCAAACTCTGTAAGGTGGTGCTAATGTGTGAGTGTAAATAAAACCAATCTGGCCACTTTGCGACTACTCTGTCTTGCTTTATTTATTGTTTGTATTTTAAAATCTTTTTTTCTCTTCTCCTGAGGCTGCATTTTGGAGTAGAAAAATGTCTGACAAAGACATTTGCTACAAAAGTGTTTCTTCTTTGTTTGGATCCATTTCACAGAGGAACAAATGACGGAAAGGAAATCAAAGAACAATCACGGTTTTCTACAAGTATTAATACTTTTACTCACACACTCACTGACAGCCCATGGCCTGTGGCAAGCTGCTGCCCTCCTCCTCCTCCCCAGTTATGCAACCTCCAATGGCACAGTAGGGACCGTTCCCTGCTTGTCTCTGGCACCAGTGACCTTTCCACCCTAACCTGTTGGGCTACTGCTACCTGCACAACAAACGCGCTCTTCAGATAAGAGAGGCAGCAAGTGTCCCCTCAGTGCCAGACAGTGTTTAATTCAATAGGCTTTGCCGCCTCACGGGGTGCTGGCATTCGATTCCTGCTTTTGCCGCCCCCAAAACTGCATACACCACTGACTCCAGCCCCCCACCCACTTCCCCGAGGGCACCTACTTTTGTTTTGAAATGGCTGCATATGCTGCAATTAGGCAGGTCTGGGGTCCGACCGTCAGCCTCTTGGCCACTCTGGGCGGCTTCTTTCTATTACTGAAGGGGTGAAAGAACAACAAAGCCTCATTAACAAGTAAATGGTCTTTCAAAGACCTGTGAAGTACTCGGGTGCGCTGCTGTGTATGCCAGGGAAGCTGTCTCAGTCCTGGCTGACACCGGACAGTTTTTTTTTTACCAGCACCATCAGTATTTTGATGTCCTGCCCTGTACAGAAATATGTAAAATGACTAAAATCCAGTATTTTGATCCTTTATCTGTACACACTTCAGGAAATAGAAATTATTTTAAATGTGTTCTACAGCAGTGTTAATGGACCATGACTAATAATTAAAGTAAAAAAGCAGTCAAGTAAGTGTTACAAATGGATACATACGTTTTTATTTCGAGTCGCATTTAATATCGCGTACCGTCCTTCGCAGGCTCTTAAAACAATAAATGGCCGGAATGTTTCTCTTGGAAAGGTGGCAGCCCTAGGTGGAGTCCTACTTTGAGTGCAAAGCTAGGTCTCTCCCCTTCATTTTTGTGTTCTTTCTTCTGTGAGAATTTAAAACCAGCGCAATTTTTTTAAAAAAAAGCTGCCGACAGTCTTCGTTTTCCCCTTTCAACCCTCGCGCTAGGTGTTGAGTGTTGGAGTGCGGGAAGGTGTTGCCAAGGATGTTGGTGGGGTTCACAGGAGGGAATAGGGGCGCTGCAGTTTTGGGAGGAGGAAGTTCATGCGAAGTACGGGGGTGTTATCCTGTCCTTCCATTGTAGGTGTCTGGGTGCCCCTCCCTTTTCTCACAATTCACCGGTGCTCCGGAGAAGGCGAGTGAACTACGAAGAGGGTCATTGTAAGAAGTGTGAAAGGATGGGGGGAGGGGGAGGGGGAGCTGGTCTTTGGGCGAAGGCATTCCATGCTCGCTCCATAATGGACCACTCACTGACCCCCGGCAGGACAAGCTCTGACCCAGTATCGGGCCGGAATGCACAGCTCTGCTGGGGCATCTCAGTCCTCACGCTGATACATCACCCCCATACCGTTCCATTGCTTAGAAAGCGTTTGATGTTACTGTAGGCAGGTCTGCTGGAGCGCGGCCAAATGTACTAGTATTTTCCCGTTTTTATATATAAATACAGATAAAGGAAAACTGGTTTTCCGTCTGTATTTATATGTAAAAATCAGTTTAAACGGAAAACCGGGAGCCCTAAGCATAATTAAATGTAATGTGATCTAAAAATTTCCAACATCCCACTGGGAGCACCACAATCTGAAGAAAACTCATTCCTCAATCACACCACTGTCAAATTTAACAAAGTTAATGACAAAGACAATCTTACGATAATACAACTGATATATAATTAGTTTATTTCTAATTTAGATCCCCACACTGTTATTACGTGGGTTCTCTATCATCGACCATAGCCTAATTATATAGAAAGTGGTATAAATACCTACATTTATGTCGCGATAAAAATCACTGACGGATGGCTTCTGGGATAATGAACAGCCAATGTTATACATACGAAGTGTGACTATATCTAAAAGGGATGGAGAAAGAATATGTCACACAGTTCATTTTGTGGGGGATGAGTATGTCACATTATTACTTCCACCATGTGTTTGCATCAATAATTTTTTGCTGTACTCTCTCACCTTTGACCCATCAAATAGAGCCTTACTCCATATAAGAGGTCATATCAGTGGCTTGCGCTTTTCAAGCTATATCTTTTAAAGGGTGAATCCTGAATATATTCCGTGGCGCTTCAGGAATGGCGTGATCTGAAAAAATGGACAATCGATTCCCAATGTATCCCGTTTACCATATGAATATCGATTGGTAAATATATTCATACTTAATCTTTTGTTCGAGCCACTTACCCTTAGTTTAATGGCACTAGTGAGTCATTTGTTAGGGTGCCCATACATCATCTATAAGAGCCGTCCTGTTGGGGCAAGAAGGTAATTTTCCGATCCACCCGGGGTCCTGGGTACGGCTAAAAACAAAATGAAGGTGAGTTTTAAATTGCTTGTGCGGGACAGGGTTGTAACGAAGGCACTAATCCTAACTTTAAAAGTTCCTGTATTGTGATCATATCTATATTTGATGGTGATTTTTGGTCATACCAATTGCTTACTAAATAGCAATGAGCGACCCCTCATTGTAAAAGGTATTATTTTGATGATGGAACATCGAACTAAATGTATTTTACAGGTTAAGGGCAGTGCTGGGCCGATTTTCCTATTCTGCATAGATGCAGTGAAACGCCTCTAGTATAAACGCCTGCCTGCTATACGATGGTTTAGGTAATAAAGCCTGTGTGTAAAAGAAGCGATAAACAGCTTCTAATTATCGCACATAATCTATTTCTACTGGCGGAGCTAGGTGTTTTGTCAAAGGCGAGACCTCTGCTGGTTTGAGTAACCCATGTTTAAAGGGAGCCGGGGACCCACCCGTCCGAACCACTGTCGCAAGGGTGCAAGCTTATGAATAACACCCGCTGTCTCTTACCTTCGTGGGTCGATGTACGCGTCTAAACAAACGTCGTAGGGTTCACGCCACTAATCGAAAGACCGGCGTCTCCGTGCATCGTTTTCATACTGCTGTCCGATCACATGATGTCGGTAATAGGCAGTAAAAATGGGGAAAGGACTAAAGCACAAAGCCCAACGGAGGTCAATGGCCTAATGTTAAGGCAGGCTCCATCTTGGAATAGTGGAAAGGTTACGCCTAGCCTTATATATATTCTCTCACCATGTCCGCATTTTAATATCACACAGCTTTATTTATGCATTCGATTTTCCCGAATGAGTGTTCATCTATTTTGTGAAATATGCAGATAACACAATGCTGTAGAAATATTTGAACACACCATAGATGCCAAAATAAAGGGTATTCTCAAAAATGCCTACCCGGATAACAATAATATGGCTAAAACCCTGAGAACAGCCCTCAAAGGGTTAAAAGATTACTTAAATTTGACAATCAAACCAGCTGACAAGGGCGGTGGTTTGGTGGTCTTTAATACAAGAGACTATGATCAAAAAATGTTATCATTACTGGGAGAAAAGGACCACTACACCAAAGTTCCCCACTCCAAACTCGAGGATTTGAATAAACGTGTTAGGGACACACTACAGGAAGCTGAAACAAATAACTGGATATGTGATGCTGAGTTGAGCTTTCTTAGGAATGAGAACACTTTAACCCCTGCAATTTACGGACTTCCAAAGATCCATAAAAATCAAACTAACCCCCCGATGCGACCTATAGTGAGTGGTATTGGTTCTCTCTTAGAACCCTTTAGTCAATATGCTGACTCGTTTCTAAAGCCCCTAGTGACTAAACAAAAATCTTATGTCAGGGACTCAGCACATATAATTTCGATGCTTGAGGGCACCAGCTTTAATGTGGATAAACAATGGCTGGTGACCCTCGACATCGAAGCTTTATACACTAACATCCCCCAGGATGATACCATCAGGGTTGTTAGCCAATTTTTAACACCGGAAGCCACCAGGGGTGCCAACAAAGATTTTATAATTGAATGCATCACCTTGGTCCTTAACAACAACATGTTTCTATTCAAGGAAGACCTCTTTCTCCAGCGCAAAGGTACCAGCATGGGGGCTACCTGTGCGCCGAGCCTGGCTTGCCTCTATGTTGGTAGTTTTGAGGACAGACATGTCTACAATGAGGCGGCGCCATTCTATGAAAACATCTTGATGTGGCGCCGCTTCATAGATGACATTTTCTTCATTTGAGAAGGAGATGAGGCTGTCCTTCTGGAATTCCTTGAATGGCTTAACCTGGGCGACGTCAATCTTAAATTTACGGCCCAATATGACAATGCCTCTGTCAACTTCTTGAACATCACAATAAAGAATAATAATGGTATCCTTGGTGTAGAATTATTTACGAAGCCAACTGATAAAAACACATTGTTGCACTATAAAAGCTATCATCCCAAGGCCCAGAGAGACAATATACCTTTTGGCCAATTTCTCCGTTTGCGGAGAAATTGTACATCACTTGACGATTTTTATAAACATTCTGAATCTTTGAAAAGTAAACTAATGGATCGTGGATATCCAAAAAAGCTAATTAAACAATCATTCAAGCGAGCTAGATTTTTCAATCGAGAGAGTATGCTGGAACAGAACCATTCAAAACAGAAAACTGATGGACCAGATAAACGTTTGGTCTTTGTAACACAATTTTCTAATATCAGCAATAAACTTAAGAATGTTGTCAATTCCATTTGGCATATCCTAAATGAGGGAATGGAGACTGAGCTTCCCAAACCCCTTTTTGCATTTAAACGCAACGACAGCATCCGTAAGAATTTGGTTACCACATATAGGACAAATAAGCCTCAAGTACAATCCCCATTAACTATGCGGAAAGTCATTGGTAGCTTCCCGTGTGGTACGTGTAGCATTTGTGAACACTGTCAGAATACAAATTCTGTTACCTACAATGGTTTCACAATGCTATCCAAAGACATGAGCAACTGTAGAAGCTGTAATGTGGTTTACCTCTTACTATGTCCTTGCAGATTAGCGTATGTAGGTGAAACCGGGAGAGAACTTAGGTTACGCTTACTGGAACATCGATCAGCACTTAAAACCAATAAACAAAATGCCCCCCTTGTTGAACACTACGGTTTAGTGAAACACAAACACACAGAGTTCAAGTGGTTTGTGATAGAAAAAATTTCTGGGAGCCTTAGAGGTGGTAACTTGGAAATGAAAAGAAAGAACAGAGAACAATGGTATATTTCCATTCTGAATACCATTAGCAAAGGTCTTAACACCAAGGAAGACTGGATGAAACTAAGCACATAGGACATTCATAACATTGTCACACATTATTGATTTAATTGTGATTCCAGTATGACCCTATAATCTATCCTCTGTTTGAGTATTTGTCCACATGAGTATTATTAATTTGGGGTAGAACAACATTGGATTAAGTTTTTCATCCACCCCATCATTCCCCTTGTTCCCTTGATATTTTTAACACTTATCAATGGACGTAGGCTTCACCATCCCTGTAGCGTTTAACAACACTGATCTTTTTCCTCTGCGACAGACTCATGTAAGAATAAATAAATCCTGACTATTCCCTTTTATCATTTGTGCAACTTTTACATCCAACATAGATCGTTATAAACATCGAGTACATCATTTATATGGATGTATGGTTACGTTTTTTTTTGTTTTTATTAAGCTTGATTATTCTGGATTTAATATACACAGCATCGTGTTATCTGCATATTTCACAAAATAGATGAACACTCATTCGGGAATATCGAATGCATAAATAACGCTGTGTGATATTAAAATGCGGACATGGTGAGAGAATATATATAAGGCTAGGCGTAACCTTTCCACCATTCCAAGATGGAGCCTGCCTTAACATTAGGCCATTGACCTCCGTTGGGCTTTATGCTTTAGTCCTTTCCCCATTTTTACTGCCTATTACCGACATCATGTGATCGGACAGCAGTATGAAAACGATGCACGGAGACGCCGGTCTTTCGATTAGTGGCGTGAACCCTACTACGTTTGTTTAGATGCGTACATCGACCCACGAAGGTAAGAGACAGCGGGTGTTATTCATTAGCTTGCACCCTTGCGACACTGGTTCGGACGGGTGGGTCCCCGGCTCCCTTTAAACATGGGTTACTCAAACCAGCAGAGGTCTCGCCTTTGACCAAACACCTAGCTCCGCCAGTAGAAATAGATTATGTGCGATAATTAGAAGCTGTTTATCGCTTCTTTTACACACAGGCTTTATTACCTAAACCATCGTATAGCAGGCAGGCGTTTATACTAGAGGCGTTTCACTGCATCTATGCAGAATAGGAAAATCGGCCCAGCACTGCCCTTAACCTGTAAAATACATTTAGTTCGATGTTCCATCATCAAAATAATACCTTTTACAATGAGGGGTCGCTCATTGCTATTTAGTAAGCAATTGGTATGACCAAAAATCACCATCAAATATAGATGTGATCACAATACAGGAACTTTTAAAGTTAGGATTAGTGCCTTCGTTACAACCCTGTCCCGCACAAGCAATTTAAATCTCACCTTCATTTTGTTTTTAGCTGTACCCAGGACCCCGGGTGGATCGGAAAATTACCTTCTTGCCCCAACAGGACGGCTCTTATAGATGATGTATGGGCACCCTAACAAATGACTCACTAGTGCCATTAAACTAAGGGTAAGTGGCTCGAACAAAAGATTAAGTATGAATATATTTACCAATCGATATTCATATGGTAAACGGGATACATTGGGAATCCATTGTCCATTTTTTCAGATCACGCCATTCCTGAAGCGCCACAGAATATATTCGGGATTCACCCTTTAAAAGATATAGCTTGAAAAGCGCAAGCCACTGATATGACCTCTTATATGGAGTAAGGCTCTATTTGATGGGTCAAAGGTGAGAGAGTACAGCAAAAAATTATTGATGCTAACACATGGTGGAAGTAATAATGTGACAAACTCATCCCCCACAAAAAGAACTGTGTGACATATTCTTTCTCCAACCCTTTTAGATATAGTCACACTTCGTATGTATAACATTGGCTGTTCATTATCCCAGAAGCCATCCGTCAGTGATTTTTATCGCAACATAAATGTAGGTATTTATACCACTTTCTATATAATTAGGCTATGGTCGATGATAGAGAACCCACGTAATAACTGTGTGGGGATCTAAATTAGAAATAAACTAATTATATATCAGTTGTATTATCGTAAGATTGTCTTTGTCATTAACTTTGTTAAATTTGACAGTGGTGTGATTGAGGAATGAGTTTTCTTCAGATTGTGGTGCTCCCAGTGGGATGTTGGACATTTTTAGATCACATTACATTTAATTATGCTGGATTTAGATTATCCTTATGGTGATGTTGTTTATCAAAAGAAAAAAAGTATTCTTTCTTGTGTAATCAAAAAATATGTATATATACGTTATTTTGCACTGTTCCTTTTCTAATGCTCACATTATGTTTTATGTTTAGGAATGATTGCTAAAGTTATTTCGCGGAGGATTAAATTTGTCAGTCCTGAGGAAGGTGGTTTTTATTACTGTACACCACCGAAACGCGTCGACGCATAGTTTGTTGGGTGGAATTTGTTTTGGAACAGAACTCCAAGAGACTAGGGTGCATTGTCACCAGACTGTTTCTGCTTACCGAAACCACAAATTCACACATCCAAGACACAACTTTGGTGTCTGTCATTGTTCCTCCTATTATATAATTGTTTATATGTCTGATTGTCTTCTTTATTTATACCAAAAGTCACATTTCATAACTTTATGTGTTTTTTGATATAACATATTTTTACTTTATTGTCATGGTTGAGGTTGATCTTTAGCCTTTTTCCCTGTGATTTTTTTATCTGATGTAATTTGATAATGAGTTTTTTTAATATGTCAATAAACTTCAACTGATGTTTTTTACTAAATAAAGGTTTTTCTATTGATAATTTTCCAACATTTCATGCGGGGTGGTCACGATTGAGTTTGAAAGTATAAAAGTTGATGAATGAATCAAATGTATTTTATGTGACATTACTCTTTACAGTAGTTCAAAGTGAAAAATCTTTTTAACCACATAGTTATTGGTGCTCCATCCCGTTGGACTTTATTGAGCCCCTCTCCTTGTTTTGCAAGTTATATGTACCTAACCAATAAAGAAAGGTTAGATTGCTACTTTGGCTCCTGTCCTTCACTGAGGGGAAAACGTACACATTACAGTGGCGACGAGGCGGGGACGCAGAGGACCCTGAAGGACACCCAGGGGAGAGGAAGCCCCCACCAGCAGGAAAGCCGGAGGAGACGATGTCCTACAGGGGCAGGTACACCAGGGGGTCACAGGACAGACACCAGGACACCGAGAGAGTGCGGCAGTGGCAGACGGGAGCCAGAGGGAGGCACGAGAAAAGCAAGAGTGCCGACCAGCTGCAAGGAAGCGTGGTAGGCAACCCAGGGCGAGATATAGAAGACGCCCTGGCGGAATCAGGGAGGAACGGAACAGAAGGGACTGAAGAGGCCCAGACGACCCAAAGAAGGGGAGAAGGGAAGGAAGCGCCAGGTAGTCCCAGGAAACAGGCGGAAGCCAAGATGTGCGCACAGGCGTCAGCACTAACTACGCCGGTCCCGTTTCTACCAAGACCAGGGGAGCCTCAAATGAAATGGGACGACTCGAGAGAATACTTCAAAAATTACCTCGAAGCATTGGAAGACGAGAATGAAGAGGCGTTCTCCAGCAGCCGGAGGAAGAGGATACTCTTACATAATCTGGGACCAATGGGCATACGAGTATTCCAAAACTTAACACCGGTCACCCGTCCAGCAGCGGACGGTGACGTGTTCAAACGCGCCATTGAAGACTTAGACAACCACTATCGCCCCCCAGTCTGCACATCTATCGACCGCTACAATTTCCAGCAGAGGAAGCAAGAAGCGGGGGAAACAATAGACGACTACGTTGCAGCACTGAGGAAGCTGGCGATAACATGTAAATTCGGAGCTCTACACGACAAATTTATAAAGGACCAAATTGTAATGCACACAACAAGCAAGACGGTGCAGGATAAATTGTGGGCAAGTGGAGATGCTACGCTAAAAGACGTGATAGCCATCGTGAAAAGGGCAGAACTGACCAAGCGCTGCGCAGACGCAGTGAAGAGAGACCAGGCCCCGAGACCCACGATAAACAAGGTGGAGCACGCCGATCAATATGGAAGAGGAAAACCGGCGCCAGGAAAAAACAAGGGAACGTACAAGGGGAAAGAAAAACAGGGACAAACGTGGAAACAAGACAAAGAAGGAACGTCGAAGTGCTACAGGTGTGGGAGCCCATGCGGCACATGACAAACGTTGTCCCGCCTTCAGAGCAAAGTGCGCGTTCTGCGGCCTGGTCGGCCACTACGAGAAGGTGTGTCGCAGGAAGTGGAAACAGCACGCGGTGAAATACGTGGCACAAGACCTAGGAGAGGAAGAAGAGGGTCAGGAAGAAGAAGACGAAGTCCTTTGCGTGGAAGACCAAGTACTAGGTATTGACGGCAGAAGATCTCGCAAACCCCAGTGCGACATCCACATTGGAGGAGTGGAGATCACCATAGTAGCGGATTCGGGGCCCCCCTACACCATTGTCCAAAGATCAGTGTGGGATGCGAAATTTGAACCGAAAGTAGGCCCACATCTGGAACTGCCCGACATACGACTGGTCACCTACACTGGGGAACCTATCCCAATGGTGGGATTTAGAAGACTGCTCTTCCAGTTCAAAGAACGCAGTGCCCAGTGCAAATTGTGCATTGCAGAGAAAGGACCCTCGGTCCTAGGGTGGATGGACCAAGGAGAATTGGGAATACAACTGCATCCTGGAGGAGACACCCAAGTGTTGGTGGCGTTGGAAGGAAAATGGTCCAAGGCAGCGGGACTGCGAAGCGAACACCCGAAAATATTTTGGGACAAGATAGGGAAATTGGAAAAATGTACCCACAAAATCGTGCTCAAGGAGAACGTCCAACTGGTCACACACAAAGTGAGAGAGGCAGTGCAACAGGAGCTACACCAACTGGAAAAAGAAGGGATTATTGAACCCATCGATAGTGCGGAATGGTTGGCACCATTAGTGGTGGCCATGAAACCGTCAGGCAAGGTGCGCTTATGTGTGGACCTCAGAGAACTCAACAAATGTATTGTGGTGGAGAAGTTCCCGCTACCACGCATAGAGGAAATGCTGGCATGAACAAAAGGAGTGAAATGGTTCTCCACCATCGATCTAAAGTCAGCGTACCACCAGGCAGTCCTGCACCACACGAGCAAGAAACTGACGTCATTCAAAATTCCATTCGGGTGCTATCAGTTCTGCCGCATGCCCTTCGGTCTGGCATCGGCAGCGGCAGTCTTCCAAAAGCTAATGGCCCGCCTGTTCAGGGACATAGAGGGAGTACAATACTTCCAAGACGATATCCTAGTGATGGGGAAGGAACAAGAAGACCACGATGAGAAGCTGGAGGTGGTACTTAGGATCCTGGAGGATAACAGACTAACAGCAGAGTGGGAGAAGTGCCATTTCGGCATGCCATCAGTCACCTACCTAGGGCACGAAATCGGAGAGAATGGAATAACACCAAAAAAAGGGAACGTGACAGATGCTCCTCCGCCCGCCGCCTAGGAAGAAGTACGATCCTTCCTAGGGATGGCGGAATACTACAGTAAGTTCGTCCAACACTTTGCCACGAAAACGCACCACATGAGGCAGCTCACGAGGGAGAAAACAGCTTTCGCATGGACGGAAGACACGCAAGAAGAGTTTGACACAGTCAAACGAGAAATCAGCCAGGCTATCCCGTTACAAGGGTACGATCCCCTAGGAAAATCGATACTGATGACAGACGCCAGCGAAAAGGGGTTGGGAGCAGTGCTCATGCAAGAGAGACAAGACGGCAAGAAGGAGACGATCAGCTTTGCGTCCAGGTCACTAACGAATTCAGAACAAAAGTTCAGTGTGATTGAGAAAGAGATGTTGGCCGCAGTATGGGCCATGGGGAAGTATCGCCAGTTCCTGTGGGGCACGCGATTCCTGCTGAAAACGAACCACAAACCCCTAGTGAAGGTACTAACGTCTAGCGGTCATGCCGGCGCGACACCCCGGATAGCGAAGATAACACTGAAACTCTTGGAATATCGCTATGATGTGGAATATATACCAGGCTCAAGAAACAAGATAGCTGATTATCTCAGCAGGGCGGCAGCAATGGAAAGTGCCACCACTGGCACAGAAGAAGATGATGAGATGGTAGCCTTGACTGATGATCCGTAACGGGCAATAAGCAGGAGAGAATGGAAGGATGCGTACGGAGCAGATAGAGATCTAGAAGAAATCAAGAAATGCATAGTGCGAGTGTGGCCCGATAGGAAACAACAGAAGCCCCAAATTCGGCAAGTCTACGAGGTCAGGGACGAGTTGTCGATGGGAAATAATGGAGTGTTTGTATACCGAGGAAACCGAGTGGTACCACCAGCGAATATAATACCATATCTTTTGACTATAATACATGAGGGGCACCTGGGAATCGTGAAGAATAAAGCACTAACCAAACAAACGTATTGGTGGCCAGGTATGGATCTACAGGTGGAGAGACATGTCAGAGACTGTGTGCAGTGCCAAGGAGCTGACAAAATCCTGAAACCCATGAGACCTGCTCTAGGAAGGTTCACAAACCCAAGTAATACCTGGGAAGAAGTGGCAGTGGACATCTTGGGGCCGGTACTTGACAACCAGGGTATTCCCAAGTACTTTTGTGTGATAGTGGACAAATACTCAAAGTGGCCAGAGGTACACATTCAAGAAGAAATGGACACTGAGACAATAATTCGATTCCTCACAACGGTATTCCTCAGGGAAGGCATCCCCAGAGCTATAATTAGCGACAACGGACCCCAATTTACTTCGGACAAATGGACCCGATTTGCAGAAAGAAATGGCATCCGACTCAAACATACGTCGGTATATCACCCTGCCAGTAACGGCCAAGTAGAAAGGTTCAACAGAGTGATAATGGGCTCTATACAGGCATCCATCTCCAGGGGCAAAGACTGGGAAAAGGAGGTACTAAGCACAGTATGGGCATACCGCATCACTCCCACTAGCACGGGGTACAGCCCGTTTCAAATTTTACGTGGAAGGCAACCCTTCACCAAAGACAATGTCGCGTGGAAAGAGAAGACAATCACAAGCAAATGGTCTCCAGCAGTGGTGCAACACAACCTGGAGAAAGCACAGAAGATATATACAGAACATTACAACCGCAGAAAAAATGTGAAAGAGACAGTTTTGGAAAAAGGGGAGTGGGTTAGAGTAAAGTTGGCAGTTCTCAAGAGAAAGGGAGACAGCAAATACTCCCCACGCCTAAGAGTGGAAGAGGTGTATGACCGAGCGGCGCTGCTCAGTGATGGAAATGTATGGTCCCAAGACCGCATGGCCAAATGCAACAAAATCCTACAGTGGCCCCGCGAGGACAAGGAAGGAGTGACATCACCAGAGGACACGAGGAACGAAACAGGAACTCCAAATGGAGGGAATGAAGAGAGTATGCCGGAAGATCATAACAGCGAGGGAGAAGAACGAGAAGGACCAACTATGGACGAAAGGACCCGGGAAGAGGGCGAGAAAGGAGGAAGAGAAGGGAAAGGTACCCTAGAAGGAAGAAGGGGAAGCCCTGTCGCAGAAGGGGGTCGAGAAGAACACACTACCCCGGTAAGATGCACCAGAGTTGGGAGAGCGGTGGTGAGACCATCCAAGTTTAAAGACTATGAACTGGAGTAACAGACTATGAACTGGAACTACACTCTCAGTCATGTAATTAGTTTTGTGTGGTATAAAAGAGGGAGATATGTAGTGTTGCGGTCTAGTAGATCGCGCACTAAGTAAGCACGCAAATGCGTGTGGTGGCCATTTTGGACGCCACAGCGCATGCGCGAATAGCACGAGACGCGCGAGGCGATATTGCAGCGATCGGAGGCTTATGCCCGGCGCTCTTAGGTGTTATATGTACCTAACCAATAAAGAAAGGTTAGATTGCTACTCTGGCTCCTGTCCTTCACTGAGGGGAAAACATACACTTTACATCTATATCCAAGGACAGTGGGGGTGATGAGGAAGATATATATATATATATATATATATATATATATATATATATATATATATATATATATATATATATATATATATATATATATATATATATATATATATATATATATATATATATATCAATTCACAGAAAAAAACATAGGTTTCAGGGGTGTTATAGTTAGCTGCCCATTTCACTCATACAAAACCATAGAAATTCCTCCGTTATAGTTAGTTCTGCTAACTATAACTCATGCGCCCGCAATGCACTGCTGATGATGTCACATATTGCATCATTCATGACATGGTCAGTGACATCACTGATGACATCACTGATGACATCTCAAATGACATCGGAGGCATTTCTATGGTTTTGTATGAGTGAAATGGGCAGCTAACTATAACACCCCTGAAACCTATAGTTTTTTCTGTGAATTTCTAAGGTTTTTTAAATGCTAATTTCTAACTATAATGTCTCTGAAACCTATGTTTTTTTCAGTGAATTTCAAAGTTTTTTAAATGCTAACTTTTAAGTGTGATAGTAGTTATATCTATTTTTTTGTACTGATTTTCTACAGTTTGTTAACTGTTTATTTATAAATATTTTATTCAGTAAATAACATTATATATTTTTCTGAAAATTGCAAAAAACTAATTTTTTTCGGAGTCGCGCACTCAAAGTGTACACATCACGGTGGGTGCGCGCATTCTAGCCTCCATTTTAGAAAAGTCATGAAGGATCCGCGTATGGTGTGCAACGGCTGCGTGTTTTTCAGTTACATCATATAAATTTAATATCACGTGATATGCGCGATTGGTATGCGACCAGTCTGAGACTACTGCTCCCGCGCATTTGCGACACATGCGCATTACGGTACGAGATATTTGCGCGGTTGCGGGTCCCGCGTGACATCATATACGTGCTGGGGCGCGCTGGGTGTGCGACTCCCGCAAAAAAAATATATTTTCCAAAATTATATGTATGTGTCTTTAATATACATATTAAGGCAAGAGATTATGTAAGATATTCATCAAAATAAGATATGTGTACTTATAATAAACTTACATTATTTTTAAATATATTTTCGCGAAGTCTGGTGCGTGCATCATGAGTGCAGAAAACCAGGTCAGCAGAGCTGCTGTAGAGCCAGAGATCCAGGTCAGCAGAGCTGCTCTAGAGCCTAAGAACTAGGTCAGCAAAGCTGCTCTAGAGCCAGAGAACCAGGTCAGCAGAGCTGCTGTAGAGCCAGAGAAACCAGGTCAGCAGAGCTGCTTTAGAGGGAGAGAACCAGGTTAGCAGAGCTGCTTTAGAGCCAGAGAACCAGGCCCGCAGAGCTGCTTTAGAGCCAGAGAACCAGGTTCGCAGAGCTGCTTTAGAGCCAGAGAACCAGGTCAGCAGAGCTACTCTAGAGCCAGAGAACCAAATCAGCAGAGCTGCTTTAGAGCCATAGAACCAGGTCAGCAGAGCTGCGTTAGAGCCAGAGAACCAGGTCAGTAGAGCTGCTCTAGAGCCTAAGAACCAGGTCAACAGAGCTGCTCTAGAGCCAGAGAACCAGGTCTGCAGAGCTGCTGCAGAGCCAGAGAAACCAGGTCAGTAGAGCTGCTTTAGAGGGAGAGAACCAGGTCAGCAGAGCTGCTCTAGAGCCAGAGAACCATGTCAGCAGAACTGCTTCAGAGCCATAGAACTGGGTCAGCGGAGCTGCTTTAGAGCCAGAGAACCAGGTCAGCAGAGCTGTTGTAGAGCCAGAGAACTAGATCAGCAGAGCTGCTCTGTAGCATAAGAACTAGGTCAGCAGAGCTGCTCTAGAGCCAGAGAACTAGGTCAGCAGACCTGCTGTAGAGCCAGAGAAACCAAGTCAGCGGAGCTGCTTTAGAGAGAGAGAACCAGGTCAGCAGAGCTGCTTTAGAGCCAGAGAACCAGGTCAGCAGAGCTGCTCTAGCTGACACTGACTGACTGACACTGACTGACTGACACTGACTGATTGACACTGACTGATACTGACTGACTGACACTGACTGACACTGATTGACACTGACTGACACTGACTGACTGACACTGACTGACTGACACTGACTGACACTGATTGACTGACACTGACTGACTGACTGACACTGACTGACTGACACTGACTGACACTGACTGACTACTCTCTACTACTCTACTACTGACTCTCTACTACTCTCCACTACTCTCTCTCTACTACTCACTCTCTACTACTCACTCTCTACTACTCTCTACTACTCACTCTCTACTACTCTACTACTCTCTACTACTCACTCTCAACTACTCACTCTACTACTCTACTACTCACTCTCTACTACTCACTCGCTACTACTCTACTACTCACTCTCTACTACTCACGCTCTACTACTCTCTACTACTCACTGTCTACTACTACTCTCTTTACTACTCACTCTCTACTACTCTCTACTATTCACTCTCTACTACTCACTCTCTACTACTCTCTACTACTCACTCTACTACTCTCTGCTGCTCTCTACCACTCACTATCTACTACTCTACTACTCTCTCTACTACTCACACTCTACTACTCTCTCTCTACTACTCTCTACTACTCACACTCTACTACTCACTCTAGTACTCTCTACTATGCACTCTCTACTACTCACTCTCTACTACTCACTCCCTACTACTCACTCTCCACTACTCACTCTCTACTACTCGCTCTCTACTACTCTCTACTACTCACTCTCTACTACTCTCTACTACTCTCTCTGCTACTCACTCTCGACTACTCACTCTCTACTACTCTCTACTACTCACTCTCTACTACTCTCTACTACTCACTCTGTACTACTCACTCTCTACTACTGTCTACTGCTCACTCTCCACTAGTCATTCTCTACTACTTGATCTCAACTACTCTCTACTACTCACTCTACTTCTCACTCTCTACTACTCTCTCTACTTCTCACTCTCTACTACTCTCTACTACTCACTCTCTACTACTCTAATACTCTCTACTACTCTCTCTCTATTACTCACTCTCTACTACTCACTCTCTACTACTCTCTACTACTCACTCTCTACTACTCTCTACTACTCACTCTCTACTACTCTCTCTCTGTACTACTCTCTACTACTCACTCTCTACTACTCTCTACTACTCACTCTATACTACTCGCTCTCTACTACTCTCTACTACTCACTCTGCTACTCACTCTCTACTACTCTCTAATACTCTCTCTCTGCTACTCAGTCTCTACTACTCTCCACTACTCACTCTCCACTACTCTCTGATACTCTCTCTAAGCTACTCACTCTCTACTACTCTCTACTACTCACTCTCTACTACTCACTCTCTAATACTATCTACTACTCACTCTCTACTACTCTCTAATACTCTCTACTACTCACTTTACTACTCACTCTCTGCTACTCTCTACTACTCACTCTCTACTACTCACTCTCTAATACTCACTCTAATACTACTCACTCTCTGATACTTTCTCTACTACTCTCTACTACTGTCTACTACTCACTCGCTACTCTCTATTACTCGCTCTCTAGTCTCTACCTCTCTACCCCTCTCTACCTCTCTCTCTACTACTCTCTACCTCTCTACCTCTACCTCTCTACCTCTACACCTCTACCTATACACCTCTACCTCTCTACCTCTCTGTACATGCACACATATGCACATATATATATATGCATATATATGCATAACATATGCATTTATATATATGTATGTGTATATATATACACATATATGAACATATAAATATAATCTGCATATCTATATAAATATAAATACATGCAAACATATACATATACATATATGCATACATATGCATGGTATGTACATGAAAGTTTGAAAAACTGTAATACAAGCAAAGCTGAAAAGCCACCTAATTACAAACAGTATTGCTTTAACTTAAACAAGGGCGAGACCTATTGCATTTTCAATGCTTGTTTACTTTGATTCCATCAAGAAGGCATTCAGATGTGTCACACATTTTCCATAAATTCTGAATGGTAGCACTCTAGTTGCTCATTAGATCACTGTAGTAAAGCTACTGCTCACCAGGGAAGTCTGCTGCTGGTATTCAAAGTGCATGTTTCAGTCTGCATGTCAGAATCTTTTAATGAAATGGAAGAGGATTTGAGAAGTCAAAATGTGCCCTAATCTTTCTTTCTGCAGCACTAATCATAATTTCTATGGCAAAATAAACCCCCTCATTTTGTTCCTTTGCAAATTAAATGTTTTAAGGGTTACCACTTTATTCCAATCAAGATGGCATCAGGTGTGCCATACTTTTGTCATAAGTAAGACTGATAGCGCTCTAGTTGTTCTTTAAAACACTCTGGGACATTCTGTCATTGGGCTATACTTGGGCTACATCTCGGTGATATTTGTGCTACATTTGGGCTCTTTTGTCTCTGGTGGCCATCTTGGGAGACTTATTTGTTTTGAAGTTTCCTAATTTCCTCATTTTCAACAGTCTCCTCAGTAGGAAACACTTTCAGGTTTTTTACTTTCATTCCATCAAGAAGGCATTCAGATGTGTCACACATTTGCCATAAATTCGGAATGTTAGCACTCTAGTTGCTTATTAGATCACTGTAGTAAAGCTACTGCTCACCAGGGAAGTCTGCTGCTGGTATTGAAAGTGCATGTTTCAGTCTGCATGTCAGATTTTTTTAATGAAATAGAAGAGGATTTGAGAAGTCACTCAAAATGTGCCCTAATTTTCTTTTTTCCGGCACTAATCATAATTTCTATGGCAAAATGAACCTCCTCATTGTGTTCCTTTTAAATTAAACTTCTCACTCTCTACTACTCACTTGCTACTACTTTCTACTACTCACTCTCTACTACTCACTCTCTACTACTCTCTACTACTCACTCTACTGCTCTCTACTACTCTCTACCACTCACTCTCTACTACTCTACTGCTCACTCTCTACTACTCTCTACTACTCTCTCTCTACTACTCCCTCTCTACTACTCACTCTACTACTCTCTACTACTCACTCTCTACTACTCTACTACTCTCTACTAATCTCTACTACTCACTCTCTACTACTCACTCTCAACTACTCACTCTCTACTACTCTCTCTACTACTCACTCTCTACTACTCTCTACTATTCACTCTACTACTCTCTACTACTCTCTACCACTCACTCTCTACTACTCTACTACTCACTCTCTACTACTCTCTACTACTCTCTCTCTACTACTCCCTCTCTACTACTCACTCTACTACTCTCTACTACTCACTCTCTACTACTCTACTACTCTCTACTAATCTCTACTACTAACGCTCTACTACTCACTCTCAACTGCTCACTCTCTACTACTCTCTCTACTACTCACTCTCTACTACTCTCTACTACTCACTCTACTACTCTCTACTACTCTCTACCACTCACTCTCTACTACTCTACTACTCACTCTCTACTACTCTACTACTCTCTCTCTACTACTCAATCTCTACTACTCACTCTACTACTCTCTATTACTCACTCTCTACTACTCACTCTCTACTACTCTACTACTCACTCTCCACTACTCACTCTCTACTACTCGCTCTCTACTACTCTCTACTACTCACTCTACTACTCACTCTACTACTCTCTACTACTCACTCTCTACTACTCACTCTCTACTACTCTACTACTCACTCTCCACTACACACTTTCTACTACTCGCTCTCTACTACTCTCTACTACTCACTCTACTACTCACTCTCTACTACTCTACTACTCTCTACTACTCTCTCTGCTACTCACTCTCTACTACTCTCTACTACTCACTCTCTACTACTCTACTACTCTCTACTACTCTCTCTACTACTCACTCTCTCCTACTCTCTACTACTCTCTCTACTACTCACTCTACTACTTACTCTGCTACTCATCTCTACTACTCCCTACTACCCACTCTACTACTCACTCTCTACTACTCCACTACTCTCTACTAATCACTCTCTACTACTCACTCTCTACTACTCTCTGCTACTCACTCTCTACTACTCTCTGCTACTCACTCTCTACTACTCTCTCTCTACTACTCACTCTCTACTACTCACTCTCTACTACTCTCTCTCTACTACTCTCTACTACTCGCTACTACTCACTCTCTACTACTCTGCTACTCACTCTCTACTACTCTCTACTACTCTCTACTACTCACTCTACTACTCATTCTCTACTACTCATTCTCTACTACTCTCTCTCTGCTACTCAGTCTCCACTACTCACTCTCTACTACTCTCTACTACTCACTCGCTAATACTCACTCTCTACTACTCTCTACTACTCGCTCTCTACAACTCTCTACTACTCACTCTACTACTCACTCTTTACTACTCTCTACCACACTCTACTACTCACTCTCTACTACTCACTCTACTACTCTTTCCTACTCACTCTCTGCTACTCTCTCTACTACTCTCTACTCTCTATTACTCATCCTCTACTCTCTACCTCTCTACCTCTACCTCTCTACCTCTACCTCTCTACCGCTACACCTCTACCTCTCTCTACACGCACACATATGCACATATATGCATATGCATTTATATATATGTATGTGTATATATATATATACATACATTGGCTATTGAATTGGGAAAGGATGTGCCAGTTTGTGTAATAAAGGTTCTGTTCAACTTTTCCTCCAGGGAGTCGCGTCTTTGAAGCTCGGGAGCATCTTTTGAATGATGTTAATACACAGCGGCTCCGGCCGTGAAACATTGCACCACCTGGCAGAAAGGAATACAGCTCTGCAGGGCTGCAATCAATGGCAGCCTGACAGCAGCACAGAGGAAAACGTACTTTGAAACTGGACGACTTTCTCGAGACCCACTGGAGGGTTTTAACTTTGTGTAAATACTGGGGATTCTTTTAAACATTGGACAAACACTTGGACCCCACCGAGGGGGAGTACATTGGCACTACAAAGCCCAGCATGCTACTCACTGGAGAGCGCATGTAAATGGGAGAAAGTGACTTGTAGTGAAGTTCCAGGTTTTGTGCAGGCCCCGCCCTATGATTAAGGTGCAGGAGCATACATTCTATGGCAAAATGAACCCCCTCATTTTGTTCCTTTTTAAATTAAATGTTTTAAGAGTTACCACTTTATTCCAATCAAGATGGCTTCAGGTGTGCCATATGTTTATCATAAGTAGGAGTGTTAGCGCTCTAGTTGTTCTTTGGAACACTCTGTGAAGCTGCAGTAGAACACAAAAGAATCAACTGACAGTCTCTGCCCTTGTTGGATGTACATGGTTTACTGAGAATGTCAGACTTCATTCTCACATGACTAAGAAAGATAATGTGAATTTACAATAAATATGCTCTCAGTTTAGCTTATAGATCACCTTCCAAACCTCTGTGGTAAAAGTATGTGAAAATAGTTTTCTCTCAAACATGATTCATGATATCCCAGCAGAAGGCTTTTTCACATGGTAAAATCACCTTAGAACATACCACAATTCCTAAAATGAGTATGGTACCATCAACAAATGATTTATAATGTAACAAAAGTCTTAAAACCGTCTATTAACTGCAATGCTTTTTAATGAGGTGCTATCATGTATATTGGTCCCAAGATGGCTGCCAACACTTCTTGGATGAAGTGCTGACAGCCAATCAGATCTCACGATGAGATGTGTGGTTAGGCTCCGCCCAGATATATATGTGATTTTACTTTAGATTTTCTCAGGAACTACTGACCAGATTTACACCATTTAAGCAAAAGGCACGACTCTGAACCAAGGTCTACCTTTCTGCCAAATTTGGTGTAATTCCGTTCAACAGTTCCGGCTGTAGCTGCGGCTAAAGGTCCTATGGGAAAATGCATGGGGGAAACGTGTTTTGGGACCCCCCTTTTTTCTCGGCCCCCGCTTGACGAATCACCCCGAGACTTTCTGGATAGGAGCGGACCGGAGCTGGCCAAAAGTTTTGAAAATTTTGCGAAGATTCGTAAACCGGCGCCAGACTTATTTGGAATAGAATGTTGCGGATTTCATATGGAAAATAGGTCCTAACTATAACTATTTACTGGCGACCGCCAGTAGGTGATATATATATATATATATATATATATATATACATATATATATATATAAATATATATATATATATATATTCACTGAAAAAAACATAGGTTTCACACATGTTATAGTTAGCGGAAATTTTACTTATAAAAAACCAATGAAATTCCCCGTTATAGTTAGTGCAGGCAACTATAACTCACGCGACCGCAATCCTCTGCTGATGCTAATACTGTATTTAGACACTTATTTGCCCATGTCTTCTTCCATACATTTTTAGCTATACATATATTACAAATATTTTTTTTTCATAAAGACACATATGTCATCAGCAGAAGATTGCGGTCGCGTGAGTTATAGTTGCCTGCACTAACTATAACGGGGAATTTCATTGGTTTTTTATCAGTAAAATTTCCGCTAACTATAACATGTGTGAAACCTATGGTTTTTTCAGTGAATTTGCAAGGTTTTTTAAATGCTAAGTTACTTTACGCCATTCGCGGCGTGCGCGCCCAATTAACGCAGTTCGTTCCGTGCGCGCACGGTGCGCTTTGCGCACCGTGCGCGCACAGTGAGCACGCGGTGCGCTTCGCGCACCGCGCGCCCACTTTAGGCAGTTAGTGCCGTGCACGCATGGTGGGCACGCGGTGCGCTATGCGCACCGCGTGCCCACGTTACGCTAGATGGGCCATGTACGCACGATGCGCTTCGCGCACCGTGCGCACATGGAGGACATAGGATGCACTTCGTTTTGAAAGGTCATATTTTAATTTTTCTTATAAGTTATAAGCCATTCACAAATGGTGGCCTTCGGGCACCATTTGCACACGGGGTGGAGAGAGTGTGGATAATTTTTTTTTTTAATATTTTTTTTTAAAATATTTTAGTTTTTTCTTATGTCTAATAAGCCATGCACAATAGGTGCCCTTCGGGGACCAATTGCACACGGGGTAGGGAGAGTGTGGATAATTTTTTTTTTTTTTTGAAATTTTTACCGTACGCGTACGGTAAGCGTAATCGGCGAAATTAGCGAAAAAATAAAAATTCCGTTTTTGGCCTTGGGGGATCTTTGGGAACTCCCTCAACATGGCTATGTGTGTGGGAGCTGTCTAAACAGCCCCTTTACATGTTTTTGTGCTTTCTATTTTGAACCTCACTCTCAGTGCGAGAGAGAAAATGGCGGCCGCCGCTTCCTGGTTTCGGCCGATTCGAATGTTTACCAAGATCTAAGAGCCAATCAGAATCGCGCTCGCGCACGCCACCGTACGCGTGCGGTAAGCGTACCGTAAGCGCACCGTAAGCTGGCTCAGATATATATATTGATTTAAAGGCTATTTTCTCAGAATCTACTGAACAGATTTACACCAAACCTACAAAAAGCACTGGTGAATAGCTGCGAAAGTGATCAGTCGGCTGGCATCCTTCGTACCTGAAAATACGAGTCTGAAGCTTGCAGCTCCATGTTGCGGTTCGAGTGCCTCTCGTGAACTGGTACAAGCAGGAGCGTGATATAGATATACATATATATATATTCACTGAAAAAAACATAGGTTTCAGGCACGTTATAGTTAGGAATTAGCATTTTAAAAACGTAGAAATTCCCTGAAGAAACCATAAGTTTCAGGGGCGTTATAGTTAGCTGGACTTTTCACTAGTGCGAAACCATTGAAATTCCCCCGTTATAGTTAGTTCAGCTAACTATAAATCGCGCGACTGCAATGCACTGCTGATGACGTCACATATTACATCACTCATGACATGGTCAGTGACATCACTGATGACATCTCAAATGACATCACTGATGACATCATCCAGTGAATGTGTGTTTTTCTGAAAATTACATATGTTTTATATATGTATATCTCAAGGTCGATGGAAGAATAAATGGGTATATAAGTGCCTAAATGGATGATTTGTTTTTGAAAAATTGATTGTATAACTGACTGATTAAGTGTATCTTAGTGAATACATGGCTTAGTGAGTAATGTTTAAATATGTAAATATCTGTATCAGTCTCTCACTTTGTGTATAAGTGGCTGCATGGGTTGGTGAATAGCTACATGAGTGTCTATGTAGGTTATTAGTTGTTTTTTTGAGTATCAGTATGAGTGTCTGTATGGTTCAGTGGGGGGTATTACGTAGTGAATAGGTGCATGAATGAGTGACTCACTGTTTGTATGTGTTGAAGACAGCATGTGTGCAGGACTGTATGGGTGGATGAGTGTGTACATGGACGTGTTAGTGAGTGAATGACTGTCTCAATAGTGTCTTTATGAGTAACTACATATGTTTTAAACTAGTATAGTGACTAATGGTGTATATAAGTGAGTATATGTGAGAGTGAGAGATTGGAAGAGTTCCTGTATGAATAAGTATGTGTTTCTATAGTGATTGTTTAAAAGACCAAGTATGTGTAAGTTTCTGTAGAAGGAAGTGTGGTGGTGTGTGTATAACTGTATATGCAAGTAAATGGATGTTTGATTCTTTATTAGCATGAGTGACTATGTGTGTGAGTAACTGTATGGATGAATGGCGTTGTGTAACAGGATGTATAGGTGTATGAGTACATATAATGAGTGAGTACATGTATGAGTGACTGTATAGGACTATTGGTGAATGAGTGGATGTGTATGTGGTTCTTAGAATTACTGAATAGGTTGTTGTAACTGGTATTGGTATGTCCATTGTTTTGAAAATTTTAGTTTCTATTTTTGAATGTGTGTATCAAAGGTTATATTAGGGGGAGAGGACTTCTGCCACTCTGTCACAAGGATGATGTCATTTGAGATGTCATCAGTGATGTCATGAGTGATGTCACTGACCATGTCATGAGTGATGTAATATGTGATGTCATCAGCAGTGCATTGCGGGCACGCGAGTTATAGTTAGCTGAACTAACTATAACGGGGGAATTTCAATGGTTTTGTACGAGTGAAAAGTCCAGCAAACTATAACGCCCCTGAAACCTATGATTTCTTCAGTGAATTCCTAAGGTTTTTTAAATGCTAATTCCTAACTATAACATGCCTGAAACCTATGGTTTTTTCAGTGAATTTCAAAGGTTTTTTTAAATGCTAGTTTCTAACTATGCCTACAGAGATAGGACATGTGAAGAAAGAAGAAAAAACGCAAAGAAAGAAAAAAAAGAAATGCAGAAAGAAGCAACAGAAGTCCTCAAAGACGAAGAAAAGTGCAGGAAGAAGGATAACGTGCAGAAAGAACAAACAGAAGAGCAGAAAGAAGCCATGTTGCAAAATCATCCCGTACCCTCAACTTTTTCAGACGGATACTGGTGGTAACTGAGTCTGACTAACCAGTCCTAGAGCCAGTGCTATGTTAAAAGACACTCAGAACATAGTGAAAACCCCTACATACACTAGGGAACACAATGCGTTGGGGTCCCCCTGTGATTAGCATGACCTCCTCTGTAAGCCCCTAGTATATAATAGGGCAGGGGATTAAAACTACCTCTTAAAACACGCCACAGGGCGTGTTTGCACACGGCACCTCAGGCCCCGTCCCCTCCCTTCCCCACTGTGTAAACACACCCTGTGGCCGTTTTTAGTTGGGAGATTAAGTTCATTTGAATCCTGAGGGTCCCTAGGGTCCAACTAGCCCACTAGGTACCTCCAGTAAGCACCACAGAGCTGCGTTGCAGAGAGGTGTAAAAAGTGGCACGGCCTGGACCACCTCTCTGCAACGCAGCTCAGTGGCGCTTACTGGAAGCACCTGGTGGGCAAGTTAGCCCCCAGGGGCCCTCGGGATTGAAGGGGAATTATTTCCCCAATTTAAAACGCGCCATTGGGCGTGTTTGCACACTTCACCTCAGGCCCCGTCCCCTTCCTTCCCCACTGTGTAAACACGCCCTGTGGCCGTTTTAAGTTGGGAGATTAAGTCTCCTTGAATCCTGAGGGTCCCTAGGGGCAAAATAGCCCACTAGGTACGTCCAGTAAGCGCAATTGCAGAGAGGTGTAAAAAGGGGCACGGCCTGCACCATCTCTCTGGAACGCAGAGCAGTGGCGCTTACTGAAAGCACCTGGTGGGCTAGCTGCCCCCCAGGATTCCTCAGGATTGAAAGGGAATTATTTCCCCAACTAAAAACGTGCCACAGGCCGTGTTTGCACACGTCACCTCAGGCCCTGTCCCCCCCCTTCACCACTGTGTAAACGCGCCCTGTGGCCGTTCTAAGTTGAGAGATTAAGTCCCCTTGAATCCTAAGGGTCCCTAGGGTCAAACTAGCCCACGAGGTACCTCCAGTAAGCGCCACAGAGCTGTGTTGCATAGAGGTGTAAAAAGGGGCGTGGCCTCAGAACACCTGTCTGCAACGCAGCTCCCTGGCGCATACTGGAGATACCTGTTGGGCTAGTTGGCCCTCAGGGACCCTCAGTATTGAAGGGGAATTAATTCCCCAAATTATAACTGGCCAGGGGGCATGTTTGCAGAGTGCTGCAAGGAGGGGGCGTGGCCTCCGGTGCGATGTCGGTGCTTTATTTTTTTTATTTTTTTAAGAAGGAGGGCTGTGTGGCCACTCTTCTTTTTCTAATTTATTGGCCCTGGGGACCCCATCCCCCAGGGCCTGCACCCTAATTTTTTTGTTGAAAAAAATTAATTTGGAAGGGTGCTGCGTGGCCCCCCTCCCAAGGCCTTAATCGGCCCCGGGGACCCCAACCTCTGGGTCATGGCCTTTTGCTTTTTTTAATTCTTTAGGAGGGGGCTGCGTTGCCCCCCTCCTCAGGCCACTTATGGCCCCGGGGACCCCATCCTCCGGGGACGGCCTTTGTTTTTTATTATTTAAAAAAAATTATATATTTATAGAAACACCTAGGACATGCTGGACAAACCGTATGTACCTATCACCATGACGATTTGTGTGATATTCATTAAAAGGCGACTATGCATACAATGAATCCACGTGGAATGTATTTACACAGCTAGTCAAGCTCTGATGTGTCTGATGCCCTACCATGCCTAATCCCGGCGCCCCCGCCTGTGGGTACTCTCCAAGTAGACACCCTTGTCGTTTATTTATACAAACATGGGTAGCTATTGACGGGCACATTTAATACACACGCACACCAAGCCATTCAAACGGGATTCGACAAAAGTTCGACCAAACTATGCAAGAAACCCCCCTCACGGTTAATAAAACACACATCCACCGCCAAATTGGTAATAGTTTTTATTTTACTCTCTGGAAAGGAAACAAACCTCACTTGAGAGTCACAGCGTGCTCCTGGCTGAGCCCAATGCTGTGTTACACCCACCAGTGCCTGCCGAGTGCCACACACCTCTGTGTTGTATTCCACCAGCTAGAGTGTATGCTATGACACTCTCTAGCCCATGTGCACTGTAACACCACCCCGTGAATCACACTTGCCTTCGCACGGGTTATATTGCCCCATCTAACGTGCCTTCCTCGATGCCTATGTTATAACGCACAGCGCTATGCCATACATATTACAATCTGGGATCCATATCTTTGTCACAGTGCATATGCAACGTTACACTTCCCAGCACATATTTTATATTACAACTTTAGTGACTAGTTAGGTTACACAACACTGCCCTGTGCATATTACACTCCAAGGCGCATATTGCATAGCACGCGCTAGTGTCTGTGCTATCTCGCACTCTCCAAGGAATCTGTCATTGCGCACAATGTATTGCATATTATATTTCATGCCCCGGTTCATCTTATATCACACTTTTTGGTGCATAGTTAATACCATATACTATTTCATTTTCAATCGTGCTCTCAGGACTATGTTCTATATAACACTGCGTCCACCTACCCTTTTCACAGACATTAACATTTGCGATGGGGGTGGAGGGTCAGGGGGTATTTCTGCCAAGTGAGCCCGGAGTCACAGTCACAAACGTCCTCTTCTTCCTGAATAAAAGTGAGATTATGCTGCATACTTGTTCATATTTTAAATAGTTCGCACAGACACACATTTTAAAAACAATAAAGTTCCTAATACTCACCTTCTCTGAACAGTTAGCTTGCTGCCCCATCCACCTCCTCCCTAACCTCTGTTATCTGAATCCATGGACTAGCCTCCTTCCTCCTGCCATGCATGGTCTGATGTGCTTCTACTGCCCTCCATTTAGCATGATGTACCAGTCCACTACTCCTGCCCTCCATTGCCCAATTTTATGGCCCATCATTGACCTCCTGCTTAGCCTCTGTTCTTAGCTTGCTGCCCCTATTCTCCTTCCCCCTGCCCTCCGATGTTTTTGTGCATGCCCCTGCTCCATCCTTTTTGCCCACCATGTTCCATGCACCTGCCACTCCTATCTACTCTGAGTGTTCTGTTGTGCTGCCACTCCCCTCCCACCTGCCTAGCATTGTCAGATGACGGTAACCTGTCCCTGCCACCTCCACCCTGCCTGTCCACATGCCATGCCCCTATCCCTTTCCTCCTGTCCTCCATGGTCCATTTTACTGCCACACCCTTCTGCCCTCCCTGGTCTGTTTTGCTGCAACTGCTCCTCCTGCCTGCCCCACGCGGTCTGTTGTGAGGCCCCTTCCCCTGAACTCTCTTGTCTGTGCCCAGGTCCTCGCCCTCCCTTCTATCCTCCATGGTCCTTTGTGCATGCTCCTGCACCCTCCTTCTTGCCCATCATAGCTATTGTGCTGCCACTAACCCTCCTGCTTGCCATGCATGGTCTCCTGTGCTGCCATGGCCCCTCCCACCTTCCCTGTGTGGTCAGCTACCTGCCCCTGACCCCCTCCCACCTTCCCTCCATGGTCTGTGTGTATGCCATCATAGTCTCACTGTTGGTCTCCATGGTGTGTCTTGTTTCTAGTACCCATCCTGCCTGACCTCCATGATCATCTTGCTGCTCCTGGCCTGCCCCCTGGCCCCCAGCCCTCTGTTTCCATGTTCAGACCCCTATTCCCTCCCTCCTGGCTTGTCTGTTCCATTGTAATGCCCCTGATCGTCCCTCCTGCCCTTTATGGTCTGTTATGCTGCAGCTTTCTCTCCTGTCTGTCCATTTTGGTCAGCTAGCTACCATTGCCTCTTTCCCCTCTATTCTCTGTTGTCCATGTGCATGGTCCTGTCCCCTCCCTATTGCTTTCTATGGAGTGTTGTGCTGCACTCCCGTCCCCATGCCCTGTGTGGTGTATTGTGCTGCTGCAAACCCTGATACCTGCCCTGTAGGGTCACTTTGGTGCACCTCTCCATGTCCCTCCTGTCGTCTGTTATCCGAGTCCATGTCCCTACCCCAATTCCTCCTGCCTACAATGATCCAATGTACCATACTTGCGAACATTTTGAACTTGGTAAGAGGGAGATTTTGAAAAAAAACTGGGGTATTGATTTTCCCTTTTGAGTTACATTGAAAAAGAGGAGATTGTAGACAGGAGACAGATCAAATAAAGCCCATTTGAGCCTAAAAACATTGGACGTTTCCTGGCTGAAAAAGGTCTGTTGGCATGTATGGTTGTACTACCACTGCCTCTTCCTTCTGCCCACAATGGTCTATTATATTGCCACAGCCTCTCTTGCCGGCCCTGTGTTGTTGGTTTGTTGCCCCTGCCCCCCTTTCCACTGCCCTCCATAGTCTGTTGTGCTGCCACTGCCCTTCCTGCCTGCCCAGTGTGGTCAAATTGTTGCCTCTGCACTCGCCTACCTGACTTCAGTTTTCAGAGTCCGTGCCCCTGGCCTCTGCCTCTCAACAGTATCCCAATGAACAACTAGATTGCTAACATTCTATATTTATTACAAAAGTGTGGAACGCCTGACGTCATCTTGATGTAATCAAAACTGTAATACCTAGAGCATTTCCTTTAGAAATTACATATATGAGAGGGTCTTATTTGCATCAAAATTATGGTTAGTGCTCTAAAAAACTAAAATGAGGACATATTTTCTGAGTTTTCAAATAGCGACAAAGAACTTTTAAATTATTTGTAATCTTTATGTTTTTTTATCCAGTTGACCACTTGATTAAATGTTGCACTTAGGGGAGAGGATGTGGTGTTACTTCCAGAGCTGCAGACTTTGCAACTGGGGAACCAGGTTGGAGTTTCTGCTTCAGCTCAACATTCTGTGATTCTGGTCAAATCACTTAATCTCCCCATGTCTACAACCAAAATGAATTTGATCTTGTGTGATGTAACCAATGCTCATGTATAGCACTCCAATACCTGACAAGTCTGCACTATATAAAACTGCAAATACACAAAAAATAAGTGTTTTGCACACTTCTGTCATTGGGCTACATGTGGGCTACATCTGGGTGATATTTGTGCTGCATTTGGGCTCTTTTGTCTCTGGCGGTCATCTTGGGAGATTTATTTGTTATGAAGTTTCCTAATTTCCTCATTTACTGCAGTCTCCTCAGTAGGAAATGCTTTCAGTTTTTTACTTTGATTCCATCAAGAAGGTATTCAGATATGTCACTCATTTGCCACAAATTCTGAATGTTAGCAATCTAGTTGCTCATTAGATCACTGTAGTAAAGCTACTGCTCACCACGGAAGTCTGCTGCTGGTATTAAAAGTGCATGTTTCAGTCTGCATATCAGAATTTTTTAATGAAATAGAAGAGGATTTGAGAAGTCACTCAAAATGTGCCCTAATTTTTCTTTCTTCAGCACTAATCATAATTTCTATGGCAAAATGAACCCCCTCATTGTGTTCCTTTTTAAATTAAATGTTTTAAGTGTTACCAGTTTATTCCAATCAAGATGGCTTCAGGTGTGCCATACTTTTGTCATAAGTAAGACAGTAAGCGCTCTACTTGTTCTTAAGAACACCCTGGGACATTCTGTCATTGGGCTATACTTGGGCTACATCTGGGTGATATTTGGGCTACATTTGGGCTCTTTTGTCTCTGGTGGCCATCTTGGGAGATTTATTTGTTATGAAGTTTCCTAATTTCCTCATTTACTGCAGTCTCCTCAGTAGGAAATACTTTCAGTTTTTTACTTTGGTTCCATCTAGAAGGCATTCAGATGTGTCACACATTTGCCATAAATTCTGAATGTTAGCACTCTAGTTGCTCATTAGTTCTCTGTAGTAAAGCTGCTGCTCACCAGGGAAGTCTGCTGCTGGTATTCAAAGTGTATGTTTCAGTCTGCATGTCAGAATTTTGTTATGAAATAGAAGAGGATTTGAGAAGTCAAAATGTGCCCTAATATTTCTTTCTGCAGCACTAATCATAATTTCTATGGCAAAATGAACCTCCTCATTTTGTTCCTTTGTAAATTAAATGTTTCAAGTGTTACCACTTTATTCCAATGAAGCTGGCTTAAGGTGTGCCATACTTTTTTGTTAAGACTGTTAGCGCTCTAGTTGTTCGTTAGAACACTCTGGGACATTCTGTCATTGGGCTATATTTGGGCTACATCTGGGTGATATTTGTGCTACATTTGAGCTCTTTTGTCTCTGGTGGCCATTTTGGGAGACTTATTTCTTATAAAGTTTCCTAATTTCCTCATTTACTACAGTCGCCTCAGTATGAAATACTTTCAGTTTTTTACTTTGATTCCATCAAGAAGGCATTTAGATGTGTCACACATTTGCCATAAATTCAGAATGTTAACACTCTAGTTGCTCTTTAGATCACTGTAGTAAAGCTACTGCTCACCAGGGACGTCTGCTGCTGGTATTGAAAGTGCATGTTTCAGTCTGCATGTCAGAATGTTTTAATGAAATAGAAGAGGATTTGAGAAGTCACTCAAAATGTGCCCTAATTTTTCTTTCTGCAGCACTAATCATACTTTCTATGGCAAAATGAACCCCCTCATTTTGTTCCTTTTTAAATTAAATGTTTTAAGAGTTACCACTTTATTCCAATCAAGATGGCTTCAGGTGTGCCATACGTTTGTCATAAGTAGGACTGTTAGCGCTCTAGTTGTTCTTTAGAACACTCTGGGAAGCTGCAGTAGAACCCAAAGGAATCAACTGACAGTCTCTGCCCTTGTTGGATGTACATGTTTTACTGAGAATATCAGATTTCATTCTCAGATGAATGAGAAAGATAATGTGAATTTACAGAAAATATGCTCTCAGTTTAGCTTATAGATCACCTTCCAAACCTCTGTGGGAAAAGCATGAGAAAATAGTTTTCTCTCAAACATGATTCATGATATCACAGCAGAAGGCTTTTTCACATGGTAAAATCACCTTAGAACACACCACAATTCCGTAAATGAGTATGGTACCATCAACAAAAGATTTATAATGTAACTAAAGTCTTAAAACCTTCTATTAACTGCAATGCTTTTTAATGAGGTGCTATCATGTATATTGGTCCCAAGATGGCTGCCAACACTTCTTGGATGAAGTACTGACAGCCAATCAGATCTCACGATGAGATGTGTGGTTAAGCTCCGCCCAGATATATCTATCTTTTGAACTCTAATTTTCTCAGGAACTACTGAAAGGATTTACACCATTTAAGCAAAAGGCACGAGTCTGAGCTGAGGACTACCTCTTTGCCAAATTTGGTGTAATTCCGTTCAGCCGTTTGGGCTGTAGCTGCGTCAACAGGTCTTATGGGAAAATGCATGGGGAAAACGTGTATTGGGACCCCCCTTTTTCTCAGCCCCCGCTTGACGAATCACCGTGAAATTTTCAGGATAGGAGTGGACGGAAGCTGGCCAAAAGTTTGGAAAATTTTGAAAAGATTTGTCAATCGGCGCCAACGTTATTCCAAATAGAATGTTGCGGATTTCCTATGGAAAATAGGTCCTACCCTAACTACCTACTGGCGATTATATGTATATATATTTATTTTTTATTTTTATTGTGTAGAGTTAATTAAAACCATTACAATATTGTGTTAAAATCATCATATTATAAAAAACATTCCTATTTACAAGCACAGGTCTGTTATACTTATTGCATGAACCCTTTAACCTAATACATTAACTCATGATTCAGCATTAATCAGATACCAATTATATGTATGTCAACTGTGTACGAGTCAATGCTCAATTTAAACCATGCGTAATTTTGTTACTACAATCATGTGTAAAAATACAAATGTAAACTAGATGTTACAGATCCTCTATTTCGTATCTAAAATTGTGGACGAATGTACAAGAAGGACTATATACAAGATGGCCCTAGATATTAATGGTCGTCAGATTTCATTACTGTTCTCAGGTGCAAAAATACAAATGTGCATACGTCCTCAATGACATAGCTAAAATCTCGTGCAAAATGCTAATGTAGACTGGGTAGCACTGATCCTCATTTTCCTAGCCAAAGTCATGAGCAATGATGCAATATGGACAGTAAACAAATTGGATGCTAGAATGTTAATGATCCTCAATTTCATGGCTAAAAACGTGCAAATTTGTAAGTGTGCATGTCACTGTAACAGTGATAGTATCTAAAATCAGCTTAGCGCCGGTGGCGTTTGGACATGTAATATAGTGTATCGCATGATATAAGTGTCTGAATAATGTACGTGTCCCTATATCAGTGATGGTGTCTTCAATCGGCTAAGCCCTGGGAATCTTGAAGCGTGTAGTATAGTTTATTGCATGGCTATTGAAATTAAATAAACACGCTGGGCCCGATTCACAGAACTAACTTAAGACAAAATCCTAAACTTACTACCATTTTCGTATTCACAGAAGGTACTTACTCATTTTGGTATTCACAGAAGACACTTACTCATTTCGGTATTCACAGAAGTTAGGAGTCCTAAGTTTAGGACTCCTAAATGCCTTCTGTGAATACCGAAAGTCTTAAAATTAGGATTTTTCTCAGTTTAGGAGTCCTAAACTTAGGAGTCCTAACTATACTACTACTAAACTGAGAAAAATCCTAATTTTAAGGCTTTCGGTATTCACAGAAGGCATTTAGGAGTCCTAAAGTTAGGAGTCCTAACTTTACTACTACTAAATTGAGAAAAATCCTTATTTTAAGACTTTCGGTATTCACAGAAGGCATTTAGGAGTCCTAAACTTAGGACTCCTAACTTCTGTGAATACCGAAATGAGTAAGTGCCTTCTGTGAATACCGAAATGAGTAAGTGCCTTCTGTGAATACCAAAATGGTAGTAAGTTTAGGATTTTGTCTTAAGTTAGTTCTGTGAATCGGGCCCAGTGGGTCTATGCCGAGCCTTTTGTGGCCACCACACATGATGTGGAAGATCATAGCTGCCAAGGTTTCAGATTGCCATGTGTGATATTTTCATAATTTCAGTGTAATTATGAGTGACATTTCAACAACTATGAGTGACAATTTCTCACAAACAAAATCAAGCAATGAAGATGAGGGAAACATTTAAATATACGAAATTACATCCTTTTGAGGAACGAGAAACTCTAATATGTTAAAACTGTTGTAAATCAACAGAAATGGAAGGGCACTAACCTAGTAAAAAGCAGTTACTCAAAGCTAATCCTCGTGAAAAAATAAAGTTTTGCAAACATGCGTGAGTCATGTAAGTTGACAGCTACTGTAAAAGGCTGTAGTTTTACATTCCTCGCTGTCAAAGAAATGTGTCCAGGTGCTTTGAAAATCAATGATTCGCTTAAAATACAATGCTTTTCCAGCTGAGAGCACTTAAATGAGGCCTGCAGACCTTTGACCCAGACTCCTCTCAGGCGGGGTAAGGAGAGTGGCCCATTAGGCCGAATCTGGATCCCCGTCTGCAGAAAGGTGAGTGAGCGGTGGCTTCTTCCACCTGGGTTTGTTTGCAATCCAGGCTGCCCCAAAGTTGCCCTGAGAGACCAACAGCCTACACCCTGGTAACTGAGCAATACAGGCGAATGCGTCCCAGTTGGGCTGGCGAGCTGTCTCAAGCCCCTGTTTGGCCTAAACCGCCCTCCCTTTCTATTTGGAGCCAGGCTGCAGGTGCGGAGTTTCTGCTTTCGGTATACAGGGGGGCTCCCTCGCTTCACTGCCTTGTAGTACCGGGCCCTGCCAGCGAGGGTCATGGCAGCGCCGACAACCTTTCCCCTCAGCCTGCTCCAGTCCATTTCGTCACGTTTAAAAAAACAACACAGCAGCAAAACACAGCAGTGCAGCATGGCCACAAGAAACGGCAATCTTCGCCTATAATTCATTGAATTCTCTGCAAGCAAGCAGGTGCATGGTGTGCCTATGTAATAATCAGCTGTGAAACAGGCCCGTAATTAAAGAGGAATGTATCGCGCCACACGGGCTCTGCGTGCTAGCACATTAGACCGAAAACTCTAAAATCATGTGTCGCGTCGCTTGCCCTGTAATGACCACCACCACGCAGTAGGTGCAAGTACTCTTTATTCTCTGTACATTTGGCAGCTAGCATGCCGCGCGTCTGCTCCTGGTCATCCCTTCCTGTGTACTGCCCCTTGGCCTCCCCCTGACCGGAACTGGTGTCCGGTGACCTGCCCTGGGCATTGCCCTTTCCCAGGTCCTAGTGTCCACTCCTCAGGACACTACATCTCCCCCCTTTGTCACAAAGACGCGACAACAGTAACACTAGTTAGTAATCAGAAATGGGACAGTTGGTGAGGTATAGTCCATAGCAAGATAGGGTGGTATGGATGGATGTGACAAGTGAGATGCTACCCAGAGCGGCATCTCACATTTCTTCTATTAGTCTCTTTGGTCTCATGATGTCTCTTCTCGGCCTCGTCACAAGTCCTTGGCCTTCCTTTGGCCTGGTGCCTTCTGCTGCACCTGTTCTGTGGCACTCCCTGTTTGTGGTCTCTTCGATGCCTGTCACTTGCTCTTCGTCCTTTCCTTCTTTTAGCCCTTTGAAATGTGAGCTGTTCCTTGCGATTCGTTGCCGGTCTGATTCTGCTGTGATCATTGTTCCTTTTACTTTTGTTATTATCAACGGGTCTTGGGCGAATAGACTGTCCGATTTTCGTTGTTGTCTCTATCGCACAACTACAGTATCTCCTTCATGGAGATGTGATCTGGTGGCGTGTCGTCTGCTATCAGCATATTCTTTCATTTTTCTCTTTGCCGCCTCATCTTTTGCTGCCACGCTCTCGTGTCCTGACGCTGTGTTCTGCTCGATTTTCCCGGCCTTCTTGTGAGGGACGATGATGGAATGTGACTTCAGTCTCTTATCATTCAAGTCTAAGGGTTAGAGTAGTGAATGGAGCCTATTTACTAGGCACTTCGACATGATTCTGTGCTCTTCCCCATAGATCAGGGCTTGCACACATAGCCTAGGGGATAGATTCGTTAGTATTAGGGATAACCTGTCCTGTAGTGAGGGTATTTCATGGAGCCGTGCTGAATTCAGGCCTGGTAGGCCTCAAACGGGAGAGACTCCATCTTTCTTTCTGCTCCGGCAGCTTGGGATGCTTCTAGGTCAAATGTAATGTTTTAGTTATGAGGTGTTATTCGCTTGGAGAGAACCGGTTCAGGCCGGCCCTTATCGAAGGATTGTATTTTTCTTCATGCCGAAGACACTACATCAGGCCGGCCGGCTGGGAACGTGTCCTTGGTACGGGGAGGTACAAGAATTTGGTGGGCGGCAGGTTACGGGCCGGAATTTTCCATGAGAAAACGCACCTCTATATTAGTGAAAGTCTGAGGCAGTTACATGTTCAGTCCGTAGGCGGCATCTAGCCGTTAGCAGTAAAGCTACTACTTATTCCAGGGAAGACAGACGCCATCTTGAAGGCGGAGAAGAACCGAGAGACAGATGCTCTCCTAGCAGAATAGCCAGAGAGGAGAGAGTAGCCGATGAGGAAGAGGTCCCAGTGACTCGGAGAAGGGTGACTTCCAGGCGAGCCGAGGCACAGACGAGAAGGGAACCTAGATGACCACTGAGTGCAGGCTACATACTACTAAGGTGATGTCGACCCTTTCTTATTAGAGTGTACAACTTAATCTTTCACTTTTCTTTGCAGGTTATGTGTTATATCGTAATGTTATGTGATCGTGTATGTAATGAGTAATAAAGTACCCAGTTTGTAGTGAACCAACATGTGCTGCGTGTTCTTGTATGAGAGGGTAGCCTATTTTTCTAGTCAGCTGCGGCTACATGAACAGATGTTAACCCTGATCAGGTAAGTGGTAACTGAATAAGGGAAAGAGGAGCCCCTCGAACCTGAGAACAGGCTATGCTCGAACTGGCAATCCTTGTGTGATCTGATGAATAGTGAGACTGATTCCCTTTTTGTATGTTATGGTGATCATAGGATGAACTGTTGTATGAGACTGCCGTCTGGGTAGAGAGGTCTGGATTCGTATGGAATCGCGAGGCCGCCACTTGTGATACTGTCGTATGGGCAGAGAGGTCTGGATCCGTATGGGATCGCGAGGCCGCCGATTGTGCTGAGACTGCCGTCTGGGTAGAGAGGTCTGGATTCGTATGGAATCGCGAGGCCGCCACTTGTGATACTGTCGTATGGGCAGAGAGGTCTGGATCCGTATGGGATCGCGAGACCGCCGATTGTGCTGAGACTGCCGTCTGGGTAGAGAGGTCTGGATCCGTGTGGGATCGCGAGGCCGCCACTTGTGATACTGTCGTATGGGCAGAGAGGTCTGGATCCGTATGGGATCGCGAGGCCGCCGATTGTGCTGAGACTGCCGTCTGGGTAGAGAGGTCTGGATCCGTGTGGGATCGCGAGGCCGCCACTTGTGATACTGTCGTATGGGCAGAGAGGTCTGGATCCGTATGGGATCGCGAGGCCGCCGATTGTGCTGAGACTGCCGTCTGGGTAGAGAGGTCTGGATCCGTATGGGATCGCGAGGCCGCCACTTGTGATACTGTCGTATGGGCAGAGAGGTCTGGATCCGTATGGGATCGCGAGGCCGCCGATTGTGCTGAGACTGCCGTCTGGGTAGAGAGGTCTGGATTCGTGTGGGATCGCGAGGCCGCCACTTGTGATACTGTCGTATGGGCAGAGAGGTCTGGATCCGTATGGGATCGCGAGGCCGCCGATTGTGCTGAGACTGCCGTCTGGGTAGAGAGGTCTGGATCCGTATGGGATCGCGAGGCCGCCACTTGTGATACTGTCGTATGGGCAGAGAGGTCTGGATCCGTATGGGATCGCGAGGCCGCCGATTATAAGAGGTCTTGGTATGTATAGTAGGAATCCCCTGTCCTTAGGTGGTAGATATATATGTGGTTGCACTATTGTAAACAGGTCCTAGGGAGAGGGTAACGTTCTGGCTGGGTTAGTGAGGCTCTGATGAGCGGGTTCTATCTGATTCCGAAAACCCAAGCAGAACATTTGGCGTCACGAACCGTTTACGAAACCTGTGTGCGTTGTGGTTGTATCGTGTTTGCTTTCGGCGCGTGTGTGGTTTTGTTTGTATATTATTTCTATATAATTGTGAGTGTAGTTTTTTCTCTTTCTTCTTTCTTCTTTCTCTTTTTCTCTTTTTCTTTCTTTTCCGAGATGTTTTCTAGAAAATCGAAATCTACTTTTAAGTTGCCCGTTGATATTCCCGGTTGGGATTCAACGCCTTATGAAGCCTTAGCCCGTGAGTGGGCTGATTCTACTGGTTTGAGTGAGAATTGGAATTCTTTTTTGGAGCTGGCGGAGCCGGCTAATGTGATTACTTGTTTACAGAAGGCGCCGGTATCTAAGGGTGATGAACTTCCCGTTTTGGGGCGCAGAGGTTGGATTGTTCTGTCTGCGTACAGGATCCTGCATGAGAGGTTGTTGAAGTTACAGAATGTGCATAAGGATGTGGAAACGAACTTTGTTGAGATTCAGAATGCTCATACTTTGTTGCGGTGTCAAAATAAGTTGCTTGCTGACAAACTTGATACGTACCAAACTATTGCCGAGAGGGCGGCTGTGCGAATTGCTCGTTATAAATACAAGAATCGGCGTGGTCGGGTTGTTGTAAATTGAAACAACGATGTGATTAAGCATTTACTAAAGACATTAATTCCCCTCTTATAGATCATGTTTTCTCTGTTATGTTGACCGAAGTTCGGACTCCCTTTTGTATTGTTATGCTTCCACGTGTTCCCCACGAGAAGAGTCCAACCTCTGTGTTAGTTGCTCTTGTAATCTGCCTAGTAACAGTCTATAAATAGCTCCTTTGTCCATCTGGCACATGCCCAGACTTGACCACATCTGTTATCAGTTAGCCTTGCTTGACCATGTTTTCGCGGGCTTAAGGAGTGTGTTAGCTCCGCCCACATATTGATTCAGTATCGAAAATGACCATAAATGGTAATGTTCTTCAGCCTCATGTTGTATCCACCCACTTATGAGCCCCTCTGTTGTGTATAAAAGGGGACCATGTACGAAAGTTCTTTGTGCTACTCTATGCAATACTGAAGAGTGTTGTGTGGATTGTAGGACCACCCTTAAGGGTTAATAAATGCTGTCTTTGTACTTTGCAGTTTCCGTGCCAACTTCCTTATAGATTCCATTACAGGAGAGCGAACCCTTGTGTCCTGCGGGCCTAGCTGGGGCCTGTATTCATCAATTGGCGCCCGTCACGTGGGGCTCATCGGCGACTCGGATGCTCGAAGGACTGGTCGCGACGAAGGTGAGGAATTTGACCGGGGACGTGATCACTGCCCGCGGCGTCTTAGCCCTGGCATCCCGAGGTTTTTCTTCCTTCCCTTCCGAGCTGACCGTCTGGGTGGCGCCGGTCCCCGACTGAGACCTCTTCTGTCGGTCCTGCCGTGAAAACCGTTTGGGCGATTGTGGAGCTTGGCAGTTGGAATCTGGACTCTTGATTGGTAAGAACCGGTGTACGGTACTTGCTCCGAGTTTTTGAAGCCTGGTCCGGCTATTTGAGTTTGATTTGTGATGACTAGTCATATTTTGTATTTGTCTTTGTGAAAATATATGCGTTGCAACACATATAGGCAGGTAATGTGGAGAGATTTCTCCGGAGCTGTGTAACTTTGAACGGCGCAACGATTAAGTGCCATTTTTCTATAATACTGCATATTTTGCATTATTTCTGAGCATGCCTGCTTTCAGCGCACTCCGTAAGTGGTGTTGCTGTTTTGGGAACCGGTTGAACCTCGAGGAATCTGCTCCAGCTCCCCCAGAGGGGACTCCTAATAGGGATATGTATGTGAAGCATGGTCTTTCTTCCATAATGTACAGCACAGTATGGAGGAAATATACAAAAAAAGATCCTGAGTTACGATGGCCTTTGTATGGATCGTTTGATATACGTAAGATTGAGTATGTGGAACAGTGTATGTGTAAGCGGCGTGCTCGTCAGGATATGTTTGAGTGTGTACGGTTGTGGGTGAAGGAGGTGCGTGAGCGAGAGAAGCGTGAGAAAGCGCTGTTTGATAAAGAACAACGGAAGAATGATCATGTGCGAGCACAGGAAGCGAAGCGTCGGGAGGACAGAGAGCAGACGGACAGGCAAGAGAAGGAGCGTAGGCTACAAGTTTCGGGTCAATATGCTGTTCGGCAGCCACTCTATCCTGTCCTTAATAATTTTGATGATGATTTTTATTTACTAGATCGCTCTCCGCCCCCTTATGTTGGCGCATCTGCTCCGAGGCCGCAAGATTCTGTCCCGGGTCCGGGAAAGGTAGATACGCGGTCCATGTTATCGGCTGAGCATATGGCTGAGCTTCGGCAAATTTCCTTCCGTGCACTTAAGGGTAAGGTGTCCGTGGACGAATTGTTCCATACTTGGGGGTCGTGGCAGGATAGAGAGAGATTGTATTTTTTGAGTCATTTCGCTGAGGAAGTGATTGCTGCTTTTCGGAAATATTCTAGTGTCTTTGAGCCTGAAGAAGTGACATCGGATGCTAAAGCATTGCATGATGGTGTTTTTTCTCCCTCTAAGGCTCCTGATACGGCTCGGCGGTTATTCGCCTTGCGGGACGCGGTGCTGGCCCATAGAGAAAAAGCGCGCCAACGAGCAGGGGAGGAGACGCAGTCGGATTCGTGTACCGCAGAAGGCCACTCATCCACCTCTCAATCAGATAAGAGCGATCTAGTGCATGCTAAGCCAATGCGCGAGGCGGCGCCTTTGTATGTTCCTCCTAAAGGAGCGGGGACTAGCTCGGACATTACCTCCGCCGATGCTAAGGGATATTTTGTGTATAATTGGGTTTATACTCCGTGGCATAGAGCTGATGTGATGGCATTAAAGAATGCGCTGCCTGACCCCCGCAAGAATCCAGCGGCCTTCTACGAAGAAGTCGAGGGGGCCTTGAATTCTTGCGTTATGACTTTAGCAGATATCGATTTGTTCTTTGGCCTTATTCTACCACCGGATATGTGGCGATCTGTCCGAAAGGTAGATGATGTAGTTGCCTTTAAGGCTCGGTGGTCTGACCTTGAGGATGAGGATAGGGAACGGAAGCCCGCGCAGAAACCGCCCCAGAGTATTTTAGATCTCCCCGCTGCTATTGTGGCTAAGCTGAAGACAATTATCCCCCCCAAAAAGATTGATTGGAATATGTTAGCTGCATGTAAACAGAAAGCTGACGAGTCAGTTGCGGACTTCTTTACGCGCTTTGAGGAGACGTTTCATGATTTTAGTGGCCAGTCGCTTACTGACGATACGGGCCGCCACCTTTTTGCGGATAAATATGTGGCTAATCTGCTGCCGGCAGTTGCGGCCCGTTTAAAAGCGAGCGAGAGTTCTTGGTCCTCCGCTACACCGACGGCCCTCCTGACTATCGCCCAGTATTATGAGCGTCAGGAGCAAGAAGCAAAGGGCCAGGAGGAAAAGAAATCGAAAGATCTGAAAACAAAGGTGATGTTGGCACAAGTCTATGGCCCGCCCCGGCGGGGTAGTAATAGAGGTAGGGGAGGATCTTATGGTCCTCCCTCGGGCCGATCTGATTTAAATAGGAACCAATGTGCGTATTGTAAGCAATCGGGTCATTGGGCTAGGGACTGCCCGGTGTTGCATGCATCGCGTCAGGGGCACACCTATGGTGGCCCGCGAGGTAGAGGGGGTTTCTCGAACTTTCGAGGGAATTCTAACGAACAGGCTCGTTTTGACTCTGCCGGACAGCACCGCGATAGATCAAACGTTTTTGATCGCCAGCATCAGTACCAAGCGTCGGGGATTGACCGGTCGGGGTACCATGACTCTCAGCATGCATAGGAATGCGTTGGATGGGGGTTAGAATCAGTTGAGGTGCCGGTCGATCAGAAGGGCCCTTATGTATCGGCTGAGGTTTTGGGCTCTACTGATCAGTTCCTAGTGGATACAGGAGCGACACGTAGTGCACTGTCTAAGCAATTGGTTCCGGGGGCTCCCCCATCCGGCTTAATGGTCACATCGGTAGGGTTTGACGGTACACTCTCCCGAAGCCCTCTTTCACAGCCCCTCATGTTTAAGGTTGATTCTTTTTCTGCACCCTGTCCGTTCCTGCTTGCCCCGTACACACCGGACAACATTATGGGCCTTGATATGTTAAAGCATTTTAGGGCTACGATCCGTTGCTCCCCTGCTGGTGTACGGGTAATATTGAATGACAATTACCCCCGATCAGAACGGATGTGTACGATGTCTGAGGATGCGCTGTTAGCTACCCTCCCTCGTGCTTTGTGGGCAACTTCGGATACTGATGTGGGACAAATGGTGATTCCACCGGTCCACATTAGCGTCAAGGAGGGGGCGGTGTTACCACGCCTCCCACAGTACCGTATTTCCCAGGAGGGCGAGGAGGCTCTCATACAGATAGTGCAGGATTTGATGGCGGTAGGGGTAGTGGAGGAAGTCCCCTACAACATTTGTAACAGTCTGATCCTTCCCATACTGAAAAAGGATACGGATGCCAGAGTTTATCGGTTTATAATTGATTTGAGAGAAGTGAACAAGATCGTGATACCTCAGTACCCAGTGGTTTCCGATATCACGACGTTGCTTACTTTGGTCCCGCCTACGGCGACCATGTTCTCAGTGATTGATTTGAAGAATGCCTTCTTTTCCATTCCCATTCACCCTGATAGCCGATATCTTTTTGGGTTTACATTGAATAATAGATCTTATCGTTTCTGTAGGATTCCCCAGGGCTATACAGAAAGCCCTAGCATTTACAGTCAGGCTCTGAAACGACAATTGGATTCCTTTGTACTGCTCGAGGGGGTCGCCCTTATTCAATATGTTGATGACATCTTGCTGGCGGCTGACACCCTGGAGTTGTGTGAAAAAAGTACGTTATCCTTACTTTCCTTTTTAGCGTCCCACAATCATAAGGTATCTAGGAAGAAATTGCAATTCTGTAGACCAAAGGTAACTTATTTGGGTCACCTTTTGTCTAAGGAGGGACGTGCACTCACACCGGATCGTATCCAAGTAATTCTGGATACACCGAGACCGTCCACACAGAAGGATGTGCGTGCATTTCTGGGTCTTGTTTCTTTTTGTAGACAGTGGATATTGGGGTTTTCACACATAGCTAAGCCATTGTTAGCCCTTTTGACAAAGGACACGCCTACCCCAATCCCTTGGTCAGATGAGTGTGATACTGCTTTTCAGCAACTACGGCAGGCCCTTTGTTCAGCACCAGTGTTAGGGACCCCTGATTATGCAAAACCCTTTTCGTTGTATGTGCATGAGAAAGATGGATGTGCATTGTCAGTTTTAGTGCAGATGCACGGCGATAAGCAGCGCCCTTGTGCATATTTTTCGGCTGTACTTGATCCTGTCGCCCGAGCATTACCGGGGTGTTTTCGCTCGGTTGCGGCGACAGCTGTGTCAATACGCCAAAGTGAGGGAATTGTGTTATCCCATAAGCTGTTGGTATTAGTCCCCCATGCTGTCGATGCCCTGCTTAATCAAACAAAGACGCAGCATTTGACCAGTGCCCGTTTAACGGGATATGAGTTGACGCTTTTGGCTCCTCATATTACGTTAAAAAGGTGTGTAACGTTAAACCCGGCAACATTGTTGCCATACCCCGAGACCCAGCCTGAGGCGCGGAAAGCGCATGATTGTATTCTCGTGACTGAGGAACAAACAAAGGGTCGTATTGATCTCCAGGATACGCCCTTTCCAGATGTACATGGAGAACTGTGGGTGGATGGATCATGCCTGAAGCTACCAGATGGTACGACTTCAGCAGCGTATGCGATTACCACATTGCAAACGATAGTGGAGACAGCACGCATACCACAGAAATCAGCTCAAGCAGCGGAACTGATAGCATTAACACGAGCATGTGAGCTCAGTACAGGACTATGTGTGAATGTTTATACAGATAGCCGCTATGCCTTCGGAGTAGTGCATGACTTCGGCCTACTCTGGAAGGAGAGAGGGTTTTTAACGTCACATGGAGTACAGATAATGCATGGAGAGTTAGTTCACAATCTTTTAACCGCATTGACATACCCAAAGAAAATTGCTATCGTTAAGTGTAGCGCCCATAGGAAAGTAATTGACAAAGTTGGAGAAGGGAATGCGTTGGCAGATCGAGTAGCACGGGAAACTGCGATGCAGCCCGGTACTACTGCCGTGTATGTAGTAAAGTCACAGGTGGAAAGATGGCATGATGCGAAGGAGGAAGTGCGAGAAATGCAAAGGACCGCTTCTGACAAAGAGCGGGAACAATGGGCTAGTGAGGGAGAATTGGATGATGAGGGTTGCTGGAGAAATAAGCAGATGGATAAATGGAAATTACCTACGGCTTTTGTACAGCCTATGGTTCAGATGGCACATGGGCTAGCACATGTTGGAGCCTCCGCAATTGTGAAATTGCTTACCCAAGTCTGGGAGCATCCAGAGATTGCTAGCACAGCGAAGAGGGTGGTGCAGACCTGTATGATCTGCCTGAGGTATAACCCAGGAAAGGGTACTCGAACTCCAGCAGGAGGATTTGTGACACCTACTGCGCCCTTCGAGGTTTTGCAGATGGATTACATCCAGCTTGAGCGCTGTAATAATCTGAAGTATGTTCTAGTAGTGGTCTGCGCTTTCAGCAAATGGGTTGAAGCGTACCCTACGAAAGACAATACTGCAATGACTACTGCGAAGTTGCTGCTGAAAGAGTTCTTTCCTCGATATGGCGTCTGTAGACTTCTGTGGAGTGATAATGGCCCTCACTTTGTAGCGGATGTTATAAAGTATGTCTTGAAGGGCCTAGGCATCACTCAGAAGTTCCACGCCGTGTTTCACCCTCAGTCTGCAGGCCTAGTCGAGAAGTATAATGGTACACTGAAGCTTAAGATCGCTAAGATTCAAGCTTCGACGTCTTTGACTTGGCCAGACGCTCTGCCACTGGCGTTATTGTCAATTAGATCGGTACCACACTCTCAAACTGGCCTTACACCTTATGAAATCGTTTTCGGACGCCCAATGAATATTTGGGGTCCACCAAGACCTAAGGCTGTGTATGATGTACCTTGTATAATGATGAGCGATTATCTGGCACAGTTAACGGATAACTTGGTTTCTATTCATCAACAGGTCCGAGAGGCGCTCCCTGATCGGTCTACCGGTGAAGGACATGGTCTCCGGCCTGGTGACCATGTCATGGTGAAAGTTTTCGACAGGACGAACAGCTTGGAACCGAGATGGGTGGGCCCTGAGCAGGTCCTCCTCGCAACGAGGACGGCTGTGCGAGTCTCCAACCGAAAGAATTGGATCCACTCTCTGCACTGTAGGAAGGTACCGCCCGGATTGGTGGAACCTGCCGTGCTGACCGATCAACGAGAAATCTTGGCTGCAGAGACAGGCCGTGCTGCGGAGCCAAACGCCACTGAGGAGCTCTTTCCGGACCACGCGACTCCTGGAGGAAGGCGATATCATCTTCGACCAAGGAAGTGAGTTTTCCAGTACCGGGACATACTGTCAGAACGGCCCTTGGGTTAGTGAAACGGAGAGCCGATGAGGCAAGGGGGGGGGGATCAGCCCTGCATTAGTGTAGCGACACCCGTCTTGGCCCGCTGGTGAAGAAATCAACCGCTGCCCAAGGGGAAGAGTTCTGACAGACTTTTAGTTTCAGGAAGATATTGGGTTTTATTTTTACCTTGACATGGAGAAAAAGAAAATCCTTTGTGCATTAGGGTTCATGTTGACAGTAGCCATTGTTGGGATAACCACATGGTTCGTGGAGGATGTAACTCCTGCTCGGAAGATTCTTGTGTTGACAACTCCGGTGCCTGAGGAGCACTACTTTTATACATTACCGTATCAAGAGTTGAAGCATCGACAGTCTTACTTGAATAACACTTTCATCCAGATGCTGCATCATACCCACGTTGCTACGAATGCTACGAACTGTTGGATATGTGGGATGATGCCAGCTCATCAGAAGAAAGGAGGAACGCCATTTATACCACTTCCTTTCTCTCATAATGGCTCTTGTAGAGCATGGTATACTTTGCTTTTTGCTACTCGGAAACCAACAGTGGGACGATTGCTCTTTAGACTCAATAAAGAATGCCATCAAGACAAAAATGGGTATCCACAAGCGAATGGGACAATTTGGGAGTGGGAAGAGTACCGACCAGACAATGAATCCATTCCCTACATCTTTACGAACACAAGAGACACTGTGGGAAAGGACAAGTTTGTAATTCAAGTAGCACAAGCTCAAGCGGACCTGTGTGTCCAGAGTGTGGGTTTTATTCCTGTTGGTGTTAGTGATTGCATTACTGTTTTGAATATTGATGGGTTGAACAATAGTACCTTCTTGGCCTCCCATAATACGTATTTTGTGTGTGGAAATAAAGGTTATTACCGTCTGCCAGCTGGGTGGTCTGGGGTATGCTATGTATCATTTCTATTACCTCCTGTATTCCTAGCACCCGCATCTTATCATAAGGATCTGAAATTATTGAATAATGTGACTGTAAATAGGTATAAACGTACTTTATCAATTGATGATGTAGATCAGACTGATACCAGTCTGCAACAGTATATTGATTTTAACTTAGGACTGTTTTTCTTTGTTGGAGCTGCCCTGAACAGTAGGAAGATCCGAAGGTTAACAAGAGTGGTAGAAGCTGTGACAAATCAGACTGCTGCTGCTCTTGGGAATCTTACGGAGGAATTGCAGATTACTAGAATTGTTGCATTGCAGAATCGTATGGTATTAGACGTTAGGCTAGCTGATAGAGGAGGAGCATGTAAAATTATTGGAAGTAGCTGTTGTGTGTTTATCCCTGATCATACGCCATCAGTTTATAATGCCATCAATAAACTGCATAAAATTGCAGCTGAGATCCATACAGAAAACGGCACTTGGTCCTTTTCTGGATGGTTTTGGGCGTTAATTACTGCCTGGGGATGGAAGGTTCTAACTGGTCTCTGCATTATTGTAGCGGTTCTGTTTTCATGCTGTATCTGCATTCAGTGTGGTCCTTTACTCTGCTCATCATGTGTATCATTTTGTATCCCCGATAAGAAAGCTATTGCCAATGTCACTTATCAGAAACGTTTAGCTAAGGAAGTAGAAGAGATGATGATAATTGATATATATGATGATTATTCTAACAAGCCGGATGTCTTCAGTAAATGCTGAAAGGGTCGTCTGTTGTAAATTGAAACAACGATGTGATTAAGCATTTACTAAAGACATTAATTCCCCTCTTATAGATCATGTTTTCTCTGTTATGTTGACCGAAGTTCGGACTCCCTTTTGTATTGTTATGCTTCCACGTGTTCCCCACGAGAAGAGTCCAACCTCTGTGTTAGTTGCTCTTGTAATCTGCCTAGTAACAGTCTATAAATAGCTCCTTTGTCCATCTGGCACATGCCCAGACTTGACCACATCTGTTATCAGTTTGCCTTGCTTGACCATGTTTTCGCGGGCTTAAGGAGTGTGTTAGCTCCGCCCACATATTGATTCAGTATCAAAAATGACCATAAATGGTAATGTTCTTCAGCCTCATGTTGTATCCACCCACTTATGAGCCCCTCTGTTGTGTATAAAAGGGGACCATGTACGAAAGTTCTTTGTGCTACTCTATGCAATACTGAAGAGTGTTGTGTGGATTGTAGGACCACCCTTAAGGGTTAATAAATGCTGTCTTTGTACTTTGCAGTTTCCGTGCCAACTTCCTTATAGATTCCATTACAGGAGAGCGAACCCTTGTGTCCTGCGGGCCTAGCTGGGGCCTGTATTCATCAGGGTTTCGACGCGAAAGGTGCGTCTGGTCGTGGCGAAAGCCGGACTGGATTGGAATCCTGATGAATGGGATGGTAATATCTGGAACTCGAGTGATTCTCCTTCCTCGGGTGAGGAGTCTGCCAAGCGAGAGTCCTCTCGCTCCGGCCGTGATTGTAAGTCTGCTTCTTGCGCCTCTGATGGTGCACCCCATGATTGCGCTCGTCCTTCGAGTGGGGTCGATGCTTCTTATACTGATTGTTCCTCTACGTGTACTGGTCGAGCTCCTTGTGATGCTCGTCCCGCGGTCTCGGTGCATCCAGTTTTTCGGCGGAAGTTGCAGCAGGCTCCCGGTGCTCCCAATGGTATTGCTTTAGACTCTTTGGAGGATTTTACTCAACAAGAAATTAGTGATATTTTGCAGCGATTTCGGCAGCGAGCTGGTGAGTCCTTACTCACATGGATGGTGCGCCTTTATGAACTGGGCGCTGCTGGCATTATGTTGGATGCTGGCGATTGTTTGAAGTTTTGTTCCTTGAGTTCGGATTCTACTGTACAGGATCATTTTCGTAACTTTAATGTTGGTGGTCAAATTTCTTTGCTTCAATTGGCGACTGAGGGTTGTAATCAAAAATATCCTACTGAGTCTGACTGGCCTGTGAATGACAAACCGTGGTATACTTTGCGCGATGCTGCGCAACGTCTCAAAGAGGAGGTGATGAAAACGGCAATTTTTCTAAATACTGCTGACAGGTTGCTTGATGGTTTCTTGACATCTTCTGTGCGGAATCGTATTATTCGTTCTTCCCCTGTTGCTTATAAGCAGGTCATGATGACTTTATTGATTAATCAGACTGGTAACATGTTATCTGTGGTGCTGGAATCGGTACGCCAACTCGGTGAGTTGGGTGAGTGGTTTAAACCTGAACGGCAATCCCGGCCTGACACTCGTACTCCTGGTGACAATAAACTTACTAGACGTGATATGTTTTTTGGTCTTATGGCCGATGGTGTGCGGAAGGAGGACATTGACGGTGAGACTACTTCTCGTTTGTGGGAAATGTTTCGCAAACGTGGCTTGGATCGAAAGGAGGGTGCCCGGCTTGTTCGGACGACTGAGTGTGATCGTGGTTTTTCTGACGGTAGCGGTGATGACGACCGCCGTGGGCGCTCCGATCGTCGTGATGATCGACGTTATGAACGTGATTTGTCCCCCCGTCGTGAGAGAGACAGGGAGAGAGAGGGGGAAAGAGAGAGGGGGAGAGATGAATATGTTAACAGCAGACGTAGCGAAGATAGGGATCAATCCCCTGAGTTGAGAAGGAGAGAGGATCGACACAGATTGGCCGATCGAAACCCACAGTACAATGCAGAGGACAGGAATCCATTTCGTAATGGAGATGGATATGAACAGGAGGTATCGATACCTAGGAAACGTGAGAGTCTTTATCCTGATTTATCCTGGTACACAGAATGCAGTAAAAATGACTAGGAAATAGGTCAAGCTCCAGTACACAGATGGGCTCACAGAGATAATAGACCCTATGTAGATATTGATATTTATTGGAGACATCGTAATGTCCAAAGGGCCCGAGCAGTGGTAGATACAGGAGCGGAGGCCACTCTTATTCATGGAAAATCAAAGAAGTTCACCGATTCTTGGTCTACTGCCAATGGACTGGCAGTTTGGTTACCGACTTGGCATTCCCATAGTTGGAAAATCCATTCAAAAGAACTGTGGGGAAAAGAATTATGGCAGGAGATTTGGGAAATGCTCCCACAGAGTACTGTTACAATCTTCCATGTGGATGCTCATACCCCGATAGACTCTCTTGACAAATTCTTTCATAACATTGCAGATGAGAAATCTAAAATTGCTGAGGCAGTGGTGGACAGGCAAGATTCTGATATTGCGGGATTGGCAAAATGGGCCCACCAGAAAGCAGGACACTTTGGAGAGAAAGCCACTAGCAGGTGGGCTGCTGATCGAGGAATTTATATTCCCCTAGATTTAATCAAAAATGTTATTCTACATTGTCCCATTTGTCAGCATATCAGGCAGCGCAAAGTGCCCCAAACTGTTAAAGGTCATTTACATCGCGGGAAATTGCCCGCTCAAATTTGGCAGATTGATTACATCGGTCCACTTCCTATGAGTAGGAATTGTCAATATGTTTGCACTATTGTCGATACATACAGTGGCCTGTTGGTGGCCCTTCCCTGTAAGCAAGCTACCCAATTGAATACTATTAAAACAGTGGAATTGATTATGATGTATTATGGTGTGCCATTCCAAATTCAATCTGATAATGCATCCCATTTTCGTGGAAGATTGGTACAGGAATTCTGTGTGGAAAACAATATTGAATGGGTGTTTCATATACCATATTATCCACAGGCCTCGGGTCTTGTGGAGAGGTTGAATGGCCTGCTGAAAACTCAGTTGCGTAAATTAACAGATGACAAGTATAAGAATTGGCGAGACTTTTTGCCTCAAGCGCTATTGATTTTGAATAACCGTCCTTTTCTAAATGCTGAATCCCCACTTATGCGTTTGTTTCCTCCGAATGTTGATGCTAAGCCCAATGAAATCAGAGAGACTGTGATGTACTGGGAAATTACTCCCGGAGCTTTGGCTCCATGTAGAGCGACCCCAGGGTCGGCAGGTTTAGACTTGCATGCCATGGATGACACCGTTATAAAAAGTAAGGATCGAGTCATCATTGAAACTGGTGTTGGTGTTCATATACCAACTGGAAACTTCGGATTAATTGCCCCTAGATCGGGGCTGGCTGTAAAAGGCATTCAGGTGCTTGGAGGAATCATTGATAGTGATTATCAGGGAGAGATTAAGGTGCTCCTGCTGAATAGCAGTGAGGTTGACTTACTGATACATCAAACTGACCGAGTGGCTCAATTGCTAATAATGCCTGTTTTCAGTGGTGAGATCACAAAAGGCACTGCCCCAACGTTGCTAACTGTACGAGGCCAGAAAGGTTTTGGCTCCACAGATAATCCTGGGGCCAGAGTTTGGGTGCAGTCGCCTAAGAATCCCCCTGAGCAAGCAGAAGTCATTGCAACCGGTCAAGACAACACCATTTTAGTTATGAGACCAGGGAAAGATAGCTGGGAAGCAGTCCCGGCTGACAAATGTTACTTACGAGAATGAATAATGCTTGTATTTGATTCTCTTTCAGATCATTCTTTGGACTGTTGCTGCAGGATGTGTCGGCGTTGGACTCCTTTTGGGCTGGTACGACGAGAGAGGAGGGATCCCATCAACCCGGGCTGAGTTGAGAACCCGAGTGTCGCGTTCCTTCGCTGCGTGGGATTCGTCGTCGAACTTTTGGATTACATTAGCCAAACAAGTGACTAAAGCCCCTCATTTCTGCTTGACACCGATGAGATCGGTGACGGACATTCTAGCGACTTGTTTAGTTGCTGTCCCTGCTTCATTGGAGACTTTGACTCATATTTTTAATATATCGAGTGCTCGCCCCAATGTTCTTCTGGGCGATTTTCCTGCCCATGAGTATTGCCCCTTGTGTACTGTACTGTCAGACCCGATACCCCCCATCCAGTCCCAAATAGTTACCTATAATATCACACAAGGTGATTTGTGTTTTTTCCTTACTTGTGATCCTAGAGCGATTTCTGAATGTATGCGTTTAAGATTGAAAGGTGCCACTTCATTCACCGCTCATGAACGAACTTTGTGCCTTCAAAGGACACCGAAAACATGTACTTCTGTTCGAAATAACATGACTTGCAAGAGTTTGGTAGTTACCCCCAGTCATTATCGCACGATGTTACTACCTGCCGGATGGCTTTTCTCATGTGGTAATACTTCCTGGCCATATATCCCCGCAAATATTTCTGGAGGCCCTTGTGCCATTACTAGACTGAGCTTGTTGATGTTTTCATCACATCCAAATGCCAACTCTCGCGTGATTCGAGATACAGTGAGGTTACAGGAGGATTGTAACTCATCTTTACATTTATATTCCAAGTCTGAATACCTTAGCCTGGCTATTTCAATTGTTGGTGTTCCTGCTTTGGCAGTTTATAATGCCAAATCTATTGGGAAAATGGCCTGCTGGATGGTAAAATCCATCAATCATACTTCTACAGTCCTGTCTGACATGCTATTAGACGCCCAGGGTGAACGTAGGGCTATCTTGCAAAATCGAGCGGCCATTGATTATCTTTTGCTTAAACATGGACACGATTGTTCTGATTTTGAGGGTCTTTGTTGTTTTAACTTGTCGGATCATACAAAATCCATTCAAGCTCACATTGATAAACTACATGACTTGACAGAAGAAGTTAGAAAACACATTGACCAGGGCTGGTTTGACTGGCTCTTTAATTGGTTACCTGATTTGCATATGTTACGTCAGATATTAGGAGGTATTCTGATTACTATCGGCATTTTGATTTCTATCTGTTGCTTTATTCAGTGTATTCCTTCACTACTTCAATTCTGCACACCTGGTACTAGACATAGATCAGTTAGTCTTGTTTCATATTATTCTTCCACAGATATTAGTTCTGTTTAATGAATGTATAATAGACTGAAGTCAAGGGTGAAATGTTCTGCTCGATTTTCCCGGCCTTCTTGTGAGGGACGATGATGGAATGTGACTTCAGTCTCTTATCATTCAAGTCTAAGGGTTAGAGTAGTGAATGGAGCCTATTTACTAGGCACTTCGACATGATTCTGTGCTCTTCCCCATAGATCAGGGCTTGCACACATAGCCTAGGGGATAGATTTGTTAGTATTAGGGATAACCTGTCCTGTAGTGAGGGTATTTCATGGAGCCGTGCTGAATTCAGGCCTGGTAGGCCTCAAACGGGAGAGACTCCATCTTTCTTTCTGCTCCGGCAGCTTGGGATGCTTCTAGGTCAAATGTAATGTTTTAGTTATGAGGTGTTATTCGCTTGGAGAGAACCGGTTCAGGCCGGCCCTTATCGAAGGATTGTATTTTTCTTCATGCCGAAGACACTACATCAGGCCGGCCGGCTGGGAACGTGTCCTTGGTACGGGGAGGTACAAGAATTTGGTGGGCGGCAGGTTACGGGCCGGAATTTTCCATGAGAAAACGCACCTCTATATTAGTGAAAGTCTGAGGCAGTTACATGTTCAGTCCGTAGGCGGCATCTAGCCGTTAGCAGTAAAGCTACTACTTATTCCAGGGAAGACAGACGCCATCTTGAAGGCGGAGAAGAACCGAGAGACAGATGCTCTCCTAGCAGAATAGCCAGAGAGGAGAGAGTAGCCGATGAGGAAGAGGTCCCAGTGACTCGGAGAAGGGTGACTTCCAGGCGAGCCGAGGCACAGACGAGAAGGGAACCTAGATGACCACTGAGTGCAGGCTACATACTACTAAGGTGATGTCGACCCTTTCTTATTAGAGTGTACAACTTAATCTTTCACTTTTCTTTGCAGGTTATGTGTTATATCGTAATGTTATGTGATCGTGTATGTAATGAGTAATAAAGTACCCAGTTTGTAGTGAACCAACATGTGCTGCGTGTTCTTGTATGAGAGGGTAGCCTATTTTTCTAGTCAGCTGCGGCTACATGAACAGATGTTAACCCTGATCAGGTAAGTGGTAACTGAATAAGGGAAAGAGGAGCCCCTCGAACCTGAGAACAGGCTATGCTCGAACTGGCAATCCTTGTGTGATCTGATGAATAGTGAGACTGATTCCCTTTTTGTATGTTATGGTGATCATAGGATGAACTGTCGTATGAGACTGCCGTCTGGGTAGAGAGGTCTGGATTCGTATGGAATCGCGAGGCCGCCACTTGTGATACTGTCGTATGGGCAGAGAGGTCTGGATCCGTATGGGATCGCGAGGCCGCCGATTGTGCTGAGACTGCCGTCTGGGTAGAGAGGTCTGGATTCGTATGGAATCGCGAGGCCGCCACTTGTGATACTGTCGTATGGGCAGAGAGGTCTGGATCCGTATGGGATCGCGAGACCGCCGATTGTGCTGAGACTGCCGTCTGGGTAGAGAGGTCTGGATCCGTGTGGGATCGCGAGGCCGCCACTTGTGATACTGTCGTATGGGCAGAGAGGTCTGGATCCGTATGGGATCGCGAGGCCGCCGATTGTGCTGAGACTGCCGTCTGGGTAGAGAGGTCTGGATCCGTGTGGGATCGCGAGGCCGCCACTTGTGATACTGTCGTATGGGCAGAGAGGTCTGGATCCGTATGGGATCGCGAGGCCGCCGATTGTGCTGAGACTGCCGTCTGGGTAGAGAGGTCTGGATTCGTGTGGGATCGCGAGGCCGCCACTTGTGATACTGTCGTATGGGCAGAGAGGTCTGGATCCGTATGGGATCGCGAGGCCGCCGATTGTGCTGAGACTGCCGTCTGGGTAGAGAGGTCTGGATCCGTATGGGATCGCGAGGCCGCCACTTGTGATACTGTCGTATGGGCAGAGAGGTCTGGATCCGTATGGGATCGTGAGGCCGCCGATTGTGCTGAGACTGACGTCTGGGTAGAGAGGTCTGGATTCGTGTGGGATCGCGAGGCCGCCACTTGTGATACTGTCGTATGGGCAGAGAGGTCTGGATCCGTATGGGATCGCGAGGCCGCCACTTGTGATACTGTCGTATGGGCAGAGAGGTCTGGATCCATATGGGATCGCGAGGCCGCCGATTATAAGAGGTCTTGGTATGTATAGTAGGAATCCCCTGTCCTTAGGTGGTAGATATATATGTGGTTGCACTATTGTAAACAGGTCCTAGGGAGAGGGTAACGTTCTGGCTGGGTTAGTGAGGCTCTGATGAGCGGGTTCTATCTGATTCCGAAAACCCAAGCAGAACACGCTGTCGGTCCTTCTACCTGCGGCTTGTCCTCCCTAGTACCAGCTCCGCTGGGCATTTCCCTGTAGACCCATGGGGCGTGTTTCCGTTGTCTCTCAGTATTTGGCATAGTGATTGGCCCAGGGAAATCTGTCACAGCTTCGCCCTCTGGATTGCCTTCTTGAAGTTTTCCATGAATCTTTCGACCATGCCATTTGCTTGCGGCCATAGTGGTGTTATCTTCCGGTGCTGTGTTCCATGGTAAGCCATGAACCTTTGGAATTCCTCTCCTGAGAACGGAGGACCATTATCAGTTTTCAGTGTTTCTGGCGAGCCCCACGCTGCGAATATGTCATCCAGAACAGGTAGGGTTGCTGCTGCTGACGTCGAGGAGACTGGTCTCACAATGGGGAATCTGGAGTATTCATCTATTATGACCAGTAGGTAAGTTCCCGCGTCTAGAGGTCCAAAGAAATCGGCAGCCATTGTTGTCCATACAGCCCTTGGCAGTTCCGACATGTGCAGTGGTTCCTGTCTTGCTGGCGGACCTGTTGTTTGACAGAGGTGACAGGCCGCGATCGTATCTTCGACTAGATGATCTAAACTGGGGAACCACACTTTTTCTCTCAGCAGCTTCTTTGTTGCCACAATGCCCCTATGTGACTTGTGTGCAATGCTAACCACTTGGCACCGTAGTGAGCTCGGAATGACTATCCTGGTGCCCCTCATTACTATTCCACTATTTGTCTCTGATAGCTCCCCTCTTATCTTCTGTAAAGCCAGCATCTCCTCCTTGTTTACTCCTCCCTTCCATGTGCAGTTGTTGTTGACATGTCTCCACCTTTGTTGCCTCATCGTTTCTCTGGCCGCTCGTAGAGTGTCATCTTCTTCAGTTTCTCTCTCTATTTCTGCTAGAGTTACTGGTGCAGGCGTGCTTTGCTTTAACTCGAAGCTTAAGTATTCTTCTGCCATTGAGACCTTTTTCTCTGCATGCGATAGTGGATGCCGTGACATGTAGTCTGCCAGATTGTGTTCTTTCCCTGGTTTGTGGACAATTTTGAAATCGTAGTCCATTAGTCTGATGCCCCAGCGCTCGATGCGGGGCGGCATCTTTGCCGCTGGGTTGCCGTAGATTGTTACCAGTGCTTGGTGGTCTGTGATGACGGTGAACGGCTTCCCGTACACAAACATGTGGTAATGCTCGCATGCCCATACCACCGCTCAGCTTTCTTTCTCCGGCTGTGAGTATGCCTTCTCAATGTCTGTCAGGCTTTTGCTGGCGTATGAAACAATCTTCCTTGGTGACTCCTTTCCTGGCAAGTTTTGTGCTAGTATCGCTCCTAGTCCCACTGGGCTGGGATCGACCGTCAGCTCGGTGCAGAGCAGAGGGTCAAAGTATGCGAGGTGCTCCACAGTCATCACTGCCTTCCGGATTTCTTCGAACGCTTCATTGCATTGTTGAGACCAGACAAACTTCTGGCCTTGTTTTGTTAGTTCTCTCAGCGGCATGCTCACCGTAGCAAAGTCTTGTATGTATCTGGCACAGTAGCTTGCCAGGCCTAGGAATGATCTTATTTCTGCCACATCTGACAGTGGCTTGGTGTTTTTCAGCGTCTCCACTTTGCTGGGATCAGGCCTCATCCCCCTTTTCGAGAATATGTGTCCGAAGAATATCAGTTCTGTTCTCCCTAGCTCGCACTTTTCTCCATTCAGTGTTAGCCCGGCCTGCTCCAGCTGTCTGCACACTTGCCGTAGGGCGCCATTATGTTCTTCGTCCGATTTCCCAAATACTAGGATGTCATCACTGTAGTTGAAACTGTTGTGCACTGGTCGTATCACCTGTCTTATTGTCTCCTGAAATATTTCAGCGGCTGACGAGATACCAAAACTGAGGGCCCGATTCACAGAACTAACTTAAGACAAAATCCTAAACTTACTACCATTTTCGTATTCACAGAAGGCACTTACTCATTTTGGTATTCACAGAAGACACTCACTCATTTCGGTATTCACAGATGTTAGGAGTCCTAAGTTTAGGACTCCTAAATGCCTTCTGTGAATACCGAAAGCCTTAAAATTAGGATTTTTCTCAATTTAGTAGTAGTAAAGTTAGGACTCCTAAGTTTAGGACTCCTAAATGCCTTCTGTGAATACCGAAAGCCTTAAAATTAGGAGTTTTCTCAATTTAGTAGTAGTAAAGTTAGGACTCCTAACATTAGGACTCCTAAACTGAGAAAAATCCTAATTTTAAGACTTTCGGTATTCACAGAAGGCATTTAGGAGTCCTAAACTTAGGACTCCTAACATCTGTGAATACCGAAATGAGTAAGTGTCTTCTGTGAATACCAAAATGAGTAAGTGCCTTCTGTGAATAAGAAAATGGTAGTAAGTTTAGGATTTTGTCTTAAGTTAGTTCTGTGAATCGGGCCCACAGCCTTTTGTATCTGAATAGTCCTAGGTGTGTGAAGAACGTCGTTATGTACCTTGACTGGGGGTCCAGTTCTAGTTGGTGATATCCTTTGCACAGATCTAGCTTTGAGAATCGGCACGCCCCAGTCAGACGGCTGATCATGTCGTTCCTCTGAGTTCCCGGATGACGTTCCCTTGAGATTGCGGTATTCGGTATTCTCATGTCCACACAGATCCGTATTTTGGATGTGTTCTTCTTCGGGACCGCCACAATCGGTGACACCCATGGTGTTGGGCCGTCTGCAGGCTCAATTATGTCTTGCTGTAGTAGGTTGTTTACTTCTTCTTCCACTTGCGGTTGTAGATGAATAGGCACTCTCCTGTGATGCTGTGCCACTGGTTTCACAGCTTCATTTATATGTATGGTGATCTGTTTGTCTTTTAGTTTCCCCAGACCTTTCAGTACTCCTTGATATTCTTGCAGTATGTTGCCTTTTTCTGCCATGTGATAGGTCATAGCCAACAGCCCCATGACTTGTGCTGTGAGGTTGCTCAGCAGGCAGGGTGCTGGGATGTCCCCTTTCAACACGTGTATCTCTTCTTGGCATGTCATGTCCTGATATGTCAGAGTTTCGGTGAATTTTCCCATATTTTCGACGGGTGTCTTTGATCCCCACGTGAACACGTCTACTGTTGATTACTCTCATCTTCATGTATTCTGACATGCACATTATGTTGCATGTTGCGCCGCTGTCTAGCACGAACTTTGCTCTGTGGCGCCCGACGTCGATGTCTACTGTGGCCGTCTTTTTGATTTGCTGCTTCTCCACCAGCTGGACGTGTTCTTGCTGTCTTCCTTCTTTGGGTGTGTCGGACATGAGGTATAGCCGTGCTTCCCTCCCGGACGCTGTCATTCCGTCCGACTCTTCAGACGAGCCTCTCTCCGCCATCTCCATGTGTCGGGCGTGTTTTGTGCTCGTCATCCTTGGTCTGGCTGTTCGTCCCCTCTCATTCCTCAATTGCCGGCTCATGCAGGCGCTTGCGAAATGGTTGTCCCTGTTTCATTTTCTGCATTTCTGGCCCATTGCTGGGCAGGTGCCAATGTGTGGAAATTCAAGGCCACACCTGTAGCATGTGGCCGATGGTTTCCTGGGATGTTGTTGCTCCCTGTTATCATTCCTTTTAAATTTTTCCGTGATCCGATGCGCCATAGCCATTCCTTTTTCTTTGCCTATTCGTATTTGCTTGGCATGTTCCATGGCCCGTGCTTCTGTGCGGACCATCGTCAGTATTTTCTCAAGTGTTGTTGGTTCTTTTAGAATGCGTGCCCTGAACTCTACTGACTGACACCCTTCAATGAGACGCATTTGTATTGCTTCTTCATTGTTGAACTTTTCAAACTCGCAATATGTCACCAACTTCCGCAATCTTGTCGCAAAATCATCCATACTCTCTTCTGATTGTTGGCATGCGTTGGGGGTCGAATTTCTCCGTGAGGCACGCTTTTGCGCCTTTGTAGTCCGTTGTCTTTTCACTCAGGAATGTCATTATTAGGTCTTCTATCTCGTCCCCCACAAGGTTAACCAGCAGATCTAGCTGTTTGTTCTCCGCGACGTCCGTTGCGCGCATGTAGCATTCCAGTTGTCGTATCCATCTCTCCCATCTGATGCCTGCTTCTGGTTCCGATATGTTAAATGGCAGTGGCCTGCGGAACACAGCTTGTGTGCTCCTAGTGTCTTCGTCACTCATTTCCTTTGTTCTTTCCTTTTATTTCTTTCTTCCTTTACTCTTGGTGCCTTTAGCTGTTGCCTTATTTGTTCTTCCTCTTGCTATTTCCTTTGTTTAGCACGTTTTCTGCTTTTATTCCTCTTTTTTTCGTCGTTTTGGGCTTTATTTTACTTTTTGCCTGACTTAAAAATGGCCTCCCGGCCTTCCTGGGCTGTGATTGGCCCAATTTGCCTGACTCCAAGATGGCCGCCGCACTCTCGCACGATTTCGCGCTGTCTGGGACTTTGCCTGACTCTCTAAAATGGCCGCCGTCTATCTTGGTTGCTGATTGGGTCTTTTGCCCGACCCCAAAATGGCCGCATCCTCTCGCGAGAGTTTGTTGAAAACTCACGCGCGGGAGAGTCTTTATTTCCTTTTCTCGGCTGCTTGGTCAGTTTCGCGCTGTGCTTACTTGTGTCAGCAGCGCCGGGGTGGGCTCCCGCACCAATGTTCTTTCTCTGCAGGGCACTCGGACCAGGGTGGGCTCCTGGCTCGGAGTTGATTTCCGCGACCGGTTGGGCTCCAACAGTCGCCGCGACGCGTGGATTTGGATCCCATCCTCGTCGCCAGTTGTCGCGTCGCTTGCCCTGTAATGACCACCACCACGCAGTAGGTGCAAGTATTCTTTATTCTCTGTACATTTGGCTGCTAGCATGCTGCGCGTCTGCTCCTGGTCATCCCTTCCTGTGTACTGCCCCTTGGCCTCCCCCTGACCGGAACTGGTGTCCGGTGACCTGCCCTGGGCATTGCCCTCTCCCAGGTCCTAGTGTCCACTCCTCAGGACACTACATCATGATACCTTTGGGACTACGCTGGGCACTTCGTGTGTCGGGGGGCGGCGAGAGGCAGTGCTGGCCGGCCTAGAGCAACCAAACTCGGACCCCGCCCGCAGCATTGAGCAACGCCGGCCGCCGGGCATGCTTGAGGGTTGTGACTGCGGCTCAGCCTCATATCTGCACAGTCAGGAAAGTTTTCTGGGCAGCTACAAACCACTCCGGCCATCAGTTTGTGGTTCAACCAGCAGCCTAAATGTTTTCCGCCAGCTGAGGATGCAAACTGCTCATTCAACTGCGGCAGGCGGGCAGGCAGGCAGCTGCAGCAGGACCCACCACCTATCACACTGGGCACTCGCCGACTCCTCTGACTCCTCCCACATGATCAGTGAAATGGTAATGCTGCGGCCGCGCTGTGAACCCAATCCTAATGAGGTCTGTTATGGTGTAATAGTAGGATAAGAAAGTGGGAAACCTAATATACCCTTGGAGGCTTGGGCAGTGAAATTAATGATAAGTAAAAAGTGCCTACAAGGGATTTTGTTTAAAGATTCTTACTCTGATATAATGTATACGTAATTACTTGGATGTTCAACACCAATTGGTCTTGAACCCTTGAACAATCAATGCATACGTCAAGTTGTTGGAAATATAAATGTTTAATTAATGAAAAAGTAATATCAAAGACACAGGAATACCTTTTTTTTTAAAAATACAAAAAAGTTTTATAGATAAAATTCAAAAAGGGTACAGTCACATACAACCAGTATCACACACCACCATGAAGGAGGATGTCCAAATCTACCTACACATCATAAATGTATACATCTTTTCCAAGATAATCAAAAAAGTAACAGAACTGAAAATATAGAAGACAGTTACTTAAAAACAATGGATGTTTGGGAAACAGATAGGAGAGTCGACATTTCAGTCTGTTGTTGCGTAATTATCCATCAGACCATCTTCAGGACGTAAAGTCAAGTGCATATAAAGACCCCTGTAGAAACATAATGTATAAAATTACATTTATAAAAGTAGGATTTACCATACACAGGTAAATCAAATAAAGAAAGATAGCCCGTGCAAAAGAACAGAAAAAGTGGCTTGATGATCTAGCCAACAGAATATTTGTTCAAACCTTAACCCAACAGTATATTTAAGATGAAGATAAATCAGATGTTTGTGAAAGAAGTAATTAAAAAAAGGTTCATTGTGATTTTAATCACTCTCACCAGGACAACGCAACATAAATTGATATCAAAGAGTCGATGTCTTACTTTGCAGTGGTCCAATAATCAAGTAGGACCCAGTCAAGTCTTGATTCATACGGGTTCTCCAAAAGAGATCTCTGTTGAAATGTTCACTGTGAAAACATCAGTGTACAGATGATCGTGATGTTATACAAGGTAGTTATTAACACGAGTGCTTACTAAGTATATGTTAAAACGGCTATTGCTCATGTGCGATTTGTCTCTATAGTGAATTGACTCCTCTCATATAGAGATGTATCTATATTTCAAGTGGTTTACCTCAAGCGGTAGATTGCTTGTCGCTGCATGTTTTAAGGGCGTTGATCAATATGCGTTAATTAACGCGCAAGTCTTAGGGCACCATTAAGATGGCGGGCGAACTATGTCCGCCCGCCATGGTAACGTTACACGGGACCGACCGCCAGAGGTGTGGCGGTCCCGCCATGGCGATTAGTATGCCACCGCTACGGTGACGGTGGCATCCCGCACATATTACATTGTGGCGGGCGGTGCTGTAAGCAGCACCCGCCACAGTGCAAAAATGCATGTTGTGCATTTGCATGCACAACGTGACAGGCACCGCGCGGTGCCTGCCACCTTGTGCATGCCAATGTTGGGGGGTACCATGTGTACCCCCCAAGTGCAGTCCCCCATCCTCCTAGGGGCCCGCAACAGGCCCCCAAAGAGTACTAGAGTACTCTGCATGCCTTTCCATGACGGAGTCTCTGCCATGGAAAGGCAGGCATACTAATATGGATTGTGGTGCCTTACCATATTGACTCCCTTTTCCGCCCGGCCGGCAGTCCGACCGACGGAAATTCGGCAGACAGTCTTTCCGTCCGCCGCGGTGCCCCTCGCCATACTAATATAGCGGGGGGTGAACCGAAGTCATTTGGCGGGCGGATCGACACCGCCGGGCCGGCTGTGGTGATCTGCCAGCCATTCAAATAGACCCCCTAGTAAGCACTCGTGTTAATGACTACCTTGTATAACATCCCTATCACTCTACACTGATGTTTTCACAGTGAACATTTCAACAGAGATCTCTTTTGGCGAATCCGTTTTGAATCAAGACTTGACTCGGTCCTACTTGATTATTGGACCGCTGCAAAGTAAGCCATAGACTCTTTGATATTAATTAATGTTGAGTTGTCCTGGTGAGAGTGATTACAATCACAGTGGACCTTTTTTCAATCACTTCTTTCACAAACATCTGATTTTTCTTCATCTTAACCATACTGTTGGGTTAAGGTTTGAACAAATATGCTGTTGGCTAGATCATCAGGGCACTTTTCCTGTTCTTTTGCATGGGCTATCTTTCTTTCTTTCATTTATCTGTGTATGGTAAATCCTACTTTTATAAATGTAATTTTATACATTATGAAGTACAGCGGTCTTTATCTGCAATTGACTATATGTCCTGAAGATGGTCTGACAGATAATTAAGCCACAACAGACCAAAACGTCGACTCCCCCATCTATTTCCCAAACATCCATTGTTTGTAAGTAACTTTCTTCGGTATTTTCAGTTCTGTTACTTTTTTGATTATCTTGGAATGGATGTATACATTCATGATGTGTAGGTAGATTTGTACATCCTCCTTCATGGTGTTTTGCGATACTGGTTGCATTTGACTGTACCCTTTTGAATTTTATCTATAAAAACAGTATTTAAAAAAAAAAAGATATTCCCGTGTCTTTGATATTACGTTTTCATTCATTCACATTTATATTTCCAACAACTTAACGTATGCATTGATTGTTCAAGGCTTCAAGACCAATTGGGGTTGAACATCCAAGTAATTACGTATACATTATATCAGAGTAAGAATCTTTAAACAAAATCCCTTGTAGGCACTTTTTAACTTAACAGTGTAATAGTAGTAGCAGCTTCTCTCGAGCTCAGGTAGACCCCAAGCCTGTCGGGAAAAGAATACAACGAGCGCTGCAGCTGTGCATTTCACAGTAAAAAATGGTGGGTTAGCAGCCAGCGTTCTAGGCGCTTCACAGCCCAGGAGGCGCTACAAATGCCTGACTTTGCATTTCAGTACGGTGATGCGGACCACCACACTGAAATGCGTTAGTGTCACTCCTGGTGCGTGATACTTGGCAGGGCTGGAAAATGCGATTTGGGATAAGACGTGGGTGAGCCAGCAAAATACCAGGGATGGTGGGGCTAGAGCCGAACCAATGGTATGGCTTGGCTCCAAGAGCCCTTGCACTAGCCGAATCTTGGAAGTGTTTCCCTTGTTAATCATGCAACAAACATCAGGTAAAATATGATAATGTTGTTTCAAAAATGACAACAGAACATTTCTTTAACCCTTTCCGTGCTTGTGACGGAGCGGTTCCGTCATGCGCGACGGTCGCGCTGTGCGCATGACGGAACCGCTCCGTCACGGCCCCGCCCGCGCACAGAACCTTCAGCGTGGCGCGGAAATCCGCGCCGCGCTGAAGGGGTTAACATGCAGCAGCTTCGACTTTAATAAGTCACACTATATGTTCATTGAGAGGTAATTAAGAAAATTTATATTGGTGAATTGAAATATTTGCCTAAGAATACTCAGTGCAGTTAAGCAGGGAATCTGGGATTAATCCAAGGTTTTCTGGTTTTACTTTGTACAAGTCAGCCTTTAAATTGGTATCTATTTATCTGTTCTTAACATAAATATGAATGCTTCATTTTTAACTTTGTGAAGTAATGTAAAGATAGGCAGGCAGACATAAGCCACATTCAAGCTCAGTTTGTTCTGATCTCGAGGTACCCAGAGAACTTCGAGCTGAGCTAGATCCTGGCATCTGGCTCGAGCTTCAGGTTGCTCTCCCACCTATACTTTAGCTTTGTGACACTTCAATAAGGTTGAACCACAACAAGCTGGAACCATTTCCTGGTTTCAGAGACTGGATTTCTTGGTTTCAGCTCGCTCTACATACATGGGCATGGCATACTCTTGGGAATAAAAGGACACATGTCTTAGTATTTAGTCTCCTGCTACTTTCATAGGGCCCAACACCACACCAACAATGAGCTTGCCCCACATTGTGAAAACGTCTCCAAAAGTGAGCTCTGTTACAGGCACCGTTTTAAACCTGACAGCATTTCCCTTAAAGTGCATATTAAACAAAAGCAGTGTAGCAGTTAGCAGCACCCCGTGACAGTATCTCATGCAACCACCAATAAAATCCACATGGTGTTTCCTGTAGGACTGGCCACCACATTAAACTACCCCAGTCAAGCACTTGCCTAAGGCCACGGCTCTCTGTTCAAGAGCTGCGGCAGTCACGTCCAAATCACTTCTCCCTTGGGACTCTGCTTTTTCGTGAGTGGCTGCAAATGCCTTCTCGTCGCCCTATCCGTTGACCCACCGGGTGCCTCTGCTCACGTCCTCTTGGGTTTGGCTTGATTCTGGAAAAATCCTTCTGCACTTGCAGATGCCTTGCAGGGCTTACTGCTCCCATTCTCCTGCCACCGTTTCTCACACATGCCACGCTTCGTCTCCTGTTAGTCCTTCCACGCCGTTCTCCTCCGGGTCTACACTTCCTTTGAAATTGTCTATGCCTCCTTTAACAGGATTGGCCGGGTCATGCTGAACGACTAGAATATTAACTATATGTTATCCGAGGTCCTGGTGGCCTCGCAGTTCAGTCTGGTTCCCTGGAGACATGCCACATGCTAATAGTGCTATTACTGGATGGGCTTGGATGCATTCAAGTGCTTAAGTGGTTAAAGTATTGTCATTTTAAGGTAAAGGTTTCCTCCCTACAATGAGAGATTATACACATATGCCATTAGGAGCTCTGTGCTGCTATTCATGAGCTTACCTGTGTTGTTTCCTAAACTATGTACGCTGCTGAACAAAGGACTGGACCAAAATATGAAAGAGCTGAGCCAACATCAAACACTGCTTCTCTATATCACAGCAATGGCTCAAGGTCAGACAAAGCTGGTATATGACCAAACAGGACTGAGCCGAGACTACAATGTACTAGTCAAGATCACACACCGTGGGTCAAAGTCACACAGTGTTGGTCCAAAATCAGCTATACAATGGCCCAAGATCAGACACAACACTTAATTTAAATCACATACGGGTGGGTTACAATTGAAGCAAGGACCATGCATCATTGTTGCAAGGTAACTAACAGGTGAATCAAGACAACAGTGTGCTGACACAGTATTGTCTGTTGCTGGCCAGTATTACTCAGCACTAGTGCGAGATCACACTACACTGGCTTAAAACCATACACCGCTGACACACAATCAATAGCTGCTGGTCCAGAATAAAATAGCAAGGGCCCAAGATCAAATAACAGTTTGCTAAGGATAGGGTAGGCCTAATATCACACTGTGCTGACCATTATGCCCAGTTCTAAACCTGGCAAATATGTACTGAAAATCCTGTTGTAAAGAAGGGATAATCAAGCGTCACCTGTCCCTTTAAATATATTTTGCTGCATGCATACTTCAGAGGGTTACAGCAGCAGACTGATTATTAAGTGACTATATATGTCTTGTGCCACATGCGTAGATGGAAACTGTGCATATCAGATATTTGAGACTGTAGGAAAGTGCTCATTGTGACATGGTTACCCTCCCCCACTTTTGGCCTGGTACCTGATGCAACTTTGACTGAAAGTGTGTTGGGTTCCTGCTAACCAGGTCTCCAGCACCAGTGTTTTTTTCCTAAACTGTACCTTTGTTCCATAATGGGCTCCACTTTTAGCTCCATGTGAGTACCTAGTACCTAGTAAATGATACCCCTGGTACCTAGGGCATTGGGTCTAAAGAGGGGCCCTAAGGGTTGAATGAATGATGCCACCCTAGGGGACCCCTTACTAAGTTCATGTCACTGCAGCCTGCATGTCTTGGTGCAGAGAAAAGTGAAGAGTTGACATAGCACACAACCCTGTGTGCCAAACCTGCCAGGCACTGTATGTGGTATAGGTAAGTCACCCTTTCAGCAGGCCGTACAGACCTAAGGCAGGGTGCACTATACCTCAATGTGGGCATATTTGCGTGAGTGGATGTGTCCTTGTGGTATTTAAGTCAATCCTTAGATATCACAATTGTGCAGAAAATCCATAACAAGTAAATGTCCTGGACACTCGTGATTATGAGTTCCCCAGCTAAATGATGGTTTTACTGAAACCTCAGGTGTTTGGTACCAAACATCTCGTCTTAATAAGCCCACACTGAAGCCAGTGTTGGATTTATTAATAAATGCACCCAGGGAACACCTTGGAGGTGCCCCCTGAAAACCTACCAACTACTAGTGTGTTGACGGACAAGTTACTTACCTTCGGTAACCCATTATCTGGTCGAGACATAGTCTAGCGACAGATACCTTAACTTTTAAATTCTCCCCAGGAGCCAGACTGGTTCTGGAAATCTTTCAGCAAGACCTCTGCGTGCCACAAGATGTCGTACGACGCCGTAATGCTGTCGCCTCCAGTTGTGATGCCAGTGGAGTCATATAAGTCCCTTCCGGCGCGCGGACATAAGTTTCTTCCGTGAAATCTTCTGCGCCACAATGCAATGCCACTATAGAAACTGGCTGTAGAAACAGTGTACCAAAAAAGATCAATGTATCTTTATAACAGTAACTAGAAAAACTGAAATTAATGTAAGTAATATCATGTCAAAATCTATGAGGCAGACCCAATGGCTCGTTGAATTACACAACTACCGGATACAGTGATCACTGGTGTATGAAACCAGTGCTGAAAAAATATCGATGTATCTTTGAATCAATAATTAGGAAGTGGTGATGAATGGAATATTATATACCAAGACAAGGTCTGTAAGGAAAGACCAAATTGTTCGGCGAAGCACACAGCCGAGCGAAACAGTGACCACTGGTGTATAGACCAGGGCTGTAAAAGGAAATACCTCGTACCCTACAAATTGTTCGCAGAGCAGGGAGGATAGGTAAGGCGTTAAGGAATCTGCGGCTAGACTATGGGCCCGATTCACAGAACTAACTTAAGACAAAATCCTAAACTTACTACTTTTGGTATTCACAGAAGTTAGGATTTTGTCTTAAGTTTGTCTTAAGACAAACTTAAGACAGACTTAAGACAGACAGACTTAAGACAGACTTAAGACAAACTTAAGACAGACTTAAGACAGACTTAAGACAAACTTAAGTTAGGATTTTGTCTTAAGTTTGTCTTAAGTCTGTCTTAAGTCTGTCTTAAGTCTGTCTTAAGTTTGTCTTAAGTCTGTCTTAAGTGTGTCTTAAGTCTGTCTTAAGTTTGTCTTAAGACAAACTTAAGACAAAATCCTAACTTCTGTGAATACCAAAAGTAGTAAGTTTAGGATTTTGTCTTAAATTAGTTCTGTGAATCGGCCCCGTAGTCTCTACCAGATTATGCGTTACTAAAGAATAGTAACTTATTCATCTGATAGAGACATCTATCCATAGATTCCTTAGCTTTTGAATTAAATACCATAGCCATAAACCGCCCGGAGGAGGGTCTGTGAATTAATCCTACAAAAGTTCTCAGAGAGAACCAGTCGGTCGAAATTAACAAGAGGCCAGATGTGCTTAGAAATTAGACAAGAAGGAGCATGGGTTTCCTTATAAAAACCGTGGAAAGAACCACAGGCAATGGAAATAAAAACAACCCTTATCCCAAAGGCAGTTGAATAACACTGTGTCAGAAGACAACAGTCATCAGTAGGACAGTAGTACATGATCCATAACGGGTGAAATGAGCCTATGGACTAGAAGCACCAAATGCAATAACAAATACAATGTAAACTACAGTTCCCTACACCAGTAAGGATGCATGCAGAAGAACCTGTCCTAAGAGATCCAGAAGAAATATCTTCCAGAACACATCCACATTAGAGCCCAGATGAATAAACACATTCATCGTAAAGTCGGAAAGACCAAACCAAGTTTAAAGACTGATGCAAACCAAAGTCTATCCTTGAAGAAAACATCATTAGATAAATTGACCACTACCCATGTCGCACAACGCATGGAACCTGTAGAGACAGTAAAATGACAATTATACAGATATGAATCTGCCATAAATAATGATAAAAATGCACAAATCTATATAGTCCATTGTCTACGTACATATGAGTGGCTACAGGAAGCTTTTAATAACCTGATACCACTATAAACCACACAACAGAACAAAAGAAAACAAGCACCTTGGAAAAATACAGGGATAAAAGAGATAAAACATTAAATTAGAACCTGCCTGGTTCAAAACAAATGCCAATCAAGGCAAAGTTCGCCTACAGAAAATTAACAAATTATACAAGTCAGCTATCAAAAAAGCAAAGAAAATATGCTATTCAGTTAGAATTCAAAATACTAAATGTGCAAATAAGAATTCAACAAAATTCTCAATGAATTTCATAAACCAAATTGCCTAAAAGGAGCTCATCCCATTACTCAAGATTCCACAGACAAACTGGCATATCATTACACGGCCAAAGCAGACTCGTTGGACTCATACCTAAAACAAAGACAAAGCACTAGCACTGACCCTTTTCCAAATCAATCCAAGAATATTCTAACTCATTCTCTCCGTTCCTTCTAACACATTTCACACAATGAATTTATGGACCTGGTCAAAGCAAGCAGGCCTGCCAGCAGCGCTTCTAACCTGTGCCCACTGCAAACCTTCAAGACAATGCTTCTAACAACCTCTGCTCCCACTCTAGTAAGAAGAATCATCTACAATTCCTTAACTACTGGAATATTTCCAGAAGAACTCAAAAAGCCATACAAATGCCCATTACTGCAGAAAACAAACTTGGACCCGCTGAACCCTGATTACAGACCAATTACAAATGGACCTTTCCTGGGCAAACTGATAGAGGAGCATTCACCTAGATGTCACAATTGATTGAAGATAATGCCATAATTTCAGACTTCCAAATGGGATTCCATCCAAGAAGAGGCACAGAATCTGCCCTCCTTGCCATATGGGATGACCTGAAGAACACAGTTGACCGCATCTGGGTTCTTGCGCTCCTTCTCTTGGACCTCTCGGCTGCTTTTGACATAGTTGACCATGATACACTGATACAGAGACTCTATGAAGCCGGCATAGAGGGGACTGCTCTAGACAAGATCATATCCTACCTTCGCAACAGAAATAATGTCATCCATACCCCCCTTTCTCGTCCACACCATACTTAACAAAAGCAGGGGCCCCTCAAGGCTCTATCATTTCACCCATGCATTTCAACAGCTACAAGAAGTCATTACTGGCACTGATCAATCAATTTCACCTCACGTGCTATAACTATGCAAATGACAGGCAAATACTCATTTAACTGGAATGCCCCAAAGACATTAGAAGTGTGCCAATTTTCAGTTGTCTCAGAGCCGTGGATCAGTGGATGATGTGGAGACATCTCAAAATGAATGCTTCCAAAACAGAAATACTCAAGTGTGGCGATTGGAAACATTATGAACCTCTTGCCACATAGCCTGATGAACTGGGAATACCACCTAACATATCGAAGGAAGTAAGAAACCTTGGAATGACCATGGACTCCATACTGTCAATGAACACCCAAATGGACAAACTAGCAAGATCAAGCTTTGTTACTATAAAAACCCTGCAAGGACTCTTCGACGCATTTGGGATTTCCACACAGGGTCCAGGCTACCTTCTCCCTTGTTCTGTCCAAACGTGATTACGCCAATGGACCACCTTTAACGACCATGAAAAGACTACAACGGATTCAGAACTCGGCTGCCATAATACTCTTACATATAAAACTGCAAGACCACATCTCCCTTGCTTTGAAAGCCCTGCATTGGTTACCGGTTGCCAGAAGCGCCACGTTCAAACTGCTTTGTATCTCCCACAAAGTGATACATGGAACAGGACTTCATCAGGAATAAAATCACCAAACACATTCAACAAAGGAACCTCCTCTCTAAAATGGTATCTCCCCTCAAAATCCCAATGTACAAAATGTACAAACAAAAACATGGGTGGCACATCCTTCTCTGTTCAAGCAGCCAAACTTTGGAACTCTTTACCCCCCAACATAAGATCCATGAACAACCACCTCACTATATAGGAGAATAGGCTCCATCTCTGTCAGACTTTGATAAAGGACATCAATCAGGAGTTCAATGGACTTCTCCACCGTAAGAAGAGATAATTCTAAAATCATAGCCACTCTCCTTAGCATATCTACACAATAGGAACTTGCCTCAGTAGCAAGACTAGAAGGACAAAGTAGTCCTGAGGCTGAGGAGGACTTCAGCCCACTAGCCTCACCAAGTGCAGAAAGCCAACTCTCCCCTACAAGAGGTGAAATAACATTACTATTAGGCTTTACTAGCCCAGACTCCAATAGATCACCTGCACGACTTGGCTCTATTGACTTCGCACCCGAAGCCGATCGACACCAAGAAGGTGACACCTCAACGTCGAAAGAAGAAGGAGAAATGGCTCAGATCGGCACCGCTGATGTCAATGCCAAAGTCAGTTGATCAAGGATAGACGCTGAAGGTGGAAACCCAGAAGGGTTGTGCATCGGTGTCAGAGCATAGTCGGCTGACGCCACCCGGCACCCACCCAAAGACTCTGATGGCCCAACTGACACCGAGGGCGAACCCACCTGTGTGGCTCCTCTCACAACCATGGGGCCCGATGGCTCTCCAGGGAAAGGAGGAGGTGGCCCAAAGATGATATGCACAGATTGACGTCCCCTTGAATGGCTCCGGCTCCTGGAACGGCCCCGTGCCTCGGCATGAGAAGTAGACATCCAAGGCTGATGTGAAGTGTCTTGAAGACCATGTCAGCTGTCCCGCCAAAAGCTTCATTTGCCGTTCCTGGAGCGCCTTCAGCTTCAGCTTCTGGAAGGAGCCACAATCTTTTGAGTCATGGTGTTCTCCCAAATACCACATACAAATGGAATGCAAGTCTGTAGCCGACATCTGTCATGCAGAAGACCCACAAACCTTTAAGCCTGAAGACATGAGAAAAGGCACACTGTTGCCAACTTCAAGTCAAAGTATTTGCAGGTGAGAACTTGTTTTTACAGGTGTGTAACCCAAAATGTGAGTAACATCCAGAAATTGTGGGTGACTTGACAGAAATGTTTTTACCAATAGTTTACATTTGAATTCAACAGGCCTGCAGCTACACTATCTTGCAGGTCTGGAAGATACTTAGGTGCTTTTATATTTCTATTCTTTATCCTTTTATTTTTAGTTCTTGCCTAACAGACATGCTTCAGCTGTCTGTAGGCAAAAAGCCTCTTGTTGACCGGACCAGAACTTCAGGGTGGGCTCAGAGCCAGTCCTTTCCTGACCCTTGGATGGCTTTACTGTCAGTCTCATTTGTTTGCTTATTTTCCATGGCTTGCCTTCCTCTTCTTGTGTTTGTCACTCACCTGGAGCATAGACACATCACCATCCTTTTGATGAACTCTTTCTATTGCCCACATTTAGGAATTACTTTTTTCTTTTTCATTTCTTGCTCTCTTGGGTGTGCTGCTTTCACCACCTCAAATATGCACCCCTGCTGCTTCTCCTTTACCTCCTACCTTACTTCCACCCCTAACTTTATAACCTTGTAGATCCATTGATACTCCATTTGAAAAATTACCATCCAAAACTTCAAACCCCATAACTTTTAGTATATTTCCAGGTTTGTCTAATGTTGGAGAGAGGCGAACGTTACACACTATATTCATTGGAGGGGAGTAAGGTATTTCAGCTCTAGCCCTTTTTTAGGTCTCGCCTAGCGACGCAGCGCATGCGCTGCTTGCCTTGGCAAGATCTATTGTTGTGGGTTTTGCTTCCGAAGGGGGACAGAAGATGTGCACGCGCCCGGACAGGCGATGTGCACGTGTACACATCGCGTTTCAGCAGAACACACGCATGGCACGCTTTCACTTTCCTTAGTTGCAATGTTATGCTTTACTTTGTATCCACCCCCCGCCCGTTGTTCGTGCACAACGCGCGCCACTTCAACGAGAAAATATCTGCACAACACAAAACTGTGATTGACGCTTTTTCCTAATGTGGTATGTGCTATAAAACTGCATGTAAGGTCGCCGATTGCCTGTCACCTCCTCTCACCGCCCCCACTACTCAGCAGGAGCAGCGATGCCACCGAGTCACAAATGCCGTCTTGCAGGAAGAACAGCGGTCTGCAACGGCAAGGTAACTGCTGCTGAAATGGTTAAATTGGAACTCGGTCTCTAAAGTTGGCGGTGTGTATTTTATCTCCATTCCATTTTATTTATGTCACCAGCGCAGCACAAATGGGTGCCGTGCTTTTCATTTGTGCGCGTGAAAATATCTACAGCACTCAAAACTGTGATGGACGCGTTTTCCTAATGTGGTATAAAACTGCATGTAACATCGCCGAACTGCCTGACACCTCCTATCACCGCCCCCACTACTCAGCAGGAGCAGCGGTGCCACCGAGTCACAAACGCCGTCTTGCAGAAACAACAGCGGTCGGCAACGGCAAGGTAACTGCTGCTTAAATGGTTGAATTCTAACTCAGTCTCTAAAGTTGGCGGTGTGTGTTTTATCTCCATTCCATTTTATTTATGTGACCAGTGCAGCACAAATGGGGGCCGTGCTTTTCATTTCTTTGTTGTTTATATTTTTCGTAAAGCATAAAAAACAGTAAAAACGTGTTTCAAGGAACAGCGCCCGCAGAACTCTCTTCCAAGAGGTGGCCAGCCGAGAGGATCAGCATTGCAAAAAAAGAAACATTACTGCTGCCTGCACAAGCCTAGGTCATCTACAATAAAATCCCTAAACAATAATTTGTACTCTCCTAGGACTACTGATCTAACGGGCGGTGGGAAAAGACCATTCCCAAGGGTTCGCCGAAATTCCTTCTCAATAGTTTGAACACACAGGATTGCTGGAATTCCATGCAAACAGATGCAAATGCATAGATGGAGGCCTATACTAAAATTGTTTGGTAACCAGGTAGACAATCGGGCGCTCTACTGAAAATCTAGGTCAAAGTAACAAAATAACAATAAATCGATATTGGTGCTCAAAGGGGAAGAAGAGTTGGTTACCAGACAACCCTACAAAAAGCCACATAAACAGATAACAATTACAAAAAATTGCCCTCCCCGAGCACACTCAATGCAAAATAATATATTTGAATGTCCATTGATTTATTCATCTTTTAAAAGATCCATTCTCTTTCAATCGGTACAGCAATCCTATTCGTACGTCCACAAGTAGTCAATGTGATAAGTCCATCCAATTAATTCATATCTTTGGCAGCCAACACGTGTTTCGTCATGCTGTATCATGCTGTATCAAGCATAAATGACTTCTTCAGGGCTGCAAACCCAAATAAAACAATGTATAAATCATGTATACAAATCATATGCATCCTAAGATCCTTCTACACGTTAATAATCAACAAGATTAGATATCACCCCGTGATAAATAGTATAAAGCCCTAAGATCAAATCCCAAAATTAAAAACACCGAGCGTGTAAACACAATTATATTGAAACAAAAAAGTAAGAAAGTATAAAATTACAGCCCAAGAGCAAAACCAATGTTAATTCGTAATAACCGAAATCTAAGATATTGGTTAGTCAATTGTTATATATAAGAACGTGTAGTCACCTGAAATGTAGTTGACTAGTTCACAACCAGTACCTCAGTCCGTCTTGTTAAACAACGAATAAACTTAAGTTCAAAATCAAGCATCCAATTCAACCCTCCTGTAAGATACGAGTATTAATCAGAACCAACGATCCCCATCTCAAAGTATCACAATTTCTAAAGCACATAAGCCAATTCAGATATAATTTGAGTCAATTAGAATTCAATCATTGTATATAACTAACAGTTGTCCATTACCACTATATTATCAGCAAGATGGAAAGTTTCGATTCCTAAAGAAAAGCACCGGACATAGTCAAATATAACAAAGAACTAAATGATGTGTATCAAAATTCACGTAGCTCATTAAAAAACCTGAAAACAAATATTGTATACATCATTACATGCCAAAGTCTATAAAATGCATTACCCTTGAAACATTTCAATAAGACTCCCCGAAGTAATCAGTAAAGTCATCAAGGAACGGTTCCATATATTGGATAGTTTCAGTTTCTATAAATAACAAAAGGCAAATGAAAAACAAATGATACAGAGCTAAGGCATACGTTGTAAGTATAAGTATTATACGCTCAAAGCGAAAAGCTAATAACTCCTACTCTACTATTATTCAGACTATCTTGAAAGGTTTCTCACCCCATATTCGTCCGCATTCAAAACCGCAAAAACTTATTCTAGTGCATAGTTTATAGGGTTGAGAATCTGAAACGGAAACCATAGTAAAAATCCATCATAATCAAAGTAACAACCTACAAGTGACCCTCACTGACTCACCGAGTATTATAATACAAGTCCGATCCAAGACGAAAAAACCGCGTTCTACTCGGACGCCACTTTGTCCATGTCTTATATAGAGGACACCAACAAGCGCCATCTTGGAGTGTACAATGCATCCATCATAACTATCATTACAAACGAAGTTACATGGTAAACAACTGAAAAAGTTTTTAAATTTCGATCATATGTATAACATTAATAGATAATCAGAATAATAGCTACCTCTTCATCTCATTAAGTATGACTCAGTATAGTATCACGTTACATGCGCCTATCGTACGTAAACTACGGCGCCATCTTGAAATATGTAAATTTGCGTGCATCACTACTCATGTGTATCCTATTAAGGATTCAAAGATAATGTCCGAAATGACTCTATTTATACCATGTAACGTATGCAAAAATTCCAATATTTCACCAACAATTATAATCGATTCGTAACACTTTTTATATGTATCGTAATGTTAATTTACAACAGTATTAGATTACTTTGTCATTAGCAGTATATTATAATGTTAAATTTTCAACAACATTAAATTACTAATAAGGTAGAAATATGTTTGCGTTTGATACGTCAAAGGTACTATTTAGTACTTAAACTTACGCGCCATCTTGAAATGTACATCTGATACGTGTATCCATCTCTATTAATACAATAACGTATTATTCCAAAAGTAAAACTTATCATAACTATGCTCATATAAATTCAATTGTTAATTTAAAACTTATTATCAATATTAACAAGAGCATTCCCCATTGATTATAGTACTTCAAATCCAATGCTTCGCAAAAATGCACTTAGGTGCCGATTCCGATCGGGTAAAAAATGTTCCCGTACGACTCGTATCCGTATTTTTTTATGTACGAGTCGTACAAGTCCCGTACAAACGGCGAAGTACGATTCGTACCGTAAAAATACATGCAAATTGCTTCGGGAAAAGTCTACGAGACGTACCCGGACAGATTTACGTACGAGTCGTAAAACTGAAGTCCGAACGCACAAGTCCCGAATACACAAGCATATGGAAAACGTCCCGTACGGATCAAACTTTGTACGATCCCTACCCCGGGTACACTTGGGCCCGGGGTTCGAGTCGTACAGCCCCCCCACCCCACCTGCGCATGTACGCGCCGTACCCCAGCACCGACGTATGTACGCGCCGGACCCCAGCACCCGCGCCTGTACCTACCGTACCCCAGCACCCGCATATGTACACGTTGTATACCCCCACCCCAGCACCCGTGCATGTACGCGCCATACCCCACCACCCACGTATGTACGCGCCGTACCCCCCCACCCCAGCACCCGCGCATGTACGTGCCGTACCCCAGCACCCGCATATGTACGCCCCGTACCCCTCACCCCAGCACCCGCGTATGTCCGCGATGTACCCCACCCAACCCCAGCACCCACGTATGTACACGCCGTACCCCAGCACACGCGTATGTACGCGCCGTACCCCCCCACACCAGCACCCGTGCATGTACGCGCCGTACCCCAGCACACGCGTATGTAAGCGCCGTACCCCCACCCCAGCACCCGCGTATGTACGCACCGTACCCCCCACCCTAGCCCCGTACTTGGACGCACCATACCCCAACACCGTACCCCAGCATCGCCATTGCATATGTGATCACTGTACAACAACATAGCCATGGACGCACCTTACATACGCGAAAACGACTCGTACTGAACCAGGACACTGTAAAATAGCACAAGGAGGGTCAATTCGACTCGCACAACACCACAAAACACGTCTACAGGACAAAAAACAACTAAAACACTGACCTGGCACATCCAAACAGTCAAACAGAGGCCCAAACTCACAACCACCTCTTTTAACACACCCACCAAAAGTTCAAACCCAGCCACACCCACAAATGGACCAATAAAAAGGGCCCACAGTCACAAACCATGAGTCTTTGCAACAGAGCCACTGCTGACAGACATCACACACAAACAACTGCAGCCATACACCTTAACTTACACACCTTCACACAACCTCCTTCACACAGACCCCCTCTACACATACACACACACCTACACATTCACACCCACACACCCACAACCATCCACACCCACACCCCACACCATGCCCACAGACAAGAATCCAAAGTTCACAAGGGAGGAGCTGGACATCCTTGTCAACGAAATCATCAGAGTCGAGCCACAGCTCTTTGGAACATTGGTCAGACAGACCAGCATATCCCCAAAAACTAGCCTGTGGAAGAGGATCGTCAATCGGGTGAATGCTGTTGCGCCCATCAGAAGGACCAGGAATGAATGTCAAGCCAGGTGGTACGATCTGCGCAGGGCAGTCAAGCACAAAATGAACAAGGAATATGCCCAGAGTAACATCACAGGAGGTGGGCTGCCCCGGTGACCGGTACATTACCATCACTGGGAGGAGAAGGTGATGGCCCTGCTTCTGCCGGTGGGAGTACACGGAGTCGAAGGAGTTCGAGAGCCTGGTGAGTACACAAACAACTCACGTAACATGGGGGGAATGGCATCCACACCCTAACTACAACAAATGCACTCACCTACCCCCAAGCCCTCACCTGACACAACCACACTCTAAACAACACTCAGGCCACTGACATGAGTATGCCCCATTCACAAAGCAAGGCCATGCCATGTCCCAGCCTACACAAACCACAAACCCAAGACAGGATGTCCGGGATGCTGGGAGGGTGGGGATCACTAAACATATTGTACAACTCAGAAACGGTCACCATTGCTGTTAGAAATGGCGATTTCTGGTTGGCTAAGGCTTGCGCCAAAGTCAGTCAGAAACCACCACTCTAGTCAGGGCAAGGAAGTTACACGCCAAAGATAACCCCTGCTCACCCCCTTGGTAGCTTGGCACGAGCAGTCAGGCTTATCCCTGAGGCGATGTGTAAAGCGTTTGCGCGCGCACCCAGCAACAACACCCAAGGCCCACCACAAAGGAAACTCCACACAAGGTATTCTATAAAAATAGCCTTTGTATTATACACAACACATCAGATAAAAACACACACTTTACAATGTGCCAACAGGCACGGGCAGAATTTACAAGGGATTATCTGTACAGGGGACAGGGCCACATGGACCACTGTCAGGAATTAGCACTCTTAGAAATTAGCACATAGGATATAAAATACTGTAGTACAAAATAACATATATAGCACACAACCAGTAACTACTGGTCACAGGTAAGTACCACCTACGCAACCCTAACCACCTTAGGAAAATACTGCGCAGGGAATCGGGACCTCACTAGTACCACCTGTACTAGGAGAAAACAAACAACCACCTAAGTATCACAATACCTGTAGGGGTCTAAGCACATAAACACATGATGCATAACCTTCAGAGGTGTAAACACAATTTAGGAAAAGAATATCATGAAGGCCTTGCGCAGGCGCAAAAAGTACATGTATGAAAATCACTAGGCGCCCTAGGGGAGGGCACAACACAAGATAACTGTCCCCAGGCCAACTGGCCTCTCAGGATGCAGAAATACCCAATATCCAGCGATATCAGGGTGCGACTGCGCAGGCTGCGCAAGCCAGGCGCACAAGGCACAACCTAAACGTGGCAGCTGCCCACTAAGTGCTGGGCAGCTGTAGGGACTGGGGCCTGGGCACCTCTGGGCCCTGAGAACAATTATGGGAGTCGTTGGAGCCTGTCTGGGCTCTGAATCAATAACGTGCCCCTCGAGCCTCGCAGGCTCTAAACAATAATGTGCCCCTTGAGCCTCGCAGGCTCTAAATAGTAATATGCCCCTTCGTTGGAGCCTCTGTGGCTCGAGAACCATGCGCCTCTTTGGAGCCTCGTGGGCTCGGAAAACGAATATGCCCCAACCGTTGGAGCGCCTCGCGCTCTGGAACCAGTAATGTCCCTTCGTTGGGGCCGCAGGGCGATCTGAACAAAGTGCCCCGTTACACGTTGGAGTCCCGCTCGGGGGACTCAGGCAGGTCTCAGGTGCTGGCGTGGGAGCGACCCCGTCCCCCCCCCTTACTCACCGGGGCTCGGCAGGACTCCTCTCCTCGCTGCCTCTCCCAGCCGGACCGGCGGCGCGGGGCTTCCCTAGCAGATGGGAGCCTCGCGCTGCTCCTATCTCACACCCGGGCCCCTTCCTCACTCACCGGGACTCTTCAAGATCCAGCGCGGGGTGGGCTCCCGCCTGGAGGGGACACGGCGCTTCTCCGCTAGAGTGCCCCGGGGTGCAGGGTAGGCTCCTGCCTGCTCCGGGGCTCGGAATTAGCCGTGAGTCGTCGGAGGGAGGCGGGGTAGGCTCCCGCCCTCCTGTTTCCTGTTCCGGTTGTCCCGGAGTCCCGCCCCCGGCCTGCCTGACTTCCTACAAGCCCGGCCGCAGCGGCGATTCTACAACTCGGCAACCAGAGGGGTAGGCTCCCTCGGGATAATAGAACAATGTTCCGCGGGGTGGGCACCCGCTTACAGTTACAGCAATGTCCCTGGCAGGGTGGGCACCTGCAAGGAGACTCTAGAATCGGCAGAAACGGGGCAAACGCCGGGTGGGCACCGGCTAGCAGAAATAAAGCGCTCCTAGCGCTAGGGATCAAAAGTGAAAGCGCTCTCAGCGCTAAAGCATAAAAAGCACCACAAAGTCCAGCAAAGTTCTTCCCTGCATGCAGCAGGGCAGGGGTGGGGGGCAAGGCTGGACCCAGAGCCAGCTCACTGGGCCTCCAGGCAGGGAGGTAGTCCAGGTGGCGGTCCTCTGGTCCAGCAGCAGCAGCAGCCCCCCTCAGGTAAGATCCTGGCAGAGAACAGTTTCTGTGGGGACACAGCCCCATTTTTATACACTACAACCCTTTGTTCTTGGTTCAGGGTGAGGGGGAAAACCAGTCGCAGCTGGTTGGGGAGCACCCTTGATGTGCTCAGCCCCTCACTCTATTCACTGGCAGGGCTAGGGTCGTCAGTCGCACCACAGGGGGCGGAGCCAGCATTGTGTGTGGAAAACCCTGCCCTATTCAGGACCCAGGTGTACTCCTCCCACCCATCTAGCTGTTGATCTCCCCATTCACCACTGGGTGACTCATCCTGACTCTGGGGAATCCCTAGCCCGTCACATGACACGACCAGCCAATCACGCGACAGACACACTGCACACAGAAGTGCCCACCTCTAGAAGTGGCACTTCCACACTAGGTACATGCACGCCGCACACATCATCGCGCAGCATTCACTCCCACGAGTCCGCACATACCAAACTCGGGCCTGCACACCCCACGCATCAGGAACTACTAGGGACACATATATTCCCCATGCATTCCTATGGGAGGGCAGGCCTATCTCACCACATGCACTCAGAGCACGCACGCACTTTACCCTGGGACACAGGGAAAGTGCGCAGAAACGAAAAAATCACCACACCAAGTCACCAATAAAAAGCAAAAAGTTCAGGGGTGAACCTGCCAGAAGGGCCAAGTCCAACACAACCCCCTTCCAGCAAAATTGCAGGGCAGACCAATCACCACCGTGATGGACTTCGCTGCTTGGGGCGATAGAACACGGACGCGGGCCCGCAACTGCAGGGACACCCTCCGGTTCTACGCCACGGTGAACCCTTGGAATTCTTTCTAACACCACTGTCTGGACCAACTGGGCTACCCCACTGGTACTCCCAAGCTGTCCGCGGCCAAGACCAGGCCCTAGGCCACCCAGGTGCCACTGGTCCTTGCCTAATCACAGAGTGGGGGGTAGTAACCCCTGGCACATAGCGGCCATTCTCCACTCTTCCTCTCTGCAAGACAGGACTAGACTGACACTGGTTCTCCAGCCTAGGGTCTACACCCTCAGGCGGACCAGGAGTCTCAGGGAAGGCTCTCCTCCCCCTACCTCTTCTCCTAGGGTTCCTCCTCCTCTGGCGAGGGGTACACCTAGAACGCCATTCCAACCCAGGGTTTAACCCCTCAGGTTGTACCGGGGCCAGATGTGGGCTCTCCCACCCTCTGCACCCCCTTCCAGAACCCTGCTCCCTACCAACTGGGGCGGTACCTCTGGAAGAAGAACTGGTCGAGACGCTGGTTACAGACGTCCCACCCTTCAGGTCAGGCTGATCCCGAACCTGGCCTTCCAACCTCCGGCCTAGAACCTTTGGTGGAATAATTGCCTGGCACTCCAGGACTTCTGGGGATTTCCACTCCATCCCCCTGAGGCTATCAAATGACACATATGTCGAGCGACTGTCTGTCTGGCGCTGATCTCCCGTCCCCTGTCCACCTGACAGTGCGCGGAGATCCCCCAGAACAGAAGTGGTGCCACCCTGGCCACTACACAGGATCCTAGCCCAACTGGGTAGTCCCTGACCCACAGGCTCTTCCACTGGGGAACACATCCCCCAATCACTCCTCACGCTGGACTCCTGTACCCTCCCTACCGGAGCAGTACTGCCAGACACTAGAACCACAGGAGCCCTGTTTACAGGCGCTCCAGGTCCTCCACTCACTAAGAGATCTTCCTCAAGTGGACTAACAGGACAGCCTAGGTCCCCAACTTGGTGTTCCCTCATGAAACCATCCAAGTCCTGAGGCAGGGTTTCGGGCGTCTGGGGACCCTCGGTCACCCCCTCACTCCTTCTCCACTGAGCCAGGCAGTGAGCCCCTACACCCTCCTCGCTATCCTGGGACCTAGCTGGGCTACACTGAGCCTCCTCCACCACGCTGGGCTGGAGGATCTCTGACCCACTATTGTTGGAATCACTCACTAATTACACTAGAGGACCTCTAGCACTTTCCCAGCGCTCTGCTTCATCTCCAAGCTCAAATGGCTCAGACAATCCACACCCCAACAGGTGTTGGCGCAACCCCGGCACACAACAACTGAGCAGGTGTTCTTTGAGAACCAGATCACACAGTTTATCATAATCAGTTCCTGTGGGATCTCCTATCCACGCAAACAGTGCATTCTCACATCCATCCACAAACTCCTCCCAAGACTGGTGAGACAGTTTCCTACTGCCCCTGAATTTTAACCTTAACTCCTCCTCCTGGGGAACAGGTACCAGACTGGGGGAACTGGGACTGGGATTTCCTGCACTGGAATCTATCTGGCTGCTACCACTGGACTCAACCCTCCCTGGGGAGTCCAGAAAACCACAACTGCGCTCAGGGGATAACCTACCCTCCAGAGCTAGTTTCTCTCTGGCAAAGGCCCTCTCAGCCTCCGCCATCTGTCTTTTGACCTCCAGCTGCGCCATCGCCTGGGCATGCTGCAACCTGAGCTTTTCTAACGTCAGCTGGTTCTCCCTTTCTTTCCTCCTATCTTCCCACTCCTCTGGGGACAGGGAAAGGGATGAGGCGCTGCCTCCTACTCTGGACCCAGCAAGGGACTCCCTACATATGGGGTCCTCACTCTCTACTGGCGTCCAGGTATTGTCATCCTCTACCTCCTCTTCTGAATCTTCAGGGCTCCCCACAGACCCACGACCCTCCAGGTGTGAGGCCCGGGCCCTTTCCATACTGTGCTCAAGATCCCATGGACCCTTTTGCCATAGGACCAGGTGGTCCTGAAGTTGGTACAGAGTGTCGGACTCTCCCCCTGTACAGGACCTTTCTAACTCCTGCCTCTGGCGCCAAGCTAGCTCATAGGGATCACAAGCAGGCTCCATTCTGGCGGACGTTCTGGTGAAAGATTACACAGGGAAGCTAGGGGTCTGAGTTTAACAGGAGCACACAATTCACAAAAAGGGTTCAGCAAGCTCTCTATCCCAGAGAACTCACACTCACTTGCCTAGTGCCACACACCATTCATCCACACACAACCCTCCCCTCGGACTGGTAAGGCAGTTTCTACCAACCCTGATTCCTCAACCTGACCACAAGTGACACAGGTACCAACTCTGGGCGCAGGGCGGGGAACAAATGTACAGGACACTATTACGCTGCCACCACTGGATCCCACCCTCTGGTGAATCCAGAAACACAATGCACTAAGGGGGATGATCTACCCTCCCGAGCTAGGGACACCTAACTCACAGTGCACAAAAACACATTTCCAAAGAAATGACAATTAAAAACAAACTTAGAACAATAATCCCTATACCATGTGATTATCTAAATGCAGAGTTTTGTAGTGCAGCCAGTTGCTGCTGCGGTACAGCGCAAACGCAAGTCCAAATCCCACCGCTGCCACCAATGTTAGAAATGGCGATTTCTGGTTGGCTAAGGCTTGCGCCAAAGTCAGTCAGAAACCACCACTCTAGTCAGGGCAAGGAAGTTACACGCCAAAGATAACCCCTGCTCACCCCCTTGGTAGCTTGGCACGAGCAGTCAGGCTTATCCCTGAGGCGATGTGTAAAGCGTTTGCGCGCGCACCCAGCAACAACACCCAAGGCCCACCACAAAGGAAACTCCACACAAGGTATTCTATAAAAATAGCCTTTGTATTATACACAACACATCAGATAAAAACACACACTTTACAATGTGCCAACAGGCACGGGCAGAATTTACAAGGGATTATCTGTACAGGGGACAGGGCCACATGGACCACTGTCAGGAATTAGCACTCTTAGAAATTAGCACATAGGATATAAAATACTGTAGTACAAAATAACATATATAGCACACAACCAGTAACTACTGGTCACAGGTAAGTACCACCTACGCAACCCTAACCACCTTAGGAAAATACTGCGCAGGGAATCGGGACCTCACTAGTACCACCTGTACTAGGAGAAAACAAACAACCACCTAAGTATCACAATACCTGTAGGGGTCTAAGCACATAAACACATGATGCATAACCTTCAGAGGTGTAAACACAATTTAGGAAAAGAATATCATGAAGGCCTTGCGCAGGCGCAAAAAGTACATGTATGAAAATCACTAGGCGCCCTAGGGGAGGGCACAACACAAGATAACTGTCCCCAGGCCAACTGGCCTCTCAGGATGCAGAAATACCCAATATCCAGCGATATCAGGGTGCGACTGCGCAGGCTGCGCAAGCCAGGCGCACAAGGCACAACCTAAACGTGGCAGCTGCCCACTAAGTGCTGGGCAGCTGTAGGGACTGGGGCCTGGGCACCTCTGGGCCCTGAGAACAATTATGGGAGTCGTTGGAGCCTGTCTGGGCTCTGAATCAATAACGTGCCCCTCGAGCCTCGCAGGCTCTAAACAATAATGTGCCCCTTGAGCCTCGCAGGCTTTAAATAGTAATATGCCCCTTCGTTGGAGCCTCTGTGGCTCGAGAACCATGCGCCTCTTTGGAGCCTCGTGGGCTCGGAAAACGAATATGCCCCAACCGTTGGAGCGCCTCGCGCTCTGGAACCAGTAATGTCCCTTCGTTGGGGCCGCAGGGCGATCTGAACAAAGTGCCCCGTTACACGTTGGAGTCCCGCTCGGGGGACTCAGGCAGGTCTCAGGCGCTGGCGTGGGAGCGACCCCGTCCCCCCCCTTACTCACCGGGGCTCGGCAGGACTCCTCTCCTCGCTGCCTCTCCCAGCCGGACCGGCGGCGCGGGGCTTCCCTAGCAGATGGGAGCCTCGCGCTGCTCCTATCTCACACCCGGGCCCCTTCCTCACTCACCAGGACTCTTCAAGATCCAGCGCGGGGTAGGCTCCCGCCTGGAGGGGACACGGCGCTTCTCCGCTAGAGTGCCCCGGGGTGCAGGGTAGGCTCCTGCCTGCTCCGGGGCTCGGAATTAGCCGTGAGTCGTCGGAGGGAGGCGGGGTAGGCTCCCGCCCTCCTGTTTCCTGTTCCGGTTGTCCCGGAGTCCCGCCCCCGGCCTGCCTGACTTCCTACAAGCCCGGCCGCGGCGGCGATTCTACAACTCGGCAACCAGAGGGGTAGGCTCCCTCGGGATAATAGAACAATGTTCCGCGGGGTGGGCACCCGCTTACAGTTACAGCAATGTCCCTGGCAGGGTGGGCACCTGCAAGGAGACTCTAGAATCGGCAGAAACGGGGCAAACGCCGGGTGGGCACCGGCTAGCAGAAATAAAGCGCTCCTAGCGCTAGGGATCAAAAGTGAAAGCGCTCTCAGCGCTAAAGCATAAAAAGCACCACAAAGTCCAGCAAAGTTCTTCCCTGCATGCAGCAGGGCAGGGGTGGGGGGCAAGGCTGGACCCAGAGCCAGCTCACTGGGCCTCCAGGCAGGGAGGTAGTCCAGGTGGCGGTCCTCTGGTCCAGCAGCAGCAGCAGCCCCCCTCAGGTAAGATCCTGGCAGAGAACAGTTTCTGTGGGGACACAGCCCCATTTTTATACACTACAACCCTTTGTTCTTGGTTCAGGGTGAGGGGGAAAACCAGTCGCAGCTGGTTGGGGAGCACCCTTGATGTGCTCAGCCCCTCACTCTATTCACTGGCAGGGCTAGGGTCGTCAGTCGCACCACAGGGGGCGGAGCCAGCATTGTGTGTGGAAAACCCTGCCCTATTCAGGACCCAGGTGTACTCCTCCCACCCATCTAGCTGTTGATCTCCCCATTCACCACTGGGTGACTCATCCTGACTCTGGGGAATCCCTAGCCCGTCACATGACACGACCAGCCAATCACGCGACAGACACACTGCACACAGAAGTGCCCACCTCTAGAAGTGGCACTTCCACACTAGGTACATGCACGCCGCACACATCATCGCGCAGCATTCACTCCCACGAGTCCGCACATACCAAACTCGGGCCTGCACACCCCACGCATCAGGAACTACTAGGGACACATACATTCCCCATGCATTCCTATGGGAGGGCAGGCCTATCTCACCACATGCACTCAGAGCACGCACGCATTTTACCCTGGGACACAGGGAAAGTGCGCAGAAACGAAAAAATCACCACACCAAGTCACCAATAAAAAGCAAAAAGTTCAGGGGTGAACCTGCCAGAAGGGCCAAGTCCAACAATTGCCCTCAGCCCATATGGCCCAGGTACAAACCCATGCACCATGCGCAATGCACAGGGACTTGCAAGGTAGCTGACACTTGGCCCTGCTGTAGGCAGCACAAAGCCCTCCTGTGACAACTGCAAACTCGAACACAAACACAACAAGCTCAGAAATCTAGGACAGGAACTCACACACACTGACATGGCAGCATGCGCCATGGTGGGACAGATACATCACCTGGGAGACCCACTGCCAAATCACACCAAACCCACCAGCAGGCACCATCAATCAATCAACAATCGATCAGGGTACTTGTAAGGCGCGCTATTTACCTGTCAGGGTCTCAAGGCGCAGAGGGGGGGTTCCACCACTGCTCGAAGAGCCAGGTCTTGAGGAGTCTCCTGAAGGCAAGTAGGTATTGGGTCAGTCGTAGGTGGGTTGGGTGGGTTGGGAGGGTCTTTCAGGTCTTGGCGGCGAGGTAGGAGAAGGATCTGCTGCAGGCGGGCGTACGTTGGATGCGGGGGACAGCTGCGGGCGAGGATGCCGGAGCGGAGCTGGCGGGTGGGGGTGTAGAAGCTGAGTCTGATGTGCAGGTAGGCTTGTCCGGCGGTGTGGAGTGCCTTGTGTGCGTGGCTGAGGAGCCTACAGGTGATCCTCTTGTCGATGTGGAGCCAGTGCAGGTCTCTCAGGAGGGGGGTGATGTGGCTGTGGCGGGGGCGTTGATGATCAGTTGTGCCGAGGCGTTTCCGAAGCGTTGTAGCCGCCGTTGGTGTGTGGATGGGAGTCCTGCGTAGAGTGCAGTGGCGTAGTCCAGTCAGCTGCTGACGAGGGCCTGTGTCACTGTTCTACTTGTTTAAGTCGGGATCCACCAGTAGATCCGGCGGAGCGTGCGTAGGGTGTCGTAGCAGGAGGAGGAGACACCGTTGACCTGCTTGGACATGGAGAGGGAGGATGCGAGGATCAATCCTAGGTTGCGTGCCTGTTTGGTGGATGTCGGTGATGTCCCCAGAGCGATCGGCCACCAGGAGTCGTCCCAGGGTGAGGGTGTGGGTCCCAGGATGAGGACCTCCGTCTTGTCCGAGTTCAGTTTCAGATGGCCGCTCCGCATCTAATCGGCGATGTCCCTCAGACCCTCGTGGATGTTTGTCTTGGTGGTGTGAGGGTCCTTGGTGAGAGAGAGGATGAGCTGGGTGTCTTCGGCGTAGGAGATGTCTTTGAGGTTGTGGTGGCGGGCCACTTGTGTGAGGGGGGCCATGTGGATGTTGAACAGCGTCAGGCTGAGTGATGATCACTCACCCCTGTGGCAACCAGAACATGTATGAAACATGGATGTCGCATGAAACAGCATTAATATTGTCTCTCTCTCACACACAGGGCAACGTCATGGATCTCCCCCCAACACTGGGGGGGAACAATCACAGGCCCAGGCTCGGCAGGAAGATGATCCCACTGGCAGCGACGACTCTCAGCACTCTGTGGATGACCCCAACCAACCTGGACCCTCTGGTGCCCAAGCCCCTGCAGCACCTGCGTCAGGTACATCTGTGCCAACCACCACCCCCATTCTTGCCACATCCCAGGAGACACCCAGGAGCCCTGCCCGCACAGAACAACTGAGCCAGTCTGACCTGGAGGGACAAGGTTCTCCGGCCACCCAGGAGGAGGCAGACAACCCTGCAAATGTCATCCCTCAGGGGTCCCGTAGATCCGATGTGCCCACAACGGCAGGCCAGGCTCGTGTGGGCAGGGGTGGTGGGAGTGGAGGCAGGCGGAGGTGCGAACCTGACCAGCCAGCTGAGGGAACCGGTATGTCACACATACGCCACATCTTGGAGACATACCAGCGTGACACCAGGGGCATCAGCCAGGTAGTGGGGACCCTCAACGAGATTAAGAACCAGCAGGCCGAGCAACACGCCAGTCAACAACAACACCAAGGACGGATGGAGGCAAGACTGGCTGAGCTCCTGGCTGTGGAAACGGACATAAGCCATTCACTCCGTCGGATCGCCGACAACATGGGCAACCCTCCCTGTGCCACCAGGCGAAGACCAGCACCAGCCACAGGGAGGGAGGAGGTGGAGGATTCGACCGACGGAGCGTCCCAAGCATCGTCAAGGCCTGCATCTGAGGGTCCTGCAAGGAAGGTGGGTCGTCCACGGAAAAGACCGTGAGAGGCAGCGGACCATCCACATCTCCCAGGTCACCTGGCCTGGCACCTGGCTCTCATGCGCAACAGCAGCACCTCATCCAATGACATTCTCTGCCACATGGACTTGCTGGTCACAGTCTGACCAATAATGACCAACACTGTGGTCCGGACTCTGATGACTCCAAATGACAAGGATGCCATCTACCCTGTGAACTTTGGATTCCATGCACACTGTATAGCACCTATTTGTCCACACTAAACAGGCCCCCCACCGAGAATAAATCTTAATTTCTACAATTACATGTTGCATTTATTTTGCATGAGTACACAACCTACGTGTGGGGAAATGTCAAACTATGCATGAGTGTTGAACTAACTCCAGCCATCCATACCCTGGAATCTGAGTCTGGGACAGGACACACATGGGTCACAATGTATCATACTATACAGACATGGAGCACAATACTCACCCGTGATGGCCTCAAGCTGCTGCGGGGGGGGCATGCATTACTGTGCGGACAGACCAATTGGGAAGAGTATCCTGAAGGCGTAGAGGTCATGGCTCATGTGGATGTTGCCGGGGAGTGAGTAGCAGGTATGTCTTGCCAGGTGGGAGAACTATGTCCTGCATGCTGGAGTACGGTGGATGTGAAGAATGGTGGTAGGGCAAGGTTGGATGCACGGAGTTGGCACAACGGGGTCTCGGATGACAGACGGCCAAGGTTGGTTTGGGGTCTGGGGTTGTGGCCTGCCTCCTGAGTGTGGGTGAGGAGTCTGAAGGTCATCCTGCAGCACACAGTGATCCATTGCAGCTATCTCTGGTGGGCGGTGATGTGGCTGGGGCGCGGGATGTTAAAGCTGAGGTGTGCACATGCAGCCTGGATGTGGACAAGTTTCCCGGGAGTTAGGATGTACTTGCTCCGTAGAGAGCGGGGCAGTAGTTGACACGCTGGTGTCGTTGTCCTGGGGGATGGTCTGTCTTTCCCTGGAGTGGATCTATCTGTGGATCATGTGCATCATGCACAGAGTGTCGCACCCTGAGGTACAGATGCTGGTGATTAGCATGGCAAATGTGAGTGACAAATCCATGATGCACACCATCTTGTGTGCGTGGGCACTGGGTGCATGTGCAGGGCTCTTGCGGGTGGGACACAAGCAGTTGACCCACCTGTAAGGGGACAATCCTCAGATGATTACCTCAGTCCTGTACAAGTCCAGCCTCAGGTGGCTGATGTTCAGCCATTCATCAATGGATATCATGCCTTCTTGAATGTTGGAACTGCCAATGGCTGCGTCTTTGTTGAGGGTGAGGAGCACCTGGCTGTCAATGGCATACGAGCTGATGATGAGGTGATGTGCGCATGTGATGCCGGTGAGGGGGACCTGGACACATTGAAGATTGACACGCTGAGAGATGATACCTAGGCCATGTGCCAGATGATGCCACTATACTACATGCTGAAGGCTTGAGTCCCACTCCCATGGCCTTGCTGGTGTACGGAGCCGGTGGGGAGTAGGAGGGACATTACCTGGTTGGAGTGACAGGGCCTGGAAGGCGGGGCAGCGCTGTGTAGGCAGTTGGAGTTGCACACTCATCATGCAAAGGTGTCGTGTGTGTGCCTAGGGTATGCCTGAGAGCAGGCGGTAGCTCTTCGGATGGACAATGCTTGGAAGATGGCTGCAACATCAGACTGTAGTGTGATGTGGGTCATGTAAGGACATGAGGGTCGTGCAATGTGCACGTTGCATGCGCTGACGGTCCAGCCTTTGGCACCGCGTGGGCACAACAGTGGCACAGGCAAGCTGATGCCAGCCAAATGAATGGGTGGAGGGAGGAGCATCTTTGAAGTGTGTGTGTTGCCGAATCTGTAAACTTTGTGTGCCCTTGCTGCAGGGGCCGCAGCAGCAGGCGGCATGTCCTGGAAACTATGCCACTAGTTGCACACAAAGACAAGGATGTCAGAAAGGACTACTGCAACAGGCGTATGTAAAGAAAGGAGTGTCCGGTTTCCCATGGCACACCCAGAGACAATGGATGCACAATCACCAAAGATGACTGACACAGGATCATGAAACTGAAGGACGAGCTGCGCACAGGATACACACCCTCAGCAGGTGTTTTGACGGCCCGTTTTGGTCACCAACATGCCCAAATACATACACAACCATGGACATCATGCACAATAGAGATTCAAATCCCTGAAGAACTGCATGCATGTTGCTAAACTACACAGACTCATATGCACAATCTTTGACAACTATGCCAGAGATGCCGCATACAAAGTGGCAAGAGACCTGCATTGACAGAGATGAGGCACCTTGGAGGGTGAGGAACACCTTTATTACTCAGGTTCACACCTAAGGAAATGCATCAATATGAACAGACTCACAGGTCATTTGGCTGAACATGTGGGACCTACACTGGACACCCCCTTCACAACACAGATGCTGTAAATCCATTGAACTGGCACACAAGTGAAGGGGGTGAGCCAAACACCGCCTGCTGCACACGGAGGGGCTGCAATTCCCCATTGATCCTCTCATGGGGATTTCCCACACTATGTCCACCCGTAGCATCCCGTATGTTTCAGAGGGAAGTTGTACACACATTGATGCCTTCATCAGAATCCACAGTCCCATTACAGATGACTGTTACGAAGGGTGACTATCAATACATGGGAGTCATGCAACATGTCATGTGCCCCATGGTGAGTCGAAAGTATGTATAGTAACACAACATGCACAGGAGCAGTGCCCACACATTCCAAACACCTACCAACACCAAAATGCCGTGCAGTAATCCTTAACCAAAAAGACTTTTCACCATGTCCGTGCATGGGACGCTGATTCAGCACACGTTGCAATACTCATGAGGAATAGAGGGAGGCCAACGATGACGCGAGCAGAAAGCATGCGAAACGACCTGGGGATGACAGACACACAAGAAGTCAGAGAAAAGATTGTTATCTGCATGTATGGTCATTTAGTCTACAGGAATAAGTGTGTCACCATGCTATATTAAAATTGAGTGTCTAAGCTAAAATGTGTGGAAGGACATCATCACTCGAGTGACACATCTGAACACACCTCTAAGTCACTTAGCATACAGTCAGCTGGACACACACATTGCAACACATGCCACACAAGGCTCCAGGCGTGCACACTCAGACCCATGGACTCACCATTATGACAAGAAGTTGCGTATGAGCTGACTCCGGATGTCGTCGTCCTCCTCCTCCTCATCCTCACTTGCCTCGTGACCAATCCCTTCATCCTCCACGGGTGGATGTTCCTGCTCATCCGGATCCAGGATGAGTGGCACAGCCTTCTCCACTGACATGTTGTGCAGCATGCAGCACATGAGGAAGATCTTGCAGGCCTTCATCGGTGCATATGGGAGGGACCCACCTGTCTTGTGAAGGCACCGGAATCTGCTCTTCAGGAGGCCAAACGTCCTCTCGATCACTCGCCTGGTCTGCCCATGTGCGTTGTTGTACCGGTGATCTGCAGCTGTTCTGATGTTGCGAAGAGCCGTCATCAGCTATGGCATGTTGGGATAGCCAGAGTCCCCTACATGGAAACATCTTGTAAAGAAGTGGGTCAGGAGATGCCGTAAGATACAAAAATAGCGCTAAACAAAGGACAAACAGAGTACACCCACCAACAAGACATTCTCGTTCGTTGTGCAGCCGCAGCATAATTTCTGGCACCCTGCTACGCCTCATGATGTAGGCATCGTGTGCTGACCCTGGAAAACGTGCACAGACATGGGAAATCAGCATGTTAGCAAGACACTCCACAAGGTCATTTATAGAGTGGTAATGTTTACGGTTGCGATAGGCGACCTCCCGTGCCTGTGGTGGTACCAAAGCCACATGTGTCCCATCAATAGACCCAATTATATGGGGCATCCCTCCCAGGGCATAGAACTCCCCTTGACACTTGTCATCTGCTCACGAGTTGGAAAATGGATGAATTCATCCAGGTGCTCCAACATGGCTTCTAAAAAATCATGCAGGACACGGCTGAACATGGTCTGTGACATGCCACCCACATCAGCTATGGTGAATTGAAACGTACCGGTGGCAAAAAAATGTAGCGCTGCCATCACCTTCATCTTGGGGGTCAGCGCAGTAGGATACCTGTGTCGCGGTTGGAGTTGTGGTTCAAGCTTTGCCGTCAAGTTCTCAATCAACTGTAGCGAGATGCGGTAACGTCTTATGCAGTCACGTTCCCTCATGGCACCCAAGTCTGGCATTGGTCGGGGGAGAGGCGGTGACCTGCAGAAAATTGGAAGGAATAACGAAGAATGAGTACATAACAACATCAATGTCAATGAACTGAGCACATGCTCAAATGCTACTACACATCTGCTAAATAGAGAGTCTGGTCTGTGCAATACATCCAGGACACGTATGCCAGCCAGGTGATACTCCTACGACAAGCCAGCTACACCCGTTGATAGTCAAGTTCTACATGACATGCCCCGAAACTAGCTGTAGGCCAGTGTAAGTGAACAGCCAGAGACATCACAGGAGTGACATACATCCACATATCTGCATTTGAAGGATGTCATCTCATACAGACTGCTGGCGGCCAGCTAGACGCACAGGTCACATGTCTTTGTAAATGTACATATCACACACATAGCGATGAAGGGGTACACGTGAAAAACGAAAACACAGACATGGATACGGCGCAGATATGTCCTCATGTCAAAAAATCATCTTTGAAGCATCCAGACACATGTAACGTGTGAATCCACATGTGGAATGGTGTGTGTATATGTGTACCATGCCCATCTACACACAGACACATGTTGGATGCAGCAACAGCAGATGCAGTTGACGGAACACCAACAGCAAGCTCATGGGAACACATGACACACACAGGACATAGTCACATCGGGGCACGCCAGTACTTAGATGCCAGGTGTTAGTGTCCCTGTCCCTGGCATCAGGGGACATTTGCGGGTGTTGGTGACTGTGCCATACCAGTGATGCAGTGCTTGACACGTTTGTACTACATGCACACATGTGCAAAGTGGGAAGGGGAAGTGTGCCACATACTGCCCCATCGCACATGACATGTGTACACAGGTCATCACACATCTATTGTGCTAAGACATGAGGAGACATGTGCCATATCACTGCCTGACACACCTAGGCCCTGCACATGAAGGACTGCAATGACAATGACTTGATATACAGCCGTGCACGAGTCTGACACCTCCATTCCTTTCGTGTGCATCTCCTATCACCAGTGTAAGCTGTGAAACGCACCATACAAACGCTCTGAGGGCGTGTGAACGGTCCGTATCATCACATTGGTGTTCCCGCCGGAGTACGGGTGTGTGTACGGACCGTACACATGTACGTGTACTACCAGTGTGGACACGTACGTGTACAACCAGTGTGGACACGTATGTGTACGACCAGTGTGTACACGTACGTGTACGACCAGTGTGTACATGTACGTGTACGACCAGTGTGTACATGTACGTGTACGACCAGTGTGTACACTGCCGTGGTACACGTACGTGTACACACTGGTCGTACACGTACGTGTACACACTGGTCGTACACTGTGCAACTGGTGCCGTAGGGGTACGTGTGAAACACACCGTACCTGTGTGTGGATTGCTAAATTACATAGGGACACATGAGGGACAAGTATTAGGGCCTAAATGCATGCTGGTTGTCATGGATACCGATTTTCAAGTTCATGGACTCTTCACTGACGGCAGCAGTGAGTCTCCTGCAGCGCTTCGTCCCCCCCTACCCCTGCACCATCCACATTTCCCACTCCCATACCTGTCCCAAGCACACAAAGACATTCCCAAGCACGCACCCCACCAGACACAGGCAGCACACCACCACGGAAGGGCAAGCGCACTCCTCCTGGCACGCACACTCAGGGGGATGAAGGCACACCCACTGGGTCTGGGGCACACAGGCATACACGCAGCCACAGTCTGAGTCCGCATGCCGCACTACCCAGTCCCTCCAAAGGCACTCCCCTCGGCTCCCCTACCACACAACCTGACAAGGAGGCCTACTTGGCTGTGCTGGGCCTCAGCCCCTCTGGCTCTCCAGCCCGCAAACGGGAACGGCACTCCACAGGTAGGGGAATTGAGTCCCCCCCCTGTCCACCCCCTCCCCCAGTAGCCCTGCACCCCATCACTCTGACCCCCCCTCCTTTGAGCCTGTGTTTTCTTCGGGTGCAGGGGATACGCTGGACGACCTGGCAGCAGTGTGCAACGCCGAGCTGACCTCCACCTTTGGCGCTGCCCCACCCCCTGTGGTGGAGGCGTCTGTCCCTGCACCCACCACACCTACCCTTACACCTCCTGTCCCTGCGGTGCCTGGTCCTTCCCCACATGATGCCCCCCCCAGTCGACGAACCTGAGGGTTCTAATGTGCAGGCAAGCTAGGGGAGACGCGTGGCCATGTGTCCCCCCCAAGGACTTCTGATCTGGACTGGCCATGTGCCTTTGTAAATAGTGTCCTTTTATAAATTTTCATTTAATGCTGAATAAAGCATTTTCTTTTCACTTTGAACACTATTGCATTTCAGGTATTGATGTGGGTGCTGATGGTCCAGGAGTTGGGGTTGTGGTAATGTGTTATGTTTTAGGAAAAAGTTGTAGTCTGATGCTCATGGGGTGGATGATGGTATCTGCGTGCCATCACAAGGTCTCTGCAAAGTATCTTTGGTCGTGTGTGCTATTTGTGTTTGGAGACATTGTCCCAAGGAGTGTTCCTTCCTCTGTGGCACCTGACATCTTCCCTGCAGGGAGTTGCACTTTTGTTGTGCTGACCTGTGTCTACATTTCCTTTGTTGGTGACGGATCCCTTCAACTATGGCCATGCCTGCTCAGCAATGTCTCCGGCTGCATCGTCTGTGCCATCCTTGCTAGTCACTGTACTTGTGTATTGAGTATGTTGTAATGCCTTAATGGCGACATTCACCATTTTCCGCACTATGCATGTGTGTTATCCCAGCCTAGCACACAATCGGTACTTGTTCTGCAGGGTATTTGGGCACCTGACTGACGATTGTGGGCATTGTATCTGTGGGAACTCCACCCTATTCCTTCCATGAGAGGCAATATTATGGTGGCTGTCCCAGCACCTGTACATTCCTATCAGTCCTGGGATGTGCGTGACAGTGTGTGTTCCCTTTGGCTCTCTTAGTTTAGTGGGCATTGACATGAGTATACAGTCTTGTGGCATGATCTCTGTGTGTGTATAGTGCTGCATCCGCCAGGGGTGGGTATGCATGTGTCATTTGTCCTCACACCCACATGTGTTGTGTCATGCAGTGGGGGAAATACATCCATCCTCATGGGAGTGGGACACTGCTGTCAGTGATGTGTTGTTATGGCACTATCAACATAGTCGAACATTAGGGATGCGTACATACACCCATGGAGTTGTGCTCATCTGATCATGATGCCCACCCCTCACATGTCTCTGGCCACTGCTGGGAGTGATATGCACCCACCCCTCACATGTCTCTGTCCACTGCTGGAGTCCTCTGCACCCACCCCTCACATGTCTCTGTCCACTGCTGGGAGTGATAGGCACCCACCCCTTACATGTCTCTGTCCACTGCTGGGAGTGATAAGCACCCACCCCCATGTCTCTGTCGCCTGCTGGGAGTCCTCTGCACCCACCCCTCACATGTTTCTGTCCACTGCTGGGAGTGATAGGCACCCACCCCATGTCTCTGTCGCCTGCTGGGAGTCCTCTGCACCCACCCCTCACATGTCTCTGTCCACTGCTGGGATTGATAGGCACCCACCCCCATGTCTCTGTCGCCTGCTGGGAGTCCTCTGCACCCGCCCCTCATATGTCTCTGTCCACTGCTTGGAGTGATATGCACCCACCCCTCACATGTCTCTGTCCACTGCTGGGAGTGATATGCACCCACCCCTCACATATCTCTGTCCACTGCTGGGAGTCATAGGCACCCACCCCTCACATGTCTCTGTCCACTGCTGGGAGTGATAGGCACCCACCCCCATGTCTCTGTCACCTGCTGGGAGTCCTCTGCACCCACCCCCCACATGTCTCTGTCCACTGCTGGGAGTGATAGGCACCCACCCCTCACATGTCTCTGTCCACTGCTAGGAGTGATATGCACCCACCCCTCACATGTCTCTGGCCACTGCTGGGAGTGATATGCACCCACCCCTCACATGCCTCTGACCACTGCTGGGAGTGATAGGCACCCACCCCTCACATGTCTCTGTCCACTGCTGGGAGTGATAGGCACCCACCCCCATGTCTCTGTCGCCTGCTGGGAGTCCTCTGCACCCACCCCTCACATGTCTCTGTCCACTGCTGGGAGTGATATGCACCCACCCCTCACATGTCTCTGTCCACTGCTGGGACTCCTAGGCAGACACCCACCCACTCACCCGCACCCTTGGTGCTGTACACTGCTGTCCTGGCCATGAACACACCCCAATATACTGGTTATATGCTGCACCGGGCCCTAAGCCAACATTCGTGGCATGTGTATGCCTTGTATCACTTATGTACTGGTGCCCTAGAGATACGGGTGATGCGGTCCGTACCCCCGCTCTGAGGGCGTGGGTACGGCCCGTACTACGCGTACCCCTACATCACCACTACAATGGTGGTATGGGCCGTACCCACGCCCTCAGAGCGTGTGTACGGCCCGTACCACGCGTACCCCTACATCACCACAACAATGGTGGTACGGGCCGTACCCACGCCCTCAGAGCGTGGGTACAGCCCGTACCACGTGTACCCCTACATCACCACTACAATGGTGGTATGGTCCGTACCCACGCCCTCAGAGCGTGGGTACAGCCCGTACCACGTGTACCCCTACATCACCACTACAATGGTGGTATGGTCCGTACCCACGCCCTCAGAGCGTGGGTACGGCCCGTACCACCATTGTAGTGGTGAATTAGGAGTACGCGCCGTACCCACGCCCTCAGAGCGTGTGTACGGCCCATACCACGTGTACCCCTACATCACCACTACAATGGTGGTACGGCCCGTACCACCATTGTAGTGGTAGTGATGTAGGAGTATGCGCCGCACCCATGCCCTCAGAGCGTGTGTACGGCCTGTACCAAGCGTACCCCTACATCACCACTAAAATGGTGGTACGGTCCGTACCCACACCCTCAGAGCGTGGGTACGGCCCATACCACCATTGTAGTGGTGATGTAGGAGTACGCACCGTACCCACGCCCTCACAGCGTGGGTACGGCCCATACCACACGTACTCCTACATCACCACTCCAATGGTGGTACGGGCTGTACCCACGCCCTCAGAGCATAGGTACGGCCCGTGCCACGCGTACCCCTACATCACCACTCCAATGGTGGTACGGGCCGTACCCATGCCCTCAGAGCGTGTGTACGGCCCGTACCACACGTACCCCTACAACACCACTACAATGGTGGTACGGTCCATACCCACGCCCTCAGAGCGTGGGTATGGCCCGTACCACCATTGTAATGGTGATGTAGGAGTACGCGCCGTACCACGCGTACCCCTACATCACCACTCCAATGGTGGTACGGGCCGTACCCACGCCCTCAGAGCGTGGGTACGGCCCGTACCACGCGTACCCCTACATCACCACTCCAATGGTGGTACGGGCTGTACCCACGCCCTCAGAGCGTGGGTACGGCCCGTACCACGTGTACCCCTACATCACCACTACAATGGTGGTACGGGCCATACCCACGCTTTGAGGGCGTGGTTACAGGCCGTACCACCATTGTAGTGGTGATGGGTACGCGTACGCGGGGATTGGTGGACACGCCCCCCGAAGTGACCAGACCCTTGAGGTAATGTATGGCCAGTATATGGTATTTTTTAAATTAGGTAGAGGTTATGTTTCCTGCCCCTCATCCCCCTCTTTGCCCCTGGGTGTTGTGCTGACCTTCTGCGGCGTGCGCGGTGGTTTTGGTGCACCAGGTTGTAGGCTAGGAGGGCCGGGATGACACGTAGGATGGGGTACATGGCTGTCCGTCGCGTACCGCTGCTCCTTCTTCGCGTCATCCTCAATTTCCCGGGAGTTTTTGGCTGCCGTAAAAAATGATCCGTGCGGAGTGACGTAGGCACGAATCGTACTTGCTGGTCCGTAGAACGCTGCCTGACTCCGTCCGGAAGTCACGTACGCGATGTCCCGGATCGGAATTGTGGGTATTGTTTCATCGCACGTAGTTTTTTACGAATCGTACGGAAATGGTATTTCTTTTTTAATTTAAATCTTTTTATTAGGTATTTTGACATTTTTATATATATACAGGGCACAGTACGTTATCAGCGATAGAAAAGAAAAAAACAGTTCAAACAAAAAAGAGAAAAAGAAAAATAGTGGCAGAAATGCATTCAGTAAAGGGTAAGTACAATAGGTCAAAAGAAAAATACAATCATTAATTGCAACACCTACTATCCCCATCTCTAACGCATTACAAACTGTGCGGCTTCTAGGCAACAGAGCATAAATAATAAACATAATAAACATAATAAACATAGTTAACTGGCCTATTTACCTCATTAAACTAAATTAGCGATTTCCTTCTTTCCACCTAGTGATAGGATCCCAGATTATCCTGCCCAATTTCCTCCCTTTTTTTCCTTTCCTAGCATATATCTCCTTCTCAAGGTGATACACGAAAAGTAGTTTAGCAAGCCATTGATGATACGTGGGCGGTAAGGGATTGAGCCAAGCCGAGGCCAAGCACAATCTATAAACTGCAGCGGCTACAAACAAAAACTCTCCCCCTGCCTGCATCCCTCCTTCCTCCTCATTTATGCCTAACAAAATAATTGGGGGAGTTAACGAAAAGGCATTAATTCCCAAAACAGTCATTATAAAGTTCTCAACTTCTTTCTTCAGCATACCTAAGTGAGGGCACGTAGCAAACACATGTTCTAAGTCTGCTACATCACTTCCACATCTAAAGCATTTTGTTCCTAAAGTTCCTCCCCATTGGGCTATTTGCAGGGAGTTGCACTTTTGTTGTGCTGACCTGTGTCTACATTTCCTTTGTTGGTGACGGATCCCTTCAACTATGGCCATGCCTGCTCAGCAATGTCTCCGGCTGCATCGTCTGTGCCATCCTTGCTAGTCACTGTACTTGTGTATTGAGTATGTTGTAATGCCTTAATGGCGACATTCACCATTTTCCGCACTATGCATGTGTGTTATCCCAGCCTAGCACACAATCGGTACTTGTTCTGCAGGGTATTTGGGCACCTGACTGACGATTGTGGGCATTGTATCTGTGGGAACTCCACCCTATTCCTTCCATGAGAGGCAATATTATGGTGGCTGTCCCAGCACCTGTACATTCCTATCAGTCCTGGGATGTGCGTGACAGTGTGTGTTCCCTTTGGCTCTCTTAGTTTAGTGGGCATTGACATGAGTATACAGTCTTGTGGCATGATCTCTGTGTGTGTATAGTGCTGCATCCGCCAGGGGTGGGTATGCATGTGTCATTTGTCCTCACACCCACATGTGTTGTGTCATGCAGTGGGGGAAATACATCCATCCTCATGGGAGTGGGACACTGCTGTCAGTGATGTGTTGTTATGGCACTATCAACATAGTCGAACATTAGGGATGCGTACATACACCCATGGAGTTGTGCTCATCTGATCATGATGCCCACCCCTCACATGTCTCTGGCCACTGCTGGGAGTGATATGCACCCACCCCTCACATGTCTCTGTCCACTGCTGGAGTCCTCTGCACCCACCCCTCACATGTCTCTGTCCACTGCTGGGAGTGATAGGCACCCACCCCTTACATGTCTCTGTCCACTGCTGGGAGTGATAAGCACCCACCCCCATGTCTCTGTCGCCTGCTGGGAGTCCTCTGCACCCACCCCTCACATGTTTCTGTCCACTGCTGGGAGTGATAGGCACCCACCCCATGTCTCTGTCGCCTGCTGGGAGTCCTCTGCACCCACCCCTCACATGTCTCTGTCCACTGCTGGGATTGATAGGCACCCACCCCCATGTCTCTGTCGCCTGCTGGGAGTCCTCTGCACCCGCCCCTCATATGTCTCTGTCCACTGCTTGGAGTGATATGCACCCACCCCTCACATGTCTCTGTCCACTGCTGGGAGTGATATGCACCCACCCCTCACATATCTCTGTCCACTGCTGGGAGTCATAGGCACCCACCCCTCACATGTCTCTGTCCACTGCTGGGAGTGATAGGCACCCACCCCCATGTCTCTGTCACCTGCTGGGAGTCCTCTGCACCCACCCCCCACATGTCTCTGTCCACTGCTGGGAGTGATAGGCACCCACCCCTCACATGTCTCTGTCCACTGCTAGGAGTGATATGCACCCACCCCTCACATGTCTCTGGCCACTGCTGGGAGTGATATGCACCCACCCCTCACATGCCTCTGACCACTGCTGGGAGTGATAGGCACCCACCCCTCACATGTCTCTGTCCACTGCTGGGAGTGATAGGCACCCACCCCCATGTCTCTGTCGCCTGCTGGGAGTCCTCTGCACCCACCCCTCACATGTCTCTGTCCACTGCTGGGAGTGATATGCACCCACCCCTCACATGTCTCTGTCCACTGCTGGGACTCCTAGGCAGACACCCACCCACTCACCCGCACCCTTGGTGCTGTACACTGCTGTCCTGGCCATGAACACACCCCAATATACTGGTTATATGCTGCACCGGGCCCTAAGCCAACATTCGTGGCATGTGTATGCCTTGTATCACTTATGTACTGGTGCCCTAGAGATACGGGTGATGCGGTCCGTACCCCCGCTCTGAGGGCGTGGGTACGGCCCGTACTACGCGTACCCCTACATCACCACTACAATGGTGGTATGGGCCGTACCCACGCCCTCAGAGCGTGTGTACGGCCCGTACCACGCGTACCCCTACATCACCACAACAATGGTGGTACGGGCCGTACCACGTGTACCCCTACATCACCACTACAATGGTGGTATGGTCCGTACCCACGCCCTCAGAGCGTGGGTACGGCCCGTACCACCATTGTAGTGGTGAATTAGGAGTACGTGCCGTACCCACGCCCTCAGAGCGTGTGTACGGCCCATACCACGTGTACCCCTACATCACCACTACAATGGTGGTACGGCCCGTACCACCATTGTAGTGGTAGTGATGTAGGAGTATGCGCCGCACCCATGCCCTCAGAGCGTGTGTACGGCCTGTACCAAGCGTACCCCTACATCACCACTAAAATGGTGGTACGGTCCGTACCCACACCCTCAGAGCGTGGGTACGGCCCATACCACCATTGTAGTGGTGATGTAGGAGTACGCACCGTACCCACGCCCTCACAGCGTGGGTACGGCCCATACCACACGTACTCCTACATCACCACTCCAATGGTGGTACGGGCTGTACCCACGCCCTCAGAGCATAGGTACGGCCCGTGCCACGCGTACCCCTACATCACCACTCCAATGGTGGTACGGGCCGTACCCATGCCCTCAGAGCGTGTGTACGGCCCGTACCACACGTACCCCTACAACACCACTACAATGGTGGTACGGTCCATACCCACGCCCTCAGAGCGTGGGTACGGCCCGTACCACCATTGTAATGGTGATGTAGGAGTACGCGCCGTACCACGCGTACCCCTACATCACCACTCCAATGGTGGTACGGGCCGTACCCACGCCCTCAGAGCGTGGGTACGGCCCGTACCACGCGTACCCCTACATCACCACTCCAATGGTGGTACGGGCTGTACCCACGCCCTCAGAGCGTGGGTACGGCCCGTACCACGCGTACCCCTACATCACCACTACAATGGTGGTACGGGCCATACCCACGCTTTGAGGGCGTGGTTACAGGCCGTACCACCATTGTAGTGGTGATGGGTACGCGTACGCGGGGATTGGTGGACACGCCCCCCGAAGTGACCAGACCCTTGAGGTAATGTATGGCCAGTATATGGTATTTTTTAAATTAGGTAGAGGTTATGTTTCCTGCCCCTCATCCCCCTCTTTGCCCCTGGGTGTTGTGCTGACCTTCTGCGGCGTGCGCGGTGGTTTTGGTGCACCAGGTTGTAGGCTAGGAGGGCCGGGATGACACGTAGGATGGGGTACATGGCTGTCCGTCGCGTACCGCTGCTCCTTCTTCGCGTCATCCTCAATTTCCCGGGAGTTTTTGGCTGCCGTAAAAAATGATCCGTGCGGAGTGACGTAGGCACGAATCGTACTTGCTGGTCCGTAGAACGCTGCCTGACTCCGTCCGGAAGTCACGTACGCGATGTCCCGGATCGGAATTGTGGGTATTGTTTCATCGCACGTAGTTTTTTACGAATCGTACGGAAATGGTATTTCTTTTTTAATTTAAATCTTTTTATTAGGTATTTTGACATTTTTATATATATACAGGGCACAGTACGTTATCAGCAATAGAAAAGAAAAAAACAGTTCAAACAAAAAAGAGAAAAAGAAAAATAGTGGCAGAAATGCATTCAGTAAAGGGTAAGTACAATAGGTCAAAAGAAAAATACAATCATTAATTGCAACTCCTACTATCCCCATCTCTAACGCATTACAAACTGTGCGGCTTCTAGGCAACAGAGCATAAATAATAAACATAATAAACATAATAAACATAGTTAACTGGCCTATTTACCTCATTAAACTAAATTAGCGATTTCCTTCTTTCCACCTAGTGATAGGATCCCAGATTATCCTGCCCAATTTCCTCCCTTTTTTTCCTTTCCTAGCATATATCTCCTTCTCAAGGTGATACACGAAAAGTAGTTTAGCAAGCCATTGATGATACGTGGGCGGTAAGGGATTGAGCCAAGCCGAGGCCAAGCACAATCTATAAACTGCAGCGGCTACAAACAAAAACTCTCCCCCTGCCTGCATCCCTCCTTCCTCCTCATTTATGCCTAACAAAATAATTGGGGGAGTTAACGAAAAGGCATTAATTCCCAAAACAGTCATTATAAAGTTCTCAACTTCTTTCTTCAGCATACCTAAGTGAGGGCACGTAGCAAACACATGTTCTAAGTCTGCTACATCACTTCCACATCTAAAGCATTTTGTTCCTAAAGTTCCTCCCCATTGGGCTATTTGCAGGGAGTTGCACTTTTGTTGTGCTGACCTGTGTCTACATTTCCTTTGTTGGTGACGGATCCCTTCAACTATGGCCATGCCTGCTCAGCAATGTCTCCGGCTGCATCGTCTGTGCCATCCTTGCTAGTCACTGTACTTGTGTATTGAGTATGTTGTAATGCCTTAATGGCGACATTCACCATTTTCCGCACTATGCATGTGTGTTATCCCAGCCTAGCACACAATCGGTACTTGTTCTGCAGGGTATTTGGGCACCTGACTGACGATTGTGGGCATTGTATCTGTGGGAACTCCACCCTATTCCTTCCATGAGAGGCAATATTATGGTGGCTGTCCCAGCACCTGTACATTCCTATCAGTCCTGGGATGTGCGTGACAGTGTGTGTTCCCTTTGGCTCTCTTAGTTTAGTGGGCATTGACATGAGTATACAGTCTTGTGGCATGATCTCTGTGTGTGTATAGTGCTGCATCCGCCAGGGGTGGGTATGCATGTGTCATTTGTCCTCACACCCACATGTGTTGTGTCATGCAGTGGGGGAAATACATCCATCCTCATGGGAGTGGGACACTGCTGTCAGTGATGTGTTGTTATGGCACTATCAACATAGTCGAACATTAGGGATGCGTACATACACCCATGGAGTTGTGCTCATCTGATCATGATGCCCACCCCTCACATGTCTCTGGCCACTGCTGGGAGTGATATGCACCCACCCCTCACATGTCTCTGTCCACTGCTGGAGTCCTCTGCACCCACCCCTCACATGTCTCTGTCCACTGCTGGGAGTGATAGGCACCCACCCCTTACATGTCTCTGTCCACTGCTGGGAGTGATAAGCACCCACCCCCATGTCTCTGTCGCCTGCTGGGAGTCCTCTGCACCCACCCCTCACATGTTTCTGTCCACTGCTGGGAGTGATAGGCACCCACCCCATGTCTCTGTCGCCTGCTGGGAGTCCTCTGCACCCACCCCTCACATGTCTCTGTCCACTGCTGGGATTGATAGGCACCCACCCCCATGTCTCTGTCGCCTGCTGGGAGTCCTCTGCACCCGCCCCTCATATGTCTCTGTCCACTGCTTGGAGTGATATGCACCCACCCCTCACATGTCTCTGTCCACTGCTGGGAGTGATATGCACCCACCCCTCACATATCTCTGTCCACTGCTGGGAGTCATAGGCACCCACCCCTCACATGTCTCTGTCCACTGCTGGGAGTGATAGGCACCCACCCCCATGTCTCTGTCACCTGCTGGGAGTCCTCTGCACCCACCCCCCACATGTCTCTGTCCACTGCTGGGAGTGATAGGCACCCACCCCTCACATGTCTCTGTCCACTGCTAGGAGTGATATGCACCCACCCCTCACATGTCTCTGGCCACTGCTGGGAGTGATATGCACCCACCCCTCACATGCCTCTGACCACTGCTGGGAGTGATAGGCACCCACCCCTCACATGTCTCTGTCCACTGCTGGGAGTGATAGGCACCCACCCCCATGTCTCTGTCGCCTGCTGGGAGTCCTCTGCACCCACCCCTCACATGTCTCTGTCCACTGCTGGGAGTGATATGCACCCACCCCTCACATGTCTCTGTCCACTGCTGGGACTCCTAGGCAGACACCCACCCACTCACCCGCACCCTTGGTGCTGTACACTGCTGTCCTGGCCATGAACACACCCCAATATACTGGTTATATGCTGCACCGGGCCCTAAGCCAACATTCGTGGCATGTGTATGCCTTGTATCACTTATGTACTGGTGCCCTAGAGATACGGGTGATGCGGTCCGTACCCCCGCTCTGAGGGCGTGGGTACGGCCCGTACTACGCGTACCCCTACATCACCACTACAATGGTGGTATGGGCCGTACCCACGCCCTCAGAGCGTGTGTACGGCCCGTACCACGCGTACCTCTACATCACCACAACAATGGTGGTACGGGCCGTACCCACGCCCTCAGAGCGTGGGTACAGCCCGTACCACGTGTACCCCTACATCACCACTACAATGGTGGTATGGTCCGTACCCACGCCCTCAGAGCGTGGGTACAGCCCGTACCACGTGTACCCCTACATCACCACTACAATGGTGGTATGGTCCGTACCCACGCCCTCAGAGCGTGGGTACGGCCCGTACCACCATTGTAGTGGTGAATTAGGAGTACGCGCCGTACCCACGCCCTCAGAGCGTGTGTACGGCCCATACCACGTGTACCCCTACATCACCACTACAATGGTGGTACGGCCCGTACCACCATTGTAGTGGTAGTGATGTAGGAGTATGCGCCGCACCCATGCCCTCAGAGCGTGTGTACGGCCTGTACCAAGCGTACCCCTACATCACCACTAAAATGGTGGTACGGTCCGTACCCACACCCTCAGAGCGTGGGTACGGCCCATACCACCATTGTAGTGGTGATGTAGGAGTACGCACCGTACCCACGCCCTCACAGCGTGGGTACGGCCCATACCACACGTACTCCTACATCACCACTCCAATGGTGGTACGGGCTGTACCCACGCCCTCAGAGCATAGGTACGGCCCGTGCCACGCGTACCCCTACATCACCACTCCAATGGTGGTACGGGCCGTACCCATGCCCTCAGAGCGTGTGTACGGCCCGTACCACACGTACCCCTACAACACCACTACAATGGTGGTACGGTCCATACCCACGCCCTCAGAGCGTGGGTATGGCCCGTACCACCATTGTAATGGTGATGTAGGAGTACGCGCCGTACCACGCGTACCCCTACATCACCACTCCAATGGTGGTACGGGCCGTACCCACGCCCTCAGAGCGTGGGTACGGCCCGTACCACGCGTACCCCTACATCACCACTCCAATGGTGGTACGGGCTGTACCCACGCCCTCAGAGCGTGGGTACGGCCCGTACCACGCGTACCCCTACATCACCACTACAATGGTGGTACGGGCCATACCCACGCTTTGAGGGCGTGGTTACAGGCCGTACCACCATTGTAGTGGTGATGGGTACGCGTACGCGGGGATTGGTGGACACGCCCCCCGAAGTGACCAGACCCTTGAGGTAATGTATGGCCAGTATATGGTATTTTTTAAATTAGGTAGAGGTTATGTTTCCTGCCCCTCATCCCCCTCTTTGCCCCTGGGTGTTGTGCTGACCTTCTGCGGCGTGCGCGGTGGTTTTGGTGCACCAGGTTGTAGGCTAGGAGGGCCGGGATGACACGTAGGATGGGGTACATGGCTGTCCGTCGCGTACCGCTGCTCCTTCTTCGCGTCATCCTCAATTTCCCGGGAGTTTTTGGCTGCCGTAAAAAATGATCCGTGCGGAGTGACGTAGGCACGAATCGTACTTGCTGGTCCGTAGAACGCTGCCTGACTCCGTCCGGAAGTCACGTACGCGATGTCCCGGATCGGAATTGTGGGTATTGTTTCATCGCACGTAGTTTTTTACGAATCGTACGGAAATGGTATTTCTTTTTTAATTTAAATCTTTTTATTAGGTATTTTGACATTTTTATATATATACAGGGCACAGTACGTTATCAGCGATAGAAAAGAAAAAAACAGTTCAAACAAAAAAGAGAAAAAGAAAAATAGTGGCAGAAATGCATTCAGTAAAGGGTAAGTACAATAGGTCAAAAGAAAAATACAATCATTAATTGCAACACCTACTATCCCCATCTCTAACGCATTACAAACTGTGCGGCTTCTAGGCAACAGAGCATAAATAATAAACATAATAAACATAATAAACATAGTTAACTGGCCTATTTACCTCATTAAACTAAATTAGCGATTTCCTTCTTTCCACCTAGTGATAGGATCCCAGATTATCCTGCCCAATTTCCTCCCTTTTTTTCCTTTCCTAGCATATATCTCCTTCTCAAGGTGATACACGAAAAGTAGTTTAGCAAGCCATTGATGATACGTGGGCGGTAAGGGATTGAGCCAAGCCGAGGCCAAGCACAATCTATAAACTGCAGCGGCTACAAACAAAAACTCTCCCCCTGCCTGCATCCCTCCTTCCTCCTCATTTATGCCTAACAAAATAATTGGGGGAGTTAACGAAAAGGCATTAATTCCCAAAACAGTCATTATAAAGTTCTCAACTTCTTTCTTCAGCATACCTAAGTGAGGGCACGTAGCAAACACATGTTCTAAGTCTGCTACATCACTTCCACATCTAAAGCATTTTGTTCCTAAAGTTCCTCCCCATTGGGCTATTTGCAGGGAGTTGCACTTTTGTTGTGCTGACCTGTGTCTACATTTCCTTTGTTGGTGACGGATCCCTTCAACTATGGCCATGCCTGCTCAGCAATGTCTCCGGCTGCATCGTCTGTGCCATCCTTGCTAGTCACTGTACTTGTGTATTGAGTATGTTGTAATGCCTTAATGGCGACATTCACCATTTTCCGCACTATGCATGTGTGTTATCCCAGCCTAGCACACAATCGGTACTTGTTCTGCAGGGTATTTGGGCACCTGACTGACGATTGTGGGCATTGTATCTGTGGGAACTCCACCCTATTCCTTCCATGAGAGGCAATATTATGGTGGCTGTCCCAGCACCTGTACATTCCTATCAGTCCTGGGATGTGCGTGACAGTGTGTGTTCCCTTTGGCTCTCTTAGTTTAGTGGGCATTGACATGAGTATACAGTCTTGTGGCATGATCTCTGTGTGTGTATAGTGCTGCATCCGCCAGGGGTGGGTATGCATGTGTCATTTGTCCTCACACCCACATGTGTTGTGTCATGCAGTGGGGGAAATACATCCATCCTCATGGGAGTGGGACACTGCTGTCAGTGATGTGTTGTTATGGCACTATCAACATAGTCGAACATTAGGGATGCGTACATACACCCATGGAGTTGTGCTCATCTGATCATGATGCCCACCCCTCACATGTCTCTGGCCACTGCTGGGAGTGATATGCACCCACCCCTCACATGTCTCTGTCCACTGCTGGAGTCCTCTGCACCCACCCCTCACATGTCTCTGTCCACTGCTGGGAGTGATAGGCACCCACCCCTTACATGTCTCTGTCCACTGCTGGGAGTGATAAGCACCCACCCCCATGTCTCTGTCGCCTGCTGGGAGTCCTCTGCACCCACCCCTCACATGTTTCTGTCCACTGCTGGGAGTGATAGGCACCCACCCCATGTCTCTGTCGCCTGCTGGGAGTCCTCTGCACCCACCCCTCACATGTCTCTGTCCACTGCTGGGATTGATAGGCACCCACCCCCATGTCTCTGTCGCCTGCTGGGAGTCCTCTGCACCCGCCCCTCATATGTCTCTGTCCACTGCTTGGAGTGATATGCACCCACCCCTCACATGTCTCTGTCCACTGCTGGGAGTGATATGCACCCACCCCTCACATATCTCTGTCCACTGCTGGGAGTCATAGGCACCCACCCCTCACATGTCTCTGTCCACTGCTGGGAGTGATAGGCACCCACCCCCATGTCTCTGTCACCTGCTGGGAGTCCTCTGCACCCACCCCCCACATGTCTCTGTCCACTGCTGGGAGTGATAGGCACCCACCCCTCACATGTCTCTGTCCACTGCTAGGAGTGATATGCACCCACCCCTCACATGTCTCTGGCCACTGCTGGGAGTGATATGCACCCACCCCTCACATGCCTCTGACCACTGCTGGGAGTGATAGGCACCCACCCCTCACATGTCTCTGTCCACTGCTGGGAGTGATAGGCACCCACCCCCATGTCTCTGTCGCCTGCTGGGAGTCCTCTGCACCCACCCCTCACATGTCTCTGTCCACTGCTGGGAGTGATATGCACCCACCCCTCACATGTCTCTGTCCACTGCTGGGACTCCTAGGCAGACACCCACCCACTCACCCGCACCCTTGGTGCTGTACACTGCTGTCCTGGCCATGAACACACCCCAATATACTGGTTATATGCTGCACCGGGCCCTAAGCCAACATTCGTGGCATGTGTATGCCTTGTATCACTTATGTACTGGTGCCCTAGAGATACGGGTGATGCGGTCCGTACCCCCGCTCTGAGGGCGTGGGTACGGCCCGTACTACGCGTACCCCTACATCACCACTACAATGGTGGTATGGGCCGTACCCACGCCCTCAGAGCGTGTGTACGGCCCGTACCACGCGTACCCCTACATCACCACAACAATGGTGGTACGGGCCGTACCCACGCCCTCAGAGCGTGGGTACAGCCCGTACCACGTGTACCCCTACATCACCACTACAATGGTGGTATGGTCCGTACCCACGCCCTCAGAGCGTGGGTACGGCCCGTACCACCATTGTAGTGGTGAATTAGGAGTACGCGCCGTACCCACGCCCTCAGAGCGTGTGTACGGCCCATACCACGTGTACCCCTACATCACCACTACAATGGTGGTACGGCCCGTACCACCATTGTAGTGGTAGTGATGTAGGAGTATGCGCCGCACCCATGCCCTCAGAGCGTGTGTACGGCCTGTACCAAGCGTACCCCTACATCACCACTAAAATGGTGGTACGGTCCGTACCCACACCCTCAGAGCGTGGGTACGGCCCATACCACCATTGTAGTGGTGATGTAGGAGTACGCACCGTACCCACGCCCTCACAGCGTGGGTACGGCCCATACCACACGTACTCCTACATCACCACTCCAATGGTGGTACGGGCTGTACCCACGCCCTCAGAGCATAGGTACGGCCCGTGCCACGCGTACCCCTACATCACCACTCCAATGGTGGTACGGGCCGTACCCATGCCCTCAGAGCGTGTGTACGGCCCGTACCACACGTACCCCTACAACACCACTACAATGGTGGTACGGTCCATACCCACGCCCTCAGAGCGTGGGTACGGCCCGTACCACCATTGTAATGGTGATGTAGGAGTACGCGCCGTACCACGCGTACCCCTACATCACCACTCCAATGGTGGTACGGGCCGTACCCACGCCCTCAGAGCGTGGGTACAGCCCGTACCACGCGTACCCCTACATCACCACTCCAATGGTGGTACGGGCTGTACCCACGCCCTCAGAGCGTGGGTACGGCCCGTACCACGCGTACCCCTACATCACCACTACAATGGTGGTACGGGCCATACCCACGCTTTGAGGGCGTGGTTACAGGCCGTACCACCATTGTAGTGGTGATGGGTACGCGTACGCGGGGATTGGTGGACACGCCCCCCGAAGTGACCAGACCCTTGAGGTAATGTATGGCCAGTATATGGTATTTTTTAAATTAGGTAGAGGTTATGTTTCCTGCCCCTCATCCCCCTCTTTGCCCCTGGGTGTTGTGCTGACCTTCTGCGGCGTGCGCGGTGGTTTTGGTGCACCAGGTTGTAGGCTAGGAGGGCCGGGATGACACGTAGGATGGGGTACATGGCTGTCCGTCGCGTACCGCTGCTCCTTCTTCGCGTCATCCTCAATTTCCCGGGAGTTTTTGGCTGCCGTAAAAAATGATCCGTGCGGAGTGACGTAGGCACGAATCGTACTTGCTGGTCCGTAGAACGCTGCCTGACTCCGTCCGGAAGTCACGTACGCGATGTCCCGGATCGGAATTGTGGGTATTGTTTCATCGCACGTAGTTTTTTACGAATCGTACGGAAATGGTATTTCTGTACGAATCGTACTTGCTGGTTTGTAAGGAGCATTTCCCGGGTACGAGTCGTACGGAGAATACGCTCCGTACGACCATTCGTACCCGGGTTTTACAGGATCGGAATCGGCACCTTAATGTTTAAAGTATATGTACCCAAAATTAGAACATCTTATGTATGGAAACAAAGGCTATCTGTATTTTCTATATTCTCACTATATTTGTAATAATGACTCACTGAGATCCCCAATTACGAATAATTCCCTAATGTTTCAACTCAACCAAAGTATAAGAAAATGCACGCTTTCACCCACTTATCTAAAGAAAAAAGAAACCTCCACCACTGTAATGGAAAAAATGAAAGAGTTAAGAGAAGTAGATTGTTTCGTCTGATTAATAAATTATTCAAAGAAAGAGAAAAAGAGTGGAAAGGAAGTTGCTCATAATATCCATATTCAATTATAATATCCAAACTACTAATTATTTATCCCACAAAGCTAAAGAATGAAACATATTACATAATCGTAATTAAAAAACATTATCATGTCTATACTCAGTATAAGGACAAGGCATCTTTTAAAGATATGTATAAGAGGAACATTATCAAGAACGCATAAGGACTAAATCTCATTTTTGTTGATTTTACCCTGATTTGAATCATAATAAAGATACATACGTACATCTCATTTTTACTTAAGTAGATCACATTTTGGTTGATTTTACCCTGATTTGAATCATAATAAAGATACATACGTACAAATCCAGAATAATTGTCTCCACACAGTAATGGGACATAATCCAGTCAATTTCAACATTTGTGAATCAAATACCGCTTAATATAGATAAGCTAATACTTATCAGTAAGGACACAAACGAATACAAAAGCCTAAATACGTATTAATCATGATATCTAAGAACTTCCAGTAAATATCACTATAATTCCATTACAAACAATCATTGTCCCAAAAAATATTGAAATTCGTTATCTATATTCATCCCCATTTCTACCGCTTTCAATTTTATTATCCAGATCACTTCTCTGCGTCTAAGTGATAACTGTCTGTTGCCACCTCTTTTATCCTGTTGAATATGATCAATGCCATGGAAGCTAAAGGTGTGCTTGTCCTTATTATCATAATTTTGTACTGCATGAGCTGCAATAGGATAACGTGTATCTCCATTTTTCCAAGCTCTAAAATGTTTAGTCATCCTATTGCGTAGTCTTCTAATTGTGCTTCCCACATAGATCATTTTACAGGAACACACGATCACATATATGACATAATTAGTATCACAATTAATGAACATATTAATTTTATGTGTTCCCGTATCATTATAGTTAAAGATGTTACCTTATTTTTAGGCCACCTACAAGAGCTACATTTTCCACATTTATAGAATCCTTTTAAATATATACCAAGCCAGTTCACATTATCTCGCTTTCTCGGGTAACTAGGGCTAACTATATTTGCTAATGTTTGCCCTTTCCTAAAAGTCAAACTGCGTTTATCATTCAGAAACGGCGAAATGTCCTTATCCATTTTAAGCAAATGCCCATATTTGTTAAGTATTGAGTACAGTTTATAGCTATCACTATTAAAATTGGTGATTAGTATAATCTTATCTATACCTTCCCTTATTTGATCTCTATTCTTGTTCACAAGAGTACGTTCTCTAGTCAATTTTTGTGCCCTAAGTCTAGCATCATTGATCACTTGACGTTTATATCCTCTAGCAGTAAATCTCGGTGTCATATCCTCCAAATTCTTATCAAAGTCCATCTGGACTGAACAATTCCTCCTTGCCCTCAACATCTCGCAATACAATATGACATTGATTTGGCTCCTGGGATGACGCACGTAATAATGAATTACAACTTGTCTCTTTACGATACATTTTACTACACAATTTGCCCTCATTAACAAAAAACTCTACATCTAAAAAGATGATACGATTCATGTCATATTGTGTAGTAAAGCTGAGATTCCGATCATTGTCATTCAAAAAAATAAAAAATTCCTCTAATTCACTAGTGGTTCCTGTCCAAATCAGTAAACAGTCATCAATAAACCGTCCCCAAAAATAGATATTGTCAATCCACTTGCTGCCCTTTGGGCCCCAGATCCACTCCGCCTCAAACCAACCCATGTAAAGGTTGGCAAAGGACGGAGCGAATCTGGAACCCATCGCAGTACCAAGTCGTTGCCTGTACCATTTATTATTAAAATAAGAAAACATTATTCTGAAGTGCAATCTCAGTCATTTCCAATAACATCTTCATATGATCAAAGTATTCAGCTGGACGTTTATTGAGAAAAGTCTCTAATGCCTGCAATACTAAATGGTGGTGAATATTAGTATACAATGATACTACATCTAATGTTGCCATAATCATTCCAGTATCCCAGGAGATGTCGCTCATAATATTTAAAACACGCTTAGTATCTTGAATGTATGAAGGTAAATTGTGAACAAAAGGTCTCAACAATCTATCTATAAACTGTGAAATTCTTTCCGTTGGTCCCCCAATACCCGAGATAATAGGTCTGCCCGGTGGTTTCTCCCTATTCTTATGAATTTTGGGTAAACTATACATACACGGTGATCTGGGACAATCAACTAATAGATAGTTATATTCATCAGAATTTATTAAGGCTTGATCATACCATCCCTTTAATTTCTTATTAATCATGATTTTCAATTCCTATAAGGGATTAGCTGTTAAACATTCATAATATTTATCATTTTTGATAGATGGAGGCCTGTTAGGGACAGTTGTCTTCCATCTTTCACAATATGTTGGCAATGCATTGCGACTTTTGTCCCTTAAAAAGGACCAGGATTGCAATGCCAATATATGTGGGGAGCCCACAGGTGTCCATAAGAACACTGTCTGTTCCCATCCCCCAAAACCCTCAGCGGCCACTTGCACAGTAGAAGAAGCTGGCCACAACAGATAGGTACCACTCTGAGACTTATTACTGACTGACCAGGCCAGCCAGTTATCTGACACATCTGCCGGCAAATTACAAAGAAAATGGACTGCCCCTTTTCTGCCCACTTTTCATGATGAATCTCAAGGCCTCAATCTGCGTTTTAGGAGATGCAATGTCACTTGTGATGCACTTTTAGTCCTTTGCAATTTAAGACTTTCCCTTTGAAAAGCCTGTTATTTTATGAAGTGCAAAGCTTTCCTAAAAGAAACCCCCTTTAGTTCATCCATCACATTCTCACAATGCTGGCTGGCAATCTTCCTAGGCAGGTGTCCCAGCAGTCAACTAGATTAAAGGGTTTACAGACACTTCATTGCGGGTTAGGGCCTGGCTACTGCTGATTTAGGACCAGGATGCTGCTGAGTTAGGACCACTTCACTCAAGTTGGTCACATTCCTTCTTATTGTCATCATTAACGACAAATATCTTTCTAAGGGTGCATTGCCCCTATGCTGCAGCTCTCCCCCTCTAATCGTCCATGCACATAGATGCTGCACAGTCACAGACACTTTTCACCGCTCTTACTCATCGTGGGCTGGGCATCCGGAGAGACAGCCCACCCGGTCAGCTTGAGGCCTCCAGTCCTCTCATGCCTCTGTGTGATGCAGAAGGTAATGAGGCTCTTTCGCAGCCCCGGTGACCTGTGGTAGAAAACCAACTCACCCATAATTACTCCCGGGTTCTGCTCTTCCTCCATGGACCTGATGGGTGCCAGGTCCAGAGAACGTGCTAAATAAAACAATAGTGTTTCAGCTGAAGTTTGGTCTTATAAATAAATAACAAACAAATCTCAAAATATCAGAACTCCTGTCTGACCAAGTTTTGAGACCCTGCAGCTATTCACTGATGTGCAGATTGGTAGGCTTGGAGAATCAAATCCTCCTGAATCCCAATTGAAATTCAGCCAACAGTGCATACCTGTCCATGATGACCCGATTCTGTTACCTCTTCAAAGAGTTTAGCTATATAAATTATGAAATAGGGCGAACATAGAAGGGGCGGGAAAAAACGGAAATAGGGCAAATGTCAAAGGGGTGAATAGGATGCTCGTACCATCGCTGACTTAATTGAGGCATTGTTAATTGTTAACAGGTAATCCATAAGCACCTCTGCATGACCCCTCCTCCTTTTGATTTTGCTAACATTACTCTATTTGAAATACTTACAGGGGCTTTCAGCTAGCCCTATTTGTCTATATGCCTGTTACCTCCTCTCACCGCCCCCACTACTCAGCAGGAGCAGCGGTGCCACCGAGACACCAACGCCGTCTAGCAGGAAGAACAGCGGTCAGCAACGGCAAGGTAACTGCTGCTTAAATGGTTGAATTCGAACTCGGGGGCAGATTTATAACGGACTTGCGCCACTTTTACGCCGCCGTTGCGTCACTTTTGTGACGCAGCGGCTGTGTAAACCCTGCGCCATGTTGCGCCCCATTTACAACATGACGCATCTAGGGAGATGCGGCACGTTGTAAAGCTTGCGCCACATGTCGGCGTACCTGCACGGGGGGGCGTTCCGGCGCAGGAACGCCTCCGAAAAGTGGCTGAGTGAAATCTACAAGATTTCACTCAGTCACTTTTACGGCCATGCTGCGTCAAAACCCTGCGCCTGCTTGAAGCATGCGTAAGGATTGACGCAGCATTGTAACGATAGGGCACCCCCGAGCCTTGCTGGAGCTGCGTCGCGCTTGCGATGCAACTCCAGCAATGCGCCAACCTTCCGCCATCAGATGCGTCACACATCTGTTTATCCTTGCGCCACGATGCGCTGCATTGTAAATGCGGCACATCTATTGTGGCACAAGGGTAAACCTTCGTGACGCATCTTCCCTGGCGCATCCTTGCTGATTTGCAGGGATGCGCTAGGGAACGTAAATCTGCCCCTTGGTCTCTAAAGTTGGCGGTGTGTGTTTTATCTGTATTCCATTTTATTTATGTAACCAGCGCAGCACAAATGGGGGCCGCGTTTTTAATTTGTTTGTTGTTTATATTTTGGACAGTGCACCTTCATAGTAGCATGCACACCGCGCTTAATAAGTAAAATGTAAACTGCGCTTTTGTTTTCTGATGCGAATCACCCAAAGACAACTTTACAACGGAGGATGTCACATCCGATTTTTGCTGCTGCAGCGGGAAGTTTGAGTAAGGAATAAATATGAATACAGCCTAAGGTACAGGGAATTAAAGGTTTTAACCATAATTAGACAATTGTTTTTCCACGTGTCAACACTGGGCGCAGCCCACAGGGTCCATAGTTCGGACGCTGGCCACTAACCCACACCTCTCTCTCTCTCTATTCCTGGCACTCTCTCCATTGCTTTTTGCTGCACTCCCCAGCTCCTGGCACTGTGTCTATCTCTCCCGTCTCCTCTACATCCGTCCTCCCTGCCCTGTCCCCTTGATCGCAGTGTCTTTGTTCCCTTTGGAGTCCTATCGCCTCGGTGCTATTCCTCCACCCTCCCTTTCTTCCTCTCTATCCCTCATTCCCTCCCTCCCACTTGCTCTCTCTTCTTCCTTCATCTCTCCCTACTTCTCGGTCTCTCTATCCCCATGGTTCTCGCTCTTACTTCTCTCTCTCTCTCCCCCTCTTTCTTCACTCTCACACAGTATCCGTCTCCCCGCTCCCCTCCAAGTCTTCCTCTCTCTTCTTCCTCCTCCTCATCTTGGGCGGTGGTAGGGAGGCCCGAGGCCCTCTCTGAAAATGCGAGCTGGAAGTGACGTTAAGTGTGAAGCACCAAGGTGTGAACTGGGAGAAGAGGTGGGGGCGGGGTGGGCGGCAGGTAGAGGGTCAAAGGGGGCACTGGCTCTCAGAGAGGTGAGAAGGGGCGGGGAGCAATCTGAGCACAAAAACAACACCAGAGCAAGAGGTAGACGCTCCGCGGGGAGCCTGGTGTAAACCGAAGAAATGTGCACTTCTTAGCACTACAAAGCAGCCGAAGTGCGCCTTTCACTAGAGCCAACAAGCGGCTGCCATTGCCGGCTTAACAGACGGAAGAAAACAAATACAAGCATTTGCAATGCAATAGCTCTCGCATTTACGCGACTTTGAGCTATTCACATTGCAAATAACAATGCCTTTTATTTTTGGTTTCGTTTTTAAAACATAAATAAAAGGCATTCATTTACAGTGCCAATAGCTTAAACTCGCGTAAATGCGAGATTTATTGCATTGCAAATATTTGTTGCTATTTCCCACCACTCCCAGCTGGTTACTCCTTCCACATCATGCCTGCATATAGTTGGCTCTTACCGCAACAAGTAGGGCTCAGCCATCTTGTGTTCAATCATCACATGCATTAGAGAGGTCTGTTTACCAAACTAATATCAATATTTGACATAATGCAACTGCACGAGTAGGTAGCATAGAAATGTAAGGTACTGACAAGCCTCCCTCACCCGTCCATTGGTTGTATTAGGTCTACCCATTTAATATGTGGCTGTTTACCACCCATATTAATCTCCACAGAACCTGCTTGAGTTGGTAAATAACTTGTTAGGTGTGCTTATTGGACCATTATTAAACAAGTATTCAAAATTCTGCAGTACTATCATCTTGATGAGCAAAATTTAGCTCAGCAGTGATATGGGGAATAGTATCCACCATTCAACTTGCCCTCCAAGGGTCTCGAGAGCTGTCCCTAAATTCCATCTCAGTATTTCTGATTACTTGTATGTCCAGATATTTTACCCCATCTGCCCCCATTTAAGTGGGTATTCCCCAACAAATGTGACAGTACTGTCTGTAAGTGGGAATAGCTCTGATTTATTCCAGTTGAACAGTAAACTGGAGTAGTCACCAAATGTAAGTACATTTCTAATGATTGGAGCTATGCTGATATTTGGGTTTTGGACACACAATATAATATCAACACTTACGGATATCAAAAGAGATTTCCCTCTGATATAGATACTGTGGGAAACTCATGAATAAGTGAGCTAGGGGCTCGATTGCTAGGTTGAATATTGGGTGGATATGGACATCCCTGTAGAGTACCTCTGCAATGTACACTACATCTAAGTAGAGGCTGTTAACTTTTACACAGTTCGTTGGGAGCCTTATATTGTAGATTTATCAGGTCTAAAAATACTTGCCGAAGGCACATACACCTTAGCACTTCCTGCATGAATGGCCTTTCCTAAGCATCAAAAGCCTCTTGGCCTCTGCAGATAAGTGATGTTCTACCTGGCGTATGGTGGCCATTAATGTGCATACATTGGGGAGTTTAAACATCTCACCCTCAACCTAGGTGGTATTGACATTGTTTAAGCATTTTGCTATTCGTAGGAAGCAAAACTAGAATGGGAGGACTGTAAATGCTCATAGTATTGCCTGAAAATTTGGAAAATGTCCTGGGGGATTTTGTTATCAAACCATTGTTGGCAGTGATAACCAGTACATGTGAATCACAATTCCAAGCCCTAGAGTCCCATCCTAACATTTTGCAATGGTTGTTCCCCCTCCCCAATGGTCTGATTTGGGCATGTTTGCTGAGATATAATCCACTCCGATCAGTGTTCTCTCTAAATTCCTTTAGTGTATTTTGTATTTTACTTAATTTGCATTATCTTTGTTAGAGTTGTATGCATTTTTGACCTGTCTTAGCTCATTCTCCGGTGTTCCTAGCCATGCACAAAGAAACCTAAGAACACCTTCTCCTTTGGAGATGCATATACACATACAGGGGCCGATTCCAATCCTGGAAAAAGGCTGTACGAATTGTTGTACGGAGCGTTTTCCCCGTACGACTCGTACCCGGTAAACTTTCCGTACAACCTAGGAAGTACGATTCGTACAGAAAGCCTATTTCCGTACGTTTCGTTCAAAAGACCGTACGGGTAAAAAAAACCAACGATTCTGATCCGGAACAGCTTGTACGCGACGTCCGGCGTATTCAAGCAGCGGTTTCTGGCCCAGCAAGTACGATTCGTCCCTACATCACTCTGTACGGATCTTTTTTTATGGGAGCCAAACAGAGCCGGAAAAGCAGAGTCCTACGCGAACCGCTACGCAACGGAGCCCCGGTACGCGACGTACACACCATGAACCCCATCGTACGTGTCATCCCGGTCCTCCTAGCCTACAACCTGGTGCACCGGACCCGACGCACGCGCTGCAGAAGGTGAGAACAATGCCCAGGGGCCAGGGTGGGGGTGAGGGGCAGGAAACATACCCCATACCCAAATCCAAACCTATAATATGGAGCCCATACATTACCACCAGGGTCTGGTCACTTGGGGGGCGTGGCCAGCAACCTCTGCATACCGCAACAACGGAAGTGAACGTGTACGGTGTGTTACACACGTACCCGTATGGCACCAGTACAATAGTGATACGGACCATACACATGCAATTAATGCGTGGGTACGGTGCGTTTCACACGTACCCGTACGGATACCAGTAGAATAGTGATACGGACCGTACACACGCAATGAATGCGTGGGTACAGTGCGTTTCACACGTACTCGTACGGGCACCAGTAAAATAGTGATACGGACCGTACACACGCAATGAATGCGTGGGTACGGTGCGTTTCACACGTACCCCTACGGCACCAGTAGAATAGTGATACGGACCGTACACACGCAATGAATGCGCGGGTACGGTGCGTTTCACACATACCCGTACGGCACCAGTAGAATACTGATATGGACCGTGCACACGCAATGAATGCGTGGGTATGGTGCATTTCACACGTATCCCTACGGCACCAGTAGAATAGTGATACAGACCGTACACACGCAATGAATGCGTGGGTACGGTGCGTTTCACACATACCCGTACGGCACCAGTAGAATACTGATACGGACCGTACACACGCAATGAATACGTGGGTACGGTGCGTTTCACACGTACCCGTATGGCACCAGTAGAATAGTGATACGGACCGTGCACATGCAATGAATGCGTGGGTACGGTGCGTTTCACACGTACCCGTTAGGCACCAGTAGAATAGTGATACAGACCATACACACGCAATGAGTGCATGGGTATGGTGCGTTTCACACGTACCCCTACGGACACCAGTACAATAGTGATACGATGCGTATACATGCAATGAATGTGGGGGTACGGTGCGTTTCACATGTACCCGTACGGCACCAATAGAATAGTGATACGGACCGTACACACGCAACGAATGCGGGGGTACTGTGCGTTTCACACGTACCCCAACGGCACCAATACAATAGTGATACGAGGCGTACACATGCCAGGAATTGAGGGCTACGAGTCGCACAAGGATGTCCATCAAGTACTTGTCATTTGCATACTTTCATGTGCAGGCCCTAGGTGTGTCAGCCAGTGATATTGCACAGGTCATCTCACCTAGTTGCAGAATTGATGTGTGATGACCTGTGTACACATGTCATGTGTGATGGGGCACTATGTGGCACACATCACCTTGCAACTTGCCACATGTGTGTCTGTAGTCCAACTGTGTCATGCACAGCAGCAATGGGATGGCACAGTCATCACCACCCGCACCTGTCTCCTGATGCCAGGGACAGGGACACTCTATCAACTGACATGTCACGATCAGCGTGCCCCTATGTGACTATGTCAGGTGTGTGTCATGTATTCCCATGAGCTTGCTGTTAGTGTTCCGTCAACTGCATCTGCTGTTGGTGCATCCAACATGGGTCTGTGTGGAGATGGGCATGGCACACATCTACGCACACCATGCCACATGTGGATTCCCACAGCTGTAGGGTCTGTGTGCATTGGACATCATATTTTCCCAGGCATACATGTCTGCATCGTCTCAATGGCTGTGTTTATTTGTTGTCACGTGTACCCCTTCATCGCAATGTGTTTCATATGTACATTTGACATTCCATGTGACCTGTGCCTTGCAGTCAACTGTCTGGATGAGATAACATCCTTCCAATGCAGCTATGTGGATGTGTGTCACTCCGGTGATATCTCTGGCTGTTCACTCAGACTTGTCCCCAGCTCATTTCAGGGCATGTCATGTAGACTTGACAATCAACCGGTGTATCTGGCTTTTCGAGGGAGTGCCAGCAAGCTGGCATATGTGTCCTGGATGTATAGCACACACCAGACTCCATAGTTACCTGATGTTTAGTAGCAGTTTTGCATGTGCTATGTTCAATGACATTGATGTTGGCAGTCTTTCAATCTTCATTATTCCTAACAATGACTTGCAGGGCACCGCCTGTCCAACGACCAATGCCAGACTTGGCTGCCATGAGGGAACATGCCTCCATCCGATGTTACAGATTCACTCGACAGTTGATTGAGGACTTGACCGACAAGCTGGCACCACACCTCCAACCGCGACACAGGTATCCTACTGCGCTGACCCCCAAGATGAAGGTTGTTAGAAAAACCCACTCCCACACCGGAAGGGTGGTGGTGGTGTTCTCCCAGACACGCTGTGGGGGCTTGGCTCGAGCGGTAAGGAAGGCACCGTGTTAAGCATACGCAATACCCACACAATAACCATGCGTGCATCCGTTCCAAAAACGACACTACACCTTAAAAATTATGAAAATATCTCTGTGTTTATCTTCTTTTCTCTTAGTTACTGATTAAATAAATAATAATACAATCACAGTACACAAGCTTCTCCTTAGAAAGTGCAGGTCAAATAAATAATAACACTTTACAGGTGCAATAAATAGGATCAGGTCAAATAAATACTGTGAGGGAATAAATAGGGCAATAAATACATTACAGGAATAACTTAGATAAATACAATAAATACAGTACCCTCAATAAATAATATCAGCCAACAATGACATTTGTAAAATCGGATCACATTTAAAATACTATGGCTCGATGACAGTTCTTGACGACGCCGGTAGGCGGTTCCGGTTCGATGTCGGTGGCCTCGGCTCGATGTCGACCTCCGGTTCGATGACGTCGGGCAGTCTTGGCTCGATGTCGACTTCGGGCGGCTCCGGTTCGATGACGTCGGCCGGCCTTGGCTCGATGTCGACTTCCGTCGGCTCCGGAGTGCGATCTCCACTCCCGACCTCCGGTGCTCCTCTCCTCGGGTTCCGGTGACTCCGGAGTGCGACCTCCACTCCCGACCTCCGGCACGATTCTCTTCAGGTTCCGGCGACTCCGGAGTGCGATCTCCACTCCCGACCTCTGGCACGCTTCACCTTGGTCTCCGGCGACTCCGGAGGGTGGACTTCACTCCCCCGTCGACGCCGCACACTCGACCTCGGGTGACTTCCTCCTCGACCTCTGGTACTCTCTACGACCTCCGTCGGCGCCCTCTCTCGACCTCTGGCGGCTCCGGGTACGACGTCTGCTTTCCAGTCAGCGCCGCTTCTCCACCTCGGGCTCCAGGTCTCTAGGCTTCTCGACGTCGGTCTTCAGGGAAACCAATAAACAGGTCAGGTTCTTGCTTTTCTTTACTTCTAAGGCCTGTTCCTGCTGTCCAGGTCCTTAAGATGGTTTTTCTTGCTTTTTCCCACACAGGGCTCCAGGCTGGGCTCAGTCAGTAGGGACTAGTATCAAGGGTGGGTTTATGGACCCCACTCCAGGCACAAGTTTCCACCCCTGCTGCCTCACTCCTTCCTCCTTCAGGTTTCTGCTGCTCTCACTTCACCAGTCAGGTGCCAACTGCCAGCTCCAACTGTCAACTCTGGCTTAGCTTCCCAACATTCTAAACCGCCTCCAACTGTCACAGGGTTCCAGAATGTTGCAGAAGGTTCTAGTAGGTTCCAGTGGGTTCTGATGATGTCACAGGTGGCCACCATTTTGTGCTCCAGGCCCTCAGACAGAAGTTCCAGGGGTAGATAAAATGGCTCCCTGAATCTGCATCAATACTAAAAAGTCTGGTGGTTCCCAAAAAGGAAAAATACTAACAGGGTTTGAGGCAAAAGTGGGACAAAATAAATAATGATGAGGAGGGACCACCCAAAGGGCTGACAGGTCTAACACGCGTCCCCCCCAGCTGAAAGTGGGGAGAGCTACCCAACCCCTTGGGAGTTCTCATCACTAAGGCGGAAATACCTTGAGAGACCGTCTGCATTGGCGTGGTCCACTCCAGGCCGATGTTCCACCTGAAAGTCCATTCCCTGTAGGGAAATAGACCACCTCAACAACTTGGGATTCTCCCCCTTCATCTGCATCAGCCAACGAAGGGGTCTGTGGTCGGTCTGAACTAGGAAGTGCGAGCCAAACAGGTATGGCCGCAACTTCTTCAGAGCCCATACCACTGCAAAGGCTTCACGCTCTATTGCACTCCACTTCTGTTCCCTGGGAAGTAGTCTCCGGGATAGGAAGACCACGGGTTGATCCAGACCCTCTTCATTGAGTTGCGATAACACTGCCCCAATGCCATGTTCTGATGCATCCGTCTGGACAATGAACTCCTTGGAAAAGTCTGGGGCCCTTAAGACCGGGGCATCGCACATGGCTTTCTTCAGTCTCACAAAGGCCTGCTGACAAGCCTCCGTCCAGACTACCCGTCGAGGTTGTTTCTTGGACGTGAGCTCCGTGAGGGGGGCTACAATGGTACCGTACCCCTTCAAGAAGCGGCGGTAATATCCCGTGAGGTCCAGAAAAGCTCGGACCTCAGTCTGTGTCTTGGGGGGTTCCCAGGCCATGATGGCCTCGATCTTCGCCTGGAGGGGTTGCACCGCTCCCCTACCCACCAAGTGTCCAAGGTACACTACCGACCCCTGCCCGATCTGGCACTTGCTGGCCTTGATCGTCAATCCAGCTTGTCTCAGGGCCTGGAGAACAGCTTGCAGGTGACGCAAGTGATCCTCCCAGCTGTTACTGAAGACGGCTATGTCATCCAGATAAGCAGCAGAGAAACTCTCCATTCCGGTGAGGATCTGGTTTACCAGGCGCTGAAACGTGGCAGGTGCGTTCTTGAGCCCAAAGGGCATCACACAGAACTGGTAGTGGCCATTGGGCGTGGAGAAGGCTGACCTTTCCCTTGCTCCATCAGTCAAAGAGATCTGCCAGTACCCAGAAGTAAGGTCAAAGGTACTTAGATATTGGGCAGCTCCCAGCCGGTCAATCAATTCATCCGCCCTAGGGATCGGATGAGCATCAGTTTTGGTCACTGAATTTAGTCCCCGGTAGTCCACACAGAACCTCAGTTCCGGTTGGGCACCCGGTGGTGCAGCTTTTGGTACTAGTACCACCGGACTGGACCAGGGGCTGCTAGAAGGTTCGATCACTCCTAGCTCCAGCATCTTAGTGACTTCACTGTGAATGCTGGCCTTCACCTTGTCTGACATCCGGTAGATCTTGGACTTCACAGGTGGGCTGTCTCCTGTGTCCACGTCATGGACGCACAGGTGAGTCCTACCCGGGACAAGGGAGAACAACGAGGAGTACTGCCCCAGGACCTGGCGGCAGTCCTCCTGCTGTTCAGGAGTTAGAGGTGGGGAGAGAATCACTCCCTCCACCGACCCATCCTTCTCTTGAGACGCAAACAAATCGGGGAGAGGCTCGCTTTCCACGTCCTCTGCTCCGTCAGTCACCATCATCAAGATGACTTCGGCCTCTCGTGGTGGGGTTTGAGGCGGTTGGCGTGCAGCACCCGTAGGGGCTGACGAGGGGTCTTAAGGTCCACCAAGTAGGTAGCCTTACCCTTCTTCTCCAACACCTCAAAGGGTCCTGACCAGCGATCCTGGAGGGCGCTAAGCTCTCCTGGTTCGATCACCCACACCTTCTGGCCAGGCTCCAATTCCACCGGGTGAGCATTGTGGTCATACCACGCCTTCATTACTGCTTGGCTGGCTTCCAAGTTGTCAGAAGCTTGCTTCCACAACTTAGCCATTTGGCTCCGGAAGGCCAGCATGTAGCTCACCACATCCTGGGGAAGCTTTCTGGGAGTTCTTTCCCATCCGTCTCTCACCAGGTTGAGAGGTCCACGTACAGGGTGCCCATACAGAAGCTCGAAGGGGCTGAAGCCCACTCCCTTCTGTGGCACTTCCCTGTAAGAAAAGAGTAGACAGGGTAGGAGGACGTCCCATTTCCTCCGCAGGCTTTCAGGCAGACTTCTGATCATGCCTTTCAAGGTTTTGTTAAACCTCTCCACCAGACCATTGGTCTGGGGGTGGTAAGGAGTTGTGAACCGGTAGGTCACTCCACACTCCTTCCACATCGCCCGCATGTACGCTGACATGAAGTTGGTCCCCCTGTCGGACACAACTTCCTTGGGAAAACCCACTCGGGTAAAGATTCCCATCAGGGCCCTAGCCACAACAGGTGCTGTTATGGTCCTCAGAGGTATTGCCTCTGGGTACCGTGTGGCATGATCCACCAGAACCAGGATAAACCTGTGACCAGCTGATGTTGGCGGATCTAACGGACCCACAATGTCGATGCCCACCCTTTCAAAGGGGGTGCTAACGACAGGAAGTGGTTCCAGGGGAGCTTTCAGCTTCACCCCTGTTTTCCCACTGGCTTGGAAAGACACACATGTCCGGCAGTAGGTATCGGACGACACTTTCATTTGAGGCCAATAAAAGTGTGGGACAAGACGGGCGAAGGTCTTGTCTTGCCCCAGGTGTCCTGCCAAGGGGATCTCATGAGCCAACTCCAGAAGGAAGGCTCGATAACGTTGAGGGACTACCAAGGCTCGTGACGATCCATGTAGGGGTGCCTTGGGTTCACTGTAGAGGAGGCCATCCTCCCAGTAAACACTGTAGTTCCCTTCAACGTTCCCTGCTGCCTGAGCTTGGGCCTGACGCCTTAGCCCCTCAAGGGTAGGGCACTCCCTCTGGCCCTGGCAGAATTCCTCCCTGGACGGGCCTCCCTCCACGTGCCACTCGGCCGGGATGGGTAGGTCCTCCAGTTTGGTAACATCCCCCACCGCAGACTCCTGGTCCACCACCTCCGGTGGCCTATCCGTCCTACGGGGTGTGGACGCCGAGGCAGGCTCCTCCTGTCCTCGGTTCTTCCCTTGACTGGCAGCTGGCTGGGCCTTTGTTCCAGGCTCCAGCCGAAACGAACTCCCTCTCCGGGTAGTCGCGGACCTTGTGCTGACACAGGCCCAGTCAGGTGTACCCAGCATCTCAGTATGAGTCCGGTATTCCACCTCCTTCCAAGCATTGTGCTCCATGTCATTCCCCAGCAGACAATCAACTGGCACGGCAGGGCTTACGGCAACTCGAAGTGAACCTGCAACCCCCTCCCATTCAAAGGGAACCTCGGCCACCGGATAGTGGCCTGTTCTGCCGTCAGCCATCGTGGCTGGGTGGAGTACATCGGGAATTACCTGCTCTGGAGACACCAGTTGGCTACGTACCATAGTCATACTGGCTCCTGTGTCTCTCAGAGCCTCCCATCTTTGGCCGTTGATGGTGACCCACTGCCCATACTTTATGGTATTTGCGGGCACCTGGATCTTAGGAACCATCTCCCGTTCTCCCAGGGACACTAAAGTGACACCCGCCCACTCCCTTCCCTTAGTTAAGGGCATCTCCTCCCCGAGCACTGCACTAGCTACTCCGGGGGTCTTTCCTCCAATGGGAGGGGGTGGTCGTTTCGGGCACTTCGCATCTCCCTTATAGTGTCCAACGCCACCGCACTCATAGCAATGGACAACCCTTGGCTGCTGACTCTGGCCAGGATTAGGGTTTCTGGGTGGGTTAGCCCTAGGAGTGAATCCTGTTCCCTTTCCTTGGAAATTATTTTGGGGGCCTTTGGAGAACTCCTTTTTCTTTTCCCCTCCCTCTTTCTTCTGGGGGGCGCCCTGTCCGGCCTTTTGAGTATCCCCTCCAGTCCCCCTTGTGGTCACCCGGGTACTAGCCCAAATGTCCGACTCCTCAGCAAGCTTCCGGTGATTGGTCAGCTTGCTATCCACCAGGTGTTGACGCAGTTCAGGGAAAGATTTCTCGAGCAGGTGTTCCTTCAGTACTAAATCAAACAACCCCTCGTAGTTCCTCACTTCACTGCCCTGAATCCAACCCTCTAATGCCTTCTTTGCATAGTCCAGGAAGTCCACCCAATTCTGTGTGCCCAGTTTGTGACTACCCCGGAACTTCTGTCTGTACTTCTCGGGTGTTAGTCCAAACTTTCTTATGAGCGCCAGTTTCATGGTGGGGTAGTGGGTCTGCTCATCCTCCTCTAGGGCCAATAATGCATCCCTACCAGCTAGAGGCATGTATTTGTACAATCCCCCTCCCCAGTACTTCTCTGGAACCCCATGGGCCCTTAACGAGACCTCATAGGCCGCTAGCCACTTGGCGATATCGTCACCCGTCCCATAGCTAGCTACTATGTCCTTTGGCAGGTAGGGTTTGGGTTCCCTGGTGATTTCTTGGTCTTTGCTGCCACCATTAGGAACAGTTTGTGCCCCGATTCTTAGGATCTGAAGATCTATCTCTTTCAGCCTTAACTCGTGAGCCATCCTCTGTTCCTCCTTCTCTTTCTCCAGCCTTGCTAAGTCCCATGTGAGCTGTCTTTTCTCCCTCCGGTCGGTTAACTCCACTTCAGATAAGCCACCGCTAGAGACAGTGCTGCCCTTCCTGGAAATGGTTCTGGGCCCCGCTACTAGGTTCCCCACCTCAGGTTGGTACATCCCAGCCCCCTCGCTGTCAGGCTCTCCATCCCTGTCTTCCTCCTCAGCCTTGCTTTCTCGTCGTGCCTCCCCCCAAGCCCTTAAGCTGGTTTGTAATTCAGCCTTTTTGGCCCCTGGGGGACAGTACACCCCCTCTCTCTGACAGAACTCTCTGAGTTGGGCCACAGTATAACTTTCCACATTTTCTAAGACAAATTCCATTTTGCCCACTCATAACAGAAGACAGGTATTTACAGAAGCAATGCAGGGGGGTACCTTATATAATACCTCCTCCCACCACCAGAGTAAATTTGGAAAAAACAAAAACTCACAATTAGGAAGGCCGCTTTGAGAAAACTCCAGGTGTAGGCCTATGGACTACCCACAGTTATTGTCGAGTATACGCAGGCACAGCTCAATCCCGCCGCTGAACACCAATCATGTTAGAAAAACCCACTCCCACACCGGAAGGGTGGTGGTGGTGTTCTCCCAGACACGCTGTGGTAGCTTGGCTCGAGCGGTAAGGAAGGCACCGTGTTAAGCATACGCAATACCCACACAATAACCATGCGTGCATCCGTTCCAAAAACGACACTACACCTTAAAAATTATGAAAATATCTCTGTGTTTATCTTCTTTTCTCTTAGTTACTGATTAAATAAATAATAATACAATCACAGTACACAAGCTTCTCCTTAGAAAGTGCAGGTCAAATAAATAATAACACTTTACAGGTGCAATAAATAGGATCAGGTCAAATAAATACTGTGAGGGAATAAATAGGGCAATAAATACATTACAGGAATAACTTAGATAAATACAATAAATACAGTACCCTCAATAAATAATATCAGCCAACAATGACATTTGTAAAATTGGATCACATTTAAAATACTATGGGCTGATTTGGCCCAGTCACAGCTTGTGGTTAGGTGGATGGCCTGAGGGTGTCTCACCTAGCTTGGGTAAGGCTGAGGCTAAAACTGAGGTAGATCAAGGGTAATCTAGGAATCTGGCTCTCCCAAACTACACAACCCCTCACACAGGTCACTGTATCAGTCTCAGTCCACCCCTGGCACTTCCAGGCTGGTTCTAACACCTCTTTATCCCTTGGGATGGTCTCTTAGAGCTCCACAGGGCCTTAGGCGCCCTCTATTCCACTTACTGCCCTTTTTATGAAGCTCCGACGCCGCTGGAGTCGTGTCGACGCCGTGAGGCGGTTCCGGTTCGATGTCAGCGGCCTCGGCTCGATGACAGTTCTTGACGACGCCGGTAGGCGGTTCCGGTTCGATGTCGGCGGCCTCGGCTCGATGACAGTTCTTGACGACGCCGGTAGGCGGTTCCGGTTCGATGTCGGCGGCCTCGGCTCGATGTCGACCTCCGGTTCGATGACGTCGGGCAGTCTTGGCTCGATGTCGACTTCGGGTGGCTCCGGTTCGATGACGTCGGCCGGCCTTGGCTCGATGTCGACTTCCGTCGGCTCCGGAGTGCGATCTCCACTCCCGACCTCCGGTGCTCCTCTCCTCGGGTTCCGGCGACTCCGGAGTGCGACCTCCACTCCCGACCTCCGGCACGATTCTCTTCAGGTTCCGGCGACTCCGGAGTGCGATCTCCACTCCCGACCTCCGGCACGCTTCACCTCGGTCTCCGGCGACTCCGGAGGGTGGACTTCACTCCCCCGTCGACGCCGCACACTCGACCTCGGGTGACTTCCTCCTCGACCTCTGGTACTCTCTACGACCTGCGTCGGCGCCCTCTCTCGACCTCTGGCGGCTCCGGGTACGACGTCTGCTTTCCAGTCAGCGCCGCTTCTCCACCTCGGGCTCCAGGTCTCTAGGCTTCTCGACGTCGGTCTTCAGGGAAACCAATAAACAGGTCAGGTTCTTGCTTTTCTTTACTTCTAAGGCCTGTTCTTGTTGTCCAGGTCCTTAAGATGGTTTTTCTTGCTTTTTCCACACAGGGCTCCAGGCTGGGCTCAGTCAGTAGGGACTAGTATCAAGGGTGGGTTTATGGACCCCACTCCAGGCACAAGTTTCCACCCCTGCTGCCTCACTCCTTCCTCCTTCAGGTTTCTGCTGCTCTCACTTCACCAGTCAGGTGCCAACTGCCAGCTCCAACTGTCAACTCTGGCTTAGCTTCCCAACATTCTAAACCGCCTCCAACTGTCACAGGGTTCCAGAATGTTGCAGAAGGTTCTAGTAGGTTCCAGTGGGTTCTGATGATGTCACAGGTGGCCACCATTTTGTGCTCCAGGTCCTCAGACAGAAGTTCCAGGGGTAGATAAAATGGCTCCCTGAATCTGCATCAATACTAAAAAGTCTGGTGGTTCCCAAAAAGGAAAAATACTAACAGGGTTTGAGGCAAAAGTGGGACAAAATAAATAATGATGAGGAGGGACCACCCAAAGGGCTGACAGGTCTAACAAAGGTGATGGCAGCCCTAAATTTTTTTGCCACAGGTACGTTTCAATTGACCATAGCTGATGTTGGTGGGATGTCACAGACAATGTTCAGCCGTGTCCTGCGTGATGTTTTGGCAGCCATGCTGGAGCACGTTGATGAATTCATCAAATTTCCTCCTCCTGAGGAGTTGACAGATGTCAAGGGTGATTTCTATGCCCTGGGAGGGATGCCCCATGTCATTGGGTCCATTGATGGGACACGTGTGGCTTTGGTACCACCACAGGCACAGGAGCAAGCCTATCGCAACGGTAAACATTACCACTCAATAAATGCCCTTGTGGTGTGTCTTGCTAACATGCTGATTTCCCATGTCTGTGCAAGTTTTACAGGCTCAGCACACGATGCCTACATCATGAGGCGTAGCAGGGTGCCACAAATGATGCTGTGGCTGCACAACGAACAAGCATGTCTTGTTGGTGGGTATACTCTGTTTGTCCTGTGTGTTGCGGTATCTTTGGCTCTTACGGCATCTGCTGACCCACTTATTTACATGATGTTTCCATGTAGGGGACTCTGGATATCCCAACATGCCATGGCCAATGACACCTCTCCGCAACCCAAGAACAGCTGCAGATCACCGGTACAACAATGCACACGGGCAGACCAGGCGAGTGATTGAGAGGACGTTTGGCCTCCTGAAGAGCCGATTCCAGTGCCTTGACAAGACAGGCGGGTCCCTCCCATATGCACCGGAGAAGGTCTGCAAAATCTTCATTGTGTGCTGCATGCTGCACAACATGGCCGTTGAGAAGGCCGTGCCACTCATCCTTGATCCTGATGAGCAGCAACATCCACCCATGGAGGAACCAGGGCTTGGTCACAAGGCAAGTGATGAGGAGAAGGAGGATGATATCCGGAGTCAGCTCATACGCAACTTCTTCTCATAATGGTGAGTCACTGGGTATGAGTGTGCAAGCTTGTAGCATTGAGTGGCATGTGTTGCAATGTGTGTGTCCAGCTGACTGAATGCAAAGTGACTTTGATGTGTGTACTGATGTGTCACTCGAGTGATGATGTCATGCCACACAGTTTTGCGGAGAGACTTTCTTTGAAATTTGCATGTGTCCAACATTGTTCATGTTTCGTAACTGACCATGTGTGCGGCTAGATTTGTTTTAGGTGACTTCTTGTGTGTCTGTCATTCCCAGGTTTTTGCGCCTGTTGTCTGCTCGTGTCATCTTTGTCCTCCTGCTATTCCTCATGAGGACTGCAATGTGTGCTGAATCAGCGTTCCATGCACGGACATGTGGAAATGTCAGTTTGGGTAAGGATTGCAGCAAGGCTTTTTGGTGGTGGTACGGGTTGGGAATGTGTGGGGACTGCTTCTGTGCATGTTGTGGTACCATGCATACATGTCTTATCACCATGGAGCATATAACATGTAGCATCACTCCCATGACATGATAGTCACCCTTCTTGACAGTCATCTGTAGTGGAGTGTGGAGTCTGATGAAGGCATCAATGTGCGTAAACCTTGCCTCTGAAACATTGCGGATGCTACGGGTGGACATAGTGTGGGACATCACAACAACAGGCTCTATGGTGAATTGCAGCCTCTCCGTGTGCAACAGGATGTGTTTGGCTCATCCCCTTAACTTGTGTGCCAGTTCACTGGGATTTACAACATCCGTGGTGTGAAGGGGGGGTCCAGCGTATGTCCCACATGTTCTGTCAAATGACCTGTGAGTCTGTTCGTATGGATGCATTTCCCTTTGTGTGAGTTTGTGCAATAAAGGTGTTCAGCACAATCCAAAGTGCCTCATCTCTGTCACTGCAGATCTCTTGCCAGTTTGCATGCGTCATCTATGGCATAATTGTCACAGATTGAGCATATGAGTGTATGTGTACTTTGGCAACATGCATGCAGTTCTTCATGGCTAATAATCTCTATTGTGCATGAAGTACCTGGTTGTGTATGTATTTGTGCAGGTTGCTCCCCACAATGGGACGTCAACGCCTGCTGACGGTGTGTCTCCTGTGCGCAGCTCCGCATTTTGTTGCCTGATCCTGTGGCCGTCTTTTTTGGTGATTCTTCATACATTTGCTCGGAGTGACCCATGAGTAATCTGACACTCCTTCCTTTATATACACCTGTTGCACTGTGCCTTTCTGACCTCCTTGTCTTTGTGTGCTACTTTTTGCCTAGTTTCTCACCCCTTCCGCTTGCTGCAGCCTCACCTGCGGCACCGCCCCACCGAGTGCCCTGATTCTGCAACCCACACGCCTTCAAAATGCTCCTCCCTTCCCCCCTCCACCCATTCTAAATGCAGCCAGCAGCTTGTCTGTGCTACTGTTGCGCCAACGCTGTGCCAAAGGCAGGACCGTCTGCGCCTGCAACGTGCACAGTGCACGACCCTCTGGTCCTTGCATGGCCCACGTCACACAACAGGCTCATGCTGCAGCCACCCTTCAAGCAATGTCCACCAGAAAAACAACCGCTCGCTGTCAGGCAACCCCTAAGCGCACACACGACACCTTTGCATGCTTAGTGTGCAACTCCAACTGCCTACACAGCGTTGCCCTGCCTACCAGACCCTGTCAGAACAACCAGGTCATGTGCCTCCTACTCCACACCCGCTCCGTCCACCAGCACGCTATTGGACTCTGTTACCTCCTCACAACAACAGCACCACACATCACCTTCATGACAGTAACCTGGAGCATCCTCAGCACACAACTTCTTTATTGCCATCTCTGACGGATACAAGATCACCCGCAGGGACAGCACCAACAATCGCAGCGGATGGCTTGCAATTTATTCACAAGCACACCCTCAGAGTCACAAATCCAGTTTCGCACCAACCCCCTGGCAACCCTCAGAGTAACACTCATCTACAGATCTCCAGGCCTACATCCACAAATTCGCAAAGCTATCAACACGTACATCTGCATGCACACCCTCACCTCCACAGGCTACATGTGGCTGGGGGCCAGTTACATCTTGCTGGAGGAGAACCACACCACCATCCATCATTGGTTCATCAACATTTGCATCCATGTCTCCGACAAGCAACACACTGCCCCACACCCCGCTACCAATCCCCCAAAGATGCTTGATGTAAGTCACCACAGACAAGCTGTGTGGGACACTCGAACCAACACCCCCGCCACACCCTGCAACCTCACACACTGGATCAGCAACTGACTTTCCTGTGAAGCACAACAACAGTTAAGCCACCTGGGACAAGGCAGACCTACTGAACTCATACAGATCTAGCCGGACTCTTGTGCAAACCTTGCAACACAAAGAACCATCAGTTACCTTACAGCCCTGGAAAACGCCACACACAGCCATCACCATATCATCAGCAAGGACAAGTGGAGATCCTTCAGATAGGGCTGAGGCACCAAAACACACGACATAAAGGAGCTCATCAGCATTGTGAGTGAACTGACAGCAGCTCTCCATCCAAAAGACACCCCGCCTTGCAAGGCAGATCAAATCCCTTGCAACTTTCTACCACTGCAAGCTCATGGACATACACGACAGCCTTGGCACACAGAGGCAGACAGCACTATTACCCGCGGGACAAACCCCCCTCAGGTTCTGGACTCCCGTCAGCAGCAAATACACCACCTGGCTCATGTGCACCATCCACTCTGGCTCTCCATCAGGCCCCTTCCCACACAACATCTCAACCACATCATTCCCCATCCTTGAAGCCCACGTCCAGCACATCATGAATGTCTCCTTTGAGTTTGCCACATTCCATGGGAGCTGGAGGCATGCAGAGACTCAGGCCCTTCTTGAACAACGGACGGCAGTACCGCAGGAACTCCTGGAACATCACCCTGCTTCCCAACCCAGAAAATGTCATCAGGAAGACACTCAATGAGCAACTGACAAACTTCCTCCACGCAAACAGCTCCAGGCAACCGGCACCAGATCATCTTCCACAGTAATCACACCACTGCAACCTTCATAATTGCCACCACCAACAACAACTTTGCCCTGCTCAACAATGGTGAGACCACCCCCCTTGACCTCTCACCGGCATTCTACACCATGTGCTACCACAGTCAGCTCACACATCTCAAACACTGGTATCCAGAGGAGGGCCCAGGATTAAATCACCAAGTAGCTCACCAGCAAGGCCCAGGGAGTCGGCCTCCACCCTTCCGCATGTGGTACACTGGGGTCATCTGGCCCATGCCCCAGGGCTCATCTCTCAGCGTGACGATCTTCAATGTCTCCATGACCCCCCTCTCCACCATCACATGTGCACACGTCCTCATCATCATCTCGTATGCCATTGACACCCAGCTGCTCCTCACCCTCACCAAAGACCCAGCCATTGCCAGATCCAACCTTCAAGAAGGCATGAGATCCGTTGACGAATGGCTGAACATCAGCCACCTGAGGCTGGACTTGGACAGGACTGAGGTCATCATCTGAGGATTGTCCCCTTACGGCTGGGTCAACTCCTTGTGTCCCACCGGCCTGGGCACCGCACCAGCACCCAGTGACCACGCATGCAAGCTGGTGTTCATCATGGACTCATCGCTCACAATTACCATGCAACTCAACACCATCTGTACCTCATGCTGCAACACCCTCCGCATGGTGCAAATGATCCACAGATAGATCCACTCCAAGTCAAGACAGACCGTTCCCCAGGTCCACGACACCAGCCGGGTCAACTACAGCAGCTCCCTCTACGGATGGACAACAGCAAAACTGCAGGAGAACTTGTCCACATCCAGGGTGCATCCGCACACCTCATTTTCTACATCCCCCGCCCCAGCCACATCACCGTCCACCTGAGATAGCTACAATGGCTCACTGTCTGCTGCAGGATCACCTTCAGACTCCTCACCCACACTCAGGTGGCAGTCCACAACCCCAGACCCAAAAACGACCTTGGACGTCTGTCATCCAACACCCCGTTGGCCCAACTCCGTGCAGACAACCTTGCCCTGGCCACCATTCATCACATCCACAGAACAACTGCATGCAGGAGATAGTTCTCCCACCTCACCAAACAGACCTGGGACTCCCTCCCTGGGCACCTCCACATGACCCATGACCTCTACGCCTTCATGATACTCTTCCAAATTGGTCTGTCCGAGCAGTATTGCAAGCCCCCCCTCAGCAGCTTGAGGCCATCACGGGTGAGTATTGGGCTCCATGTCTGTATTTGATGATACATTGTGACCCATGTGTGTCCTCGACTGGACTCAGATCCCAGTGTATGGATGGCTGGAGTTAATTCCACACTCAGGCATACTTTGACATATCCCCACACTTATGTTGTGGACTCATGCGAAATGACTGCAACATCAAATTTTTTATTTTTTATTATAGGTCTGGGGCGTGATTTGTGCAAGAAAAAGGTGCAATACAGGGACCATAGAATCCAAAATTCCCAGGAGGGGGATGGGATCCTTGGCATTTGAAAGCAGCAGTGTCCAGACCACAGTGTTTGGCATCATTGGTCTGACTGTGACCAGCAAGTCCATATGGCAGAGAATGTCAGTCAATGAGGTGATGCTGTTGCACATGAAGGCCAGGTGCCAGGCCAGGTGACCTAGGAGATGTGGATGGGCCGCTGCCTCTCACAGTCTTTTCCGTGGACAACCCACCTTCCTTGGGGGAGCTTCAGATGCAGGCCTTGTCGATGCCTGGGACGCTCGGTCGGACAAATTCTCCTCCTCCTCCCTCCCTGTGGCTGGTGGTGGTCTTCGCCTGGTGGCACAGGGAGGGTTGCCCATGTTGTCTGCGATCCGACAGAGTGAATGGCTTATGTCCCTTTGCACCGCCAGGAGCTCAGCCAGTCTTGCCTCCATCCGTCCTTGGTGTTCTTGTTGACTGGCATGTTGCTCGGCCCGCTGGTTCTTCATCTCTGTGATGGTCCCCTTTATCTCTGTGAGTGTCCCAACTACCTGGCTGATCTCCCAGGTGTCACGCCGGTATGCCTCCATGATGTTGTGTAAGTGTGACATACCGGTCTCTTCAGCTGGCTGGTCAGGTTCTCGCCTCCGCCTGCCTCCACACCCACCACCCCTGCCCACACGAGCCTGGCCTGCCTTTGTGGGCACATCGGGTCTACGGGACCCCTGAGGGATGGCAGTGGTGGTGTTGTCTGCCTCCTCCTGGTTGCCCGGTGAACCTTGTCCCTCCTGGTCAGTCTGGCTCAGTTGTTCACTGCGGGCAGGGCTCCTCGGTGTCTCCTGGGATGTGGCAGGAATGGGGGTGGTGGGTGGCACAGATGTTCCTGAACCAGGTGCTGCAGGGGCTTGGACACCAGAGGGTCCAGGTCGGTCTGGGTCATCCGCAGCGTGTTGAGAGGCGTCGCTGCCGGTGGGATCCGGTTCCTCACGAGCCTGGGACTGTGATTCTTCACCCCCATTGTTGGGGGGAGATTCATCACGTTGCCCTGTGTGTGAGAGACAGACAATGTTAATGCTGCTTCATGTAACATCCAGGTTTCATACACATTCTAGTTGGCACTGTTCCTCCAGGTAGTTGTATGTGCCTAGCATTCTCCTCAATGTTCACTTGTGGATGTGTATGTTGCGGGAGGCTGATTGATATGTGTTCCTGAGTCTTTGACTTGTTGATTTTTGGCTTGGATGCTTCTTCGGCTATGTATTGGTCTTGTTGTGTTACATGTCCAATGTGACAATGGGTAAATCCATTGCCTGTCCTGGGGGTGTCTGCTTGTGTAAGGGGTGTGTGTGACAGGGCCTGCTGGTGGGTGTAGTGTGATTTGGCACTGGGGCTCCCAGGTGATGTAGCTGTCCCCCCATGGAGCATGCTACCATGACAGTGAGTGTGAGCTCCTGTCCTAGATATCTGACCTTGTTGTCTTGGTGTTTGTGTTTGCACTGGTCACGGGAAGGCCTTGTGCTGTGTACACCAGGGCCCAGTGTCAGCTATTTTGTCAGTCCTTTCACAGTCCCTGCGCATTGAGCATGGTGTATGGGTATGTACCTGGGCCATATGGGATGAGGGCAATTGTGTCTGACTTGGAGTTCAACAATGCGTTTTGTGACACCCACCCTCCCAGCATACCGGACATCCATTCTTGGGTTAGTGCTTCGTGTAGCATGGGACATAGCATGGCCTTGCTTTCTCAATGGGGCATACACATGTTAGTGGCATTAGTGGTTCTGGCCAGTGAGTGTTTGGGGGTAGTTGCGTGCATTTTGTGTAGTTGGGGTGTGGATGCCATTACCCCCATGTTACATAAGTTGTTTGTGTACTCACCAGGCTCTGGAACTCCTTGAAGTCCATGTACTCCCACCGGCGGAAGCAGGGCCATCACCTTCTCCTCCCAGTGATGGAAATGTACTGGTCTGCGGGGCCCACCACCTCCAGTGATGTTGCTCTGGGCATAGTCGTCATTCATTTTTCGCTTGACTGCCCTCCGCAGATCGTACCACCTGGCTTGGAATTCAGTCCTGGTCCTTCTGATGGGTGCAACAGCATTCACCCTAACGACGATCCTCTGCCACAGGCGTGATTTTTCGGCCATGCTGGTCTGTCTGACCAATGTTCCAAACAGCTGTGGCTCGACTCTGATGACTTCATTGACAAGGATCTCCAGCTCCTCCCTTGTGAACTTTGGATTCTTGTCTGTGGGCATGGTGTGGGGTGAGGGTGTGGATGGTTGTGGGTGTGTGGGTCTGAATGTGAAGTTGTGGGTCTGAATGTGAAGAGGGGGTATGTGTGAAGGAGGTTGTGTGAAGGTGTATATGTTAAGGTGGATGGGTGCAGTTGTTGGTGTGTGCTCTCTAACTGCAGTGAGTCTGTTGCAAAGGCTCATGGTTTGTGTGTGTGGGCCCTTTTTATTGGTCCATTTGTGGGTGGGCCTCAGTTTGAATTTTTGGTGGGTGTGTTAAAAGGGGTGGTTGTGAGTTTGGCCCGCTGTTTGCCTGTTTGGATGTGGCCAGGTCAGTCATTTCCATGTTTTGTGCACTCTAGACGTGTTTTGTGGTGTTGTGCGAGTCGAATAGACCCTCCTTGTGCTGTTTTACATTGCCTATGTATGGTGCGTACATACGCGATGTTGTTGTGAGGTGCATACATAGGCGATGTTGGGGTATGCACCGTACATACGCGATGATGTTGTTGTAAGGTGCGTACTTACGCGATGTTGGCGTACGCACCGTACATACGCGATGTTGGGGTACGCAGTGTACATACGCGATGTTGTTGTAAGGTGCGTACATACGCGATGTTGGCGTATGCACCGTACATGCACGATGTTGGGGTACGCACTGTACATACGCGATGTTGGCAGAAGCACCATACATACGCGGTGTTGGCGAACGCACCGTACATGCGTGATGTTGTTGTAAGGTGCCTACATATGCGATGTTGGCGTAGCACCGTACATGCGCGATGTTGTTGTAAAGTGCGTACATACGCGATGTTGTTGTATGGTGCGTACATATGCATGGGGGGCCTGTACGACTAGTACCCCTGTACGACTCACACCCTGGGAACTACTTTTACCGGGATATGAGTCGTACAAAGTTTGCTTTGTAGCGGGTAAAGTCATTCCCCGTGTTCGGGACGTTTTCCGTACGAATCCTAAATCGGAAAGCCAGTCTGGATCGTACTTGTACGGTCGGACTGTATTTTTAGGATTCATACGGAAAAGTGTCCGGGTCCGTCTCGTACAACTTTTCCCGATCCAATTCGTACGGATCGGGCCGATCTGTATGTATTTTTCCCGTACGAATCGTACTTCACAGGTGGGACGGGACTTGTACGATTCGTACGGGAAAAATTACGGATACAAGTCGTACTGAAAAAAAAATACAGGATCGGAATCGCCCCCACAGTGTTTCCATCTCTAGTAAAAAACTCTCATTTAAAGTAAAGTATTTGAAGATACCAAACCTGATATCCTATGGAGTACTGGGCCTAGAAGTTGAGTATCTCTTAATCACCAGTATTTGATCTTATTGGAGAAGGGTTATTAGCTAACAAAAGTACCACTTCAAAAAGATCTGACAAAGTTTTAGGTAGGATGCTCACTTCTCAAACTTTCGCTATTAAAAGATTGCGAGGCCAGCCAGAGATAAATATGGGATATTGTGTTTTGTACTGATGAGTAATGCATATATTCTTTTGCTGCAGGGTGCAGCGTTCTTTAGGGATCTGCTGGATGGTATGGTTGCTTAATAAGAGGTAGAGCTTCACTCTTCAAATGTGGCCTATGAAGTTTGGATGACTTCTGATGCTGCTGTGTGAATGCTAAATTAATGTTTGCACCCCAAAACATTGGGATATTTGCTTATGTAAGGCACTTGAGCATGGCATAATCAAAAAATTTCTGTGTGTCAATTATAGGGCCATATACATTTACAAAAACAGTCAGTATACCCTGCAACTATCACAACTCACTCTAGTGAGTCCCTCGCTCATTTCTGGTCAGGAAAGTTTACAGTTGTCTGGATGAGAGTTGCCACCCATCTGGAATATGCAGAGTACAAGGAAAATGGTTCCCTGGTTAAATATCGATGTAAAAACATAGTTTACAAAAATATCGATGTAAAAATATTGAACATAAAATGGACTTAAAAAATATATATAACATAAAGAAAATATATTGAATAATATTAATATTAAAAATTTTAAGAAAATAAATTACTATATATTTTAACTAAATATAACAAATGAACTTAATTAAAAAAAGATATTAACACAAAAATGTGTACATGTACATATATTTACTTAAATACATTTTATCAACTATTATCTTTATTTACTTTTTAAATTTTTTAAATTATATAAAATTAAAATATACACATATATCAATGATTTAAAATAAAATGAAACATTCTATAATTAATTAACACATTAAACTATTAAAAGAAAAATAAAACATACATTTCAAAACCCATTAAATACAACAGTAGGTAAAATTTTGGATAGCGGAGGGATAAAAATTACTATTCCCACTCCAGTGAGTACAAAAGCAGGGAAAGCATTGGATAGCGGAGGGGTAAAAATTACTATTCCCACTCCAGTAAGTGCAAAACCAGGGAAAGCGTTGGATAGCGGAGGGTTAAAAATTACTATTACCGCTCCAGTAAGTGCAAAAGCAGGGAAAGCGTTGGATAGCATAGGGGTAAAAAAATAACTATTCCAACTCCAGTGAGTGCAAAAGCAGGGAAAGCGTTGGATAGCGGAGGGGTAATAATTACTATTCCCCCTCCAGTGAGTGCAAAAGCAGGGAAAGCGTTGGGGTAAAAATTACTATTCTCACTCCAGTGAGTGAAAAAGCAGGGAAAATGTTGGATAGCGGAGGGGTAAAAATTACTATTCCCACTCCAGTGAGTGCAAAAGCAGGGAAAGCGTTGGATAGCGGAGGGGTAAAAATTACTATTCCCACTCCAGTGAGTGCAAAAGCAGGGAAAGTGTTGGATAGCAGAGGGATAAAAATTACTATTCCCACTCCAGTGAGTGCAACAGTAGGGAAAGTGCTGGATACCACACCAATAAAAAAAAAATCACCATTTTTATTACATTGTTTTTCCATTATTAACATAATTAATATTAACATTTAAATATATTATTATTTAAAAAAATAAACATTCGTTAATTACACATTGTTTAACACTATAATTTCAACAACACACATCTAAAATTATTTACACAATTACAGTTAATAATTACTAATTAATTAATGCAAATTAATTAACAAATAATTTATAAATAAAAAATAAATTACTTCCCGCCCTTCCCACCATTTACACCTATAAACACAACCCAAACCTAAAATTAATTAAACAATGACCATAATTAATTAATTATTTTAAATTAACAACTAATTATCAAACAATTAAGTATAAATTAATATACGCATTTTACTCTATAACATCACAATTATACAAATATGAATAATTAAAAATTATTGAATATATTTCATATGATTAAATTACTTCCCACCCTGTTCCCCTATAAACCCACAACCCGCTAAGGTACTAAAAACGCAATTTACAATTAAAAAAAATTATTAAATACTATAAATTATAAATAAAATCTATATAATTAAATTAATTCCCACCCTATTCCCCTATAAACCCACAACCCACTACAGAACAAAAAACGCAAAAAGCACTTTAAAAAAAAATATTAAGTACTAACATTTTAACACATATAATAAAAGTACAAACACTTCTCATACAAAATACTAAAATACATAACATTATTAATAAAACGATATTTTTAACAACTATATTTTTGTAAACAATATTTAACACTGCAGTATTTTTGCAATCAATATTACTTACCTAATAATCGATATTCTTGACCACGATATTTTTTCTCTATATATTTCTAACCCACGATATTTATACCTCGATATTTATGTATATCGATATTTATACATTGATATTCTATCTCAGTACCGAGGAAAATATCTGAGCCAGTACGGAGGCAAACATGGAGTGTGCCGATGGTGATATATGAGTCTTCTGAAGTAGAGCCACATCCATTTTATGACCGTCAAAATAAGAAGTTGACGGGCTTTACAGGAATTATTATTCTCACATATGTTTCAACTGATTCTTTTCAGTGTTATCTATTAAGAGATGTTCTTTATATCCACTGAATCCATTAAGCATATAGAATAATGTGTGTGTATATGTACCCAAACTGTACAATTAGTACTGTCATTCCAGCATAGACGAGCTGTCTTGAAAACCTCACAACCACCCAGACACTGACGCGGGTGACTATCATGCATACGCGTAGTGCAGGCATGGACCGGGACCTGCGTACGCCTTGGCCATTGAATCGTATGGAGACGGGTGCATGTGTATTTTCAAACTATGCGTTATACAGTCAGTTGACCGAGCTGTGCGCACCCATTGGCTCTGGACTGTCATGGAGACGGATGCGGATTCAAAACTTGTACGAGTTGTGCGAAGGAAATTCAGTTGGATGCCTACAACAATGTTGCAATTACTAGGGTTTTATGAAGGTGAAGATTTGAACGATGCGGAAGATGTGTATGAGTCGTACAATTCCATGGATTGGCCAGATTCATAGAATGCAACTGTGTTGGACCTATCACTTGGGACACATGGCACAGATTCTGCCTCTGCAGCTCACTTGCCTGTACTACATGCTACTGGACCACATCTCTGCTACCACTGCTACTTTCATCCCCCAAAGTGTGTAGGTACATGTAATGAACAGGTGCTCTGCAGCTAAAGTGCATTTGTGCAAGCTTAAACTTCACAGGCAATGTCAACATGTCAGACATGCAGGGCATTTGTCCATTTCCATGGGTGCACTACCTGGTAACTCATTTTCCTTTGTGATGACGACATGTATATCCAACTGTGTGCAGCACAAATATGGGCCATGTGTGTTAATGGACTATTAACTTTGTCATCCTCACAGGTTGATGCTCACCAGAAGCAGGAGATATGGCTGGCCATCGCCCGGGCAGTTCGATCGGTGGGGGTCTACAAGCGCCGGATCCACAACTGCCAGAATAGGTGGCAGGACCTTCGGGGCTCGAACCGGAGGATCGCAAGGGTCCAGCTGAAGCTGTTGCCTCCTCGCAGGAGGGGCGGACACCGGACCCTGACCCCCCACATGCTCAGGATTCTGGCGGTGGTCTTCCCGGACCTGGATGGGCAGCTGAAGGCCAGACATCAGCAAGGAGGGGTAACTCCATGCCTAATCTGTGTACTATGTCTGACATGCTATTTGCAGTCTTTTGGCCTGGTCACACTTCCACATTACGTAGGACTTGTAGTCCAGTACTCATGTCCCTCAATTGTGTGATACACCCTCCTCATCTGATCCACAGGTGTGGACCCTACAGTCTGTGGTTTGTGTCACTAGGGCACTGTGTCCCTGCAGTCAGCTATGCTTCAGGTTCCAGACAGCATCTGTTGTCGTGACTCTGTTGTGGGTTTCATGGGTGGGTCAATTGTTTACACAATGCCTGAGATCTGACATGTGATCTGTGTGTGCCCTTGATATGTGTTCCAATTGCTGGTCTGAATTGCCACATGTGCCTGGGGTATTTCATACCCATGCAGCAGGGGACTCCAATTTGTGGGCCTCAGGAGTATGTATATCAAGTGTGTCACACTTGCTTAGCCACCTGACTACTGTCCAGGGCTATACACTGTTTTACGTAGACCTGGGCATTCATGCCTACTCAAGGGCATTTAGAAACACTCTGTAATCCCACACCTGTGTATCAACTTACAGGTTGTGCTTAGTGACATGTGCCTTCAGGTGTCTGCCTCTCATTGTGGTGTGGCTTACTTTTCTGGACAACTGGGGTGTTCATGAGTTTGAGGGTCAGCAGGACATCTGAGATGTGACTATGAGAGACAAGACCTGTGTGACATATAGGTGTGTGAGCACTTGACAGTGCACAATGGTGTATGCAACTGTGAACTTCAGGCAGCTGTGTTTCATGCACAGCAGACTGTGATGTGCTCATGTACAGGGAGTTGTGTTCGCAGAGACTCATATGTCTGTTTTGTATGGTGTGGGGTCTTCTGGGTCCGGGATATGTTGTTTGCAGGGGATGGACAAGTGCACTTGTCAGCTGCAGAGTTTGCTTTACCTATGAGCTATGATTGTGACACAGTGCATACTGTTGTTGTCTGGATGGCCTGCCCCTGTGACAGGAGACAGTGATGACTGACTTTCCAGGCATGCCAGTGCCATGGCATTTAACTTGCTATGAGGGATCCTGCATTGGGGTCATATGTGCTCCATGCACCCCATTGTGGCATTGACTATCAGGACATGAGATCATCATACTGTGTGTTGCTGGTATGCATCACAAGCATATGAAATGAGACTCTGGCCATCCTTTCATCCTGACACCTGTACTGAGTCAGTGGCAAGAGATGTGATGTGTGTATAGTGACATACTCCTAAATGTTCACTTGCATGTCCAACAAATGTGTAGGTGGTGCATGTCTGCACATTGGGGTATTAGAATTCAACATGCAACAGACATATGGGTGCAAGTCCAGGAGGGATATGAGTGCCATGGTTGATGGTCAGACTGACAATTGGCTTATTCTAAACAGTGTGAGCACTTTGAGAAGTGTTCAGCTGATGATGCCAGGGATTGCTCTGTGGTGTGCTGTACTCACTGTGGTGTGTGCAGTCAGTGCAGGTGATGGATGCTGTTCTTTTTTTCCTAATTCTATCCAGATACATCCACGGCCACAGGAGGGGACAGCTCCACGGACCAGGAGGAGCCACAGACCCTGACTGGGACAGAAGGCGAGGAGTTGGAGGGACCCAGTGGCACGGAGGGTGAGTGGAGCCACACCGAGGAGTCCTCAGCACCATCCACCCCAGCTGAGGGCCACAGCAGCTCGGAGGATGACTACCTTGTGGAGGCGGGTGTCAGCAGCCACCAAACCCCAGTTAGTGAGGCTGTCCCCGCCACCACTACCACCATCACCATCCTCCCATCGGTTCCCATCCCAGAGGTCCGTGGTGGCTCCCGTGTTTGGGAGCATGTCTCCTTTGTGCCAGGCACCACACCCCCTGCCCCTGCCCCTGTGTCCCCTGCTGCCCTGAGTGTGGAGTCTGTGGACTTGCTTCGACAGATCCATGTAGGGCAGACATCAATGCTGAGTGTCCTCCATGCACACATCAGTCTGTTGACACAACTGGTGTCGTTCATAGAGGGCATTTCATTGGGCATGTCTGTCCTACAGAGGACCAATCAGTCTGTGGCCTCCTCCCTGACTGCAGCAGTGTCCCTCCTCCAACAGTCCCGCAGCCCTCCTACCCCTGCCCCACCCACAATTCCTAGCACCCTACCTGTCCCAAGCACACACACACCAGCACATTCTCACAAACCAACAGACACGGGCAGCACACAAACACCCAAACCAAGGGCTAGATGTGCACACAAGCAACCTCAGGGGACTGACACCACACTCACAGGGGATGGTTTGCAAACACACACACTGTCATCCACAACCACTCCGCAGTCCTCCAATACCTCTCCCTCCCAGCCCCCTTCCCTTGCCTCACCTGCAACCCCATCTCCCAAGAAGCTCTTCCTCTGTGACCTTGGCCTCTTCCCCACCGACCCAGCAGATCCAGCTTACAAGGGGAAGAGGAAGTCCCCACACACAGAGGGGAGTGCCCCTCAAACCCGGACACCCTCCCCCAGGTGCAGTCAGACTGAGGCCCCCACCCGCAAGTCCCCCCGGAGCCGGAAGAGCAAGACCCCACCCCTGCCCCGCAGCTCCACGACAGTCTCCTTCCTCCATCCCCCAGGCCACCACTCCACAGGTTCCCCCGCCACACCCTGCCCTAGGTTCCACCCACAGAGACACCATCCCCAAAATGCTCAGGCCCTCCCCCCCTACCACTTGCTCTTCCACCCCCACCACCCCCGGTCAGACAATGTATGCCACTGATGTGGGGACCGTGTCACCCCCTAGTCCTGCCGTCTTCACCTGAACCCCATTCCGCTTCCATTGAGTTAGGCACTGCAGTGGAGTCCACGACCACCCCGTCTGACTTGGGCACTGCAGTGGGGACCCAGTCCATTCCATCTGAGCTGCCCACTGCAATTGTGCCGGCACCCACCCCATCTGACTTGTGCCCCACAGTTGTGACTGCACCCACTACTTCAGTCAGCTCCACTGCAGTTGCCAGTGACTCTCCTGCATACACCACCCCTTCACTGCCTCCTTCTGCTGAGCCCTGATCCTGTCCCTGCAGTGCCTGGCCGGCCCCCATGTATGCCCCTCTGAGGGGATGTCCCCTGTCCTTACCAGTGCAGGCAAGCAATGTGTGACAGTTGTCACTCAAATCACATTGTTCACATTTGGATATGGACTGGCCATTGGCCTTTGTTTGGAAAGGACTTTGCATTTAAAAATAGCTGAATAAAGCATTTTTCTTTCTCCTTGTGAATTTGATTTAGCTGTACATTATGTTGATGATGTTTAGCATGACCTTGCAGTTGTAATGCTGGCTTTCCAAAGTTGAATACTGAGGGGTTGATGTGAGGTACTCCATGTGGTCCATGAGATATGTATCCTATTCTGGTCGGTATCCATGTCATCCTTTGCAGCTGACTGGGTGTGTCATGATTAACAATTTGTGAACATCTCTGTAAACATTTAATTTGCATTGTCATATCTGTGGCTTGCACACATGCATATATGATGTGCTTCCCATTGTCTAATTTGTCTTTTTCCCTGACTGAGGGCACATCTCTGCTGGACATGTAGGTGTGGGCATCATTGGTGTAGGAGCAACTGGGTCCTCTGTGCAACTTGCTGGACATATGTATTGAGTATGTGCAGATGACTTAAGGGACACTCCCGTAACCAGGCTGTTGTGACCAGAGCCTTCATTGTGTGGTAACTGATGGCTGACTGACCAAGTGTTCTGCTGACATGACTGAGGCCTGCTGAGACTATGTTTGGCACAGCTGAGCTTCCACAGGAGTTGAGTCCCCTCAAATAAGTATGTTGTTCCGTGACATTGCCTGGGCCCATGGTGTGTGTTGTGTGAGCATGTGTGTGTGTGTCCACATCCCTTTTCATACACAGCCAGTGTCCCCTTGATATGTTCCTGTTGTTGATGCTTGCTGAGTTGTACTGTGTTCATCCCACATCTTTGCCATGGGCTACCAGATGTGTGGATGCATGACACACTACTGTTAATTGGTGTTTCATCATTGGGATTTGTCAGTTCTGAGTGGTGATGATGTGGTCAGATGCAGATGGGACACAGTCAGGGGTCCCCAAGGCACTTCTTTGTTCGCAATATCATGTAGTTGTACCTAGGTGGTACCTTTCAGTGATTGAGATGTGTGTATGTGTGTGTGTGACTGCTCCCACTCGTCTGGTTCAGGACTGCAATGTTGGCAGGTGTCATCATGTGTGCCTTGTGGTTCTCTTTGGCTTCTGCATTGTCCTGGGACTGTGACAGGTATTACGAAGGTTACAGGAGCTTTGACGTCATGGCCATGTACCGCATACTATGCAGCATGTCTGTCATTCACCAGGGTTGTAGACTGTCCTTGTGTGATGAGTCTGTGCACCTTAGTTCCTCCCAACATTACTGTGTTTGTCATGGGTGCATGTGCAATGTCACCTGTCCATGTGGGCTTCACAGATGCACATTGGGGCAGTTCAGGGTGTGTGGTGTTGAGGGTGGACTGATGTAAATGTTTACATGGATGGGCCCCTAGCTCCCGTTTTTCCTTGGACGATGGGCCATGCTGAGTGATTTGTGTTTGTGTAGGTGTGATGTATGTTTGTGGCACAGGACACGTGTCTGGGTTTCACAGTTTGTACGACATCTACCTTTGTCATCACAGTGGACGTGCCATGTATGCTTGTGTCACCCCAAAGTATGGTCCCTGGGGGTAGTGCTGTTGTGTGTCAGTCTCTTGCTGTGTTAGTTGCTGTTCATTCCAGCTTGTGTCACATGTGGCTGTTGTGCTCCCTCTCATCTCACAATGCCTGATTGCCCACAAAGGGGGGCCCAATGATGGCTTACTTTTGTATGGCACTGTGTCCACATCTGTCTCACTGTGGTTCAGCCCCCCTCATGTGTTGTGTAGTTTCCTGGGGATACTGACACACACATACACACATGTTGTGTCAGATGTGCAGTGTGAGGTTACCTGTTTGTGTTTGTGCATCTGCACCAGTGCATTGGTATTGCTGTTGTGGGACATTGTCTGGATGTTGTTTTTGTGATCTTCCCTGCTGTCCCTGTGTGTCATATCACATCATTCTGCACATTCATCCTGGTAGTTAGGTCCCATTGCTGCCATGGAATGGGAGTTTGTGACCTGACACCTACAATCTACACAGGATGTTTTGATTTGTGTGTCTATTTTCGAGATGTGTGTATGCTTTGTGATGGTCACTTCTGCTTTTGTGTCATTGGACACTGTATGCAATGTCAGCCCCCATGGGTGGTGCTTGTCTGCACATGGCTGAGAGTATGTTAGGGTTTCACAGCACTGTTAGCCTCACCACATCTCTGTGGGTATGGGACACAACCACTACTTTGCCACAAAAGTGTTTCATGTGTTGGGACCAGGAATCCTACATGCTGTTTGGCATTTGCAGCTTTGATCATGATGACACTTACCTTTTGGTCACTGTGATGAGGGGGGTTTTAGACCCCATTACCACAATGCTCAACATTTGCTGCAGTTTGGAACCCCACACTTAATTTGTGTTCCACACAGTGAGGGGGGGTTAATGCACATTGACATAGTGCTATAGTGATTCTTGTCTTGTGTAGGCCACACAGTTTTTGGTCACACATTTGATGGTAGTTACCTTGCATGTTCGAAGTCATAATCACTGTTGTGGGCATTTGTCACAGACTACACACTTTTGTCATGATGTTAGGGCGGATGTATTTTGCTGACATACCTAATGTTGGTGTATGATGGATGTGTGGCGCATCACCCATCCTATGGGTGGGGGTGGCAGGGGTGATGGGCAACATAAGCCCTATGAGTGGGGGTGGCAGTAGTGATGGGCAACATAAGCCCTATGAGTGGGGGTGGCAGTAGTGATGGGCCCTATGAGTGGGGGTGGCAGTAGTGATGGGCAACATAGTCCCTATGGGTGAGGGTGGCAGGAGTGATGGGCAACAGGTCCCCTATGTGTGGGGGTGGCAGGAATGATGGGCAACAGGCCCCCATGAGTGGGGGTGGCAGGAGTGCTGGGCAACATAGTCCCTATGGGTGGGGGTGGCAGTACTGCTGGGCAACAGGTCCCCTATGGGTGGGGGTGGCAGTAGTGATGTGCAACAGGTCCCCTATGAGTGGGGGTGGCGGGAGTGCTTGGCAACATAGTCCCTATGGGTGGGGGTGGCAGTAGTGCTGGACAACAGGTCCCCTGTGGGTGGGGGTGGCAGTAGTGATGGGCAACAGGTCCCCTATTAGAGGTGGTGGCAGGAGTGCTGGGCAACATAGTCCCTATGGGTGGGGGTGGCAGGGGTGATGGGCAACATAAGCCCTATAGGTAGGGGTGGCAGGAGTGATGGGCAACATAAGCCCTATGAGCGGGGGTGGCAGTAGTGATGGGCAACATAAGCCCTATGGGTGGGAGTGGCAGTAGTGATGGGCAACATAAGCCCTATGGGTGGGGGTGGCAGTGGTGATGGGCAACATAAGCCCTATAGGTGGGGGTGGCAGGAGTGATGGGCAACATAAGCCCTATGAGCGGGGATGGCAGTAGTGATGGGCAACAAGAACCCATTGGGTGGGGGTGGCAGTGGTGATGGGCAACATAAGCCCTATGAGTGGGGGTGGCAGTGGTGATGGGCAACATAAGCCCTATGGGTGGGGGTGGTAGTGGTGCTGGCCATGCAACCCCTATGGTGGCCTGTTGCTAGTGGCCAGGATATGGATCCCCCGGGTGTGTGTGACATTTTGCGGGTATGTGTCGTTTGTTTGTGTGGTGGGTGTCTGACTTACCGTCTGCGCCGTCCGTGTCTGTTCCTGATCCGGTCATAGATGTACAGTACTGGTATGACCTGCGAGATGGGATTCATGATGTGTTCGTCTCGTACACGCTGCTTGTTGCTCTGTCTCGTACCCGTTGCTAGCTGGTCCGTCTCGTAGCCGTGGATTGGGTTCTGTCGCGAATTGTACCTGATATGCTTCTTTTCCGGATGCTGTTACGTGCTGTACTTAGCGACCCGTCCAGCGCGTATGATTTGCGCATCGTACTTGTCCGGCCGGAAACTGCTATGGATACTGCTTCCGGGCGACTCGGTTCGGCGTTCGGAGGTACGGCTCGGACGGAGAATGAAGCTTGAATCACAGCCTACGTGTCTGTCGGATTTGTGTCAGTTATGCGCATCGTACTTCCTCGCCCGGACGGAACGGCTCCGGGTACGAGTCGGTCGCAAGGTAAGGCTACGAACAGCTCTCGGAGAGCTGTCCGACCCGGATCAGAATCGACCCCTGATTGTTAGCTAATGTCCCACTCGCCAACCAACACGGTGACCCACATTATCACCGTAGTTGCGCTCCATCGGGTAGCATTAGCACATAGGAGCGTATCAAAGTGTGCAACTGGGGCGCACAAACTGCCAAGCTTAAATGGGCAATTTTAATTCAGTAGTAAAGTTGTCGAAATGAGAAGCTAATTAAACCTTTCTAATTTATTAACAGCTCAACATTATGCACACGCTCTGACAATTAATTATAGCTCTTTTAAATATTTGGGTGAACAAGATTATATAGTAGCAATTATGTGGTGTACAGTCAATCTGTGTCTCTAAAGCAAGCAGTTGCATTTATTCAGTCCCCGCAGGTGACACCTAGGCTGCTAGAGCTGGACCTCGTCTTCTCTTTGGATTGCAGGAACATTTCAATACACTCTGGTGCCAGCTCAGGTTGTGTTTATTTTTTTGTAGTGCGCTTGGTCGTTGGGCTAAATTCTCTGTTTGGATGGATACATCATTGAATACTTGATGGATTTCTTCTTTAGCAACTTCTTAACCTTTAAGGATGACGTCCTGGCTTCCTGCACCAACAGGGTAAAGTTAGGAAAGAACACGGTGGAGGGGGTTGCAGGCATTGTATTGGACATCAGGGTTATTCCTATTCAAGTATAGAACCACGTCCCTGTCCCTATAATTGAGCAGCAATTATTGGTCTTGAGCACTAAGGACCTGTGTGCCCTTTCTACAGTAAATCCTGTGAAAATGCCTCTCATCCGAACGGAAACTCTGATAGGTGCTCCCACAATTTTTTTCATGTTATTCACACGCAGTTTCCGCGCCCACCATAATTTGCACATTATTGAGGCATTAGTTTTCCTCTGAATTTAAATGTTTTCATCTTTACCATTTTTTAACCAACAGTCTAGTGATGTTAAGCCACAGGGAGAAGTGACCCCCTTCCCTTCATCACCGAACCATCACCTGAAGCTCCATGGCACAGCGCAAGCACAGATTTCAGTAGTCTTCCAGTGGTCATCGATGATTTTTTTAAATATCCCGAAAGTTGAGATTGTGAAAACTACCTTCCCGGAAGAGACTATTCAGAAGATGGAAAAAATCATTACCACCCACGGTCTCCTATGGGAACTCCACCCCGGCAATGAACCTCCTTTTAACAGCCAATACTTTGCCAAATACCTGGCGTACAGAGGAACAAAGCACTGCTGGATTATTCCTTGGTGGCCTCAAGCCAATGGCGTGATTGAAAGGTTCATGAGGATTTTCACAGACTATTTGCGTAGCACAGGCTGGACAGCAGTGGACAGAAAAAGCTATCTACACTTTCTTGAAAAGCTACTGATTGCCTTTGCAGACCGGCTCTTAGCATCCTCAATTGCAGGCGACAAGTTGAGGATGTTATCCCGCATCATTTGATATGGGAACAAGCCCCTGTGCCACACAGTCAAGCTCAGTCTCGGCGAGAGGAACAGAACTGCCAAGTGTCCCAACACAGGCGAGCCAAAGCCCCAACACTCTCTGTTGGCAGACACGTTTTAAGGCATGGGCAAAGTGGGCTCTGGCCCAGGGCCCCAGCCATTCAGGGGCTCCCAGAGATAGCCAGCTCTGTTCTGCAGAGTCTTGCCCTGATGACCTTGAATACGTTTTAAACAGAATGTTGTAAATAGCGTTATTCTATCATTTATTTTTTAATGCGTGAGGGTCTATTACAGACACTTTACAGACAAAACGGGTTTATGTTTCATACAACATCCATATCAAAAAGTTTCTTTTTTATATCAGAACCGGACCTCACCTATGATAAATGAGAGGGTGTCACGGAGATTATTTGCAGTAATATTAGTGAGCAGATGCTGTGTTACAATATTTAAACACACATCACTGTCCCTGGATGTCAGATGTAAACACATTTAGAATTTGACCAAAGAGGGAATGAAAGAGCTGACATTGGATCATAAATTCAAAGCTGTTCCGAACAGGGTCCCCCAATATACATTTGGCCAAGGGCCCCTAAAATCCTTAAAATATCCCTGTCTGTTGGAGACTGGGTACTTGTGAGGGACTGACATCCAGGGAGTACATTTCGGCTCCCGTTTAAGCACCACACATGAAAGATCACTAGAATCCAAGGGGCCATGGTATCAGCCTCCAGAGGCCAAGAGACTGTTGCTCGAAACGTTTCCTATTTCAAACTGTTCCGATGAAATCCCAGAGATACACCCAATCCAATGGATGAGCACACACTGGCTAGATTCCATCACCAGGAAATGGCTGCTCCTTCCAGAAAGGCCGTCACCACAGCCGTCCCGAACAATCCCCGAACCAGCTGTGCCGTCGGCCCCGCCGGTGGGGAAGAGGCCCAATGCGGAATCAGATGTTCATGATCGAGATCTCCCGAGAAACAATCCCCGGGGAACCCTACCCCGCCCCAACAATTCTAAGACTATGTGATGGACTAGATCAATGGCAGGCAGCGGGCTGAGGCAATCTGGGCACCTGACTGCGGTATCCTTCAGCCTGCAGAGAGTTTATTGTGTACTATCCTCATGAGGGGGGCTGTGACCGAATGTGTTTTGTTTTTGTCACTCACCTACTTTTCTTTGCCCGTTCATTTTGTTATCATAAAGGAGGAATGTAGTGTTGTGGGCCGAGGGGTGTTCTGTAACACACCTCTGGCCTCATGCCATTGTGTGTTTAGCCCGTGGTCACCAGACCAGGAGCTTGAAATAAACGGTCGAGACTGCACGCAGTGTTCGGGACTGGGGGACTCACCCGGCCCTCCCCGGAACATAACATGCCCGTCCCGCTTTCCCACTACTGAACCTTGTAGTGTAAGGTGCAGTGCGGCATAGAAAGCTTTGTGCTCTATGCCTCCTCTGCCCCCCATAAGGCCACCCTGATCTGTCAAGGTCTGTGACTTCTGTCAGGCAGGTGGTTGCCAAGCTCCTATGCCCTGGAGCCCAGTACGCCTGATCTGAACTGTTGCTCATGTGTCCCGTGTTGGAATTCGTCTGAGTGTGGTTCATGGGACAAAGCATTTTCATTGTGCTACCCAGCTTTACCTCACACACGTTGGCGATAGCAGGGGGATCGACCAGGTGACGGTTGGACTGGACACTTGTAGCCAAGGCCTGACGGGGCCTTGAATAGTCAGCTGTGCAGTCGCCTTCATAGATCTAGTTATTGTAATGAGACTGAAATCCTTTCGCCTGAGGATAGGAAATTAGGTTACCCTCACGAGTGTGTCACAGCACGGGTACGGGACCTTGTCCGCATACAACTTTTGTAGCTTTCCCTATGTGGACCTTCACAGCTGCTTTGCCATGAACGTGCGCACTATAACCCTGGGCAATCTCGCTAAGCAACTGGTGGCCTAATGGAAGGGCTGGGGCTCTGCTGCCCAACATCATACCTCCTCAGTTTGAGGCACCAGGCACGTCACTCAGTAGAACAGGCTTATCTCAAGAGGCCATGCTTTGTCAAAGTGTAACAGATGGGCAAATGAAACAGAGACAGGGAAAGCGGCTATTTGATAAGCAATGCGGGCTGGGACAGTCAGAAGAGCAGCAGCAGAAGCAAGGCAAGCCCCAAGATAACAAAGTTGTCATACTACTCAAATGAATGAAATAATGCGTGCACACTATTGATGGGAAAATAGAATCCTTAATCAAAAGACTAAATCAGTGATAGAAGCGAATTGATGAACATGCCACTCATCTGACTGTAGTATAAACATGAATATCAGATGTTGAAGAATCCACTTGAGAGACAATAAACACACTGGCCAAAGAAGCATATCTCTTCCTTCAGGAACTCTCCCTTCTCTTTGTGTAATGTGAAGCTGCAGCTATAGCTTTGTAGCTGGTGGAATATTGAACGCAGTCTGGGAAGATTTTTTTCCAGGGTAGGTGCGGACCAAAATGTTGTTGCTGACATTCAAAACTACGGTGAGGCCCACCAACACTCCCCTGATGATATAGTTAAACACCTCGGTGGCACTGGATATGTTGAAGTTTAGGCGTTTATATCGTCTCATGCCAAGGTGGGTGGAGAATGTGGTCAAATGTCAGGACTCAGGTGCCAGGAGGATCTGGTGGTAGCCAGACCAGAGGTCCATTTTCGAGAACCACCGGGAGCAGTAAAGTTCTCTTATGCTGCCCACGGTTGTTGTTATGTGACACTCCCTCTTTAATGCTGTGTTCGGGCATGTCAGTACATATTCTACGGGCTGCTTCGGCTTGCGGGCGACTATCATGGGTGACACCCAGGGTGGTGGTCCTTCAACCTTTTCAATGAAGTCAGCCACCTTCAACTTCAGCAGTTCTGCCTCTACTTTTAGTTGAAGGTGGAAGGACACCTGGCAGTGGTGTAGCGCTACCGGCTGCACCGACTGATCAAAGTGTAGGTGGACTACTCAGTCTTTGAGGCATACGATTCCCTGGAAGAGATGCTCAAACTAGTCCAACAGGGAGTCGAGGGCAATGATGTTGACTCCAAATGCCAGCTGGACTAGCTGTAGATGCTCGGATGTGTGGCAACTGAGTAGCCTTGGCTTTGGTAGCCTGCCCTTGGTGGCTGATGGTGGTTGTGAACATGCCTGCTAGCGGGAGGTATGTGGAGGTGCAATAGACATACACCCTGGAGGTGCTGTGAAGTAGTTCTGGTGAAGAGGCCATTCCTTTTTGTAGCAATAGGGGCAAGATATTAATCAACACCCCTTTGTGAAGGAGCGCCACCAGTGGTTATACATTGCCGGTGTCTTGGTACCACAGGCACAGCTAATGCAGCTTTGGGCTGGCTCTATGATGTGGATGACATGATCTATTCCCTCAGACTCATCGTCAAACATGTCATCGTGGTCCGCTAGCACAGATTCAGTTTCCACCTCGCTGGCCGCCTTCTTTTTGGGCCCTTTTTCCAGGGGTGTTGAGTTGCAGACCTTTGCGTAGTGGTTCATCTTACCACATGCAGAACTCTCTCACTCTTTTGCCGGTCAGTCTCCAGAGTGTGTGTGCGTGGGTCCTCTGCATTATCTCTGGGGTCTGGCTGTTTGTAGCGCCTTGGGGCGGTCTCTTTTGCTGTGAGGTGATGTGGTGGCTCCCACTTGTTTAACTGGTTTGCGTGGGAGTGTTGCTTCCATATGGGCGGACGTGATTTCGGCAGTTCTTTCCACCTGCCTGTGGTGAGGATATAATTTTGTCCAGAAAGAGGGAGGGATTCTAATAGCAGCCCTCTCTTCTGCTTTATTTGTGACTAATTGTATTACTTACCTGAATAGGTAAGTGGTGCAAATGGATGTTTAACAGATGTATTTTCTTTGTGCCGGATGAATGATCTGACTTCTGTCGCCGTGTTAAGTAAAAGATGCTTTTAAGTAAAGCCTTCACTTGGCTTTAAGAAATAAGCACAGTTTTCATTGACTTGAATCCAGCCTGACACTGTCTGCTACCAAGTACATATTTGAATGATTAACCCTTTCTCTGCCAAGGACATAACAAATGCGTCCTCCACCACGGTGGCCCTGTGTGGAGGACGAAACCGTTATGTCCTCTGCACACGTCCAGGAAATCCCTCTGCTATTTACAGCAGTGGGGTTTAATTATTTTTTTCCAGCCTCAGGAGCAGGGGAAGAGCTTTTCCTGCCATTTGTATTGGGAGACTTGGGTGAATGCTGGGTGGAAGGAAAGTTGTGGATCCCTGCAGATTCCAGAACTTTCCATCACAGAAATGAGAGGAAAATGTGTTTTTTTTTGGGTCAAAGTTTGAGATTTGCAAGGGATTCTGGGTAATAAAATGTGATGGAGAGCCACACAAGCCAGCCAACCCTGGATAACTCTAGCTTGGCTAGATTTCCCTGGTTGCCGGCTGAGCTAGGGTCCAATTCTAAGGCAGACAAAATGGTAAAATAAGTGTTTTTAACATTTTTCTGGGTCCAGGAAGCCTTCTCCTGTGTGACTGGGACCAAGAACTACGACCAGGCCCAAGGACCCCACCAGGCCCCAGGGCGGGCCCTCCTGCCCCAGGCTCCATCCTCCATCCTGCCGCCAAGGGCCCTGGACTGTGGGTCTATCGGGCAAGGAAGGCTCCTCCTGCTTGGCCTACTTCAGAAGCTCAGACAGGGGCTCCGATGGGCCCCAGGGTGGGGTCCCCGCATCCTGAGCTCTGTCTTCCGGTCCACCGCATAGCCACGTCCCTGAGCCTGGCTCCCGCAGGCCCAGGAAAGCCTCCTCAGTTCGGCAAGGCCCAGGATCTCCGCCCGGGGCCCCTCTGGGCCCCAGGGCTGCCACTCCTGCCCTGGACTGTCCTGAGCTCTGTCTTCTGGCCCACCACATAGCCAAGCCCCTGGGCCTGGCTCCCGCAGGCCCAGGGACGCCCCAGGCCCCTCTGGGACACAGTGCTGCCACTCCTGCCCTGGACTCTATCCTCTGGCCTGCCGCCCTGCCAAAGGCCAAGGACGGGGGTCCATCAAACCTGGGGAGGCTTCCCCTGCTTGGCATGGTTCATAAGCCCTGACTGGCGCTCGGGTGGGCCCTGGGGTGGGTAGCCTCCATGCTGGGCTCCGCCCTTTGGCCCACTGTGTGGCAAAGCTCCCGGGACAGGGTCCCATGGGCCCAGAGAGGCCTTCCCTGCATGTTGGGGCCCAGGTGCTCTGACGTGGCCCGGGGCCCCGCCGGGCACCAGGGAGGGCTTTCCTGCCCGTGGCTCCATCCTTCAGCCTGCCCCAAGGCCAAGCATGAAGCAGAGACTGACTTCCCCTCTAGCAGCCCACTGGAAGGGTCTGTAGCTAGAGTGGCCTGTACGGACACCCTCTGCGCCAACAGTAAGCTGACTGCAGGCAAGTCCTGGAGCAGTATGCTGGGCTCTTCTCCTTAACCCCTGGACAGACACACTGGTGTACCCATGATGTGGACACTGGTGACAGCTTGCCTGTCAAAACATGATCTATCAGCAGTCTGACCATGTTAAGGAGAGCATCAAAGCTGAAGCCATCAAGATGTTGGAGTTAGGGGTTCTAGAAATCTCTGACAGCCCCTGGGCTACCCCAGTGGCCTTAGTCCCCAAATCTCAATCCAAGGGTGGGAAACCAGAAATTAGGTCTTTGTGGAGAATACAGAGGTCTCAATGCTGTCACCAAGACATATGCTCCCCCATACTCAGAGCTGATGAGTTGATAGGCAAATTGGGAACAGCCACATTGCTGAGCACCTTTAATCTGACATCAGTGTACTGGCAGGTTAGCATGATCCAAGGAGCAAAAGAAAAGATTGCATTCTCCACTCCAGATGGGCATTATCAGTTCACTGTTATGCCCTTTGGCTTAAAGAATGCACCTGCCACCTTCCAAAGGTTGATGAACCAAGTTCTGGCTGGACTGGAAGCTTTTAGGCAGCATATCTTGATGGTTTTGCTGTCTATAGCTCCACCTGGCAGGATCACCTGATCCACCTTGGCAAGGTGTTGTAGGCCCTGCAGACTGCAGGTGTCACTGTCAAGGCATCCAAGTGGCAGATAGGGCGGGGCACCGTTGTATACTTCGGCCACCTGGTAGGTGGAGACCAAGTTCAAATCTTGCAACCAAAAATCCATACCATTCTGGATTGTGAAGCTCCAACCACTCAAACTCAAGTCAGTGCATTCATTGGCTTGACTGGGTATAACAGGATGCTCGTGAGAGGGTATGGCACCATTAGGGTACCCTTCACAGAACTCACATCCAAGAAAATGCCTAAAAAGGTAAACTGGAAAATTAACTGACAAAAGGCTTTTGACACCCTGAAAGAGGCAATGTGCTCATCACTCATTTCCAAAGCTCCAGATTACTGTAGACAGTTCATTGTGCTGACTGATGCCTCTGAGCTATAGATAGAAGCGAACCTATGCCAAACCAACGGTGATGGCCATGACCAGCCTGTTGCTTTTATCAGCAGAAGGTTGCTCCCCAAGGAACAGCATTGGAGTACCATTGAGAGGGATGCCCTTGCTGTGGGTTGGTCCCTGTAGAAGCTGAGGCCTTATCTGTTTGGCACTCACATCCTTGTCCAAACTGAACATAGACCTCTCAGATGGCTTATGCAGATGAAAGGTGAAAACCCAAAACTTTTGAGGTGGTCCATCTCCCTACAGGGAATTGACTCTACAGTGGAACATCGACCTGACACTGACCAAGCCAATGCAGATGGCCTTTGAAGGTTCTTCCACTTAGATAATGAAGACTCTTTTGATCAAGGTTAGTCTTAACAACTTTCATTTGGGCGGGTGGGGGTGGTTGTGTAGGAAAGTACCCCTTTTGACATGGTTAGCCCCACTTTTTGCCTGGTATTTGGTGCAACTTTGACCGAAAGTGTACTGGGTTCCAGCTAACCAGATCCCCATTATTAGTGTTCTTTCCCTGAACTATACCATTATTCCACAATTGCTACCTCTCTAGGATCCCTGTAAGCAGAGGTGGCTACCCTATTGGGGCACAAGAGCATTGCGCAACTGCATTTGTTGGCCCCTCAGCTCCAGTAGTAAATCTTAGATTTGCTTAATGTTTTTTTTCTTGCTGCAATTCTTTCATTTCAGCCACAGGCCATGTGCCAATCAGCATGAGTGAGAACGCAGGCCAGGCAGGCATGGATGGGGCTTGACACCAGGCCAGGTTTGAAGTAAAGTGCGTACGTCGGGTTGGACAATTATCTGTGTATGTCCAACCTGACATGTGCATTTGAGACTTCTCCACCATGTGGAGCATTAGTGAGTTGAGGGGTCACTGCTGCAACCCCTCAGTCTCCTAAGGAGCGTCGGGTTTGCATGCTCAAGCCAATCCTGGTGCTGCTCTCATGCTGTTTGATAACATAAACAGCAAGGGAGTAGCATCTAGATTTGCTCAGCAGACGCAGGTAGGCTTCTCTGCTAGTCATCTACACATGAGGCAGCACAGAGGTGGTAGGCTCACAGAGCATGGCCAATCACTGCATGGATTCATTATGAAGCTATGCAGTGATTGGCCATTTTCTGTCCCTTGCTCTGTTCCTTCTAAGTGCCCAGCTCCAGTAACGGCACTGCACTTGAGGAAAGGAGTGGAATACCAGACGAGAGAGTTATTTGTATTATATTGCTCCACGTCGTATGCAACGGATATCTAAATGCTTATTTATTGGTAATAGACATCTCTTTAACATGCATGAAGACCCTGTATGTTGCTAAACAAGTGTCCATTTTGCCGTTATTTCCAACCCCGCTGTTTCAAACAATTGCAGCCGGCCCGCAGCCAGGTATAAGTTCAGAGGCGCCCTTACCTCTCTTGCGTGTTTATGAAGCTTAGAATGTATTCAAGTTATGTAGGCGAGGCGAAATATCAGATTGGGGTCTTTGACTAGTGCTGTTGGAAATGGATTTTAAGGTCACTGCTTACTGAGTCTAGGAGCGCATGTTTCTCAATCAGTCTTGTCCAAAATTCTGTCAACATGCAATAAGGATTTTAATGTGTTGTATTGTCATCTGCAAAGCTATCGCTGTGTAGTCACATGTTCTAAACATTGTTGTGACCAGAACTGTCAAGACGCCTTATCTCTAAAGCTCTTCATTTACCCTCTAATAAATAGACATTTTGGCTAGTAGCAGGGTAATCCCAAAATGAGGGTGAACCCGCCGTTATTGAACTGAAACAAATCTTGCAGAACACAAGGCTCACGCTTGTCATTCATCCTGAGTTTCTGCTTATTTGTCCATTCAAAAGCATTTGTTTTCTGAAGCTTGACATTTTATGACATCCAATGCAGAACCCTTTTTCTCACTCTATACCTCTCTCCCTATATCCTCTACCTTCACTCTCTTACTCTTCCCAAACCACATTCCACTACTATGACCCCCAAAATAACCTTTTCTAGACTCTTGCCTCCTCTACCCTCCTTCCATCATCTGATACCTCTTTTACTATTCAGATCTCCCAAACAAGCCTTTCTAAATCCTTCCCTCAGACTCTTCCCCTCCACCTCCCCTTTACTCATCCCAAACCTCCCCCTACTGCTATGAACTCCCTCCAAAAACAGACTTTCTAGACCCTTCCCTCTTCTATCCCTCCACTATACCTTTTCAACCCAAATAACAGACTAACATGTCCACCGCTCAAATTAATTTGCATATTTACCTATACTAATTCCCCACTAATCCTGTTATGGGTTCCAGAATAGCGTGCTACCCGCCGAAAAGCACTTCAACACCTAATCATGGGTAGCAAGCTCTATATAAATGCAAACCCTTAACTCGTCTATTCCTCCACTATGCTTGTCAATGAAAATAACTTACTCACATGTCCACCACTCAAATAATTTCATATTCCCCTATACTAATTCCCCACTAATCCTGTTTAGGTTCCGAAGTAGCGTGCTACCCACCGAACAGCACTTAAATACCTCATTAGGGGTAGCAAGCACTAAATGAATGCAACCCCTTCCCTTCTCAATCCAAATAACAGCCTAACATTTCCACTGCTCAAATTCATTTCCTATACTAATTCACCAATATTCCTTTTTGGGTTCTGGAGTAGCATGTTGCTTGCTGACAAAGCACTTTGACTTCTCGTCCGGGGTAGTAAGCACCATATGAATGTAATTACACTTGCAAAATAGGCTCAGGCTGTAACCTTTGTGGAAAACATTTGCAGCCTTGCCTTTGATGCGCTGTAACATATGGGCTCAGGCTCTAAACTGTGTTGGAGACATCCAAGCCTTGCTTTCATTTGATGCCCAGTAACATGCAGGCTCAGGCTGTTAATTTCGTATCTCTGAAAACTCTGTATGGTCGACGAACAAGGGCAAGATGGCCGCTGACTGAGCTTGCGGAAGGCAGCGCCGACCTTCCTCTCCTTTTTGTGAGACCTCGTGGAAAATGGATTGATAACTGGGAAAGCTATGCCTAACTGGGTCTGTGTTAACCCTCTCCTGATCACACTGACTTCGGCTGCTGGCTCCGAAGAAATCCCCATACTTCAGCATTTCTCGCGACACCAGTATAGCCCACATTGTCCTCTCGGGGGCTCAATCAGTGTTGGGCAGCCCTGCTGGTTCTCGCTGATTTTTCGCAAGGTAATTGTCTCCTTCCAGCGGTGGTGGCGTCTGAATATGGCTCCGAAGACAACCAAAGTGCTTAAAGATCAGAACACCGGGAAGGATATCGCTAAAGATGCCATGAATGATGTTAGAGACACTAAAGATGGCAAAGACGCGAGGGATCCAAAAGACACTGTCAGGGAGGCCAAAGAGAGGGGGGAAAAAGAAAGGACAATCTGGGGGGCTCGACTCTGGGGGAAACCTCTGGCAGACGCGGCGCGGAGGCCCGAAAAAGAAAGATGAGGAGACCAGAATGCAAGAAGTTGGTGTTGCCGGCGGGACAAGACTCTCTGTCTCGTCTTTCCCCCCGGTATGGAACCTCTCCCACAGATGGATGGCTTGACCTGCCGCACTCTGGAGGCGGATTTTCCTACAGCTAACCTGATGTATTCTGGGATAGGTAGTTCTGGCTCCGCGCCTACACCTCCGTTTCCACCTCCGCCTCAAAATGGAGAAAACATCGAGGTGGTTCCAGATGTGAGTAGTGCAAAGCAGCACGAGGAAATAGAGATTGATGGTATATTTGCTGCCTCAAAGACGGGCGGGGGGAACTCTGTGTCAATGCCGAGCATGGCGATCAGTCATATTAGCGGTTCAGTTGAAGGCGAGAAAGGTGAGAAAGGAAACAAAGGTGCTAGTGGCCCAATTGATAGCGCAGAAACAGCAGAAACAGCAGTGGTGAATGTAAACGGCGAGGCAACAGTCCTTCAGTTATCACCAGGCCACTTGAATTTAACCGCTCAGGCTCACCAAAACCTGGGAACTTTGGAGAGTCACGCTGGTAATTAGAGTAGTACCTCTTGTGAACAGGGGGACCAAGGGACTATATTGACCTGGGCAAGTGCTCCCCTGCGCTCCCTGGAAGGAGACAAGTTTTTCTCTTTGAATGACGAGACGGACACGTCTCAGATTAGTGAGCAGAACACGTCGCAAGAGAGCGGGTGCGTGTGGAGCTAGCAATTCGGGCAGCACCCCTCCTACGCCGACACTGGAGTTATTGTATTTGACGCTTAAACAAATGCAGGGGGAGGCCAGGCAGGAAAGCAAGAGGTCACAACTTGCTACTAAGAAGCTTCAGGGGGCCATCAGGATAACGAATAAACTATGTTCTGATATGGCTGAGCGAATAACCCATGTAGAAGATTGAACGGTTGCGGTGGAGGAAGAGGTTGAGAAAATCCAGGTCTTTAATGCTGCACAGGAGAAACAAGTACGAGATATAGATTGGAAACTTGAAGATTTACGAAAATCCAAAATGAACCACTCTAGAAAGAAGAGTACTGGGAGAAGCGATAGCAAAGTGCCATCTCCAAAGACTATAAAACACACCCAAACCTTGGGAATGACCCTGCAGACAGGGCCTAGTCCAAAACTGGTCATCTGTTTCTCACACATGAGACACTGCCCTAGACGCATACATTAATTAATGCATTAGACTGGAATGGGAAGAAGTGACACAGTCCACTCAATAACAAGGGTGGCCTCTAAAGCTGGCATGCTACATCTTGCTAGAATGCATGTGTTATTCCTGGCTGTCTATAGCAAAGGAGGACCATGCAGTCAGCTATTTTCCTTCGCACAGCAAAAGTCAGACTGCAGAAATGTTGCCTTCTGCTCTCTGTGCACTCTGAAAACAAAATTCAATTAAACACTATTTGAAAATGTGTGATGGATTCTTAGATCAGCGGTAGTGCAAGGACTAGTCACTTATGGATTATAGTCAGGGTCACTGAAATTATGCAAAATTGCAGCAATTGTGATTTCTGCATAAGAATGGATTTGCCTCATTTCCTACATAATGCATCATCTGCTGCATAATCTGCAGATTTTAACACAAAAATTATTTCTAGCGCAAGTGAATCAAAAATAACTAAAACACAGCAACACGTGTTGCTGCGCAGTCAAAGACCCTTCGCCAAGGTTGAGTGATCACCTTTCTTTTGCATCGTGATGTATTTGGGTTGCAAATTGATTCTAATGAGGTTAACCCTTTGCCCAAATAGTGTTTAAAAATGACAAACTAATGAGGTAATATGATCACAAAATGTGCTGCATTATGCTGCATAACTTGGCGTTTCTTGCCACATAATTTAGTCAAATCTGCCACATATTTGGGTCTCCCCTGCCGCATAATTACAGCGCCCCTGAATATAGAATACTGGACTGGATACTCCAACTTCACCAGGGAGAACGTCAGGAATTATTATGAGCTGATTCCCAGTCACAAAAAGCTAGTTTTACCGAATGTAGCTTTACCAAGCTTACTAAAATTCTAAGCTGGGTGTCAATTAATTAGCCTAGTGAGCATGTTTATTTAGCAGATAATGTTATCCCATATTGATAGGGTAACTAGGGAGCCTGGATGTGCTGAGTCTGTCCTCTTTTTTCACCATCTGTACCCTGCACATTTCACCAGATTTAGCACGTGTCCGGTTTTAAGAAAAGGGCAGCTGGACACAGGTTTATGTGATCTAGTGCAGAGTTAGTTAGCTCCCCCAAACAAAAAGAAACTTAGTAAACACAGATTATATTGTGTAAAGGTTGCATTGAATTTCTCTTACTGTCACGTGGTCTTTGTTGGAGAACACTGGCATTTAAGGTATGTAAGGTATTCAGTGGCCCTGGGTCCATGCAAAATTACATTTTTATGTCTATGTTCGTTGAACACTAGGGATTTGGTTTTCAAAATTTGGTCACCATGAATATCGGACATTCTACTCAGTCCTTTTTTATAGTTTTCTTGCATTCTGTGTAGAATTTGATGAATTACTCTTTAATGGTGCAGTGCGTATGTGCTAACATCAAGGAGAGGCTTGTGAGAACTTAGTGTCAAGAAACCATGCAGCACATAATTGAAAATTTGCAAAGTCGGACATTTTACCTATACATTTCAAATAAGGAAAAACGCACAAGCAAATACAAAGCATTTTACTGTCTGTGCTTTTCAAAGTACTCCCGATCTAAAACATCAACACAGAAAAGTATGGATTGAAATGAGAAATGTTGTTTTTCTCTATTCATGGACACTTAACAGTTTACTTACATTGGTATATAGTTCATGGGTTATTTCAAAATATTTTTCCAGCCAATGCATAAAGGTGCAAAAATGCGTGTTTTTATAGGTCCGAGAACGGAGGTTGCATTCGCCTTTTCACTACTAACAGGATAACATGCAGTGAATGTGTCACTGACGATGGCAACAGGTTCTTTCATTTGCCTTTGTAGATTTTTTCCTTCCTCCTCCTCCTCCGGAAAGAGCCCTTGCACTGCCCGTTCAACTTGGCAGCCCCCCCCCCCCCCCCTGATCGTGTGCAGGGTGGGGACCTAGCAAAGCACAAGAACCTCTATTGTCATTCACCTGGCTGTGAAAGAGATGTGAAGTGGAGCTTCCCTCAGCTCTCAGCATGACAAACACATTGACTTTCCCGGCTCCGTCAGGCCTCTTTCAATTCGCGTCCCCAGTGCTTGCATAGCTGAGAGCTTTCCCGAGAGTTCTGATTTCTCAAGCTCTCCCCTCTTTGCTTATAATTCCTGTCTTTTGACACAAGGAGCAAGGATACTTGTTTTGTGCCTATCTTATAGTGTTCACGCATACTTTGAGCCTCGGGGGCTTCCATTCATTAGCCCCCTTTTCTCTTGCATTCTCCCTTCTGAAAGTTCACTTTGCTAAGGACGTTTGTATGAGGAGGTAGATCTCTGTCCCAGATGTAAAGTTTGCACTTAGGAAGTCATGTGTTCATAAAATATATTCAGGAGTAAACTCAGCGTGTACACACAACAGATCCTCTTAGAAGCACGTCTGCTGAAGCTGTTGAAATCATTGTTAATAATGCTTTCATTTATGAAATAGCTCCCGCTGCGGGCCACACAAAGGCTTTTCTAAATACATACTGCAGATTTTTACGATCGGATTCACGTTTATTTTGCCAGGGTATCCAGTAATTTTTCAGTACAGCTCCCGGTGAGTGCACGAAAGGAGCATGTATATGAAAGCAGCTTATATATGAAAGTCGTGCTTGCTCCAAACTGTCAATGGGGCAAAGAAAATTGTTCATTATTAATGAAGTGCTTGTGCATGGACAGAGTGATCCCAAAACAAGTGCTCTCATGAAATAATTGTGTGCGTGAACGAAGTGTACATAAATGACTTTTGTGTGAGAAATGCAGGGGCCTATAAAATAAGGGTGCTTATGGCAGAGCGCACCCATTAAAGAAAGCAGTGTGTGCATCAGCGAACATGTGCATAAAGGCAGTATGTGCATGAATTCAATGAGTTTAGACACAAAGTAATGTGCAGGAGACAACTGTGTTCATGAACGGCTCTTTTTCATTCAAGCAACTATCCATTTATATCACATTATCACCCTTCCATTGACCCACTGAAATCCACCATTTCACCTTTGCATTCTCTCATCCATTCATTCTTTCATCAATCATTTAATCTACATCCATCCATTCTGTCATCCATTCATAATAATCCATCCAATCACTCTGCCATTAATAGTCTGCCATCCATCCCTTCATTCTGCCATCCATCCATCCACTCAATCATCCATTCCCACATCCATCTACTCTGCCATCTATTATTTCATCTTTTCACACACCTTTCGTCCCTTTACTTCCCATCATTTACCTGTCCGTCTGCCATCCTTCCACCTTTCCATCCACCTATTCATTTACTCACCCATCCATCTATTCATTCACCCATCCATTTATTCTGTTAAGCTGTCCATTCACCTATCCTTTTACTCATCCTTTCACCCACTCATCCATCTATTCATTCACCCACTCATCCATCCAGCATTCTATTCACCCTTCCTTTCATTCAATATTCATTCCTTCCTTCTTTCCCTTTTCTATTTTCCCACCTTTCGTTATTCCATGCTCCTGCTTGCTCTTCTATTGATCCTATATTCCATTGTTGCGTTAATTATGAAGTTTTGTCTGCCGAGTTGCAGACATAAGAGGCCCATAAAGAACCCCACCGACTTAGAGCCGGATGTAGGTGGCTAAATACCGGTCGGTAATGCCAAAATTTGGTAAATTTCAGCGTTACCGACCGGTATTTAGCCATTCCTAATGTAGGTAAGGAATCGGTAAATAAGGAATCGGTAAATACAGATTCCTTATTGCTCTTGCATTTAAGGAATCGGTAATACCGATTCCTTGAATGCAATGTAGGAAGCACATTAAAGAGTGCTTTTGAGCCTTAAGAAATCGGTAATTACCACCAACTTAAAGTTGGTGGTAATTACCAATTTCCTTTAAAAATTAACTTTTTTGTTTCTTGTTAAGTGCCATGTGGCACACATTCATGCCCTTAGGGCATGTATGTGCGCCACATGTGCCCACATACACATTTCAGGGGTGCAACAGGGTGTTCTTTTGACACCCTGGCACCCTTGAAAGTGCTCCCGCTGTTAGCGATTCGGTAATACCGAATCGCTAATAGTGAATGTCTTCACATTCATTCCTATGGGCCTCCAAGCCCATAGAAATGAATGGGTAGGGATTCCTTATTACCGACTCTCAATTACCGATTCGGTAATAAGTAATATTAAGGATTCAGTATTTTTTACCGAATCTTTACCTACATAGGAAATACCGATTTCTTAATCGGTAAAATTCGCTATTAAGTAAGCGGTATTTCAGATTTACCTACATCTGGTCCTTTGTTGCTAAAGTAGTGATTCACTACACCACTAATGGAATCCTTCTATGTATCTCATCCAAAGTGCTTCAAGGTTACTGCTAGGAGGGTATAACATTGCTTCAGTTAGCTGCCTGAAAAAATGTAGCCTTTACCACAAAATGCTATTCTCTCACTCCTCATGTAATCATAATATAAAAGAACATTCCATGTTGCATTGTAAAATTTAAACAAAGGCAAAGCAATATAAAGGCTCTGTATTTTTGGTATAAGCATTAAACTGTAACAATTGCCATTGGTGGCCCTAGGTTACTTGCCAAAAGCAAGCAAATCAGCTTATATTGTATCGCATTGTATTACACATTCATTCTTTAATTGTAGGTAAGGATCAAATGTCCCTAATGAAGACCCAAATTGCTTTTAGGAATCCTATAAAACCACTAACAATTTTTAGACCCAAATAGTCTAAATTCTATAGCTACATGGCAATGAAGTTTTATATTAATAAATAGAGAAAAGGTTAATTTGAATGATAAATATTACGATAAACATTGGGCTATGCAGCTTTTACTTTTAAAGCGTTTGTGTTCTACTGCTAAAGTGTGTTTTTGGTGACAAAGTGTGTTTAAATGCAAAGTGTGTTTAAGCCTGCAGTACCGCCTCCTGTCTACAGGGGCAGACCTGAGCAAAAATATAAACACACTCAATGAAACACAGGTCCCCCCCACAAGGCAATTTTTACAAATTTTTACACACACACACACACACACACACACTCTCTCTCTCTCTCTCTCTCTCCCTCTACTTGAGTAAATCTGGGACAGTTTAAGGGACTGGAATTTGAAAACTCACATTTATCGCAGTCCACCTGTGTTAGACCTGTTAGCTTCAGGGTGGTCTTTCCCCAATCTTTTTTCTTTTTGCTGCTATGATTTGCTGAATCTTTTTGTTGACCTTAGAACTTTGAGCACTTTATCACTGCTAATCAGTGCTAATGTGTATGTGCTTCTTCACTAAACAGGTGTGCAATTGATGTGTACCTGATTGCCATATTTATTTTACTTATCAGTCAAAACCACTTTATTTGGTTAACCCCTTCGCTGCGGCGCGAATTCCGCCGCAGCGCTGGGGGGGTTTGGGGGCTGGACGGTGCCGCTGTGCTCATGACGGAACCACGCCGTATGAGTCACGGGTGAGCTGTGCTCATGACGGTGTGGTTCCGTCATGACTCCACCCACTGCGCTAATCGCCCGCACAGGCGGGGAATTCGCGCCGCGTGGGAGGAGCGGCCGCCAACGGCCGCAGCATGACGGAACCACTCCGTCATGAGCACACGGCGCTCGTGGCTCATGACGGAGTGGTTCCGTCATGAGCGGGGAAGGGGTTAATAAAAACGATAAAAGTACAATACATACATCAAATTACACTACACAATAAAAGCATCTAAAATCCAAATCATCAATAAATATGAGCAACCTAAATAAATAGGATATTACAAAGGCAGATTTCATTAAATCACTTCAAAACCCAGGCTGCCATTAGTACATATATTAAACAAATAGATGTTTGGGTGTGTAAATAAATCAATAACATTTGAGTAAAAATCACTTTAACAACTAGGATAGTTTTGGTCTTATTTAATACACCTTCATTATTCAATAATTTTTTTTAAGCAAACGGTCAACATTTAAATCATGTCACACAAAGAAGAACAGTCAATTTGGTGATTAAGCAAGACATTAATAACAAAAAAAATATGACATTTGACAATTACAAAACGAATTAGGTAACAACATATGGCAATACAAAGATGACCAGTCCTTGATTTGTAATAGAAAGAATGGCGGCACAAACGTTTTGCTGTATTCAACAAGTAAAGCCTGTCATAACAAGCTAGTCGGGACAATACAATCACAACAGGCTGATTGCCCTGTTTGCTCACTGTGTTACTCTGTGCAGTTCAATGTAAATAACGACTAGCTGACCCATACTGAATACTATAAAACGTTTGTGCCACCATTCTTTGTATTACAAATCAAGGACTGGACTGGACTGCCTGCAACTCTCTGACTTTACTGAAGTAGAGCTGGACTCTGCTTTCACTCCAACTGATCTCCAAGGGCTTGTTGGCTTGCCTCCTGTAGCTTGAGACTCAAGTAAATCATAGTCGGTACTTCTGCTCCTGTACCCGACTCCCTGGAAGAAGCCCAGGTACTTGCAAAATGAATTTCAGCGCATCTTCTGTTTGTATTTATTTATTATTTATTTCTTTCTGAGTTTATAGAGCGCCTGGTTACACTTATCAGTGTGTCCCCGCGCTATCAAAGATTGCAGCAGCGCCTACTCAGCAAAACCAAGAAAGCAGATGGTTAGCCCTTGGGGAAGAGAAACGTCTTCAACTCCTTCTGAAAAGTCAGTTCTGATGATTCTGCCCTTAGTCGAGGGGGGAGGGTGTTCCATCTACGGGCAGTTAAGGAGCGGAACGATCTCCCTCCCATCCTAGCCTTCTTTATTCTGGGAATAGAGAGGAGTCCAGCATCAAGGGAGCGCAACTGTCGAGCAGGAATATAAGGAAGGAGCAGGTTGCGCAAGAAGCCCGGGCATTTCCCCTGAAGTATCTTGTGGGCAATGCATAGGGCCTTGAAATTAACACGTTCCTTAATAGGAAGCCAGTGTAATTTCTCCAAGGCTTTTTTCGAAGGAGCTCTTCTTGGTAGCCGAAGTACCAAGCGAGCGGCGGCATTTTGGATAGTCTGGAGTCTACGATGGCAGCTTGCATTTGCTCCCAGATAGAGGACGTTCCCATAGTCCAACCTGGAGGTGACTAGGGCATGTACCAAAGTTTTCCTAGCGGATTCCGGGAGCAAATCGAGCGTTTTTCTCAACTTACGAAGGATAGCAAAGCAGGTGCCAGAGACACACCGGGAGTGGTAGTCAAAAGTCAGGTTTGAATCAATCCAAAAGCCTAAATTATTCACCTGATCCCTTGGGATCGGCAGAGGTCCCAAGGCCTGCGGCCACCAGGCCGAGGTCCAAACTGAGGGAGATCTGCCGACGATAAGTACCTCTGTCTTGTCACCATTTAGGCGGAGGCAATTGCTGGCCATCCATGTTGAAAGGTCTTGAAGACAGGATGTAAACTTTCTAGCAGCCTGCTCAGCTGGCTGGGTCAGAGCAACAACCAACTGAGTATCATCGGCATATGTTACTACCTCAACCCCATACTGTTCAGCAATGAGCGCCACAGGTGTAACGTATAAGTATGTAACAGAACCGGCGCATCAACCCAGTTTCGGGAGTAAAATCAGTGCATTGAATTGGAACCAGCGTTTTGCCTCCAGAGATCTATGCATAGGACAGTGTATCACTGCGGCTGGAGCTTGGTGAGATCGACGCATCCCCTTGACTGTGTGTTAGAATCTGGCACATCCCCCGATGCCTCTTGACTGCGGCAACCATCTTCGGAACTGACGCATCGCCTTCACTGTATGGAGAAGATCGACGCATCTCGCTGTTTGTGACCAGGAAAGGTACATTGTCCTCCGGGCCCTGCGTGGGTTCTGTAGCAAGTCTGTGCTTCCATCTAAACCCTTTACTGCATTTGTCCCTTTAACATTCAATAGCTCAACTTCTATACATTGGATTTTTGTCATTTTGGTTTTGGTTTCTTTATACTATAAAAACCTATTTTTCTAAACCTGCATGGAGTCTTTTTGTGGTGTATTCATTGTGCTACTGTGTGCGTGTGTTGCACAAATACTTTACACATTGCCTCTTTAGATAAGCCTGACTGCTCTGTGCCAAGCAACCAGAGAGTGAGCACCGGTTATCTTTTAGTGTGTATTAGCTTACCCTGATTAGGATTGTGACTTCTGCTTAGACAGGGTGCACACCTTTGTCAACCAGAAACCCAAATTTCTAACAACCTGATTATTGGTCCTTATCTGGATTTCTATCAAGTATCACAGGAATGTTACATGTTAATGTTACTGCTGTAGATGCTTTGTATGGTATCCTAAGTTGTATCCATGTGTAGCCTTTACTACTATACCTACTTCTATGACTATGATTCTAAACCTTCCCTAATAAAATATTATCGCTAAGAAAATGTTTCTGAGTACCACTTCTAAGGAGATTGTTTGTGTACAGTGATAGACCTTTGTCTGAGATTTGGATTTGCTCACCGACAATAATCTGTGCATTCACAGAGGACTTTTGTTTCTTTTCATATCAGTCTGTCCACATAAATTAAGAAAAACATACACAAAGTATAATATAAAACACGTACTGTATTGATTTCACAAGAATATGAAGGGCTGGATCACAAAATATTGTGGGCCATCACTATTGCGTTCTTGGTGGTAACTTAGGCAGCACCTGATGCAAACACCTTTTACCACTGTATTTCAAAAATAATTTTCTGGTGGTGGTAATGTGTGGCAGGAATGTCTGTACATATTTACTGTGTTGAATTTTTTGTTATGATGTATTATATTATTGTTTGTGATGTGTTTTTATGCTACATTATTGCTTTTGATATGGAAAAGTCCCTCACATGGTAGCAGAGGTGAAACCCTGCCCTAAGTGCCTCAGCTGCAGTGATATCTTGATCCATGGTAATGATTTGTAATCATGAGTGATCACAGATCATGCATTTGCACCATGACCGAGAGCTGTTTCAGGGATTACAGTCTGGTTAGACTGGAAAGGGTGTACCCTCCACCACCCTTGTAATGGTGGAAGGCTGCTGCCCTCACCAGGAGCTGAGTAGCATAAGCGCAGTGGTAACAGCAAAACTGTTTTCTAGTGAGTGATCAAGTAATATGACCAAGCCTGCTGACCTGTGTCACGTGAGCAACCCACTTTCATATGTTCTGCTGCTGTGTGCTCCATTCAAACTTGGCCTACCTCAGGGAAGATGTAGTTACACTACATGCATGTGTGAGTATACCATGTTGGCATGTACATGAGTCTGAGTGCTACGGGACATGGGGACAGAGCATGGGAAAGAGACTGGGCTAAATTGCCAAAAGATAGAATAGATCCACTATTCCCCAACCAGACTCTCTTTGTTCCAGATGATTCAGTGGACAAGAACTACCAGACCTACTGTAACTACATCGCCAACGTCCTAGATAGACATGCCCCCATGAAAAGGATTAAGAACAGGAGAAAACCCTCAGCCCCTTGGTTTAGCGAGGAGCTGAAATTACTACGGAACACCTGCTGACAGGCCGAGAGGAGGTGGCGTAGATCATACCTAGAAACAGATAGGAAGTTGCTGAAATTAGCACAGGCCCAATATAAGCAGACCATCACCAGGTCCAAATCACTTTTCTACGCCAGTTCCATTCTACAAGCCCCTAACGGTACGAAGGCTCTTTTTAATATCATTAGAGACCTCTCAAGCCCTGCTTGTCTGGCCAATAAAGTGCTGGCATCACAGAATTTATTCGATGAAGTCGCCACTTTCTTTGACGAAAAGATTGCCAAAATTGTTGGGGGGCTCGATCTGGGTATTGCCAGTAGCCAGATATTAGATGAGGATGCTTGGGCTGAAACATCAATTGTGCGTTTTCAACCCCTCACTGAAGAGCTCTTTAACAGTCACGCTCAGGATGTGTTCTGGGTCCCCCCTAGATCCCCTTCCTCATAGGATCTGGAAGGATTATGGTCCTGAAATATTCCCATGGATGCGACTGATATGTTGCCAATCTCTGGAGGAAGTAGTAGTCCCAGAAGTATGGAAGCAGACAGTGGTAACTCCCCTGTTAAAGAAACCTTCTCTGGATCAAACAATTCCAGCTAATTTTAGGCCTATATCTCTCCTTCCTTATCCTATAAAAATCCTGGAAAAGGCTGTCCCTGTCGAGTTACCTCGAGGATAACCATCTACTGGACAGGGATCAGTTTGGGTTCCGCCCAGGTCATGGGACGGAAACCGCTTTGGCAACCGTGTTGGACAAGCTGAGAATGCGAGCTGACAATAGTGACTCCTCTGTGTTGGTACTACTGGATATGTCGGCTGCATTCGACACAGTTAGCCACGCAGTGCTGATAGGAAGGATGGAAAGACTGGGGCTGAAAGGCCGCGCCTTGAAATGGGTGCAATCGTACTTGTCACATAGACAACAGGTTGTAACCATGGCACCATTTGCTTCCCCTGAGTCCCTGGTTTGACATGGAGTGCCTCAGGGCTCGGCAATGAGCCCCATCCTCTTTAATATAAATTTACGCCCTCTGATTCCCATTATAAAGTCATATGGGATTGATCGGCTCAACTACGCCGATGACACCCAACTGGTGTTTTCCCTGGAAAGGAAGCACGCAGTGTCTATGGATACATTCCAGGAATTCATGCATCAGGTTTCTGTCTGGCTTTAAGCAAATTCTCTGCAGCTCAATGGGGGGAAAACTGAGCTGTTATATTGCTCTGCAGCCAGAATGTCACAGCTCCTACCGTATGAGTTTAGACTCACTTTGGAGGATGACCCCCTGGTGCCAGCTAAAACAGTACGCAACCTGGGTGTCTTGGTGGATGAAGATCTTCAAATGCTGTCACAGGCTAATAAAACAATCAATGTGTGCTTTGCCTTGCTAAAAGCACTTCAGCAGATTTTACCTCTCCTACCCAGCGAGGTTAGACCCCTGGTGGTGAGGAGCATAATTTTGAGCAGACTGGACTATTGCAACGCTTTGTATTTGGGTGCCCCTCAATACATCCTGCAGGGGCTGCAAAGAATCCAGTCCACAGCAGCTAAACTGGCACTCAATAGGCAGCGCAGCTCCTCTTCCACCTTGGCTCTGAGGGACCTCCACTGGCTGCCCATTAGGGACAGAATTAACTTTAAATCTTTATGTATGGTATACAGAGCACTGCATAGTACAGGTCCAGTATCTATGCAAGAGAGATCCATCTGGTACAAGCCTACTAGACATCTCCGCTCTTCTAGCGCAAATCTGGAGACAACTACCAGATTTAAGAAATCCAAGATGGGAGGTAGGGCCTTTGGCACAGCAGCTTCACGCCTCTGGAATGAGCTACCCCAGAGCATCAGACAAGTGAACTTTCTGCTAGGCTTCAGAAAAAGCCTGAAAACCTGGTTATTTGCCAGGAATGAGAGTAATGCTTCCTGCTAATAGTCAGGCACGTTTCTGTCGATTCCACCAGTCTTGGTCTTAAAGCGCCAGGATACCCGTAGGGTGACAGTTAGCGCTATACATGTGTGCCATACAATACAATACAATACAATGACTGCTAGAGTGCCCTGCGCTGGCATGTGTATGAGTTTTTGAGAGCTACAGTATATGGGGAGAGTGTGTGCCTCTTAGAGTGTACCTCACTGGCATGTGTGTGAAAATGTGAAAGATACAATACATAGATAAAGCTCTGCAGGTTTGTGTGTGTCACACTGGTGTGTGTATGTGTGTGCTGTGAGGGGTACCGTGTATGGAGGGCTACACATGTGTATGCTTGCAGCACGGGTACCGTGAATGTGGGCCTGTGATTTCCCTTTTGGGAGCTCCAGGACCTGCTGGAGGACCATGTGGAGGTAAAAGAGCCCCCAGACAGATTTGTGGATAGCTGCATTCCTGAGAGTGCAGTGGGACACACACGGGCAAATGGAAGAGCCAAGCTCTTAAGTATACTTAATCCTGGATCTTTGCTTCCGAAAGAGCTCACTGGTTAGTGGGGCCTGGGTACATCTTAGGAAGGTGGTTAGACTGATAAAGACATAAAGAGTAAGTCTGGGGGCATTTATAAACTTTTGATACACATCTCATTGAGGCTGACATCCAGGTGTGATCCTCTTGCCACTCCCATTGCCTGTGGTTGGAACAATCAAGTATGGAGACACTTCTTCTGTGATATATGGCTCTCTGGAGGAAGAACTCAAAAGAGGAGTCGACCCTTCAAAGTGGGTAACCCCCAGAACACAAACTCCAAAGACAGAGATACTAAGGGCCTCATTTAGAGTGTGGTGGAAGGATTACTCTGTCACAAATGTGACTGAAGACCTGTCCACCATATTAAATGTGAATTATATTTAGTGGCTCTTGCACTACAGCGGGAAGGATATCCCTCACGTTCATCAAGTAACCTATCCCCCAAACAATAAATAAGGACCTAAATCATGTATACATCTCGAAATAGAATTTAAAAAGGGGAACCTGAGACTCTCAAATTGTCAAACTGAAGGTGTACATCAACCTGGAGAAGCTCAGCATGACTTCTGCCTGTATTGACCAGGACTGAGGGACCATCACCCAGGAAAATCAAGAACACTCGCCCTGGAGTCTGGAGCACTAGCTTCTTCCTGACACAAGACGAAGGGCCCTGAGCGAGGAACAGATTACCTGGAGGATGGGAGGTCAAGTGATTATCCTGCTGAGTGGATCCTGAGATGATGAGTGTGAGATTCTGGTCCGTCTGTATCAGCGTACTGTTTGGGTTGGCTAACAATGTGTGCTGTGGTGACCCCCTGTATGATGAGATGGGGCTGTGGAGAAGATTGGATTACTGCACCAATCAGGCAATTTGCCCTTGTGTATTCAATGCAGCCCCGTATGCCAGATGGGGTTGTGGTGACACTTGAGATTTGCTGAACTGGTGCACTGTTGTGGTGAAATGAGGGCCATCACCCAGTGCAGTGCTGTGATCAGAAAAGGGATACCATTTTGAGTGTGCAAAACGTGACCCCCATGTGCCAGATGGAGGTCATGGAGAGAGTAGAGAACCATCGCCTGTAAAAGGTGTGCAACAGTGAACTCAGAGCTGCTGGGGCTCCAGACTCCGTGCTGGCCGCAATGAGACTACCGCTCACCCCTGGCATCAGCCACAGTCGACCTTAACCCCGGACCGCTGAATGTTCCTGGGCCTTATGTCTCATTTCCTGCCAGTAGGGCCAAGCATTGAGTCGCATGGACCATGGGGGAATCCGAACTGATTGAAGCGGCAAATGATCTGGGCCATTTGGTATATCCAGTTTAGAAACTTGGATTCTCTAGGGGGTCCTAGCCTCGATGTTCCCTTACATAAATGGTGAATAATATTCATATGTATTTAGAAGAGAAGGATGCTTGTGTGGACAGTGCTAGCACACAGACCTTATAAAGAGTGTGACATCATTTAGTGTGTACCGCATTTCACATTGTGTGTGCATAAATACTCCTTTTTATAAAAGTTAGTGTTTTTCTGGACATTCATTTATTGAGGTTGCTGAACGTACATTGAGTTGTGAGCCAGTGTACTCTGAGCATCTTTCTCCTCTCCGAGAAGGCTTAGACTGTTCAATTAGCGCTTCCACTGTGAGTCAAGTGCTGAAGGGGCCCAGTTGCTCAGAGGCATTGAAGACTGTGCCCCAGGACATCAGTCGTAAAAGGCCTGAACCACACAGTTGAGCCCAGGAACTCTAGCTTTCCCCGCGGCACTCCGAAAGGTGTTCTGACAATTGCATTTTGTTGATGTTGTCAGGTACAGTGATTAAGGTGTTGAGCTGTGTTTTGTGTGATGCCCTCTATGTTTCAGTTGTGTTGTTATGTTGTGTTGTGTTATGTTATTTTTACATTTACTTTAGAAACGTCAACAAAATCTGCTTAATTTCCTGCTAACAGCTGAACATTCTTTTACATTTCCTGTGGCAAGCAGCCATTTACCATTGTCTAAATTAGTAAAATATCACTTTTCCAGCTCTTGGACTATTTACATCATCAGTTGCCCCAGAGCTGTGGTATAAACCTCACTTTCTGTGACACGGCCCGACATGTTTCAGAAAGGCCTCTTATCCAAACATGCAGACAGTGCTTGATGAGATGTTTCAGCATGGTGATCTAATACAACACAAACATTACGGCACCAATCACTGACACATCTCAATAGATGGAAGGTTTATGAGCAGAAGGAGATCTGACTTTCTAAGATTAACCCAGTGCCTCGGGATATCACCTTTACATGACGTGTGCAGTTCAGTGCTAAACACTATGTGAAAGGTCAGTCTAGTGTAGTCAACTTCTCAATTAAGGAGGCAAGAGCGTACTGCTAAAATAATGTTTTTTAAAGACTTAGCGTGTATCCTTTTGTTCTTGGGCACTGCTGTTCTTTGACAGATTGCAGTTTTCTTTGAACAGCTTACACCCTGCACGGCTGAACTGTTGCCGCAATACATCATACTACCTCCCTGTTTTCTTTCACTGAAGCTTACTACATTTATATATACACACACCATCTCATCTCTGAGAAGAGGGGGGATTGTTCTTATACTTGGGAAGGCTAGGGTCTTTTTAACTGAAATGTCTGGACCACCCTGAGCCTTTCACCAGCATGTTTAAACAAAAATACATTTGCAGACCCAGCTAGAACAGCTGCTTTTCATTTTCCCCTTGCAGATGCTATCTTGCTTACAAAGCCCTACGTTCTACAAACAAACTGATGTTGACTTCTTGGCAATGATAACACATGATTGCATGTTTTGATAAAGTCATTGTCTTAAAACCAAATTTGGCATGGATGCACAGTAAGTTATTTGCCATTGTGGCAGGGGGTCTTCTTTCCAATAAAAGCGAACGTGTAAATTGTCCCCCTGCACGCCCTTTGGACTACCCCAGCGAAGTGCAATTACCACACCAAGGGGCATATCATCAAGGAGGCGATATAAATTATAGCCACTTTTGTGTCCGTTTTCGGACGAAAAGCGGGGATAATTTTATCGCCTTATCAGAAAGTTCACGCTATTGCGTGAATCCTTGCATTAGCTCCCTTTCCCGTAACGCCCACCTTTGAGATGCAAAGTGGGCGTTCCGTCCTAAAATAACTGGAAAAATTTCGCTAACCGACATTTCTCCAATTATCAATGGGCACGCTAACAGGCATAGCGATAAGAAAAGTAGCACTAACCTTGGTTATCGCTACTTTCCTTACGCCTGCTTTTAGTTTGACTTAGCCATTATATCCAATGTAAGGTGGATATCATGGGTAAGTCTCCCTTACCCTATCAACAAGCTATCGCCAAACTTTGTGAGTTTATCGTTGAATTTCCAGCGATAATCTCACATTTGGCAGTTAGCGCTTGGAATTTTATCGCTTTTGAGATAAGCGTTGCTAATAGCACGATATCTCAGCGATAAAATTACACGTTATCCAGCGATAATTATCCTAGCGCTAAGTGCACTTAGCGATAATTATCGCCGGTCCTTGATGATATGCCCCCAAGTTTTCTCTTAACGGCAGTAAATGGAGGAGTTCTCCGAAGTACAGGGGTGGGTGAAGCAGAGCATAACTCTTAAATACTAAAGCTTATTACTGTAAGTGGTCCTTGAAGAAATATTGTAGAAAACTTCTTTCAGGAACTTAATAGCAGATTAAGTATCAGTTACAAAAAGAAAAGGTATTTCCAATAAGGAGCTATAGAGGGCAATAATGTGCCAGGACACCCTCCACTCAACAATTATTCTTACAACAAAGACCTGGCACATACGGGCACTTAATATATATATATAGGACTGGAAAGAGGGAAGATATTTTTATCAAAATCCTCAGCCAACTATTGCTTACTATAGTCCAATCCTATGCGCCCACTAATCTTAAAAAAGCTGAAAAGAAAGAAGAAGAAAAAGTGGTCAGTCAGTGCTCTCATATCAACACATACCCCCGGTTTCAAGTGTGTATGTGCTAAAAAAGTATAGAGAAAAGAGAAAGTATCTCACGTGCGCACCACCAGAGGAGCTACTGGTAGGTTCTCACCAGCTTGCCCACGTTTGTATCATCATTGATAACTTTTTCAAAGAAAGAAGCGGTGTGTCCAGTGGAAAAGGAAGTGAAAAGATATTTTTGTCCCCAGTGAAAGAAATGAGACACAAGAGGTCTCTATTTAAAAATGGACTAAACTCACAGACACTATTCACCTTTTATTCCGAACTGTGAGTCTGTACCAAGTTAAAAACACAGCATGTTGTAGGCCACTTTAGTGACGGCCAACATGTTTCATTGCCAATTTCATTTGTGGCAAATTCGTCAGGGCGACCGAGGTCAACAATCACCTCCCTGGATAAAAAACATCAAACAAGCATTGGCATAGCCAATAGGTCTCGCTTTTGGGACCTTCTGAGCATTTAGGTATGCAGCACAATATTCTTGATGCAACCACAACAACTGTTGCGAGACCTATTGGCTATGCCAATGCTTGTTACGTTAGCTAGTGTCACCATATTGTCTGTCCTGATCATCACATAACACCCCAACAGGACATCCTGAAAATGCAACAGGCCTCGTTTGACTGCCATCAAATCCCTCCAGTTGGAAGACTGCATGCTCTCCTCCAGAGACCAACGAGATTGTGTGGAGGACATCTCCAGAGTTGCACCTCATCCAAAAGAGCTGCTGTCCATCATCAGAATCTTAGGGAGGTCTGGTTGTGGCTCTATCTAAACAATGACTCCAGCAGAAGCCACCAAGACAGATATTCCTTAATCTCAGGATACAGAGGGAAAATCATGTCATAGTCCCCTGACGAAAGAACCCAGAAATGCATGAAGGTGGCTCCAAAGAGGAAGAAGATGGAATCTGGCCTAAGGGACTGTAAAGACAGAAGCTGCAATATGACCCTGAGGATGCAGCCGATGACGAACAGATAGGGGCTCAATTTGAATAGCCTTGGACACCAAAGGGCATATTTAGTAGTAAGGTGGTGAAGCGTGCCTTGTAATCCGGGGTACTTAAAAAGACCTAATATCCAAACGTACCACATACAACATATGTAGAATTTAATTATTGTCCATACTGGAGTAAGCCACTAAGTGAGGTGCTATAATTGCTTTTCGTTTACTGGCTATTTAAACATCACTCGCTTGGCTATGAAAAATCAGTTTCGCACTGACTTGTCGGGCACTCTGGCCCAGCTTTAAAGGGCCAGTGTTTATTTGTTGGTCCTATCACAGCCCTCGGAACTAGAAAAATACTTTCGCACTTGCCCTGCTGGTAGTACCAGAATTCTAGAATGCCCAGTGCTGTAGAAAATATACCACGGTAGTTCAGTGGAATGTGGAAATCAGTGGATTCGACACAGCAGTGTCTGTCTGGCATAGAGAGACTAGGGGGGTCATTGCTGAACATATACTGTACCGCCACATAGGCACAAAACTGATCGGTTTGCTTGTTTGTAATGAAATCCTGCTTTTGTATAGTGCAAGCTTGTTCTAACTCAGCAGCAGTGCAGGTTAGAGCATAGTCTGCACAAAGCACAGCGCCTTTATGTTCAGGAGCGAGACACACCTACTCATGGAAAAAAGCGCTGGGATTTGGGCTCAGTGCGCTTTCCCAGTGCTTAAAGAAGCAGTCGAGATTTCTGACTAGTGGGAAATTCGTGTCATTAATTTCAAACAATATTCATGCAGTGTTTGTATTCTTTAAACTCGACTGAATCTGATGTAAAGACCACTTGCGTAGCAAGGGTTCAGTGGGCCCTGGTGCCAGCCAACAAATAACAGGCCCCTTTTATTGCTGTTGGGGTAGTAAAATGTAGTAATGTTCAAGGTTGAATGGTTCCCGGTGCCACTGCACCTGCTACACAAATGTTAGCTATACTCCTGATGATGACAGCAACCATGGAAGGCGAGTTCTGTATTTTCTTATTTAAACACACCGGCCATTGCGCATGCGCCTGCTTTCCCTGACATTCAGATCGGAGGCCAGTACAAGGGACCGCGCTACTCCTGGGTTGAACGCAGCACAGCCGAAGCTTCGCACCGCCAATAAATGATGAACGGTGACAAACAAGAGAGAGGGACATTGATGAATGACCCAAATAATGTTTTTGGATACAAACTACCCACTCACAAATAATACGAATGGATAGATGCCACTTAACTAAATGAAAGCCCTTCTCATTACACTGATGCGCCTAAAAAGTAGTCACACATGATCACCGTAAAGCGAAAGTGATCGCGATCACTCGGAAAGTGAAAGTGATCGCAATGAGTTGCGCGCGCAGCAGCGGGGGAGAGGGGTATGGTGCTGAAGGCTGGCGCAGGATGGCTGGGCGAGAAGGGAGGGGTGAATGTGGGTAGCAGCTGTGCGCGTGCACGCCATCGTGCACTGACGCTTGTAGCCAGTACAAAAATGTGGGTAGCACTTTCCAAACCCACATACTAAATGTCTTGCCAGACCAGCGCATGCGCTGGGTCAGGAGAGACCTAAAAAGAGTGACTAGTAGGAGCTTGGGCCCACATACCAGCCCACATACCAGCTTCCACCATGTCAAGGGGATGTATATCTTATACAATTTTCGTCCCTTTGAAAAGAACTTTCGTTGCTAAGTATTTTTATCGCTCCCCAGGGACTTCAGACGGTAAATCAACCCGGCAGTGTGTAATTGTTGGAAGGGCCGATCTCAGGGGGGTTGGGGTAGCGGGATAGTTCTAGGTTCAGAGTCAATGCCGAGTATCCTTCGCACAGCTCTGAATCCTCGAGCCGGGGGACACGGTACAGTCTTGGGTCCAGCCGGACCAGTGTATTCTCGAGCCGCGACCATGTCTGCAGGGCTCTGGCGGGAAGGAACTGTCGATCGGGAGGTCTTCGGGGAGCCGCGATTCCCTCGGCAGGCTCAGCCGGTCTTAGAATTGGGGGGAGCCGCGAGTCTCTCAGCAGGGCTCCGATGGTCTTAGGGTCGGGGGGAGCCGCGAGTCTCTCAGCAGGCCCCGGTGGTCTCAGTGTTCTCGGGAGCCGCGACGACGTCAGCAGGGCTCAGATGGTTTCCAAGGATCAGGTAGCGTCCTTCTTTCCAGGTTCGTCGAGCCGCGACCAGGTCCGCAGGGCTCTCTTAGTTCCAGGTCTTCTCTGCCCCGGTCCCCTCAGCACCCCCTGTTATACGCCTTCTTTTCTTTGAAGTCCGGCGTCCTCACAGAGAGGGGTCTTGGCGTCTGGGGCGGTGTGTCTGAATTTCCTGCCGCTCGGCTCTTTGATCCTTTCAAGTTGGGCTGGGAGGGACTCCAGACATTCAGCATGTGGGGAGCCAGCTCCCTGGGGGCCCGGAGGGTGATCGAAACCCTCTATTGAGAGGAGGTCAGAGGTGTGACAGAGACTACTCCTCCCTGCCTTGCTTGGGGGGGGTTCCCTCTCCCTTGGCCGGGCATGGCGCGTTTAGGGTCTAGGTTTCACTGGGGCCCCGGGCCGGTCATCCGGACCTCGGGACATGGTGACCAGGGGTCTTCGGTGACTACGGGGTGGGGCGGCCGGGCGGCTATAACCAGGGACCAGGGGTGGTATAGGGGTTGGGTTGGGGTGCTAAGGGTCATGGAGGCCCACGCCACAAGGCCGGGCCCCACACGCGTCCCCCCAGCTGAAAGTCAGGGATAACTACCCATCTTCTTGGGGGTTCTCCTCGCTGAGGCGGAAGAATCGGGACAGGCCGTCAGCGTTGGCGTGGTCAGTACCTGGGCGATGCTCATCGGTGAAGTCCATCCCCTGAAGGGAGATCGACCATCGCAGCAGTTTGGGGATTTCTCCTCTCATTTGCATCAGCCACCGTAAGGGTCGATGATCTGTTTGGACTCGGAAGTGGGTTCCGAACAAGTAAGGCCGTAGTTTCTTTAGTGCCCAGACTACTGCGAAGGCCGCTCTTTCAATGGTGCTCCACCGTCGTTCCCGGGGTAGTAGCCTTCGGCTGATGAAGGCTACGGGCTGGTCTAGGCCCTTCTCGTTGAATTGTGAGAGGACGGACCCGATGCCGTGCTCCGAAGCGTCCATCTGGACTACAAATTCCTTGGAGTAATCGGTGGCTTGGAGCACGGGGGCAGTACACATAGCGGTTTTTAGGGCGTCAAACGCCTCTTGGTAAGGGGGGGTCCATTGTACTCTCTTCAACTGTTTCTTGGAGGTTAGTTCTGTGAGGGGGCCTACTATGCTGCCATCGTTTTTAATGAATCTTCGGTAGTAGCCGGTGAGGCCTAAGAAGGCCCGGACTTCTGTCTGTGTCGCAGGGGTTTCCCAGGCCAAGATGGCGTCGATCTTGGGCTGGAGGGGGGCGACCTGCCCGCTCCCGACCTGGTGTCCCAGGTAAACCACTGAACCTTGTCCAATTTGGCATTTGCTGGCTTTGACGGTTAGGCCCGCTTGGCGCAGGGCCATCAGCACCTGTCGGAGGTGCTGGAGGTGTTCGGTCCATTGGGAGCTGAACACTGAAATGTCGTCTAGGTACGCGGTGCTGAACTCTTCCAGCCCGGCCAGGACCCTGTTGACCAGCCGCTGGAAGGTAGCCGGGGCATTTTTCATCCCAAAGGGCATGACTCGGAAGCGATGGTGCCCATCTGGGGTGGAGAAGGCGGACCGCTCCTTGGCTCCCTCGGTGAGCGCAATTTGCCAGTACCCGCAGGTCAGATCGAAGGTGCTGAGGTAGTGAGCAGCCCCCAGGCGGTCAATGAGCTTGTCTGCGCGGGGAATAGGGTGAGCATCGGCTCGGGTGACCGCGTTGAGCCCCTGGTAGTCCCCACAGAACCTTACTTCGGGGGCGACCCCAGGGGCCACCAGTACCACGGGGCTGGCCCATGGTCTGTCGGAGGGTTCAACCACCCCTAGGGCTAGCATCTTGCCTACCTCGGCCTGGATGCAGGTCCGGACCCTGTCAGGGACATGGTAGGCTCTGTGCCATACTGGCGGGCTGTCTCCGGTATCCACGTCGTGGACACACCAGTCGGTGACCCTGGGGGTGAGGGAGAAGAGGTCTGCGAATTGCCCCAATAGCTGGTGGTAATCGTCGTATTGTTGGGGGGTGAGGGAGGAGGAAAGTCTCACTCCTTCTATAGAGACATCTTTTTCCTTCGCGCACAGGAGGTCCGGGAGGGGCTCGGTGGCCAAGAGCAAACTCAACTCCGCCCTCACGAAGTGAGGTTTGAGGCGGTTCACGTGGAGGACCCGGAGGGGGTTCCTAGGGGACTGGACGTCAACTAAATAAGTGACTTGACTCTTCCGCTCTACGACCTTGAAGGGTCCAGTCCATTTGTCTTGGAGAGCGCAGGGTTTCACCGGGGCCATCACCCAGACCTGTTGGCCCGGCTGGAACTCGACCAGAGTGGCATTCTGGTCATACCAGAGCTTCATCTCCTCCTGGCTAGTCTCGAGATTTGCTTCGGAGAGCTCTCGAAATTTCCGAGTCTTGTTGCGGAGCGCCAGGATGTATCGGAATACATCTTGGGGGGGTCCTCGGGGGGCGGTCCCCCAGCCCTTCTTTACCAGGCTCAGGGGTCCCCGGACGGGGTGCCCGTAGAGCAATTCGAATGGGCTGAACCCCAGGGATTTTTGGGGAACTTCCCGGTAGGCGAACAGGAGGCAGGGGAGGTGGACGTCCCACCTGCAACGGAGGGGCTCTTCGAGACCCATGATCATCCATTCAGGGTCCGGTTAAACTGTTCCACTAGGCCATTGCCTTGGGGATGGTATGGGGTGGTGAATTTGTATGATACCCCACATTGCTGCCATAAGGACTTCATGTATTTTGAGATAAAGTTAGTGCCGCGATCACTCACGACCTTGCGAGGGAACCCCATGCGGGAGAATATCCCCATCAAGGCCCGCCCCACCACGGGGGCCATCACGGTTCAGAGGGGGATGGCCTCGGGGTAGCGGGTGGCATGGTCTACCAGTACGAGGATGAACCGGTGGCCCTGGGCAGTCCTTGGATCCAGAGGTCCCACGATGTCTATCCCCACCCGCTCGAAGGGGGTACTAACAACGGGGAAGGTTTGTAGTGGTGCCTTGCGCTTTCCGCCACTTTTCCCGCTGGCCTGGCACGTGGGACATGACTTACAGTGGGCCTTGACATTAGCTCGCATCTTGGGCCAATAGAAGTGGGTGACTAAGCGATGATAGGTTTTGTCTTGGCCCAAGTGTCCCGCCAGGGGTACATCGTGGGCTAGGCCCAGGAGGAAGTCTCGGAAGCGCAGGGGTACCACCAGTACCCGGGCCGATCCTTGCTCGGCAGACTTCTGCTCACTGTACAGGAGGTCGTTTTCCCAATACACCCAATGGGTTCCGGAGCTGTCGCCCGCCGCCTGGGCTTCGGCCTGCTGCCGGAGTCCGATGAGGGAAGGGCAGGCGGTTTATTCTCTGCAAAACTCCTCCCAGGAGGGGCCCCCCTCGAAGCGCATTGCGCCAACTCGGGCAGGTCACCTAGCTCGTCATTTGCTCGGGGTTCCGATATAACGGTCCGTTGTCGGGGACGGGCTCCCCTTCCGGGGGGAGGTCATCGGGCTCGGATAGCCTGTACCGTCCTTCGGGGATGGTGACTGGGTTCAGGGTTGGGGCCTCACCTCCCTCGGGCTGACATGGAGCGCGCAGTGGCGCACACCCATTCGGGTAGGCCCATCATTCCTAGGTGGGTCCTTCATTCCACCTGTCCCCACAGGGAGCTCTCGAGATCGTTGCCCAGGAGACAGTCCACTGGCTGGGAGGTTCGGACGACCACTCTCAATTTACCGGTTACTCCCCCCCATTCGATGGGTACCAGGGCCATCCTGCAGAGGCTTTCGGAATTGTCCGAGGATATAACCGGACAGAAGACGTCGGGTAGTATCTGGTCTTCGGCGACCAGGTGGCAGTGGACCGCTGTGACACTCGCCCCGGTGTTGCGGAGGGCCTCGACTTGGTGCCCATTGACCGTCACCTGCTGTCGGTATTTCTTGGTGTTGGCAGGTAAGGGAGTTCCGGGAACCATTTCTCGGTCTCCTAGGGAGACCAGGGCCATGGCTGCAGGCTCCCACTCCTCGGTGTCCTCCATCTCCTCCCCTAGGGCCACAGTGGCCATCTGTCGGGCTGGGGGAGCGGTCGCTGCGGCCCGTTGGTACCTGGGACATTGGGGGTCACTGGCGTAGTGACCAGTCTGTTGGCATCGGTAACAGGTGATCTTGTCTCGGGGTCCCTGTCTCCCCGGGGGCCCCGTGCTGGCTGGAGGTGGTGCTGGAAAGTGCGGGGGTTGATTTCTGGGGGGACTATGCTGGGGGCCTGCCTGGAATTCCCTCTGTCTCCCCTGGCTCCCCCCACCCCTCTGGCGGGGAGGTCCCTGACTGTGGCGGCCGTAGTCTCCCACGGGGCCCTGGGGGGCCCGGGTGTTCACCCAGCAGTCAGCTTCAACAGCCAGTTTCCGAGGATCCGTGAGCTTGCTGTCGAGGAGGTGCTGGCGTAACTCTACAAAGCAATTGGCGGACAGATGTTCCCAAGCGATTAGGTCGAACAGTTCCTCAAAGGTGGAGACCTTGCTGCCCTTGATCCACCCGTCCAAGGCTCTGCTGTAAAAGTTTACGTACTCTACCCACGTAGTACCGGGTATCTTTTTGCAGTCTCGGAACCGTTGCCAGTACATCTCGGGGGTGAGTCCATATCTCGCTAATAAGGCCTCTTTCATGTGGCTGTAGGAATTTAGCACGATGGACGGCAGGTCTAGCAGGGTGTCTCTCCCCTCACTCAGGAACCGGCCCCACAAGCCAGCCCCCCAATCCTTCTGTGGAACTCGGTGGGAGGTCATGGCGACCTCATAGGCCTTGAACCATTGCTGGATGTCGTCATTTTTGTAATACTCTTTCACCACATCCTTGGGGATGTGTACCTTTGGGTACGCTAGGGGAGAGGTCTCTTGATTCCCGCGGGGCTGGATTCCTTATTCTTGGGTTTGAGTTCGATCTCTTTTAGGCTGCGCTTGTGTTCCAGTTGAAGTTTTCTTTCTTCGTGTTCTCGCTGGCGTTTCTTTTCCTCAAGTTCCCCTTGTAGGCGTAACTGTTCTACCGCTAACTTTTTTTCGGCCAATTTTAGCTCTCCCTCTATCTTAAGTTTGGCCAGTTCTAGTTCGTGGCTGCGGCTCCTTTCCCGATCCGCTAGTTCCTCCGGGGATAGGCCCCCCTCTTGGGCGTTGCTCCTCACCGGGTTGTTTCGGAGTTCGTTCGGCAGCTCCCCCTCTCGAGCGTCTCCTTCGGTTTGGGGAAGGGAAGCTCCGGACTCTATCCAGGCTTTTAATGCTTTCTGGAAATCTTCTTTTGTGCCTTATCCGGTTGTAGCGATTCTAAGGTCTTTGCAAAACTGTTTTAATTCTCGGTGCGTATATTCTTCCAACCGGTCCTCTCGGAACGTAGAACTCGCGTTGGTTCTTGTGGTATTCATGGTGGTTCCTTCTTCCATCTTTGTTCGGTAGTGCGTCAGCCGTTTACTGCACGATCTCTAGGTGTCTGCTCGGATCCCGTCACCTGCCACCAAATGTTGGAAGGGCCGATCTCAGGGGGGTTGGGGTAGCGGGACAGTTCTAGGTTCAGAGTCAATGCCGAGTATCCTTCACACAGCTCTCAATCCTCCAGCCGGGGGACACGGTACAGTCTCGGGTCCAGCCGGACCAGTGTATTCTCGAGCCGCGACCACGTCTGCAGGGCTCTGGCGGGAAGGAACTGTCGATCGGGAGGTCTTCGGGGAGCTGCGATTCCCTCGGCAGGCTCAGCCGGTCTTAGAAATGGGGGAGCCGCGAGTCTCTCAGCAGGGCTCCGATGGTCTTAGGGTCGGGGGGAGCCGCGAGTCTCTCAGCAGGCCCCGGTGACCTTAGTGTTCTCGGGAGCCGCGACGACGTCAGCAGGGCTCAGATGGTTTCCAAGGATCAGGTAGCGTCCTTCTTTCCAGGTTCGTCGAGCCGTGACCAGGTCCGCAGGGCTCTCTTAGTTCCAGGTCTTCTCTGCCCCGGTCCCCTCAGCACCCCCTGTTATACGCCTTCTTTTCTTTGAAGTCCACCGTCCTCACAGAGAGGGGTCTTGGCGTCTGGGGCGGTGTGTCGGGATTTCCTGCCGCTCGGCTCTTTGATCCTTTCAAGTTGGGCCGGGAGGGACTCCAGACACCCAGCATGTGGGGAGCCAGCTCCCTGGGGGCCCGGAGGGCGATCGAAACCCTCTATTGAGAGGAGGTCAGAGGTGTGACAGAGACTACTCCTCCCTGCCTTGCCTGGGGGGGTTCCCTCTCCCTTGGCCGGGCATGGTGCGTTTAGGGTCTAGGTTTCGCTGGGGCCCCGGGCCGGCCATCGGGACATCGGGACATGGTGACCAGGGGTCTTCGGTGACTACGGGGTGGGGCGGCCGGGTGGCTATAACCAGGGACCAGGGGTGGTATAGGGGTTGGGTTGGGGTGCTAAGGGTCATGGAGGCCCATGCCACGAGGCCGGGCCCCACAGTAATTACAAAAAGAAAAGGGCCAGTGATGCTAAAAAAACGTGTCTATTGATGATACACTGTGGTGGAGTCATGTCATGCGCTGCCATTGCTTTACTTTTTGCGATGCATCGGCGGCGTAAAACATGCCCCATTTGCGCCCTACTTACAAAGTGATAAATCTAAGCAGATGCGTCACTTTGTAAACGCCTGCGCTAAATTGTACCTGCATTAGGTATAATGTATGCAGGGGGGCGTTCCCACGCAAGTAGACCTCGTAGAAGTGATGCAGTGAAATCTATGAGATTTCATTGCGCCAATTCTAGGACGCAAATGCGTCAAAACCTTACGCCTGCCTCATGGCAGGTGGAAGGGTGACGCAATGCTATATCCATAGCCCTTGCTGGAGTTGTGTCACACTTCTTGCACAACTCCAGTAAATACGTCATTTTTGCTCCGACAGATACGTTAGTAAAACTGATGTCTCTGTCATTCCTTGCGACATGATGCATCATACAGTAAATATGATGCATCCATCATGTCGCAAGGAGGGCTCAATGAAAAGTGACGCATCACTGTTTTCACGCAGTGATGCGTCACTTCTCATAAATGAGGCCCTAGGGTGCTTTGCACCAACGCACACACTTGTACCATAGTGCACGAGTGCGTGCGCTAAGGTGCCTGCACGATATCAAGCATAGGTTTATTAATGAGGCCTCTTCCTATGAAAAATACTACACATAGTTCAAACACTATGCCCCAGAACCTTGTGTGGGCCCCTGTTCTGCTTAAACATGTCGACCTGAAAAGGACAGAGGCTGCATAAGGGTGTTTCAAGTGTCCAAAATGTACTTATAACCATCCCTACACCACCCATTAATAAATGACCGAATTTAAATGGGCAAGTGCACTGGGTATTGAAAATTTAGGATCCCTCAGAAACATCCCTGAATAGTCACTCTGATTACAACGAGGGCCGCCAGCCCCTAATGTTAAGCATGACGCCCAGGGGGTGTGTGAGGCCATCCCCTTCTTTTTTGGGAAATCGTCCTCCAGGGTCCTCCTTTTAGCTATTGGGGCATGTGTCATCCTGAAAATGAATGAAATGGTAGATGTTTAGTTTTCATAAATTGAGAGCCTGATTCTGGGTACATTTGTTTTTATTTATAAGTCCCTTGCGCTGCCGCTGCATCACTTTGCTTGACGCACACCGTCGGCGCAGTGTGCTGGCCCATATTTACAGGGCCATGTAAAGCCACACTGCATGGCTTTCCATGACCTTGTAAATACGGCCCCTTTTCATTCATCAATTTGCGTGAAAGTGACATGCCATGGGTGTGGCTGTGGATGTTCACACGCAACACTCATGGATTCTGCCGCATTAGATTGACAACGTTTCATAAACCTAGGAATGGATCAGAATCCTATACCTCCCCGGGGGAAGCGTAAGGACACGCAGCAGCAATACTTTTATTTCTCCTCATTTTTCCCTCTTTCTATGCATGCTGCAGAATGCAGCATGCATAGAAACAGGAATATGGCCATCAATGATTGTTTTTGTGCTGGGAGATTTCTCTTCCTGCACAACAACAATTATGCCCGCAACACAGGCACCCTTGCACCATGGTGTTGGCTGTGTTGGCCTGAGTTGGAGCGTGGCAGCCAATTGTGCTCCTGCACAGGGGAAAGCGCAGGGATGCATTCTATTGTTGTAAATACGATGCATCTCTGTGCTTTTAAAATGATGCAGCTTGGTGCAGCAAAATAACTTGCGGCATCGTGCTGTGCCATTTTGTTGTAAATGAGGTCCTTGCATGAACTAAGAAATTTTCATTGAGATTTGTCAAACTGTCCCAAAATGATAATAAAAAAAAAAGGCATTTCCTGTGGAAATGCCTACCTAACTATAACTGCTCTTCTATAAGACCATAGCATATGTTGTAGAAACAATACCCGTAACATGGAAAGTTAAATGTCAACTGTGAACTGCAGTAAATATTGTGCCATCTACTAGTGTGACAGGGAGAACTTGGGTTCAGGAGTAACAGTGTAGTTTCAATTTAAACATACAGTCTGACCTACCAAAGTTTCCTTTTTGAACAGGGAAAACATTATTTTAAAATATTAATAAGTCAGCCTCATGTTGGCTTTGTATCCCACAAGGCGGGGTGCCTGGTATCTAAAAGTGAGACATGCAGAAATGTAATATTACAATGTACCTACAGTGACAGGGTGCCAAACGCAATTTTCATTCTGGAAGCCTCTGGGTATCCTATAAGGACAACTAGAGTACAGATTGAAATATTGATTCTGCTACCTCGGGTTTGAGACCAGCCAGAATAATTGTTCAACCACTATTTTGTATTAAAAGCCCACTTTAATAGTGATGTCAGATTTTTACTAAATATTTAAGAAAAATAACTTTCACAAAGTTACCTTTTCCATGCCTGAATCTCCAGAAGGCACAGTCACATTAGCTCTCTAGCAACTTCCCAACCAGTGCTTGAACTGAAGGAGGATCAGTAAGGGTGGACCCAGAAACATCATTAACTTTTGATATTGGCCTGACTGTTCACAAGTAAATGCAATAGAACTATGCATTTCCTGGGCCGCATCTCTGTGTGGGAACATAGGCACAGCACAATGGTCGAAGGGTTTTGGATTTTGGGAATAAGGTACACTGTAGGATTGTTTGCAGTACGGCAAACAGGAAATGCTCCAAGAGAGGGTGGGGTTTCCCCTGGGAACCTTTGCCCCATTGGTTAAGAAGGAGCCAGGAATCACCTGCTGGTTGGTGCCAAATTTAAATGTTACACTACTAGTCACTCTCTTCAGAATGCTCTCTGGGCCTGGGAAAGACCAGAAGGAGGACTGCACCTCCTGTCTAGGACTTGTGAAAAGTCTTGAAGGGCTGGACCTGCTCCCTCTTGTACTGAGGACAAAGACACTGACTTCCACTGTCAGTTGTATGACCTTCTGTGTGGCTACTGAGACCAAATAAGCAACACAAAGTTGTTCCCTGAGGTTCCCAGCTGACCAGTTTCATCTGGACCCTGCGGTGGCCTTTTCTGGAATGAGTTTTGACTACCAACTACCAACTGCTGTTCCTGAAGTCCTGCGACCCTTGGTTGTGTCTAACTGGACTTCTCATTACAACTCTGAAAAGCTGAGACTTAGTCAAATTAGTGACTTTCTCTGGAAGGACCAGGACCAAACACCCATTCCGGTGAAGGAATAAATTTGCTGGGCTGACAAAACAGGTTTCTCCCTCTTGGAGGTTCTCCACAACAGCAAAACCCTTTCAACGGGCCCTCAGTGATAAGGTACCCGACCTGGAAGAATTCATCATTGGAACTGCCTGCAACCTTGTTCTGCAAGAGTTTTCTGAGCTCCTAAAAGAGACTAAGGACCTGATTTAGATCTTGGTGGATGGGTTACTCCATCACACAACGGTGATGGACATCCTATCCGCTGAAATAAATTCCATTATATCCTATGGGATATATATATATCGGCGCACGGGATATACGTCACCGTTGTGATGGAGTAACCCGTCTGCCAATATCTAAATCAGGCTCTAAGTCCAAATTGCTTCAACGAGACCGTGCCCAGTGCCTATCTGGCAACATGGAGCCCTCTTCGGCTACAGCCTGCTGTCTTGCCCTACTGATTATTTTCATTTCAGAGATTAAGAGCCTGATTTAGATTTCGGCAGAAAGGTTACTCCATCATAACGGTGAGGGATATCGCGTAAGCCAAAATATAAATCCCACAGGATATTATGGGATTTATATTTCAGTGGACAGGATATCTGTCACCGTTGTGATGGAGTAACCCACCTGCGAAATCTAAATCAGGCCCTAAATCTGAAAGTAGAATTTTCGACTGGGTGGAACCTGGTTTCAATAGCCAACCCGCTGTGCATCTGCAGTGATTCGCGTTGCCCCATGTTTAATTTTGCAGTGGTACTGTGAAAAAAGGGGTGGGATTTGGAGTGCTACAAGACCATTGGGTTAGCCAACAATGGGGTACACCTAGTTAAGTATGGAAACAAAATATGGCCTCACATATTACATCACTCATGACGTGCTTTGAGATCGTAGATAACATCTATGCGACATCTGAAATGAGATCATTGATGACAACAGTGTGCAGGGCAAAGGCACGAGTTACAGTTACTTCAGTTAACAATAATTGGCTGAATTTCAGTGTTTTTAGATTAAAATGTAACATTTTAACAAGCAGTTCAGGATCAGGAAGATGAATTTTCAAAAACTCACATAGGTCTTTTAGGTTTCTAACAGGATTAGGATTCAACTTTGGGGTAGTAGCATATGCTACCCTTAAAGGAATAAATCAATACACCTATACCAGCAAGTACCCTATCAACTAGTTATTGCATCAATTTCAGAGCTAGTACATAGACTAGAATATTGTCCATTACATAAATTAAACAAACAATGCTCATTAATGAAGTGACTGAATCCTTGTGGCATAAAAATGATTTTAAACATGCAAGTGTTAATCATTGGTAATTAATTTCTCTGAATAGGCATTTAGTAATAAAAGGCATGATTTATTTGTCTAGCCTGTTTCCTTTGAATTTGCTTTACTTTAATTGGGAAGGTCAAACAGCTTTCTATAGTATGACTACGTAACTGAGCGTCGCAACAACATAGCTTGTACATCACAAAACAGAGGTACAAGTGGGCACTTACTATGAGGTGCACACAAAAACACACATGCAGGCTGACCATAGTACTTCCTAATACACCATTACATCAACACATGATCATTCATACAGACATTGACAGATTCATACCACCAAACACACACATCACACTTACTCATACTGAAAGGCATGTGCACCACTACACAAACACAATCATCATATATCTATCTCACACATATACACACACCAGCATTATACTTCTACTGTGTTAGGCAACCTAGCATTGCAGCTGCTGCATCTGCTCACTGCCTCTCCTCTCTGTGGATTCTTGCATTGCTGATGTCCCCACAACACATATTTGCCATGGTAATGAAAATTGGAACATTCTTTTTCTCTATTCAGTCAATCAATCAATCAGTCAGCATTTGCATTGCCAATACTGTGACCCATAGTACTATCTGGGCACTGAGGGTGCTGTGTCTTCGCTGAAAAACCAGGTCTTGAGCTTCTTTCTTAAGTTCATGAGGGAGAGGCCTGTCTGGAGGTGTCGAGGCAGGGCGTTCATGGTCTTGGCAGCAATGCAGGAGAAGTAGCAGCCCCAGTGGTGGCTGTGACGGATGTGGATGGTGTGTGGAGGGCGAGAGTGGCTGATCACAGGTGTATTGCGGGTAGGTGGAAGTTCAGTCAATGGTTGATGTAGGTTGGTCCTTGGTTGTGTAGGGCCTTGGATGCGCGCACGATGATCTTGAACTGGCATCTGTTCTGGATGAGTAGTCACTGGAGATTTATGAGGTGGGAGTGATGTGGGCCCATCCCGGGAGGCCTAGGATGTCTCTGGCCATGAGGTTCTGTATGGTCTGGAGTCTTATGAGGAGTTAGGTAGAGATTCCTGCGTGGAGAGCGCTGCTGTAATCGAGGCGGCTGGTGACAAGGACCTGCATGACTGTCTTTCTGGTGTTAATTGGTGATTACAAAGCAACGCAATTAGTCCGTTTTGCAACAACAAAATGTTTTTGAGCGCTGCTATTCTCCTTTTAAAACACTGGCTCCAGCCCGAGAACAGCAAATAGCAAAACATGGACCCAATGCTTAGAGGTTACCAACTCCTGAGGCGGAAGCCGGGAGTACGCTTGTCTTTTTAAAAATTGTAAATATTGGAACTGACTGTTTTCATCTGTGTGCACTTCCCCCTGAGCACTCCCCCCGCCCTTATTTACTTCAGAAATCCCCGCGCAGCCTATCTAAACGCTGCCGCGGGTCCGAGATCTCTTGCCGCCATTCGTCTCCAAGCCCCACAGGCCACGCCCACGGCCGTGAGGCCACGCCCCTTGGACCACTATTTAAGGCGCGCTGACGCACAGAGCCCGCATTAGAGGTTACCAACTCCTGAGGCGGAAGCCGGGAGTACGCTCGTCTTTTTAAAAATTGTAAATATTGGAACTGACTGTTTTCATCTGTGTGCACTTCCCCCTAAGCACTCCCCCGCCCTTATTTACTTCAGAAAAATACTCCACGCAGCCGATCTACACGCTGCCGCGGGTCCGAGCTCTCTTGCCGCCATTCGTCTCCAAGCCCACAGGCCACGCCCACGGCCGTGAGGCCACGCCCCTTTCCCACAATAAAAAAATAAAAATAAAAAAAAATAATAATAATAAATGTGCCTCCCCCGGACGCGCAGCGGACGTGCGCAGCGGGAGCGCCGCCTGCGCGCCGAAGGCGTGCCAAAGGCAAGCCCGTCTGCGCCCGTCCGCGCCAGGCCGGGCCCAGGGGCCAGCCATGCCGGTTATCCCACCTCATACTCGGCCAACTCCCTCAGAGAACTGCAACTCTCATACCCTCCACCTTCTCCTGCCACCACCAGACGAATCACTACAGCTGGCCTCGCGTGCTCAGACTCACACCTCCCCAGTCGGAGCATACCCCCCGCTAAACCGGTCAGGAGTGACACTTCCATCCGGGTGTTGTATTTGAACACCCATTCCCTGGCAAAACACCAAGCCGATATCTATATCCTCCTGTCTAATGAGAAACCAGACGTACTTCTGCTCACAGAAACCTGACTGACTACAGCTTCTCTCCCTGACATTCTGGCGGCCCTCCCCCCAGACTACTACATCCTCCATGCCGACCGCACTGGAAATCGCCCCGGGGGTGGGGTGGCAGCCATTATATCAGAACATCTTAACTTCATCTCCACATCTTCCCTTATCCTCCCGGAAGTAGACAACCTAATCATCAGTCTGAAAACCGACGTAGGAGCCCTAACACTCCTTCTCTTATACCGGCCTCCACACCTTATGCCGTCCTTTGCTACCACCTTGATCGAACAGCTGTCCGACCTACTGACACTGCACTCCAGACTAGCTCTCTTTGGCGACCTTAATTACTGGTTCAATGACGTCAACGCCGGGCCCCACACCACAGAACTCTTTGAAGCCCTCAACAGCCTTCACCTGACCCAACAAATTTCCTCGCCCACCCATATCAAGGGCCACATCTGGGATCAGATTTGGACCCAAAATTTAGCACTCTCCCAGCCATCTGTCTCCCCCTGCGTTTGGTCAGACCACCACCTAGTCGACACCACCCTCACTGTCACAGGCAGGACCTCTGCCCCTCTGATGGCTGGCGGCCTCTCACGCAAATGGAACTTCCACGACTCCCAAGGCTTCCTCGCGACCTTAGCCAACACCCGCCCAGTTATTAACACACCAGCCAATATCAACACGATGGAAAGTGATATTGGCACCTCGCTAATATCGGCCAGTGACCAATTCGCTCCCCTTACCAAGTTTCCTCGCACCAGACACCACAACTCCCACAGATGGTTCTCTGGCGAACTTAAGAAACATAAACTGAAGGTGCGCCAGCTGGAACGGACGTGGAGACGCAATTACTCTGAGCCAGATAGATTACAATACACTACAGCTCGCAGAGAATACAAAAACGCAATCTCCTTAGCCAAATCGGAACATTTTTCAAACAGAATCTCTTCCGCGGACAATAAATCAAAGGAGGTCTTCAAAATCATGAACGAACTCACCTCAGACGACAGAACTCTCCCGGGTCAGACCCCCACCCAAGAGACTTGCAATGCTCTTAATCTTTTCTTTATTGAGAAAATCAATAAAATCAAGGACTCCATCCCCCCCCTCCCTCAGATACTCCCCCCAGACACCCCTCCGAACAACTCATCGACCTTCACCCACTTCCCCACCCTCAACCCCGACTCACTAGCTGAACTTGCGACCCGGGTAAAATCAGGCTCTCCGAACGACTGCTGCCCTCCTTCCGTCCTACAGGACGTCTGTCTCAAACTACCCGACTGCATTCTACCCCTACTGAATGGCTCTCTCAGCACCGGTATTGTCCCCAGCTCCTTCAAGGAGGCCATTCTAGTGCCTCTCCTGAAGAAACCTGGTGCGGACCCAGCGGAACTCTCTAACTACCGTCCCATATCGCTTTTGCCCTACTTTTCCAAATTAATGGAGGCCCACGTCGCCCGGTGTCTCTCCAACTTCATCGAGACCTCCTGCCACCTGGAGCCTAACCAGGCCGGCTTTAGGCCAGCCCATTCCACCGAGGCCATCATCCTAGCAGTCTTGGACATGCTGAGGAGGAACGCTGACACAGAGATCCCCCTGGCGCTCGTACTCCTGGATCTGTCGGCCGCGTTCGACACGGTTGACCACAACATCCTCCTTCACCGTGTCGAGCGGGCAGGCATCCAGGGTCCTGCCCTCAAATGGACCCAGTCCTTTTTGACCGGCAGAACACAAGCCGTCCGCTTGGGCCCCTATACAGCGTCCAAAACCCCCACGACCTGTGGAGTCCCTCAGGGTTCTTCCCTGTCAGCCCTATTATTCAACCTCTACCTCCGTCCCCTGATTCACTCGCTTCAGAGCTGGGACATCACAGTGTACAACTACGCTGACGACCTGCAGATCATCTTCCCACTCAACTCTTTGGACGCTGTGAACAACTTCCATTCCGCCATGATACACATCCAGGAGTGGATGAACTACAACCAATTAAAATTACATCCTGGTAAAACTGAGCTCCTTCTCCCCGGCTCCAGCCCCTCCCACTGGGGTCCGCAGTTCTGGCCTAATAAACTAGCCCCCCCCCCCCGGTCCCTGTGAAATCAGTAAAAAGTCTTGGTGTGACCATCGATACCGAACTCTGCCTCAGATCTCATGTGGGTGCTGTGATCTCCTCGTGTACGTTCCAGCTCCGCAAAATCCGTAAAGTCATTCACCTACTACCACCAGCCGCTCTGGTCCAGGTTATCATCTCCCTGGTACTATCTCGCCTGGACTTTTCCAACTCCCTGTACTACGGACTCCCAAAATCACTGCTGCATCGCCTTCAGGTTGTGCAGAACCAAGCAGCCCGTCTCATCTACAAAACTCCCAAATGGCAGTCAGCCAAACCTCTGCTACACAAACTGCACTGGCTACCTATAGAACAAAGGGCGGCCTTCAAGCTGGGCTGCCTCACGTTCAAATCCCTCCACTGTTCCATCCCCGCCTTCCTGACAACACTCATCAATCCACACTGTCCTACGCGCAATCTTCGTTCAGCCCTCCTCAACCTGCTTGCTGTCCCCAAAACCAAAACCAACAAATTCGGCGGCCGTCGGTTTGCCCACCTTGCCCCCAAATTTTGGAATCCTCTTCCCCTGACCATCAAATCCAGTAGCTCCCTCCTTTATTTCTGAAAACTGCTCAAAACCTTCCTTTTTCCCCACTCGGCTAAACTCCGCCTCCTCTGACCCCAGACTCACCTCTGTCTTACAGCGCCAGGAAACCCACGGTGTCAGTGCGCTCTATAAATTCCACTTAACATAACATAACAATTGGGATCCATCTGAGGATTCTGTTGAGCATGTTAAGGATGTATGATTTTAACCTGTCATTTCATGGTTAGTTGGCTGTGGAGGATGATGCCAAGTTTGTGTGCATGGTCTGTCGGTGTGACTGTTGGTCCGAGTTCCGCTGGCCACCAGCTGTGGTCCCATGCGATGTGTTCTTTCTGAAGATCAGTACTTCTGTTTTGTTGAAGTTACTATTAAGGCAGCAGTCCCTCATCTGTTTGGCTACATCAGTAATGACATTGCAGAAGTTGCAGAAGTTGGTTTTGGCACTGGAGGGGTCCTCGGTGAGCAAGAGGATGATTTGGGTGTTATCAGCATAAGAGATTTTGTTGAGTTGGTGGGATCTGACGATGTCTTCAGGGGTCATGTAGATGTTGAACAGTGTGGGGCTGAGGGATGATACTTGGGGTACGCTGCATATGATGTCCTTGGGTGGAGAGGTGAAGGGAGGCAGTCAGGTGCTCTATGCGGATCCTGAGAGGAAGGAGGAGATCTACGTGAGGGCATTTTGCTGTATGCCAATGTTGAGGAGTTTGTCGATGAGGGTGTGGTGGGATAGGGTGAAGATTGCAGGAGAGAGGTCGAAGACGATCAGGGCCACAGTTTCCCCATGGTCGTGGAGGGTTTGCACATAGTCTGTGGCAGCAATCAGCGCGATCTTGGTGCTGTGGCGGATGTATGACGTTACAACGCATACATTTACATCGCGGTACATTACAACGCGGTTTTTACAACGCAAGTCGTTACAACGACTTGCATTGGAGGGCGCTGGACTTAGGAGTAGTATAATTTACTATTCCAACTCCAGTCTACGTACAGTAGGAAGGTGTTGGATAGTAAATTATACTATTCCTTGTCCTAGAGCGCCATCTAGCGCAAGACGTTGTAACGACTTGCGTTGTAAAAACCGCGTTGTAATGGCATCGCGATGTAATCCCTGCGAAGTAAACGATGTTTCCCGCTGTGGCTGGCAGGGAATCCTGATTGTGAGGCGTCAAGCAGGTGGTTGAGTTCCAGGTATTCAGTGAGCTGTTGTTTGATGTCTTTCTCAAGTACTTTTGCTGAGTAGGAGAGCAAGGTATGAGTCTGTAATTTTTTAGATCACTGGGGTCGGCAGAGGGCTTATTCAGGAGTTGCCTTCCATCCGTCTAGGAAGGTTACTGTGGAGATGGAAGTGTTGAGGATGCTGGTAAGTTCCGTGCTAATTGGGATGGCTCTGAGATTGAAGAGATGATGGGGGCAGGGGTCAGTGTGCGTTCCAGTGTCAATGGACGACATGATGGTCGTGGTGGTCTGAGTGGTGAGCGGAGACCAGGCGGTTATAGTTCTGATGGTATTCGCTGGTTGATTGCGGTTGTCAAGGCCAAGCGTAGTCTGTTGAGGGTTGAAGATGTAGATGGTGGCAATCTTAATGTGGAAGTATTCTGAAAGGGTGTTGAAGAGTTCTTGGGAGGGGTGGATGGTGTTTTCTGTGGCTGTTGGGTTGGAGAATTTTCAGGTTTCAGCAGAGCAATATTGTTGACACATTTGTTGATCCAGACAGAGAAGTTCTAGATGGTCTGGTCAAGATGTGCTTAGGTTTCAGGTTGTGTGGTGCTGAGGGCCAGAATCCACTGCATCTCAGTGACCTTGCCCTAGTTGCAATGGTTGTACCTGTGGAGCTTGGTGGGGGTGCTCTGAGCAGCGTAAATGGTCGAGTGAACAATGGCATGGTTGGTCCAGGTTAATTCTGTGGTGTGGGTGACTTTGATTCCGTCACTGAAGGTGAAGATGGTGTTGATTGTGTGCCCGGCTTGGTGCGAGGGTTCGGTGACTAGCTGGGTGAGACCAATGTTGTTAAGGTTTTCCAGCAGGGAGGTAGAGGTGTTGTTGTTGGGGTCGTCCATGTGGAAATTGAGTTCGCTGAGCAGCACGTAGTGGTCTGAGTCGATGGCAAGGGGGGTGATATGATTGGAGATGACACCACAGAAGCCTGGTCAGGGTTCCGGGGTCTGTAGGTGAGGGTGCCCCTTGCCGTGGTCTTAGCATTGATTTGTAGTCAGAAGTTGAGGTGTTCCATATGGGAAGCTAGCTCTGCATAGACTATACCAAAGTAAGGTATAGTGTGAATGGAAACCAATGGATCTTCATAGGCTTCACAGAGGGTAAAGTAGATAATACTAATGCTTTCTTCTGTATTGGTGTGGGTGAGCATCTAGGCTTTTATCAGAGGGCAGTGCTAAGCATTTGTTGTACACACATAGGCAAAAAATATTTGCACACACTCAATGAATAAATCTGAGACCAATGGCTTTTTAAAAATATTACTGATTTTTATATAATTATGACCATAAACACATATCTAGGATAAATGCTTTTTAAGGTAAAAATGTGCAAAAGTCAAAGAAATAGCAATAATTTAAGAGTTCAGTTCATGGCAGACAGACCACCAATTCAATGAGCGCCACGGTCACTGCAAAGAAAGACAATGGGGGCCTTATTTATGGGCTTTTGGCGTAGGGCAGCCCCGCAGGCCTCCCTTCTGCGCTGCTCTATGGCAAAATGAAAGGGCAGGAATGCGCTGTATCAATATGATACAGCGCATTCCTGTCCTTTTCCCCAGCGCCGGCACACAATGGGCTACCATGCGCCAACACAGGCACCTTTGCACCATGGTGCGAGGGTGCCTGTGTTGCGGGGCTGATTGATTTTGTGGAGGAAGGCACCCTTCCTGCACAAAATCAATCCATTCAGGCGCTTTCCTTTTTATATGTGTGCTGCAGAATGCAGCACACATAAAAAAATGAAAGCACTAGGAGAAAGGTTTTAATTTCTCTTTGTTGCGCTTCCCTAACACCACCCCTGGCGTGGCATTAGGTTCTGACGCATTCCCAGGTTTACGATTGCTCGTAAATCTAGGAATGCTTCAGGTCCCATGGGTGTTGCGTGTGAACACCCACAGCAACACCCATGGAATGCCCCTTTCATGCAGTTTTCTAAGTGAAAGGGACACCTATTTATAAGGCCATGAAAAGCCACGTAAAGTGGCTTTACGTGGCCTTATAAATATGCGGTGGCCTATTGCGCCATTGGAATGTCAAAAAGTGATGTTCCGGTGGCGCAATAGTGTCGTTAGGGCCTCATAAACGAGGCCCTACATTAAGGGGGTGGGAGACCAACACATTTACCGTTGCAGTCAATGGGAAACACACACTGTCAGAGAGTTTTGGGTCACCACGGCCCCGGGTAGTTCTTCACTGGTAGGATGACGGTCTTGGGGTGCCCAGGACTCGGATACAGCAGGCAGTTTCATGTCACCTAGATCGGAAGTACCTGTGGTCAAAGGCGGTTCTCTCGGTCATCGCTGATAGCGGTCCGCTACCATGGAGGTTGTAGGGCAGGCCATCGAGTTTGAAACGGTCGTGCCCAAGTTGCTAATTTGGGTGCAGTTGATGCCACAAGCAGGAGGGTGCAGGCTCACAGGAGCGGAGCTGTTTCCAACGTTGGTTGCAGGTGCTGTGAGGAGCCCTCAGGCTGGTGGATGCACTGAAGTGGTCGGTCACGGGTATGGAGCCAACAAACCTTTGTTCCTGCAACTGGAGGGTTGGTGGAGAGTTGCATCGACATGGTCCATGCTGGTCCTCACCACTTGCCGGTTTTTTTACTGGCGGTGTGCCGGGGACAAGAGCCTCTAGCCCAAAGGGAGGTTTGTGGCAATTTGCGAAGACTAGAGGGACTCCGGTGTTCTTGGAGGCCTTGTAGGGTCCAGGAGAGACAGCAGGTCACAATTGCTGATTCCTTCAGCTGCTGGCAGGGTCTGTGTCAGATTCTATCTGCTGCAGGGCTCAGTTCCTGGTCCAGGGGTATGTGTTCTTCTGTTTCTTCTTTTCTTCTGTTGAATCTGAGGATTAAAGTTCAGGGCTGCCCCTAAATATATATAATCTGGAAGAGGTGTGGCCCAGCACCCAGGGTGCCTCACTCTGGACCACAGGGTTCACGGTTCGATCCCTGGTGCCGGCGGCAGGTTAGCCCAGCACCATGTGACTCTGGGCAATAGCTTGCTTAATCTTCCCGATGGCCCCCAGCACCGGGACACCTCTCCGGAGGTAGCTGGGTGCTTTACAAATGGTAGTATTATTTATTTGAAATACTAGTTTTAGGGGTGTTACAGGGGTCAGAAGGTGTAGCCAATGGGCTACTTACCTTTAGGGTGACTACACCCTTTGTTTGTCCTCTCCCTCTCATACTCCTAACCCTACCCCTATTGGCTGAAATCCTCTGAAACAATATGGAGGGGTCACTTCAGCTCAGGACACCTCACCGGCTCACTACTTTTGTCGCCAAGCTTTCTGCCAAAAGTGGGGCTTAGTCAGGGAGGCACGCATCCTCACTAGCTGGAGAGGCCCTGGTCAGCATAACAAAGGGCAGGAAGCCTTTGAGGCTCACCACCGTTCTATAATATTCCTGCTTGGGGGTAGGTGTGAAGCACCTCCACCCAGAGCAGGCTTTGTTTCTGACCCACAAGTGCAAAAGGCTTCTACTTAAGGTGGCAGGCTGGTGCAGACCAGTCAGGCACACAACATTGGTTTGGTAGGTTTGCAAGGGGCAGCTCTGAGGTGCCCTCTGAGTGGATTTATTAATGAAGCCAACACTGGCATCAGTGTGGGCTTATAAATCTGAGATGGTTGGCACCAAACATCATGGAATTCTGTGAAGCCATCATGGAGCTGTAGAACTCATATTGACAAACTCCCAGCAGATGTACTCAGTATGGCTTCACCGTGCACTTATAATGTCTAAGAATAGACTTAGACACAATAGGGGCATATCTGCTGCTGCAGCTATGCCCTCACATGAGGTACAGTGCACCCTCCCTTAGGGCTCTAAGGCCTGCTGTAGGGGTGACTTATCTATGCTGCTTGCAGGGCTGGTAGGCTTGGCATACAGGGATGTGTGCTAGGTCGACTCTTCACTTTTATCTGAACCAAAACAAGCAGGCTGCAGTGCCAGTATGCTTGTGTTTGGTGAGGGGTCTCTTAGGGTGGCACAATACTTGCTGCAGCTCTTAGGGACCCTCTCTGGTCACAATGCCAATTGTGGAAAGAAAGGTTTGGTTTTGGGAAAGAACACAGGCACTGGGAACTGGTTTGCAGGAACCCAGTGTACATTCGGTCAAAGATGCATCAGAGTCAGGCAACAAGTGGGCGTTAACCATGCCAAAAGGAGTACTTTCCTACACAACCACACCCTAAACAAAACAGGATGAGACTAGCCTTTCCCAAGAGAGTCTAAGTGGAAGAACAGGGAAAGTTCATCTGCACTGGCATGGGCAGTCCCAGGTCTGTGTTCCACTGTGAAGTCCATTTCCTGTAGGGAGCTGGACCACCTCAAACATTTTGGTCCCTCACCTTTCATCTGCATAAGCCTTCCGAGAGGTCTGTGGTCGGTTTGAACAAGGAAGTGAGGACCAAACAGGTATGGTCTAGACTTCTTCGGGGACTAAATCATAACAAAGGCCTCCCTCTCTCTGGCACTCCAACGCTACTCCCTGGGAAGTAACCTCCTGCTAATAAAAGCAACACGCTGGTTCTGGCCATCATTCTTAGTTTGGGAGATGACTGCTCCTATCCCTAGCTCAGAGGCATCAGTCTGCACAATGAACTGCATAGAGTAATCTGGAGATTTGAGAACTGATGCTGAACACATGCCTCTTTCAGGGTGTCAAAAGCCTTTTGACAACTAACTGTCCAGTTTATCTTTTGGGCATCTTCTTGGAGATGAGTTCTGTGAGGGGAGTCACAACGGAACCATACCCCTTCACAATCCTCCTACAATACCCAATCAAGCCAAGAAATGCCCTGACTTGGGTCTGGGTTGTTTGAGCTTCCCATTCCATAATTGTCTGGATTTTGTAAGGGTTGCACTTGGCCTCCACCTACAGGGTGGCCCAAGTATAAAACAGTTACCTGCCCTATCTGGCATTTGGATGTCTTAATAGTGTGGCCTGCTGCTTGCAGTGCCTGCAAAACCTTCCCAAGCTGGACCAGGTGATCTTGCCAGGTGGAGATAAAGACAGCAATATGATCTATATGTGCTGCATGTTGGACTTGGCCCTTTTTGCAGGGTCATTCCTGAATTTTTTGCCTTCCTCCTGTATTTTTGCTGACCTGTTGTTGGTGGATTTATGACTCTGGGCACTTTACCACTTCTGATCAGTGCTAACATGCATATGTTCTCTTTTGTAAATTGTGTTATGGATTAGTGACTCCATAATTGGCTTATTTGATTTACTTGTCAGACCCTAGTACAGTGCACCATGTGTGCCCAGGGCCTGTAAATCAAATGCTGCTGGTGAGCCTGCAGCACTGGTTGTGCTACCCACAGAAGCAGCTTGTAAAGTATAGCTCTGGCCTGCCAATGCAGAGCCTGTATGCAGCCTGGGGCTGCCATGTCGACTTGGGAAGTGCACCCACTTGCCAGTCCATAAACCTACCCTTTTCTACATGTTAGTCATCACCCCTAAGGTAGGCCCAAGGTACCCCCATGGGCAGGGTGCATTGTATGTGAAAGGTAGGACATGCCCTCGTGTGTTTGGCATGTCCTGATACTGAATTACAGCCAATTTCGTTTTTCACTATTACAAGGCTACCTGTTCCCATAGGCCAGAATGGGCATTTTGATTATAACATCTTATAATCCTAACTGACCCAGGGCACATGGTAGAAAAACAAATTTAGTATGCCTGAACTGAGAATGATAAAATACATCTATTAGTGAAGTTGGTTTTAACATTCTGTGTTTGAAAATACCACTTTTAGAAAGTAGGTATTTTCTTGCCTAACCATCCAGCATGCCTCTGCTTGGTTGTGTATTGCATGTCTGGTTTGTGAGTGACAGGGGCTGGGGTGGCTCCAGGAGACAGGGTGAGTCAGCACTAGGTTGAATAGACCTATCTGTATTGGGAGTGGTGGGAGGAGTGGCACCTGGGCCTGAATAGGCCTGTGCCTGCCTTTCACAATGCTGGCTCCACCTCCTGTGGTGTGTCTGATAGCCCTGGCCCACACTGAAAAAGGAAGAAGTGGTGCACTGGCAGAATGCACCCAGAACTGGTTTGGACTATGTACAGACACTCTCTGCCTTCAGAGACAAAGGATTTGTGTGTATATAAAGGGGGACCCAGACCCGAGAACTTTAGATCACTTCTGGGAATCAAGACAAACCTTTGCTGAGGAGAAGAACTAGGAAACTGAAGGGGGAGACTACCCCTGTGCTGTGTGCTGATTGGTGGTTGGCCTGCAGTGGTTGCTTCATTGCCAAAGAAAGGAGAAAAAGGACTGAGTGTGCTTTCATCATCTTGAAGAATAATCTCCAAGGGTTTGAACTGTGCTTGCCTCCTGCCTGAAGTCTCAGGGATACAAGACTTCACTACCAGCTCCCTCCTGAATTCTCTTGTTGGAAATTGAAGTGCCTGCTATTGTGCTGGGCCTTCTAGGAGACTGTGTGTTGCTCGGAGCTGGATGTGCAACTCAACAAAGAAGAAGCGCTTTGCCGCCGCAGCAGTTGTCATCGCATCGCCGGGTAAGCGTGCCACCGCTGCCGCTGTCACCATCGCATCACCGAGGCGCATCGCATCACCGGAGAAGCGTGCTGCCACCGCAGAGATCGTCATCGTATCACAGGGGAAGTGTGTCACAGGACCTGTTGCGGCTCAGAAGTTCACCGAGTCAGTACATGGCCCTCGGGCGTGCATGCATTGCATCTACGTTGTTGCACCGTAACCAAGACGCCATTTTGTCGCATCGCACTGGAGCATATTCGATCAGATTGCAGTAAGAAACCGGCGCTTCAACTCCCCACACAGTAAGGAAGCGAGCCTCAACTCTCCTGCGCAGCAGTAAGGAACCAACGCATCCACTCCCCTGAGTGTAAGGAACAGCGCATCACCTTCTCTGCGACCCTTTCGTTTGTTTTGCGTTACGCATCCCGGGTACTTTGAGAGTAAAGTGTTGCATTTACAATCTAAAGTGAACTAAGCTACTTCTACCATTTTAAATTCATATTTGTATTACAGTAATGTGTATTTTTGTCATTTGGTCTTGTGTTAAGTCTAGTAAAGATTCTTTATTTTTCTAAACTGGTGTGGTGTCCATTTGTAGTGTTTTCACTGTATTACTGTATGTGTTCACAAATGCTTTAGACACTGCCTCTGAGATAAGCCTGTCTGCTCGTGTCAAGCTACCGAGGGGGTGAGCAGGGGTTATTTTAGAAGTGTAGCCCCTTACCCTGACTAGAAGCAAGGGTCCCTATTTGGACAAAGGTGTATACTATTGCAAACTAGAGACCCCCAAATCTAGCACTGCACTAAAGGTCTCCAGCCCAGCAAGGACTTGATTCACCAACCTTTATAAGGTAGCAGGAGCATTCTTTAAGCAAAAGGGCACACCATGGAACTAATGATGCCCATCCGGTGTGGAGAATGCTTTATTTTCTTTTGCTACTGTGACCGCGCCTATCTGCCAGTACCTTGTAGTTAAGACAATGGTGCTGAGAAATTTGGCTGAACCCAATTATCTATCAGCTCATCAGCCTGGGGTATAAGGTGAACATCTGTCTTGGTGATAGTATTGAGACCTCTGTAGTTCACACAAAACCTCAATTCTTTCTTTCCACCATGTCAGTGAGGCTTGGGAACTAAGACCACTGGGCTGACCCAGGGACTCTCAGAGGGTCCAATAACCCCTAACTCTAGCATCTAGCTTATTTCAGTTTTAATGCTCTCCTTAACTTGGTCAGACTGCTGATAGATCTTTTTTGACAGGTAAGCTGTCTCTTGTGTACCAGTGTGGGTACACCAGTGTGTCTGTCCAGTGGTTAAGGAGAAGAGCTCAGCACACTGATGAAGGATTTGCCTGCAGTCAGACTACTGTAGCGCAGAGAGGGTGGCTTAATAGACAACTCCATCAACCGACCCATCTTTTGGACTGTAAGACAGGAGGTCAGGGAGAGGTTAACTCTCTGCTTCCTGATCCTCTGTAACCATCAGCATGGTTATATTAGCCCTGTCAAAAAAACATTTTAGGCGGTTCACATGGATCACCCTCTTGGGGGTCCCGCTAGTGCCCAGGTCTACCAAGTAGGTGACCTCAATTTTCTTTTCAAAGATATGGTAAGGACAACTCCATTTGTCTTGGAGGGAACTTGTTGCCAGAGGCTCCAAAATCCATACTTTTTGCCCTGCTTGGAACTGTACCAGTGCAGCCTTTTGGTCATAACAGAGCTTCTGGAGCTTTTGGCTAGCATCAAGGTTTTTGGATGCTTTTTCCATGTACTCTGCCATTCTGGAATGTAGGCCTAGTTCATAGTTAACAATATTCTGCTTAGGTTTGTAGAGAGGCTTCTCCCAACCCTTTTTCACAAGACAAAGTGGTCCCCTCACAGATTGGCCAAGCAGAATTTCAAAGTGGGAAAACCCTACTCCCTTCTGAGGCACTTCTCTGTAGGCAAAAGGCAGGCATAGCAAAAGGACACTCCTTCTCCTTTTGAGTTTTTAAGAGAATCCCATGATCATGCCTTTTAATGTCTTGTTAAATCTCACAACAAGCCATTGGTTTGTGGGTGATAAGGTGTAGTGAACTTTATGTCACTCCACACTCATTCCACATTTGTTTTATGCATCTAGATATGAAGTTTGCATCTTTGTCTGAAACCACCTCCTTAGGAATTCCTACCCTGGTAAAGATACCAATGAGGGCTTTGACTACTGCAGGGGCTTTAGCAGTCCTAGGTGGACGTGCCTCAGGATACCTGGTAGGATTATCCCCTACTACCAGTATGAATTTGCTTCCTGATGCTATGGGAGGTTCAAGTGGACCAACTATGTTCACCCTTACCCTTTCAAAAGGAACCCCAACCACTGGTAGTGGAATTAAGGGCGCCTTTGTGTGTCCACCTGTCTTGTCACTGGCATGACAGGTGACACAGGAGCTGCAAACCTCCTTCACCTTCTGGGACATATTTGGCCAGTAGAAATGGCTGCCTAGCAAATTCCAAGTTTTGGTCTGGCCAAGATGCCCAGCTAGGGGGATGTCATGGGCCAATGTGAGATGGAATTCTAGAAACTGTTTAGGCACTAGCACTCTCCTAGTAGTACCAGTTTTGGGGTCTCTTGCCTCAGGGTAAAGGAGTCCCTTCTCCCAATAGGTCCTGTGGGAGCCACTGACATCTCCCTTTTCCTATGGAGTAGCTTTCTGTTGCAGGCTTGAAAGAGTAGGACAAGTCCTTAGTCCTTGGTACAGCTGTTCCCTAGAGGGTCCCATTGGCCCAGGAGCTCAGCCTGATAAGGTTCAAGTTCCATATTCTCAGTCCCCTTTGGGGTGACAGGTCCTCTCCCTTAGGAGAGGGGTCCTGAGCGTTTTGCTGTCCCCAGTCTTCTTATCTTTTCTCTTGGAAGGTTGGGCTATTACTCCAGGCTCCAACACTTCTTTTTCACACCGTGCTCGAGCTTTTTCACATACCAATTCAGTGATTCTCGGCAAGGCGGTATGGTTTTCAGTTCTATCTCAGCCCAGGCTGAGGCTTCCAGATCATTCCCTAGCAGAGATTCAACTGGGATTGCACAAGAGACCACTACTTGTTTCAGGCCAGTAACCCCTCCCCATTCTAAGAGTGTCATAGCGATGGGATGCACCTGAGTAACATTGTCAGTACTAGAGACTGGATAGGTTTGCCCAGTCAAATACTGTCAAGGGGAAACCAGCTTTTCTGTCACCATGGTGACAATGGCACCTATATCTTTCAGGACTTCTACTCTAGTCCCATTATTCAAGAGTTGCTGCCTGTTTTTTTTCTTATTAGGTGGCCAAACAGCAAGAGCGACCAAATCTACCCCACCTTCAGAGACTAAAATAGGTTTAGTGTTAACCCCGATTTGCTCTGGGCACACTGTTGATCCCACCTGGAGACAAGACAGGCAGAGTCTCCAGTTTTGTGTCCCAACTGTTGTAACACCAGGCATTTTTGGGATCAAAGTGTTTACCTTTGTACTCACTGTTGGATTGTGAAGAGTTCTGGGACCCACCCTCCTGTGCAGGCTTTTGGGGGCCTTTAGAAAACTCTCTACTTTTATCCTTAAGATGTTCACCCACTTTTCCCTGGGGAGGTTTTGCAACCCCTTTTCTTTTGGTCATCCCCCAGTGTTAGTCTTGGTCACCCTACTCTTGACCCAGTATCCAGCCTTTCTTACCAATTCTTGGGGAGAGGTTTTACCTAGGTTTACCAAATACTGATGCAACTTTTCAATAATGCAATTACTTGAAATGTGATCTTTCATAAACAGGCTATGAAGCTCAATATAGTCATGCACTTCACTTTCAGTTAACCAGCCATTTAGTATTTTCACTGAGATCATAGGACTCAGCATCTGTCCCAGTGAGTGTCAGGAGTACATCCCTGTACTTACCAGTGAACAGCTCCCAAAGCAATGCTCCCCAGTGTGACTTTTTCACATTTATTCATGCACAGGCCCTCTCAAAGACTGTGTACCATTTTGTGATGTCATCACCTTTCTCATACTTGGGGACAATCTCTTCGGGGATTTTAGGGTTAAAAGAGTACTCCCTGCCCCTAGGTATTATGTTGCTGCCACCATTTAGGGGTGCTACGCCGATATCTGCTCTTTTCCTTTCTATAGCCAGGAGCCTATCCTCACTGTTCTGAGAGTCCACCTTGCTAAAAGGATGTCCTCCTCAGTGAGGCTGTCCTCAATGCTGCTTGGGGTGTCTGACCCAGATGTGTGCGAGCTAGGTACCCTGAGCACTACTTTTGGAAAGATGGGTGCAGGGACCACATCTTCTGTTACTAGGTGAGAGGTTTGGGAAATTTCCCACTTCTCACTATTTTCTTCTTCTGGGATGAGGTCTTCCTCTTCAGAAGGGTGTTCCTTAGCATATTCTGCCAAGAGCTCCTGGAGCTTGGTCTTGGTAAGATTGGAACCAGTTTTAATGTTTTTAAGTCTACAGACTTAAAAACACTGTTCGTGATGAAGATATTAGAAGTTAACTTTTGAAGCACATAGGATTCTGGGACTTGTTGTGTGATAGACAACATTAAACACATGAGAGTCCAGGGCAGGGAGAACATGGCGGCTGGATAGGAACGCTGGTCGGCAGCTCCCGGTCTCTATGGGCTGATTTTGAGTGCGCGTGAATGTTTGCCTGTTACCTTACGTTTTGGCTTCGTTCTGATGGCTTCTGGAGGTCACTGTATCTCGGAGCATGTCCACTACCCCCGATAACCTGGTAAACGATCCTCCATCCCTCGCGCATCTCTTGGCGGCTCAGAGCAGTCTGCAGGTTGGCATTCAGATTCCCCTGCTGGTGGTGCGGTGCCGCTAGGAGATCGGAGCTTGAAAGCAAGTTCAGTGTGGGCTAAGGCGGGTTCAGTCCTACGAGAGAACAGGAAGGCGGCTGTGAGAGTTTCATTCCGTTTGAAGGTTATACTCAGCCCCAACAGCAGGAACACCGGTGGCAGGAAGAGCGGCATAGCAGAGCTAGCAAGTCCCGTTAAGACAATCAAAGCAGCCACCTCGACTAAGAGGGGATGGACACGAATTACGCGAGGTGCAACACAACCAAACAGGGTAAGTGAGGCCAATAAGGGGAGTAGATCAGTAAATGCTCAAACCCCGGTCCAGAAGAACAAGGGTCAGAAACAGGATAAAAGCAGTGGCAACCCCAAAGAGCTTGTACAGGAGACGTCGCCTAGAAGAGGAATAAGGTATTGTTGAAGAAGTAGAAACTTGCCAGATAATCTCACAATTGTAGCAGAATACTCTCAGAACACTGCAACACTCCAGCCTGATAAAGACAAATTTAAGGTTGTGTCCCCCCCCCCAAATCCTGGAGCCCACTATTGTGTCAACACGTGCCAAGGCTGTGACTAAAAAAGTTAAAATCACTCCCTCACTTCGTACATATTTTAAAGTTAAGCAGTCTTTTTCAAAAGAGCCGAAAGACCCGAAAGTTCACAAAAGGCAGAATTTACTGAGGATGAACAAAATTCTACAATGGCAGAAGAAGGCTTAACAGCAGGCATCCCGCTTAGTGTAAATTGTTTTGAGGGTTTGGTAGGCCTTGAACCAAATAAAGATACAGGCAATGATGCACACATTTCTCCTGAGAATTTGGGGGAGAATGGAGGGGACGAAGAAATATCAGTAATGGGTTCTAAATCAACAAGTCTTAAACCGACAGATGGAGCTAAAACTGCGGATAATCTAATGGAAATATTGATCTCAGAGATGAGGTCGAGCTTTGCTACATCTGAGAGAAATCAGCTTAAAATTCATTCATAAAAGTCTCCATAGCAGCCGAGGTGACCCAGGCCCCACCCACAGAGTGAACTCCACAGTTGCAAGAGGAATGGCGGCTGAACGCGGAACACCGAGCTGAAGTTTTTCCTGAAGCAGCACCGGCAAAACCTTATTCCACACGGGCGCGATGAGGAGAAGTCGCGAATAGATGGTTTTTAGTGCTCAGATACCTCACGAGGAGGAAAGGCAGTGAGAGACAGCGAGACGCCGCGGAAAGCCATTAAAGACTTTAAATTAAGGACTGAGGCGCTGGAACGGCTGAGGAGATACACGGACGAGTACGGGGGATAGCGAGCTTGCTCATCTAGACTGCCTGGACTGGTAAGAGCCTCTGAGGCAGCAAGTATCTGGCTTTAGTCCTGCTGTGCCTTACGAAAACCTTGTTAAACAAAGCTTCAATCCAAGTAGCAACAGTGTCCAACAGCCAGACAACAGCAGTTGAGCACGAGGAGATTAAGAGACGGCTGCCTCAGTTAGAGAGTCTTTTGAACTGGCTGCGACTGGGGGAGCAGAGCCATAAGGCTGTAAGGGCGCGAACAGGACAAGGAGTGCTGGTATTGCATTGAGGAAGTCCGCAGAGGAAGTTCACAGAGGGGGCAATTGGTGTTTGGTGAATCTGCTGGCACGCTGCAAATATTGAAATATTGAACAGCAACAAAGGTGGAGAAATCTATTACCAAAACGGGAAGACATCAAAAGCAGGCTAACGGGGTAGCCAGGGTAGAGGTGGCGACCGGAATGAAAGCTAAAAAGTGCCTAATACAGTTGAAGGGAGCTTCATCTGTAATAAAAACCCCTGTTTCTACGAACCAATCTGAAGTAAGTTCTAGTTCAGAGAGCTCCACAGAAGATCATGTGGGGCTGCAACCAGCGGCACACTCCTTGCAAGAGCTACTGCCGCCACAAGAGGAGATTCCCACCCCTGCTTCTAAAAATCTCATGGAGGTCTCTAAGGGACTGAACAAGGGAGTAACTGGGAGTGCAACGTTCACTTTGTTTACAAAAAAGAGCATTTAGCCTCCTGCGAATTAGAGCTCATCACTAATTAGTACTGCCTCTCCGTCAGCCCCCCAGGACGATATAACTTTCAATCTTTTTGAAGGGTTGCATATTACTCCAATTCATGAGGTTATGCACCTGGGTACGACCCCCCCTCTGATATCCCCAGTGACTTCTTTAGCAACAACGTCAGCGTTAGCAGACCTAGTGGAAGGAGATCCTGTACTTTGCCCCTTAAGCGAAGATGTCACAGACACCATACCTGCTCAGCAGCCTCTCTCTGAACTAGTCTCACGCATGGAAAATATTACACTACACCTCCCGCTACAGAATGTGCAGACTCCCAAAGGTATGTCAGGTGTTGTAGTAGAGAAGGGCTGGGAACCAGCAAGACACAGAAATGAAAATCCCCTTGAGAAGTCCGAGGTTCCTTCCTCTGGTGTCAGTTCACAACAAATGGAAGTAAAGGACCTACTGCATCTAATATTGGAGGAAATTAGAGAGTTGAAAAAATCCCAGGCACAAGAGACTGCTACTATTCATTTAAGGCTGGAGAAAATTGAGGCATCTATTGCTGGATTTCCAGCAAGGCTCGATGAGGCAGAATCAAGGATCGCATACCTGGAGGAGCAGATGAACTCCACTATTCAGAAAGTTAACAAGGTGACAGCAGACAAGATCGCTCTTGAGTCAAAAGTGGAAGACCTGGAGAATTACTCGCGCCGTTCAAACCTTCGTATAGTAGGAGTCCCCGAGGGGAGTGAAGGGACTAGTACCCTCCGTTGGGTGGAAACTTTTTTTAAACAAAAAGTGCTCCCTGATTATGCTGGGGATCTAACATTGACCAGGGCCCACCGGGTTCCAGCCCACCCTTTTCCTAATTCTAATTACCCTCATACAATCTTAGTTAACTTTTCTGATTATAGGATCAAAGAAAATGTTTTAACCAAAGCAATCCAGTTGAGACAATTCGTTGTTGACGAGGGTACAAAATGTTGAATTTTCTCTGACATGTTAGTAGGGGCGGCGCGAAGACGCAAAGAATTTGTGAAACTGCTATTGCTATTTAAAGTACAGGGGGGCAGGCTTCTATCGCACAGCAGTCAAAGATGAGGGTACTGGCTAAAGGGAAATTTCACTTATTTACGCGGGTAGAAGCCCAGGAATTTCTGAAAGAGATTACGGTTACAAGATAAATTTGCTATCAATTTTTGTTATTCACTGTGGAAAATTTCTTCACTTGTCTGTGTGGGGTCAGTCACTGAGGGTGCAGGGTCAGGGCACCCCATCAAGAGAAAGGGAAAAATGTGGCTTGCGGGGCTAGAAGAGACCACATTTTGGGGGAGGGTGGGGGGGTAAAAGCAGTAGTAAATTGAGCAGTAGCAGGGGCTTTATTGGAAAAATGATCAGAATAGTGAGAAGAATTGAGGTAGTCGGTATGGCCTACAGATACACGGTTAAAAAATGACAAGTGCTATATTCTTTCACTTAACGCAAATGGGATATTAAATAAACAAAAATATGGAGCTTTAATTAGATGGTTAGCTTCTTTTTCACCGCATGTTGGACTTGGCCCTTCTGGCAGGTTCACCCCTGGACTTTTTGGCTTTTTATTGGTGACTTGGTATGGTGATTGTTTGGTCTCTGCGCCCTTTCCCTGTGTCCCAGGGTAAAGTGCGTGCGTGCTCTGAGTGCATGTGGTGAGATAGGCCTGCCCTCCCATAGGAATGCATGGGGAATGTATGTGTCCCTAGTAGTTCCTGATGCGTGGGGTGTGCAGGCCCGAGTTTGGTATGTGCGGACTCGTGGGAGTGAATGCTGCGCGATGATGTGTGCGGCGTGCATGTACCTAGTGTGGAAGTGCCACTTCTAGAAGTGGGCACTTCTGTGTGCAGTGTGTCTGTCGCGTGATTGGCTGGTCGTGTCATGTGACGGGCTAGGGATTCCCCAGTGTCAGGATGAGTCACCCAGTGGTGAATGGGGGGATCAGCAGCTAGATGGGTGGGAGGAGTCCACCTGGGTCCTGAATAGGACAGGGTTTTCCAAACACAATGCTGGCCCCGCCCCCTGTGGTGCGACTGACGACCCTAGCCCTGCCAGTGAATAGAGTGAGGGGCTGAGCACATCAAGGGTGCTCCCCAACCAGCTGCGACTGGTTTTCCCCCTCACCCTGAACCCAGAACAAAGGGTTTGCCTGTATAAAAATGGGGCTGTGTCCCCACAGAAACTGTTCTCTGCCAGGATCTTACCTGAGGGGGGCTGCTGCTGCTGCCGCTGGACCAGAGGACCGCCACTTGGACTACCTCCCTGCCTGGAGGCCCAGTGAGCTGGCTCTGGGTCCAGCCTTGCCCCCACCCCTGCCCTGCTGCATGCAGGGAAGAACTTTGCTGGACTTTGTGGTTCTTTTTATCCTAAAGCACCAGGAAGTGCTTTCCTTTCCCTCATAGCGCTGGGAGCGCTTTTCTTGGCTTCATAGCGCTGGGAGCGCTTTGTTTGGGTCCCCTAAGCGCCTGGAAGCGCTTTTCTTTCCCCCAACGCGCTTGGATTTGCCTCTAGCGCTAAGGAGCGCTTTATTGATGCCGGCCGGTGCCCACCCGGCATTTACCCCGCTCATTTAATTATTTTCCTACCATCCCGTCGTATATTGCTGATTACGAGGGAGCCCACCCCTCTTGTGACCGTAGGAATCACCGCGGCGGCCCGGTTCTTCAGGCCGGAAGTCAGGCAGCCTTCATTGGGACGGAGGCGGGACTTGACAAGGAAGCGGACGGGAGCCTACCCCGCGCTCCTACCGCCGGACGAGGAAGACGAAGACAGAAGTCCGGAGCGGCCGGTACCGATCTGGGTCCCAGGAGGGGGGCCCGGGCGAAGGGAGGTCCACGCCCCGGAGGAGGCACCCGAGGAAGGAGACGCCGCCACGTGAGCACGGTGAGTGCGGCTGTCCCCGTGGGTTCCTCCCCCGCCTCGCGCCGGGAGTCCAACGTTGCAGGGGCAGTTCTGGGGTGCCTGAGACCAGCACCAAGGCACTACCGGTAACGGGCGGCCCCGGAAGGCAGTGGGCCGCCCCCACGTGGTCAAGGCTCATTATTCAGAACCCCGGGGCCATTGGTGGATTCCGAGCGCTAGTGCGCTCCAACGGTTGGGCATTGTAAATTCCAGAGTTCCCCGAGCGGGACTCCAACGGTTGCCGGCATTCCTTCCAGAGCGGCCCCGCTTGGCAGTGGGCCGCTCCGACGAGGCTCCCTACCTCTGACCGCGGGACCAGCAACTCGGGGGCATTCTTGTTCTTAGAGCCTCGTCGCTCCTACGTATGGGGATAGTGTCGGTTTAGGAGCGCTAGAAGGCACATGGTGTGTCGAGCCCTGTGAGGCTCTAAAGTCTGGCTCCCTCATCTCTGTGAGAGCCCAGGAGAGGCTCCCACGACGGGGCAGATATTTGTTCAGAGCCACGAAGGCTCTAGGGGGCATTTCGTGTTGTAGAGCCCCGAGGGGCTCAGGGGGTCACAAGTGGTGCATATGTAGAGTCCAGGAGAGGCTCCAACCCCCACCATATTTGTTTGGGAAGGCCCAGTGTGCCCCAGCATCTCTCCAGTGTGCACCAGCATCTCTCCAGTTGCCCAGCACTTAGTGGGCAACTGCTACGTGTAGGTTGTGCTTAGTGCGCCCTGGTTTGCGCAGCCGCGCCCTGACTCTGCTGGACACAGGGCGTCCTTGCCCCTTCAAGGCCAGTTGGCCTAGGGACTGCCACAGATAGGGGCTTATGTGAGTTCTTGCGCAATTGTGTTTCCCTGCACCTCGGAATGTGTTTTTGCGTCATGTGCTTTGCTTTACACCTCTGAATGTTATGCATCATGTGTTTATGTGCTTAGACCCCTACAGGTATTGTGATACTTAGGTGGTTGTTTTCTCCCTAGTACAGGTGGTGCTAGTGAGGTCCTGATTCCCTGCGCAATACTGTCCTAAGGTGGTTAGGGTTGCGTAGGTGGTGCTTACCTGACACCAGTAGTTACTGGTTGTGTGCTACATATGTTATTTTGTACTACAGTATTATTCCTATGTTCTAAAAAGTGCTAATTCCTGACAGTGGTCCAGGTGGCCCTGTCCCCTGTATATATAATCCCTTGTAAATTCTGCCCGTGCCTGTTGGCACATTGTAGAGTGTGTGTTTTTATCTAATGTGTTGTGTATAATACAAAGGCTATTTTTATAGAATACCTTGTGTGGAGTTTCCTTTGTGGTGGGCCTTGGGTGTTGTTGCTGGGTGCGCGCGCAAACGCTTTACACATCGCCTCAGAGATAAGCCTGACTGCTCGTGCCAAGCTACCAAGGGGGTGAGCAGGGGTTATCTTTGGCGTGTAACTTCCTTGCCCTGACTAGAGTGGTGGTTTCTGTCTGGCTTTGGCGCAAGCCCTAGCCAACCAGAAATCCCATTTCTAACATTGGTGATCAGCGGTGGGATTTGGACTTGCGTTTGCGCTGTACCGCAGCGGCAACTGGCCGCACTACAAAACTCTGCATTTAGATAAATCACATGGTATAGGGATTATTGTTTTAAAGTTTGTTTTTAACTTGTCATTTCTTTGGAAATGTGTTTTTGTGCACTGTGAGTTAGGTGTCCCTAGCTCGGGAGGGTAGATCATCCCCCTTAGTGCATTGTGTTTCTGGATTCACCAGAGGGTGGGATCCAGTGGTGGCAGCGTAATAGTGTCCTGTACATTTGTCCCCCGCCCTGCGCCCAGAGTTGGTACCTGTGTCACGTGGTGGTCAGGTTGAGGAATCAGGGGTGGTAGAAACTGCCTTACCAGTCCGAGGGGAGGGTTGTTTGTGTGGATGAATGGTGTGTGGCACTAGGCAAGTGAGTGTGAGTTCTCTGGGTTAGAGAGCTTGCTGAATCTTTTTGTGAATTGTGTGCTCCTGTGTGGAACTCAGACCCCTAGGTTCCCTGTATAATTGTTACCATAACGTCCGCCAGAATGGAGCCTGCTTGTGATCCCTATGAGCTAGCTTGGCGCCAGAGGCAGGAGTTAGAAAGGTACTGTACAGAGGAAGAGTCAGAAGAGGAGGTAGAGGATGACAATACCTGGACGCCAGTAGAGAGTGAGGACCCCATAGGTAGGGCGTCCCTTGCTGGGTCCAGCGTAGGAGGCAGCGCCTCATCCCTTTCCCTGTCCCCAGAGGAGTGGGAAGATAGGAGGAAAGAAAGGGAGCACCAGCTGGCGTTAGAGAAGCTCAGGTTAGAGCATGCTCAGGCGATGGCGCAGCTGGAGGCCAGGAAGCAACAGCGAGAGACTGAGTGGGTCTTGGCGCGGGAGAGGGTAGAGGAGGCTGAGAGGGCCTCCACCAGAGGCAAAGTAGCTCTGGAGGGTAGACTATCCCCTGCGCGCAGTTTTAATTTTCTGGGCTCCCCAGGGAGGGTTGAGTCCAGTGGTAGCAGCCAGATAGATTCCAGTGTAGGAAATCCCAGTCCCAGTTCCCCCAGTCTGGTACCTGTTTCCCAGGAGGAGGAGTTAAGGTTGAAATTCAGGGGCAGTAGGAAGCTGTCTCACCAGTCTTGGGAGGAGTTTGTGGATGACTGTCAGGATGCACTGGTGGAATGGCTGATGGTTAACCCGGAAGAGGATTTGAAGGCAGTGATCAAAATGATTATCAAAGAGCAGATGCTCAGTAGTTGTTCTCCAGGGTTGCGCCAACACCTGCAGAGGTACGACTCTTTTTGTCCTTGGGAGCTTGCAGAGGAAGCAGAGCACTGGGAAAGGGCTAGAGGTTCTCTAGAGTCATTAGGGAGTGACTCCAAAAGTAGTGGGTCAGGTATCTTCCAGCCCAGCGTGGTGGAAGAGGCTCAGTGTAGCCCAGCTAGGTCCCAGGTTAGCGAGGAGGGTGTAGGGGCTCACTGCCTGGCTCAGTGGAGCAGGAGTGAGAGGGTGACCCAGGGTCCCCGGACGTACGAAACCCTGCCTCAGGACTTGGATGGTTCCATGAGGGAACACCAAGTTGGGGACCTAGGCTGTCCTGTTAGCCCATTTGAGGGAGATCTCCTGGTGAGTAGAGGACCTGGAGCACCTGTAACCAGGGCTCCTGTGGTTCTAGAGTCTGGCAGTACCGCTCCGGTAGGGAGGGTACAGGAGTCCAGTGTGAGGAGTGATTGGGGGATGAGTTTCCCAGTGGAAGAGCCTGTGGGTCAGGGACTACCCAGTTGGGCTAGGATCCCGTGTAGTGACCAGGGTGGCACCACTTCTGTTCTGGGGGATCTCCGCGCACTGTCAGGTGGACAGGGGACGGGAGATCAGCGCCAGACAGACAGTCGCTTGACGTATGTGTCCTTTGATAGCCTCAGGGGGATGGAGTGGAAATCCCCAGAAGTCCTGGAGTGCCAGGCAATTATTCCACCAAAGGTTCTAGGCCGGAGGTTGGAAGGCCAGGTTCGGGATCAGCCTGACCTGACGGGTGGGACGTCTGTAATCAGCGTCCCGACCAGTTCTTCTTCCAGAGGTACCGCCCCAGTTGGTAGGGAGCAGGGTTCTGGAAGGGGGTGCAGAGGGTGGGAGAGCCCACCTCTGCCCCCGGTACAACCTGAGGGGTTAAACCCTGGGTGGGAATGGCGATCTAGGTGTACCCCTCGCCAGAGGAGGAGGAACCCTAGGAGAAGAGGTAGGGGGAGGAGAGCCTCCCCTGAGACTCCTGGTCCGCCTGAGGGTGTAGACCCTAGGCTGGAGAACCAGTGGCAGTCTAGTCCTGTCTTTCAGAGAGGAAGAGTGGAGAATGGCCGCTATGTGCCAGGGGTTACTACCCCCCACTCTATGGTTAGGCAAAGACCAGTGGCACCTGGGTGGCCTAGGGCCTGGTCTTGGCCGCGGACAGCTTGGGAGTACCAGTGGGGTAGCCCAGTTGGTCCAGACAGTGGTGTTAAAAAGAATTCCATGGGTTCACCGTGGCGTAGAACCGGAGGGTGTCCATGCAGTTGCGGGCCCGCGTCCGTGTTCTATCGCCCCAAGCAGGGAAGTCCATCACGGTGGTGATTGGTCTGCCCTGCGTTTTGGCTGGAAGGGGGTTGTGTTGGACTTGGCCCTTCTGGCAGGTTCACCCCTGGACTTTTTGGCTTTTTATTGGTGACTTGGTATGGTGATTGTTTGGTCTCTGCGCCCTTTCCCTGTGTCCCAGGGTAAAGTGCGTGCGTGCTCTGAGTGCATGTGGTGAGATAGGCCTGCCCTCCCATAGGAATGCATGGGGAATGTATGTGTCCCTAGTAGTTCCTGATGCGTGGGGTGTGCAGGCCCGAGTTTGGTATGTGCGGACTCGTGGGAGTGAATGCTGCGCGATGATGTGTGCGGCGTGCATGTACCTAGTGTGGAAGTGCCACTTCTAGAAGTGGGCACTTCTGTGTGCAGTGTGTCTGTCGCGTGATTGGCTGGTCGTGTCATGTGACGGGCTAGGGATTCCCCAGTGTCAGGATGAGTCACCCAGTGGTGAATGGGGGGATCAGCAGCTAGATGGGTGGGAGGAGTCCACCTGGGTCCTGAATAGGACAGGGTTTTCCAAACACAATGCTGGCCCCGCCCCCTGTGGTGCGACTGACGACCCTAGCCCTGCCAGTGAATAGAGTGAGGGGCTGAGCACATCAAGGGTGCTCCCCAACCAGCTGCGACTGGTTTTCCCCCTCACCCTGAACCCAGAACAAAGGGTTTGCCTGTATAAAAATGGGGCTGTGTCCCCACAGAAACTGTTCTCTGCCAGGATCTTACCTGAGGGGGCTGCTGCTGCTGCCGCTGGACCAGAGGACCGCCACTTGGACTACCTCCCTGCCTGGAGGCCCAGTGAGCTGGCTCTGGGTCCAGCCTTGCCCCCACCCCTGCCCTGCTGCATGCAGGGAAGAACTTTGCTGGACTTTGTGGTTCTTTTTATCCTAAAGCACCAGGAAGTGCTTTCCTTTCCCTCATAGCGCTGGGAGCGCTTTTCTTGGCTTCATAGCGCTGGGAGCGCTTTGTTTGGGTCCCCTAAGCGCCTGGAAGCGCTTTTCTTTCCCCCAACGCGCTTGGATTTGCCTCTAGCGCTAAGGAGCGCTTTATTGATGCCGGCCGGTGCCCACCCGGCATTTACCCCGCTCATTTAATTATTTTCCTACCATCCCGTCGTATATTGCTGATTACGAGGGAGCCCACCCCTCTTGTGACCGTAGGAATCACCGCGGCGGCCCGGTTCTTCAGGCCGGAAGTCAGGCAGCCTTCATTGGGACGGAGGCGGGACTTGACAAGGAAGCGGACGGGAGCCTACCCCGCGCTCCTACCGCCGGACGAGGAAGACGAAGACAGAAGTCCGGAGCGGCCGGTACCGATCTGGGTCCCAGGAGGGGGGCCCGGGCGAAGGGAGGTCCACGCCCCGGAGGAGGCACCCGAGGAAGGAGACGCCGCCACGTGAGCACGGTGAGTGCGGCTGTCCCCGTGGGTTCCTCCCCCGCCTCGCGCCGGGAGTCCAACGTTGCAGGGGCAGTTCTGGGGTGCCTGAGACCAGCACCAAGGCACTACCGGTAACGGGCGGCCCCGGAAGGCAGTGGGCCGCCCCCACGTGGTCAAGGCTCATTATTCAGAACCCCGGGGCCATTGGTGGATTCCGAGCGCTAGTGCGCTCCAACGGTTGGGCATTGTAAATTCCAGAGTTCCCCGAGCGGGACTCCAACGGTTGCCGGCATTCCTTCCAGAGCGGCCCCGCTTGGCAGTGGGCCGCTCCGACGAGGCTCCCTACCTCTGACCGCGGGACCAGCAACTCGGGGGCATTCTTGTTCTTAGAGCCTCGTCGCTCCTACGTATGGGGATAGTGTCGGTTTAGGAGCGCTAGAAGGCACATGGTGTGTCGAGCCCTGTGAGGCTCTAAAGTCTGGCTCCCTCATCTCTGTGAGAGCCCAGGAGAGGCTCCCACGACGGGGCAGATATTTGTTCAGAGCCACGAAGGCTCTAGGGGGCATTTCGTGTTGTAGAGCCCCGAGGGGCTCAGGGGGTCACAAGTGGTGCATATGTAGAGTCCAGGAGAGGCTCCAACCCCCGCCATATTTGTTTGGGAAGGCCCAGTGTGCCCCAGCATCTCTCCAGTGTGCCCCAGCATCTCTCCAGTTGCCCAGCACTTAGTGGGCAACTGCTACGTGTAGGTTGTGCTTAGTGCGCCCTGGTTTGCGCAGCCGCGCCCTGACTCTGCTGGACACAGGGCGTCCTTGCCCCTTCAAGGCCAGTTGGCCTAGGGACTGCCACAGATAGGGGCTTATGTGAGTTCTTGCGCAATTGTGTTTCCCTGCACCTCGGAATGTGTTTTTGCGTCATGTGCTTTGCTTTACACCTCTGAATGTTATGCATCATGTGTTTTTGTGCTTAGACCCCTACAGGTATTGTGATACTTAGGTGGTTGTTTTCTCCCTAGTACAGGTGGTGCTAGTGAGGTCCTGATTCCCTGCGCAATACTGTCCTAAGGTGGTTAGGGTTGCGTAGGTGGTGCTTACCTGACACCAGTAGTTACTGGTTGTGTGCTACATATGTTATTTTGTACTACAGTATTATTCCTATGTTCTAAAAAGTGCTAATTCCTGACAGTGGTCCAGGTGGCCCTGTCCCCTGTATATATAATCCCTTGTAAATTCTGCCCGTGCCTGTTGGCACATTGTAGAGTGTGTGTTTTTATCTAATGTGTTGTGTATAATACAAAGGCTATTTTTATAGAATACCTTGTGTGGAGTTTCCTTTGTGGTGGGCCTTGGGTGTTGTTGCTGGGTGCGCGCGCAAACGCTTTACACATCGCCTCAGAGATAAGCCTGACTGCTCGTGCCAAGCTACCAAGGGGGTGAGCAGGGGTTATCTTTGGCGTGTAACTTCCTTGCCCTGACTAGAGTGGTGGTTTCTGTCTGGCTTTGGCGCAAGCCCTAGCCAACCAGAAATCCCATTTCTAACACCGCAGGTATTATTTCTGCAGGAAATACACCTAAAAGCGAACTCATCAAGATTATTTCTTCCTAGGTGGTATTCGCATGCCTTTTTTGCGTCAGCAGGACTGGCTAAAAGGGGAGTAGCTCTTTATTTCTGTAGGACTCTTCCCTGGGAATTCGGTCAAATTCAGAGAGATCCCCGGGGAAATGGATTTGGGTTGAGGCCAAATTAAATGACACGATATTGCATTTTATTAATTATTACTGTCCCATTGTAGATGACATCACAGCTCTACTGAAAATTAGTGAGATACTTAGGGGGGTACCTGGGAAAATAATTTTGGGAGGCGATTTTAATTTTATTCAGGATTTAAAGAAAGATACTTCGAATAAAAATAAAAGAGCTTAAACCCAAAACCAAAAAGGTGATAGAAGTATTAAGACAGGATCATATTTTGATAGATCCATGGCGTGATGCTAATCCATTCAAATTTTCCTGTTATTCGAATCAATTTCATACGGCATCCCAAATTGATTTTTTTTTAAATATCACAATCCCTGGGCTATACAACCTCTGACATAGAGATCAATCCATTCTCGGACCATTCTCTTATTAAACTTGAAATGGAAATTGGGGTATGCGGGAGGCCAAGATCCAGGTGGCAGATGGATCGTCTTCTCCTGCAGGACCCCCAATAGGTGACTGACAGAAAGGAGTGGATTGCCAAATTCTTCAAGATAAATGAGAGCACGGCAGAAATCTTCTCAGTTTGGGGGGGGGTTAAGGCTGCCCTCCATGGGCAAATGATTTCTCTTTCTGCCTCTCAAGTTAAATATAGGAGAGACATTTTTTTCAAGCTTCAGCAGGCAGTAGGAGAGGCAACAAAATTAAGGAATACACAGTCCGTTGGGATGGGGGACGCCAGAGCTCAGATAGACAGGGCCAAATATGACTTGAAGGAGTTTTTTTTATTAGAAGAGATTGCCAGCTCCAGAACATATTGACAGCGAGTATACAAGGAGAGTCAAATGGTCAGTAAGATGCTTTCCGGAACTACCAAAACTAAACAGGAATCAGCCATGATCACTGAAATTATTGACCCCAAGACAAGAACTTCCTTAAGGGATAAAGAAGAAATAGCTCAGGTTTTCTTAGAGCACTACTCACAGTTATATACTACTACATATGAAAGCGGAGCGAATCAAATTATTAATTATTTTGAGTAGGTTGATCTCCCTACTCTTTCAGGGCCAATGGTGGAACAGCTCCAGCTAGACATTTCTGAAGAAGAAATTATAAAGGTGGTAAAGTCAATTGCAGGGGCTAAAGCCTGTGGAGACAATGGACTCCCAATTGAATGTTATAAAATCTTTTTTAAAGAATTGACCCCCTTTTTGGCAAAACCTTTCAACAATATTAAACAGGGAGTTTGTGTTCCCCCAAGTTTTAAGGAATCCATATTGGTTAGCTTTGGTAAAAAGGGGAAAAACGGTAAGGATGTTAATTCGTACAGGCCAATTAGTCTTCTCAATGCGGATTTTAAAATATTAATGAAAATCTGTGCACAACGCTTTACTCCCATAGATCAGGAATTAATTCACTGTGAACAAACTAGATTTGTAGCAGAAAGGTCCATGTCCACTATTACTGGGTTTTTAATTCAAGCTCTTGATTATGCGAAAAACAATAAAATACCCACTCTTATTACTATAGTCGAGGCTGAAAAAGCATTCGACTTGGGCAACTGGGACGCACTTTTTTTTGGTCTAGGGAAATTCGGCTTTCTGGCCCAAGAACTAAATATGCTGAAAACCATTTGTCAAGGTGCCAAAGCTAATGGAGATTCAATCGGGGTTGTAGAAATAAACCGCGGAACTAGACAAGGGTGTCCGATGTCACCCCTACTTTTAACTTTTTTCATCGAACCCCTAGCTATAAGAATCCGCGGAAATCCCCTGATTAGAGCCCCAATTGAAGGGATGGCCAAGCTGAAACTCTTCGGAGATGACATAATTATGTACCTATGCCCGGACAAGCAGATTGTGGAAGAAGCTCTTTTAGAATTTAGTAAATTTGAACAAATAGGAGGTTACAAAATAAATCAAGAAAAAATGGAGATTTTAATTCTTGATACGGATTGTAACTTCTTACCTACTAATTTGAGAGCCCAGGCATTGAAAGAAGAGCTGATTAGATATCTGGGTATTTTTTGTCTCTAACCATGTAGAACAAATATTTAGTTTGAATTACCTTGCTATACAAAATAAAATTAAAACCCTACTAGAGAAATGGACCCTGCTACCTTTGACATTGATTAGCCGTGTTGCACTTTTAAAAATGTCAATTCTACCCCTATTAATATTTCTGTTTATTAATGTACCCTTAAAAATTAACTCTATGTATTTTAAAGAAATCGACTCCATTTTTAGGGAATTCTTTTGGAATAAAAAGGCCTCCAGGGTTAATTTACACGTATTACAACTGGAGATAAATCAAGGGGGCTTAGCCTTACCAAATATTCAAACCTATTATGAGGCAGCTATATTCGACCTTACAGCTCGTCTACTGGAACCTAATGAGCAGATAGAAACATATTTTTTTTAAAGAATGATTCGTGAGTCTGGCACACAAATTTCAATCTTCTTTAAAACATCTAAACTACCCAAAAAGTCCTGTTACAAGACTATTCGTGACTTTTCTGATCGACTCCATCCCTTTTTTAAACAAACAAACTATTCTGGGTTTGTTTATCTGAAATTAGAGGAATGTAGGGTTTTTGGTCTGCAAATTCATTCCAGTCGCTTGAAGAAATGGAAGGACAGTGGCTTTGAGTATCTGGGCCATTTCTTAATTGCGAATACATTGATCTCGTGGGATTAGGTTCTAAGTAGAACTGGTAATCAAATCAAGCCTGGGTTCCTGGAATACTTACAGATCGTAAACTTTATAAAAAAATACAATCTCCTACCAAGTGATCTCTGAATTGACCAGGTCAATGCCTTATATAAAGTTAAATTAAAGGGGGTAGGAAATTGGTACTCTTTGTTGATAAAACGCAAGGCACACCCCCTGATTAATGAATTTTTTGAGAAAATAACTCGGGAGACCAATTGCTCCTTTTCTTACCAGGAATGGCATGCTATAGCCCTGGCAGGAAGTAAAGCCCTGAGAGCAGCCAATTTTAAAAGAATGGCCTTTCTGTCACGGTGGCTGGCCTATTACACCCCGAAAAAGTTAAACAAGCGTCATGCGGAAGTGGAAAATAAATGCCTTCGATGCCAGTCTCAGGGTGAGTTAGACTGGCTTCATATATTTTTCACATGCCCGAAGCTTGAAGGTTTTTGGAGAAATATCTTCTCAGCAATAAGCCAGGCCATTAAAAATAAGATCGATCCCGAGACAGAAGTGGCTCTCTTCGGGTTTTCTAAAGTAAGGTCAGATTTGACCAAATCTGAAGAGGCGTACATCACAATTTGCTCGATAGTAGCACGTTATCTAATTCTCCAAAATTGGAGATCGGAAGAGATTCCATCTTATTCTAAATGGTTAAATAAAATGTTAAGGACAAGGAGATTCGAAGAAGCATATGCTAAACGGGTTGGGGCAACAAAAAAGTTTACTACACTTTGGAAACTATTTGATAATCGGGTTGTATTGATGGAAGTTTAGCACATTAGCACATTGCACTGTAGGCCTTACAATTGAAAGGTTTTTGATTGTTTTTTTTACTATGGGGCTACAATGATAAAAATATAGCACTTTAGCACATTGCACTTTAAACCCCTATATACCAGGGGAAATTTGATTGTATTGTAATATTGCCAAATGTTTGCATAGTGAGATGATTTTAGATCGTTATCAATGGATTATCAATGGATTCCAGTTGTCATTGTTATTATAATTGATGATAGTTCGACACAAGTCACTTTAGGGTCTTATAGTAACGGGAAGGTGCAATTATTTCTCGATGTTTACAAATATATGGTTTCGCCGGACTCTTTTAAATGAAAATGATTAACTAGGGTATGTTCATCCTTGTTTTAAGGGTTTCAGTTGATAAATGTATAGAATGTGTATCTGTGTAAAATCAGGATTGGTTTTAGTATTTGTTTTTTCTCTGTCCTGAGGACCAACCTTATTTTAATATTGTTATGTCCTCTGCTCTGGAAAAAAAATAGAATTCAGGGGGGTCTGTGAGGCATTAGAAACCAAGGTAAATTCAATCATGGAAAGGGTCAGTATAGTGGGGGCCTCTGGGGAAGAGATGGAGAAGAGGGTCACGGCTAACGAAAAGGATATGAGGGTCTTGCAGACAAGTGAGAAAGAACTAAGAGGAAAGATTGAGTCTCTGGAAAATCAGTCCAGACGAAACAACCTGAGACTTTTGAATATTCTGGAGGGTCAAGAGGGAGAAGATATAAAACAAATTGTGGTAAACCTTTTGAAAGAAAATTTCCCCTGGATTGTAACTAAGGTTCTTTATGAGGACATTCAAAGTGTTCATAGAGACCCGTTCGGGAAAGGTAAAAATAGGGTAAACCCTAGGACCTTCAAGACCTACGCACTAAGGGAGAGAATTCAGAGAGAGGCAATAAGAGAAGGATCTAATAAAAAGAATGACTGATCCTTCCGAATAAGGTCAGATATATCAAAGGTGACGCAGGACAGACAATGGGAGCATTGTCAATATATGCAGGAATTAAAGGCTCTGGGAGCCAAAGTACAGATGAAGTTCCCGGCATCATTGAGGATTATGTGGGACTACCAGATGTTTAATTTGAGGGAAGCAAAAGAGGTAGAATCACTGATACGTAAGATAAAGGTACCAAAAGTGTAAGATGCCCATAGAGTAGGGATCTCAAAGCGGCAGGATTGACCTGCCAATGGATAAAGGGAGGGTTCTCTCTGGGTGGTGGTGGTGGGTGGTGGTGGTGGTCATGGTTCATGTATAATGTGGTGCACTAAGGGTGTGGGAGCATTTGGAGAAAAAAAAAACAATTTGGTCGGATTCACTAAAGACATACGTATAAGTGAAATCAATGCCATAGAATATGGGAGATAATATCCTCACTTGGAATGTGAATGGTTTGCGGGGCAGAGCTAGAAGGCAAAGGATTTTAGAGTATCTCAGGAACATAAAATGTGACATATTAATTCTCCAAGAGACCCATCTTTTAAAAGCAGAGTGGGGGGACATTATGAAAACCCAGCGATGGGTAGATTCGTATATTTGCACTGGTCAAGCATGCTGCGTTAAGGGGATAGTCATTATTTTTAAAAGGTCAGCACAAGCTATCATTGAGTCTTACAAGACCGATATAAATGGAAGATGGGCCGTAGTGAATATACGTATGAATGAGAGATCGTTGGCTATAGTAGGGTACTATGGACCCAATATAGATGATCCCTCAGCTTTACAGGCCCTCTACGCATATCTTTTGGATGTTCCTGCTCGCATTATCTTGGGGGGTAATTTTAACAAACTAATTGACCCCAAATAAGATAGGAGCCCTCTTAAAAAATTCCCTACTCTACCAAAAATGAGGAGTTGGCTAAAGTTATACCAGGATGACTTAGATCTAATCGATATATGGAGAGGAAAAGGTTAAAACTCTCACTTGTTCACGTTTAAGAATAAACAATTGGGCCTTTCTTCTAGAATTGATTATTTCTTAATCGATAAATCACTAGGAGGTGAAGTAAAAAAGGTTACACATCTTCCAGAACATCTCTCCGATCACTCGGCAGTATTGATGGAGTTTGAATTTCAAAGTCAGCAGTCTCAGCCCAGATGTACCCTAGATAAGACTTTGCTTTTAGATGCTAAGATAATAGAGGACCTGAAAGAGGAACTATATCCTATTTCCAGTTAAATTCAGAGGGGACTTCCTGCCAGGTTAGGTGGGATGCATATAAGGCGGTACTTAGGGGGGAGTTGATTAGTTTAGCGGCCTACCGAAATACGCTGAATAAAAAGGAAATAGAGAGTTTAGAGGGAGAAATACAGAGACTGGAGAAGAGTATTAAGGAGGAAATCTTAGCGGTTAAAATGGAAGCATTTACAGGGGAACTAGCCAACAAGAAAAGGAAACTCGTTAATATCTTAGATGCTCTAGTTAAAAGAAAATAGGAGGTAAGTAAACTTGCTCACTACCAATATGGTGAGGGGTGTGGCAAGCTTTTAGCTTGGAAAGCGAAGACTGACCTAAATCGCAATAAGATTTTAAGCATCCAAGAGGAAGATAAAATTCAACCTACTGTAGAAGAGTCAGAAATTAAGAAAGCCTTTTATAGTTTTTTTAGAGAACTATAGAAAGAGGAAACGCGTGATAGTGAAGATCAAATTAAGGATTATCTTAACTCCTGGGTAAAGCAAACTCTGTCAGAAGAGCATAGAGAAGAATTAAATGCGGAGATTACTGAATTAGAAGTAAGTGAGGTGGTTAAAGGTTTGAAAAATGCAAAAGCGGCTGGGCCTGATGCTTTGCCCTATGAGATGTACAAGGCTTTGAAGGAGGAACTTGTGCCTGAGCTTACAAGCTTATTTATTGACATATTTGTAAGTGGACAGGAACCTCCTAAATCCTGGAGTGAAGCAACTTTCTGTATTATATTAAAGCCCGGGAAGGACCCTAAGATATGCGAGTCCTTTAGACCCATTTCAATGTTAAACAGTGACTATAAGATTTTCACTCAAATATTAGCAAAAAGATTGGGGAAGTGGGCAGGTTGCCTAATTCATCAGTACGAGAAAGGATTCATAAGTGGTAGGTGGATTCAGAAACTTACACATGAACTAATGGGGGCAATAGATCTTGTGGTTGAGGAGAAGCTCCCCTTATCGATAATCACCTTCGATGCCGCCAAGGCATTTGATAGGGTCAGTTGGAGCTTTTTACACAATACCTTGGAGGTTTATAAGCTGGGTAGCAACTTTGTAAGAGCAGTAAGAGTTCTATATAGATCTCCAACCTCATGTGTACTAGTCAATGGGTCCCTTACAGACAAGATATATATAGAAAGAGGAACCAGGCAGGGGTGTCCTCTTTCTCTCCTGTTGTTTAATTTTTATATAAAGCCCCTAGCTAGTGCCTTGAGATCAAATCTACACATATCCCCTTTCAGGTATGGGAATTGGGTGAAAAAGGTCGCACTTTATGCGGATGATTTAATGGTATTCACAGATGATCTGAATGGTTCTCTTCCAAGAATAATAGAAACACTGAAGCAGTTTGGCAACTCATCAGGTTATCAGATAAACCAGCAAAAGACCGAGATCATCTGCTGGATTACTCAGAGTAATGACCCCTTGGTAAAACCCCAAATAAGATATCTAGGGATTTTGATTGTGGGAGAGGTTAAGAGGATTGCTCAAATAAATTTTTATAAAATTCAAACAGAGTCCCAAAAACTTCTCAATGCATGGAAGAGTCTCCCGTTGTAATTTTTGGGTCGTTCTAACCTGGTAAGATGATGATTTTACCTAGATTCACGTATGTCTTTAACTCGATACCACTTGAGTTTAAAAAAGACTGGGTTAGTAAAATGGAGGGCGATATTAGCAGCTTTATTTGGGCCTTGAGAGGGGCTCGAATCTCGTGGAAGAAGATAAGGAGAAAATAGGAGCATGGAGGAATAGCTAGGCCGGATCTGTTCTAATACTATAGGGCCTTTCATTTAAGAAACTTCAAAGTATTATTCAAAGAATACAGCTCTTATCAATGTTACATGCAAGCAATGATAGGTCCAGAAGGAAGTAATTTTTTGTACAAATTCGGCCACACAAACTTTTTCAAGAAAATCACACTAAACATTTTGGTAGCGGCTATCAGATTGTGGATTCAGATAAGGCGTCTGTGGAAGATCCCCTATAATTGTCAATACGCTCCAATATGGGACTAGCCTGGAACTCCGGAATGTCTAAAGGATGCGTTATCAGTACCGCTAAGAGAAGGCGGAGTGGTGGAATGGGGTCAGATATTGTCTGGGCCCACAATCGTTGACTGGGATCAACTGCCAGTACTGTCGAACAGGGGTCTGTCTAAGTTTAAATATTACCAACTTACAAGTTGGGCTAAATCCTTGGGAAAAGACAGGGCAGGAAATCCAGAACTGGAGTCGAAATTCCAAGGGGAATTCGGGAAGAAAGAGGTAGTATTTTGGTATTGGGCGATTATCGATGAAGGACGAGAGTAATTCACCCTACGAATTGGGATCTGGGGGAAAGCATTGCCGTCATTGGATGTATCCTTATTATGGCAAGTATCTGCGGCTGCATGTAGGAATGTCATTAAATCTTCACCTCTCAAAAAGAATTATCTATTTACTTTGCATAGAGCATATTGGTCACCCTAGAAGCTGTCAAAATTGAAAAAAGGAGAAGTTAAGCGATGCCCTAAATGTGATGAATAACGAGCTGATGACATCCACATGTTCTGACAGTGCCCCCGACTTCAGAGATTTTTGGAAAAAGTGGGTAAGACACTCTCAGAGGTATTCCATCAAGAAATACAGGTAAGCGCCCAATTAGTATTGTTTGGGGTTGAGCTAGATGACAGTGGAAAACCCAGTTTTAGTAAAAAACTAAGAAATCTACTCTTTGTACTGATACTAGTCGCTAGGCGTGAGATATGTATTAAATGGGTAAATCCTTTGTCACCTACAGAGGAAGAATGGCTAAATTCTGTGCTTAGAATAAATCTGCTGGATAGAGCTGGTGCACCTAGTAAAAGATTAGAATTTTGGAATATCTGGGAAAAGTATTGGTCTGATAAAATGTTATAACTCTGTGTGTTATTGACCTGACGAAGTCCAATGATTAAGTGCAGCAACAGTCAAGAAATGGGAGCTGGCGGTACAGGTTTCGACACCCTTCAAAAAGGAGTGGGCAAGTTGTGTATGAGATGCCAGATGGCCATTGGCATACCTCCACTCAGGAAATGGAGATGATTCTAGTGTGTCGGGGAAGGGCCATGGAAAGAACAGAGGGGAAGAAAAGGCTCTCTAAACGTGGTAAATCTTTCCAAATTTACTCTCTTTTTTAAACTTTGCGTGATGAGGACTAAAAAAATGTTAAAAAATCAAATTAAAAAAACACGAGAGTCCAATTCACCATAGTCACATTTGCTGTTCATATTAAACATTTATCAAATAAAGCCACTGTTCAATTTGGCACCATATTAAGGTCATCAATCACAGGCAGCCTATGCAGCATTTGGGTGCTGCATGGTATAGAGGACGTCCTTCTCAAGTGGTGTGAGATGGAGACTAAGTTCAGTTTGCCTCTATCCTGGTGCACATCTCCTTCACCCTTCTACTCTCATCCTGCAACTTCTTTTTTGATGTCTGTGCTGGTCCAGATATCCTCTTCCAATACACTGCTGTATTAGCCAACTGCTGCCAGAGGGCTGCCTTCTGTGTTGCACTGTTGAGGGATGGAGGCAGATCATAACGTTTTTTTGTAGTTCCCCACAATAAATTTGCTAATCATCTCAGTCTCATCCTCTGTGAAGTTCTTCTTTCTCCTGACATTTAGCATTTTGATGCTTAGCAGTTGGCAAGGACAGGCGCAGAGCAGGCAGGTGACATATGTGTGTGGAACAAATAGTGACTTAGTGTCACAGCTACAGGAACTCCACGGGATCCAGGTGATGCTCAAAGGGGTCCACCTCTCGATATCCCCAACTCTGACACAAGAGGTACAGAGTATTGAGGTGATCAAGTGAGGTAAAGGAATTAGGGTAGGAACAGCAGGGAATTGGATACCTGAAAACAGAAAACACATTGATTAGATACTGCTAGACATTTCTACTACACTCAAATGATCTCATTAAAGGGAGTAGTACCTGAACGGCCAGTTTCCACAAGCCACAGTGTTCCTTATCAACGCTCTATACTCAGCAATGATACAGCTCCCCTCTGGAGGAGGATATACCTATAATGCAAAGCAGACAGAATACTACTGCATTCAAACCTCCTTCATTTCCATAAAAACCACCTCCCTTATACATACATACCCTGTCTGTCGAATTCCCCTCAAAGAAAAGCAGGAGCCAAAAAGAAAATAGGAGATAGTGTGCTACACTAATGCAAAGATAGAAGGAGTTTGAAATAAGCAAACAAGGTTCAAATGTCCTTGCCCCAGAAGTTTCTAAAGGATGCAGCATTAGCCAACAATGTATCCATAGACCAAAGTTCCATAGCTCCCCCGGAGGATAAGTCTTAACAAATAGAATATCCAGGAGTCTTGAAAGTCAAACTCAGAGAAAAGTCACCAGTAACAAGCCAAGTATCAGCGCGCTCGCCGACAGTACCATACAGGCGGGGTCACGCTGTAGAGGAGTCTCCTCACTTGACCACTCAATCCCGAGTAGCCAAACAACCCCAACAGCCATTGGAGTCGCTTCCATCAAGAGGAGAAGAGAGACTTACGAAAACTCAAGCCTCTCTCGAGCGTCTCCACTCCGAGGACATTAGCCTTGGTGCACTTCAGCAATTAGACTCCGGTCTGGTTCCCGACCACGAGTCTGCAGACAAAATACGGCCCCTCCCTGCTAAGCCTAGCAGGCAGTCGAATGGAAACAGCGATCCGCTGTAGAGTCAGCAAACTCCAAGATCTCTAGCCGCAAGAAACACCATCCGTGTCTTGCAATCAGTACTACGCACGTAGCCTAACGTGCATGCTCGCCTTAAGTACCCTGAAATCCCTCCTACCAGGGCTTCCTGGGATATGTAGTCCTTGGGGTTATGTCCTGAATTGTGAACTCGGCAGGCGCAAGGGTCAGACCCTGACACTTGGGTGTGGGCTGCTTTTATGTGGTTTGCAGTGCATGGGTTGCAGGTGGCCTAAATTGTCAGCAGCTGTGCGTAAGTGAACTTTCTCCACCGAGTATGGCGACTGCACCCAGAGTGCAGAGATTCCACATTTAGGGATGAAATCCAGCCCCGAGTGTGGAAACTCCACCGAGTGCTGAACCTCCAAACCCGAGTGCGGAACCTCCACAGTCATACAGATACTACTCGTAAGCCCTTAGTGAATCTGACCCTGAATGTGCAAGGTTAGACATTCATTTTGAAGAAGATTGAGTCAAGGCCTAGCTTTGGCATAGCCTGCATAATCTAATAAAAGGCAATTTTACTGGTCATATCAAAGTTTTTTCATAGGCAATAAAATCACAAGGGTATACATTGGTGACTTTGAGTGTGGATCCATATTCTGCTTATTGTTAATAATGCACAGTTTTATAAAATTACAAACACCTTCTACAACTACAAAGCCACATTACTTATTGCTGCCATTATGTAACCCTGGGCGTAGTTCACGAAGTAGCACTACGCGAAGCTACGCAAAGTGCACTTCGCACTACGCGAGCTACGCGTAGCACTTCGCGAACTGCGTAGTACCCTGTTCACACTGTGCAAGATGTCGTTTTCAATGATTGCACAGTGCGGACAAGCATCCGGCACTGTGCAATCATTGAAAACGGCATCTTGCACAGTGAGAGCTGTAGTTTTCTGCCGCTCGAGTAGATTTTTACTCGAGCGGCAGCTTTCTCATTGCGAACTGGTAGTTTTCATCGCGAGCAGTCGCGAGCATACGCAACCACTCGCAATGAAAAACCTGACCTCCTCGCATTGAGAATCTCGCCGGGATGTTTATTTTCCACGCTCGCGATCGCCAACTTGATGTTGCTGATCGCGAACAAGGAAAAAGTCTCGCCGGGATGTCATTTTGCTTGCTCGCGGTCGCAAACTTGATGTTGAGGACCGCGAGAAAGCAAAAAATGACCGCTGCACTACGCAAAGCTACGCTATGCATGTTTGCACTGTGCTACGTGCAATTCGCGTAGTGCGAAGTAGCGCAAAGTTCGCAAACTACGCGAGCGTAGCGTAGTGCTTTGCCCAGGCTTACCATTATGGTAGTTAGACGTCCCTCTAAACTGAGTCCTGTAATTACAAGTTCCTTTCTGTGTCTCTTCAAAACATCAGTTATCCAGATCTGCTAAGAATAGCTTTGAAATACACACATTAGAAGAGCATCATGCAGGTGCCAAAACAAGACTCTGAGAATACACACATCATAATATGCCCATCACGCCCATTCCACATGTATGACACAGGTACCCATTTAACAGCACATGGTTCACATTGATATCCAGAAGTGTTCATCTTAATGCCATCATAAATCTTCCTAGTGTGCCAAAACAGTATTATTCCACAAAATACTACTTCACATATTACAAACAATATTGTTTCACATAGATATGCCATTTGCAAAGGTATAACACCACCTACCATTGTACCTTACCACACACTTATCACTGCACCACAACACATACAAGACCGGACTACATCACATCATAATTTATTTCAGCATAACAATTTACAATGCACTGGAAGTCCTTTACAGTTCACTCCACACTATTAGGTGCCTAATACAATGTCTAGCTGGCCATTACTTTTTCATACAAGAGAGTTTAGCAACCCAAATAACACTCCAGCTCACCACACTGTTTTCCTCCTCATTGCATCCAACAAAACATTACAATACACCTCCTAGTAAAAAGCATGAACACATACTTTAATGCAGTCAAAACACTGAACATATCATAACACATCATCACACCGCACAACATTCTGCCTAATATACCACAACACACCCAGTCTTCGAACACCAAACCACACAAACCATAGAATAGGAGAAATCATATAAACTATATCTCTATACCTCTATAAATATATCTCTAATACCACATTATAAGACATATGGTCGTTCTTTGGTTTAGATACTGTTGATGACATGAAAGTGAAGTATTGGATGTAGACCATGTTCATTGGGTAAGTTAATCAACATTGTTGGCCATTGTAGTATCTGGTAAAGAAGAGAATATTAGGACTCCATTATAGGGCAACAGACACAGGGGAAGCTGCCTGATTAAACAAATAAATATGAAAGATTAAAATATTTACATAAACTCCTTTAAAAAGTTGAATAATTTTACACAGACTACTTCATTTTTCGGGCAAAAGAGAAAATCAAGGGATGAAGCCACAGCTTTAACACCATTTTGTAAATACATTGGCCTAAGCCAGCGACGACGACTCAAAACCAATGCTGGACACACAAACAAGACATGATCCAGGTTCTGAATACTCAGCTCACAAAAATTACAAATGTTTCCATTTTCCATATTCAGGGACCAGTTTACTGTTAAATTGTTTAAAGGTAAGAGATTTATGCGACATAGGGTGAGCCAACGTCAAATTCCATGTTCTAGGTTCCAGGATAAATATTTCTGGGAAATTCTCGGAGAGCTCGTCCTAGCTATTACCTTTAATCTCTGTTTAGCATTACAGATTTTGATATCTCTAAAGCTGATCTTACCACTTAAGGTTTTTAAAGAGAATTTAAATTCTAATAGCGGGAGGGAAAGCACTGATTATTCTTTTACACAAAAGAGTTTTAGTGCCGGATAAAAATCACGATATAGGGAATATTTCCCCCCAATACCGCCAAAGATTTCTTCACACATGAAACCTCTTAATGAGTAAGAGTCACTATTTTTTAACTGGTATCCCCAACATAAAACCCTAGATATACCTTGAATATAGGAGTTTATCAGGCCGAATTTCAATCTAATGGCAGCTGATGGCACTAACGTGTTAAAGTTGCACAATTTACGTAAAATCTGGCCATCGAGCCTATCTAAAAAACTCCAATCTTTTACAGGGACTTATTCAATAGCATAAGCAGGGTTGGAGCGATTTTTGCTTTGAAAACCGTCAGCAGATGTAAAAAATGCATTCTGCCCATAGCACTATACAAAATGTGCAGACCATTAGCGAGGTATATAGCTTTACAGCTGCTGTGTTCGATATGAAGTTTATTTTTCGTATTACTCGCTCTTAGTTTCCCTAGGTCGAGGTATGAATCTACCACCTCCAGTTTTTCAAGACCAATTTCCCACTTAAAATTACTTGATGTTCTACTTGTATTACATTTCATGATTAAAAGGCTGCTTTTCAATACATTTATCTTCAAGAAATGAGCCATCGTATAATTCTGTAATTATATCAGCTTTTTGTTCAGCCCAATTGGGGTTAGGTCGATCAGTACAATATCTTCTGCATAAAGGAGACATGCGAAAGGACGGCTGCCTATCTTTGGTGCATCTCCCTCTACTTGGGAAAAACATTTGGGTAAATCTGCTATATATAAGGAGAATAGTAGTGGTGCTAGTAGGCAACCTTGTTTCAGGCCATTTGATATGGGAATTACAGATGATAGGCCTTGGTTTCCTCCCATTAGTACCTGGCACCATGTTTGAGAATGTAATGCAATAATTAATGATAACAGGAGAGCAGGCAATCCCATATTATGTAATTTTCTCCATAGTAATGGTCGGTCTACCTTATCAAAGTCCGTTGAAAAATCTACGAAGGCCGTATAAACGTTTGACCTACGAGAGATCGGGTATTTCTCCTCAATTGGTTTCAACATGGTGATGTTATCCAGGGTGGAATGATTTTTCCCAAAACCTGCTTGTTCTATAGGAGGGACTTCTTCTCCATCACCCATTCCGTAAGGTGATGGAGAATATAACCACTTTGTTCTTCATATGTATCCGCAATGTCTGTAATGTGGACAGTTATCACTGCTGGAATGCTTGGCTGCCATGTCTCCAAAGTGGTGCTTGCATACCATATCAATGCAGTATTAATATTCACTGACAAGTACTAATACCATTTTGGAACAGTCAGCAGTTATGAAAGTAGCAGAGTTGCATGTTGTGAATAAAAAAAATATTTGTGGTCCTAAAAGCTTATACAAAATGTTCAACTCCAAAATTGGGCATCAACAGAACAACCCAGGGAGCACATTAGCTCACACAAACTTCCACCATAAGGAAAGAATGTTTGCTTGCCAAAATTCCTTTAGTGAGGGCAAAATTACACAATTTCTCATTCTTTGACTAAGGACTCAGATTTGGCCCTTGCCATTTATGTTTTTCTGCCAATAATTTGAATGTTGTCTTAGAACAAGTTTTAGAGACTCAGGCCCATACACTCTATGGTCAGGATTCATGAACAGCGTTTCAGATACTGCATTGTATCAATCCAGCAGTACTATTTACTTATTAAAAAATGCAGTTCAACAGGGGGAGATTGCCATCTCTACCTCGCTACTCTTTTCTGTATGAAGATCTACACCATGATAGAGATTTCCTCACAATGAGGTATATGTTTTTTGTTGTAAATGTCGGAGTGAGAGGTGGGAGTGGTGAGCAAATAGTGAATCATTATTACAAAATGAGTTGATGTGAGGGGAAATTATACAAAGTTTTAGGGAGGGACATGCTAGAACAAAGCACACCCCCACAAAAGAGTAAAACCATTGCAATTCACAAAATGCATTTCTAAATGTAGCAAAGCCCTTATAGTGTGAAAACAGGATCAAATGTACTCCAGCCCAGCTTCAGAGTAAGTCAAGCCCTACACTTGGACAATCACTGATACTGCAACACATTTCCATAGAAAACAATATAATTTCCCATAGAGATAAATGAATTAATGATTCATTAATTCAAAGAATTCAACAGTTGAAATATTAAGTATCATTAATTTCATGTACAACGAATATAGCCAAATTATTTTAGAATTTAATACAAATTTCATTGAGGAAAAAAAATATGTGTCTTAACCTTTTAGGTTATTAATTCCAGGTTAATATTACTTATTCAAGGTGACTGTACGTGTAGATTTTACCTTTAAAAATTGTTATCTCTTTTTTAATGCATTTCGTTATTATTACACTCTAATAGAGTTCCATATTTTCCAATAGTGAGATCTCAGTAACTTTAAATTCAAATATGCTGTTGAAGGAAGCTCCACTGCCTCGTTTAAGGGGGTGGAGTCATGTACGTCTACACATCGATGTAACTCTCCAACGAGGAAACCATGATAGCAAAAAAGTGGAGCGTTATATCTAGGTGTAGGATTAGATCTGCACATGAGTAGATCTCCACATGTAGATTTACCTTTGGGAGTAGGGCCCTAAATTGGTGCGATGTGGATTAGTGGCTGTTGTGTTCCATTTGAGCCATGGTCACATTTTTAGCTTCAGTCTGCTCTTGCTTCTTACTTTGTTGCTCGGATATGAATTTACCTTAAAGAAATGAAAAGACAAGAAGATTTTGGCAAAACAGGAACAAGTTGGTTTGGTTAAATGCAGTAGCCAGGGGAGTATCAATAGAGTTGTGTCTGAAGAAAATCTCTCGCTCTACATAGTTTTGGCGGACAATTTATACATCTCTTGAGGTACAATAAACTTATTCTGCATTCTTGGAAAAGCATTTTAGTAGTAAATAACAAGTACAGTCATCTGATAAGGGGACACAGGTGGCTTTCGACCTTGGTGAGAACTAGTGTGGGCCAGTGTGTATATGTCCAGATGATTGGTGTGGAGAACATGTGATCAATACGCGTGCAAGATGTTCAACGTAGGGGTTTCCATGGATGAGGACGAGTAGGAGAGAGAGATCATGGCAAGGAGGAGGCAGCCCAGAAACACCCTAGCAGGTAAGTGCATTTTTTTCATAATTAAATTAGGGAGTGCAGAGGGGCCGGCTAACACCGCTCCGCCACGGAGTCAGAGTTTTGCCTGACCTCTGTGTTCTCAATCGAGTGCGAAGTAGGTAAAACTCCGTAAACTCCGCTGGTGGAGCTGAGTTTTCCCCCCGGGGTTAGTTTTAAGCCCTGTTCTAAAGTGTAAGAGATCATCAATGGATGTCAAAGTCACTGGCAAATCATTCCACAGTACGAGCTGCTGCAATCATGAATGCCCGTCCCCCCAGCCTAGTTGTCTTAATTCTGACAACCCTGGCCATCTTGACAGAGGAGTAGCATAAACTCCTGCTCGGGGAATACCATTTACAATTATTTTGCAGAGAAATTGGTCCAGTGCCATGGAGTGATTTAAAGACAATACACAAAGACTTGAACATGATTCATTGCAGTATTGCTAAACAGTGTAGGTCAGCTAGAGATTGGGTCACAGAGTATCTTTTCGGACTTTCCAAGGCCATTTTGGCTGCAACTGCTTGAACTCTCTGAAGTCTCTTAATTAAAGAGTTAGGAGTGCCTCACAATAAGGCGTTGCAAGAGTCCAGTCTACTTAAAATGACACTCTGCACCACCAGTGCTCTAGAGGAGATAGGGAGCGGTGGAAGAATCTTTCTAAGCGCTTTAAATGAGGAGAAACAAATCTATCCGTCTTGTTGACATCATTCTCCAAAGTAAGCTTCCTATCAAGAGTTACTCCCAGGCTCTTGACCGCCTCTGATGGGACCAAAACCTCATTTAAAGATCCTGCCTAAAGCTTAGGTGGAAGTGAGACTGGAACTCTGGACACTGGACAACACATGATCTCTGTCTTGTCTCCATTAAACTGCAGTGAATTGGATCTGAGCCATGCTGTAATCCCCTTCACGCTTTCATGGAATGTGTCAAGTAGCGTTGATTGATCCCCTTCCAACGATAGAATTAGTTTGGTATCATCAGCGTAAATGACCATCTCAACTTTATATGATTTGATATGTGAGATCAAATGGCTCATATAAATATTAAAGAGTATGGGACTGTTTGACAACCTTTTTGGAACTCCATATTTACTGGCCCTGAATTCTGAACATCTTTATGAGTCTCTCATAAACAGTAGCTAGATCGTTCAAACATTTAGCATCAGCAAAATCAGAAAATTGGGACAAGCTGATCATTCTGTTGACAGCTAAAGCGTCGTCTTGCTTTTCGAGACTCAGCATAATACAAACGAAAGCCTGCTAATTGTTGTTCAAACTAGGGGCATAGCCTTACTTTCTTACTTCCTCTTGTACTCTTTGCTCGTGTTCGTAGCCACTTGACTCAGAGAGGGACCTCTCAGGTCGGGCGCTCATCCATTCCTCTCATCCGGAAGAGCCCGACAGGACTCGATGAAAGGCGTCAGGGCGGCGCGTGACAAGAAACAGTATACATCTGCGGTGAGTCCGCAGATCCTAAAAGGAATCCCACTTGTTTTTTCTCTTCTGGCTAAAACGTCTTGAAAACTGTATTATTATATAACTGCCAATGTCAGTATTAAGTAGGAAAGGTTTGTTTTTCAGCAAGATTCTCAGACGCGTGAGTCACCAGACGCATGTTCACAAAGAACTTCAGCAGGTCAATTAGTACTCAAATTGAAGGGAAAATGGCGCGTCAGCTTGGAAATTGCTGGGTAGTGTGGAAACATTTCCGTATTGTCTGGTGTGTGGTGGATGTCCAAAGATACATTATTTATAAAATACACAGTGAGCAGTTAATGAGTTTTAAGATTTGTTTGTTCAATGAAAATTCATATACATGTTATAGCCTAGATTATCGAGAGGCTGCATTTGTGTTTTGATAGCACCGAATGAAGAGAAAGTCATGCTTCTCTAAAAACTACAAAGAATCACATCTGGAAAAGATACAATAGAATAATGTGTTTGCTTCCTCTTTGTATCACATGTAAGATGCCTCTTTATGATGTACTGTTGCATATTCCTTGCTGCCATAGCTCTTTACCACTTTGCTGTGCACTAATTTGATGTCATTGCTCAATCACGCTTTCAGCTGCTGTATCTGTATAATATACACTGTTAATAAAAACGTAATTTTTTTTTAAAGCATATTCCTATAGCATCAGGAGTCGACTACAAGCTTTGTGCCAAAGAATGAGCGAGCTATTTTGTGCTTGTGACAGGGCAAATTTTGACCCACTTTTTCTTTGAGTGCTACAGGAAAAATGTAATATTGGCTTGGTGCAAATGTGATTTTGCACCAAGAGGTCAGTGCAAAATCTCAATTTGCACTTGTTAGTCACTTTACATTCAGGCGCCAAATTGGCAAATCATTAGAGGAAAAAAGGCTCAGCCTTGGATGTTGGATGCAATGCACCCAATCCAGCCCCAGAAGCAAGAGACCATGGGATAGGGGCTATCTGATGTAATACACCCACTCACCGATTGAAGCTCCATCCCATGAACTGCACATTGATATCCTTCACAATCACAAAATACCAACAATTATACACCTCTTGAATGTCTCCTGGTCATCCCCTTGAGTCAAGCGAGGAATAAACCGATGCGTCCGTATTGCTGAAGTGCACAGTTGAGACTCCTTCCTGACAATCTAGAAGAGAAGCGACCGTTCCATGATTATATTACTATTCCATGGAAAATGAGGAAAACATCTACCAATGCCCCTATTCTTGCACATTTATTCAATTCTTGGATTAAGTTGGAAACAAAGAAGCGATTTATTCTTATTATTTTGTAACGCTAGTTTTTATTGATCGATTTTTCAGTACACATTTCATAAAGACTATTAACATCAAAATAATTGTGATGTAGAGTGGATACAACATTACTAACATAACATAAGATAACGTGTATTTGTAAAGCGCACGTTCACCCAGATGGGTATCTTGGCGCTGAATAACAGATGTTTATGAAACATGCAATGCATGGAATCTATATTGATCAGCAACACTGACCCTGGGAAGTGCAAGCAAAAAATCCAGACTATAAATTTAAGTTTTGAAAAGTCAAAAAAGGCCACTAACAGCTAAGTGCCCTGTATCTGGGAGATGCAAATTGGGAACAAAAATACTCCGCTGGCAAAACGGAAACAGTTCCTGCAGCACACCTAAATTATATTATCCTGCATGAAACAGTTCCTATGAGACACAAGAAAGAGTAGGAGCAAGGACCATCTGGATTCAAAGTATTATGCCTATTTTTCTGATTTACTCTTCGTGGTTACATCGATTTAAACCAAATCGTGTTTCTTTCAACAACAGGCTTTTTCAAGCCTTGAGAGAGGATAAAACGAATTTGTTCAATGTGTTCCGTATGTTCCATATGATAAACATGGAGCACGGAAAAGGTGTGTAGATGACGGAGAGAAAATGTCATAAGACAAGAAGGAATTTATTAAAACTCACTTGGAAAAGGAAAAGTACACACCTACAAACGATGAGTGCACTTTGCTAGAATAAGACCACAGCAAAGTTCTCAGTCTATCCCCAGAGAGTAAATGATCTAAGTAACTAGAACAGCTGCCGCAATAAAACGTAGATTCTCGGTACAGAAACTCTGATACTATTGCCCAAATAAATTGCACTGATTGTAACTGGTAAGCTTAGTGGTAAACCTGGTGATACATCCTGCACAAAAGCATACATAAAATGGAAAGAAACCTACAGATCAGTAAGAGCAATTTGGTCGTTAATGAAAGATCCCTTATCTGATCTTGTCTTACCACATTTTCCAATTACCACTAAGCTTAGCAGATAAATGGACATGCTTTCATCTTCAAGGTTAGCTCTTTCAATTTCACCCTCGTGCTCTTTACTGGTGAAGACAGGTATGCCTACAGGTATGGAGCTGCCCACGTCAAATGCAGAGTGGCCATTTTGGCTGCCAGGGGTTTAGCGCTTCATTCCCTTGCCTTACTGTATACCCCCTATGACCAGCTGTTTTGGGGGGCGGGAGGGGGTCTACTTTGGCAGAAGAGGGCCAATGTCTACCACTCCCACCAGACATCACTTCCAGGGTGTGGTGGGCACTTGGGAGGAGGGGAAAGAAGTTTTAAATACCTGGTGCCACCTGGCCCCCATCCTCTTTCTGCTGGCATTCTATATGAATTATTGTCTGCATGTAAGAGACAGATATCCTACCTGTCAAAATACTGACACCAATCTTGGTAGGTTAATTTTAAGGGTAACCCAGCTAATTTCCAAGATGCTAGCTTGGTGTTGGAAGCTGTATTACAGACAGCATGTGCCCGGTCATTGGCTATGGAGGTAGCTGGGTTACTGCCCTCATTGGGATCAGGTAGCGTGGTAATAGTGATAATATCACTTTTTTTCGAACACTTGCTTGGTAGCAAGGCCAATGATGTGCTTTACTGGAAGTAACAGATTAAGGTATTTGCACTGGACTAGTTGGCCATACAAGGGAGGGACTGAGTTAATACCCTCCTTAGAATTAGATAACAGGGTAGTGGTGATAAATCCCCTACATTCTCTGGTCCTTGGTTGGTTAAAATGTCATTACTCCAATTGATTGTATGTGTCAATTTAGAGGAGTCATACCGAGTTTCATGACCATGTAAGGGAAGTGGGACCTGTAGTCCCCTACCACTCTACTTTTGGATTATGCATCCCAGACTAACTGACACATGTTAATCTATCTCCTCCACATTTGCTAAGGGTTGATAGTGATCAGTTACTGCTAGGTCAAAAACAGGGCACCTTGTGGGATACCCTCAAAACACGGGGTGAACAGGTGCTGGTAGCAGATTACGGTCAACTTGTGGTTTATAGAAATAACCGAGGGCAGAATCTGGACACCTCCAGACTGAACTGTATTAGCATAATAAAAAGTTAACATAACATGCACAAAATCAGATGAGCGAAAATTGATAATCACACAGTCCCCATGGCAATTTTCCAATGGGTGTCCAATGCAGGCTACATGAGTTACCATTGTAATTTCATTGGTAAGAGTAATTGCATCCTTCATATGGAGCCCGAGCCAATGAGCACATTAATTTCTTTAAGATTCATGTGGCTCAGGCATGGGAGGCTTTGGTACATTCTCGATCACTAAATTAAAGGGAGAACCTTCAGAGGGGAGGTCCAGATGTGGGCAAGAAATTCATAATGTTCAGTTGCTGCAGCCCCATACTATTGGTAGTTCTTGTGTCCGCTCTCACATTAGATGAAGGTATTGTTGGCCTTGGTCTGACAGAAGGTTGTGTATCTGGCATTTGCACTGGCCAATAATGTGCTTTACTGTAAGTAACAGATTAAGGTATTTGCACTGGACTAGTTGGCAATACAAGGGAGCTCTTCCTTCCTGCCCTGGCTCCAGACTCACTACAGGGGGGTATACAGCTCTTTGTGTGAGGACAGGACACAGTCTATTTAAATGTAAGTGAGGCTGGGTCAAGCTTCTCCCTCCCATCCTCCCCGGATGGCCCATCAAGTCACACCTAAGCTCCCATTGTGTGTAGTTATCTAGGGCAAATACACAAAGCCCAGCTGTCACCCTCCCCAGATGTGTATCAGAGACAGGTAGCAGTCATAAAATAGCTAAAGTAAGAAAATGCCAACTTACTAGAAGTAGCATTTTTAGAGCTGTAATTTTAAATCTGAGTTCACCATAAGTTTCAATTTTAAGGTGTGATTCCAGAGACACTGATGGAGCGCAGAAACCCTGGTAACGGGGAAAGCAAACCCGTACCGGTATCCTCCCTGCGTCACAGACCCAACGTCACACTAACTCATTCACACATGCATCATTGGTGGGGCCCATAACACCAACATTCACACTAACCATTCACCGGTCTGCACACAGTTGGAGGGATGAGCGGTTCAAGCGCTCAACATGTGAGGGGAGTACATGATAACCTATAGGGAAAGAAAAGTTAATTTACAAAATATACATCAATATCCTTCCACCTACAGATCTCAATCCTAAACATCAAGGCACTCCTCCCACGTGGTCAATGGACCAAATAGTTGGATTGGTTGATGGTGATCTAGAACCAGCTAAAACATATTTAAGATTTAGATCTTACTCTTCTTAATAAAACCACAAACTCATTCTTTGTTAATCAATGTCTTTTTATCTAAAATTTCTTAGAAAAGTTACATTTGCGTTTGGAAAGTTTATATCAAATTTCAAGTAAATCGCGGAACATCATATTTACCTAATCTGGCTATCTGAAGTCCTCTAAATCATTGGGTCTGCTTATTCAAATCTGTCGTCATTCGTCTAAATGTTCGAAGTTCTATGCTCAGCACGCTACAGTCTCGAGAGATCGGTAAAGACCAGAGACGTGCAAGTATCTGTCAATGCCCATAGAATTAGGAAACGTTCTCAGTCATCAGGTAATTGGGCAGCATCCGACCATTTACTTTTATAATAAAATCACAGTAAAAAGTTACATTTCTATAATTTCATACGGTCGTGATTGGTTGGTTGAGATCGTCCAATGGGGTTTAGCACAGTTTGAGGGGTGAGGTCACGAGTTCAGTCCGTACTGGTTTTTTGTGAATGTTCATTGTCTTGTCACTTGGCTGTCGTCCCACCGTGGCCTTGCCTTGGTACAGTGGGATATGGGTCATGAAGAGGCCATAGGCATCTTTGTTGCTCATGCGCGGTTCGCTCCGTGCCTCGCGGGACAGTGGCCACTTTGTCGTGTCGCGTCGGCGGCCATTTCAGAATTTAGGCCCAAACGCCAACTTAAATGAAACAAACACAAAAGAGTAATTAATGCATAGAAATAACAAATCTAATGTTAACCCCTTACTAATCCCTCTATGTGCTTGTATTTATCTAGCGTATAGCAACATTTAAAGCATTTATATTCACCGTTTTGGTCCTACTCTCGAGCAACATTACAGAGACATCACAAAAGCTACATGTATCATGCATTATTCTATTTATTACATATACTACTGTTAATATGCATACACATTTTAGTCGTAAAGGTTATTTAGCCATGCAAAATGCAAATTCCACGTATATTTTGTATATTAAAAATGCTGATTAATAAAACATGCAAACACATTTAATAAAATATTATAGTTAATAGATTATTCAATTAGTGATCTCATGCAGAATAGGGGGGGTATACAAAATTTTGTACTAACCGCTCCATCAATCTCCCTTTTGCTGATTTTATCACCACACCATTAAAATTTTGTTTCAATTTGTAAAGAAAGTAAAATGAATTCTTTTTAGTTAGTTTACATCTCTGTTTCCCCAAATTCTTCTCTTCTAGCTGTTTTATACATGCTTTCCTTTATCTCTTCTAATTCTACTTCTTCAAATTCCCTCTCTTGTGGTCAGGGAGTTGGAAGCTGCTACTCCATTCAGAATCTCCTAGGAGGCAGAAAGGCTCAATCCACACTTTAGACTTCTACAGCCAATGGGAACCCTCGGAATGACTTTTTAACAAAGCCCCTTGAAAACCTACCAATTTGAACTTTCAGCTCAAGGGGAAGCCAGAATTCTATGCGAGGGAACTTCGTGGAGCTGTTGGTGCCTTCTCCACCTCACCTGTAGCCTTACCGCTGTTCGCCTGGGCTCCTCTCGCCGCCACATCACCTCGCGGCCCCACAGCGGGGAACTACCGCTCCCAGGTGCCCCAGCGGCTCGTGACGCCAAGCACGCGCCCGGAGGCGCTTAAAACTCTGTTGCTCCCTCGGTGGAGCGGGGAAGCCAGAATTCTATGCGAGGGAACTTCGTGGAGCTGTTGGTGCCTTCTCCACCTCACCTGTAGCCTTACCGCTGTTCGCCTGGGCTCCTCTCGCCGCCACATCACCTCGCGGCCCCACAGCGGGGAACTACCGCTCCCAGGTGCCCCAGCGGCTCGTGACGCCAAGCACGCGCCCGGAGGCGCTTAAAACTCTGTTGCTCCCTCCGCGTCGCGGGCGGGCGCCGGGCTAAGCCCGGGCAAAGGGCGGGCCCTCTGTGGCCCTCAGAGGACCGAGTGAGGCCGGGCCGGGCCCTGTTATTTGCTCAGCGCACTCTACATCCAGGACACACAGTAAGACTTTGTTTCCCCAGTTGTTTATGTCTTGGCCAAGGCTGTAACTCATATTGTGACCGTTAGTGTGACCAGAACCTGATTTATATTGTACTTGTTGACAATGTCTAAAGTGAGGCCTGGTAAACAAGTCCCAAATACTGAAGCAAGGACAATGGACAATTATCTCGTTAAGGTTGTCAGTAAGATCAACAAAGATAGGAGACTATCACTAACAAGGGTTAGCCCAGATTCTTCACCTACACGGGCATGTACCCAGTCTACCTCATTGCCTAATCGTTGTTCGATAATGGATATTGATGCAGAAACAAATAATGAGATATTAGAGGCCGAACAGGAGATTGTCCATGACCTTATATTAAGTCCAGGTGTGACATCCCCTCGAAGGCGTACAACACCTCAGTCTCCATTACGGAGAAGGGTACGTGCATGTAGGAAGGCACCCGTTAGAAGAGTAGTGACCCGGAAGACTAAAAAGGCAGGCACATCCCCTACTAGTGGAGAAGATGCCCCTGAGCCAATAAATAATGTAGAGGGAAACATTCTGCACTCTTCCCAGATTATTCTCTTGACAACCTTATTTGAGTCTAAACTACAGGCATTGATTTCTCCTCTGGTAGAAAAGCTAGATATTGTGGCCCAAAAAGTCACTAGTTTGGAAGGTGCTTTACATTCCTATATTACTCAGTCTCAAAATGGGTCAATATCACAACCTCGTCTATTGGGGGTGATGGGATCTAGTATAGGGGGCCCAGGGGGTCCAGAGGCACATCAATTGGATGGCCTAAAGGTACATGGTAATGACACCGGGGCGAATGCAAAGGCGCCTTTAGTCACTAACTCACTGACTACCCAACCAACGTTTATGCCATCAATGGGTATTGCGAATGCACAGGCAACAGTACAAACACAAAATGCCCAAAATAATAAGCAGAATATTGCAGGTGGGACTGAACTAGGTGGGAGAAATAGACCGAGGAGGAGTGAATGTGTAAACCTCCCTCCGGATTGCGTGCCATATACGCTTGTTCTAACTAATGTTCCGGAGATTGATAGTTGTCTGTCTGACTCAAGGCAAGAAACATATGTTGCCCTAAAAAACAAAACGCTGGCCTGGTTGAACAGGAATTGTGGTTTTCCGTGTGCCCTTGCAGAAGACATATTATTCACCCGTCGAGTTAGCTGGATTGGCAACGGTAGGAAGAATATAAGGGGGGACTGTATTATCATAAACTTCAAATATCCCCAACACGTGGCAACAGTCCTCCTCAGGGCTGCCGTTCTGCCAACCATGGAAAACTCGGTACGTGTTAGACCTCTGGGTTTCTTTTATAATCATTTGGACAATACTCAACACTATTTGCCTGTACAGCACAGGTATCCTGGTCATGGGAGGGGGCCAGTTGGTTCTGTTGCAAATGTGAATAGATCTTCCTATCAAATCAGTGGGGACATGCAGGCTCAGCAGTTACCAAACAGTCAGCTGGGTAATACTCTATCTCTCCATAATCGTTTTTCTGTTTTATCATCCTTGGAGGAAAACGACTGACTGTCTGAAACACCAGTGAAATCGGCACAGCCAACAGTTTCATCCCTTAAAATTGCCACATGGAATATCGCCGGCATAAAAAACAAAAGTGGGATTGATGAATGGTTAACATCATTAAAATCTTTTGACATCATTGCCCTCCAAGAGACTTGGGACAATTCGAACAGTTTTGCCTTGGATGGCTATTCCCATTTTTTTGTTCCAGCAACGTGCAGTGTGGCAGGGAGGGCTAAGGGGGGTCTGCTGAGTTTATTCAAACTGGATTTGAAAGGGACCCTATCACAGTGTATGTCGGGCTCTGAAAATTGCTTGGTTGTTGAATTATTAACCCTAGATAAGGTCAGGATTTTATTTGTAAATTTTTATAATACACACGCTAAGGAGTGTACTAGCCAAAACCTGGAAGTTTTGGACAACTTCTTGTCGGTCTATAGTGCTAATGTAAATTCTTTCGAATTAATATTATTAGGGGACTTTAATATACATCCGTGTACCCTCCCCTGTATTAGTCAAGAGGATGAAGGCCCTCCTCTTTCCTCACCGGTCCATCTAGAACATACCAGGTCTGGGGAGCTTTTGGAAATCTTTTTGGCTAGATGGAACCTATATGAATCCGGGTGTGGGAAGGGAATATATAGAGCCCCTACTTTTAAGGCAAAGGATACGGCTACTATAATTGATTATATTTTTGTGTCTTCTTTTTTGTTGCATAATGTGTTAAATTATTATACAGAGGTTTCAGTTTTTAGTGATCACAATCCCGTTGTACTTGCAGTAATGCAAACAGATTTAATCTCACTTAACAGAGCAAAAAACAGAGGGGGTGTAAATCTGAAGGCAAAAGACCAGAATCGACGGCTGAAATGGACTAAAATTGTGCCGGACATTTTCTTACGAGATGTGTTGTCCAAAGTAGAAGAAGAAGTCACAATATGTTTAGAGAGTAGTACACAACCGACAGATATTCTAATGGCTTTTGAAAACATCTGTAAGGAATTGAACCAGGGTCTTCAGAACAAATCGAGTCAGAAGCCCGTGATGGGAAAAAGATGGTTTGACAAGGAATGCACGAAAGCACATGGAGCCTTATTAAAAGCACTTAAAGTGACCCCTACGATTCGTGCTGATATAATCAGTGCAAGGTCTGTGTATAAAAAAACCATCTTAGAAAGAAAGAGGGTCTTGAAAGAAAATGCGCTGATTCAACTCCTTGAACCAGAAACTTTAAAAAATAGCAGCTTATTCTGGAAAATAATAAATCAGCCATTTTTCTGTGATGATTCCAATAGCCCCTTGGAGGCAAATATCCCAGATGAAGACTGGATCAAATATTTTAGCCAGATATATTCAGCAACAATGAGTGTGGCTGCAAATGATGAGATCTCGGAAACTGATGTAGGGGCACCCTCTACTGGTGACACTGCTGTCACCTTTGATATAGTAGACGTTGAAAGGGCGATAGATCTAACTCTAAAAAATAAAGCCCCAGGACCTGACGGGGTGCCTGGGGATGTCTATAAAAGTGAGCCGAAATTTTGGGCAAAAATTTTATGCAATGTTTTTAATGCTCTGCCTAATGCAAGAATCCCAGATTCCTGGAAAAAATCCATCATTATTCCTGTCTTTAAAAAGGGTAACAGGCAAGATCCTTCCTGTTACAGACCTATTTCCCTGATTGATACCTCAGTGAAAATATTGGGACGAGTTATCTTAACAAAATTGAATGAGTGGCTTACAGAGAAAGGGGTACTGTCAAATGCCCAGTATGGTTTTAGACCAAAAAGAAGTACAATAGACCAAGGGCTTAACTTGTATTTACTAGTTGAAAAATATACAAGGGCTAAAGAGGGTTCTATGTACCTGGCGTTCATGGACCTCTCGTCCGCGTTTGACCTGGTAAATCGCTCTAAACTATGGGAAATTTTGCTAGACATTGGTCTAGATAGGGCCCTTGTCAATCTATTAGCAGACCTACATACTGATTTAACAACTTCGATTAGAGTAACCTCAGAAGGGCGCTGTACAAGTCACTTTAAGTCGGATAGGGGCGTGCGGCAGGGGTGCATCCTGGCGCCGCTATTATTTACTATTTATATAAACGCCCTGGACCCTATTCTCAAAGATGCAACCCTAGACATCCCACGCGTAGGAGATCTTGGTATTCCAGTTCTCTTATATGCCGATGACGCTGTCCTGCTCTCACGCACTGGGGTGGGTCTACAAAGATTATTGGACGCATTTGAGAATTTTATGGGATCATTGGACTTAAAGATTAATGCTAAAAAGTCCCAAATCATGATAATGGGCAAGAATAAAAAGAGTAAGATCTCAAAGACATTTGTTTGTGGGAAGCAAGAGCTGTGTAAGGTAGCTACTTTTCCTTACCTGGGGATCACATTTGATGAAAGACGCACTTGGGGCCCCCAGATAAAAACTAGAAATATTGCCCTAGCTAGATCATCTTCAGCCCTTCAGGGATTTGGTAAAAAACTAGGTGCTAGGCCAATAGCATCGCTACTCAAAATCTATAAGGCAAAATGTCTTGCTGTTGCCACATATGGAAGTGCTATATGGGGCAATTGCAATTCTGACAGTATACAGATTACTGAAAATAAATTTTTGAGATCGATACTCTCTGTACCGCAGTCTTCTCCCACATATATTGTCCATACAGAACTGGGAATGGGTTACATTTCAGACCTGATTAGAGTAGCTCCGGTCGTGGCCTGGTTAAAAATATGGCTGAATCAAGATATTCCCCTCAACCACATCATTTTAAAAGACTGTTTGCAGCTGGATAGAGCCATAAATATAACGTGGCTAGCTTACATTAAAAATTGTTTTGTTAAATTAGGGAGAGTGGAACTTTTTTCCGCCCGGAACAGATCACTGCGAAAGACATTGGTCTTATTAAGAGGATGATGGGCGAGTTATTAAGCTTAGAAAGAGAAAGAGTTGAACTGGAGAAACCTTCGGTTCGGAGTAGCATCATTTTGAGTACTCACATAGGTACCGAACCTTATTTAACCATAGTAAATCTTCCTTTTCACCGGTTCCTTTTAACTCGTTTCAGGTTTAACATGATTCACCTAATACTTGGACACTTTCCAACCTGGTGTATCCCAGAAAACGCCAGTCCGTGTAAATGTGATAATTTTTCGATTCAGGATACTACACATTTCTTGATGTTCTGTGACTTTTACACTGCCCCAAGAAAGAAATATTTGCTTCCTATTTTAAGGGAGGCTGGGTTCATTCAAGTCAAGCCTGCTATCCTTTTTTTACAGCTTTTACAAACCCCCAGGATTATGTATCATGTAGCTAGTTTCCTGGTGGGGGCTATTAGGATTAAGAAAAGCAAGTCACCCAATAATCAGACAAATATCAACTTATAATGGTGATTTTATTAACACTGTCAGCAGGATCTCGTTTCTTGGGGGATTCTTGTATATAAATGTAATTTTTAGATGGATGTAAATAGATGGTTTTATCTGACTGACCTCTTTTTTAATATTTTAAATGATTGAGTTGTTTAATGAAATAATGTCTCTTTATGAATTTGTATTGTATTGTTCCTATGTCTTTTTATGATATTTATTTATCGAAATAAAAGTACTTTGACTGACTGACTGACTGACTCTCTTGTCTCTTATTCTGCATTCTTTTCAAATGTTCTCTTTTTAACTTTTTCTGTATTTTCTTTCTTTTATGACACAGACATCCTAATCTTAGAATTAATACTATAAAAATCACACAGGTTAATGGAAATAAGATCCTACCTATAAAGGTACCACCTAAGTTTATTAAGAAATCCTTAATAGAAGAAAGTTCCTTCCCAATCTTTTCCCAAACACTTTCAACCTCCAGTGGTGTAATTTCCTCATGCAATTCAGTTATATTTTTAATATAGATTTTCAGATCTTTACTTTCGTCAGGAATGTAAGTACAATAATGTTGAACTTTCAGCATTCCACAGACTCCATCCTCTTTTGCCAATAATATATCAAGGGCAAGTCGATTTTGCATTACCATAGCATGCATGGCAACCATTTCAGTATTTACCAATAAAAATCCTCCAGCGGTGCTTGTTGACAAGCGATCCACTACTGTTGATAATTTGCTAATTTTGTATGCATTCAGAAATATTCCCACTGCTGGTATCATTGCTCCAAAGATGTCTCCTACAATTTCTGACCAAGATTCTCTCTTTCTACAAGCTAATAGACTACCTAACTTATGTACACCATCTTCTCCTCTTCCCATGTGGAATCTCTTTGGAAAAACCAGACCTACATAACATGTGCCATACCAATGATCTGGCAACCTATAATATGCCTTGTTCCCGCAGATAAAATATAACCCAGGAAAAACTGGATAATTTCCTCCTTTAACTCCCCATCCACCCATGATTCGGTATGTATCATGGCATTCACTGTTACCTACAAAGTAATTATCATATGCAGTTGGATTCCTTCTAATACACAATTTCCCTTTCTAGGGCCAATCTAAAGCCATAGTTGGACTAGCTTCTCCCTTCAAATGTTTTTCCATTTCAACATCCCAAACTGTCTTTTCCTCTTTTCTCTCAGATGCTTTCTTTTGCATTTTCAGTCTCCTTTCTTCAACCATATCCAAGAACGTATTTTCTTCTTTCTTTAAACTGCAGGTCAAATTATTTCTAAAAATATATTCTAATGTTAGTTCTTTAGTTTCTAAGAAAAATTCACCTACAACCTTTGCGGGCTTTACTTTATTTAATTTGTTAATCGCAGGTACTTGTGAAAATATGTTATCTACATCTGAAAAGTAATATTCGAATTTCCCTCTTTGGTAAAACAAACTAGCTATTACACTACATGTTATTCCATATGTTACAGGGAGGTGATGATAGGTCACTCCCTCCAATACAGATGCAGGTAACTGCATACAAACGTAGCAATCCCTCACATCCATTGTCTTAACATACTCATAAAAAGTTTCGAGAACACATTGTTAGAGAAATCATTTATAGACCTGTCTTTATGTAGATAGTTTCTATCTATTCTAGTCGGATATACTTTCTGAACCTTCACTATATTAGTATTAGTTTTATTCTCACTATGTCCTTCTATTGTGTTTATTGTAACCTTAAATGAAATCAGTAATGCTAACACACTCCATAGAAGCATTAGTAATCCTGTACACCAACAACACATTTTAAAACATCTCTTTAAAAATACACATTTGGCTATTCTACTTTCAGTGTTTGCCATTTTTGCAAAATGACCAGTGTCTTTTGACTTAGCCTCTTCCACTTCACAACTAGTTTTGTCTAACCCAAGGCTCTAAGCACCTACTTAGTTCTATCTGTTATGTCTTTTCCTGTATTCTATTTTCTTTCCATTAGCAGTGCTTTTGTCTTGTTCAGTTTGGCATTTGATTGTCTTTCACTTTTCTCTCATAATCTTGATACAGAACTTCATGAACATCCGTCTCTTCTCCAATGTCGGACAAGATAACTCTCAGGATTTCCGATTCTTCGTCTTCCTCAACCACTTCCGGAACAGTCGTCTCTGGATTTTCTTGGCTATCCGCCTCTTCTTTTATTTCAGGCAGGGCCACATACAACCATTCTGGCGACTTATACTTCTGTTGGGCTTTCTTATTCTTTTGTTTTCGTCTGTTGTAGTTATTTTCTCATTTTTTAATTTTTCCTGACTTAATAATTCATTCACCTGCTCTGCTCTTGGTGAATTCACTCGTGTCAGTCGATATCTTAATCTCTTTATCTTGTTAGGCCAGATTTAATCTCTTGCTAATCTTTTCGATTTACTTCCTTTATCATTCTTCTCAGTTCTCCATGTTCTTTTCCTCAGGACTCGACCTTCTGGTACTTCCTCATCACTTTCCTCTGTTTCTGTTTCAACTTGCTTTTTGCTTTCAGCTGTACTTCTTTCCACCACTTCTTTTAATTTCCCTACTTCTGTCCCTCCTCGTGTTTCTTGCACAATATGTTCCTGCTGACTAATTGTCCCTTCTTCTAACTGGATGTTGGAATTCCCTACAACTCCTCGGGGGTCTTCGCAAAGAATCTTTCCCTCACTTTCTGTATCTGGCACCTGTTCATCTAGTTTTATTACTTCAGGTAGAATTTCTCTCAGTTTTTCATCAAGAATTTCCTTATCAATAACTTCTCTGATTGTCTCTTCACTGCTTTTCTCCTTTCAGGAGCATATTGGTATCTGTTCAGTCTCTGAGTCTGAGCTGGTATCAGAAATCTGCAACCTCCTTCTCAATGGAATATTCTCTGGGGCAAATGTCAAATTTGGCTCTGTCTACCCCCTTTCATGGTTTTCTCTTGTTCATACTTCTTCAGCATCCAATTTAGAGCTACTTTCTGAATCGTCATAATATTCTCGTTCTTTATTATCCACCGGATTTGGGATTCTCAATGTGTGACTAGCATGGATCCAGTTCTTGATCCCAGCACACTTCACAGCTGTTGTTGTAGTCAAAATCACTTGTCGTGGTTTTCCCCAACGTGGGACTAGACAGTTCCTTCTTCTGTGTACTTTGATTCTCACCCAGTCTCTTGGGCTCAGATCATGAACTTGCTTATTTTCAAGGGTGGTGGCATCCGATCCAACCTAATGAAATACAGAATGAACTGCGTCAGCCAGCCCCTTACAGTAATCCAACACCAAGTAATCAGATATAGGCAACAGCTTGTTGACTGGTATGAATACATGGCGCATTGCTCTTCCCACTATTATTTTGTGCGGACTCAAACCTGTGGTTCTATCTGGAATTGATCTAATAGTCATGAGTACCAGAGTCAAGACATCAGGCCATTTCAAACCTGTGGCTAAACACATTTTTCCCAATCGGTTCTTAATAATGCCATTCATTTGTTCCACCACACCAGAAGCCTCTGGGTGATAGGCACAATGTAGTTTCTGTTGTACATTCAATGCTTCACAAATCAATTTCATGATCTCATTATGGAAATGCTTTCCTCTATCTGATCCAATTGTAACTGGGAACCCGAATCTAGGGATGAACTCCCTCAAAAGCAGCTTTGCTACAGTAATTCCATCACTCCTTCTTGTGGGATATGTTTCTACCCATCTAGAAAACAAGCAGAGCATTACTAGAACATAGCTTAACCTATTACAGGGCGGCAATTCAATGAAATCAATCTGCATTCTGGTGAAAGGCCCTCCTTCTCGACCTATCGTTCCTAGGCTTACCACTGTTTTTCTTCCTAGATTGAACTGCTGACATATAAGGCATCTTTGACAAAGGCTCTCAGCTACAAGTCTAAATTTGGCATTGTACCATGTTTGCTTGCAGGACCGAATCATCGCGTCCCTCCCTATGTGTCCCTGTCCATGATGCATCTGTGCCATGGCAGACACCATGCTATCAGGCATGACTGGTCTTCCATCTTGATTAACCCACACATGATCTGTTTCCCTTGGTGCACATCCTGCTTTTACCCACTGTCTCATTTCCTCATCTCCTGCTTCTTCCTGCAATTACCTCACTTCTTCCCAAGTACCCACAATGTTAGTAAACATTAGTGGCAAAGAATGAATTTCCCTCTCTTTAGCCTGTTCACCGAGTTCTGATTACGAGCACAATATTGAGCCATATCGTTGGCATATTTATTTCCAACCGCGATATAATCAGCGGTTTGCACATGAGCAGCACACTTCACAACCGCCAATTGCTTTGGCAGCTGTATCGCCTCAAGCAACTTTCCAACCACTTCAGCATTCTTTATATGAGTTCCACTTGAAGTCAGAAATCCTCTCTGCAGCCATATCTGGCCAAAATCTTGCACAACACCAACACCAAAACCATACTGACTATCTGTTATTACAGTCACTCTCACATTCTTTCCAATCTTGCATGCTCTAGTTAAAGCTATCAGTTCAGCAACCTGAGCTGATTTTACTCCCTTCAGGTAAGATGCTTCCGTTACTGCTGCAACTGTGCACACTGCATATGCTGCACTCAGATTTCCTTTGTCTGTTCTCAAACATGACCCATCTACAAACATCACAAAGTCACTCTCTGACAAGGGTACATCTTTTATATCAGGACGTGGTTTTGTACAGAAATCCAATACATCCAAACAATCATGATCCACTTCGTCCCTGACTTCAACATTTTCAGCATCAGGCAGTAGCGTTGAAGGATTCACATTCAAGCATCTCGCAAGGCTCACATTCATTGCGCCTAATATGACTTTCTCATACTTAGTCAGCCGACTATGTGTCATGAATTGAGTGCGACTCCTTGTTAAAAGGATTGCCACATCATGAGGTACATACAATCGTACCGAATATCCCATCACAATTCCCTCACTCTGTTCCAGACTCTTACAAGTGGTAGCTACTGCTTTCAAACAACCTGGCAAGGCTACAGCTACAGGGACGAGCATAGCTGAAAAATATGCAATTGGTCTTCTCAATTTTCCATGTTTCTGTATCAATACAGAGAGTGCACATCCATTTCTCTCACTGCAGTACAGCTCAAACTCTTTTTCATAGTCAGGCATTCCTAACACTGGCGCTTCACACAAACTGTCTCTCAATTTCTTAAATGCTGCTAGTTCTTCCCTATCTAAGTCAATGGGATCTCTCACATCACTTCTCGTCAGGCGTACCAAAGGTTTTGCGATCAGGGAAAAGTTACTTATCCACTGACGACAATATCCAACCATTCCAAGAAACATCCTCACTTCACTTTGCGTCATTGGGGTTCTCATTCCTTTTATTATCCTGATTCTGTCTGTTGTTATTTTCCTCAATCCCTTTTCAATTTTGTGACCTAGATATTGTACTTCTTTCAGACAAAATTGCAATTTCGATGGCGACACTTTAAGTCCTCCATCTACCAAATGATTTAACAATGCTATGGTGTCCATTACACAAGCTTCTCGAGTTTTCGATGCCACAAGCAGGTCATCGATATACTGGACTATCACTGAATTCTCGGCATTTCTAAATCTTCCAAAGACTTTTTTAATATCTAGTTAAATATTGAGGGGCTCTCTGTATACCCCTGTGGGATTCGGCGCCAAGCCAAAATACGTTCACCAAAATGAAACGCAAAAATTTGCTGGCTATCATGGTGCAACGGGATGGAAAAGAAAGCGTGACATAAGTCAATTACCGTGTAACATTCTGCATCATTAGGAATCTCATACAAAATCACAGATGGATTTGGTACAATAGGACAGCACGACACTACAATTTTGTTTATCTTTGTCAAATCCTGCACTATCCTGAACTTTCCATTAGGCTTTTTCAGTCCCATAATTGGTGAATTACATGGACTACTCATTATTTCTCTCAAAATTCCTTGTTTAATCATTTTCTCAATTATAGGGGTAACTGCTTCAATTATTTCAGGTGTCAATTTATATTTAGGAACGTTTGGGTAGCTTATTCCTTCTTTCATTGTTACTTTTACGGGTTCCACATTTCTCATCAATCCTACATCCTCTCCTGTAAAGTCCCACACCTCTGCTTTCACTGTCTGTTTCAATTCTTTTGGTAATTCGTCAGGGTTGAATACAGCATAGACTTCAGTAATCTCGGTTTCCATATTAGCCATAGTCATTTTATACAGTACATCTTCATCAGGGGTCTCAAATGCTATACCATCAGGGGTACAAAATATGGTGCAATTAATTTTGCACAACAGGTCGCGTCCTAATAGGGTTACAGGACTTGAATCGCACACGACAAAGCGGTGCATTTTGGAAAATTTCCCTATATTGATCTTTACTGGTTCTGTGAGATACGTTTTGATCTGTCTGTTGGATAATCCAACCACTTGGATTGTTTCATCCGAGAGAGGAAGATTCTTAACATCAGCTGACCTAACAGTTGATCGAGTAGCACCAGTATCTACCAGGAAAGTAATATTTTCATAATTTACCTTTCCGTCTACAAAAGGGCCTGTCTGGTCTACTTCTAGAGTTGCGTCAAATACGCACTCTTCTTCCTCCCTTCGGCACCGTCAATATCCTTCTTCTGACTCACTCTCATCGCGTTGTAGCCAATACTGCAAAACAACGCTAGCGCGCAGCAGCTTAGTTGCCTGTTCTTCGTTGTAGAATCCTGTCTCATTACTGTATTTCTGTGAGTTTACGCTCTGTGGATTAGGCGTTTTTGACACCTGATTCTGTTGGGTAACAACCTGCTGCTGTCGCTGCGGTTGACCACTCACCTCTTTCTGCACCTGCGGATTCAATGATCCATTATCACCATTAGTACTTGGGGGAAATTTACACTCGGATTTCCAGTGCCCTATTCTTCCACAATTATGACATGGCCATTTCTTTTTAGCTTCTTCAATATTAAACTGTCCCTTTCCTTTTCCAGTATTAAATCTAGGTTTTGGTCCTGCATTATTTGCTTGTTTAATCAATTGTGCTTCCTGTCTTTCTGCCACTTTTACTTGTGCTCACATAGCCTTTTCTTTCAATTTACGCTGTTTGGCCTCAATTTCATCACTAAAATACTTTGCATGTCTTAATACTTAATTTATTTTCTTGTTTTGCCAATCCACTGTATGCTGCTTAATCATTTCACTGATTTCAGGACGTAGTCCATATACAAATCGTAATATGCATGCACTGACTCCTTAGCTTCTTGATGAGTTTGGTCTATTTTTACCCAATCAGTCTCTTTGGGAGGTACTTTGTTTTTCAAAAAGGTAATTACTTGTTCATATTTTTTCATCACCTCTGGATCAGGGGCACCTGTTTTTGGATCTCTAGGGTATTCTTTTGTAGGCAAGTCTATTACTATCTTGCACTCTGTTCATAAATCTGCTGGTACTATTATGTCAAAAAGGCTATTTAAATCAATCCACAAAACTTTTGATAATTTTACAAATCTGTCCACTTGTCTATACCACTCGACTGGCTTCTTGCGTAGTCAATTCAATTCAATTCAATTGTAACTTTATTCAGTTATTAAAAAAAAACAACCATAAAATACAAATAAAACCACATGTTTAAGAAAATAAATTCATCCAGTAAAACACAGTAATCACAATAATGTCATCACAAATCAGGATATTATAGATTTCCGAAGTTTAAAAACATTTTTAAAAAACGCAGAGATATATACAACTTTTAAAATGTTATCTAATCTTAAAACAGCTAAAAAGGCAGGACGACAACGATTTGCTCCCATGATCTTTAATATCTGCACAATCCATCTTCGCCTCGGTATTAGGTAAAGTTTACAGAAGAAGAGGATGTGAATGTCTGACTGCTCAGACAAATCATCACATGGGCATTTGTTTAAATGTTTCGACCAGTTATTCATTTTAGGGAAACTAAGTGACCTGAATAATAAGTTTAATCTAAAACGAGTTAATAAATACCTCTCGTAATCACTCATTTGTAACTTAACATATGCTGCATTTTGCTTGTAGTCGTTGTTAGCTGGTGTGCGACCACCGTTTTTTAAAACATTTCAGTGGCGGTTCTGCGTTCTCCCAAGTGTTTCATGCACTTTTCCTTCAAGGCTTTTCTAGGGATATCGTGGAGACAAGAAGGATCATAGTAATAGTCTGCCAGACCTATAGCCGTAAGGAATTTCTTCACATAGTTTAACCATTCAACCTTGCCGCTATTATCTAGCCTCATCACATCAATCAGGGTTGTACGGTTAAATTCGCATTCCTCGGTGTTCCAGACCCTATGCCATAATAGAACCGGAGCGACCTTTATGGTGTCTTCAAGATATGGCTCCCCCAGTTCAGCATGGCAAACATATGTGGAAACACTTTCTGGTACAGCTAAAAGATACTTCATGAAGGAGTTTCCTACCACCTGCAACGACTTCACATTTGCGTATCCCCACAGTCCTGCGCCATATGTAGCGATCGAAACACAGGTTGCTCTATAAACCGTTAGCAACTCCCCAATTGGTTTCCTGCCCACCTTATTAGTAAAATTTTTTAGGGCCATTATTGATTTACAAAAGAGTAACCTTCTTGTCTTGATTGCATTATTCCATAAGCCAGTGTGATCAAATAGAACGCCAAGGTACGTAAAGGTTGGAGTAAAATCAACTGGGCTAGAAGCAATAAAAAATGCCTTTCTCCTTCTGTTAGCCCCTAGGCTACATGTCATACAGAAGGTCTTCGAGCAATTTATCCTCAAGTCAAGGCCAACCATAAAGTCAGAAAAGGAAGTGACTATACTTTGTATGGCCAACGGTGTCCTACCCATGAGGATTGCGTCATCTGCATACAATAACGCTGGGACTGATCTTTTTCCCACCATTGGCATGTCCTTGCATTCCTTTAATAGTGTTCTCTCAACGTCATTAATATAAAGCGTAAAGCGAAAAGGGGCCAGGACACAACCTTGCCTCACTCCCCTTGCAATACTGAATGGTTCTGTGCATTCTCAGTTTTTACCATACCTAACTCTGGCAGTTGCCCCTGAATAAAGTTCTTTGAGAAAATGTATGATGGACTTTTTTACCCCTAAATTCTCGAGGATCTGCCAAAGTTTGCTATGGGTGACGCAATCAAACGCTGACGTCAAGTCAACAAAAGTTAAAAACATGCTGCCACCCTTAGCTTTAGTATATTTTTCGATAAGGACATGCAAATTCAGGCACTGATCAGTGGTGCTCAGGCCTTTCCTGATCCCGTATTGTAAATCACTGATTATTTTATGTTCATCGGCCCATGTTTGAAGTCTGTTCAAGATTACGCGACTGAAAATCTTAATGGTGGTGTCTAAAAGCGATATTGGGCGATAACAGTGACAGCTTGCCCTGTCGCCCTTCTTAAATATCGGGAAGATTATAGACTCACACCAAGAAGATAGAAGACCGGTACGATATGTAGCATTAAAGAGTTGGGTAAGAATCGGTCCCCAAAGGTGGGTGTTGTTTTTATATAGGTCCAACGGAACCCCATTGGGTCCAGGAGCTCTTCCCCCCAAGCTAGCTTTTAAACTTGCAGTTACCTCCGTTAAGGAAATGCCCAGGTCCGGAGTAGTCTTCAGATAATGGAGATCCTCCCACATATCTTCCTTTGCTAAAATGTCTTCCCCATGACTTGCCATAGTATATAATACTGAGTAATGGTTCACCCACTCTAGCACTGTGATAGCTACTTCTATCCTAGCCGTAGTGTTGTCATTTAAAAAAGGGGCATTTACTGCTTGCCAGAAAGCGGCAGTATCTCGGCGCATAGATGCCTCACACAATGTATCCCATGCTTCCTTTTTTAAAGTGTCTTCTCTTTTTTTCAAGGACTTCTTATAAATATTTCTCAATGCCTTGATTAAGATGCGATCTTTATCGGGAGATTTTAAAGCGTGTTTGAGGTTACGATAGGCCTTAGAGCAAGCCGTATCAAACCAGCTTGTTTGCTTCTGTTTAGGATTTTTTAATTCGACCCATAGACTATCTTTAATTTGTGTAGCAATTATTAATCATCAGTATTCCCATTCAAACAAATATCAAAATGTTGGGCACAGTTCACAATCAAGTTGTGGAGGAAGTCATCCGGGACCACTTTCGTCCACTTTAAAGAATAACAATTTTTTCTACACATGGCAATATTATCTAGATAAGGGTTACGAGTACAATTTCCAAGTTGATCTTTGGACCTACTCGTAATTTCTAAACTAAGAGGAAAGTGGTCACTCAGTGGGTTGTCCAAGATACTGAATGCCTGTACCATTGCCCCGTGTCTAGTAGACATCAATATAAAATCAATCGTTGAGTTTGCCCCTCTGCCATTAAATGTGGGGTAGAAGGGTATTTCATGTCCAGCCATTCTGTTCACAAAACCCATGTCACAGTCAAAGATAATTTCATTTAAGAGGTTCCCGCACTTAGTGTGCTCGAAATGACTTAAACTAATGTCATTATCTAGCATTACTCCGCAGGTTCCTCTTTCTCCTCTTTGACATATTGAACAGTTAAAATCTCCACCCCATATAACACAAACATCTTTAGCTCTCCCACGCAAAGTCGTTTTTATATCATTAGCCATGGATTTTAAAGTATCATCCAAGTCTTCTGCGGGGACATTATTATAAAAATTTATCAAAATCAAACTAAACGCTTTATCAACAATTATCCTGATTATGTGGTAATACGCATCATTAAAAACGAAGTCAATTTTAATGCAATGACACATATTTGACACATATGTGCAGAGCCCGCCTTTGGCCCTGCCGTGTAAAGAACTAATAGCAGGAGAGAAAAAGGTTTTATAGCCACATACATGATGAGCCACCGTGGACCAGGTTTCTTGTAGACTAACAATCACGTGTTTGTTAACTAAGTTAACCCAATTTTCGTTGCTCAATTTTGACTTTAGACCTGCTACATTCCAATACAAAATTGACCACGTGACATTGTTAGTCTCACTATCCGACACATCCCTGGGACCTCTAGTCTCTTGCTCAATCGCTAGGGATATGTTCACATCTATGCTACTCTCCTTCAGTGTATCCGCCTCAGTCCTAATACTTTTACTGTGTCTAAGCCCATCGTCCACCTGTAAATTGTTTGGACCCTCGTTGACATAACCTCCCTTTAAACCGACATGTCCTTGCGTTGTTATATGGTTATTGGAGGGAGTGTCTATACCCAGTCAATCAACATCCTCCAACCCTTGCAGAATATCGAAACGGTTAAATGTAGGAATATCAAACCTGTCTCTATTGCCGTTCATAGGTCCCCCTTGCTCCCAAGAGGTTGCTTTCAATGGAGCTAAATATGTAGGCGGATAAAAATTACTCAAATCCAAAGTTTGGATACCACCATTATATCCCTGGTGGTTCCAATCACAGATGTACCTCACTGCCCGTCTATCTCTAAAGTTGACTATTATGCAGTCACCAGAGAGGTCCTTTAATTTATGTCCAACCCAATATACTCTCCGAACATGTAAAATTTCAGCAAGTATTTTTCCTGGGAGGGGTCTATTAGTATTCAACCAAAAGATAACCTTATTTTTCAGCTCAAGATAGGTTTCCCTCTTGTCCCTTTTAAGCTCGGGCACCCCAGTCAGCACCACAGTATATGGTGTTGATTGAGGGGGTAAATCAATAGATGGTAGGACAGTCTTCGCTTTGGTCTTGCTATAGTTACCTTGATGTGTAGATTTGTCTACGTGCTCCCCCTCTACCCTGTCTTTTACTAACTCCCACTCAGCTTCTTTTCGTCCAGATTTGTTGCAGTGCGGTAGCCTATTTCTCAATAATAAATCGTCTTGTGTATGGTCATCAGGGATCCTAATTAGAAGGTCAGTTGAGCTAAGGGGCACTTCAGGGATATTAACAACTAAAGGTGGGCCCAGACCATTTACTACTAGATTACTAGGGGTCGACAAATTTGCCGCAAGATTTTTTAATGAGTCAGAATTAACTAAGGCCATCTTTTCCAGGCTCCCTATTTTTTCCGTAAGATTTTTAATTCTTTCAAGTAGAGGTAATATTAAGGATTTCATTAATTGTTCAAATTGGGCCATAAGACCATCGGGAATTTGAGGCACTGTTCCCTGGGCTTGGGGAGATGATACTAACAGGGTACTTGGGTGCAGGGTACTTGGCGTAAAAACTAAGGAGCTTGGAGCAGTACTAATTAATGGTAGTTGAGACAGCGTACCTAAGGTTCCGGCTTTTTCTGATGTCTTAGTTTGTTTAGAGCTCCTGCCCTTCTGGTGAATACCCCCTCGCTTCCTCTTAGGGCCTGGACCTAACGCCTTGTATTCATACTGTGGAATAGACTGTACTCTAGGACTATTCACTAATCCCGCCCTCGTTTCAATCTGAGGGGAGTAATCCTCTGATGTATTTGGTGTGGGTTATTTGTTGGGCCCATTAATAGGGCCGAGCTCCATACTAGGCCGCCCGGTCAAAATTTGAGAATAAGTTTGATGGTGATATTGGTCACTAACCCCCGCCAGTCCACCACTGTTATTTATTTGAATTACTGGACGTTCCGGTGATGCTACTAACAGTATAGGGCCTAGAGACGAATGCTTGTTTAAGGAAGGTTCTAACGACAAGCGTCGTTCTGTCAGAGCAATTTCATGCTCCAACACTGTTGCTGCCTTTGTGATAAACAAATCTAGGGTACCTTTAACTGACCCGCCTATAACGCCAGAGGTACAATTCCTCCCTTTCCCTGATCTTAATGCCATTAAATCAAGCCTAAAGTTCCCACCAGCCACGGCAAACGCAAACTACACAGTTACACAGTTACGTATCAAACAATGTCAGCAACGGAATCACGTTAACGACCAATGTTAGAAGGGGGGGGTTTGCCAGTCTCAGTCTCAGACGGGCCCACCCTTGGACTATGTCCGCACTGTCCCTCGTTGATCCTGCCTTCCCCGGGCAGCAGCAGCCGAAGTGAATCAGGTGTTGCGCCTCAGGACAGCCCTCTCAAGGAAAACAGCGGCAGACAGACAGTCAGACACTGCCCTCCTAAAAATTGTGGCAATAAAGAGGAACCCAAGACTCTCACTCCCAACTCGCCTTGCGGACAAGCGCCCAGTGTCCAGCTCGTGTTCCAGGCTCCTTCTCTAAATGCAGCTTGCCAGAATCACCAGTAACCACCAGCATCCAGCTGCCAGCCTCCAGTGCAAACGCGGCTCAAAACCCAGCCGCTCTCCTCTGACTCGTGAGCTTCCACCTCCAGCGCCCCCCCCCTCTCTGAGCGAGGGAAGCGAAAGCAAAGCCATGCCAGTGGTGGGCGGTGGGCAGTATGTACAAGAGCGAGTGAGAGGGCAATGGCAGACCCGCTCTAACTCCAGCTCCGGCTCCGGCTCCAGCACCGCTCCTGGCTGCCGGGCTCTCCTGCCAACACCGCAGCCCGGAGCCCCGGCCTCCCCGTCTCCCGCGTTGGCGTTGATGGCTCCCAGCCCAGCGTAGTCAAGGGAAATCATTTGTAAATGACAAAATATCTTGCTTGGTTCAAGGAACATGTACATATCCTCCTCCTGGAATTTCTCTCATAGGGCATTCTGTCACTATCTTTTCTTTTACTCTTACGGGGAAAGCTGCAAACGTTTTTTCTGAAGCATCATCTCGTTTTCTAAACCACCTACTTCTCCATTTATCCACATCTCCCCATTTTCTCAACAAAATGATTATGTCTTTAATCTAGATTATTCGTCCTGTGGTGTTCAAATTTTCAATATCTTTCTCAGTAAAATCTACCCGATATGGTTTTTGTAAAGCCTTTACCTTTTCAATGTCTATACCCATTTCATTTGCTACTTCCTCTAATCTTTCATGTAGATTCTTTGCTCTCCGAGTTATACTTTTGCACAAAAAGAGTAATTCTTCATCCTGATAAGATTTAAATTTTTCTGTTGGGATAGTCCCTACTATTAATTCTTCCAAAAGCATCCTTAATTTAGCCACATCTATAGATTGAGATTCTCTGTCTTTTCTCTGTAGACTCCTTAATTATTCACTTAATTCTTCTGAAGTAGGACCTACTGGTTTTTCCTCATTACCTCGTTCTAAGTCTCTTGGGGTCTCTGATACAGAATCTGTAGTCATTATTAGTCTTTCAACTAAACTTGGATTTGCTATCAAATTTTTAGGTGTACTTTGTTCTGATGTACTTACTGTTTGTCTCCATGGGTTCTCTTCTGAATTTATCCTTGGCCTCTCTGTCTGTTTATTACTGTTATAAGGGACCGTTAGATAGTGTTCATTATCTTTATGTTTATCAAAAATAGGCATTACTGGACCTATGGTTACGGGAACAGTTACGGCTTCTAAGTTTTTTGTCAACTCCCTAATCTTTTCGGTTAATTCCAAGGTTGTTTTTTCTAATTCTGCTGAATTTTCACAACTTACCGTATTATCCTGTTTTCTCTCTATTTCTCTAAAAAAAATATTTTTCCCCAACTCTTGGGGTACTGGTTCAGTCTTAATGATTTGCAAAGTTTCTCTCATTGGGGCACTTGGTGTCAACATGTCAGAATCTGGTTGATACTGAGGTGGATTTTTATAAAACATGTCATCAAGAACATCATCCTCTGATTCATTCACTCCATACCCTCCTGACTCCATATTATGTCTCTTTTCTGTACATTTTCTACCACTAACTTCTTCAACATGTCTCACAGGAAACAAACCATAAGTCATATTTGCACTTTGCCATCTCTTCATCCTTTCATCATGATTCTCCTGTCCATGTGATCTTCCAAACATGTACCTATATCTTCCGCCACTCCTCTGTCTTTCTCTGTCATGCATCTCATCTTCCCATTCTATCAATGCTTCAAACTGTGTTGGTCTAGGTCTCGGTTCTAAATTCATCATTCTTTCTCTCAAATTTCTCAAAACCGCCAAATTAAATGAACCATGCTCTGGAAATGCCAAAACTCCATCGTCTTTCGTGTACTTCGCCCAATTGTCCGAACAAATGCAAGTATGATATCCATATTTCGCAACCATAAAGGATGCAGGTGTTTTCGGTGGGGGAAGCAACTGCCCTTCCCTAGTCACAATCGGTTTGTCCTTTTTAAATAATTTCCTTATTTTCCCAAACCAGGACTTTTTCTCTTTCGCTGGTGGATCGTAATACATAATTTTTGTCTTCCGTGTATCGCTAGTCTTTCCTTACGACTATTCTGTTGTTTTAACCAATCGTAGCGCGACTCACACTAACACACCAATCCGGAGCATCTATGTCACTTCTACACCTCTCCAATCCCAGCGCGTCTCACACTTATGCACCAATCAGCAGTGTCTTCGTCACCCTGTTATTCTCCACTCCTAGCGTGACAAACACTAGCACACCAATCAGGGGCGTCTACGTTTCTTACTGACTAGCCAATCCCAGCGCAGTCTTTCTGAAGTCAGCTTTTCTCACTGTCACAGCTCTTGCTCCTGCTGACCCCTCCTTTACAAAATTTTATCGGTAACCTTTTCTTACGTACTTTTTACTTGCAAATCTGTTAGTAACAACATAAAAACGCCACCATTGTCCGCTTTGCTAACCAAAGAATAGTTAATGACCTTTTTCACAAGAATTCCGTCTTTCCCGAGAGCAGCGCTTACCTCTGCCCTACTACGGAATCCTTACTTCCGTTGATAAAGTAGCACATCGCTCTACCTTACCCTTCTAGCAAGCATCAGCTAACCGTTTCTCCAGAATTAAGACACCTAGTTGGAGATGTAATGCTCCTGAGAAACAAAACCAGAGTTTCACAATTAACCTGAATGCAATTTCATTCATGCACTTACACACAGAAAATGTAGTTCATTCACACAGAATTCTGTCTTTCCCGAGAACAGCAAACAGTCTGTCCTACTACAGAATTATAACACATGTTAATAAAGTAGCACTTCCCTCTACTTTATCCTTCTAGCAAGCTTAGGGAACACCTATTACCTTTCTAGTGATAAGCGTTCCCAGAGCTCCTTCTTGGACTCCTGGTACCTAAGACCAAAATTTCACAGGTTACCTTCGCTACCATACACTTCTCTCATACAGAAAATGTCCCTAATGGCAGCACACGACGATGTTCCCAAATCGAACCCAGACAATGCGTCGTGCAACTCCAATCGGCACACATTTTTCCCTGTGTACCTACAGGGCAATAAAAATTCTGTCTTTCCCGAGAGCAGCGCTTACCTCTGCTCTGCTATGGAACCGTTACAAACTTCCGACTTCCTACATCCCAGAAGCTGTCAAACAACATAGAACTCGACGTAACTCAACATAGAGTGTTAATACATAAACCAATACTCATCAATAAGCAATAAGCAATTTACAAGCAATAATCACCAAACCAAAACAATATAAACCATCATACTGCTACCAGAAAAGCTGAAGGAGCACAGAAACCCTGGTAACGGGGAAAGCAAACCCGTACCGGTATCCTCCCTGCGTCACAGACCCGACGTCACACTAACTCATTCACACATGCAGTCATTGGTGGGGCCCATAACACCAACACTCACACTAACCATTCACCGGTCTGCACACAGTTGGAGGGATGAGCGGTTCAAGCACTTGACATGTGAGGGGAGTACCTTATAACCTATAGGGAAAGAAAAGTTAATTTACAAAATATACATCAATATCCCTTCCACCTACAGATCTCAATCCTAAACATCAAGGCACTCCTCCCACGTGGTCAATGGACCAAATAGTTGGATTGGTTGATGGTGATCTAGAACAAGCTAAAACACCTTTAAGATTTAGATCTTACTCTTCTTAATAAAACCACATACTCATTCTTTGTTAATCAATGTCTTTTTATCTAAAATTTCTTAGAAAAGTTAAATTTGCGTTTGGAAAGTTTATATCAAATTTCAGGTAAATCGCGGAACATCATATTTACCTAATCTGGCTATCTGAAGTCCTCTAAATCATTGGGTCTGCATATTCAAATCTGTCGTCAATCGTCTAAATGTTTGAAGTTCTATGCTCAGCACGCTAGTCTCGAGAGATCGGTTAAGACCAGAGACGTGCAAGCATCTGTCAATGCCCATAGAATTAGGAAAAGTTTGCAGTCATCAGGTAATTGGGCAGCATCCGGACCATTTAGGATTCAGGAATGCAGCAGTCACCCTAAGTAGTAGAGTTGGCGTAGCGTCACCATCGTCGTTGTTGTAATCAAAAGAGCAATGCCAGTCAATAGTTAGCCGTCGGTCAGTAGGTAGGTCCCTCTCTATTCTACCATGTACTTTTATAATAAAATCACAGTATAAAGTTACATTTCGATAATTTCGTACAGTCGTGATTGGTTGGTTGAGAATATCCGATGGGGTTTAGCACAGTTTGAGGGGTGAGGTCACGAGTTCAGTCCGTACTGGTTTTTTGTGAATGTTCATTGTCTTGTCACTTGGCTGTCGTCCCACCGTGGCCTTGCCTTGGTACAGTGGGATAATGGGTCATGAAGAGGCCATAGGCATCTTTGTCGGTCATGCGTGGTTCGCTCCGCGCCTCGTGGGAGAGTGGCCACTTCGTCGTGTCGCGTCGGCAGCCATTTTATTATTTAGGCCCAAACGCCAACTTAAGCGAAACAAACACAAAAGAGTAACTAATGCATAGAAATAATAAATCTAATGTTAACCCCTTACTAATCTCTCTATGTGCTTGTATTTATCTAGCATATAGCAACATTTAAAGCATTTATATTCACCCTTTTGGTCCTCCTCTCGAGCAACATTACAGAGACATCACAAAAGCTACATGTATCATGCATTATTCTATTTATTACATATATTATTGTTAATATGCATAAACATTTTAGTAATAAAGGTTATTTAGCCATGCAAAATGCAAATTCCACGTATATTTTGTATATTAATAACGTTGATTAATAAAACATGCAAACTCATTTAATAAAATATTATAGTTAATAGATTATTCAATTAGTGATCTCATGCAGAATAGGGGGGTATACAAAATGTTGTACTACCCGCTCCATCAACACCAAACTCATAAAGTGTATCTCTTCATAATTGGGAAATAAGCTGAAAAAATGTAATAAGGTAATCCCAATGTTATCCTATGGAACAGAGAGGCCTTGCAGTAGTGAAAAACAAATTTAAGTGTTTCACTTAAGTTAGACCACCTGACCTGGATTTTATATTCATTTTTTTCACACAATGGTGGAATTGTTCATTTTTTTCACTACTCTCATAATGCTAGTTACTCTACTAATCATCGCAGTGCACGTATTCTATACAAAAATCACAACACTTCAATAAATATTAAATTGACTTGCTGAGTATTTTTGGTGTATTTCTTTGGGTATGAATGAGTTACCAAATGAAAGGGTTCTAGATCTGTGCCCGTGATTTCCATGGTGATCAGGGTTTTCATGTTCTGAGGTTGCACACACATTTGTTACCATCTGAGGTTCGGGGTACAGATGATGCATTGTGAGCTAGCATGAATACAGGCCAACATATCCTGAGGGTATACACAGAATCAGTCTGGCACAATCCAGATGTTTATGTTGTTTGACTAAAGCAAAGTTTTACTGGAGAGGTACAAGCCGTACGACAGTATCCTGTAACAGGCCCTTCAAACCAGGGTCTGTACCCTTAGGCTGAACATGTGCCTAGTGAGCCAGGACTTCTAGGGGGGAAATCACCACCCCCTCAAGAGTGACACATTCTATTTGTGTCATGCAAGAGTCTGCCTCACACAGGTCCCCAGCTTTCTGTCACTGTGACAGTGCATGTTGCCACACATGGTTAAAAAAGTGGCCTCATCAGGGTCAGTCTTGGGGTGATCTTTCATCAGAAGTGGTTACCCCTGACCCACTGGTGCTCCCACTGTAGACTGTTTCCACCTCCTGCCCCTCCACCTGGGCCCTGGAACCTTGGCTGTAGAGTGGCACCCCAAGCAACTAGAACTGGTTGGTCATCTGTGGTGGCCACTCCACCAGTTCTCCTGACACTGTGGAGCCCCCACCAGTAGATGGTCTCTCGGTACAGACCAGCCCCCCTGACTGTGCACCATTTTGGAGCAGAAAATAGGGCACCCTGGGCCTCCGCCCACCAAAACCTGCCCTTCTATACTTAGAAGGGACATGGGAATCTTTTCCCCCTCACCATACTGGGACCTGTCTGGGTCACTGCGTACCTCCCCCTCCCCCCCGATGGGAGAAAGCTGAGAAACCCGGCCTCTTTAGGATCATTCCCCAGTGCCTTCTCAGACACTCTGATACTCACCCAGAGGTCTGACTCCTCTGCATGCTTCCTGGGGTCAGCCACCTTACTGTCAACTAGGTGCTGGTTCAAGTCTGTAAAACAGATACTGAGCATGTGCTCACTCATGATTAAATTATACAACCCAACATAATAATTAACTTTGTTGCCTCGCACCCAACCATTTAGTGCCTTGCTGGAGTAATCCTCAAAATCAATCCAGGATTGGTTGTGGAGCATCTGGCTGTCCAAGAATGTTCGGTGATACTTTGGAGTGTTTCCACATACCACCCCCCAAGTGCTCCTCAGGAACATTGTGAGCTTTCAGTGTAACTTCATAGGCAGAAACCAACGGCACCAAATCCTTGGATATAAAAACCTTTTTTTCTCCTATAGGCACTGCAGGTATGCTGCCACCATCACTGCTGGAATCTGCCTGTCTGACCTTGGTGGTCACCTCCTTGGGACTTAGGGCATATTATCAAGAAACAGTGTTAAAATTATCACCGCTTTAGCGGCAGAAAACTGCCACTAAAGCAGCGATAATGGGCTTGATAATATGCCCTTGAGAATTCCAATAGAAGCCCATGTTCTGGTGTCAACATGGGCTACTATTGGAATTCTCACGGGCATATTATCAAGCCCATTATCGCAGCTTTAGCAGCAGTTTTCTGCCGCTAAATTGGCGATAATTTTAACGCCGTGCTTCATGATATGCCCCTTAGTTCTTGAGCCAGTGAGATTTGCTTCACTGCTAAGGCTCTCTCTGCCTCAGCCTTCTTTAGCTCCAAGACCCTTTCAGCTTTTCTCTCCTCCATGGCTTGCTTCCTTTCCTCCATTTTTAGCTTGGCTAGCTACAGTTTGGAAGTTCTCGCCCTCCTCCTCTCTCTCTGTTCCTGTGTGGATAGGTCGCTGGAAGAGACACTGCTGCCTGCTCTAACAGGAAGCTCAAATTAGGGGTTTTCACCCTGAGCCACTGCAGGTGGTTCCTTAGAAGAGCCATTCCCAGGCTCCACCACTTCTTGTTGATACTATTGGCAGGAAGCCCAATCTCCTTGAAACGTCTTTGAGATGGGCCACTGTATAGGTTTCCAAGATGGATAGCTCAAATTCCATATCTCCAGTTGTAGAACCAGCAGCCACAATCATGACTTTGGAGAAAAATCAAAAATGCCAATTAGGGAGAATTTAAATTTCAAATTGGTCATAGATGTGGGTTGGTAGAGTACACCACGTTATTGTATGGAACTGCACAAACACAAGTCCTATCGTCACCGCTGATCACCAATGTTAAGAATTGGGTTGTTGGTTAACTAGGGTATGAGCCCAGGTCAAGTAGCAACCACAATCCTAGTCAGAGTACGAAGCAGGTAAACCCTAAATCAACCTGTTCTCTCCCTCTGATAGAGCAGTCAGGCTTAACTTGGTGACAATGTGTAAAGTATTTGTGCAACACTTCAAATAGTTAAACAGTGAAACACCACACAAAAAGATTCCACACCAGGTTAAGAAAAAAGAACTTAATTTACTAAATAGAACATGAACTAAACAACAAAATTCCAAAATGTAGAACTCAAGATATGAATTTGTAAAGAATAAACTGTAAGATATAGCTTAAAAGCAATGTGTTTACTTGGGATATCTGGTTGTGTCGGACCAGGACAAAGTCAAACGTTAAGGCCGACCGTGATAGAGCGTGGCCTGGGTACAGGGACCCAGTGAGGCCGGCTGAACAAAAATACCTCAATCCTGGTTGTGATGTGCCGATTCACCATCGAGGATGCCGTCGCCGGTGATGTGAAGATCTTGCGCCTGGAAGAGCGTTGGTCAGTGTTGGTTCTGAAGGCAATGCATCAGGGCACACCCAATGCACCGGTTTGACAGAGTATACGTGGGTTTTGCTGTAGCAAGCATCCTAGGCCCAATTGCATGTTGTCCCTTACTTTAGGGAACTGAACCTGGGTTAATTAATCTACAATTGGTGCTTTGAGAGGGTTCATTTCCTTCAGTCCATTGCATGGGATTTATCTGGCACAGTTTGAGCAATCTGTTGCAGTGGAAAAAGTTATTATCAAGGTGTGATTATAACAACCCAGAAAATGTACTGGGGTGGGTGGACTAGTGTTAGAAATGGGGGTGTATAGTGGGCAAAGGTAGGTACCTTTGTCCAAATAGGGACCCCTGCTTCTAGTCAGGGTAAGGGGGATACACACTCTAGATAACCCCTGCTCACCCCCTTGGTAGCTTGGCACAAGCAGACAGGCTTATCCCAGAGGCAATGTGTAAAGTATTTGAACCAACACTCATAGTAACACAGTGATAACACCACAAATGGACACCACACCGGTTTAGAAAAATAAAGTATCTCCATCTAAACTTAACAAGACCAAAACGACAAAAATCCAACATACAAGTATTAAGAAAAATGACTTTTAAAAGGTTTTAGCAACTGAGTCCAAAGAAAACTATGGATGCGTGTTTTCTTGCAAGGTACCTGTCGCTGCGACAAAATTCACCAACCCAAACAGCCGCAGCGATGAGAAGCATCGAAAAACAAAGAGATGCGTCGATTCCTGAGACATTCTTGATGTGATGCGACAGTTCCACTGGACACAGGGGAGAGGTGTGTCAGGTCTGGTCTGTAGGGAGAAGCTTAGCGTCGATTCTGAGAAGACTCCAATCCGCAGGTGGTGCGTTGGGGAAAACTTGCCATACTGGGATGATGCATGGAAATACAGGCTGCGGCGGCAAACGATGCAGTGGCGTCGAGCGGCACTGCGTCGGTTTCTTCAGCTGCAATCCCTCTATGTGTTGATTCTTGCAGTGGCAACAGGCGCTGCATTGGTTTCAGCAATGGCGCGGCGGTGCCGGAAGATTCTGCTCACACCACAGCGTTGCGTCATAAAAACTGTCATAAGAAGAGCGATGCATCGATTTTCTTGTTGTTGCATTGCTTTCCAGATCCCAGCAGCAGAAACAACCTCCAGAGGCCCCACGCAGTCACAGGCACTCCTGGCAGGTCAGAACTCCCAGCAAGGAAGTTCAGGGGAGCTGGGGGTGACGTCTTTGTGTTCTTGAGACTTCAAAACAGGAGGCAAGCTCTACTCAAGCCCTTGAAGACTTTCATCAAGCAGGGGACACAGCACACAGCAAAATTCTTCTCCTTTCATTGGCAGAAACACCAACTGTACGTCAATCCCAGACACACAGCAAGGGAGTACTTCTCCTCAGTTTTCCCAGCTCTTCTCCTTGGCAAAGGTTCCTCTTGATTCCAGAAGTAGTCTACAGTTCAGGGGTTTTAGGTCTAATACTTATACCCCAAAATGTCTTTGTTTTCTTTGTGCAGAGAAGCCGTGTGCCCAGTCAAAACCAGTTCTGTCCTCTCTGGTGCAACTTCTTGGCAGGAGTGGGAGACAGCATTGTGGAAAGCAGACCAGGACTATTCAAGTGAAATAAAATCTCCTCCCCCTACTTTAAATGCAGCCCAGGTCTATTCAGCCCAGTCTTGACTTATCAGGCTTTCTGGAGCCACTGATCCTCCCCAGCCTCTGACACTCCAAACCCAGACACTCAATCCACATCCTAGCATAGGCACACTGGATGACTAAACATAAAAATACCTACTTTCTAAAAGTGGTATTTTCATACATGGAATGTAAAAATCACCCTCGCGAAAAGATGCATTTTAACATTCTGAGTTCAGGCACTTTAATTTCCTACCTTGTTCCCAGGGGCAGTTATGTTTCTAAGATGTTATAAAAAAACTCTCCATTCAGTCCTATGGGAGCAGGTAGTCTTGCAATAGTGAAAAACGAAATTGGAAGTAATTGACTATCAGGACATGCCACACACATCAGGGCATGTCCTACTTTTCACACACACTGCACCCTGCCCACAGAGGTACCTTGGGCCTACCTTAGGGGTGACTGACATGTACGAAAAGGGAAGGTTAGGGCCTGGCAAGTGGGTGCACTTGCCAAGTCAACATGGCAGTTAACAATTGCGCACAGACACTACAGTGGCAGGTCTGAGTTACCGTTTCAGAACTCCTCATGTGGGTGGCACAATCAGTGCTGCAGGCCCACTAGTAGTATTTGATTTACCAGCTCGGCACACTCAGTGCACTTTACTAGGGACTGACCAGTAAATAAAATATGCCAATTAGGGAGAACCAATCATAATAACAATTTACACAGGGAGCACTTGCACTTTGACACTGATCAGCAGTGGCAAAGTGCCCAAAGCATCTAAGCCAGCAAAAACGAAATCCAGCACGGCATCAAAAATACAGGAGATAGAGGCAAAAAGTCAGGGGGAACCATGCCAAAGATGCCAAGTCTAACAACTAGAGAATAGCCTAAGCAGTACATGAACAATCTTGGGGGAAGGGATGTTTGTGAGTTATTAATAACCTGCGCTACAAAAGTGATGACAAAAGTCATTTTGTATTCTTTCTTTACCTGCAGATTAAAGTGCAACTTGTTTCTTTTCTTATTTTACAGTTTTTATTTTGGTTTATTGCTTGTTTCCCCTTCCTCTTGGAGTTATTCTCCCTTCTACTACATATTTAGGAGTTCCCGTAAGGTTACTATTAACACATCTTTTAAAATCTGATACCATAGGGGTCGGAATTAAAAAGGTAAGATAATTATTGCTGAATATATGCTGTGCTCCTAAAAAGATGCAGAATCGGTATATAACACTCCGAATTGCGCATGTTTTGCCTTTATCACAGGCCTTTTCATCTGATAAATTTCAGCAGGTTTGACCTGCCTGACTTTATCAGAGGAAAATTCCGACGGTGTCACACAACTCATAATTCTGATCCAAGTATGAGTTTGCACAAGGATCGGAATTTAACCCTGCACTTGTAATCGTGGCATTAGTATCATAATGGTGACAGAATGATCACAGGGATCGCTGATCCATGCTGTCCTAAATAACCTGGGGAAAACATAACAGTGATATGGCCAAGAATCAGATAGTCAGCATGGTCAAGGGTTTCTGCTTCTGGAGCCAGCTGAGGCTCTGCTGGTGCAAACCATGTGGTTGCCTCATCTCTGATTGGATCAGGAAACTGTGAGAGTAGCAGGCAGGGCATATACTGTTCTTATTTGATGTCCTGCATGATCCAGTAACCTTCTCAAGAACTTTCATGCAGGAATGTGTGCATGTATTTACTAATATCTGAATATTTAAGGGGCGTTAAGGCACTGCACATTTATGGGAGGTCGGTGATGATTCAAGTTTATGTATACAAAGTGGGGTTTCACATATTTGCATTGCATGTTTGCCTTACACTTTTCTGAATTACACATCTGTATTAATTATATCACACAAATATTCGATTTGAGACGAGGGAACCATGAAGTTTTCGATGGTAGAATTTCGACTGTTTACATAATTGGAAACACTTAACTTGCTATCCTGTCTGCTCCTGGGCCTGAGGCAACAGTGGCTCTCACTCCACCCCATTTAGGATAACTAGGGTTACCATCACTGGATTTCCTTGTCGAGGTCTGGCATGCGAGGTTTGGCCAACCTGAGCAGGGAAAACACACATTGGCTCTGACAAACAGGAAGGACATATTTGTGTATGAGAGCCATTGATTTTTTTGTTTATACAAATAAACTCCCACTTTGGAACAGTATGTAAAATCAACAAGCAACAAAATACAGAAAATAGTTTCTTTGTTCGTCATCAGTGAATAATGTGAATAGCAAAATATTAGGAGCTTCATACGTAATGGCATTTCTGATCAAAACAGATGTACAGCCTTTGACTTCATCCTTAGGATTGTGAATGTATGCAACCGAGGCGCATTTCACTTCTCCATATTTACAAGGAGAGGAAAAGCAACCCTGTGTGACTTTTCCTCTCCTTGTGCCCCTTCACACGCAGCACTTTGTGTGGAAGGAGCCGTTCTGTGGGTGTTGCTGTGGGTGTTCCCACGCAACACCCATGGAACGAGACACATTTCCAGATTTACGAGGAATCATAAATCTGGAAATGCATGTCAATGCTATGCCTCCCCAGTGGAGGCACAGCGAGGCGCATGGAGAAATGTTTTCATCTCGTTTTTTTCCTCTTTCAAAGCGTGCTGCATTCTACAGCACGCATTGAAAGAGTAAAATGCCTGTAGTGATTGTTTTTGTGCAGGAAGGTGCCCCTTCCTGCACAAAAACATTCTCCCCATGACGCAGGCATCCTTGCACCATGGTGCAAAGATGCCTGCGCTGGCGCATAGCTGCAGTTTGTTCGCCAGCGCAGGGGAGAGCACAGGAATGCAACATATTATTGTAAATATGTTGCATTCCTGTGCTTCGGAAGTGCCGCAGCGTGGCGCAGGCAAAGGGCTTGCGTTGCCGCGCTGCAGCACTTTCTTGTAGCTCTGCCCTTTTGTTTTTGAAGTCTTTTTGACCAACGGTGAGCAAACAGTAATGAATGGAGGGAACGTATTTCATTACAGAGAACAGGCTGGGTGGCTTAATTCAGGTCAAAGCACCAAACGATGTAAAATTGCACTGGCAGCCAGGCTCCAGTCTCAGGATTAGCTCAACATCCTGTGATTCTGAGCAAATCACCTAATCGCCCCATGCTTAAATTAAAAAAATAAAAACGAATGTACCGATGTTTAATGCGTCTCCGTGCCAAAATAAAAACATTAATAATAAAAAACATGAGTATAACGTAATTGGAGCTCATGTTAAGCGCTCTAATACCTTCGGGCCGAGTTCGCGCTAGATGGGAAAGAAGCACCAGGCACAAGGGAGAGTGAGGGGAGAGAGAAATAGTACCTTAATTATAGCATGGGGAGGGATGGCCACTAATTGTACTTAACCCATACTACACTGAAGGAACGGAACTGACGCAGTGGACTGTGATGCCCAATTAAAAGGCTGCATTCAGGGCCGGCTTTAGGGTAGTGCGAAAGGTGCAGCCGCACTGGGCGGTAACTTGTGGAGGGGCGCTGACCTCAGGGGAGGGCACTTTGATTAGCAATAACTAATGATTGGAGAGATGAAGGGCTCTTTTGTCCAGTTGTAGTGAGAGAATCCGAGGAGGCAGTCATGTGGTGTAGGGGCACCAAAAATGATTGTTGCACAGGGCGCCACCAGCGCTAAAGCCGCCCCTGGCTGCATTGAAGAGTGAAGGAGGAGCAAACCAGTGGCAATTAAGCGCAGGCTCCAAGTACTCTACGCCATACCCCTCACAGCAAACAGCGATCGCGCACTGTCTGGCAGACGTAAAAAGAATATTAAGCGGCTGAAAAACATAGTGAATGCTTGGCAAACAGCCTTGCCTACTGTGCATCGGCTACACCGACTGAGAGGCTGGCAGACAGGGGGGTTCTTTAGATATGGCTAAAGAGGTCCACTGCCATGGGAGCAATGGCCAGAGACTCTGCTGACCAGGTGGGCCATTCTCCATTTCTAGGATGAGGCCCTATTTGATTTGGCAAGATCCACATGATTTCGGGTCATGTGCCATTCTAGGACTAAAACCGAGTACTCCCCATGTGTTAGACATGCCGGTAACTATGTTTTCTGTGGTTCTTTTTTTAAATGTGCATTAAAACATTTATAACAAAAATGCCTTTAAATATACATTCATCTATGATGGCCACTATAATATATTGGGGCAGATTTATGACGACTGGCGCATCCCTGCATATCAGCAGGGATGCGCCAGTTATTATGCGCCACAGCTGCGCCACCATGGATGCGCCGCATTTATAATGCGGCGCACCATGGGGCAAAAAACGGCACAGATGCGTGACGCATCTGTGCCGAAAAGTGGCGCATTGCTGGAGTTGCGTCGCAAGCGTGACGCAGCTCCAGCAATGATCTGGGGGGCCCTATCTTTACAATGCTGCGTCAATCCTTACGCCTGCTTCAAGCAGGCGCAGGGTTTTGACGCAGCATGGGCCTAAAAGTGACTGAGTGAAATCTTCTAGATTTCACTCAGCCACTTCTAGGAGGCGTTCCTGCGTCGGAACGCCCCCACCTGCCCTGGAACGCCTACATGTGGCGCAGGGCTTTACAACGTGACGCATCTCCCAGATGCGTCACGTTGTAAATACCCCGCACCATGGCGCAGGATTTGCGCCGCTGCTGCGTCACAAAAGTGACGCAACGGCGGCGCAAAAGTGGCGCAAGTGCAACATAAATCTGCCCCATTGTATTCAAGCTTATACTCCCAATGCCCTGTGAGAGTAATCTTTGATTCCTTAACCACAGCAAACATTGCAGAAACTAAGATGGTTTAAACTAACCTGAGCTTGAAAGCAGCAGGCTCAGACCTGGGTGAGAGCTCCCAGGCTGAAAAAGGAGCAGTTGGGTTACATTCCAGCCTTTCCTTTCCCCAAACTTTAAGGTCAGCATCACAGCATCTTCCAGGTCACGACCCTTGCATGTTGGCCTACTTATAGACCATACGCAGAGCAGATGTGTGCAGCAGGCATGCCAAATGTTTCCATCTGTGCTCATCCATGACAGCACCAAGTGCCAGAAAGCATGTCTGTCTGTCCAGCACTTCCTCCCTCTACATCACCTACTCAGCTAGTTACCTACTAGCGCTGATTTATCAATGTAACAACAGTCAGATGTTCACCCTGACTTCATCAGACTTTTTTAAACCACTCATCTGACCTAGAGGCAAATTCTGCCTCCCGCTCTTGCCCTACACTGCCAAACAGATTCCAGAGCCTACACTTTTTAAGATGCTAGACAACATCTCTAAAAAATCTCTACCAATAGCAAATGCTTTCTTCTCAACCTAATATCTTTAGTTAAGCATGCACTGGATTTTTCTGACTTCATTCTTACACACAAGCCGGATGCCATTTTCGCTACGGAAGCATGGTTTAACTGAAAATAGGCTCCTGTGAGCTCCCAAGCCATTTATTGCCTCTGGATACTCCACAGTGCACCCAGACCAACTTGCCAAGCCAAACGGCAGACTTAAAAGACACTGAGGCAAATTTACTAATTGATGGTGCAATGCAGCACAACAACCAAAGTTGCTGTGCTGTGTTCTATCAATGGAGAGACAAAAACAGTGGGGCATACTTGCAAGCCCCTATTGCCACATGAACGCCACTTTGCCTTATTTGCAAGGCAGTGTTAAGCCGCTTAGCATGGCTTAACGCCGCCTTGTATATAAGGCGCCCTTTCAAGTTATGCTTAGCATGAAAAGGGGGGGACTATGGGTGTTGTGGTGGGCGTTCCACCTCAACACCCATTGATTTTGATGCTGCCCCATATTTACTAGGGTGGCATAAATATGGGGCAGCGCCAAAATGAAGACCAGGGAAAACCTGGTCTTAGCATGGTGAAATGGAGAGAAATGCTTTATTTCTCCTAGTGTTTTCTGTTTCTATGTGTGCTGCATTGTACATCACACATAGAAACAGCAAAACACATGAATGATTGCTTATGTGCAGGAAGGTGTACCTTCTTGCAAATAAACAATCATTAAAAAAGTGACAATATGCAAAGTCTATGTTTGCTGTACGGAGTTACGAATTGCCATTTGTGAACACCTGCCTGCACATAAACAATAATTCCCCCCAGCAGCTTAATTTAGTGCCAGCACTAAGGGAAACACAGGGGTGCACAGTATCTTTGTAAATACTGTGCATCCCTGCATTTTCAGAATGGCGAAGCATGGGGTTGACAAGTTTTGCTTAACGCCATGCTCTATCATTCTGTTGTACATATGCCCCAGTGCGTGTCGTGTTAATAAAAAAAAATATGGTTCTGATTGTCTCTCCCCAAGCACTGGCACACTTTTGGCAACCATGTGCCACAGCAAACAACCTTGCACCACACCCCAACACAAGGGATTGTGTGCATTCTGTCAAGCATCAGTTTTGGACTGGAACGTTACCCTTCTAATACGAAACCTATGCTTTTATACTTTTCCCACTCTGTGTGTGTTATGTCCAGCGCGGCACACATGCAAAGTTTGAAATGTTTTGAGAAAAGTAAATGTTCCCATATCTTACCCTGCCTCGAGAATGTGAACGTTTTTGGAGCAAATTCTTGTCCATCAATGTTAGTAGATAGAGATTTGCAGCAAAAACCATAAGTGGTTGAATGTGGAATGCCCATGTGCCACCCATCTCAAAGTAGCCTATTGCAGTACTTTGCACTATTTTGGACATATTTTCAGTGCAAATCAGGTCTTGGGTTAGAACGCAAGACCCGACGCAACATTTGGCACTGGGTTTACATCACTTTTATGATGCAAACCATGTGCAGTGTTGATAAATGTAGCCCACTATTACTTGATCTTTATTTGATGTTTCAAGTTTCCCACATGCAGGATCTCTCTTGACATGCCTAAACTTCAATTTTTCTACTCTGGTACAATTCTCTATTTTCCTTCGAGCTCTAAAACAGCTTTTGGTAATACTATAGCTGAATCTCTTTCATTATTTAGTCTCAAGTTCTCCAATGTTCTCTTTCTTGGGAACCTAAGCATTCACCTTGAAATTAACTCCTCAAATGATTTGTCATCATTACTAGAATTGAAGAACCAGGCTGAATTAGGCCTGGCGGCGCAGGGTACGCCTGAAATCTTCTGAGTTCGCCTTCCAAATGTACAGAGACACGGAACACTCTGTTGGCATAGGAACTTCAATTTATTAGCTGCAGCTAGGTACAGTTGTCCTAGAAGTACATCAGCGGTAGGTTCTCAGGAGACTGCCACTTCAATCCGTGGCTCACAGTCTTTAATAGCGCTTGAATCCCCTAAAGCAACAACCCCCTCAATGTGCAATAAAAACAAACAAATCATCCACTAGCAAACATTCCTTGTACAAGATACAGGATAATAGGTAATAGAAATTCCTTCCCTAGGGTTGTGTTCTCTACCTGACCCTATAGGCCAGGTGGCATGAGCATTCCTAAGTTAAATTAATTTACAACAGGACGTGTTTGCGTGTTGCAGGTGGTGATTCGTAAAACAATTGGAGAGGCAGAGAAGGATCACCAAGGGTCAATAGATGGTTATCACGGGAATTAGTTGCTTCGAGCCGGGTCTTAGAATGTACTTTGCTCAGAGAGACAGGAAAAGGTCGTTTAACATGTTACAGTACAGAGTATGAAAGAAACGCTACGAAGGTCGTCGATGCCTGAGTGAGGGCAACATCACAATGGTGTCAATACACAAGATGGAGCCGTAATCAAATTTCCTCAGAATCTATGAGCATACTTAATTTATCACAGCACAATAATTCACCCACCCATCAAGCTGAGGGTATCCATGACCTCATTTTTGCCAGTCTTCCTATTCTTCTCATTCTCATTTCTCAATCATATCTGTTCTAAAAAGTGCCTGTTCACTCCAGCAACTCAGTTCTTTCTTGCTCATGGACTAAAATAGATTCTACCAATCTGGACAACTTCCTCAATGCTTCGTCTTATGCAGTTTTGCTTGACATTAACCTTGCAGCCAGTCACTTCAACTCTTGGCTTTCCATAGCCATTGACCAGGACCTCTGCCCCCAAAGACCTGTTCTCCCTCATGGTACTCAGAGGAGCTTCGTACCATGAAGCACAAAGATAACGTTTTCAAAAGAAGATGGTGAAAATCCTACAGATGAGATGAAAATATTCCTCAAAACCACAAAAAAAAAAGCTACCATGAACTCACAGATATTACTCAAGCCACTTACTACTCCAATACAATTAAAGTATCAAACACATTCCTTGAAGGACATCTTCACTATTGTGAGATGTTTTGTGAAATACAAAGCCTGCCCTACCAACATCATTCCAACCAAAAGTTTTTGTGAACATCTCTCAACTTTTTTTCCAGCAAGATTGATCAAATCTACACCAAGCCCTCTATGGAGCAAATTCCTTTTTGCTGGGGCTCCTCCCAGTGGTGTACAATGGCACCTTGCATTGTGAGTTCCTCCCTAATACTCAAGATGTATCCTAATTAGTATCACCTATTCATTCTGACTGACCATTGGATTTATGTCCACTTCATAAGCATCTATTACTTCCTATTTACCATTAGCCAATCTTTGGAGGCTATCTCTCTCTGAAACGGTCCCAAAACTCTGGAAACAGGCTTTACTCATCCCACTTTTGAAAAAAAACATTGCAAATCAACTAACTCAGAACAACTATCACCTAATCTATCTCATGTTTTCCTTCCAAACTACTGGAGAAAACTGTACATTCTCAGCTAGTTAACTACCTTGAAACTAACCTGTTATAGATGCTGTTCAGTTCTGCTTCCATCTTGGACACAGGATGGAAACGGATCTTCATCCAGTAGTAGATAGCATCATCCTTATTTTGGATCAAGGCGGGTCAGCTAGGCTGATTTTCTTTTACTTAACCACAGCCTGTGACAATGTATCTAAACTTTTTGTTATCGCCACCGTCCATCAACTGTGCATATGTAAAACACTATAAATTGGCTCGGTTTCTTTCTGGCCTACAAGAAACAAGCAGCCTCCCCACCATCATTCCACTCCACTTACACTCTGATAAGCTGTGGTGTGCCCCAGGGCACCTCTCTCATCACACTTCTTGCTTCCTTAGTCCATACTTTTGGGTATGAGATCATATTGTGTGCCAATGAAACTCAAAATATTAACTCTATGCGGGACAATTCCACCTCCATCTGTGAGAATTTAAAATCATGTATGTCTCAAGTAGTCATTTGGATATGAAATAATTGTCTTAAATGAAACAGATGTCCCACAAAACAGGAAGGAATAGGGCTATGTTGCCTTACATCTACCCACATACCCCGGTCCATGTAAGGCAAGCCTGATGAAGAAGCATGTCCTAATATATGGGTAAGGGCCTTGCTTTTGTCTGAGATACATTTCCACAAAGTATGTAGGTAAACATATGTCCACATAGCCCTATTCATTTTTATTTTGTGCGATTACTGACTGGCCTAGTAGGACAAAAGAATAGGCCTTTACTATCTCTCCCACTGTCCTTGGTCATATTCAACGGAGACAAAACTGAGGATCTCTGCATGGTGGCCCAATGTATAAGGCAGTCCCGCTTTGCCTGTCACCTCATCAAACTGATCAAAAACGAGCTCTTCTTCTCTCAGGTCTGCCAGTTGGCCCTAATTTACTTCTTCAAGCTGAAAATGATGTGCAAAATTCTTCCTTTTCTTCCGGATGTTTCACAAAACATCATAGTCCATGTCTTGATAGCTACTTGCCTGGACTACGGCAATTTACTTTATCCATGAATCTCAAAGTCCTTTATCCAACATCTAAAGGCATTTCAGAAATCAGTTGCCAAGCTTCTCTAACTGCTAAAGATTTGTATTGTCTTCCAATCAAAAACAGATATTCTTCAAATCTCTTTACATCACCCAACGCACCATCCAGAAATGTGGTCCTCTCTATCTGATACATAAAAGTTAACTCCTATCATCCTACTAGGACACTATGGTCATTTGCAGTAAATGTGCTAGTAGTAAGTCACATTCTGCGCAGCTGTGCTGGAAGCCGCTCTTTTTCTTTTTTAGTCAGCAAGCTCTGGAACACCCTCCCTGTTCACCTAACATCAATGAGTGAGCACCTTTAATTCAGGAAACAGTTGAAAACCTAGGTCTTCAGTGTTAGACCTGCCAGTCTTAAGGTGGTCTTCACACAAACATTTTGCTTCTGTGCACTTAACCACTGCTAAACAGGGCTAAAGTGCTTATGCTCACTACTTAAGACATGGAACAAATGGCCTACACCTTGATGGAGTGAGGACTCGTAGAAAGGAGACTTGCTCGGAAGCAATCCTCTCATTTAAGTCCTTAACATTGTGCTAATTATGTATTGCGTAAAACTAATACGCACTACATCAAAATAAGGGCTAGAGAAGCTTGCCTATGTGTTTGATAATGTAAGTAACTCGAGCGAAGTTTTAAAATGGCTGCTAACGGGAAATCTTTATTGTGCGTGCGTCAACTGCATCTACGCAATATGACGAGCTGTCGCTTGGAGGGAAATTCTTATGCATGAGCAGAAAATACTAAGATGGCAGATTAAAAGCTCACATGCATGGCATCTGCTTTGCTGAAAATAAACCAAGATATTTTACTAATGCTAATGCGGGGAAAGCATTAAAATGTAAATGGGATTAGAGTAGAGATGGGTGGTATACGGTGAGACCATTTATTCTTGAAAATAATATTTGTCTTTCTGACTTTCTTATTAGTGTGCATTTAGGCCTCTCGTATGAGTCCAGAGTCTGTTAGTCACATGACCTCCGCACATGCCTGTTGAGAATGAGCAGGAAGAGTGACGATAATCTTGAATGCGATCCAAGGACACAAAAGTTACATACCCTGTGAACAAGCACTGAAGACCTCTGGATGTTCATGACAAAATAAACATTTGTTTCTAATAAGATGTGAATACGGGTGGGAATAACGTTTTTGGAATAAAAATTAAGGGGTTGGATCTGTGAACAATAGAATGATAGACTAGGATGAGGTATAAGCATGGTGTGATGATCTTCCCCCTTGCCTGTCCAATCAGAATTATTATTTTTACGATATTGAAACATTAATGGGTGGTACATGAATATTGAAAGGTATAATTGAGGTAGTCTTAGTTAGTTAGTCAGACGGAGATTTGCTGAATGCTGCAGAGCTCGGGATGCTGTCGGAGTGACTGATGAAGAATCGAATGCAGAACCATCTATCTTAAATTAGTTGATTTAGAAGAAGATCGTGGAAGAATCTCGAGGAGGAAGAGAGTGTAAGAGAGGGGTGCTACGCAAGCGTCTGTGTTAGAGAGGTCAATTATCCTTTCTGATTTCTGTTGCCTGATCTTTTCCGGGGGACCCTTACCAGTCCTTTGGCCAGGGGGTTGGTTTTCACACCATACTAGATAAATATTATTTCCGTGAATGTGCAGATGTCCTTTTCTCTCTGTCCTCTCTTTTCTAAGCATAAGTCATTGCAAGGTATAAAGAATGTGTTTAATGAATGATTATTGAATCTTCCTTCCTATGAGTGACGGAGACTGTACTGTACTTTGAAGTGGTTCACATGAAATTAATTTAGATAAAGATTTAAAATTTTCCCTGAGTCTGTGGTTATTTCATTGCAATAAGAGAAATAATTATGTCATTTCACAATCAACTAGTTCAACTAATGGTCCATCGATCAGAGGAAAGAACTTTTTGATCAGTGAAAGATTAGTTGAGAGCAAGAGGTGACTAATCTTGAAGTGTTAGAAAATCATAAACTTTGACTCCAGTGGTTTTACTAGACTGTGTGTATGTGTGTTTATGGGCCCAGGTGAGTATATGGTATTGGAGTATCTGTCGCTGGTAAGCCACTGGATCAGTTTTCTGGTAGCAGAGCTATGGTTATTATTGGCTAGTTTGGTGATAAGTATTGATTTTTGATTTATTGATTTATGTCTAACAAAAAGAGTTAGAGTCTTGTTTTATGTTGTGTGGACAATTCCCGGGGAATGAAGAGCGGGTGGTGATAGAAGCCATACTGCAGTGAGGTTACTCGTCTGTTGGAATAGCACTGAGAAGCGACGCAGGTCTTGCAGTGTTAAATTAGGAACTATTTTGTGTAAAAGTGAGTGTGAGTGAAAGCCAAAGGTTCGCTGGTGAAACTTTGGTCTTATATCACCTAGTAAGGGTAACACTGAAGGAGTAACAGGTTCTCTTGAGCTTGGATGAAGGGTAAACAGAGGTTTATACTCGCAGTGAAAGGGGAGCAATTCTGAGGCTCCACGAATAAGTCAGAAAACTATCTTTTGTTTAGTGGAACAGGCAGAGTAGTGAATGTTTTTATGTTGTTATTAACGAATTTCATTTAAAGAAAAGTAAAAGAAATAAGTTTTGAATTACCTTGTGAAGGGAGGGTCAGTTGCCGGAGTTGCACTAATGCCACAGAGAGCTGCGCTGGGATAGGCTGAAACAGCGCACGTGTGTCTGACGCGAATTGTAAAGGAGGGGTCAGTAGTAAGGAATAAAACTGACAACATCAAAAGAGCCGCACTGGCATTGGTCAGACCGCAAGCGTGATCTGGAATCTGATTGAGTGTCTGAATAGAAGCTGCTTTAGAATTGGTTGAAGAAAATTTGTAGGTTTGATTCTCATTTGCCTTGTGAAGCGAGTCGCCCTGACAGAAAAGTTCGAGGATTTGCGGATTATTGTTTCCTACATCGAGTGTCTAGAATGTATGGTGAAAAGAGAAAAATGTAATTTATAAAGAAGATTAAGAATTTCTTTAAGAAAGATAAGCCTGTGTTGACTAGAGAGGGAATTCCTATTCCGCCACCTAAAACGTCTGCTTCATTTATGATGATGGAGTGAGGATATCATACATGTGTATGGATGGAGAATTGGATAGAATATACAAAGAGTAATGGGGGTTTTAGCTTTTCCTGAACATGGTACATTTAATGGGAGAATTCTTCAAAATTTGAGAATGCGGATGAATGATTTAGATTCAAGACCTAGGTTAACGCAGTATGAGGCTTTAGAGGAATGGGAGACTGAGTCATATGAATGAGAGAAAAACAGGAGTGGAAGATATATGGGACATTTTCCCCGATATTTACATGAGTCAAGTGAGGGTCAAATGAAGCAATGGAGAAGAGCAATGGTATCGGAAGGTTTATGTCCAGTATAAATGTCTGATGAACAGTCAGGGGGCAAGTGTAAGGAGAAAACTAAACACCTGAAAGTGACAGGATATGGTGAATCAAAGGATGATTTGTTGGAGGACATTTTAACTAAAAACCCTCCGCCGAATAAGGAAGGACCCAGTAGAGTCACCCCAAGTGCACCAGTCACGGGAACAACCTAAGTTCCACAGATTTTGCATGATACACCAGTTAGTAGTGTACTACAAGATAGGGAAAAAGAAGCACTAAATACAAATAGAGAGGAATTAATACAGACAATAGGCCAATTAAACTTGAACCCTGAAGCATTAACAATACCAGTAACTATAGGTCCTGTTGTTCCTTTATAAGGAGACAAAGTAAATTGTTCAAAACCACAAGCTGTAATGACTCCTTTCAATGATCCTAGATAAGAAATTGTAATTACTGATGACCAAGCCAGTGAGTGCGATTCAGTGATTTTATTAATGGATCTACCGATAAGAGAATCAGTAAGTGAGGTCCTAAAAATAGTTACACCCAGCAGTTCAAAAGAAGGAGGGTCTGTGGTATCCACAAGAACCAGAAGTTCAACAGCAGTAACTCCAGAAGATCTGGCGAGATGGGTACAGTGAATAGAAAAACAAAGTTCAACCCCAAAGATTTTGGATATTTACAAACTTAAAGTGGAATTGGAAGAGTTGATAGCTGGAAATGTGGGAATAGAAAGATTAAATACTTACAGTGAGGAAGAGTTGTTGTTTATATGTAGGAGTATAACAAGAAATGCTAAAATGTTTCATGAGACGTTGACAGAGCTTGCTTCGGAGATGGGAATAGATATAGGGAGATCAAAAGTGCTACAGAAGCCATGTCGAGTGGAGTTTACTGACAAAGATTTTGAAAATATGAATGTGTCTGGTAGAAAGCTACAGGTAAAGGAGTTGATGAATATCTTGCAAAAGTGGGGAGAGATTGACAGGTGGAGGACAAGGTGGACAAGGAAGAAGGAGGAAGCACAGGAGAAAGAAGCGTCCACTGCATATTTATTAAAAGAATCGGGGAAGGCAGAAAGCATGTGCTCCATGAGAGAGGTACCTGGAGGTGGATATGTTTAAATTCCCATGGAGTCGAAAAGTTATTTTGTCATTTAGAAACGATTTCCCTAGGTTAAGAGAGAAACCAGTTAAATGGTACAAACAGGTTGATAGATTTGTGAAAGTTTCAAAGGTTCTGTTGAAAGATCTAAATGGTTTGTTTGATATAGTGGTACCTGCTGATCTTTGGACGGAATGTAAGATTACAGTTGATTGGCCAAGTGAAGAGTATCCAATAGATTCAAAAACAGGCGCACCCTCAGATGATATGATGAAGACATATCACCAAGTAATTACTTTCTTGAAAGGGAAAATCCCTCTAAAAAAACAGACTGGGTAAAGATAGTTAGAACAACTCAAGAGCCGAATGAATCTGTACATGCAGGTGTTCAAGCAGTATAGTGGATTTAAGAACATTGGAGATAAAGATATGGGTCATTTTGTGTATCGGTTTGTGTATGGATTGAGACCAGAGATTAGTCAGATGATTCAACAACATATGTTGTGTTGGCAGGGAAAAACAATAGATGATATTCTGAAATATGCAAAGTATTGTGGAGATGATATTGAGGCAAGGGATAGAAAGCTAAAAGAGAAAATGATGTGGGCACAAGTGAAATTGGCAGAACAACAGGAACTTAAATTCAATAGTCAGGCTGATGGTCAGATGAAAGAACATAATCAGAGTGATCATGTGGCGAATGGTGGCAAATCAAGAGGATGAATGAATAGAGAGGATGCAAAGAGGAAGTTTCCTTGTCATGGGTGCGGAAAGCTTGGACATTGGAAAAACGAGTGTAAGAATATTCAGAATAATAATGGGCCAAACCAAAATGTAAATCCACAGACGCAGAATGAGGTGCTTACGAATCCACCACAGCAGGTAGTTATTCAGCAGTGTCAGGTGCCACCAGCCCCTATGCTAAATTTTGTGAAGCAGCCAAAGTACAGTGCGGATGCCAGATTTCAAGGAGGAAGTCGTAAGAAAAATTCTGTGATTTCACAATACCTTTTACAGAATAATGATGAAAGTGAATATGAGCAATGACGGTGCCTGAGGGTGGAGAAAGAGGAGTGCGTACTTGGCGCATCCTTGCCGGTAGATCTGTCAGCTCCATTTATTGATGGGAAAGTGGAAGGCAATGATATCACTTTTCTGTTGGATACTGGTGCTTCCCGTTCTACTGTGAGAACAGCAGACATCCCAAACCTACCCCTCTCCAATCAACAGATTAGAACCCCTATTACAGGACCTGTGGAAGTGCACATTGGAAATGTTAAAGACATGCATAGATTCGTAGTCTGCAATTCTAGTCCAGTGAATTAGGAAGAGATCTGTTGTGCAAAATGAATTGCACAATTTATTGCACACCAGATGGTGTTGCTTTTCAAACCCCTGATGAAGATATTGTATATAAGATAATGCTTGCCAAACAAGGCAACGAGGAAGATGAGATGTATTCTTTAATGACTATAGATGACTTACCAGAAGAACTGAAAACAACCATGAATCCAAAAGTATGGGATTTCATGGAAAAGAAATAGGACTAATGACAAATGTAGACCCATTGAAGGTGACTGTGAAAGAAGGTGCAGTTTATCCCAAAACCAGACAATACAAAATGAGTCCAGAAGTGAAAGCAGGAGTAACTTCAAAGATTGACTGAATGATTAAACAGGGCATTTTATAAGAAATAATGAGTAGTCCTTGTAATTCACCTATAATAGGACTTAAAAAGCCTAGCGGAAAATACAGGATAGTGCAGGTTTTAAGAAAGATTAATACAATTGTATTACCATGTTGTCCTGTAGTTCCAAATCCAGCAGTGATTCTTTTTTCAGATACCCTGGAATGCAGGTTGGTTTACAGTAATTGATTTATGTCAGGCTGTTTTCTCTATTCCTTTACATCCAGACAGCCAGTATATTTTTTCTTTTAAATTTGAAGATCGTATCTTGGCATGTAACCAAGTTCCTCAAGGGTATACAGAAGTCTTTCAATTTTTAATCAAATACTGAAAAAGTGTCTAGAGAAGTGAGTTATGCCCAGAAATTCGGTTCTAGTACAATATATCGATAACTTACTTGTGGCATCAAAATCCCGAGAAGACTGTGTTACTGATTCAATTGCGTTGCTAAACCATTTGGCTGATGGAGGACACAAAGGGGTCTATTATGATGTAGGGCGGATCGCCACCGTCCGCATGGCGGTGGCGATCTGCCCTACATCATACCCCGCCCGCCATACTAATATGGTGGGTGGACCCCGGCGGATGGAAAGACCTTCCGACTACAGTCCGCACACCATCCTAATAGGCCCCAAAGTGTCTCCAGAGAAATTGCAATTTTGTCAAACAGGAGTAAAATAGTTGGGTCACAAAATAGAAAGAGGAGTGAGAAAAGTGCCTCCGGAGAGAATTAAAATAATCAAGCAAATGCATTTTCCGCAGATGCAAAGAGAGATAGAAATGTTTCTCGGAGTGGTGGGGTACTGTCGGCAGTGGATTGTAGGATTTTCTTTGTTAGCAAAACCATTGATTCAGATGACATGAAAGAGAGTGAAGGATCCAATTGTCTGGAACGATGAAAGTGTGGAAGCATTTGTGAAATTGTGAAATTGTCTGTGCGAGGCCCCTGCTTTAGATATGCCTGATTATACAAAAGAATTTGCACTGTTCTGTTGCCAGGGAGAAAGTTGTGCGCTTTCAGTCTTGACCCAACGACATGGATTAAGCCGACGTCCAGTGGCATATTTTTCTGCTACTTTGGATCCTATGGCTTCAGCTTTACCTGGCTGCCTAAAAGCAGTAGCTGCTACTTGTGTGAGTCTGGAGCAAAGTGAGTCAATTGCGATGGGATATCCAGTGAAGGTCTATGTCTCACATTCAGTCGAGATTCTTTTACCAAGAACTCGAACACAGCATCTTACCCCTAGTCGGATGACTAAGTATGAAAGAATAATTCTTGGAGCAGAAAATGTGACAGTAAATAGGTGTACATTGGTAAACCCTCCTATGTTATTGCCAGACCCACGTTGTGAAGAAGTGAATGATGAAGTGGATCATGACTGCTTAGTTATGACTGAGATGTGTACTAAGCCCCGCCCTGATATACAGGAGGAACCCCTGAAAGAGCCAGATCACGAACATTTTGTTGATGGCTCTTGTTTAAGGATTGAAGGAGGATGACTGAGTGCATCTTAGGCTATCTGCAAAATATCTGGGGTCATTGAAGCATCCTGTTTACCGGGAGTCAAGTCTGCACAAGTAGCTGAATTGGTGGCCTTAATAAGGGCATGAAAAATTGGGAAAAATTGGAAGATAACCATATTTACAGACAGTCAATATGGTTACGGGGTGGTGCATGACTTTGGCCAACTCTGGATGCAGAGGGGATTTCTGACTTCTTCAGGATCCCCCAACGAAATGGGAAATATGTGAAAGAATTGTTGGAAGCAATACAATTGCCAAAAGAAATAGCAGTGGTCAAGTGTGCTGCTCACCAGTCAGGAAATTACTATGTGGTGGCCGGTAATCGATATGCTGACCAGATTGCACAATATTGTGCAAGAAATAATGTGCTATTGAATAAGCAAATTGAAACATGTGGAATCAGCTGCCAACTTATGTTATTCTCATCTTTTGAAACATGGGATGAGGTGAGACAATTGCATGATGAGGTAGAGGTAAGCGAAAAGGAAAATTGGATAACATCAGGTTGTAAAAGGAGGGCAGAAGATGATGTGTGAATGTACCCTGATGGCAGAACAATCATGTCAGACTGCTTGCTCTCTCAAATGGCAAGAATGTATCATGGAGACACTCATGTAGGCAGGGATGCTATGATCAGACTATTCAGACAAGATTTCTACAACCCAAGGTTTAGGGTAGTCGCAGAAAGCCTTTGTAAGGAAGTGGGTTTCTGTTGCAGTAACCCCCCCACTTTTTGCCTGATAACTGTTGCACTTTTCCTTGTTGTGCCCTGGGCTCCTGCCAATCAGGTGCCCAGGGCCTGTGTTCCGTCCCTAAAACTGCCTAACAGCCAAATCCCAATTGGCATCTCTGGTCACATGTCAGCCCCTGGTAGATGGTACCCTAGGTGCTCAGGGCCTTGTGACCAGAGAAGGCCCCTAAGGGCAGCAGCACTTATTGTGCCACCCTTAGAGGCCCTGTACCCTGACACACACACACACACTACCTTTGCAGGCTGAGTGTCTGGGTGCAGAACAAAACAAAGAGTCGACATGGCACACATCCCTATGTGCCATGCCCACAACACACACTGCCCTGGCATACCTCAGTCACCCCTCTAGCTGGGTGCCCTATGCCAGTGGTGTGGGCACAGGTGCATGAGCCCTGTGCCCCTACAGTACCCAGGTCCATTCCTGGGCACTGTAAGTGCAGTGCTGCCATTAGGAGTAAATGGTGCTGGGAGGTCGTCAACACAAACTCCACAGCACCATGATGGCTACACTGAAGACTGAGAAGTTTGGTATCAAACGTCTCAGCACAGTAAACCCACACTGATGCCAGTGTGGGATTTACTGTAAGATGCACAACAGAGGGCATCTTAGAGATGCCCCTGAACCTAACCTACAATCCACGTCTTGTCTGAGGGGCTGCCTAGGCTGCCACACAGCAGACATGTTGCTGGACCCCTGGGTAGAGAGCCATCTGCTCTCCTGGGCCTGCAACAATGCACATCCTGGGTGAGGTGCAAAGTCTCCTCCCCCAGGATGGGCAGGGGAAGTTTCAAAGGCATTCTGCCTTTGTGAGCTACTCCAGGCCACTTGCTGTACCCATCAACTGGCCCCTACCGGTTCTCAACCCCCTCTCTGGCGGGAAGACTGGCCAAAAACCCCAAGGAAGGACAGGGGGTGTGCCAGCCTCTGCCAACCCCACCCCTCAGGTGGGGGAGGCGAGGTGAAGCACATCCCTGGGCTCTCGCCATCTGGAGAGTGGCAGGATAGGGGGTGTACCCACCCCAGGGCAGGGACCCAGTGGTCCCTGCCCTTTACCTACCTGTAACACCCCTAAATTTAGTATTTAGGGGCACCCTGAACCTTCCTTCCTTAGATCCCAATTCGAAAACAAGCAAGAAGATCAAGAAACCAGAAGACCCACCGCGCAGCTGCTAACAAGAGGACGACACCAACTGACTTGGCCCCAGCCCTATCGGCCTGTTGATCTTTGAACCTGCCCCTGTGGAACTCCGGGGCCTTCAGTGGTCAGAAACTTCAAAAACCCCGGAGGACCTGACCACCTTGAGACTCTACCAAGACTGGGACTCCCACGAGCAGTGTTTCTGCTCAAACAGCAATACCCCTGGTGCCAGCCAGGAACCGCGAATCCAGCACACTCTGCACCCGCGGAGCCCTGCCTGTGCCTGAGTGGACAAAATCCCTGAGGACATCCCCCCGGCGATTCTGACCTGGAACCAGTGCCCAAGGACCCTCATCGACGACCCAGACGACGCCTGCAGCCTCAGAACCAGGGACCGCTCCAACCGCGACCAGCAGGGGGTTAGATTTTCCGACATAAAAAGACACCCCTGCACCCGGTGCCCCACGGCCCCCTGTGCCCAACTCCTGGGTGCCTACCTATCCTCCAAGAGCCCAACTTACCCCTCGAAGTGTTGGTCGCTCCTGAAGATCCTCCGTCCCCGAGCCTGCAGCCTTTGTTCACTTTCCAAGATCTCCATTGAATAACATTGAGCGCCCGACGGCTCAAAAGCACCATGCACCCAGCCGCCCGAGTGCCCCTGGCAGTGCAACCTATGTCCTAATCTACTTCCCCATTTGCCCTGAGCAAGTGACCAAGAGCCCAGCTCCCACAGCCACGTGGCCTGCTCACCAGCAGCCACCAAACGAAGGTCTCCTGCCTCTCATTGGATAACATTGGGCCTAACTACCTCTGCACCCGGCTGCCCCTGTGCCGCTGAGGTTGTACCAACTGTACCTACCTGACCCTGGGAGACCCCTGAGTCTATGCCCAGAACCTTAACTCTGCCAGTCGAGTACTTACCTAGAAGCCGATAACTCACTTTTCTTCCATAGGCTAACATTGACTGGTTTCACTTGGAAATTCTTCTAAGTGTGGAGTTTTGGAACTTTAAAATATTCATCTAAAATCAGCTGAACAACAAATTCTGATTTACTCACCAGTTATCAGGAGAGACCTCAGTGCTGCATCTTGTAGCTCAGTACTGACCCTGAAAAGTAATTTTAACGGTACTTACCAGTAACTTGAATTTCCTTCCATAGGATATCATGGCCTGCTTTTTGCTGTAAAAATTTCTGTGTCGATTTTTGCAAACTACAAATATTCTTTAAAAATCGTACCAACTGTGAAAACGTAATTACTTACCTGTTTTAGATAGATGTCCCAGTACTGAGCCTAGGAGTCCAGCACTGGATTGCAAAAGTAACGAGAACATACTTTACCCGTAACTTGAATTTTCTCCCATAGGAAACCATTGACTGTTTTTCTGTGAAATTTCTTCTGTGTTGATTTTGCAAACTTATAAATATTCGTTAAAAATTGCCTGTATAACTTAAACTCAGTTTCTCAACTGCTTACAGGTGGTACACCAGTGCTGGATCCAGGATGCAACACTGACCTAGAAAAAGTAACCGTAACCCCACTTACCTGCTAAGTGAATTTCCTCCCATAGGATAACATTGGTAACTTGATTAGAAAAAGTTTCTAAGTGTCAACTTTTAAAATAGCAAAATATTGCTTAAAAATCACAACAGTAACTAAAACGTATTTACTCATTTGTTTCCAAGAACTGTCCCAGGACTGAATCTAGGATCCAGTCCTGGAGTTTGAAAAGTAATCCTGAAAGTAATCAATTGCATATAACTTAAAATTCCCATTGAGCTCAATGTATTATTGTGTTGCCTATTGCAACAAACTGTAACTATTCCATGCAAAAGTCAATTGCCTATTGCAAAGTATTTAAATAAAGCATCTCATTCTGAGAAAGTATATTTTGATACCTATTGTTGGTTCTAAAATAAAACAACCTTATATTTTTATATACAAACCATCGGCCTAGAGTTCAGTTCTTGAGTGTGTGAGACCATTTGCTGACTGAGTGTGTACAACAAATGCTTTACACTGTCCTCTGATACTGCCTTACTGCTTGACCAAGCTACCACTTTAGAGAGTAAGGTTATATCTAACTTTATCATCTGCCAAACCTCTGTGGACTGTGGACTCTGTGCACACTGTACCTATTTGGGAACGGTATATACAGAGCCACTTTATCACAGTCTTTGCCAGAGATATTTAGTTTGTCAACAAATAAATCCAGGCTGGAAGACAGTGGTCAGCTGGGGAAAAATTGGAAAGGCAGAAGGACCATTCATAAGATTACAGCTCGATTCCATAGATTTACCACCAAGCAGGGAATGAAGTACATCCTTGTCATAGCGTATTTTTTTTAACGATGGGTGGAGGCATACCCCACTAGGAGAAATTATAGTCTAACAGTTGCAAAATTATTGTTGAGAGAGTTGATTCCACGTTTTGGTTTTCCTGTAACTTTGGAATCAGATAGAGGACCTCATTTTAATAATGAAATAATTCGATTAATCTGTGAAGCAGTCAAAATTGAACAGAAACTGCACTGTGCATACCGCCCAGAGGCTTCTGGAGTAATAGAGCAATTGAATGGCACAATCAAGTCAAGAGTGGCAAAGGTGTTTGCATCCACATCACTGAGTTGGCCAGACACATTGCATCTTGTATTGATGGGACTCCGAAGTATTCCTGACAGAAAAACAGGAAGGGCATCTCCTTTGACCAGAAACCAGCGGACTCACCTCACAGGCACGGCGATTTGCACACGGGGCACCCACGCTGTGTGTCTCCCCCGCCGCCACTCACCTTCGCTGGCCGCAGTTGGGGGAGACTACAGCTCCCGTCATCCTCTGCTCCTGGCTTCTGCCTTCCTTCCTGTCACGAGCGCGCCCGGAGGCGCTTCATTAACGAGCAGCTCCCTCCGCGTCGTGGGACGCGCGCGGGCAGCGCCGGGCTGAGCCCGGGCAGAGGGCGGGCCGTCTGTGGCCGTCCGGGGCAGGAGGAGGCCGGGCCGGGCCATTCCCCTTACATCTGATTTCTGAGGCGGATGCGATAGTATTCATCATCTACACTGACTCCATCATAAGGTACTGTGTTGCTACTGTGGGGCCACTTGCCACGTTTCCGTTATACATTGTCTGTACACCAACCAGCCATTTACCGTGTGGCAGTCCGAGGGTCACGATGGGCAAAAGGAAAATGTCGGATGTCAATGGAGGTTCTGCTAGTCTAACTGGCAGTATAGCAAAAAGGAACAAGGCCAGACAATCTAGTAAAAAACTTATGCCACCTACTACGCTAGAACGCATCGACTCCTTAGTCGACGAATGTACTTCCATTCTAGATTCTGACCTAGCTGCTACGCCTTTATCCCCACTGCCTCCAAGTAACCATCGTCCAGGTTCCGTTACCATCCCTCAGATGTTTAGTAAAAAAATTGCTCCAAGTCCATCAATGGCAACAGCTCAGGACGGTACGCAGAGCCACAGTGCCAACCCTGGGGTAATTACTGAAGTTGTAAGCCCTTGTGCCCCTGTCGCTAACTTGGTACCCCTTGACCCCACCGTTATTGTTTGTTCAAATCACTTTGAGCTACTATCTGATATTGATAATGATTTTGTGGAGTCCACTGACACCATTACTAGTCCCGCTGTACTTGTTACTTCTAATCCATGTAGAGATCGAGCCTTTGGTCTTGGACCCTCATCACAAGGGGTTAGCCAACACCAAGAAGTATTGGAAGAAACTGCCCCAGCTACAGGTCTAATCATGGAAACCATCAAGGCCTTGAAGCTAGAAATCAGTGATCTAAAAGCACTAGTAAAGGAACTACTATTATTAGTTAAAAGTCCTCCTATGCAACCTTTGCAATTACCAACTATTTCGCCTAATACTGCTTATCACTTACATTCACCAACAACTTCTTCCTCTAATAACACCGATTCTAGCGTACCTATACCACCTCAACTGCCAGCACCATCCCTGCAAGTTAGACCAAATTCCTTACCACCCACTAGAGCTGTGACTAATCCTTCCAATCTTAACAAGAAAATTCATCCAACCTTGCATCACAACGCTACAATTAGCCAGCCCTATCCCTCTCAAAAATCTTCAGCCCACGCCTTGTCTCTTCAACCTCCCATAGTGCAAAGACCTAGGGCTATCTCTCAGCCTATTGTTCACATGGTGGGTGTTCCCACGATTGATGGGTACGAGAGCGAAGAATCTCTAAAGAACAAGGTCACCCACTGGATCCGCCATACCAGAGGCTGTCGATCTCTTATAAGAGACGACCTTTTAAGGGTCCGTAGACTTAGACATAACAACTCCCCCACGGACACAATCGAGTTGACCCTAGCCAATCATATCTTAGCTGATGGCCTTATTGCACTTGATTATAGATCTTCCTCCCCCGACTAGTCTTCCATCCAATTTAGACATTTTCCCACATCGAGTCACGACCTCGCAGGGAGGAGGGGCGGGTTGCCTTACCAAAGGCTTGAGGGTATATCTACTTTGGGACAAATTGATTGACTAACCCTTGCGTCCAACATATCATCAATTCCAAATGAAGTACCCCACGCTGTCCCGATCTCTAATTGTAGATCGTCCCCCGAAATATCCTCCTCTGTTATTCCCCATGGGGCTAGGGGGGATGGTGGAATACAATCTGTAGTCCCAATTTCACACTCATTGGACCCTGACACTTCCCCTCCCTTAGCCTCAAATACGAATTTTAAAATTATCTCATGGAACATCGCTGGTCTGAAAGCCAAACTCCCATTGCCAGACTGGAAAAACTTTATTGCCACCTTTGATTTCTGCATATTCCAAGAGACCTGGAGCCTTACACCTCTGTTTAAATCTGGTTATACCTGTCACTGTGTTCCCGCGGTGTCCACTGGTCGTGGACGCCCCTCTGGAGGCCTCATAATGTGGATAAACATTGCCCTCTCTTGCAGAGTCCGCCATGTACAAAGCCCCTCTCCGGACGTGCTGCATTTAACCTTGAGTGGGCTGAATGGGGGGCCTACTATTGAGCTCTTTAATATTTATATCAGAGGCACCCAAGGACGATCTAAGTCTCCCATTGTTACCATCTTAGAAGAGGAACTTTCCTCTTGTCCTTCCAATTCACTCATACTGGTCGCTGGAGACCTGAATTGTACCTACGAACCCCTCGCCTCTGAAGACATTCTGGAGGTCGAAGAGGAAGACGCCAGGTGGGGTATACCCTCTCTCACCGTTCCCCCAGTAAGGAGATGGTCACCGGTGATAATCCAACTGAATGCCCTGGTTATGGAATATGGGCTGAGAGCTGCTAATGGTCGACTCCCTACCGACCTTCACGCAGCATTCACCTTTAATAGAACCTCCAGCCCATCTCGAATCGATTATATTTTAATTGATCGCAGACTTTGGCACTACGCAGTGGACATGGTTATTGTCCCCACCACCGATAGCGACCATAATCCCCTGTGCCTGACCTTAAAGAATCTATGGACCCCTGATCAACCAACCCTCGACCATCGTCCCACATTGCTTTCTAGAGATGTCATTCCATCTAATTGTAAAAGATATCTCAAATGGCCTAAAATCGCATTAGATGAACAAAAACTGTCTTCTATAAAAGAAATACTGCTACTAAAAATTGCAGAACTTAGGCAAGCATGTGAAGATTCCAATGAGAATACAAGGGCCACGTCCATTCATGCAGCCACTATTGAGTTAATCGGGTCTTTTTTTATATCCTCTTCAATCAACAACACTCATAAACACAAATCACCTGGTTCTTGGTTCAACTCTGAGTGCAGATCTAGTAGGAAAGAGTTTGCAATCGCTATTAAATCCAAGGATTGCTCACTAATCAAATATGCTAGGTCTGATTATAGGAAGGCCGTAACCAACGCAAAGTGCACTTGGGAGGAATCTCACTGGTTGGCCTTGAAAAACGCCAGTCTAGCCAGGGATGGGACCACATTTTGGAACCTCTGCAGATATTCGCGAGGCTCAGACCCCGACACAATCCCTAACCATATTACTAATCATGAATGGTTCACCAACTTCTCGAATCTCTACTCAGGTGACAATACCCAAGGCACCAGTGCTCCCCTCCCTACTATTCCTATAGACCCCACCTTGGCAAACCATGACCCTTTTACAGAATCAGAAGTTATGTCTGCCATAAATAGATTGGTCCTAGCCAAAGCTGCAGGCCCTGATGGCCTGCCCGGTGATCTGTTCCGCTCCGATCCTAAACCTTGGGCTGTGTATTTTACCATCTTACTTAATGCTCTTCTCAAGGGGTTACCTATCCCTGAGTCATGGAAGGGAGCGGAGGTCATACCAATATTTAAGAAGGGCTCCAGGGAGGACCCTGCCAACTACCGACCAATAAGTCTTATCGACGTTAGCCAGAAGGTGGTTGGCAGGGTTCTGCTGGAGCGAATTCTATCCTGGGCTACTGAGAATAGTATCTTGTCACACTACCAAGCCGGGTTCAGACCATACACGAGCACGATTGACCAGGTCTTCAGGCTGCTATTGTTATATTGGAAGATCATTCTGATTGGCAGGGGCAACCTCCATCTAGCCTTCATTGATCTGAAGTCAGCCTTCGACCTGGTCCCTCGTGACCGTCTATGGTCTGTTCTCCAGGATCTGGGTGTCCCGCCTCCTGTCCTCGACCTTTTGGTTCGGCTCCATGAGGGGAACTTCGCCAGGGTGGGATGGGGAACCCAGGCCCAGAGAACTGAAAAGATTCCAGTCAACAGAGGAGTCCGCCAGGGCTGTGTACTAGCGCCCACTCTTTTTTCACTTTTTGTGAATGGAGTGGTGAAATTCTTGCTAGATGTCCCAGCGGACGCTCCTGCCCTGGCGGGGGAAAAAGTTCCCACTCTCCTATTTGCGGACGACACCCTGCTGATTTCCAAGACACCAGCAGGGTTACAGAAGCTCTTAGACAGATTTCACTTGTTTTGTTCAATGAGAGGCCTGGTTATTAACACAACAAAAACCAAGCTCCTTTCTTTCAAATCACACAAATCACCCAGCGTACCCATCATGTCTGATGGATTCCCCCTAGAATATGTCAAATTATTTGACTATCTAGGCATCAGAATTTCTGACACCTGGAGACAGCTGGAGACCCCATATTCACAAAATGCTGCTTAATTACAAACGAGCCACGAGAGTAATTGCTAAAGAACACCGCTCCTCGAGGAGCAAGCCAATCACTCCCGCACTAGTGATCTATCAGGCCAAAGCAGTAGGTTCGGCCCTATATGGAGCCGAACTTTGGGGTTATGACAACTTAGAAGAAATCACTCTGTCTGAGAACAAATTTCTGAGAGAACTAGTTTCAATGCCAAGGGGTACCCCTCTGAAACCACTTTTTAGTGATTTGGGTAGGCGCTCGTTCAAAGACATTGCAAGGCTACGCCCCCTGCTATTTTGGGCCCGCCTATGGCGCACCCCGGAGCTAGCCAAATACACTGAGGGCCTGAGAGAAATCATGAATATTGCAGGCTCCCACAAAATAAGCTGGCTCCGCAATATTAAAGAATCCCTTAACCAGCTTGGATTAAACGATGCCTGGGAGCATGGAGCCCCCGTGAGTAAGGTGGATCTTAAAAGAGCATACTGGGCCTGGATTGATAATCAGGATCTTGGCAACCCCAACCTAGGTAGGTTAACTGAAGCCTTTTACACCTACAAACAGTCTGTTAGCTTTGAGCCTTACCTTGAGTTTATACAAAAACCCAGGGACAGATCCCTGTACCTTCAATTCAGACTCGAGATTCTCCCAACTCGTGAATTCACTAGCAAATGGAAGCCTCCCTACCAGACCTCCGACACTTGCCCGACATGTACAGAAAAAGTAGAAAGCATAGCCCACATTATGTTTGAATGCCCAGCGTACAGAAACCCGAGAAAAAGATGGTTAGGCCCTGCTTGCCGTCTCCTGGGCATTTTGAACTATCGTGTCGCTTTACGTATTCTTCGCTCTGACACAAGTTTGGTGCTAGTCTGTGCCGTGGCCAAATTTCTGGGTTGGTCCTGGACTATTAGAAGCAAATTTACTAGCTCCACCAGTTGATCTTGCAAAATGCTTTTTTTAAAATGTCTTTTTAATTGTATTTTAAATCAATTTTAAAAATATTTTATTGTGTTTCTTTTTAACCCAGTCATCAAGCTTTCATTGTGATTTGCTGTAAAAATTGTTCCCTTGATGAACTTCTATTTTTACTATGTTTGTATGTATATGCTTTTATGATAATTCTTATCGAAATAAAGCTTTTTGACTGACTGACTGAAAAACAGGATTGAGTCCCCATGAGATACTCATGGGGAGGGCAATGAGACAAGCACTTATACCAGGACATAAATTGCTGAATCTTTTTGATGATCTGGTATTGGACTATTGCAAAGGATTGGCTGACCTAGTGCGTTCTGTCTCTCACCAGGTTGGAGAAGACGCAGTTGCCAGGCAGCCGGCACAGGCACATGATTTGAATCCTGGAGACTGGGTGGTAGTGAAGAAGCACACCAGAAAGTCCTGCCAAGCACCAAGGTGGGATGATCCACGGCAAGTCATATTGGTCACTACTACAGCAGTGAAGTGTGCAGGTTTGCCCAATTGGATCCATGCAAGTCACACAAAATGGGTTCCAGCTCCTACTGTAAAGAGACAGCAACTGACTGAAACAGTTGAGACTGCTGAAGGTTATGCAGTCAAAGAATCTAGAGTGACAGATTCTGAAGTGAATGACAAAGAACAACCGAGCCCAAGTCAGGAGGGCTGGATACCAGAAGGTGGCATACCTGAGGTGGTTATTCAAACAAGAAGTAGAACAAGTTTAGAGAGACAAGAAACTAGTGAGGACCAGATAAGTGTAGAAGAACACATTCAGGAAGAAGTGAACAAAGCTATTGGAGACTGTGAGCAGGGCCAGATAGGGAAAGAAGAACATACTCAAACAAGCAAATCAACCAAAGGACCCGGGCAGGGACAGACAGGTATAGAAAAACACGTTCAGGCAGCAGGAGAACAAATTGCAGTAAGGCCTGAACAGGACCAGTTAGGAGAAGAAAAACAAGTTCGGGAGGAAGAAGATCAGTTTGAAATAAGACCCAAACAAGATCAGATAGAGGAAGAAGAACAAGTTCAGGCAGATGAATTTACAGCAACAAGACCTGAACAAGGACAGATGGAGAGTAACTCTGAAGAAGAGGAAGAACGGATTATGCCACAACATAACAAAAATTAAAGAACTCTTGAAAGAGACAAAGAAAGTGAAGGTGCAGTGCAAGTTAAAAGTGTCAGGAAGGGTGAGAACTGGCCAGGTGGAGTCAAAAGGTTAAAATACCATTTGAGAAAAACAAGTGAAAACCCTGAACAAGTGAATGACGTTACTAGGCAAACTCAGTCAATTGTGAAAAATATTCGAAAAAGCCCAAGACTTAGAAGCTTTAACAATAGGTTCAAGGGTCCTGAGTGGACATGCATGATTTTGGAAGAGTTTGAAAATTTGGATTTGAATGAAGAGACAGACGAGGAAGAAATAAAGGCTGAACAGATTGAAGAAGGGGAAGGGAGGCCTCCTTGAAGTAACAAAGATTTGAATTCACAAGTAAAGAAAAGAAAAGAAGAGGAATCTTCTTAGATTAAAATGGCTGAAGACAGGATTGCTGAAAGACCAAAACGAAGTGATACAAAGAAATGCTGTAGGGCTTGCATATATAGCATTTTATTAGTGGTCACAGTATGGCTATTCCTAACAGTAGCAGTTCCTAATCTCATGATAACAGACAAGAAAAATGATACGAAAGGAGATAGAGTAGAAATAGAAGCAGCAGATGAGATAGATTTACACCACACAATATCTGATAATGACACATCTTTAAATGTATTCACAAAGTTGTTGTTTCAGTATGTAGACACAATGGAGATTAGTGATTGTTATGTTTGTATGAAATTACTAGCTTCAGTAGCAGAGGGAGTCACATACCATCACTTACCTTTAACATGTGGCATTTCATGTAGTGTACTGACAAGTCTATTCTATTGAGCAGGAAAACTTCAATATTATTACTCAAATTTAGATGTTGTATTTTCGGAAATTCCTATTCGGAAGAATATGGATCCAGTGCTTAGTAGTCCAGATGCACAGTTTATGGGTGAATTTTTCTTAACAATGGAGGCTATAGATATAGTAAAAGCACATAAGAATAACCTAACATGTTCATTACATGAAGAAGAGAAAGTGTTTTTGAATTTAGTTGAGGAAAGGGGACAGGATTTCCAAAGAAAAGCTGCTGATCAGAAAACCCCTATACCACCATGGGCTGAGAAAGAGGGAATTTATACAGCTGGCAAAGCTCATGCTGCAATGTCCCTAGACTTTGTAAAGACAGGGAAGACCTGCCTCCATAGATTAAAGACAGACTATAATAACATATTTTGGTTCCAGTGAATGTGAACTTAACTTCTTGATTCTGGGGGGTTGGGGACTAAAAGGGGGAACTGATCCAGTATTTCCTGGGGTTTACTACGTGTGTGGGAATAATGCTTACAATAAGCTGCCTGCACTGTAGTATGGCCGTTTCTACTTTGGAATAGTATTTCCAAAGATATATACCTTCTCCGACATTTTGTTTTCAAATATTCTTCCAAGTCTGAAGGTAAGACGTGACTGGGCTCGATCCACGTTGTATATCCAAACAGTGCTCCATTGAGATGAGCCTTAACTTTTGACATTTGCACAGTCTTGCATGTCTAGATGCCAGTCGTTGGTGTTTGGATGTTTTAAGTGCTATTTTTCACTGAAACTCTGGTTATACTGATTACGTTTTTGTTATTTTGGTGACAAATAATGTATTACATTTTGCTCTTTATTTTAAATTTGTGCAGGATTTTTCATGTGTTGTTTTCACTTTATTACAGTTTAAGTGATGCATAATTACTTAACACAGTCCCTTTGAATTAAGCCAGACTGCTTTTGTGCCAAGCTAGAAAGTGTCATGCATGTGGTAATTTAGTGACATTTGTGGTTCACACTGACAAGGATTGTGGTTCTTGTTTGAGGAGGGGTTTCAACCTCCTGAATAAAAAACCCAATTTATAACATTCAGCTACCCATAATCTTGTTTTTAAATAGATTTTTCTCCCCCTGTGCTAAGACGACTTTTTCTGGGTAATTGTGTTCTACAGAACCTCATTTATTCATTCATTAATTCAACAGTATTGAGGTCTGTGAGACAGTGAAAGAGAAATGGCAGTGCCAAACATTGAAACTGACCAGTACTCTGCAACTACACCAGCACCTGAAAAGTACCCTAATGAATGAAAAAACATGTGGCGTGCTCAGACTACTTCTAAATTTCCCACAAAGCAAGAACTGACAACAGTGGTGTGAGTCTTTGTAACCTTGAGTGCCCGAGGTTAATATTATATACCCTTGTAGACTTTTTTGAACAACAATGCTTTTAAAGTGCTTTAAAATAACCGATGATCTATATGGTCCAGAAAGGCATTGTGGCATTGATTGTTGCATTGTCCTAATTTTAATTGGTTATTAACCATGTATGTGCCTTCATCGGTGCTGGCCTGTGTGCCTCTGAACATTCTCAGAGATATATGTTTTACAACAGTTTATAAAATGTGTTCCAGCACATCCTTGTAGGAAGCTGGATGCCCCCCAAATGTTTCTAACTGAAACCCCTTCCTATGAGCTTCCCCACCATGTCCAGGTACGCGTTCTAGCTCGCCACAAAACTCTTTTTTCAGAATCCTGTTAGTATGCCACCTTGCCTTTCCAAAAAATGTGTCAAAGTTAGGGTTATACCCCAGAGTTTATTTGGCCAATACTAATCGCCATGTATCCATCTCCATCAAAGAACACATTTTAGTGCTTTTGGTGTACTTAATAGAACATTCTGTCCTTTCTGTAATAACAGGAATAGAGAGTTCTTAAAAAGATTCAAATGGAATTAAAGTTTTCTAAACTTTGAAACACCAATGGAAAATATTAGTATTTGCAGTGTTTAAGGCTGAAGTATCCATATGCTGCAACAGGATCTAGTCCAGTGGGTACATTTTAGCCATGGAACTAAGATACTTGACATCTGATCTCAGATTTACCATAACACCTACACATGCTGGAAATAATCATTATTTTCTAAAGGTGGGCAAGGCCACAATACAGTGACATTTCCTTGGGAAGGGCATTCCCTTGGCCATCTCATTAGAATAACTGCCACCCAAGTCTGGCCTACTTGAAAAGATGGAAATGCGGAACCAGGCGGCACCGTTTTTAATCCAGGTCCCCCATGTGGCCAAAATGTTTTTGTTTTTTTTGTCCTCATTAGCCACAGATTGCCTTTTATGCACCTCGACCATGACCGCCCTTTAAACGTGCTGTGAGAGCAAGGATCTGATTTACGTCTGCCTTACCCAGAGACCTGTCAATTGCACTTCATGAAGCCAAACCCCTGTCACTCTCAGCTTACTATCAATCCTTTGGTACCGCCCTTCCTTGATAGAAATTAGAGAATTAGTATTAGCTTGTGCATTTTCTATGGCCTGCTTTTTAGGCATAATCATTGGACCACCCTTCCTACTTCCACAGCCATTCAACTACTGGGCGCCAAAAAGCATAACTTCTCTTATTTAAGCAGGTTGCATCCAAATTTAGGTTATATCTTAATGATGATTTCCACTCTATATATGTTGGAGAGAGAGCACTGGCCCACTTTTTACATAACTCTCTTCTCGCCAACAACATAGCATAAAATAATAATTTCTGTTCATCTCCAACTGATTCGTTAACTAACCCGAAAAAAATTAGGAGAGGGCTTACCTGAATTTGGTTCTTTAAGATTTCAGTCAGCGCTTTACATACCTCTCCCCAAAAAACCTGAATTTCTGGACACCCCATAAACATTTGAATGTCGTCTGCCGATTTCAAACCACATTTAGTGCATGCCGTCTCTCCTCTATTCCCAACCTTCGACAGCTTTTTCGGGGTCCAATATACTCTATAAAGAGAAGAGGTGATTTCTCTTTAAATAGGCAGGTTTGATCAATTTATGAAGTGTAGTAAAAGATACTTGCCATAATTTTTCCAGCATTGCTCCAGGCAAGTCCATCTCCCATATTTTATGTTGTTGAGTAAGCTCCTCTTCTACTCTTCCATCATCCGCCAGTACCAAAGTGACGTTTCCATCTTCTTCTGGTCGTCTAGAATCAGCATTTCCTCCAATTAGTTTGCTACTCCTATCTTACTATCTGATGCTTGAACCCAACTCTGGATTTGGAGATATTCAAATCTAGAAACACGATGGTTTGTTCTATTTTCAAATTATTCCCAAGAAATCATCCTTTTTCCTTCAAGTAGATCCTCCCATCTTTCCACTCCGGCTTGCCTTAATGCCCCGGCAAGATTATCTTTTGTCCATTCCGGTGATCCGGGCGAATCCCATATTGGGGCCCAAGTTACTATAGTACATCCATTTCATCCTCCTTCTGATCCTGTACCATATTTCTGCCGCTCCTCTAAGAATTTTCAGCCTAACTTTTTTAAAATTTAGGATCTGCATACTTTAACATAAATCCCGAGCTCAACCCCTCAATCAATAGGAACAAAGAGGTTGCTTTGGCAAAAGCGGAACACGCCTTTGAGACTGTGGCACAAATCCACTGGACTAGTAGCCGTGGGCATGACGGCCAGATAATCGAGTCCCCATCACATGTTCCAAGCTCCTGCTCACCTATAGTCGGCTTGACCTCAGATCCCGAAATGACTGGCCTTACCACTTCCTTTCATCAAAAACTGGGGCTAAAGATCGAAAGAACTTTGGCGCTAACCCCAAAACTGCTGGGGCTATCATAATGGGACACCCAGTTGGACTGTCACATATCGAATGACAACCTCAACGGCCTCAAGGAAGACGCACAGCCATGCCCACAAATGATGGATAAAACTCCCCAGGAAAGGACAGATTCCTCACTTTTAGTTACGGATGTTCCGCTGCAATCTCAGCAAAGTATGGAGAAGAAGATAAGAGCACTGAGCATGCAAGGAGGGAAAACCACCAGCCAACTAGGAAATGCTCTGAATCATCCAGCCAACCCAAGCCCTGTGCTAAGTCCGGAAGTCCAGGCTCCATAAACAGGAGCAGCACCAGCCGCGGAGCCAATAACAAACATATTTGATGTGGTACTTACTCCAAGATACAACTCCACTGGACAACATGACATCCTGAACAGGAGCAATATCCATAGCCTTTTCCAACATCTGGCCTCCCCAGGACATATTCAATTAGAAGACCTGGAATTGCTCAGATTCTTGAGCCTACGTGGGGATACTCATGGCATCTCAACTCAGGTGGGTCTGAGGCAAAATAATTATCAACAAGCGGTACTGGGTGAAACACAACAGCTAGCAGAGTGGAGTATAGATACCCAACTTCTGCCACAATCAAAATATCTGCGTGTCCTCGCCGAGAATACAGGAGGCAAGTGTGTCCGGTCTGTACTGCATGGGACCAACAGCTCTGGAGCCCATAGCAGTAGTCGGCTCGGCCCCAAGGCCTCCACTGGCATCAGGATCATACGCCGCTACAACTGGATCGTGCACTCCATTCACCTCGCCCCAGCTCGAACAGGAGTATCAAGATTGCAGCACCACTACTCCTAACACACAGGGCAGTAGGTCCGGCAGGGAGGACTCAAGGGATGTAAACCCGCCCCGGCAGCAACTGACCCTAATCTCATGGAACATAGCAGGGATAAGAAAGATCTCAAAAGGAGAATCCATGACAGAGTTCCTAGAGAAGGGTGATATACTATGTTTTCAGGAGATAAGGGCTCTCTCTAGCACCTCCCTGGCAGGGTATTATGAATAGCACGTTGCAGTGACAAAAAAGAACATCTTTGGCCGACAATCGGGCGTACGTTCCATTTTTATAAAGCATGCCTGCAGACTCGTGACCACAAAAATCCAAACAAAAACTCCAGAAACCCAAGTCTTACTGGTCAGAGGCTTGAATTTATATTTCCAACCGCTTCAGCCTTCTGCTAATAAATTGCTACATCAACCCAGCACAGACCAACAATAAATACTCTATGGGCGCACTGACACGAACTCTAAATGATCTTCTAACCAAATACAAATCCCATCAGACAATCATAATGAGGGAGTTTAATCTGAGGGACCTAGATAAAATGACCATCATTCCCCGGAGTAGGGGTCGGGCAGAACCCCTTTATAATCTTTTCAAAAATCATAAACTGTGCTCAACTCACACACTAATGGAAGCACGCTCTATACCCTGGCATCCAAAACCAACATTTCGGAATGTCTTGACAGTTGACCACATCTAACTCAGAGAAACAATCGCAATGGGTTTGGTAGATTTCGGAGTCGAGGACAGGGCCGAAAGCGATCATAGGCCCCTTAGATCAGTAATCCAGTTCAAAGTTCCAACAGCAACCAACTTTCAACCAATAGGAGTGACGAGAGGGTAAGAAGAGTACAAGGTTCTTAGGAGGATAACATGGTCTGATAACATTGGAGAGAAGATGTGAGTCTGGCTAGAATTGATGCAGAAACGCACCCCACCAAGCCAGGTAACATCAAGAATGGATTGGGAGAACATTGGAGGGGATCTCCAACTAAAGCTGGGGAATGCTCAACATCAATGCCAGTGAACCAACACCCTGCTGACTCGAGGGTGCAAAAGCCCTTTGAAGGACATACTTGACTGCAAACATGCCCTGCGTCAGGCCTTGGATGCAAAGAAAAGAGGGGGAACACTCACTGAGGGCCTTTCCATTACAGCTCTTAGGTCAGCTTATATAAAGAAAGTTTGGGAATACCAAAAGGAACAAACAGACGAGGAATGGCTCAAAGTGGTCGCCCTGCTGAAAGAAAAAAAACTACAGGCTGTGGAGGCACATCAATCAGCTGAGCAATCGTGGAATTCAAGGGTAAAAAAGTGTGGTGGAGCATGTTTGGTCCAATCACGTAATACAACTACACTTAAACACCACCCCGATAAAGGCCGCATAGAAGTGATGAACCAGGGAGAGGGGCAGAGCGGGCCTAACAACATAAACCAAAATGACTTCAGCGCCCCACAAGACAAATGTTCCACAGATAAGCCCAGCCGGGAAGAGGGTTTCTGCAACTCGCCGAGTTCAATAAACACGGATGCCCTTATTCTGACCTTCAAAAAAATAAGGAACTACGGAGCTCCAGGGCCAAAGGGGTTACCGGCACCTGCATTCAAAACGGTGCCGGTCTTTTGGGCAGCAAGCTTTACCCCACTGCTTATTAACATATTTTCTACAGCAAGGATGCCTGACTCTTGGAGGGGCTCCATACTTGTCCCCATTTTTAAGAAATACCACCGTTCAAAGCCATCAAATAACATGCTGATAGCCCTTCTTGATCTCGAAGAAAAGGCCTATGCTCGACTTCTCCTGAAGAATCTGGAGTCTTGGGTACAAGATAAAGGCATCATTCCCTTCTATAGGTCAGGTTTTAGGGCACAGTCATGAACCTTGGACAACATCACATGCGGAGAAGAAGAGCCGCCCACTGTTCTGCTGCTTCATTGATTATAGCACAGCCTTCGACAAAGTGGATCGCCAAAGGTTACGATGGAAATTAGACATTTGGGCAATTCCATCCAAATTATTGAAGGTAATAAAATCACTCTTTGAAAATACCTGGGTGCTGGTCAAAACAAGCGCCAACACAGTGACCTCTATAATTCCTTCATACAATGGGCTCAAACAGGGCTGTGTGCTGCCACCCCTTTTGCCCAATCTGTATATCGCAGACCTGGAGGCCGCTCTGCAAGGCGCCAGCTTAGTTGCACCAAGGCTGGGAAGTGTGAGGCTGCCGGTGCTACAATATGCAGATGACACAATAATACTGGATCACACCAAGGTGGGCCTCCAAAAAGCCCTGCATGCACTGGACAATTTTAACAAGGCCAACTACTTGACAGTCAACCAGGGGAAGACAAAGGTAATTGTCTTTGGGAGACAATTCAAAAGGTAAGCCCAATGGCGCATAGGTGATATGCAACTTGGCAAAGTAACACCTTACAATTACCTTGGGGTCTGGCTCTCAGTAAGGGCCAACACAAACATCCATTGAAAATATCTAACCTCGAAGTCCAACACCGTTATCCACCTGCTAAGACAACCAAGCCAGCATTTGCAAAGCCCAACAGCCGGCCTGATACTGACCGTCTTAAAAGCAAAACTGCTACCAGCCATGAGCTATGGACACCTGTCATTTCCCGGATTGCTGGGCGAGTTTCTAAATACAACCCAAGCTAAAGAATATAAATCAGTGCTGCTCCTCCCGCGGTCAGCCAGGACTTCAAGGCTGAGACTAGAGCTCTACCTTGGGAGGCCTGACTTGAAATGCCAGGAGGATCTGATAAGGCTACACCTAAGGATCTTGAGGGGGCCAGTGGACTCACTCAGATATCAGCTAAGATCTGTCTTTGAGGAGGCAGGGTCCGCTTGGCACGCCCGTCTCGACCTTGCCATAAAAACATTGAGGATTGAGGCAGCAAGTTTCCAACTATCAGAAATCCCACCCTCCACCTAGAAGAAAGCAATAAACAAGCAGGTACTGAAAACATCCTTTGCCCAAGACACCAAAGTCCTCCGCTCAAGCTCTATCCTAGAGCCACTAAACAAATCATACATGCTGGGTAGAGCTGAGCAGTATCTGAGTGATGCCCTGATGTCACAAGACCGCAGGAGTATTCTCCTCATGAGACTAACAAAACTACGCATCCCAGATTTCAACCCAGCATGGGCTCGCAAGGGGCATAATACAGAGTGTAGGCTTTGTTCCTTTCTCAATGAATCATGGCTGCACCTCCTGTCCTGTTGCCCCAAATTGAAGAACGAACGTCTGCATCTTCTCTGCCCGATATGTACTACCAACGGGACAAAGTCCTACAGTGAGGCCTTGGCCATATACTTCACTAATTCAAAGACAAAGGATGTAGCCAAACTGGGGAAATTCACGAATCAGATCAGGATTGCCCTAAATGAGGCACCACAATGCAATCTTGCCCCTGCAACAGATTCCCCACACCGAACAGCAAGCTGAAGGATGCAGGATGACCCCTGATAAGCACCAAAAAGTTCCCTCTCCCTAACCAGAACTCTCGAAGCGTTAGCACTTTAAAGTTCTAGTTTTATTGATTGTTTTAATCAAAGATTGAAACTTAAGCAACACTGAGGAACTGCATAATCTGCCAAAAGTTCAATGGCCGTTCACAAAGTCAAAGTCATTAATTGGGAGGGGTGGGTTTAGGGGGCAGGGAGAGCGATGTCCTTTTAACTCTTACTAACCGTTTTTATTAACATAACTTTTGCTTTTACAGTAATGATTTTAATTAATCGAACAGTTAATAAAATTAATTCATTCCTGGGCAGATCATGCTCTCCTTGTGCCTCTGTCTACTCATCTGACAATATGTCAGCTGTTTCAAACCAGCTTAATGGAAGAGATAAGCACCAAGTGCATATTCCCAGGACAGGTGCCCCACATGGTTTCCATTCACATATTCAGGGCTGTTAATCAACAGATTGCTGGTTCTTCATCCCTAAAGCTAACCCTGCTCCTGAACCTGTATGGTACCTGACCCTTCCTGTGCTGCAGCTCCTCCCTCCAGCCACCAATAGCTAGAAGTGGTGGGGAACCAAAATGGGGGACAATTGGTGTCCTACAGTACCTTTGTATTGGCAATTGGATGAAAGCCACAACTGCAGGACAAACCTACAAAATGTGGGATGGTTGCCCACCCTACATGGAGGTCACACTCAAGGCCAATCACCATACTCAGAAAAACAGCATGAGAGAATAAAGGAACTTGTTAGAGAACCAGCAATATACTGTAGCATGCAAAGGAAATGCTCAACAGCAGTCTGGGCTCTCCCAGAGCCATGTGAGAAACAGGTGATGTCTGCTGCACTGCCTCACAGGTACAATTGTTTACCTGCCTGTCTTGAATGTGATTGCCAAGCCTTGACACCTGTGACCAGCAACCTTCAGCCCATTCACAGTCTAAGACTGTACCACAACATTGTGCCTTTCCCAACTGTGCCTGCATGCTCGACATCCCAGACAGAAAGAGACGTAGGTCCACAGTTTGCGAACTAGTAGAAGGGTCCCGTTTTTGCAGACCATGATGAGGTTGCCGCTCACTAACAGCAAAAACATTCACCCAGCAGGTACGAACTGTGAGACAAACAATTTTGTGAATAGCACAGTGTTTTCCATTACTGGTAAACCATTTTTTCCCGTTCTACAAGGTAGGCATTTTGGGAGGTCACACATTCCCCATTAGGGGCCGTATTACAAAAAGTGCCCCGGGGTGCAACGGACATTTGCACCCAGTTTGCGCTCCCTCGGGGCATTTTGATATTACAGAAAGGGCCATTGACGCTTGTGCGGCCAATTCTGTAATACTGAAAATGCTGGCGTATACACTGTGCCAGCGCTTTCTCAAGAGTGCGTTCCCTCATTTGCATGAGGACATGGCCCTATGCAAATGACGGACTCCCCTTGCCTCTGCACCTCTGCCGTATTATAAACGCAGGCGCAGAGGCAAAGAAGCTGTCAGGGGGCGCACTAGTAGGTGGCGCACTGTCAGTGTGCCCCCCTGATAGCAGCCAACTAGAAGAGGTTAAGGGGGTCCTATGGACCCCACAGTTATTCCCCTGGAGGCGGGTTCAGTCACTCACTGCACCTGCCTGAAGGCATCTCTAATCCCCCTTAAAAGTGCTGGCGGGTTGCCGCCTGTACAATGAAACACGGAGCGGCTGCTTCAAAGCCACTCAGTTTTTCACCTGAATGCGCTGCACAGACTGCAGCGCTAGTTCACGGCTGCCCTGGAGGCAGCGTATTCTATGTAACTGGGTGCACTTTCCCTGTTTGTGCTGGCGTCCTGTTTTAAAAATAGACTATTTAGATCCCTTTAAAAAAAAATTAAATGTATGCTTTAAAATACACTATTTGATTCCATTCTTTTTAAATTATCTTGGAGGAGCGAACCTTCCTCAACCAACACCTATTGTCGATGCCGAGGCTGAGCCCGCTCTCCCACGGATGCAGAACCTATTTTTCTGCCCGCTGGCGTTAACAGGGTTAATGCCGGTGCTGTGGCAGCCAGCCTATACGGTGCCCATCTTCTGCCCGCATGTTTCATGAGCCACAGGAATCCGAGCCTGCCCTCAGCCCGCCTGCATTGAATGCCGATGCTGAGCCGATCCACCGGTGTCCTGAGCCTGCCTTCGGCCCACCTCTGATGCTTCAGCCCGCTCTGCCGCCTGCTCAACACCGGAGCTGAACCGGCCTGCTGCGTTAAATGCCGACGCTGAGCCGATCCACAGATGAACCGAGCCTGCCTTCAGCCCACCTCTGATGCTTCAGCACGCTCTGCCGCCTGCTCAATACCGGCGCTGAACTGGCCTGCCGCCCACTGGTGATGCCAAAACTAAGTCCCCTTTCCGCAGCCCGTGACGAGCCCGCCTCCCGCCCGCAGATGACTCCGTCTAGCACCGGAGCGGATTGCGATGTTTGAGACCGCCTCCGCCTGCCTCAGATATCATTTCTCATGGTGACCCTGCGAAAATCCGGCTCGCCTGCTACCACTTTCAACAGCTGACTGCCTGCCTCTCATAATTAACTGTTTGGCAGCCGGATACCATCAAACTTTGCACTCGGTTAAAATTAACCACCATCTTAACCTTGTGTGACGCCATTTCACAATCATCAAACTGTTTAAGATGGCCATCTAAATGCATGCATTTGCTAGTTTAAATTGTAGTGAAAGGGGACTGATCATCACTTGCCCCATTGATAGTAATTGAAAGAGGACTGCGAAGCTGACTCCACAGCAACAGACAGGGGACAAAGCAAAATCCCACCTACAACAAGAATCCTCCCACAACAACAACAGAGAGAGGACTTCTACAGTAGTCATCTAGACATCGTTTTTTTTATACTCCAGCCACCTAAACTTACTGCTTAAAAAAATAATAATATATATATATGTATATATATATATATATATACATATATATATATATATATATATATATATATATATATATATATATATATATATATATATATATATATATATATGTGAGAAGAAAAAGGTTGCCCTTGTTCGGGGATGCACACTATTTTGTTTTTAAATTGGGGTGAACCCACTTGGGACTGGACTATAAGTACCATGAATCTGTGCAACTGGGAGCATTTTCGGCACGCCCACAGGGGCGGGTGTAATATGAAATCCCGAAGTGAAAAGTGCCGCAATGCATCAACATCACCCCCAAAGACACCTGTGAACAAGGGCGCATGCCCGAAACGCGTTAGGTGATGGTAACAGCTCTGGATGTTCTCTTGCTCATCCCGCGGCAACCTCCAATAAAGAAGCGAATACCCACCGTGTGTGCTTCCCCGAGCAAGGGCAACCTTTTTCTTCTCATATTTGACGGCTGGTCCGGCCGTGGGGGAGCACTGCTACGAGAAGCGGACCAATGTGACGCCGGAGACGAGTCATTGTTCTGGACGGTGGTGCTCCGTTTGGAGGATAGAGAAGAGCGACGGTATGCGCAGTGAACATTTCATCAACCCACTGGGGTTCTATTTTGTTTTTAAATTGGGATGAACGCACTTGGGAATGGACTATAAGTACCATGAATCTGTGCTACTGGGAGCATTTTCGGCACGCCCACAGGGGCGGGTGTAATATGAAATCCCGAAGTGAAAAGTGCCGCAATGCATCAACATCACCCCCAAAGACACCTGTGAACAAGGGCGCATGCCCGAAACGCGTTAGGTGATGGTAACAGCTCTGGATGTTCTCTTGCTCATCCCGCCGCAACCTCCAATAAAGAAGCGAATACCCACCGTGTGTGCTTCCCTGAGCAAGGGCAACCTTTTTCTTCTCATATTTGACGGCTGGTCCGGCCGTGGGGGAGCACTGCTACGAGAAGTGGACCAATGTGACGCCGGAGACGAGTCATTGTTCTGGACGGTGGTGCTCCGTTTGGAGGATAGAGAAGAGCGACGGTATGCGCAGTGAACATTTCATCAACCCACTGGGGTTCTATTTTGTTTTTAAATTGGGGTGAACCCACTTGGGACTGGACTATAAGTACCATGAATCTGTGCAACTGGGAGCATTTTCGGCACGCCCACAGGGGCGGGTGTAATATGAAATCCCGAAGTGAAAAGTGCCGCAATGCATCAACATCACCCCCAAAGACACCTGTGAACAAGGGCGCATGCCCGAAACGCGTTAGGTGATGGTAACAGCTCTGGATGTTCTCTTGCTCATCCCGCCGCAACCTCCAATAAAGAAGCGAATACCCACCGTGTGTGCTTCCCCGAGCAAGGGCAACCTTTTTCTTCTCATATTTGATGGCTGGTCCGGCCGTGGGGGAGCACTGCTACGAGAAGTGGACAAATGTGACGCCAGAGACGAGTCATTGTTCTGGACGGTGGTGCTCCGTTTGGAGGATAGAGAAGAGCGACGGTATGCACAGTGAACATTTCATCAACCCACTGGGGTTCTATTCTGTTTTTAAATTGGGGTGAACCCACTTGGGACTGGACTATAAGTACCATGAATCTGTGCAACTGGGAGCATTTTCGGCACGCCCACAGGGGCGGGTGTAATATGAAATCCCGAAGTGAAAAGTGCCGCAATGCATCAACATCACCCCCAAAGACACCTGTGAACAAGGGCGCATGCCCGAAACGCGTTAGGTGATGGTAACAGCTCTGGATGTTCTCTTGTTCATCCCGCCGCAACCTCCAATAAAGAAGCGAATACCCACCGTGTGTGCTTCCCCGAGCAAGGGCAACCTTTTTCTTCTCATATTTGACGGCTGGTCCGGCCGTGGGGGAGCACTGCTACGAGAAGTGGACCAATGTGACGCCGGAGACGAGTCATTGTTCTGGACGGTGGTGCTCCGTTTGGAGGATAGAGAAGAGTGACGGTATGCGCAGTGAACATTTCATCAACCCACTGGGGTTCTATTCTGTTTTTAAATTGGGGTGAACCCACTTGGGACTGGACTATAAGTACCATGAATCTGTGCAACTGGGAGCATTTCCGGCACGCCCACAGGGGCGGGTGTAATATGAATTCCCGAAGTGAAAAGTGCCGCAATGCATCAACATCACCCCCAAAGACACCTGTGAACAAGGGCGCATGCCCGAAACGCGTTAGGTGATGGTAACAGCTCTGGATGTTCTCTTGCTCATCCCGCCGCAACCTCCAATAAAGAAGCGAATACCCACCGTGTGTGCTTCCCCGAGCAAGGGCAACCTTTTTCTTCTCATATTTAACGGCTGGTCCGGCCGTGGGGGAGCACTGCTACGAGAAGTGGACCAATGTGACGCCGGAGACGAGTCATTGTTCTGGACGGTGGTGCTCCGTTTGGAGGATAGAGAAGAGCGACGGTATGCGCAGTGAACATTTCATCAACCCACTGGGGTTCTATTCTGTTTTTAAATTGGGGTGAACCCACTTGGGACTGGACTATAAGTACCATGAATCTGTGCAACTGGGAGCATTTTCGGCACGCCCACAGGGGCGGGTGTAATATGAAATCCCGAAGTGAAAAGTGCCGCAATGCATCAACATCACCCCCAAAGACACCTGTGAACAAGGGCGCATGCCCGAAACGCGTTAGGTGATGGTAACAGCTCTGGATGTTCTCTTGCTCATCCCGCCGCAACCTCCAATAAAGAAGCGAATACCCACCGTGTGTGCTTCCCCGAGCAAGGGCAACCTTTTTCTTCTCATATATATATATATATATGTATATATATATAAGGTAGATAGTTATAGTTACAACCTAGTTTCCATAGGAAATCTCAAAATTCTATTTTGAATAACTTTGGCGCCGGTTGACGAATCCTCGCGAAATTTTCAAAACTAATGGGGCGCTCCGTTCAGCTCCTACCCTGAAAGTCTCGGGGTGATTCGTCAAGCGGGGGCCGAGAAAAAAGGGGGGTCCCAAAACACGTTTTCCCCATGCATTTTTCCATAGGACCTTTAGACACAGCTACAGCCCGAACGGCTGAACAGAGTTACTTGAAATTTGGCAGAGAGGTAGCCATCAGGCCAAGGAAGGGCCTTTTGCAGGTCTGGTGTAAATCTGTTCAGTATTTCCTGAGAAAATAGCATTTAAAATCATATCAATATCTATACGCGCGCACCGTGCGCGCACCCTGCCGTGCGCGAGCGAAATTCTGATTGGTTGTTAGATGTCGGTAAACATTCGAATCGGTCGAAACCAGGAAGTGTCGGCCGCCATTTTGTCTCTCGCAGTCTGAGGGGGTGAAAAAGAAAAGTGGAGAACGTGAAAAGGGGGCAGAGTGGACAGTTCCTGACCCCCTAGCCTTGGTCATGGGGTCACAGAAGGACCCCCAAGGGAAAAAAACAATTTTTTTTTTTTTTTAAATCGCGAGGTGCGCGCACGGCACGGACTATGACCCGTGGGCGCTCGGTGCGCGAAGCGCACCGAGTGCCCACAGAGCGCGCACGGTGCGAGAAGCGCACCGTGCGGGCACCTCGCGATTTAAAAAAAAAAAAAAAATTCACGGTGCGCGCACGGTGAAAAACCTAAAAAAATAACTTACCATTTAAAAAACGTACAAATTCACTGAAAAAACCATAGTTTTCACACACGTTATAGTTACGAATTAGCATTTTAAAAACCTTGCAAATTCACTTAAAAAACCATAGGTTTCACACATGTTATAGTTAGATGGACATTTCACTCGTAAAAAAACAATGAAATTCCCCCGTTATAGTTAGTGCAGGCAACTATAACTCACGCGACCGCAATCCTCTGCTGATGACGTCAGATATTACATCACTGATGACATATGTGTCTTTATGAAAAATAAATATTTGTAATATATGTATAGCTAAAAATTAATGGAAGAAGACATGGGTAAATATGTGTCTAAATACAGTGATGTAATATCTGACGTCATCAGCAGAGGATTGCGGTCGCGTGAGTTATAGTTGCCTGCACTAACTATAACGGGGGAATTTCATTGGTTTTTTACGAGTGAAATGTCCAGCTAACTATAACATGTGTGAAACTTATGGTTTTTTAAGTGAATTTGCAAGGTTTTTTAAATGCTAATTCGTAACTATAACGTGTGTGAAACCTATGGTTTTTTCAGTGAATATATATATATATATTGCTCTACCCACACCTGCCCGGCACCTTGTTTTTGCTACTCATCCAAGGCAGGCCATCTGACGAGGGAGCTCCTCCAGTAGCATACCCTGAATGTAGGGCAGACTTGCGAATTCATACCTGTCCTCCACGGGAGCCAACTATTACACCGTTATCTACCCCCTAATCTCTCCAAATCTGCCTCCAAAACCCTTAAACACTCCATCCTGAAAAGTCATCCTGAAACTCTGATATCTGACCATCGTCTCTGCGTGAACCAGGGCACCGTCATCAACGACCTCATCTTCTGCTCCAGGAAAACGTCCCTCTGGCGCAATGGCTTCTCAAGCCTCCTCAAAGTTCAAGAAACAAGGGACATCCCTCACGGAAAAAAACTCACAATCACTCCTTCTGCAAATCTGCGTGCAGACCTTACCATAACCTTATACAACAGCGGCACCATCCTGATTCAAGGGCCTCCCAAAAACCTCATCAAATTTGCAGACCTCTTCACCCTCCTTAAAAAACATATTCACAACCCAGCTCAGTCCTCATTCCAGCCACTCCTCCCTGCACCCACTCCGCCTAGTATACCCTGCATCTCACCAACCACTCCTGCCAGTGTCCTTGCCTTGGGGCAACCCGGCCCTGCCAGTGACCCTACCTGGAGGGGGACCCGGCCCTGCCTCCCTGTCAACCATGCCTGCCATCCACTATGCCCCATTACCACCACACCCAGACCTCCCAGGAATCCCCTCTCCCTCGAACACCGAAACTCCCCCTAGGATCCTCCTTTCACGTCTACCCAGCCCCACCATCACACCTCTAGCACTCACCAGAAGCGTCCCCAAACCCTTAACCTCCGGCCACCAGCCCCCTGTAAACCCTGTTAGGGCTCACAATTCTGATTTGGAAACACCTAATTTGGCTCAGAACCCTGGTCGAGTTAGCCCCTCCGCTAGGTTGCAATTTCAATCAGACAAAATCGCTCCCACCCGCTTGGCCCCTTGCCCACAAGACCCCCCCTCACATAGGGACATGGATCAACCTAATCCCCCTCACTCTATCCCAATAGCACGCTGGCTTCCAGCCCTCAGCCCACCTAAACCCACCTCTAGGCTACCTGAACATACCATCAGAACTGCTCAGTCTTTCCCTATAGCTCACCTGCCATCAGCCCTCAGCCCTCCTGAAAACACAGCTAGGTTACCTGAACATACTAACAGAACCGCGCCCCGGCAACGGGCCTCAGGCCTACCAGAACTTACCTCTCTTAATGATATTGATATTCTCCACCGCAGATCCTCAGAATTAACACGGAGCATCCACAAATCGATACTGGACCAAAAGCACCTCCTTCACATCACTGAACTCTCCTTCTCTAAACTATGGCTCTCACAGACTGCGACTCACATCCCCTTCATGAAGCCCCTCCTTCACCCTCTACCTCTATCCCAGAGACACCTGCGCGCTCGCAAGCAACCCTGCCACCTCTCTGAGGAGGAAATTCTTGCTCTCCTCTACACCTACAAACCCTCCCCTGGCATGATCAATCCCTCAGAACTCACGGAAGAAGAAGTAGTTGACCTCCTACGTAGTTACGACTCTGCCTTGACAGCCCCATGCCCTTTAGACCCGGAAGGAGAACACCCTATCTGCACGGTTGCAACCAACCCTAACAGAGCTGCTACCCGCCGCGTCCGAGGGGTGGTCAATAGCAACCTAGCTAAAGTTCCCACCTCTGCCTCTACTGTCGACACCCACTCCTACCCCTCCCTAGCCGGCCTCCTAATAAACTGCCGGTCAGCTGTAAAGCATGCATCCGATGTCGCCGACCTCATCATGAAACATAAATCGGACCTAGCGATCCTGACTGAATCTTGGCTCAAGGATTCCTCATCGCCCTACCTTGACTTCTTAGTCCCGCCCAACTATAGCATCGTAAGGTTGGACAGGCACTCAAAGAAAAAGGGGGGTGTCATTGCCTGTATCTACCGCTCCAACCTCCTTATTACGGAACTGCCGGTGGACCCCACGGACTCTTGCGAATACCTCGCACCTGCCATCTCCAACAACACCTCACAGCTGTGCAAACTGCACATCTTTTACCACCCACCGGCAAGAATGACAGCTTTACGGACCTCCTCATGGAAATCATCACAGCCAAGGTGTCCCCAAGCTCTAACGACATTTTTCTTGGTGACTTTAACTTGCATTGGAACGACCCTAAAGATCCTCAGGTCAATGCCATCAGAGACCTCTTGGCCGATCAAGCCCTTACCCAAGCCTCCTCCCTCCCCACTCACGCAAAAGGTGCCACCCTCGACTGGATCATTGCTAAGAAATCAGCGGTCAAACTTATCTCCATTGATCCTTGTGACCAATGGACCACCACGCCATCACCTTTCTCCTGCCCAGCACCCACAAATCATGGGCCCCCCAACCTGTGATTCCCAAACGATGGGTTAGGGACACCAAGAACCTCGACCACGAGAAATTGGCAGCTCGTTGTGAGTCTGACCTTCCCTCCTCCACAGTGCACAGCGGTCACAAACCTAGCGGACCACTACTCCTCCACCATATGCGACATTCTTGATGACCTGGCACCGCTAAAACTAAAAAGAACACAGATCAAAGACAGAAATCCCTGGTTCAGTGGATCCCTCAACAAGGAGAGGAGATCCCTGCGACAGTCTGAACGAATCTGGAAAAAACACCCATCTGCAGCACATCTAAAACTCCTTCGCCAGACCAGAAATGCCTACAATAAGAAAATACTCAACACAAAAAAAGAATTCTTCAGAACTGAACTGGAGAATGCAAAAAATCGGCCTCGCAAGCTGTTCGACTTGGTCAAACACCAATCCAACAAACCAGTGAAAACTGCCAAAGAAATACTGAAACCCTTAATATCAAGCGAGGAATTCTTTTCCTTCTTCTGTGACAAAATCTCTGCCCTAGGAAATGAGCTTAAATCCGCAACCCACCACCAAAATCAAAATCAGCCAGCTCCACCTATTCTCTCCGTGTTGTCCTCCCAAACCGTACCCCTAAACCTAGCACACTGGTCCAATTTTAAAATATATGATGATCAATCTGTCTAGAAAATTCTTGCCTCCCTAAAACCGAACAATCACTTTAACGATCCTCTCCCCTCTAACTGCCTAGCTGCCGCCTCCAAGGCCATCATCCCTTCCTGGACCTCAATAATCAACACCTCCCTCCTACAGGGCTCAATTCCTGACTCGCTCAAGGCGGGCCAAGTTGTCCCCATCCTAAAAAAACCTTCGCTGGACCCTGCCTCCTCCGAGTACTATAGACCCATATCCAACATCCCACTCCTTGCCAAAGTTCTGGAAAAATGTGTGCAACAACAGCGATGCCTACACATCAACAACTTTCACCTGCTAGATAACTTTCAATCAGGCTTCAGACCGGGACACAGCACAGAGACCACCCTCCTCCACATTGTTGATGACGCTCTCCAAGCACTAGACCTAGGCAAAACCTGTCTCCTAATCCTTCTAGACCTTTCTTCCGCCTTTGATATGGTGAACCACGAAATTCTCCTTGAACGCCTCAAATTCAGGATGGGGTTGGAGGGCACCGTCCTTGAATGGTTTAGATCCTTCCTCCAAAACCGCTCACAGAGAGTCCTCATCAACGGTGATCTATACGCCCCCTCTCCAGTTTCTGTTGGAGTCCAACAAGGATCAACCCTCTCCCCTACCCTTTTCAACTTTTATCTTGAGCCTCTCACCGAGGTGCTTCGTGCCGCCAACATCTCCTACCTTATGTACGCCGACGATACACAGGTCTACATAAAAATCTCTTCCCCTGAGGACATTTTCTCCCTAAACAAGGCACTGAAGCTGACAGTCCACTTGCTCACCGCCAACCAGCTTAAACTCAACGCAAACAAAACTGAATTCCTTCTGATCTCCCCACCCAAACCAAATCCAGACATCCAGGAATGGATCAAGACCATCACTTCACTAAACTGCCCTCCTACCATTGTTGACTCTGCGAAATCCCTGGGAATAACCCTTGACGGCAGCTTGAATATGCACAGCCATATAAACGCGATGGCCAAAACGGCTAGATTCCACCTGAGCTACCTAAGAAACCTAAAACCCTTCCTCGATATGTCCGACCTTAAAATGGCAACCCAGGCCCTAGTCATTTCCAGACTTGAATATGGATGCTCTACTCTCGCAGGGCTACCCAAGAACTCTCTGGCCCCATTGAAAGCCTGCCTCAACACCGCCACCAGACTCATAACGGGCTCAAAAAAAGTTGACCACATCTCTCCCCACCTCAAAGCTCTGAACTGGCTTCCCCTGGAGGCCAGAATACAATTTAAACTGGCTTGCATAACTCACAAAGCTCTGTACGCGAACTCGCCGACATTTCTTGCACAAAAACTCATGATATCCGGACAGGCCAGAAACTCCCGATCTGCCAAAAACCTGCTGTTGCAGCCAGCACACTTCCGGAAGAAAAAAACTTACAATCGAGCCTTCTCTGGGGCCGCTCCAAGAATCTGGAACTCTCTTCCACCGTCCATCAGAAGACTCCTGTCCTTGGCACACTTTAAGAAGGAGACCAAAACTTTCTTAATGGGAAAATACCTCATCTAACGAACTCTTTACAATCACCTCATAGACTTGCCTCTTGTACTTTATAACTACCTGCTCTAATTTGTTATCCCACATGTAGCTTCGACCTCAGCTATGGTGCACCTCGTGGATTGGACACCTTTTTATTTTTATCTGCATGCTTCAATTTTTCTTCCTCATGTAGCTTGGACTTTAAACTGCGTGCTCCTCCTGTATCCCTTTCTCTCCCAATATGATCCCTCCCATCCTTATGCTTTGTTTCCCACCCCTTCAATTCTGTAAAGCGCTCTGATACCCTCACGGGTCTGGTTCGTGCTCTATAAAACTATAAAATAAATACATAAATAAACCTACCTCTTTCAGTCCAGGCTCGCTCGCACATTATGCGCAGGTCTAAAACTTTAGCCGCACCACTTTTAAAATCCACCAACCACCACTTGAGTTCTACATATGAAAGCAAAATCAATACTCCAATTGGTCTATGCATGTATAAGATTGATTCCGTTATTTGATTCTAAAGCATGTCTCTCAGTCTCTTGGTTTCTCCTTAATCATACTCTAAACTCCGATAAAATAACAGCCTGCAGTGCCTTGTTAATATATAAAAACGTGCTTTGAGCGTGCTGAATTAAACATATGCATCAGGGCTTATTGTTACAAGTATTTTTAAAGCAGCCGAGGCACTCACAATCTTTAATTATTTCTGTCTTAAAAAAATATATATATCTTTAAAAGACATGGAAGGATTCTAACATGCGAAAGCACACGTCAGCAAAAACAGAACACGGGCTGAACCAGCGTTCTCTACAAGAAGCAGCCAGAGCATACAGGATGTCGGCGTGGTGAGGAACCAATTTATACCTGGCACGGAAATGAACGAAATAAGCATTTTTTGTGAGAAGACTTTTCCATTTCACCCCCAAAGGATTATATGCCATGAGCAACATCTGCAACAAAAAAGAAGAAATCAGTTGCGGTTAGCCATAAAAAAAACAAGCAACCTCTTGGAACACGCATTTCATGACTTCATGTTCAGGGTTTGCCCCAATGTGTTTTCCATTGACACTGAGACCTGTGTGCTCGGCCAGTGAATGCTGGGAAGTCTGCCTCACCGCCTTACGCCGTCTCACAAAAACGCAGCCTGCCGGGATGTACAGAACCTGGTTTGGCAGTACACAGTGACTGCTTCTAAATGTATGGGCCACTTAATGCACATTCTAGGCACCCAGACAGTGTATTTAATTTGTCTGGATTTGATGAGCTTTAGTAATAGGTTTCATAAATTCAAACATAACATTGCATTTTACAGTCTGAAAATAATTGGCTAATTCACAAATTGAAAACTATCGGTATAATTTGCAAACTAATTACTGAGCAGGGGAGACATCAGTTAAAGATTTGCTATAGTTCAGGTTTCTCAGACTTAATTTACAAATCATGGTTCCGTTTGCAAGCGCAGGGAGTTGGTCACACCCAGTAGAACGAGCTGGTCAAGCATACGCGGCTGCAAACCCTTTCCAGTCTGATTTATGGATAGTTTAAATGAATTCGTCAGACCGCCTGCCCCTTTCTGAGATCTTGTACACACTTTGGGACTCTGTCAGAAAGCTCACCTTTTTAGAAAGCTCACCCTGCAATACCGGTGAAACTTCGCAGCGTTTTCTACTGCACAATATATCTTTTTTAATAAATAAAATAACCCTCTACTAGGGGACTTGTTTCTGAGAAACAGACTAGCAAGCAGACTGACATGGCAAACCATCAGGGATTACAGAGGAGGGTGGGCGGGGCCACTGAAACCTCGAGCCAGGCTCGAGCCTCAAACCTGGTTCTGGCTGAACTCAAGGTCCTGTTGGAACCTCGAGCCCATAACGAGCCGTCTTTCATGTGGATTCTGTCTGCCACTTTCCCTCTCACACAGGTTATGCCTTAAAACCAGAGTTGATGACTTTGACCCTGTAACTGCTTGAGTTTGCAATTAGCAGCCTGTTGGGGAGGGTTCAACATCCTCTGATTCTGGGCAAATCACTTAGGACCTCATTCATGAGGAAACCACGCAGTGCAGTGCCGCAATCTCCTTGCTGTGCTGTACTACGTGACAGGGAAAGGGTAGGGATGTGCCGTTATTAAAGCAATACAACATATTCCTGTCCATTTCCCTTGCTCCCTTTTGATGTCCTAGCACCAACTCAGGCACCATGGTGCAAGGGTGCCTGAGCTGCATACAGGGTCAAAAGAAATCCTGGGAGGCATAATCCTCTTTCTATGTGTGCAGCACAATGAAGCACACATAGAAAGAGGAAGAAACAAGGAGAAATAGAGATATTTTCCCCGTTACATCTACCCTGAGTAGGTATTAGATTTTGGCACATCCCCAGGTTTACAAGCTCTTGTAAATCTGGGGATGCGTCAAAATCCATGAAAGTTGCGTGGGAACACATTCCCACCTTCCCAGGGCTGGGTTACGCAATGTAGTCATTTTCGCTGCTTTGCATTACGTCAGATTTTTGAAGCCACTCAGAGCCATGCATAAATTCCAAATAAGACCATCATTTAACTTCACAGCATTTTTAAAGAGTTTTTTTTTTTTTTTTTAAAAGGTGAGGAGAACTTTGAAACCCCACCATGCCTCTGCAGAAGGCGTACTCTCACTCTGTTACTCACTCGTACACGTGTGTGGGAGACAGCGTGCTTGGCATCAAATTACTCCTTCCTTTTGGCTATCTTCAAGTTCTGACTTTCTTGCCCGGACACCACACCAGAGTCTGCATTAGAGGGCATCACACTAGGATCTGCACTTAAACCCACACTCGCACCTTTGTCACTCATCCATGCTTGGAATATGTGGGTGTTAGAGCTCCGTCCTCGAAACAGTTCAAAGGGAACCTTACTCGTGGTGGAGTGAGGCGTGAGATGGTAAACCATCACACTTTCCACTATTTCTGACTTCCAGTCCTTGTTCTGGGCCCTGGCCACTTGGATGGACTCCTTCCAGACACGGTTAAACCTCTCCACCGCTCCGTTGGTTTCGGGATGGTAGAGGGCGCAACGCTTGTGTCCATTTCCCCTTTTTGTCAGGTACTCCTCCATCTCTCTCGAGACCAATTGGACCCCATTGTCAGTCAGGAGACAGTCCGGGAGTCCTTCTCTTGAGAAGACTTCGGCAAGGAACTTGACAACATCTTTAGTTTCACTGTTGTGTGTGATTTTAATTTCCGGCCACCTAGAGAACATGTCTATTAGTACCAAGAGATAGGAGTGCCAGAACTGCTCATAATGGGGCCCAGAACGTCTAAAGCTTCCTCTTGGCAACAGAGTGTAGGGATGTCATGCACAACCATGGGTTGAACTCTGGTATTACAGACCCCTTGTCATACGCACTACATTCTATGCAATCCCTCACCATGCGCTCGACAAGGAGATCAATGCCAGGCCACCACAAGTGCAAGCGAATCCTCTCTTTTGTTTTTGAGATCCCTTGATGTCCCTGGTGAACTTGGTGAACAATTCTTGACCTGACTGAGAGCGGAGGAACCAGCTTTGTGCCCCTCCAAAGTAAACCAGAACAGACAGACAACTTGTGACACACTTTCCAGAACTTGTGTGTTTCCTCATTCAGACACCTTATGCCCCCCCACATTCCAGTCACCAGTTTGCAGACTTCAAGGATCGTGGGTTCACCTTCGATGGATGACTTCCACTCTCCCTCACTCAGGACCTCTGCCATGAACTCACACACTTTGTAATTGTCATCCTCCCATGAGTCGCTTGAGCCATCAGGCTCGGCATTTGGATTGGTCATCACAAAGTGGGAAAGGCAATCTGAAACTCTATTCTGAGCACCTTGTATATTTGTATATAGTTTACCACAAAGTCATAGTCTTGGAATGTGACTATCCACCTAGAGATCCTTGAAGAAACATCATCTAAACTCTTTTTAGTGAATAGATCTTTCAATGGTTTGTGGTCGGAATGTACTACAAATCAACTTCCCCAAAGGAACTTTTTGAGTTTCTTAATTGCCCAAAAGATACACAGGGTTTCCTTCTCTATGACAGAATATTGTACTTCTGGCCCTACCAGCGCCCTCGAGAGGGTCATAATGGTTATCTCCTTTCCATCCTTCACCTGCTTAAGGACAGCGCCGAGGCCTTTGGAGCTAGCATCGGTGATGAGGATGGAATGAACAACAGTGTTGAAACTCTGGAGGGAAGGTGCCACACTCAATGCACTTTTAACATCATTAAATTCTAGTTGGCACTGGGGTGACCAGGTAAATCTCGTACCTTGTTCTTATCTAGATGGTCCCTTGGTTTAACACCCTCCTTCGACAACTTGTGCCCCAAATAATCAATTTCAGAGAGGTTAAACTTACACTTATTTTCAAACCACCTGACCTAAACCTCTCTAAAACGGCTCTAAGCCTCTCATCATGCAGTTTTTGGGAAGAGCCATGTACAAGCATGTCGTCTTGGTATATCTTAACCCCAGGTAACCCATTTAGGACGTCCTCCATAGCTCACTGGAAGACTGAGGCTTCAGAATTTAAGTCAAAGGGAAGCCTCGTAAACTTATATGTCCCAAATGCCGTTATAAACACAGTCAGGTTCATGGAATCGGCATCAATCTTGATTTGGTGGTATGCGGCCGTCCAGTTGCGTCAGCATCTCCGTAATATTTGGAAGAGGGTACTTGTCGGAAATGAAGGCACAGTTGAGAGAACGCAAGTCCACACATAGTCTCACCTCGCCAGATGTCTTGCGGGCGAGAACCACGGGTGCCAGCCAAATGCTCGCCTCAGTCTCGACAATAATCCCTTCTTACCCGGCCTCAGGGTGATTCTATGTGTGTAGTCAGACAAGCAACCCAATTTCTCACTGAAGACCTGTTTGAACTCAGTGCGCAAATCATTCACCTGATCAACATTGGCGTTCTCAGGCCCAGCAGTGATGTTAGGGAGTAATGATTTGAGGTCATCCTTTGGGACAATACATGGATCCCCACCAGGAATTAGCATCACACCAAGAGTAGCCTGATGGATCCAGCTTACAATACTGTCAGCTCTGTAAGAGATGTAGATCTTTCCAGCGGTGAGACTACCTCTGTATTCTATGTCACCCTCAAAATAGCCAAATAACTTTATGGGTTGGCCTCCGTAAGCAAGGGGTCTGATATCTGGTTTGAAAACCCTGACTTTGCCCAACAAAGAGGTGTTGTAAAAGCTTTTTGGGATCAAAGTGATTTTTGCTTTAAAATCAAAAAGCATTTTAACAGAGTGGCTATTTACTTGAACACTGTCTACGGAACTCTTACATTTGCCCTGACAGACCTAAGCTAAGACCTCTCCACAATGCAACTCATCAGAATTGGACTCATTTTGTATCCAAACTTCTTTCACCCGCTTGTTTTTTTTGTATTTCAATGCTCTACATGCTTTTGCCACATGGCCAACTTTCCCACAATTAAGCCAGTTTGAGTTCAAAGTAGGACATGACTTATTGTTGGCCGGGTGACCAAGCATGTTTCAGCGGAAACATTTTCCTGAAAAGGTGTTTTTAGTCTTCGAAGAATGAGGTTCAATTTGTTTGAATACTTTAGTCTTGGATACAGCCTGTACCTTATCACTAGCAGTGCCATTATCCTTTTTCATGACATCAACACAAGGAAGGGAGTGCTCGATGCGCTTGGCAATCAAGATGACCTCATCTAATTTGGGGTCAACCTTCTGCCATAGTTCATCCTTGATCTTCTTTATGTTACAACCCAACATAAACTGGTCGTGAATGCGTTCCTCAAGTGCGCCCTCACATTTACAGGTGGAAGCCACTTGGCGCAAGTGAGTCACATATACCTCGACAGACTTTTGAGTTTGTTGTACACGCTTCCCAAAGTGATAACCCTCTAAGATGGTACTGACGTTAGGGAGGTAATGCTTGTCTAGTGTCTTCAAACAAATCTCAAATTCGTTGAGGCTATCAGATTCTGTGTCATTAAGTTCCGGTAAGTGTTCAAAAACCTCTTGCCCCTCTGAGCATAGGCAGTGTAAAATTAGAGCTGACTTCCTCTCAGCACTCAGTGATACTCAACACACCCTTGTGTAATTGAGGAAGACCTTTTTCCACTTTAACCAGCGAATGGAAGGCTCAACTGGATTGGATAGGAAAAAAGGAGACGGCGTGACGTTTTGCATTCTAAAAACAGAAGATGTCAGATAGTAACGTGGTGTGCCTGTCACTATAGAAAGGTTAAAATGGTCAAACACTTTAAGTAGTAGAGTGCTTATCACTGTAGCAGATCGAGTGAAGGCACATGAGAAAGTGGCAAATGCCTTAAAGCCAGAGTTGATGACTTTGACCCTGTAACTGCTTGAGTTTGCAATTAGCAGCCTGTTGGGGAGGGCTCAACATCCTCTGATTCTGGGCAAATCACTTAGGACCTCATTCATGAGGAAACCACGCAGTCCAGCACCGCAAGTCACCTTGCTGTGCTGTACTACGTGACAGGGAAAGGGTAGGGATGTGCCGTTATTAAAGCAATACAACATATTCCTGTCCATTTCCCTTGCTCCCTTTTGATGTCCTAGCACCAACTCAGCCACCATGGTGCAAGGGTGCCTGAGCTGCATACAGGGTCAAAAGAAATCCTGGGCGGCACAATCCTCTTTCTATGTGTGCAGCACAATGAAGCACACATAGAAAGAGGAAGAAACAAGGAGAAATAGAGATATTTTCCCCGTTACATCTACCCTGAGTAGGTATAAGATGCAGCATTGTGATTGGTCTGTGCTCTGTGGATCGGCGCTTAGCCAGAGAATGGGAGGCTGGGCATGTTCTTCATGTAGGCTGTAATGCAGCCTACATAGAGAACATACAAAGTGCGCATGACTGTTTAACTGTTTAACCGGCCTGAGACGGCCAGCCAAAGCCTCATGTGCACTTGGAGTGTGGAAACCACTCCTCCCCTGCCCTGCTCTGTTAGTAGTGCAGCCCCCCCACTACCCAGCTGAGGAAGGGGAAAAATAAAATGATAATAACAATGAGTTATTATCGTTTTATTTTCTCCTTTTTGACCTGGTCAGTGGGGCGGCGCTACTCCGCCTTAGGCACCTTCTAAATTATAAATAAGATGGCCTGCTTCACAAAGGTGAATTTGGTTATAAACGTAAGTTTATAAATGTACTTTTTTTTGTGCCTGTTGGGCAATTACAAAGGGATTCCAAGCAAGGGAATATATATTTACTAGTGCAGTTTTCTACACCAGGAGTGAATGGGAAGAGGGCATTTTTAAGGCATGATTTGCCTTGGAAATTTGGGAACTCCTACAAACAGGCACATTTGTGGGCATTCCCAAACTTCTTTTCGACCACTTTCCACTATGGAAATGGTCAAAGATTTACTCTAGTTAAAGCCTGGGTGTGGGACAAGAGTTTCTACCTTACTCTGTCACTCACTCACTCATTGGTATGTTGTCTACCTTCAGTGTCAAACACCTACACTAGGAGGGCCTCTGTTCTGGCCATCATGTTTTGTTAACCGCAACAAGCATACTTGCAAGGGGCTGTAGTCATGTATATTCCAGCCCTGTATCTTAAAGCATGCTCCTGGTCCCCTGACCCCAAGTGAAGTGATGTATGGTTGGATGCCTTACACCACTTTGGTTGTAGGTTGCTTCTAGGTCTGTTTCCTCATTGTAGTTTGTCTTTGATGAATTTGCTTTGGTCTTTGGCACGTCTGCTGTGTAGGGGCTAAGGAAGGAACAAAGTGTTAGGAGAAAAGAGCGCATCATTACTGTTCCCAGGAGGTTTTCCAAATCCTTCTCTAACTATGAAAAAGTGAGGCTGCAGCATAAATTGAAAAGTAAACTGGCATTTTTTGTCTCCTTTCAGTTTTGAGACCATGATTGTGTATGTTACTCCTGATGCATCTACTCTTCAACCTTTGAGGGTCCCTCTCTACCCACTCCTGTGCCTCAGTTGACTACAGAGTAATTACAGTTGCTGATGGAGGTCAATGTGAACAGTATTTTGGGAATGTGTTTTCCTACTGCTCCTGCCTCTAAAGAGCTTCCCTTTGCTCTGGCTGCAAGAGTTGTGGAGGAGAACAAGCTTATTTTTGAGGAGATGAGGGAAATGTGTTCAAAAAGAGGTTAATGATGAGGTGTCAGGTCATTTCAGTGGCAACTTCGATTTTTGAGATGGTGCTTTTACATCTTCAGCTATTCTGCTCTGGGGATTCCCTTGGTCTGTATCAGCATGCACACACAAGGACTCACTTTTCTAGTATCAAGCACGTACTGTTCCATGAATGGCCAGAATCTGAAAAATGCATCCGAAAAATTCTCTAACACCAATCACTAGTCTAAAATATGTAAAATGAAGAGTTTGCTTGCTTCCTGGTTGGTAGAGAAGCTCACAACTGGTTATTATGAAGATCCCTCCAGTTGTGGGTCCAGGCAGGGTCATTCGCAACAGGTCAGTTGAGCGATTACAGGGAGGCCCCTGGAGCTTGCTGTGTCCCTCTAGCTCAGAACAGGAGATTAGCCAACTGATCCTTGGAGTCACTCTGGTAGTCCTGGGAACAAGCAGCATGGCAGATCTCAAGTGGCAGGGCAGTCCTCTGAGGGTACAAGACAGGCTTCAAACAGCAGGGCAGTCCTCTGGTAGCAGCTAGCAGTCTCCTGGGGTACAAAACAGGCCTCAAACATTATGGCTGTCCTTTGAAGTACAAAGCAGTCCTTCTGGGGTTCCCCAGCCGGTCTAAAAGTGAACTGATGAGTGTTGCAGGTGGTCCAATATTCATACCTGGTGCCTCCCCATGAAGTGGAGGCAGCGTCTAGACCATAACCTTATCTGAGGTTCCTTCATTCCCCTTTCTTCCCCAGCTGAGGCTCTAAGTAGTCTAGGGTGACAAAATATTGGTGTGACATTCCTTTGTAAGCGTGCTGGAGGCAGCCCTTTGAAATATAGTTGGTGCCAGGGACAGCTCTACCCTTCATGGGATGGCCCTCTCCCAGCAACACCTAAGTCCTATTGTTCACTGTCTGTGCACAATTGATGATGGGTGAGAAATTAACAGGCCCAGACAGCTGTCAACTACTAGAAGGCCTCAGAAAGTTTAGGGCGGGAAATGCTAATTTTCTATTAGTGGTGTTTTCAAAATTATAATCAAAATTTGAATTTACCATTAGAGAGGATTTTGAATTATAATTAATTTGATTCCAAACTTTGAAATTTCTACCTGTTCCCAGTCAAAAGGTAGCACTTATTAAATGTAAAAAGGTAACCCTATGTTATCTTATGGGAGATATAGGCCTCACAGTAGTGAAAAATGAATTTAGGATTTCTTCCACTACTGGGACATTTAAAATTTAAAAGTACATGTCCAGCCTTTTAATGACAATTGTCTTAAGTGGTGAAAAACAAAGTTGGGAATTTTTCATTACTAGCACATATAGAAATTAAAAGCTCATGTCCAACTTTTATATACACTGCACCCTGCTATATGGGACATTTGGGGCCTACTTTAGGAGTGACATATGTAATAAAAAGGGAGATTTAGTCCTGTCAAAACTTTTAATTTGCCAGGCTAAATTGGCAGTTCAAAACTGCATACAGGCTGCAGTGGCAGGTCTGAGGGTTGTGTGATGGAACAACACATGGTGTCCCCTAGGGCTCAGCACTCATTTTTAATATCTATGTCGAGAATGTTGGCTGTTGTAGTGAAATCCTTTGGAATTTCAGTGGGGTCCTACGCCAATGATACTCAGTAAATTATTTCCCAGTCCTCAGAGTCAGCTGGTGAAAGCAAACATTTTAGAAATTGTTTAACAGCCGTCAGAAGTTGAATGCACAAAAACTGTTTAAAACTCAATGCCAGCAAGACTCAGATCCATCTCTTGGGCAAACGCACCTACCTATGGGAGACCATTGGTGACCAGAAGTGTCAGGACCTCCTCTCGAACCCAAGTCAGGGGAAAAAACCTTGCTGTATGGATGGACGACTCTCTATCCTTTAAGTCAAGTCAGGGGCATTTGTATCGCGCACATATCACTCACATGAGTCTCATGGCGCTTGCAGATGGCTCTGATAAACGGACCAGATCTAATTTCCAAAAAGCCAGGTTTTCAACTCTTTATGGAATTTACTATGTTCTGGTATGCTACGAAGGTAGAAAGGCATTTTGTTCCAGGACGATGGTGCCAAAAAGGAGAACGAACGGCCTCCTTGCCTGAGTGTGTTAATTCTTAGAGGAGTCAGCAATGCCGCGTCGCTGGAGCATAGCATCCTGGACGGGTGATACCAATGTAACTTCATTCGCCAGTATTTTGGACCTGTTCCGTACATATGCTTATGAGTGAGACATAGTATTTTAAAAAAGAGCTCGCTTTTTTACCAGGAGCCAGTGGAGAGTGTTTAAGCAAGCTACAGGGCGGTCAGGGACCAATCTCGCAGCGATATTTTGTAGAACCTGAAGTTTATTTATAAGATCTTCGTTCATTGACAGCAATATTGCGTTACCATAATCCATTCCGTTTATGATCAATCCTTGTGACAGGGGTTTACGTGCCTCTATGGGGAGCCATTTAAAAACCTTTCGAAGACTACGCATGACACCAAAACAGGTGCCAACGACATGGTTTACATGGCCCCACATAGATAGACAGTCGTCCATATGAAAACCCAGGTTACGGACCAAGTTCTTTGGGGCAGGACAAGGGCCAAGCCTGGAAGGCCACAGGTCGTATGACCAATGGTTGATAGCTTTACCAAAAAGCATGATCTCTGACTTGCCCCATTTAGCTGGAGATGGTTTGATCTCATCCATTTGTCGACACTGGTAAGACAGTTTTTAAAATGTTGCTTGGTGTCATTTGGGTCAGGACCTAAGGTGATCAGAATCTGCATGTCATCAGCGTAGGATATGACATCAAAACCATGTGATCTGATCACCTCAGCCAAAGGGGTCATATAAAGATTAAAAAGAGTAGGGCTCAAAATAGAGCCCTGAGGGACTCCCATCTTTACCGGTCTTTTGCAGGAAACAAAGTTTCCCATCTGGACGGTAGTTGTGCGTTCTGATAGATAGCTGCTAAACCATTTAAGAGCATTCCCCCTGACACCAACCTCCCAGAGTCTTTGTTCAAGGATCTTATGAGAGATGGTGTCAAAGGCAGCAGACAGATCAAGCAGGATGAGGATAACCGATTGATGTTTATCTAGGGCTAGTCTGATATTATCAATAACCTCAATCAATGCCGTCTCCGTACTGTGCGCTGTTCTAAAACCAGATTGAGAGGGGTCTAAGAGTCAATGGCTCTCAAGATGGTTTACCAGCTGCAGATTAACAAGAGACTCCAGCATTTTTCCAAAATAGGGAAGTAATGAAATGGGTCGGTATTTCAGAAGCACCATAAGATCGGCTGTCAGCTTCTTTAAAATAGGTCTGACTCTGGCTGCCTTCCAAACAGAAGGAAAGTCCGCTTCGGAAAAAGATTTATTAAAAAGCTCAATCAGTCCATCTAAAACTGTGGGTGCCATTATAGAAAAAAAATTTGAGGGAAAAGGGTCAACAGGGGAGACTGATTTTATCTTTAGTATAGCCGAAGTGACAGACTTGTGGTCGCATTCTGTGAATTTATCTAAAATGCCAGGGGGCTCTAGTAAAAAAAAGGGCAGTTCTTCAGGATGGGTACAGTTATGTATGGGTAAAAACGTCCGGTGGATATTCATAATTTTTTCTTCAAAGAATTTAGATAAAGAGTCTCTCCAGTTTTGGGATGCAGACACAGTAGGCAGGTTTGTAGGAGCAGTAAATTCTTTTAAAATATGAAAAGTTCCCTGGAGAAGTTTTCTGCCATTGTGATCCGATTCATCAAAAAGGATTTTTTTTGCCAGTTTTATTTCGTTCATATAGATATGATGCTGTTTTTTATAGCTTTCGCGGTCAGCAGGGCTTCTACTTGTTCGCCATAATCTTTCGGCAGTTCTGCACAGACTTTTAGTGGTTTTTAGTTGATCAGTAAACCAGGGGGCGACTCTAGTCTTAGTTTTAACATTATGTAAAGGGGCAATTTTATCTAGAGTGGTCAAAATGGCTTTATTAAATTGTGATGCCATATAGTTGACACTTGCTGCTGAGTCAATCGGGTCAGGGCAGAAGTTTTTTTGAAAAAGAGATGGAGTTACTTTGCGCCAAGATCTGCGTAACACGACTTCGCTATCTAAGTTAATTTTTTCTTTTAAAACAGTTGTAATAGCAAATTTCAATAAGTAATGGTCAGTCCATACCAACGGTTCGGGGAGTTCCATAGTCATTTCGGAGGAATTTGTAAATATGAGGTCCAATGTGTGGCCGGCGCAGTGGGTGGGACCAACCACCAACTGAGCCAGACCGAGGGAACTCATATTAGAGATTAGTTTGTCAGTGTCTGGGTTTAATAGCATTTCTGCATGGTGATTAAAATCTCCAATCAGAATTTTTTTTATCAGAGGCTAAGACATAGGGCGCAATAATTTCTAATAGCTGGTTTGAGAAATTTCCTTTTACACCGGGGGGTCGATAAGCCAATGCCCCTCGCCAAGAACCTTTGGAGAGGCCAGTGATCTTGAAAGTACATATTTCTAATTGACTGTTCATTATATTTTCAAAAAGGGTAACCATTAAGACGTCTTTGTAAGCAATTAGCAGACCGCCCCCTCTTTTCTCTTTCCTATCGATTCGGATGATTTTATATTGTGAAGGGAAGGGGATGTGTATATCCGAGGAGGCGTGTTCCTGAAGCCAAGTTTCTGTAACGAAACATATGTCAGGATCGGTTTGATCTAATACGCTCCATATCTCAATAGGATGTTTGGAGATGGAGAGTGCATTAAAATAGATCGCTCTGAGAGATCCAGGAGGCGTGTTGTGTTGACTGGGGCCTTGGAAGCAGTTTGGCGCATTAAAGTCAGTAGGCACAAAAGAACGCCTGATATCAGGGACCCTCGATAAGTCAATTTCCCATACGCCCGTAAATTTATCTGCAAAGGTATTCAAATCTTTTATTTCTTGACTTGTATATTGGATGAAACCCATAGTTCTTGGGAAACAGAACAGTGTCAGGTGGAGATTGGAAAATAAGAAAGCACTAGATTGGAGACAGGAATACGAATCAAGGAAAACAGGGGTCCTGGCTCCTGGCTACGGTCAGGCGCGGACGGGCGCAGACGGGCTTGTGTTTGACGCGCCGCCAGCACGCCACTGCACGCATCCATGCCCTTCACCCAAATAATTAGAAGAGGGGTGAAAAAAGGCTGGAGCGCTGACCTAGAGCTTCCGGTAGCAATGCAAGCCTCAAGCGACCCTCCATTCAATCGGCACACGCCGTGACGGACCGGGGTCAGGTGCAACTATCTGCGAAAGAAGAGGTTTAAAGACAGTAAGCATCAAGTATGTTAAAATTTTAAAAGCAAATGTGCAAAGTAAGCAATGTTAAAAACATGTGACACAATATACTGAAATGGTAGATAGTACCTCCGTAAGCGTTTCAACAACCCAGCAGCGGTCAGTGATCAAAGCAGCGCTGCACACGTCAAAACTCTACGTGTCTACTGCTTTGGTATCTTGAGATGCCTTTAATCCATCATGGGATTCTTTAATCTTCAAGTTCACCGATTGATTGCTCAATCCTTTGTAATCACACTCCTTGACTATTGTAACAGTCTCTATCTGGGTGCCAAAAGACAACGACAGGTTGTCCAAAATTCTGCTGCCAGGCTTCTTTTCTCCCTTCCAAAATACTGTTTGGCATCTTAGGTCCTAGGCAAGCTCGACTTGCTTCCTATTGAGAAGCATTTGAAGTTCAAAGCCCAATGTATTTCCCATAAGATCCTCTATAAACAAGGAGTAACAAACCTTGCTGCTTTGATGCTTTGATGCAGTCATAGTCCCTTAAGAGAGCTTTAAGCTCAGCTGACTTAAATCTCGCCACTATACCCAGTAACAGAAGAGCTAGAATGGGGGAACATTATTTTCGATTCATGGCTCCATCCTTATGGAACACTATGCCGCCTACTAAGAAAGATTCAAAACCACTTAAGCTTTTGGAAGCAATTAAAGACCTGGTTGTTCTCCTCCTAAGTAGTGTTTTTGGGCTAGGAGATCGAGTTTTAATGCTCAGGATAGGGAGTTGGGGTCGTTCATAGGGCTGGGTGGGTAGAATACACCGCAGGAGGGACGAATTTCAGGTCTCTGGGCAGAGGTGCAAGGGTGTAAGGTTTACCACACATGTCCCATTTACCAATCATATCTTTACCACAAAATTGCGTGGTAAAGGCATGCCTGGTAAAAACATGAATGGTAAAGCCACGGACGGTCATTGTTAAACTGCATCTAGTGCTCTGTGGGAAGATGACAAAGGGGGAGAAATTACTTGAAAAGACCGACCCTTTAAAAAGGAGGAAAAACAAGTCAAGGCTTTTCCTTGCATCGCAATTCACTGAGGCAGCATAACAGGACTGCATGGGAGACAATATCAAAGGCCACACCTAGGGCTAGGAGGATCAAGGCCTGGGATTTGGCCAAATCTGCAGTGCCGCTGAGAGCCTCTGTTACAGTCAGGAGAGCAGCCTCTGTGCTGTATGCGGCCTAAACCCATTCTGTTACTGATCTAATTCTTGACTTTCCTCTAGAAAGCTGGTCAAGAGATTGTTCATGTGTTTCTCCAAAACCTTCGATAGGAAAGGTAATAGGCAGATGTGTTGGTATCTTACTGGCTGGATGGCGTGTAGTGAGTGTTTTTTAAGAAGAGGAATAACGTTTGCATGTTTAAATTACATCGGAACCGCTGCAATACTCAAAGAAAGATTGGGCAGTTCCAGAATGAAAGGTGTGATACTCTACTGACATTTTAAGACATATTCTGTTTTAAATGGATCGTATGTGGATCCTGATTTAACCTGGTGCATTTTGATGGAGATAGAGTCCATATCCAGCAGCTCCAATTGGTATAAAGTTGCCTATTGTGCAAAATCGGTCATTCTTACCGGAGAGTCTGGCTCTTCTCCTATATGTCATTCACCTTATTAACAAAATGATCTGCAGGTTTGGTGCAGAGGTCATTGGAAGCTTCCGCCAGCCTGAAAGTAACCTACAGCTTGATCAATTTGTTGACAATAGAGAACATTTCCTTAGAATGATTGCAACTATTTTTAGTTTCATCAGAAAAGATCACACACTATGAACCTATGTGTGTACAAGACCCAGTGACTGACACTATATTTGTGGCCTCTAACCCCCTTAATAGCCAGACAATGAAGAGGAGAAGAAAGGACAATCTAGGGTCCAAGGGGACAGAGGAAGATCTGTGGTCCTGTACTGAATTCCGGAAGACCGCCTCCAATACTCCACGCAAAAGGCAAGGTATCAGGTTGGTAAAAGAGACACTCTCGCCATGTCTGAATTAGAAACTAGACTCAACGATCACTTTACAAATGCTGAAAAGTTAGATAAATTGAATTAATTGTTTAATAGATTTTGCTCCCATATTCTGAGCAAGATAGAGAACTTGGATAACAGGTTTACGATCTTATGCAAAGACCTTGTCAGAAATTCCAATCTGGCATTTAATGAACAACCCAGGAAATCTCCTTCATGGACATTGCTATCAGTGAGAGCAGCCCAAAGACACACACCCATTGACACAGGCCATAGGGGAGTAATGGCAAGAAGAGAACACTGCCAGACTTTAAATGACACAGCACACAGAGGGATGCCCCATTACCTGAGTGTCACACACATGTCAGTCCAGTTAATTCAAGACGCTTTACTACAAATCGCACACATAGTCAGATTCCCCCGGAATGTGCACGCTATATCATTGTGCTGGGGAATGTCCCTAAAGTAATGCATCCTCAGAAGGAAGATCATGCTTACCTTAAAAACAAAGTCATCCACTGGTTCTGGAAACACTTTTGTTGGACATGCACCCTGCATGCAGAATTCCTTTTTGTCAGAAGAGCTCCTTGGGTTGGCCTGCGCACACAGTACTCTCCAGGTGACTGTGCAATTATTAATTTTAAAAAATCCCTCCTTCACTCGAGCAAAGCTGCATTTTTTATACCCGCTAGTCTATTAAACAGAAACATCAATGCCCACTCTTTAAGTTATTTCTATAGCACAATTAGTGGAATTACCAGGCCTCAGAGATCCCAGAATGCTAACATTGAATCTCATGTTTTTTAATCACAACGGTACAGGCAACCTATCAGTTACAATTAGATGTGATGCCCTCTTATTGCTGGACCAGCTGGATTGATCAATAAGTCCTCCTTTTTATGACCCTGACCTGCAAAGGGCATGTACCTGGCAATTGATTGAAAACTCTGGCAACATCGTTGCCAAAACAGCACTGCAGGGACTAAAGGTTATCTCCTGGAATGTGGTAGGTCTCTAATCCAGATTGGCTAAATTTAATAAACAGTTATTATATTGCCTGGGAAAGGAATGATAGTTATAATAATGGCTATTCTTTATTTTGTAGCCCATCCATTCCATCAACAATTGGGAGGTCAAAGGGAGGCTTGCGACATACTACTCAATAAGTCTCACCAGAGTGGTCATGAAGGAGTTGTATTGTACTCCACATTACCAGATATTACGTTTCAAACTCCAAAAAACCTACGGCCTTTTGTTGATAAATTTCTAGCACAACATCTTTGATGCTTCTGCGGCTGAGGATATCGATGATCTTGAAACTCATTTGTTAAATTTTTAGGAACAACAAAAAAAGAGACATTGATTTTTTGGGCAGGGGATTTTAATATTCACATATGTCATACCAAATTTTCTATGACCTGTGGCTCGCAGGATTTCACAGATTTAGAGATCATGCATTTTAGACATACCCCTTATAGGGATTCATTAAACAGGATAATACTGTCAAAAAGTTTGGTATTTGCACAAGGCTGCGAGTCTAATAAGGGTAAATCCATCCTCGTCCTGGAAATTGCAGTGACATTGATCTTATGATACCCTCATCAGATTTGTCCCCATTTTAAATGAGTATGAAGTTTTAAAAAGTTGTATATGTGATCATAACCTGCTTACCCTACACCTCAACACAGATCTTCACAGTAAGGAAGCACAGGTTTCAACTAGGGACATTGTCTACTCAAAGAATAAGGGGGTCCAAATCAAGTGGGATAAGGTGGACAAGGATCAATTTATGTGGGATTTTGTGAGAAAAAAACAGTTGACAGTTACCTTGAGTGGCCAGCGGGGAAAGCCTCACATGTTCTTGTATAATTCCTTATATGCTTCCATTTCAGCAGCGTTAACAACACACAAATGCACTTGTCCAACTAAACATTGTTGGTTCAATTGCACCTGCTTCTTAGCTCACAAACATTTTTTGTTAGCTTTAGTTGAGCGCCCATGTGACAAGAAGAAAATAATCTCAGACAGGTTTATAAAAAGTCAGTGGCAACAAGGAAGGCAGAAATTAGGAACAAAGCCTGGAAAACCTTGCATCTGCAGGGAAGCTGAAAAATGGCAGTGCCTTCTGGAGAGTAGTTTCTTCTCAAGTTATGATAGGCCACATATAAACACAATAATCTCACTACAAGCATTGCTTGAGCACTTTACCAAGATCTTTGATCCAAGTAACAAGGATCAGGCCCAAATGACTACAGATGAGATCATCTATGACCAAGATGCTGCCATTCGCCTAAGCGAATCTATCAATATAAGGGATGAGGTCCTGGCAATCAACGGCAGACCCTCAGGTAAAACACCCAGCCTGGACAGAATGCCCAAGAATCTGCTTAAAGAACATCTTCTTTTCTGGGCCCCTTTTGTTACTGTGTACCAGTGCTTCGATTTACATCTAATTACTCAACAATATGTAAGGCAAAGACAGGATCTATGCATCTGGCCTTTCTGGGTCTTACCTGTGCCTTTGACACAGTGAAACACCCTAAACCTTGGGGCATAATGGAGGGCATGTGAATAAATTTGCTTCAATGGTTACATTGGCACACATCAGCTAAGATTTATTTAAGTAAAAAGGGTGAACTTTCTTTTGAAATAAACTCCACTGGGTAGTACAGGGTTGTTTTATGCCCCTCCTTTTTTTTTACTATATATCAATGGCTTAGAGAAATATCTGTGCTCAAAGGGCCCCATTATGCTCCCACTCTGTCTCAGTTTTATTCTACGTGGATGATGCAGTGCTACTACAGTGCTACTAGCAAGATAGTGCAATGGGCTTCAGGCTCTCCTTGATGTTTTTTGTATTTTTATAAATGACTTGGGAGTCAAAACGAATCGCTCAAAATTATTTGCAGTGAAATGTGGACCAAAGCAGTCTCAATCCAAGAAATGTACTTTTTCTGGGGAAACTGGGGGTAAAGTAAAATATTTGACTCACTTTGGAATACCAATAGATACAGCAGGTAACTGGACGTTTTTACAAAAAATGTATTCTCTCCAATTTCAGAGGTCAGATCACTCTGTCTTCTGTGTTGCTAAAGACTGGGCCACAAACCAGTGAAGGAATTAGTTAACATCTTCAAAAGCAAATGCCTTTTGATCTGTGCTTATGGTGCTGAAGTGTGGGGCCACGTTGATGTTAACCAAATACAAAAGGTTGAAAATAAATTCTTACACAGACTTCTGGCTCAGCCACAATCCTCACCCACAGTTGTTCGCAGAGAATGACTTTGAATTCATGGAGGATTATATCAAATTGCACCTTGTACTGCTGTGGCTGAGACTGTGGAGAAATCCAGAAGCTCATTTTACCAGAGCTGTAATATCTGATTGTCTTGTTCAGGACCGCACATCTCACATTCCTTGGCTGGCACACATAAAGCAAACCTTCAGTAACTTGGGGCCCATGAATTGTCTACAAATCCAGAGAGTCCTCTGCATTACTCACTGATTTTGGTGAAAGGCCAGGTTTTAAATTGCTGGTATAATGTGCGGAGGGAGCAAATGCACGCAAGACAGTCTGGCGAGTCTCTCTGGAACACAATTGAAAGACCTGTTCTATAGGCCTATCAATCATTTATTTCAAACCCATGGAATAGATTTCTACTCACAAGACTGCGATTTAATCTTGTTCACTTTTTGCTTGCCTTTCCATTCAAGGTGCTTGGTTCACGAACCTTCCCATGTGTCCCTGTGAAGACCGCTCTAGACAAAAGCATACTGCACTTTACATTGTACGCTTTATATCACCCATCTGAAAGGCTTTTTGATCCCAATATTATGAAGTGCTAATATTAGATCATATAAACATGCTTTATTTTATTTTTTACAGCAGCTGGAGAGCTCTCAGTTTTGCTATGCGGTGATTAACTTGGTAAAATGTTTGTTGATTATAACAAAGAAACCTTAAAATTACACTGCACTTTCTCTGTTTGGCTCATTATTTTAATGCTTTTTTCCATGAATGAGGTACACATTGTGATTAACTTAATTAGAGTACCTTTTTAATCTGAATTTAAATATGCTTTTATGTATGTATCGTTTCTTTATGTACTTTTGTGGCTATTGTGTTTTAGCTGAATATAGTCAATTAATTGATTGATAGACTTATAAGTAAAATTAACGTTCCAACTGGGTATAAGCCAGCTCAAGTACTTTAGTAATGGGTATCAGTGTTAAAGTGCACAGAGCCCTAAAAGCCAATAACAACAGGTTCAGAAAACAGGAGGGGTGAAGACTAAAAATGTGGGAGTGACCCTGTAGAGAGGGCCATGTACAAAAATCTCAATAGAATGCTTGACACATACACAATCAGTGTGCCACCGTACAGATGTTTTGCCTCTACACCCACAACTATAATAAGATGCAGAGGCAAAGAAGTTGTCAGGGGGCATACTGATTAAACACCACATTTGAGGTGGTGCACAGTCAGAGTGCCCACTGAGGACATGGCTAAAATCAGTCAAATTGTCCCCCCTTCCCCAGTCATCCCAATGCAGGCCCCCCTACTTAGATAGGCATGCTGCATTTTAAGCTCAGGCATAATTTTAATAACGCTGGCATAATCTCAGGAATTTTACATTGGATACATGACGATTCATGCCTGAGAATATGCTACTGCTAAAACAGCAAGGTGATGGATGGAATGCTTGAATCAATCTCAGCCACTGGCAATCTCTCAGGCCGCATCCTAGTCCATTAATTTTTTGCGCACCATGATACCTCAGTTTGGACTCAGCCATATGCAAACCAGTCTTGACCCTGCTCCTCATGGGAACAGTCCAGCCAGAACTGCCAGGTTAGGTCCTCCCTTAGCTGGAACACAAGCACCCTAGGACTGGTTTCGCCCTAGGTAGGGCTCTTCGGCCAGATATAACTTTGTTCCAGAAGCACAGTGAGCCCGGGACCCATGTCTGTGCATACCCGGCGTACTTAGGGCGGCATATGCTAAAGAACACAAGGTGATAGATGGAATGCTTGGATTAATCTCACCCACTGTAAATTGTTTTGGGACACATCATCCACAAGCCCACATTCCACATAACTTAAATGAATGTATTGCAGGAGCATGGGTACAATACGATTGATGCACCGGATCCACATAACTGACCCTAATGCAAGTGGTGCTTCTTTATTGGGGGTACCGATAACATTAACTCGGAATTTAATTTGAAGTTCATTTTTTTTCACCAGCAGACAGTTTGGGTAGCTTTTGAGAACAAAATGCATCTCTATTTTTTTCTTATTTATGTATTTTTTGGTTTACATAGGAAGTGCCATAAATAATCATGCTGCTGTACGTTATCAACGTCCTTGTCTTGTCCTGCAGACCCCTCATTTTACTTTTCTCATCCCTTTGCCATTTTGGATTTGGATTTGGGAGGGAAACAGATCACTCTTGCTTTAAACTGCAATATCTGCTGCATCATCCACCCTTGGAAGCTATACTGTCTTTGAATAATTCATGTAACTTAAGTACAATAGTTTGCAAAATATTTGTTGGAAGGCACCACTATTTTGTTCATTTTGTTTGGTTAATGCTGGTTGGCCTCAAGTTTGGATCTGGAGTAGCTTGCATTCATTCCAAATGTAGGTTGTTTTGTGGTCTGCATGTCCCTTGTAGGTAGCTAGGGTCCGGGTTGCTCCAGGTGTCCAGGGTCATGTAGTCAGATATTCCTTTGTTTCCAGCTACCTTTTTTTTCTTATATTCTTGGCTGCCTTTTTTGTGTGTTTGTGTAAAGTGGTTGATATTGTTTTTCATTAACATTTAAAACTATTTTTTAGAGATAATTGTTGCCTATGTTTTAAATGCATTTTAAGTTTATTTTATTGTTTTCTTACTGTTTCCATATTACTGCGTTGGTATTAGACTTTTTGTGTTGGTTGATTTTTTTTCTGTATTTTTGCTGCTTTAATGGTGGTTTGAAATGGCCACCGATGGGCCCAGTCAAGTTTCAGGTATATATTTGGCAATTCTTTCCCTGTAATGCTGCAAATGTTTGTTGGTGGAGGGAGAGAAGCAAGCTGCAACCAAGGTAGGGCAGACATGCTCTCTCTGTTTTCTATGCCCTTTCTTTGTTGGTCATGCGAGCGACCACTAGTTTGTGGAGCCAATGTGTGAATGGCATAGGTGGCTATTTTGTCTTTGTTGTCCATTATTCCTACTTTGCAGGCCATGTGGCTAATACCAATTCTGATTATTGATCATTTTATTCTTGTTTAAAAGTCTTTTGCTTGGGACATTGATTGTTATGGCAGTTTGAAAACTCAACTTATTTTAATACATTTTTTGATTTTTCTAATACATTTTGTCTGGTGTATTTATTGTGGCTTGTAGCTGATTGTAGAATCTGCAGTAAACAATTGTTGTTTTTAATGTATCCATAAAATGTGTCTGCCTTCCTCTACCTCCGACTTTGGTCCAATAGGCTCTTGGGGAAGCCAAATAATTTATTGAATGATTGTATTGGAGTTTTGTCAAACTCCCTCACCTGGAGGGACACCAAGTATATATTTTTTTAATTAATTGAATCAATTTATATAATTCTATGATAATGATCATCATATTGAATATGACTTGCATTGAATTGACAAGCATTGCCAAATCTCATTTGCTATTTTTGGTGTTCAGTAACAAGAGGATACTTAGAAGGAGAGAAGTCTGTGAAATAGCTGACACCAAAGTCCAGAGACCTCTATGCTAAGTACTTCTGTTAGTGCTGCTGACTCACAATAGAAGAAGTAAAGAAGATGGCCCCAACAGAAGCAGATTCCTGACATGAAAATGGTCAGCAAAGAGGAGTCTTATCCCCACTGGCATCATGCCCTCATCCTTTCTCCTGCAAAGCACTATACCTGCTGCACACTCTTCCGAGCAGGAAGATGCTGAGATGGAGATCACCCCTGGATTGACAAAGGTACCACCACCACTAATACTGAAGCAGATGTTTCTCAGCCCTCAGCCCTCCACTGACTACAGCCATGGCTGAGGGCAGTGAATCAGAAATCGAATTGCCTCAGAAACAAACTGAATCTTCATGGAAACCCAATGTCAAATAGAGTCTGATGCACCTGATTGTGGGAAATTACCTTCTTTTTGCATGGTTTCCCAGGTTTTGCCTTATCTTTTTTTATAACTATATGGACTTTACCCCTACTAAACCTGAGAAAAGTGCATATGAACATGTGGAAATTGACTTTAACCTGAATGACACAATTAACTTTCTAATAAGTCCATATTATATGGTGTGGAACTATACCCCTGGCATGGAAAGATAAATGGCCCCTGTGGACTGGAGCACCTATTGTGCCATCCAGTGCAGTGGAGCTGAAAACATGGCTTCAGGCCTACCCTGTGTAGCCTGACATCAGCAGCCTGAGCGCTACTGCTCAGACCTGTCAAAATCACCATTTTGACAGGTAGGAAAACATGATTTAAAATATTAAATGTCTCCTCTAAGCACACTTTTCTACCCAAACCCCGAAAAAGTGTTTTAAAAAAACATAAACGCTCCAAGAAACCCCGAACAAAAGGAAATCGAAGTAAAAAGCATTGGTTTATTATACACCAACATTGATTTTCTTTAAAAAAAAAAAAACAGAACCTCCCACTGCCCATAGGCCATGTTCGTAGACAAAAATCCGTAAAGAAGAAAAACCCAACCGCAAAACAATTTAGATTTCCCAAAATACATTTACATCACATTTATTCATCATAATATAAATAACATAACACAATTAATTGTAACATAATGATACAGTATTAAAATTGTGTACAAAACCCCAAACTACTCACCAATATACTACTATTGATACATATTAATATACCAAAAAAGCCACAAACACCACTAGAATTAGCATGCAAATCTCCCCCTAAACTCCGTCTATCCCAAACTCCCCCAAAACATTCTTTAAAAAAGGACTTCCCTTTTCAGATGAACAATAGCACCTTACCACAACCCTGTTCCAGGAAAATCGATAAAAATAAAATAACACAAATAGATTACAAAATAGAAGTTAGCAGTATAAAACAAAAATGACTGCTAAATTAAACTAAAAAAATATCATCTCCCCATAACATTAATAAGATATAATGTAAAAATGTTGAATAAATGTATACAAAATTAAAGAAAGATATTAAAAATTAAAAACATATCACAAAATGTTGTGAAAAAAACATATTTTGAGGCCGGTTGCAGACTGCCGATGCAGCGGGATTCTTGATATCGGGGCAGTCCACCCGCCACACTCAGAATACTGCGGGTGGACCTGCAGTGGTGCCGGTGGTCGGACCACCACTGCGAGTACGGTAGTCCTGAGGATAGCAATACTCTAAAAACAAAACTAAAACTTATATTTTTATCTTCTACATCCCTGTCACAAGTAAATGGCAGGTAAAATATGGAAAGGCCCCAGCCTTTGTCCTCCTACACAGACTGGCACCAAACCCAATGGGAGCAAGGCTGCCCTTAGAACTTTTTTGGAGTAATCACAGAGGAAGAAACTACTAATTACCCTGGCTGCACCTCTGGGTTGACATACATTCTCTGCACAAGGTAAAAGGGTTTTAGACAGGATCCAGGCACTCGGTATCAGAGGCTCAGTTTTAAAATGGCTGGCCTCCTATTTGGAAGACAGGGATCAGGTGGTTTGGATACCTCCTTTTGCAGCTGGAATCCCGGGAATGGATGTGGGAGTCCCTCAAGGCTCCATTCTGAGCCCCACATTATTAAATCTTTATATGTCCCCTTTACCTGTCCTGGCGGAGAAATACAGAGCTAAAATGATTTCATACGCTGATGAAACATAGCTCCTTTTCACCTGTGACAAAGGGAGGAGTTTCGAGGGAACAAAGATCAAAATCTGTCTCTCAAAAGTGTTTGCATGGCTAAGATTGAACCAGCTTAAATGCAATCCGGAAAAGTCGTAAAATCGTCTTTTTCGGCACCCAACCGCCACGCGACTGGAGACTCTGGTGGCCAGAAGATATGTCTCCACCTCTCACCGCACAACAAAAGGTAAAGAACCTTGGCGTCTTGATAAATGATCGCTTATCTATGAAGGCCCAAGTCCAATCAGTGGTGGGAACGTGCTTTGGTCTCCTCAGGATACTGAGGAAGTTCCTTCTACTATTGACTTTAAACTGCAGGAGATCTTTGGTCCAGGCATTGATTACTTCAAGATTGGACTATGTGAATATACTCTACCTTGGCCTTCCAGAATATCTTCTCAAGCATCTACAGGTGGCACAAAATGCTGCCGCCAGAGCCATTCCCAGGCTTAAAGCTAGGATTCATATGTCCCCCCATCTTAGAGTGCTCCATTGGCTCCCGGTAAAGAATTGAATCGGATTTAAGGCCATGGTGCTTTTCTTTAAAGCCTTTCATGGAAAGGGTGCTAGGTACCTTTGAAGAAGGATTGCCCACAATGTTCCTTCCAGAACTCTGAAAACTTCCTCGATTAATCTGGCAACGGTCCCCAGAATTTCTCGCGCACTGGCAGTAGGATCTTCGTTTGGGCTCCTCGGTACTCAGGCCTGGAATGCGCTTCCCGCTTCATTGAGAGTGGTTCCAGATTTAGCTACTTTTAGGAAGCTCTTCAAAACTCTGCTTTTTAATCAATAATGTGAGTTGCCCTTAGCTTTTTGCTCTCCTCCTTTTCTCTTTTCCTTTCTGCAATTGAAATTGGTGTGGGCGTTTACTCCATGGGCCTTTGATGCGTCGGACACTCTTTTGAGTAGCTGTGCGCTGTATAAATGCCTTTATTCATTATTTAATTCATTCATCTATCTTGCATTTTGAGAGTGAGGGGCAATGTGTTATTGTATGCAGTAAGGTAAAAATGAACTACTGAAAAAGTAAGTAGGACAGGGCTTGGGAACTTTTACCCCATTGGTTACATAGTACCCATGTGTCACCTCCATCTACTAGTTCTAACCATAATTGTGGCACCCAAAAGCACCCTCCTCAAAACACTTACTGGACATGTGGAGGATTAGAAGAGGACAGGACCTGCTGTCTGTGAGCCCTGAAGGACTGGACCTGCTGCATTTTGTAGTCAGGACAGAGAAGTGGACTCCAAGTACCTGTTAGCTTACCTCCTATGTGGCTACAGTTCTACAACAAGCTACAAGAGTCCTTTTCTCTGAAATGCATAGCAAACCATTAGCCACTGGACCTGGACTTAACTTTGCTGTTGGCCTCTGCCTGGCACCCTGGGAGACCCTAAGGGGTATATGTACAAGCCCCTAACGCCACCACAGCGTTACGTTTACTGCTATGGTTCGTGTGAAAGGGGTGGGCAGTGGGTGTTTCGGTGGGCGTTCCACTGCAACACCCATTGATTTTGACGCTGCCCCCTATGTACAAGGGTGGCGTGTATAGGAGGAAGCGCCAAAATTAAGACTTGGTAAAACCTGGTCTTAAGTTGGCGAAACGAGGAGAAATGCAATATTTCTCCTTGTGTTTGCTTTTTCCATGTGTGCTGCCTTGTGCAGCACACATGGAAAAAGCAAAATCCATTGATTGTTTATGTACAGAAAGGTGTCCTTGCCTGCATATAAACAATACTTTAAAATAAAAATGCAATTTTCTAACTTTCTTGTGTGCTGCACGAATCATCACACATGACAGTGACAAAACGGCATTTTAGGATTGTTTATGTGCAGGAAGGGACACCTTCCTACACATAAACAACCCTCCCCTGCTTGCAGACACCTTTGCACTATGGTGCAAGGGTGCCTGCATTGGCACTAAGTTGCTAAACTTAGCGCCATCGCACAGGGAAACGCAAGGCTGCACCACATTCTTGTAAATATGGTGCAGCCTTGCGTTTCAGAAGCGGTGGAGAGAGGCGTTAAGCTAGGAAGGCTAACGCCTCTCTCCGCCACTTTCTTGTACATATCCCCCTAAGTGCCTCTCCTTGAGATCCTGGAGACCTTAGATGTTCACTCCTATGTTTGTGGCACCAGAAGAAGGTATGGAACCTTTTGAAAAGAGCTTCAGCAGGACATGCCGGAAAACATTTTGGAGCTACAGTTCCAGAGCATTGGATTGGATTTCAGCTTCATTCCACTCAAAGATCCCTGCACCTCCGAAAAACAACTCTGCATTGGGACTTAGAATAAATTACTATAAGTTTCATCATAAAATTGGCTAGGTCCCTTCCTGAATTGAAACATCAGGCTTGATTACAGGTTCGGCGGTCTTGCCTCCATGCCGCCTGCCGTATTACGATGTAACTACTAGGCAGGCTGCAGTGTTTCTGATGGTGGAGAATATTTTTTTATGTGTCAATGGAGGTGTGTATAGTTTGACTGCACAAGTGTTAAATGCACACATATGCATGACACGTGTAAAAATACCTACTACCAGTACTTTACCATTGCTGGAGTTCGAACCATACTTGCCCAGTCAATAGGAAAATACTGCAAAACAGACATACCTGGAGTTTGGTGCCAAAAGGGTTGTTTTCTTTAAGGTCAAGAAGCTGCTGTGAAGGAGAGTCCTGGAGGAAGAGATCCACGTGATAGACTGATGGGCAGGTGAGTATGCACCCCAATTTATTCGATGACGCCGACATGAAACAAACGGTCTTCCCACCATGGTCAGCTCAATGGAAAGTCAAAATGTACTTCCAACGGTGGTGAACGAATCTGTACGGCTCTCTGACAGCTGCTTTCACCCTACCGCCATCGCAGCAGTCTGTGAATGGATGGCAGCGGCAGGACTCCAGCAGTCTTACCTTCAACAGGCAGCCAACATTATAATTTGCATGCAGACCACCAACTGTGCGGCAGGGAGTCCGACTCTGATTCAAATGCGGTTAACCGCCAAACTCGTAATCAGGCCCTTACAAACTTTCTGGTATTTTTTGACTTCCAGACTTTCACTGGGACCTCGACTTTGTGTATGTGACCCAGGCTACATTGTGGTTGGCCTCAATTCATTCCTCGGTCTCTATTTACTTAGACCAGTGACACTTTGCCCTTTTTTGCAGTATTTTTACTTAGAACTTTATCAATTCATATCGCTGGTTCCTCTTATTGGATTTTTGTCCTTTTGATGTCTTTCTATTTCTCTAATTTTGTTTGGGATTTTTATTGTTTGGTGTTTTGATTTCATTACTGTTTTGGTACTGCATACATACTTTATACTTTTCCCTAAGTAAGCTTGTCTGCTCTGTGCCATAGCTACCATGGGGTTGAGCTCAGGTACAAAAAAAAATTGTTTATAGGTTTTTATTGGCATTTGCACAATACATGGATCAATAATGACATACAGTTACAACTGTACTGGGCAATGGGCTGAATTACAAAGACGTGTATAATCCTACCTCTCTATCCCATACTTATGATCTTCCTTCCTGGTGTGTTTTAAAACATAAGACATTGCACACATACAGTGCTATGGCAGAATAAGGACATATTCTACATACCATTCATATCAAATGATGCGTAAAATAGTTAGCCTTGCAGTTGATCAGTGCATATTCCCCAGGCTATTTTTACAGTCTTTCTCAGGCGGTAGTGCATCGGGGGGTCCAGTTATTCTTAGAGAATCATCGCCCATGCCTGTAAATCATTTGCAAGTTTATAGTCCAAGCATGTTTGAGCATGTGGAATTCCGCTGCACTCACCTATTTAGCCATATCACCCAACCATTTATCAGTCATAGGAACTTTCGGGGAATTTCACCTAATGGCAAACCTGCTCTCGGCCAGTGTGAGCTCCTGCAAATGGAATTTTTTGCTCAATTTCTTTTTCTTTTTCACAGGGGTCCCACCGAACAGACACTGTCTTATCTCTCTGGCTGTGGACCAACCTGCTGTCCTAGTGAGGTATTTGAGCACTGTCTCCCAATAACTATCCAAGCTGGAACAGCACCAAGTCATGGGGTGTAAAAAGTCCACATTTAACCCAGCACCCCGGGACAAGAAGAGGAATGTTCAAGTTATATTGCATTTAGTTTGGTAGGAGTGATGTAAACCTGGTCAATTATATTAAATTGGACTAGTTTAAATCTTGTGTTCAAAGAAATGGTCTTCACTCCCTTGTGTATTCCCTCCCATTCCTTGGCTGTCAGGGGTTCCTCAGAACTTCATGCCAGTTGCAATTTATCTGGATGTCTGGATCGGTGACAGTTATGGTGTGCCGGGACTTCCACCTGCTTCTTAACCATTGTTCTTCCAGGTGGATGATGTGAAGATCAAAATGTATGTGAATTTAGTCCCCCCGCCCAGGATATCCCTCCCAACCATTTAACCGCCTATTCTTAATGTTAAATGCTTGTGCACTCCTCTTTGCTTCAGTCTCTCCAATTTAAAATTCACTATCATGATGAATGTGGTGTGTAATCAGCAAAATACGGGAGATTAAAATTTTAGGTTAATTATGACTCACCTTCAGTGAGACATAGTATAAGTGATAACGAGACATTGCAACTTTACACTTAATAACATGTTTGCCTGTTGAAGAATACTTACCTTACATTTTACTAGTCTGGATATGTATAAAAAAAAATTCTAAATGTTCACTGTGGAGTGATGCTTATTGCATTGATTTACTGTGTAAAACTGCATTGATTAATTGAAAAACCCAATATAAACTATGTGAAACATTGATTGGGAGATCTGCCAGTGGTAGATCCTCCCTCAGTGTCCTGTAGATTTGTGAGATCAACCATCAACCCCCTTCTAGACTAAGCAGATGGCTTGCATCTGGGACTCCGGAAGGGGCTGGGGGAATATGGGCCAAATTCCACGGGCTATTGCCGCTATTTTCAAATATTAGAGGAATTGACCTGTCCATAGGCGGAATGTTTCCATGGTGTCAGACATTGTAATAATTGTCACCGGGGTACAGGTTCCACATGGTGTTGCAGCCTCCCTCCCGCCATCTGTCTACCGACCTCATATGTGCTATGAGAGAGAAGGGGCAAAGTGACCAAAAAGAAATGTTGGATGCAAACGGGGCCCTACGAAGAACAGACTGCACTGCTTTTTCCCAGGTCTTGCAGACCGGTCTAACTATGTATAGTAAAGAAATCAGAAATCTGGCGCCCATCATTAATAATTCCGGCAACAGAATGGCACCATAGGTGTCCCTCAGTCATCTGTATTCCCAAGTATCATGATCATCCATCCATAGCACTGTGCGTTGCAGTTGGGCTTCAAAGTAGTAGTGCTCCAGATTTGGACATTCTAGCCCTCCCCTGTGCCATGTGCCTTTAAGAGTAGTCAGACCCGTGGCCCACAGGAGTTCAATAATCATCTTATCTAGCACTAAGAAGGACTTTCTAGGCATCTCAAATAGGGCCCCCTGGAATATATAAAAACATATGGGTAGGATTGGCATTTTAACTAAGGCCAGATTTCCCACCAAGGGCAGCTGTAGTGTGCTCATGAATTTTATTTACAGTTGTAATCATTCCAGTACTCTCCCTATATTGGCATCCTCAAAACTCCAGCACCCCGTGTGTTAGTCTACTCCCGGGATCCCTCATGTTTCTCATTTCCCAGGGGAGATCTAGTCTAGGAAGATCCCAATCCTGTCCACCAGGCAACTCTCCCAATGGGAACAGTTTAGATTTAGGGCAGTTGACACAGAGCCCTGACACCTCAGCGAGGAGAGCCAGCATGATAAGGGCTGTTGCAGATAGATCAAGGCATCGTCGGCATACAGAGAGACTATGTGCATATTATCCCCAATCTGTATACCCCAACTGCGCAGTGCATCCCGGAGCCGGCAAGCCAGCAACTCTATCAGTATTGCGAACAGCAGGAGGGAAGGGAGAATCCCTGCTTGGCCCACTGGTGTAGGGAGAACCGCCATGGTACCATTCCGTCCAATCGCAACCTTGCAGTCAGGTCTCTGTTAACAATTATACCCATTTCAGGAAGCAATCTCCAATGCCCACCTTCTGCAGCACCTTTCCCAAGTATTCCCTTGATAGGCAATCGAACGCTTGTTTGATGTCAAGGAGTGCCAATGAATTTGGCCCGTCCTCTGGGATGATTGTGTGCATTACGAGTGAGAGTCTGTGTAAATTGCAAAGGGTGTTCCTGCGTATCAATTCACATTGGTTCTCATGGACCTACTGGGGTCTTTGTGCCAGATTTTGGAATACTAGTACTTTACTATGGAGCTTCACATCAACATTAAGCATCAACAAGGGATGTTGCACCCTTCTAGTTTTGACAGCATAACTGTTAGTGTCTCCCTCATGGAGGCAGGAAGCAGCCTCTTCCTGTATGCTTCATTGTACACTTCCAGCAGTCGGTCTGCCATTGTCCCCACCCAGCATTGGTAAAATTCAGTGGCTAAGCTGTCTCCGCTCAGGCCTTAGCAGTCTTCAAGGCCCGTATTGCTACTATTCTCTCCTCCCTAGTCAAGGGGGCATTTAAGTTATCACTGTCCCCCTCCTGTGCAGCGTTGCTCAGTGGTGCCGCATAAACACCATGCAGGTGTGTGGCAGACTTCCGTAAAGCCTCACTGCATGCTTATCATCACACCCCACGCATCTCGTACTACCACCGGTGGAGGACCACGCGTGTCATTCCGGAGGAATGTAGCAAATAGTCTGCAAGCCTTATCGCTCTCCGTTTGAACCCACTGTCTGTAAGTAGTGCACACATATTTGTCTAAGCAATCCCATGTCTCCAGCAACTGCTTCTTCCATTGCTTCCATTCAGGCAGTCTCTGAGGCTGCTCAGGCATATCCCACTCCAGATCGCAAAGTCTCTTTTCCAGGACATCCAGAGACCTGGAAAGTTGTTGTTTTACCCATAGGATACGTTCAGACATTCTCCAGGCAACACCACCATTATTAAATCCCATTCTACGTCTCTCGCTGTCGCACTCCCCCAATTTTCTGTGAAGTAGTGCTAGAGGACCTCTGCCACCACTTCTGAAAATGCCTAGTCTGACTGTTATCCTGCCCTCATCCTCCACAATGGCACTTTGGGGGCTTCCCTAGACACTATATAAGATACCAGCAAGGGTGAATGATCCAATAGGTATCATGCTAGGTAGTTGATCTCCATCGCAAATTAGCACCTCGGAAAGTGAAGAATAATCGAGTCAATTATATGTCCCTGTGGTGAGCACAAATCAGGAGTACACCCTACCTTTTGGGAAACACACCTTCCGCACATGGTGAAGGCCCATACCAGTAATTATCTCTTTAAGGCACTCATCATCACCGGTTTGGTGTCTGTCTTAGGGAGAAGTTCCAGACCACCATCCAGCACACAATTTAAATCCTCTGCCAGGAGGACCTCAGAGCCTACATGATCAGCAGCCGCACTCATTTCTGACCCAAAGAAGTCTGCATCATCCACATTGCGAGCATGCACATTAACCAAGCATATGTCTCTTGCATCCAATGCTCCTGAAATAATTACAGATCTCTCCTGTAGATCCAGTTTGACTGCCTTGGCCACAAAAGGGACTTCAGGTCACACCCAAATCAGGGCCACTCCTAGAATAACTAGTATAGGAGGTTGCAAAGATCTATCCCCCTCATCGCCATCGCAAGTGTGTCATGGAGTCTCCCCAGGCGTGTGTCTCCTGCAAAAACAGCCCATGATGCCCAAGATAGGAGCACACTCTCTGCCATTTCTCAGGTCTTGCCCAATCCGCTTATATTCCAGGTCATACATTTCCAGGTAGTAGCCATAAACCACAAGCAGCATACATTCTCCTGTCCCACAATGCACCTCTCATACTCCCTCCCCAATATCTCACATTAATCCAGTATTCCCAGTACATGATACTAGCATTGTATAGCCACTTCCTACACACTATATGAACAACAACACCCCACCATTAACAACATAGAACTATTGCCACCCACAGGCAGTGAGTCTGAAGAACTGCTGCCCCAGAAAGGTAGGCCAACGTTACAGTTCCATCACCCCAACCCCCCTCAGAGGGCGAGACCTCAACCTCATTTAACTCTTTGAGCTGGTAGCCTTGCATCCTGTCCAGGTGGCGAGGCCAGAGGCACTCCAACCCCCCACAGACCATAGCCCTCTTACGTCTCCTGCCAGCAATCAGCACAATGCCGATTTGCCCTAATATAAGGAAATTATGCTGAAACCTATAGCAGATGCCCCCCACCCATGTGCATCCACATGCACATCATATTGAATTAACTGTTACTGAGTCCAGTGTATTGATCTGCAAAGGAGGTTGCCCCCTTCAGTGTGTTACATTACATGTTTAGCCAGTGCTGTGCTGCCGGTCCTTCTAGTTCCACTTCCAGCATCACTCTAGTTCCTGTTCTGTTCCAAGACTGTGATAGTGTCTGCCTCCTCCATTTGCCTGGAATGATTCACGAGTGACCAGCTCAAATTTCGAGTCCTCCAGAGTTCTGTCGATGCACACAAGAATTTTTCCCATTCGGTGGATACTAGAACTCTGTCCAAAATCTGTAGTGTCTGCTCACTCTAGTGTTCCTCCAGTGGCACCTTTCCTGCCAGCTATGTTGCTCGATGACTGATTATGGGGGACAAATCCCAACATATCCACCCAATCATTGGCCTTCCCATGGGTGGTAAAGAAGTTAACTTTTCCTTCATTCTGTACCCTAACTTTCGGAGGAAACTTTAGGCTGTAGCAGAGGCCCGCTCCCACAGACGTTTTTTGGTTGCCATGTAGTCCTTGGGGAGGTCCTGGACCCTCTGAGTATAGTCGAAGAAGATAAAAATGTCCCTCTTCTCATAATGGGTGGCCCCACGAGTCCTCACATGTTGCAGGATTGTGTACCAGTCTCTAAAGCTGAACAGGCGGGTGATAATTGTGCAAGGCAGCACCCCCTATTATGTACCATTCCAGTGTGTGATGGGCCCTTTCAATGGGAAAAAATGTAATCCGTTGTTTGGTTTTCAGGGTTGTCATGATCCAGTCTTCCAGAAATAGCCCTAACAACTGGCCTTTCTCCCTCTTGAGAAAACCTACAAAGTGGAGATTGTTCCTCCTGGAACGTCCCTCCCCATCGTTAATCCTTTTCTCCTTGTGAGACATGAGTGTTTTGAGCATGGACACTGTTTTCTTTAGATATTCTACTGTAGCTCTGTGACATGCCCCTCTGCCTCAGTGACCCTCTCCGAAATTCTGCGGAAGTCAGTATGGAGCAGGCCCACCTCCAGCACCACCATGTCAATCTTTTCATGCATAACCTCTGTGGACCCCTTTATTTCTGTCATGAAATCCACCATTGTGAGCAACACAAAGTATTCTGGGGGAGCCTGCTTTGTCTGCTCCCCCTCAGCACCTTCCCGAGGCAGTGGGTGGGCGTAGTTATTGATCTTGTTGGACTGTACAGTCTCAGTTGGCTTATCTTTCCCCATGTTGCGCCACCAAAGTAACTCTCTGTCTAATACTCTTAGGGCCAGATGTAGGTAATTCCGGAATACTGAGTCCTGAATAGCGATTTTTACCGAATTGCATTAAGGACTTGGTATTTCCGATGTAGGTAAAAAAATTGTAAAAAATACCGATTCGGTAATATTCGCTAAAAATTACCGATTTCCTACAAATCGCTAAATAAATTACCGATTACCCGTTAACAAATCTGTATCACCGATTCTGTAATACCGATTGGGTAATTAGCGAATCTGTATTTTAAAAAATCTGTAATTGTCGAATCAGCCAATCCTGTGCTTCCACATAACCTCACAACCAGGAAGTGGCCACACCAATGCAGGTGGTGCACTGATGCTGTAGCTGTTGGAGAGACAGGGAGCAGGAGCAAGAGCAGAGGAGCTGCACAGCCACCACCCAGCTAACACAGAGGAACTGCACCATGGCCTCACAGGAGAAGGGGAAGGATGCTGGCGGAAGGAAAAGGAAGCACAAGTTTAGTGAGTGGGAGTTGGAGGTCCTCATAGAGGAAGTTGTAAAAGACCACGACCAGCTCTTTGGCAAGAGATCTCTGAACGTCCCTGAGTCTCAAAAAAGGAGTATTTGGCTGGCAATCCAGGAGAAGATCAACGTGATTGGTGTCACACATCGCACAACTGAGGACTTAAAAAAGCAATGGTATGACCTGAGGGCACGTGCAAAGGAGAGGGTGGCTGACCGGCAGAAACAAGTGGGGAAGACAGGCGGGGGAAGCTCCAACTGCCCTAGAGCAAATGGTTGAGTCCACCCTCCAGCCAGAGAGTGTCAGTGGCATCGGGGACGTGGATAGCTCAGCAACAGCATCCAACAGACAAGGTAAGAAGCATGCATAGCATGCTGTCTCCCCTCCCTAACCCCAATCCCACTGCAATAATCCCACTCCAGAACATGTTTTGTGTAAGATCAGCAATGCATCATGGGAGATGTAGTCCCTATCAACTAGTAGCAAATCAGCCAGTCCCCATTAAGCATAGGCATGTCACACACATCAATAGATGAGATAGCGGAGGACAGACAGCTAGAATGTCAGTCGTGAAATTTATTTGCAGACAAATGCTGACAGAAAAGTGAGTAATAGGACATTCTGTATCCACAGGTGGAACAGCGCCACAGGCTGCAGAAGCGGAGACTAGCGAGGCCTCCAGGGAGGAAAACCCAATTGAGGAGGAAGTCATCTCACCTGCAGACAGCACACCAACATCCCCACCACCACCACCACCATCAGCAGGATCAAGGAGGTATACAGTGGCTAGCCTCCAGAAGATAGATGCCACAGAGGAGGACAGCCAGGAAGTCCAACAGACCACGCCGGGTGATGACACACAGACATCTGTGACACAGTCCCCCCCAACAGAGGTGCTCATAGATGGTGACAGAGGGCACAGAGTCCTGACGCTGATGAATCCAGTGTCATCTCTGGACTGGAGGGGCAGATGCTCAAAGTGCAGCGCCTGTAGGGAAAGACAATGAGGGCTATTCAACAACAGATGGTGGCTAACAACAGAAACGTTGACAACATGAAGGAGGCCATCTACTGCCTCAACAATACTGTGGCAGAGGGAATGAAGGAGATGTCGGAAGCAGTGAGGCTATTATGCGGCAGAATGGATAGTGAGCGTGCTGCAAGGCGGAGAGACAGGCAGGTACTTGCAGGCTACACCAAGTCTGTCAACAGGCTGTGCAATGCAACCCATGTGCTCAGTCGAAGATCAGTGGCCATGCAACTGGAAATGGCAAAGTACAGCCGTGAGGTCACTCAGGGCCTGGTCACAGTCACCAGTGCCTTAGAGGTCATGCAGACAAACCAAATTGCTGCCACCAGAACAGGGGATGTGGATGAGAGTGAGGAGGCAAGCAGTCCAAGCACTCTAACCCCCCTTGCCAAAGAGCAGGAGGCGCAGTGTGGGGCATGATTCTGCTGCAGGACACAGCACTGGTGAGGACAGTGTGGCTGCTGAACGCAGCAGTGGTGTGCGTGGGCGCAGGAGATAGGCACTGCCCTCAAATTCCATTGTGTGGTGGGTGACGTAACCCATTGGACACATAGCTGGTGTTACGGTGTGCTGGACAATTGCCTGTTGTAAGGTCTATTAAACACCCTGACACAAATGCATTAACTGGCTTTGTCTCATTACTTACTCAGAAATAATTTTGTGTGATCTCTGACCGTCTCTGTCTCACATCTGCTGCAGCTGCACCGCCTGCTGCGCTGTGCTGTGGCTGTGTACCTTCCTCATCCTCATCCTCCTCTTCAGATTCACACATTTCCACAGGCGTCCCCCTCTTAGTGGCAAGGTTATGCAGCATGGCACATACAGCTATGATTTTGCAGCAGACCAAGGGCTGGTAATCCTGTGCACCTCCACTTTTGTGGAGGCAGCGGAACCGGCTTTTGAGGAGTCCAAATGTTCGCTCAACCACATTGCGCGTTGATCTATGTGCAAAATTGTATCGCCTTTCACTTGGGGTGGATGGGTGCAGGTACGGAGTCAGGATGAAAGAACGCACCGCATAGGCACTGTCACCTGTGTGTGAGAAGAAAGTAAGTAATTCACAGTCAACAATCGCAGCAACAGGTGTATACTTCAGGGGGTGTCACATGCACTTACCTAGCATGTAGCCTACTCCAAATTCACCTGCAGGGAGACGGGTATAGATCCCACTGTTCCTGAATATGTATGAATCATGCATGCTCCCAGGGAATTTTGCGACTATGTCGGTGATGATGGAAGACGCATCACATATGACCTGGACATTTATAGAATGTGTGGAATTGGGTTTGCGGTAGATGTACTCAGTCGCAGCAGGGGGGCAGATTGGTATATGTGTCCCATCAATGCAACCAATGATGTGTGGGAACTGAGCCTTCTGGTAAAAGTCCATCTTGGTCTTCAGCAGTTCTGCCTGTGTGCTGGGGAATTTGATGTAGTGTGGCATCCTTTGCAACATGGCGTCCAGGAATTTATTGGGAAAACGCGACAGGCAACTCTGTGAGACTCCACCTACAACAGCTATTGCCAGATGCCAGGAGGTGCAGGCAACAGAGTACCTGTACATGAGTGGGTATTGCATGCGCCCTTGGTGTCTGGTGCTCCAGGAGTGGGTGCAGGTCCCGTATCAGGTCCAGGATGGTGTTTGGGTGTAGCCTGTACCTCTCATGGATTTCAGCCTCAGTCAGTTGGAACAGTGTAACGCGCAGTCTTTACACGCGCTCCTTCCTTCTCCAGATCCTCGGTCCTGCTGCTCGCAAACGTAGCCGCCTTGCTATTACGTAGGGGGCCGCCATTGTGTTCACATTGTTGCATTTTGGGTCAGTTTATATGCAGTGCACCTGATTACCACCTGCTTGGAGTCAGTGGTAATTCTAAATACTGAAAATTCAAAAATTCGGTATTACCGAATTTTGGTACATCACATTTGCGATTTTTTAACGATTTCTTTATTTGCCGATTCGGTATTGAGAGTTTTCGGTGTCTGCTAATCGCTAAATAAGGAATCGGTAAATGGTTTCCCTTATTTTTACCGATTCCTTATTTGCGATGGCGTTCGGTATTACCTACATCGCACATAGCTAAATACCGGTCGGTAATGCAGAAATTTACCAAATTTCGGCATTACCGACCGGTATTTAGCCACCTACATCTGGCCCTTAGTTCTTTGCCCCAGTCCAGCGTCTGTTAGGGGTCTGCCGTGATTCTCCAGGGGTCTTGACTTCAGGGACCATACCTCTCTCTAATATTTTCCCTCATTCCTCCTCCCAGTCTAATCATTGAATACACACTCCTCTTCCCCTTAGTTGTGGGATCTATTGTGTTGGTATTTAATTCCATTGTCGCCTTTCACTTGGGGTGGATGGGTGCAGGTACGGAGTCAGGATGAAAGAACGCACCGCATAGGCACTGTCACCTGTGTGTGAGAAGAAAGTAAGTAATTCACAGTCAACAATCGCAGCAACAGGTGTATACTTCAGGGGGTGTCACATGCACTTACCTAGCATGTAGCCTACTCCAAATTCACCTGCAGGGAGACGGGTATAGATCCCACTGTTCCTGAATATGTATGAATCATGCATGCTCCCAGGGAATTTTGCGACTATGTCGGTGATGATGGAAGACGCATCACATATGACCTGGACATTTATAGAATGTGTGGAATTGGGTTTGCGGTAGATGTACTCAGTCGCAGCAGGGGGGCAGATTGGTATATGTGTCCCATCAATGCAACCAATGATGTGTGGGAACTGAGCCTTCTGGTAAAAGTCCATCTTGGTCTTCAGCAGTTCTGCCTGTGTGCTGGGGAATTTGATGTAGTGTGGCATCCTTTGCAACATGGCGTCCAGGAATTTATTGGGAAAACGCGACAGGCAACTCTGTGAGACTCCACCTACAACAGCTATTGCCAGATGCCAGGAGGTGCAGGCAACAGAGTACCTGTACATGAGTGGGTATTGCATGCGCCCTTGGTGTCTGGTGCTCCAGGAGTGGGTGCAGGTCCCGTATCAGGTCCAGGATGGTGTTTGGGTGTAGCCTGTACCTCTCATGGATTTCAGCCTCAGTCAGTTGGAACAGTGTAACGCGCAGTCTTTACACGCGCTCCTTCCTTCTCCAGATCCTCGGTCCTGCTGCTCGCAAACGTAGCCGCCTTGCTATTACGTAGGGGGCCGCCATTGTGTTCACATTGTTGCATTTTGGGTCAGTTTATATGCAGTGCACCTGATTACCACCTGCTTGGAGTCAGTGGTAATTCTAAATACTGAAAATTCAAAAATTCGGTATTACCGAATTTTGGTACATCACATTTGCGATTTTTTAACGATTTCTTTATTTGCCGATTCGGTATTGAGAGTTTTCGGTGTCTGCTAATCGCTAAATAAGGAATCGGTAAATGGTTTCCCTTATTTTTACCGATTCCTTATTTGCGATGGCGTTCGGTATTACCTACATCGCACATAGCTAAATACCGGTCGGTAATGCAGAAATTTACCAAATTTCGGCATTACCGACCGGTATTTAGCCACCTACATCTGGCCCTTAGTTCTTTGCCCCAGTCCAGCGTCTGTTAGGGGTCTGCCGTGATTCTCCAGGGGTCTTGACTTCAGGGACCATACCTCTCTCTAATATTTTCCCTCATTCCTCCTCCCAGTCTAATCATTGAATACACACTCCTCTTCCCCTTAGTTGTGGGATCTATTGTGTTGGTATTTAATTCCATTGTCAACACCTCTCACGCTTTGCGGGGCCTGTAATCAATGCCAAGCTTTTGCATGGGGAAGATACAAAACAAATGTAATTTGCCCACACACCATGTCTGTTACCTGGACCAGAAAGAGACATAGTAAAACTGAAAATAAATGTTAGGCCAAAGATAGTTGTAAAAAAGGACTATGTTTTATGTGGAGGTCCTCCAGGATTTTGCCTTTTCTGTTTTTGCTAGCTGACAAACTCTGTGAACTTTAACCCTACTAACCAGTAGTAAAGTGCCTCTGCTTCCCTTTGAAAATGGTTGAATTGTCATTACCCTAATTGGCCAAACTAACTTACCTATAAGTCCCTGATATATGGTACATGGGGGCCTGTATGTTAAATACCACCAGTGGACTACACAACAAATTCTCCATTCACTGCAATGGCAGTGCAAACATGGCTTCAGACCTACCATTGTGGCCCTACTGAATCAGTTTAAAAACTTCAATTCAGCCTGTCAAAATTAACCCTTTTGACAGGTCTAAACCTTCTTTAATTTACAAATTACACACCCCAAATAGTGCGTAAGGCAGGGTGCATGGTATTTAAAAGAAAAAGATGTAGAAAATTATTACTTTTAAACGTGTTCTTACAGTGACTAGCACCTAAAAGCTATTTTAACTGTAGAAAGGCTGGCTGTTCATAGAGAAACACTGGAATGCACTAATAAATTGAATAATGCTATTTTTGGCTAGGGGACACTTAGAAAAGTCATTCAAGAACTCTTTGCAATATTGATTAAAATTCCCATTCAATGATGAATTCAGATGTATTTTTAGAATATTATCTTTTCTCTGCCTTAACCCTCTAAGGGCTCATTTGCATTATTTTACAGCTGCAGACCTCTGAGTGCCTAAGCCCTCAGAATAAGGTCTAAATTGCTCCCAGAGCAGAGACAAAGGTCTGGGTGTGGGAAGGCATGTGTGATCTGTTGACATGATAACCATTTGAGCAGTGACTAGGAATTCAATTTACTTCCAAGAAGCCTCCCCTGTCAAAAGCAGATGTCAGATGGCACCTGGACAGGCTGCTTCTTTTGTTCCCCCAGTCATACAGACACCAATCCCAGTGGGGGGGAAGTTACCCCTAGACCTTTTTTGAAGTGATGACAGAGGAGAGGTTGCTCATTTCCTTGACCACATCTCTGGGGCAGGCACACAAGCTCTGTACAAGGGGAGAACGGATTTTACCATCATGGATTTAGGCAGTGATAAGAACTGTGGAATTGTTTGGAATAGGGCATACAGGAAATGCTGCAAAAGTGGGTAGGGTAACGTCTGGTAACTTTTCCATCATTGCTTAGGGAGGAGCCAGGAGTCACATCCACCCTCACGCTGGTGCTTGGCATATATGTGGCATCCCCAGTACTCAACTCAGAATACTCCTAGACCTGAGGAAGATCTTTAGAGGACAGAACCTCTGTCTGCGACTTATAAGGAGCCTGAATGACAGGACCTGCTCCCTCTTGCACCCAGGACATCTGGCTGCTTCACCCCCACTGAAGACTTTAGACTTCAATTGTTTAATCTAAGACCAAAGGTAAATCTTATGTTTGGGTTGACCTTGTTCCAGTATCTGACCTGCCTGCTAACATCATCAGATGCAAAGCGTGCCTTGGTTGTAGTCGGCCAAGAACAGTTGATCACAGTTGGCTCTTAACACATTTTGGCATGCTATTTTATGTAAAATGCTTTCTAACATTAGATCTTTGTCATTTTGGTGTCCCTTTATTTATTAAAATATACTCAATTTGTTATTTGTATTGTGCTGTGTTTTTACCTTATAACTGGTTTAGTACTGTATACATGCTTTACACTTTGCCCTAAGTTAAGCCTATCTCTTCTGTGCCTTAGCTAAAGGGGATTGAGCTGAGATGAATTTATTGACTTTAGTGAGTTTAATCCATCATTGTTCTTTAGCTTTCTTCGCCATCCCTGGATCATTGTTTATTTATTTATTTATTTATTTACGGGTTTTGTATAGCGCCCGAATCACCCCATACGGGGTATCTCTGCGCTTTAGACTGCTGATTGGCCACTGAGGGAAATATGATTAGAAAAGATGTGTTTTCAGTAATTTCCTGAAGACCCCTAAATTGGTACATTGGCGAAGATGTAATGGGAGGAGATTCCAGTAACGGGGTGCCAGATAGGAGAACGCTTTACCTCCCATCCGGGCTAGTTTGATGCGAGGGATTTGCAGGTATGCAAGTTGGCTGGATCTCAGTAATCTAGTCGGAATGTATCTAACAAGTTTCCGAGCAAAGTAGCCAGGACCCAAGTTGTGCAAGGATTTAAAAACCATGCAGCAGATTTTGAATCTGACCCTCTTTTTTATGGGGAGCCAATGGAGGTCGTGAAGCAAAGGAGCTGAGGGGGTCCTGGGAAGTGCGTTATTTACTAATCGGGCAGCGGTGTTCTGGACCACCTGCAGTTTGCATAGAGATTTTTCTTTCACTGCAATTAACAAGGCGTTGCAGTAGTCTAATCTACTGATAATCAGTGATTGAACCAAAGATTTACGGGTAGATAAGGGAAGAAAGGGGCAGACCTTACGCAACATGCGAAGGGTATGAAAGCAGGTGTTGGCGGTACTGTTAACATGTTCTTCTAAAGTAAGATCATTGTCCAGGCGTACACCCAGGTCTTTTACAACATCTTTGGGGGACGGGGCAGAGCCCAATTCCTCTGGCCACCAACTAGGGGACCATCTTAGTTTTGCCTCTCCAAACAACATGATTTCTGATTTGTCAGAATTTAATTGTAAAAAATGTTCCCTCATCCAATGCGCAACTCCTTTCATGCCCTCAGAGAACAAGTCCAGGGTGAGCGGATTTGCTTTGTCGAAAGACATCAAGAGTTGCGTATCATCGGCATAGGATATGGGGTCAAACCCAAGCCGTCTGAGGTATCCTGCCAAGGGGGCTACATAGACATTAAACAATGTAGGGCTCAAACAAGAGCCCTGAGGAACCCCCTTGCTGATCCCGGTGGTTGACGAGCTAAAGGGACCTAGATTGACAGTTTGCGTCCTGTTGGTCAGAAAATCAGTCAGCCAACCAAGCGCTTTACCTCTTACACCCATCTCCTCAAGTCTGGTGATGAGGACCTGATGAGATATGGTGTCGAAGGCAGCAGACAGGTCAAGCAGGACCAATAACACTGCCTGACCCTTATCTGCTGCCATTCTGATGTTGTCTATGACCTCCACTAATGTAGTCTCCGTACTATGTTTTGGACGGAAACCGGATTGTGATTCGTCTATGCATTGGGAAGATTCAATAAACGCGGATAGGTGTTTGTTGATGTGTTTTTCAAGGAGTTTACTGAGGAGGGGGAGCAGCGAAATGGGTCTGTAATTGGTATAGTCCTCCGGTGACAGTTTAGCATTTTTCTCAATAGGAATGACCTGGGCTGCCTTCCACTCCGCCGCAAGAACACCATCCTTTAGTGACTTATTAAGGATAGCACAAATAGGACTGGCGAGCGAATCTGACAAAGTAGCTGTAATTTTGGCAGGCATAGGGTCTAGTGGTGAGCCAGATTTGGTACTTTTTAGTAGAGTAGCAACTTCCAATACAGTGCATGCAGGGAAGGTGTCAAGGGTGTGTAATGTCTCTTTGACGGGGATGGAATTTAGGGGCTGACTAAGGCAAGGCCTACTGGTCGAGGTAATTTTTTGATATATGTTTTCAATTTTCTGAGACAAATAATTTGCTATATTGTCACAGAGGTATTGTGAGGGAGCAGCATCTGTATTACAAGCCTTGGGATTAGTAAACGTATTTAATATTTGGTAGAGTGTACGAGAGGAATTTTCAGCATTGTCAATCTCAGTCGCGATATGTATTTTACGGGCGAGCCTCAGATTTTTGTGATAAGCTGTTAGAGCATTTTTGAATACGACTTTATCATTTTGATTGTGTGAGAGGCGCCAGGTCCGCTCCAACTTTCTGCAACGGGATTTCTCTGTTTTCAGAGTAGGTGTGTACCATGGAGCTTGCACGCGTTTAAGAGGGTTCAGTTGAGATTTAGATGGAGCTAATTGATTAATGGCTGCTTCAAGGTTGGCATTCAAAGCTGTTACATGGTCATTAATATCATCCAACTCATTGAAACATGGCCGGATAAAGAGGTCCTGAAAAGATTGAGGAGTAACTCTACGCCATTGTCTAAAGACTCTGGTGAGTCTATTTTCATGTCCTCCTAGCTCCTGTTTGCTTAGGATTGAGAAGTCCACCAAATAATGGTCAGACCACTCAAGAGGAGTCGTCGCATTGTAGCGGATGTCCGAGGAGTTGGTTAAAATAAGGTCGAGCATGTGCCCGGCCTGATGAGTGATATTTGTATTTATAATGCTTAAGCTTAGAGTAGATAGGTCTGCTAATAAAGAGAGAGTTTCCTTGTTGCTCGTATTTTCTCCCTGGACATTAAAGTCCCCAAGTAATAGAAAATTATTCGTGGAAATTGCATGCGGAGAGATTATTTCCAGTAATCGACATGAGAAATTAGTTAAAGGTCCAGGTGGTCGATAGACCAAGGCGCCTTTCCAGCAGAATTGTGAGTGTAAGTCAATTCTGAAGATCATAATCTCCATCAGATTAGTGCAATGCTGTTCTATAATAGTTACTTTAATAGGGTCCTTAAATATAAGAGCCAGGCCTCCGCCTGCCCTGATAGGCCTGTCTTGCCTTAGAATGCTATAGCCCTCAGGGAGAGCGATGGCAATATCAGGATTGGAATGAGGCTTCGTCCACGTCTCAGTTAGAAATCCCATGTGGGGATGATTAGAGGCCAACAAATCCCAAATATTAATGGCATGTTTGGGTAGTGAACGTACATTGGCCAGGAAGCAATTCCAGGTTAGAATTGATTTAGGTATCGCAATTGGAGGCTTTAGTTGGGAAGGTGGTATCTTCGGATCGATACTATTGTAAGTTAAGCATTGAAATCTGCAGAGTCTGCAGGAGACGGGACCATCTAGGACAGCTGGGAACACACATGTAGGTTTATAAGGGTTCCTTTGATGGCTCTGAATTCTGATGGCTATGAGATCAGAGCTGGAATATTTTATGCGTACCGGAGTCTTTACATGTGGTACCAAGGTATCATTAGTAGGGGTACTGGCCACTGGCAGCGTCCAGGCGCGGACGGGCGCAGACGGGCTTGCCTTTGGCGCGCCTTCGGCGCGCCGCCGGCGCGCCCGCTGCGCGCGTCCGCTGCGCGTTCGCCAGGCCATTGATTTTAAACCCCAGTGCCCCGGAAATGGTGGGGGGAGGGGGAGGAGTCAGGCCCTAGGTCCACCCTCCGAGCAATCGGCACAAGCCGTGACGGACCGGGGTGCAGGGCGACTCCAACAACAAACAGCGAGTAGGTAAGGAATTAAAATTTTTAAAATAATGAATGAAAAATGTGCAAATAATGCAATCAGCACCTCAGCATCAGCGCTCAGCTTTGTCCGCAGCGCTATCGCCTGGCGTCGATTTTAAACCCCAGTGCCCCGGAAGTGGTGGGGGGAGGGGGAGGAGTCAGGCCCTAGGTCCACCCTCCGTGCAATCGGCACAAGCCGTGACGGACCGGGGTGCAGGGCGACTCCAACAACAAACAGCGAGTAGGTAAGGAATTAAAATTTTTAAAATAATGAATGAAAAATGTGCAAATAATGCAATCAGCACCTCAGCATCAGCGCTCAGCTTTGTCCGCAGCGCTATCGCCTGGCGTCGATTTTAAACCCCAGTGCCCCGGAAGTGGTGGGGGGAGGGGGAGGAGTCAGGCCCTAGGTCCACCCTCCGTGCAATCGGCACAAGCCGTGACGGACCGGGGTGCAGGGCGACTCCAACAACAAACAGCGAGTAGGTAAGGAATTAAAATTTTTAAAATAATGAATGAAAAATGTGCAAATAATGCAATCAGCACCTCAGCATCAGCGCTCAGCTTTGTCCGCAGCGCTATCGCCTGGCGTCGATTTTAAACCCCAGTGCCCCGGAAGTGGTGGGGGGAGGGGGAGGGGGAGGAGTCAGGCCCTAGGTCCACCCTCCGTGCAATCGGCACAAGCCGTGACGGACCGGGGTGCAGGGCGACTCCAACAACAAACAGCGAGTAGGTAAGGAATTAAAATGTTTAAAATAATGAATGAAAAATGTGCAAATAATGCAATCAGCACCTCAGCATCAGCGCTCAGCTTTGTCCCCATTCCAGTGAAGACCTGGACTGGCAGTTCAGGCTGGACTGCCCCATGAGAAACAGGGTCAAGATTGATTTTCCTATGGCTGGGACTAAACTGGGGTGGCGAAGTGAGCAGAAGAACGATGCTGGATTTAACCCAGATCTAATAGTAACTGGGGGTGAGTGTCTGAAATGTTTCAGCGCTCTGTCCATCATCTTATTATGTTTGCTTTGTTCTCCTTAAGTTGACAGGGGATGCCCAGACTTGGGTCCCTTGCTCACTTTGCCACTGGATTCAAGCTAGCCTGGCTGATGAGGGGTGTTACCCAGAAACCGGTAACAGGATGCTTGTTTCCAGTCCTTGGAAGACCTGGCTTGGCAGTTCAGGCTGGACTGTACCCATGAGGAACTGGGTCAAGTCTGATTTGCATATGGCTGGGTCTGAACTAGGGTGGCGAAGTGAGCAGAAAAACGATGATGAATTTAACCCAGATCTATTAGTGAAACGCTCGCTGGAAATCCCCTGAGATGGTCGCCTCCTGTAGACTGTGTCACCGGTAGGAGGAATCCTTGGCTCACCTAGTCTGTATCTGCCCACATTTGAGTCATGCACATTGCACTTCATTAAAACCATTGTTTTTAAAATATGACATTCACACTTGCTTAGATGCAATGAAACCTCTTTTTAATTTGGAGACCCCGATAGAACTGGCAAGCCGAGCGAAATTTGAAAGACAACTCCAAGGACTATAAGCAAAGATTAAGGGGTCCATCAGGATGTAGGGCGGTGGGACCAGCGCTGCGCTGGCGGTGCAAAAAAATGCCTTTTTCCGCCCGCTAGCAGCGGACATCACAGCCGCCATGTTAGTATGGTCAAACATAGGCCAATTTCCGACTGCCGCGGTGCGACGCGCACCTCCATCAAAGTGCGCCCGCCACCGTGGCGGTGCGATCCAATGGAGACCCTCCGCCGTGCGGAATGACGTCCGCCTCGCTCCACAAATTAGGATGACTCAAGCAAGCAGACGCACCGCAGCGGAGACACCGCCCAAGCAGAGACGGCGGAAACTCGACAGCGGAGCGCAAAACCAGTGTCCCGGTCCACTCCACCCGGATACGAGCGCAATGGACCCAGCCCTACACGTCTTTCCGGTGCTGTACCTGCTACATCACCAGGAACTCATGGACCGCCGCGGACGCCGCCGCAGGTACGCAATAACACAACACACAACCCACGGCCTGACACAGGGTTTAAATCCACATCAGACACCCTAGGGGGGACAGGGACACATCCAAAAGGGCACCCACACATCACCCACCTGCCTCAAAGTCCGCCAACTGCATGCTGGACACACAGCTACCGCCACCATGCATCAATGTCCCGGTCATGTCACTGCTGCGGCGAACACAAGCAAATACATGTACACAATGCAGAAGGCAGGGCCAGTGCCAGGCATGGGCAGGGCACAAAGACCACAGGGACACACCCACTCAAACCACACACTAGCACACCCCATGAAGGTACATGCCATGTGCCCCCCCTGTGCACCCCATGCACAACAACAAGCCAGGGCAATACATACCCTCACCACACAATAAACAATCATGGAGACACACAATGCAGGAGTAGCTGCACAGGAACACACAACACGCAGCACAGTAGCACAGGTCCAGGGAAACACACACTAGACCACACTCAGGGAAACATAGATGAGGACAAGCAACAAATGAACACACACAAGGAATCAACATCCAAATGGACACACAGCCTGCACAGTCACACATACATACCACAGACTGACACACACACATACACACCCCACATGCCAACAGCAATGGAGCACAACAAATAGGGAAACCAAAGTGGGCTGCACACAAATGGAAGGTGATGGAGACATACAACAAGCATGTGTACATCACATCAACACAAGGAACAGAGCACAACACCCTCACACCATCAAAGCACACATGGCTGGCACAGTCAGTGAAATCAAACCACAGACAGCTCAGTGCAACAACACAGCGAGGCAGCAAGGCAAACCATGTATAGGCACAAGGATGAAAGGATGAAAGGAAGGCCCTGAAGTCAAACTGGGAACAGCCACACATCCATACAACTACTTCACAGGAGTACACCAGCAGCACTACACACAGGGACCATCTACACACCTCAGGAATGACAAACACCAGTAAGAATCTACACACATACCCCCCTCACACCAGCAGCACACAACACCAGTGCCAAACACACTGAAGGCTGGCAATACTTGACAGGCAATACACACACAAACAACCACACACCTTGGGCTCAGCCACAAACATCACACACACACACAGGGATGCCACCACAAATGTGGAAACAAATACAACAGACAAACACATAACCCAACTGAAACAAACACAGAGCCACAACAACAGACATGCCCTATGCAGCTAAACTGGGGAAAGGCAATGGGAGCACAGACACAACAGGAGTGCACAACCTCATCACTCTGGAACAATGCACAGACAACATACCACTACACACATAAGAGGTGCACCATCACAGAACAACACAGCCACAGCAAACAAACAACAGATGCACTGGCAGAACAATCACATAGCAAACATAGCACGACATCAGGGGATGCACACCAGGCAATCACAAGGCAACATACACACACAGCACTGCATGCACAACAAGCTGTGTGTGCACACCAAGCATACCAGACACACACAGACATCAGTGACAGAACAGCAACCCACACAACACCATGCAGCACAGCACAAACACAACAGCACACCCAGGAAGAAAAGCAATAACACAACACACATACATCCAACACAACACCCAATAGATGCACAAGTCTGGGACACAAAGGTGGAAACAACTTGACCACAGGACTGGGCAGCACACACAGTTGAACTGCATAGCAGCAACCATGACTGACAAACAGCACAAGAACATCACACATGACCCATTGGGGAAATGCACTGAGTGACACATTGACCCTGGTCAAAGAACTGCACCACAAAACACAGTGGCAAAAATGAAGTCATGGGGAGGCACACACAAATACAAACAAAGGGGACAGCTTACACCAAAGTGAAGTGTACTGCATGCCAGTAGGGGACATGGCAGAAGTGTACCATACACAAAGAGAGGGAGTGCAGACCCACAATGGGTAGGCAGCTGAAGCACAGATAGGGGATGGCATGACAACACACACACCATGCCACACTGGAGGCAAGAAGGCGCCATGGGACAGCAAGGCATGAGAAAACACAACCACAATGGCAGTGTGGAGCAGCAGGTCTGCACAGACCTCACAAACAGCCACCAGACACATGGATGTGCAACAAAACACAACACTGAATTGCCAGTAACACCTTCTGCATACTCACAAGTGACAAAAACAAGTAGGAGTAAGACAGAACTGCAAGGACACACCAACACACTGCACAGTGCACAACATACAACTCACACATAGGCATACATCCACATCCACAGGGATGAACAATCAAAACAACAGGCACACAATACCTAGGTGACACATGTGTGTAGTTGACATTGCATAGGCATGCACACATCAACAGTCCCCAAAAACTCACCCCTTCACACTGCACATTACCTGGCCATCCAAGAGCACACAAGGAAAGTAAGCCATGGGACTAGGGTGACTGGCCACACACATACACCACTGGACACACATATAGGAAGAACACACACATGATGACCCTGGACAGCCTGCCTGCAATACTGTGTGCAGAAACCCACCCTGTGCTGACAATGCCCCCAACCTGACATGTATACAATAGAGCCAACATGAACTAATCAAGTAAATGACAACTGCAAACCATTCAAAATTGACACCCTTGCCACCACAAGCATCTGTGCCAAGAAGAACTGAAGACCCTGTCACCCCTGAAAAAAAGAGAGCAAGTGAGCCCAAACATAGACCATGTTGAAGTGCCACACATACCATGTGGCACAGTAAACCATTTACACACAGCAAAAGAACTTTATTCAGTAAGGACATTGACAAAACAGACAACTGGAGTAACTGTCTTTATTCACAAATTGCACAGATAGGCACCATGAGAAGAGAAGAGTAAGGCACAAAATGCAGAGCATGTCCATGAGAAGCTACACAGGCAAGGGGGCAAAATAGCAGTGAACAACAAGGCCAGTGGCCAGGGCAGAGTGCAGAGTATGTCCATGAGAAGCTGCACAGGCAAGGGCAAAACAACAGTGAACGGCAAGGCCAGTGGCCAGGGCAGAGTGCAGAGCATGTCCATGAGAAGCTGCACAGGCAAGGGTAAAACAGCAGCGAATGGCAAGGCCAGTGGCCAGGGCACAGTGCAAAGCATGTCCATGAGAAGCTGCACAGGCAAGGGCAAAACAGCAGTGAACAACAAGGCCAGTGGCCAGGGCAGAGTGCAGAGCATGTCCATGAGAAGCTGCACAGGCAAGGGGGCAAAACAAAAGTGAACAACAAGGCCAGTGGCCAGGGCAGAGTGCAGAGCATGTCCATGAGAAGCTGCACAGGCAAGGGGGCAAAACAGCAGTGAACGGCAAGGCCAGTGGCCAGGGCAGAGTGCAGAGCATGTCCATGAGAAGCTGCACAGGCAAGGGCAAAACAGCAGTGAACGGCAAGGCCAGTGGGCATGACAAACTGCAGACTGAGTCCATGAGAAGCTGCACAGGGAATGTGTGCGACTGTACCTTTCCATGTTCAGCAACACAGTCAGGGGGCAACAATGTGCAGTACAGGCCCACCTGTGTGAGACACAGGTGTTTGAGGGTGACTAACACTCAGACTTGGCTGTCAGGTGGACTGGGAGCAGGTTGTGTCTTGGGGACTGTTGGGGCACTTAAAGGGGGAGAGAGCGGAACAGCTAAGGTAGAGCTATCAGTGGCTTGCCAAGCTGGAGGGCTGTTTGGACCAGGTGGGTTAGTGGCACCTGAAGGTGGAGTCATGCAGACGGGAGTCATGGTGTGGCTGAGAGATTGTGGAGGGGTGCCCTTCCACTTCTTGAGGATCCTAAATGGCTTGCCTGACTTGGGATCAATGGGAATTGGTGTGAGCACAACAGGCACACACACCACCACTGCTGCAGCAGGTGCAGGCGCTGGCAGCCCCTCTGTTGATGTGCTGGACCCAGCAGAACGCTTTGCCTTGCTTTGCCTCTGCCCCCCCCTTTCCTCTGTTTACTAGATGTCACCCCTACAGTGGCCTCCGGCCCCTGCTTCACTGGGCTTGGAATGGGAGTCGAGGTGGTTGGTGATACTGCCTTTGAGCCCTTCCTAGGTATACCCTTGGCATGCACAACCTCCTTGGTGGGCACAGACACTGTACGATTATCTTTGCGTGATGCTTTAGGGACAGGAGAGTCCTCGGATGGGGATGCCACTGAGGCATGTGTGCCTGAGGTCTGCTGCTTTGCTAATTGTCCACTGGTGTGGTCTGATGGGCTTTCGTCCCTGCACTCTGGGGTGCCTTTGGTCTTCTGTGGGGATGGTGTCTGTGCACTGGACCGCTTGGGTTGCTGCTGCTGTGTGCTCCGTGTACTGTATCGTGACTTTGATGTATGTGGACCATGGTCACTATCGTCAGACGTGGCCACTGCCCGGGGGGGGGGACAAAAGGACTGGAGCTGGACTGTGAGAATGTGCCTGTTGCAGGACAGACGTCACTGTTGATGACAAAGCCTGGACTGTCCGGTGCAGCCCACTCACATCGGAATGTATGCCCTCTATGAAAGCAACCACCTGGGCCAATTTCTTGTCGTGGTCAATGAAGGCATTGAGGAGAGCTGTCTGGCCTACACACAGCTGATGCAAAAGGTCCACAGACTCAGCACTGATGGCAGCAGGGGGGACAGGGGCAGGTGCAGCGGTGCCAGGGTTGAAGGACACTCTTCCCCTCTTACTGAGGCGGACACAGGCAGCACCACAGCAAGTGGCTGGGAGGGTGGGCAATGCCGCTGTGTGGTGGAAGTCGATGCAGAGTCCCCGTTCCCTGTGCCCTCCAACATGGACTCATCCCTGCTGGCATCGGATGATGTGGTGCTTTGCGTCTCAGGCTGGGACTCCTCCAGCAGACTCCTGTCCCACGCTGATGCACTGGTGACATCTGTGTCACTGGGCTCCTGGGCAGCTGTGGTGCTAGTTTCACCCCCACTGGTGCCCGTCTCCTGTCCCTCTGTAACCACAGGTGATGCTGCATGGGAGAGAGAGATGTAGGGTCAGATCCGTCTCAAAAACAGAACAAACATATGTAAGCAATGCATGACAAAAGTAGAGCAAATCTACATGTTGCACAACACCCTGCTTGTGGCTCTGTTCAAACAGAAACACAACTAGTTCTGAGCACATCTAGGGACATGATGGGGGCACAGTACTTGTTGCCAATGACAGAACTGGATGGAACAGGAGGGGACAATACACATATCCAGACAACAACATGACAGTCTACAATGGACATTAACCCATGCCACCCACCATGTCGTACCTTGGGGACAATAGAATGCTGCACATTGCTGTAAGATGTCTAACCCTCCCCAATATGGGTGCATGCAATGGACGCATTGATGTACACACAGTCAGATTGGGCACACTGCTATTCCCTTCCATGGGATTCCCAAACCTACACCAATGCAGAAGAAACCTGAAGAGCACAACTCAGATTGTAATGTGAAGGCACAGCATCCAAATCTACTTTGCAAGTACAGGTAGGGCAAATGCATGCCACAGGCACCCAGGCCAGCAGCCACTTACATGCCACAGCATCACACTACCAACATCACAGAGGCCAGCGCTGGCACATTCTCTTTACCTATTACAGAAATAGTCCCCTGACGAAGGGCGTGGCCCGAAATGCATTGGGCATATCATCATGAAATTTGATAAAAAAACTGAAGATTGAAAACAAGAAAATGAACTTATAAATACCAGTTGTTGAAACATTATTAAAATCACTTCAAGAGTGCACCCAGGGGACGTTGTCCTCGACAAAGGATAATACGCGGATCTCAAGTATGTCACCACAATCATGGCTCCCATTGGCTGTAAGGGTATGCTACATGGCGGTGATACAATGCTGGGGCCCGGGGTCCGCTACCGCGATTTTAGTGGCGGGGCATGCCAACTGCCATTTCCACATGTCTCCATGCATATGACTACCTCACTTGTGTGAATGGGAGTGCTGGTGACACACCGTTGATGCCAGGTGGTAGGTACCACGATATGGGTGCTATGCATTGACAAGTGGCATCGCCATTCTGGCGGCGGCGCATGCGAACCGCCATTTCCACATGTCTCCATGCCTATGACTACCGCACAAGTGTGAATGGGGGTGCTGGTGACACACCGCCAGGGCCAGGCAGTAGCTACCGCGATATGGGTGCCATACAATGGCGATGGCCATCTGTCAAACATCAACAGTGCACAGTGCCAACATGTTCAATGGCACATCATTGTGTACACAATGCCAATGCTCAATTTACTCCACTGATGGCTACACATGCCATGTTTGTGTGTGTGTAACGTAGATTTGCCTGTACCCACTCACATGTCACTTAAGGATTTGATGTTGGTGTAGGCAGGACAGTGTAGTCCTGTACTGTACAATGTGTACACATGTCAATGTGTTGAGGTCCAGTGACAATCTCAGCAATGCTCGTCTTGATGAATGTTGATCTATTTAGCATTGCCTCTCATGTCTGCTAATGCACACATTCATCATTCCAGCGCCGACTGTGGTCATTGTCTGGTCGATGTGTGCCAGGTTGTAATGACGCATTAAGGTGTGACCGGTACAGCAGCTAGGTATGAGACAGTGGTTTTGATTAGTTACACATATGCTGGATGCTAGACTCCCAGGCGTGCACATGTGTACTGTGGCCATATCCCTATGTGCATTCACATTGCCAAAGGCGGTGTTTGAGGTACTTGTCTTGTGTAAGTTGACACGTGTGCCTTTTGTGTAGCTGAAGGTGTCCCTCCATGTAAGCTGGTATGTTAGTCACTATAGATGTCAGTCATTGTTGTCGTTGTGTCAGCCAGAATGTGATATGCTGTGCACATCTCATGATGTTTTGCATTGACATGTGTCCACTATCACCTCCAATAGAAGGAGGCCAAATTTGACTCGTCACTTGACGGTGCTGGAGGACATGGAGGATGTTGCAATCATACGCAATTGCCACCTGGACAGAGCCACCCTGAAAACCCTCTGTGATCAGTTGGAGCCCCACCTGCAGACATGCAGGACATATCCAACAGCTTTCACCCCTACTTATAAAGTGATGGCAGCCCTGCATTATTTTGCCACTGGATCGTTCCAGGAGACTGTAGCCAGCGCTAGAGGGATGTCACAACCGATGCTCAGCATGGTGCTGCGTGATGTACTGTCCGCCATGATGCTATACAAGGACAGATACATCCATTTCCTCAGGGGTGCTGAATTGCCAGCTGTGAAGGGAGACTTCTATCCCCTTGGACACATCCCCAATGTTGTTGGGGCCATTGATTGCACCCATGTCGCTCCTGTGCCACCACAGGCAAGTGAGCACATTTACTGCAATTGCAAGCATTACCACTCCATCAATGTGCAGGTGGTGTGCCTGGCACATATGACCATCTCGCAGGTGTGTGCCAAATTCCCAGGCTCAGCCCACGACTCCTACATCCTGCAGAACAGCATAGTGCCCCAGCTGATGGCTAATCTTCTTCCAGAGCATGCATGGATTGTGGGTGTGTATTCCTAGTCATGTGGCGTGCTGTGTGTGTGACCTGCTGCCCTGAGCCTCTGCGACATTGCAATGTCTATTTGTGTTTGTCATACCTAGGTGACTCTGCATATCCCAACCGTCCCTGGTTGCTGAGCCCACTGCGGAATCCCAGGTCTCTGGCTGAAGTCCGCTATAATGAGGCCCATGGGAGGACACGTTGTGTGGTGGAGCGTACTTTTGGCCTGCTCAAGTCATGTTTCTGGTGCCTGGACAAGACCGGTGGTACACTGGCATACTCGCTTGGGAAGGTGTGTCAGATTGTTATGGCATGCTGCATGCTCCACAACCTAGCCATTCGCAAGGAGATTCCCCTGCTCCTGGATGATGGTGAGGACCCAAGGCCCCAGCCTGCAAACCAAGCCGTGTCCAGTGATGAGGACAGTGGAGAGGAGGAAGGTGTTGACCTGCGTGAACAGCTCATCACCCGCTACTTCACTTGACAGTGGTTGTAAATGTGCAACATACCCATTGTCTGATGATATTGCTGTTGTCGTGAAGGGGCATGTGAGAATTGTAGCATCAGCCAGTTGTAGACTCAGTGGTGGTTGGAAATGTTTCTAGGACATGTCATTTGACACTTGGTGGCCATTGTGACATGTGCATGTTGGGTTATCCTGTTGTTAGGGCTTGTGTGATGTCTGTGATGCCACACCCAGACCATTGACAGTTGTTCTGTTGTGTTTCCCTAGGTGCCTTCGACTTCTCCTTGCCTACATACAGCCCATGCTCATGGTACATTGTGATCATGTTGAAGACTGTACACCCTGCAATAAAGACTGAGCAGACAAAACAACATGTGTGTGAGGATATATTTTTTACTATGGTGAGATGCGAGGGGGGTGTACATCTCCATTGGGGGGGAGCAGTGAGTTGACAGTCGTGGTAGATGAGATGGTCGAGTAGTCACCACATTGCTGTGGTGACCCAGTCCAACAGACAGATGCCATTCGCAAGGCAGTTTGGGGAAGGACAGTCCAAAGAGTCAATGCAGTGGTGGAGAGGGTTGCCATCGTGGCTGGCTCCGTGACTGGCTTCTGGCAGGTGCTTGGCCTCCACATACTCCCAGGGTCTTCTTGGGATGGCCCCTTTGTCATTTGGCAGGGGGGCCCTGCTGCAGGGCCAGTTGGGTATGAGGACTCACCCATCTCTGTGGGCGCAGGGGAGGATGGTGAACTGTCATTGTGCAGCCCACCAGAGAGAGGCGGAGGTGTTGTCTGGGGCGCATGCCTGTCCCTCAGTACCGCCGCTTGCTGGCCCAAGAGGTCCACGATTTGTCCCATGCGGCTGTCAATGGACCTCATCAGCAGGATGAGCTTGTGCAACAGATCGTCCGACCAGCCCGTTCGTCCCTGGGCCTGTTCATATGCACCGAGGACTCTGGTGATGTGTTCCAGGGAGTGGGTCCCAGCCTCCTGGTGTCCCTGGGTGACCCTGCCCCTCCCACCTGCCCTGCTGCCACGGACCTGTTGCCTCACCACTGTGGGCACCCGCATCCTCTCCTTGCCCTCCTCCATGAGTGGTGTGTGCTGGGCATCCTCTGGGACAGGGAGGGTGTTGCAGGCAGCACTTGTGGTGGTGGTGGCCGCACAGGCTGTGACAGTAGGGGTCTGCTGTGGAGTTGTTGTTGCCGCAGATGTGGTGGGGGGGACACAGGGGTCCTGGGACCTGTTGCCCTCTGACACACCAGATGGGCCGGCCTCGAGCTCATCGTCCACGGAATCCTGGAAGTCAACTTCCAAGACTCCATGTACCGGGGGGGGGGGACTGGCTCTGCAGGTTGCTGGTGTTGTCCTCTGCAGTGAGTTCTGGGTCACCTGTTGGTCTGATGTGAAATGATCATTGCAGTGCACCCGGCAAGCTTTGTGTTAGCTGTGTGTCATTCACTTTTTCTACACTGCAAAATTGACATATCATCACATTGTTGACTATGTGCAGTACTGTGCTTCCTGACATGATGCAGTGGTACAAGCATTACTTGTCCATGGTGAGAAGTATCAAGGCATACCACGCGAAGCGTGCACAATTGAGGTTTACAGGGACTTGTTGCCATCTAGGCCCTGGCACAACATGTGTTTACTTGTGGACTCATAGTTCATTTGTCTGACCTAGCAGAAGTCACTTCTGGCCATGGACTGGCCATTGTCATCTCCTGCACCCCTTTGTCCTGTCATGTGCATATCTTGATTCGTGCCACCACACATGCTTTCATATTTTTCTAATGGTCCTTGTTGCACCTGCCCCATGGTGATGCACATGTAACTAGTTGCTGTGCATGAATGTGCCCAGGCTTTCTTCTACTTGTGCATTGGTGTGTCACAATTTGGTGGTTGTGACAGTTTCCTTAGCTTACCTGTGTGCACACTGTGCTTGGCAATGGGGTAGGTATGCCTCTTTGTGCAATGAGAGGGATGGGGTTGCCATATGGCACCATTTAATTTGTGAAAAATGGGTGGGTACACGTACTGGCTACCTACCTGTGAGTTTGTTTGGTGTACTGCAATGGCTTCCAACTGCTCCTGGGTGGGGTGGGGAGGGCTCCATCCTGCTGAGGTGTGGGATAGAGAGAATGTTGGGAGTAGTAGTGCAGCCCTCCCAGACACAAACACCATCCCAGGGAAGATGGCTACCTACCTGTAAGTTTGATGCGGGTTGTGTAATGGCTGACACATGCTTCTGGGTGGGGTGGGGGAGGGCTCCATTCTTCTCCGGTGTGGGAGAGGGGGCATGGTGGGAGTGGTGGTGCAGGCCCCCCAGACACCCTCATTGTGAAGATGGCTACCTACCTGTAAGTTTGTTTGGTGTACTGCAATGGCTTCCAACTTCTCCTGGGTGGGGTGGGGGAGGGCTCCATCATGCTGAGTTGTGGGACAGAGGGAATGTTGGGAGTAGTAGTGCAGCACCCCAGACACAAACACCATCCCAGTAAAGATGGCTACCTACCTGTAAGTTTGATGTGGGTTGTGTAATGGCTGACACATGCTTCTGGGTGGGGTGGTGGGAGGGCTCCATCCTGCTGAGGTGTGGGACAGGGGGCATGGTGGGAATAGTGGTGCAGGCCCCCCAGACACCCTAATTGTGAAGATGGCTACCTACCTGTAAGTTTGCTTGGTGTACTGCAATGGCTTCCAACTGCTCCTGGGTGGGGTGGGGGAGGGCTCCATCCTGCTGAGGTGTGGGACAGGGGGCATGGTGGGAGTAGTGGTGCAGCCCCCCAGACACCCTAATTGTGAAGATGGCTACCTACCTGTAAGGTTGTTTGGTGTACTGCAATGGCTTCCAACTGCTCCTGGGTGGGGTGGGGGAGGGCTCCATCCTGCTGAGTTGTGGGACAGAGGGAATGTTGGGGGTAGTAGTGCAGCCCTCCCAGACACAAACACCATCCGAGGGAAGATGGCTACCTACCTGTAAGTTTGATGTGGGATGTGTAATGGCTGACACATGCTTCTGGGTGGGGTGGTGGGAGGGCTCCATCCTGCTGAGGTGTGGGACAGGGGACATGGTGGGAGTAGTGCTGCAGCCCCCCCAGACACCCTCATTGTGAAGATGGGTACCTACCTGTAAGTTTGTTTGGTGTACTGTAATGGCTTCCAACTGCTCCTGGGTGGGGTGGGGGAGGGCTACATCCTGCTGAGGTGTGGGACAGAGTGAATGTTGGGAGTAGTAGTGCAGCCCTCCCAGACACAAACACCATCCCAGGGAAGATGGCTACCTACCTGTAAGTTTGATGGGGGTTGTGTAATGGCTGACACATGCTCCTGGGTGGGGTGGGGGAGGGCTCCATCCTGCTCAGGTGTGGGCTGGGGGCCTGGGGGTTGTTGTAGTGCTGTCTGCCTGTACACATGCCCCCATGGTTATGTTGTTAGCTATGTTTGGAGTGAATGGGAGTGGGTGAACGTTGGGTCTGTGAGCCATGTTTTTGTGAGTGTGTGGTGCAGATGGATGGTATGTGTCCTAGGTGGTGTAGCTTTGTACTTGTGCAAGGCAGTACATTGCAGAGTGGCGGTAGTCATTTGTTTGTACTTACCAGCCACCACTCCCCCGGCTACTCCTGTGAGACTCTCTGGATGCAGTATGGCAAGCACCTTCTCCTCCCATTGTGTGAATGGTTTTGGTAGAATGGGAGGGCCACCGCCAGTCCTCTGAGCCAGCTCATGGTTCTTGCTCCTCCTCTCCTTGACCACCCTCTTCAGATCATACCAATGCTTCATGATCTCCTTTTTTGATCTTGGGGTGGTCCCTACTGCATTGACCCTTTGCACTATCCTAGCCCACTTTTGTGTCCATGGGGCTAATGGTGTCTGTTGGACCAGGGTACCAAAAAAGCTGTGGTTCCACTCTGACTATCTCATCTACCATGACCTTCAACTCACTCTCAGTGAACTTGGGCATTTTCTGTGTGGCCATGGTGTGTGGTGTGCAAAGTGATTAAGGGTGCAGGAGTGTGAGTGGTGGTTGTGCTGTGTGTTGTGCAGGGGGTTAGTTGTGCTGGCGTGGAGGTGGTGGTGGTGCTGTGTGTGATGTGGCTGGTGATGCTGTGTCCTTTGCCTCTCCTGTCAGCTGGGGTATGTGTCCCTTCTCGCCTGGAGTTTTGGAAGGGATTGTGGTCAGGGAAGGGGCTGGTTTTATACTCAGCTATGTGGGTGTGTCCAATTGGGGTGTTACTGACTGGTGTGTTGTCCTGGAATCTGTTTTTTTCGTTTTGCCATGTGGTTGTGTCATTGGGGTGTGTTTTGTGTATTTGGGAGGCATCTCTAGTTTTCTGTTTGCACTTTTTGGCCTTCTTGTAGGGTTTTGGCTTCGTCTGCCATATTTTTGACGGTTCGTCCGCCGAGGTGGCTGTGCTTCAGCTCTTCCACTGGCTCTCCCATTCATCCCATTGTGCGACCGCGGCGGTCGGAAATGGCGGTACGTACCGCGGAACCGTCGGGCATATACTAATTTCTGGGGCGGTGTCTCCGCTATACTTGCGGCGGGTTGTTGTTTTTCCGCCGCGATTCTGACCGCCGTGGACGGATTTTGGCCATCTCCGATCGCTACGGGCGGTTATTCTTGGCCTCGTACCACCACGGTCGGATTTTTGGGGCGGTTAATGCTAATTTGGGTGCCGGTTTTCCCACGGGGCCGGCGGGCCGTTGCTTTCCGCTTCCATGGCGGTCGGGGTGTTTTTCCACCCGCCATCCTAATGGATCTCTAAGTCTTGGTCTAAAGGCAGACCAAAGGTTAAAAACTGTGGCCGCCTATCAAATCTTGATGTTTTTTTTCCTTTTATGTCTAACTGTACTTTTTATAAATCAACTAAACAAAATGACACATTGATGTTTTACCAAAGAACTAATAAGGTTCTCAAAAGGATGAATTGTGCATTGTTTTTGTAACAATTTTTATTAATTGGAACAAATAAACAAATGCATTAATTCATACTAATAGTGACTGGGGGTGAGTGTCTGAAAAGTTTCAGCGCTCCGTCCAGCATCCTATTTTGTTTACATTGCTCACCCTAAGTTGGCAGGCTATGCCCAGACATAGGTCCCTTGCTCACTTTGCCACTGGATTTAAGCTGAACTGGCTGATGAGGGGTGTTACCCTGAAACCAGTCCCAGGATGCTTGTTTCCATTCCAGGGAGGACGTGGCCTGGCAGTTCGGGCTGGACTGTTCCCTGGAAGGACAGGGTCAAGACTGATTTGCATATGACTTGGTCTGAACTGGGCTGACAAAGTGAACAGATTAATGATGATGGATTTAACCCATATCTAATAGTGAATGGGGGTGAGTGAAACGTTTCAGAGCTCTATCCATCATGTTTGCTTTGTTCGCTCTAAATCGGCAGGTTTTGCCCAGATGTGGGTCCCTAGCTCACTTTGTCACTGGATTCAAGCTTGCCTGCCTGATGAGGGTTATTATCCCGAAACCGATCCCAGTATGCTTGTTTCCGTTCCAGGGATCTTTTTATTATTGCAAGATTTATGTATAACTCCACTTTAACCTTTGATTTCATTCAGTGAATTTCTATGGTGTTTTTTTAACATAAGTTAAAACCTTGCTACCCTACCTATGTATAACTCCACTTTAACCTTTTGTTTTTTCAGTGAATATCATACTTTTTTCTAACATACATTTTATATTTTATTACAATATGTCTGCGTCCAAACAATACCTTCCAGAGCCTTCAGTCGTGTCAGGCAGGAGGTTGGCTGCAGGACTAGGGTCGCGACCAGGCCCTGCACCCAGTACCCCACAGACCCTTACGCCACATTACTTTTAAAAACATTTCTTCCCTGTTCCACTGTAGTACACAAGAGCTTCAATGGCTGCAATGAAAGTCTAGCGGGACTTTGACAGTGTTAATAACAAATAACCATAATGGCCCAACTATCTTTGTGCTTGCAGTCTGCTCACACAGGGCCAGAAAGTCTATTAGACAATTGGGATGTCATTTTTCATAAACAACAGTGGTTGAGGTGGTCTGCCCAGGCATGTGGCCTTACCCCCACCCTATTATGGGACAACTGTATTTCTGCCTGCTGTTCGGTCCAAAAGCCCATCAGACACCAGGGATTATTTTTATTATAATAATGGAATGTGGAGAGACCTGCATCAGGCCAAACTCTCGACACCTAAAGCCCCGCCAGTCCTTCTGCCCACCTGAGGGAGGGTTTACCATTAATATGCTCCTCTGGGCATTTAGCCCACTGAGTGACAAGGCCATTTAAAAAAAAGAAAAAGCCTCAACTGACTTTATGCCCCCTGGGGCCTGGAGCATATCCATTCCTATGGCAAACAAGAGGAAATGTGTGTTTTTCCAGCGTAATTTGCCCGTCGAAGAGAGGAAAATCCCAATTTCATCTCACTTGCCATGGTAAATGGCCCCGATATTTGGGCGCTGAGTCAACTGGCAACCAAGGAATCCTATTGACCATGGGCATTTGTCAAAACCCACGTGAGTCCAGAGAGGTGTGGTCTACATGGATCCCACTAGTTGTTTTTTTTACCCAGAATGCCATGTAAATGTCAAACTTTGGCTAAAATCACACATTTTTCTCACCTTTCTGGAAAAGAAATGTGAGAATCTTTGGGATCAATAACATGACTGCCATCCACTTTTAACAGTACCCTACTTGTGTGGCTGGGAGTATAACCTGTGACAGAAAAATATGAAAACTGTGACCATATGAAGACAATGTTGCATTTTGGGACCTTTTTTGTTGTAGGCAATAGGTCCAACCACAGACATGTGATACTGTGTTTATCATGAGAAGTGTTGGAACACAGATGAGTAGAACATTTGTTAGTATAAATTGAATTTCTCTCAATGTTTGGCTTCTGAATGTAAGCCAGTGTGCAAAGCAGAACAAATCTTTCAAAATGCCCTCTGAATCACATGGTAAGGTGGGTAAGCCCAAATTGAGAGTTGGTCAAGTGACAAATATTCTAATTCAGTATTTGATCCCTTGGTAAATTTGGAATGTTGTCACTTCCAGAAATGTATAGCTTTCCTAGCTCATACATTGGCTTCACACCTGCTTCCACCATGAAATAAAAGCAGGTAGAGGCTACAAACAATAAGAATGATCTACTACCACTTAGAAAAATGTAATGGATTGTTTTACAACCATGCTTTTTTATGAAAGCTGGAAATATGATGATATTAGTACAGCAAACCTTTGGTTCATGTCATTTTGACAACAAAAAAGCTCTCTTTCTTGCACAGCATTTTTTTTCCAAAAATAAAAAAGAATTGCTTCATTTTGTTTTGTGTTTGTTTCCATGGACAGACATAATCCCTTGGTACCTTTAGAAAGCCTAACATGTGGCTCTGCACTGGTGGAAGGTATGTTTGGAGGATGGAAGAAATGGAAGGCCTTAGCAGTTAATAGATTAAGAAAATTTTTGGGGGAAGAAAAACATTGACAAAGTCAACTGTTATTGCATTTACAGGACTGTGCTTGCTGCCAAAATGTGATTTGAAAACAAACATAGAACTGAGGAGAATCTGAATAAGTACTACCTCACTGATCTCTTGATTGATGTACGATTCAGTGTAGAAGTTCCATATCTCCTACATCATCCTGTGATAGCTCATCATCCAATTATCATATGTTTGTATGGTGCAAACAGAGGTACAGGACTCAGTGCCAAAGAGACGCCCAAGGTTGATTACATACCCTCCAACATATCACTGATGGCTGAAGTTCTATACCTGGCAAGGGTCTGTTGATTTATTAATACAGAGGCAATTTTCTTAGTTAGGATATTCATGACTTTCATAATTGAGTCCATTGTTTTCTCAAGTTTTTTTGAAAACTATTGATAGAAAAAAATAATGTTTTGTAATCTAATATTGGTGATCTGATTTATGGCCCTTGAAATTGTTTTTTGATGGATTCTGAAATTCTTGCTACAGGCTCACCAATACCATTTAACCAGGAATGTGTAAATTTATTGTGATTTTTTATTTTATTTTTTGGGCTTAGAAATTTCAGGACTCCTTAAAGTAGGTCAGGAGGGTGTCTCCATCCCCTTCTGTATTTCTACAACAATGTTTTCCTGGGTCCTGTCACCGTGTCTTTCAAAAGAAAACATCTGGGTATTTGTCATCTACGGGAGCATAATGTCGTCTTCTTTATGTTGAAGCAGGGTCTTGGTGTTGTATTGGAGAAACTATCACATTATCTTCCCTTGCCAGAATTGGTGGATTTTCATCCAGGTCATCAATTAAGTTGCACATATCTTCCAAGAAGGCCAGGGGTGGCACTTAAGACTCAAAGATGGTGTCTTCATTGCCGAGTTCATCTTTCTCAGGGCCTAATCATACATTCATAAAAATTAAAAAAATAAACGTGTAATTAAGTTTAAGATCCAAAATTCAATAATAATGTTTAAACAAGATTACAATATTTCTTTTATACATTATGACTTGACATTTCACAATTATTGTTGTTTTAATATAAGGTTATTGTCATTGCCCTACTGTAAGTTGTGTTCATGCAACTAACCCTGCAAATTGATTCAAGCAAATTTTCAGACATATTAAGACTTTTATAGTTAGAGGATTAGGGCTGATACACATTTACTAATTCCAAGCACAAAGCAGTACAACAGCTAATTTGCTGTTGTTGCAAAGTCATCCTGTACCCTGGGCACCCCCCAACTTTTTGCTGCCAGGAACTGGTGGTAAATGACTCTGACTGACCCTGGGCTCTGTTTAACCAGGCCCAGGGCCAGTGCCAAGCTGAAAGAACACATTAGAATACAGTTAAGACACCCAACATACACTAGGGTACACTATGGTATGGTGGGGTACCCCCTGTAATTGGCCTGACCTACCCCATAGCACCTAGTATATAAGAGGGCAGGGGATTTAAACTACCTAGAAGTCCCCAGTATCCTGGGGCATGGCAGTTTAGAGGCCAGCAGATTTTTTGCACTTGCATGTGTGCAATGCTGAAGCCTGGGGTCAGTTTAAAAACAGCTCCGGCTGCCATGACTGCATTAAACAGTAAATTCTGCCCAAACTTGACTTTTGTGGTATGGGCACCTTAATCCTACAATGTTTTGGTATATTAGGGACCCCCAGGGTCTCCCCAAGGTATCCCAGGGGTGGGGGGGGGGGGGGTCAGTTATCTATAAGGGACACCCTTATAAAATGAGTTTTTACATGCCTGGGTAAAGTGAGATTTCACATTTCACTCCCCACATTGCGTTAATGTGGTGGTCAAATTCGACTTTGATGCTAGGAGCACTGGGTAAGGAGGATCTGAATTATTTCTGCAGATTCAGAACCCCTAAAGTCTCCCCTAGTTGCACAGGGGGTGGGGGTCCATTAGAAATTAGGGAAATACTTATATAATATGTTTTATAAGCCCTGGTGCTAGAAAACTGGCCCAAGTCATTTTTCCTATTGCAAACCCCATGGCCCATAGGTTAACATGGTAGGAAGTTATTGATTAATAAATATTGATAGGAGAGGACTAGCCGGACCATTCAAAGACTTCCCAGAATGGTAGTAGTAAATCCAACAATATTATATTGTTGAATTTCTCCTAAAGTGTACACACAAGAAGTTATAAGACTTTCTTGTTTGTAAGTCCAAATTCAGCCTTCCAGTGGTCTGGCCTGATTGGTCAGAGTTAAGTGGATTAGCCAGGCTGCTTTGAAGAGGTGATAAAGAACCACTCTGCTGGGAGGGCAGTGTGATGGTCTATAGGAATGCCAGGCCAGGGGGTGGAGTCGTATACCATGCTCTTCAAAGGCAGAGGGGAGGCCTGGGTTTCAGTTTCCCTCTGACTCTCTTGACCCAGAGTCAGGGCTAGGCTTAAGGAAGGTATGTGCAGATGGTAGGGGGGAGAGTCCATGGAAATAAGCCATCCCAGGGGGTGTGTTTAGCCAGCTCTTACCTCCTTGCATCAGCCATTATGGATTTGGAAGATTGGTGCACTCTGGGACAAAATAATGCCACACTCTACAGGATGTGGTCATAACTATGAGGAGTTGCCCTGCTCTCATTGGTCAGAAGTGACCTGGTGCTTGACCTAGATAATTTTGAAAAAGTATCTGAGAGGGGCAGAGTCCCCCAGATCTGCTGCTTGAAACTGAATGAAGCAAGAAGTGCCCGGCTGAAAATATTTTGCTGTGCAAGGAACTCTAAGGCCTGAGCTCTGAAGACTGCACCAAGTGAAACTGCAGCCCTGTGCATACCTTGCTGCCAAAGGACTCAAGAGTGGAACTCCCTGCAAGCTACAGGTTAACAGAGCTCACCTGGACAGCCCCACAAAGAATTCCCAGCCTGGAGTACCAGTGTATTTGTAAGGGCTTTGTTCAAGTGGATTGCGGAGTTGAAGTTTCATACTTTCAAGGACCCTCTTGGAGATTCCAGAACCTTGGACTGTGTGTTGGATACTTTGGAACCCGCAAGTAGAACTTCAGGAAGGAGTTCTAACTGGACTCGCTTGCTTGAGAAGGCGGCACAACACAGTGGTGAGATATTCTCCAGAACAGTTTCTAAAGGTGTGTCCCTGTCAGAGAAAACAAAATGACTAAATGGGGCACTGTTGGTTTCTAAGCCCTAGAAAGTGACTAATCTTTATCTCTGGTTCCCTGCAGTGGATTTTTTTCGTTTTGGTGTCATTTAAAAGATAAAAAATATTACCTATGTTTATAAATTGGTGTTGGATTCTTTTTTTGTGTTGTGTCTTAATTATTTACTGAAATGGTGTTTAAATGCTTTACTTACCTGTCTTTGAAGTTAAGCCTGTCTGTTCGCAGCCACGTTACCAAGGGTTGAGCATAGGAATAATTTTCTAAGACCTGTGCTGGGCCTATCATGTGTTAGTGGCCTTATTGCCAGTGGCAGACCTACATTTGCCCCTAACAATAACCCACTTTCCAACAGCTGTGCTGCATTGAGCTATATTGAGAGAGCTTCACAGAGATAAATTCACTTAGAGATGGCACTTCTGCTCTTTTTCGTCAGTGCTCTTCTAGTAAGGCTAATAGCATACATGTGAGGGAACAGCTCTGGTCCCAGGCCCCATGTCTCATTTGTACCCACGTCCTAGGCTCCTTGGTTGCCCATGTTTATTATCCTTTAGAGAGTTTTAAATACTGCTTCTGCATTCACTACTGCAGGATTCTATTGTTTGTAGCAAAAAGGGTGACAGTTAAAAAACGATACCCTCTTCCATTGGTCCCTGTCTTATTGGACCAAGTTCGTAGTTCCACGAAACCTGACCTGCAAGGTGCTTATCATCTGATCCGCGTTGAGGGCGTCGAATGGAAGACGGCCTTCTGGACCAAATACGGTCTCTTTGAATGCACAGTGATGCATTACGATCTCTGTAACACCCCTGCAGCCTTCCAATCTTTTTTTATAAAGGACGTGCTGCAGGTATTCCTTGACATCTGTGTCATCGTATACATAGATGACATTTTAATATATTCCTCTTCCCCAGAAAAACGCATTGGTCATGTTCGAGCAGTCCTCCAGAAGCTCAGAGAGAATCACTTATTTGTCAAAAGAGACAGATGTGTGTTCCATGCTAGAAGTATATGTCATCTCCCCTGATGGCATAGCAATGGATACTTCTAAAGTACAAGCCATCTTAAATTGGGAAGTACCAAGCTCAGTGAAAGAAGTACAACAGATTCTCGGATTCACCCATTTTTATCGGCGTTTTATTCCTCAATTTTCCAACATTATGTCACCCATCACACGTTTGTTGAAAAAGGGCATACCTTTTCTTTGGGATTCACAGGCAGAAAGGAAATTTCAGCAGCTGAAAAAGACCTTCACAGAAGCCCCCCTCCTTCAGCACCTAGATCCTTCACAGCCATTTTTTGTCGAGGCTGATGCCTCTCAAATTGCGGTAGAAGGTGTCCTTTCCCAGCGAGACCCGGAGTCTGGGCGCTTCCATCCTGTTGCATATTTTTCAAAAAGGTTACTTCCGGCAGAACAAAACTATACAGTGGCTGAGAGGGAGCTCCTTGCCATTAAGCTTGCCTTTCAAGAATGGCGCCAACACCTGCTGAGAGCATGACAAACTATAACAATACATACTGACCATCGCAATCTACAATTTTTTCAAAACATCAAGGCCTTAACACCTCGTCAACTCTGCTGATTGTTGTTCTTTAACAAATTTGATTTAGTTATTACTTACCGGCCAGGGCATTCACAACAGAAAGCAGACATGTTGTTATGTTTAGGTTTCTCCTCATCTCACCAACATCAGGAAGAGGTAAGGCCTATTATTCCAACAGAACGGATAATAGCAATATGTTCGACACTCGATTTCGTGAAAGACTCACACAAATGAAGGTTTTTACTCCATATACCCCTGATGTGGTGGAACGTAAGGGTTTACCCTATCACAATGAACAATTATACATCCCCACCCAAGAACCGCAAGCAACGGTATTACATTGGAACCATTATTCAGTTCTTGCAAGACACATGGGAGAAAAGAAAACCCTTGAACTATGTAAACGCTGGTTTTGGTGGCCTACACTGTCACAAGATGTTAAAAACCACATCCAGAACTGTCCCACGTGTATCCAAGCAAAAACAGTGCATATTGCACCATCTGGTCTTTTACACCCTTTACCAATTCCACCAGCCCCATGGCATACCATCAGCATGGATTTTATAACGAATCTTCCCCTTGCTCATGGTCTCATAGCCATTTGCGTGGTAGTGGATTATCTGACGAAGATGGCACATTTTGTTCCATTAAAAGACATTCCCACTGCCAAAACACTAGTCACCCTATTCATACAACATATTGTACGACTCATTGGGCTACCTTCCACAATTATCTCCGATCGGGAACCCAGTTTGTATCACAAGTCTGGCGGGGTTTGTGCTCCTCCATGGGAGTGTACATTCGGTTATCCTCTGCATATCACCCCCAAACCCACAGACAAACAGAACGCACAAACCAATCCTTAGAACAGATTCTGCGGTGCCATCTTGCCACGTGGTCTTCTGACGGGATACCGCTTTGCCACTGGTTGAGATTGTGTACAACAATAGTGCACACACAGCGACAGGTGTGTCTCCTTTTACTATCTGTTCGGTAATCATCCCAAGATGCCTCCTGTCTTAAACCTCACCATAGCAGAGAAACTCCCTTCAGGTCAGGAACACCACACAGGGTTGAACAATATCCAACGCCTAGTACAACAACACATAACACACTATCAGAAACAAGTCAAGAAGCAAGCTGACAAAATAGAAAGCCTGCTCCCAATTATCAAGTGGGGGACCAGGTATGGTTAGCTAAAACAAATCTCCATCTAGCTGGCCCAAAGAAGTTACACCCACGTTTTCTCAGCCCCTTCACTATCAAAAAGGTTGCTAACCTCTTGACTATGGAGCTTGATTCACCTGATGACCTCAGGGTACATCCTGTGTTTCATGTATCACTCCTTCGTCCTTATTCATCAGCTACCAGGGCCACTCCCCCACCACCTCCAGTGCATGTGAATGGCCATTGGGAGTTTGAGGTTGCCCAGGTCCTTGATTCTAAGTAGGTCCGGCCGATTATATTATCTTCCGATTTGGAAAGGTTATGGGCCAGAAGACAATTCCTGGGAACCCGCCTCTACTGTCCATGCCCTGCGGCTTGTCCGCCATTTCCACCTTCGGTGTCCCACAAATCCCCATCTTCTTTGAGGTTCTTTGGTGGGGGAACTGTCAGGGAACAGCTTTGTTCCCAGGCCCCACCAAGTCTCATTTGTACCCACCCCCTAGGCTCCTTGGTTGCCCATGTTTATTATCCTTTATAGGGCTTTAAATACTGCTTCTACATTCACTAGTGCAGGAATCTATTGGTTGTAACAATGCTTGTTTAATTCAACCTATAAATGCCAATGCTTGTTTAATTGTAGCAATGCTTGTTGCACTGCCTTCATTATGACATGTGATAGCTAACTGACATACTGATGGGTGTGGCAAGCCTTGTGGAACTGCATGTGGATGGGTGTGGTTTGCCTCATGTGGAGGGGCGTGGTTTTGCCTCATGTTTACAAGCACCTGTCCTGGTGGTTATATAAGGGCAAGCCCTGCACATACCTGTGTTTCGCTTATTTCCTGGATTCCTGCAGGTTGCTGTCTCAACATCTCTCCAGCTGTCAGTGCCAACGCCCGATCCCACTTCTTCGATTAGGGTTTCAAGAGGATTCCTCATGCGTCAGACAAGCTAAGTGCTGCACACTGCTTCTGCTTGTCTTTTCATCTTGTCTGTGACTTCTTGACCTCGCGCTTGGCTACTTCTTTCGTGCTCGGTGTAGAACATTATCCAGTGACTCTCTGAAGTGGCAACATTGCTTTTGAAGGCGATTTTCTTGGTTTCTGTCTAACGCCCAAATACGAGACTTTTGGGAACAAGAAAACAAAGACTTTTAGTGCTTATCGCCCTTTAGGAATTAATTAACAGTGTTTGTATTCAGTATTTCTTATTGTAAGTATTGTGGCATAATGTGCTGTACTTTCCTGTGACAAGTTCAGAAATTGGAAACTCTAGTGCATATTATGAATAGTGATATTAGTTCTTGAAGCACAAGTGCACGCTATGAATAGTGATATATGATTTAGTCCTTTTATTGTTCAGTTCCGCCTTATTTTGTTTTTCCTTTGAATCTTTTATTTTGAAATACTTACTCCTGTTGGAACAAGAGACTATACATGTAAACCAAAGCACGAAGTATACTATAAAGAGAAATCCTAATATATTCATATCTATCAGCCCTTTGGATTGAGATATTAAGAGGCTGGAAGTGGTCCCTGCATAAGGTGAATACACGTTTATTATATGACATTGATATATCTAAACTTGTGAGTGTGTATGTGTGCGGAGAAGTGTAACTGTACTCATCCTTACTATTTTTACCGTCAGAGTATTATACAAACACATGCTGTAGATTCCTCAGAGACCCAAGACATGGTAACTGGCTGCACCAGGCTGAGTGAAGAAGCAGTGTTTTTCTCTTCTCTTCTTTCTCATCCACTTCCCCTTCCCTTTTGGGAGATCTGCCAATTTGAAGGCGTTCTAGTCGCAGCACTGGTGTTCCAAGAGCTACTGGGAGCATTTGTTATTCATCGCTCCTCCAGACATCAGGTGCGTGGTTACGCCATATCCTTACAATACATATCCCTTTGGAAAGTTGTGTGTGTGGTCAAGCTTTGCATGTGTAGTCGAAGGTTACCTTTCCATTACTAATTAGGATTGCTAAAACATGCTTAAAAACATGTCAACCATTTTATATATGTTGTACAGTGCAGTACAATGTAAAATGTGACATTTGTCAAGATATATATAACTGTACTCAATATAACGACTGCCTCAAAGATGTGGTATTTTTGCATTTTTATGCAAATACTTGTCTCCCAATGTTAGTAGAGACAGCTTTGTGTCAAATAAAATCGCTGTTATTATATGAGCCCCAGTGCCTGCTACCTCCCCGGGGCATACACATTCAATGCGGGGGCTACAAGGCCCCCTGTGGCCCCTGGGACCACCACCTCCCCGGGGCTATGGATGTGAACTGCGGGGGCACAGGACCCCACACACAGCACAGGGCACTACCACCTCCCTGGAGCTATGTTTAAAATAATGTGTGGGGGTTCTCAAGCCCCCCCCACAGCCCCGGGGACCACCACCTCCCTGGGGCTCATTTCTAAATTTGAAGGGGGCTGCGCTGCCCCCTCCTGGAGCCATAAATGATTCTGGGGACCGCCACCCCCTAGGGCCAGCTCCAGCAATGTCCCTGGGTGCCCACACCTGGGACATTGCAGTTTGAAATGGGATGGCATGTCAGCAGCTCCCTGGGGGTAAAAAGCTATGCTGGGAACTCACCAGAGGCCCCGCCACTTTTGTCCACCACTCTTCAAACACTCCTCCTGGTGCACTCTTGATTGGGGGATGCTTTCTCCTTCGCTGCTGAGGGTCCTTAGGGGCCAACTAGCCCACCTGTTACCTCCAGTAAGCCCCACTCAGTGAGATTGCTGAGAAGTGGTCAGAGGCCACTCCATTTTTACCACCGCTCTGCAAGGCAAATGATGGACAGAATGCTGAATACTCATAATCAGTCATACATTCACCCCAGTCAAGAAATCTGGGTTAAATCCATCGTTCTTTTGCTCGCCATGCCACCCCAGTTCAGACCCTGCCATATGAAAATCAGTCTTGACCCTGTGCCTCATGGGAAAAGTCCAGACCAAACTGCCAAGCAAGGTCCTCCCTGGACTGGAAACAAGCATTCTGGGACCGGTTTCTGGGTATTACCCTTCATCAGCCAGGCTAGCTTGATTCCAGTGGCACAGTGAGCAAGGGACCCACGTCTGGGCATACCCATCCCACTTAGGGTGAAAAGTGCTACACAAACAAATGATGGACGGAATGCTGAATAAATCATACATTCACCCCCAGTCAAGAGATCTGGGTTAAATCCACCGTTCCTTTGCTCACCATGCCACCCCAGTTCAGACCCAGCCATATGTAAATCAGTTTTGACCCTGTGCCTCATGGGAACAGTCCAGACAGAACTGCCAAGCCAGGTCTTCCCTGGACCAGAAACAACCATCCTGGGACCGGTTTCTGGGTATTACCCTTCATCAGCCAGGCTAGCTTGATTCCAGTGGACAAGTGAGCAAGGAACCCACGTCTGTGCATACCCATCCCACTTAGGGTGAAACGTGCTATGCAAACAAATGATGGACGAAATGCTGAATAAATCATACATTCACCCCCAGTCAAGAGATCTGGGTTAAATCCATCCTTCATTTGCTCACCATGCCACCCCAGCGCAGACCTAGCAATATACAAATCAGTCTTGACCCTGTGCCTCATGGGAACAGTCCAGACAGAACTGCCAAGCCAGGTCCTCCCTGGACCAGAAACAAGCATCCTGGGACCGGTTTCTGGGTATTACCCTTCATCAGCCAGGCTAGCTTGATTCCAGTGGACAAGTGAGCAAGGAACCCACGTTTGTGCATACCCATCCCACTTAGGGTGAAACGTGCTATGCACACAAATGATGGACGGAATGCTGAATAAATCATACATTCACCCCCAGTCAAGAGATCTGGGTTAAATCCATCCTTCTTTTGCTCACCATGCCACCCCAGCTCAGACCCAGCAATATGCCAATCAGTCTTGACCCTGTGCCTCATGGGAACAGTCCAGACAGAACTGCCAATCCAGGTTCTCCCTGGACCAGAAACAAGCATCCTGGGACCGGTTTCTGGGGATTCCCCTTCATCAGCCAGGCTAGCTTGATTCCAGTGGACAAGTGAGCAAGGAACCCACGTCTGGGCATACCCATCCCACTTAGGGTGAAAAGTGCTACACAAACAAATGATGGACGGAATGCTGAATAAATCATACATTCACCCCCAGTCAAGAGATCTGGGTTCAATCCACCGTTCCTTTGCTCACCATGCCACCCCAGTTCAGACCCAGCCATATGTAAATCAGTTTTGACCCTGTGCCTCATGGGAACAGTCCAGACAGAACTGCCAAGCCAGGTCCTCCCTGGACCAGAAACAACCATCCTGGGACCGGTTTCTGGGTATTACGTTTCATCAGCCAGGCTAGCTTGATTCCAGTGGACAAGTGAGCAAGGAACCCACGTCTGTGCATACCCATCCCACTTAGGGTGAAACGTGCTATGCAAACAAATGATGGACGGAATGCTGAATAAATCATACATTCACCCCCAGTCAAGAGATCTGGGTTAAATCCATCCTTCATTTGCTCACCATGCCACCCCAGCGCAGACCCAGCAATATACAAATCAGTCTTGACCCTGTGCCTCATGGGAACAGTCCAGACAAAACTGCCAATGCCAGGTCCTCCCTGGACCAGAAACAAGCATCCTGGGACCGGTTTCTGGGTATTACCCTTCATCAGCCAGGCTAGCTTGATTCCAGTGGACAAGTGAGCAAGGAACCCACATCTGTGCATACCCATCCCACTTAGGGTGAAACGTGCTATGCAAACAAATGATGGACGGAATGCTGAATAAATCATACATTCACCCCCAGTCAAGAGATCTGGGTTAAATCCATCCTTCTTTTGCTCACCATGCCACCCCAGCTCAGACCCAGCTATATGCAAATCAGTCTTAACCCTGTGCCTCATGGGAACAGTCGAGACCGAACTACCAAGCCAGATCCTCCCTGGACTAGAAACAAGCATCCTGGGACCGGTTTCTGTGTATTACCCTTCATCAGCCAAGCTTGCTTGATTCAAGTGGCACAGTGAGCAAGGGCGTCCATGTCTGGGCATACCCATCCCACTTAGGGTGAAAAGTGCTACGCAACATTCACCCCCAGTCAAGAGATCAGGGAGGACCTGACCTGGCCTGACAGTTCGGGCTGGACTGTTCCCATTGGGTGCAGGGTCAAGACTGACTTGCATATGGCTGGGTCCAAACTGGAATGGCACGGTGAGCAAAAAAACGATAGAGTTAGGCCCAGATCTCTGTATTGGGGTGAATGTATGACATTGTTCTGCATTCTATCCATCAATTGCTCTTTTTACATTTGTCACCCCGAGTGGGATGGGTATGCCCAGATGTGGGTCCTGTGCTCCCCATGGCACTGGAGTCAAGCTATCCTGGCTGAGGAGGGCTGAAAGCCCGAAACAGGTCATAGGATGCTTGTTTCCAGTCTAGGGAGGACCTGGCCAGGCAGTTCAGGCTGGACTGTTCCCATTGGGAGCAGGATCAAGACTGATTTGCATATGGCTGGGTCCAAACTGGAATGGCATGGTGAGCAAAAAAACAATGGATTTAGACCCAGATCTCTGTACTGGGGTGAATGTATGACATTGTTCTGCATTCTGTCCATCAATTGTTCTTTTTGCACTTACTGTTTTTTCAGGCAGCATATTACTCTTGCCTAATGCATAATTTGAATTGAGTTGCTTCCAAGTGTTAAGAGCGGGGCAGAATTGGGTTATAGCTGAAGGCAGTGTGAGTTTCTCTCAGTGGCACAGTATGGTGTTTAGCGTGGGAGTGGGGCTTTGAGATAAATGGCTTGTGATAGCACTTTTAAGCTTATTTGGGACATTCTGCGAATGGCAACATTTTCAGATTAATATATTGTGTTGACCAATAACAACCAAGTGCATGTGTTCATTGTCAATTTAAAGAAATGTGGAAAAATACCAGCTGCAGCATCGTCTTTTGCCAGTGGAAAAAATAAATGTGGATAAATAGAGATAAAATGCCCCAAAAATAAATATGAATAAATACAGACGGAAATGGCAAAAAAATAAATACCATAAAACCGGGAGCCCTAATTATAATGTTGTACCAAGTATATAACAAACAAGGCTACACACACCTAACATGAGTTGCCGCGTGATCAACTAGTGGCATTGTTTTCAAAATGCGGGCAGCATGAATGTTTCCTTGATCTTGTTTCAAAACTATCACTGCTAACAAATGCCCATCAATGCAGCGATATAATCTGATCTACTGAGGTAAAACCCTCATGCATGTTATTGTTAATAAAATACACTTTTTGTAGTTTACAGAGTTTATCATGTTTTTAAATGTTTAGTGCAAATTAATTTTAAAACTAAAGGTGTTCCTAAAGATACGTTTTCTAGGATACCTTTTTAGGGCTCGTGCCCTGCGTTGCACTGTGCAGCAGCGCTCGCGCAGGCGAGAGTCCTTTTGTCCGGGGTTCTGAAATGGACCCTGCAATTGTACACACTCGTGCGTGTGTTTTTACTTTTGTAGCCTGCTATTGGCCTTTGCCTGCGTGTTAGTTTTTAAAATAGCACACAATAGGTCAGAGGCGGGCGCATTGTTCCGCCCATGGCCTTTTGGTGTCTATTACGTGCATTCCTGCCATATGGTTTCAATTATCGTGCCCAGACACGGGTGAGGTAATTGAAACCATATGGCGCGCGCGCGCACACCACTCGCGGCTTTGTTTTCAAAAGCGATCACTTTCAGTTTCGCGATCGCTTTTTTTTGTGGTCGGCTGTAGATCTCCATTGATGGGGATGTGGGAGTCTCTCCTCACGCTGGTTTACTGTCATTATGAAGCAGGCCTGCAGCACATCTGAAGATAGAATTTGTTTTGTGCACCCTATAAAGCCTTTGGTGTACCAGGATTCTGGCTGTCTCCAAACTTTCGCGACTCCATAAATTTACCCCGAATGGCTCTGCTTCCGGGATGAGGGCAGGCGCATGCGGTCTGTGTCGCATTATTTTCTGCTCATTGGGGTATGTTCGCTGGATGCCGTTCTGTGTAGGGGTTGTCTATCTGTCTGTGCTGCCTGCTGAGTGTCTGCCGTCACCCTGTCTGGGTGCTCTGCATCCAGAGTCTCCGCCTGACTGCTTTTCTGTCACCCCGTCTTTCTGGGAAGCAGATTGTATGTGACCCTGTCTGCAACTCTGTGACCCTTCCACTGCCCATCTGTGTGTCTGTCTGCGAGTGTTTCCTAGTGTGGGCCTATGGACCGGTGACTATGTCTGCTTGCTTGGCAACGAGTCTGTCTGTCTGCCTGTAAAGGTGCCTGTGACCTGGCCTGCCTCTCTAAGACGCCGTGAATATGTGTGGGTGCTTGCAGTGAGTGTGCCTGACTGCCTCAGTGTTTTGCCGTGAGTCTGCCTGTGTCTGTTTGTGTGTGCGTCTATGCACTGTTTGTATCTGCTTGTGTCTGTCTGTCTGCTGAGGCTCTCCGCTATAAGCCTGTCTCGGAACAGGCATGTTCACCACCAGTGCTTGTTTGATTCGTGTGCGGGGCCCAATCTGTCCGCCTTCGGGTTCCGTGGAAGTGCGCCACCGTGTTCGGCTGTGAGTCTGTGTGTCTTTGGACCCTGGTGTGCCACCCACGCTGAGGTGTGTGTCTATTTAGGGCTGTCTTGTTTGTGTTACATCCACCCCTGCACCTGTATGTGCGTATCATGCCTTCCAGTGTGCGTGCTTGCACTGATCCACCCCCACCTTGCAGTGTGGCTGTCACGCCTAGCAGTATGTGCTTCTGTTTGTGTATGTTCGTGTGTGCATGTGCTTATGTGCACGTGTTCAGATCCCCCTGGCCCGTTAGTTTATGTCATGCCTTCCAGTGTGCGTGTACTTACACCCCTTGACCGCCGCGTGCAAGTCTGTGCAGGTGTGTGTGTACCTACAGCAATCCGATGGCGTCATACTCAGCATGTCCCATGCCATACAGAGAGAGAGAGTGTGTATGTGACCATGTGTGTAGCAAGGTGTGCACTACCGCGAAGTGTGCACGTACAGGGCCTTGTTGTATTGTATTGTATGTGTAGGTTTATAGCCAAGATTGGAGCATAATGTGTGTTTACAGCACTGAGTGCAGTATAACGTGTCTGAGTATTTACAGCCCTGACTGCAGTATAGTGTGTGTGTGTTTACAGCCCTGAGTGCAGCATTGTGCGTGTGTTTACAAGCCTAACTGCAGCATAGTGTGTGTGTGTGTGTTTGTGTTTACAGCCCTGACTGCAGTTTAGTGTGTGTATTTACAACCACGCGTGTGAGTGTGTGCTCAGAGTCTCCTCCTTGTTTATGTTGGGCTGTATACATGTCAAAAAGTACGGATGGAACTGGGTTTGCATGAGCGTGAGGGTGCTTTTGCATAAAGCAGAAAGAAAAACTGTAACACTGTAAATTAAACACAGCTTAAAAAATTGTACATTGCATGCTACTATGTACTCTCTCTCAAATGTCTGGTGGCTAAGCGGGCTAAGAGAGAAAGAGGAAAAGACTCGATTTGGCACAAAAGAAAGCATTTTTAGATGATGGTGTAAAAAGTGAAGAGAGGTGTTTGCGATTTTAACAAGCATTTGCAATGCAATAGGTCTCGCATTATTAAAGTTTGAGCTATTGGTGTTGCATTATTTAGCAATGCCAATAGCTCAAACTTTAATAATGCGAGACCTGTTGCATTGCAAATGCTTGTTTATGTTACTATGGTTAACTAAAGTATGCCCGTTTGTTTGTTTCACAGCGATATGAATGTTTATGCTCTGTCAAGTGAACAGCAGCCCAGTGTTGCTGTTCACCAGGGGTCCACAATTAAAGGTCATGAGGGCCGTATGAGGGCCCTGGGCTGTACTTTGAGTATCCCATTGTATACAACTACTTTCGAACAGAAATGACTCAAACCAGTTTCTAGAAAGTCAAGGGTTCCCAAAATATGTCTGCTGCAAGTATTGCAAACTTGCTTGCATATTTTACTGCTGTCTATGGGAGAATAAATGTATATTAAGAAATACATACCATACAGTTAATATTATTGCATGTTTGTGTTGGAATGTTCCTGTTAGATAGGTCAAAAGCAACCAGGATTTTGGTGCCACTACAGGCTGTGAGCAATGTTTATCATACATTCCTGTTGCTAGACATTTTCACGAGCACCATGGGAGTAATTATGAATTATTTTGATTTGTTGGCATTGAGAGAGAAAAAGGAGATTATTAGACAGGTTGCAATGCTCTCCATCAATGGAAAAGTTGATTCCATTTAATTCCAAAGATCCCAAGACATGTATTTTCACTGTTGGCAAACCTGTCTATATCAATGCAACAACATATGGCATACTCCCTTTTCCAGCGGACCCAGGAATGTCTAATTTTACACAACTGACTCATTCAAACAACTTAGCAAAATGTTTGATTCAATGCAAATATCTATTTATCATGTTTCTTATAGATTGCATTTCTGGGTAGGGTCCGTACATACATCATTCTTCAGGGTTACTCTACTACAGTTTTGATGATTCATTGCAAGTATGCAAGTGGTGACAAACATTGCCCAGTGATGTAAAACATAACCAAATATCAAACTGTGTGGGTCATTTGTAGTGTGTATGGGGATCTGTTGCTGAAAGTTGTCAGGTAGGGAGGGAGAGATGGACTCCTGGGTGCAGGTTTATTCACATGGGTTGAGGAGGACATTTCAGGAGCCGAGTAGAGATTTCTTCCAGAAGCTACTGCCCATTAAATTCTGACTCCACTCTTGGACAGTGTCGAACTCAGTTAGCAAGAACCATGGACATAACACACTCTCAGGGTGGGTGTTGTCTGATTGGTTAGAGTTAATAGGAAATGTGATTGGTTGTTTTTTCTTAGGAACACGAAATTTGTAGATGTATTCTTAGGGAAAGGTGGGAGGTAAGTAATGGTATGAACTAGTTGCTTTTAGAAAAAATATGTCGGCTCCTGTGTTCACCTTGAGCACAATTCTTTTGCGCACTTGCTTAAAAATCTCATTTACAGTTGCATTCAATGGAAAAGGTAGTTTAGTGGGAATATTAATATCACCCATGATGTATAGTGCAGTATAATAAAACTATATGAACATCTGCTATTGAGTAGTGGGAGTTAGGCTATTTCAAGTTCAACCAAAACCGTTTGATCTGGTATCTGTATCTGGTATTTCCAGGTTCAGTGTTGAAGGTTCATCTAAGCTAACTCTTCTGTAAATAAACTGATTTACTCTCAAGGAGTAGTGAAGGGGATTTCTGCTGTTGAATGCCCTTTCCAAACGTTTAAAGAACTGTATAGAATGTGTACAAAGGGTAATAGAATGAGCACTTCGTGTGCCTTCTTTCATTAAGAAATATAAACTGAGTGCATGCCGGTATAATAGTTTGCTTTTAAATATGCTGTTACAACTATATCACTGTTTCTTTCCTGGTACATCCATAAGATATGCCTTGATTTCTTTGTCATTTTAAGCTGTTACCTTTTAGTGGGAGCTCATGCACAATGTGCAGTATTGGATTCACGAGGTGTTACTTAGTGTAATGTAGGTGATGTTCCAACTTTCATCGATGGAAGATTTAAAAGGGGACCAAAGGTAACCCTGGCTTGGATTTCATTTTGTTTCTGCAGATTCATTATTTACCCCTGGCCACTAGGTTGTTGTGCAGGTCATCACTGAAAGGAAACCAAAGTAATGACACTTAATAATAAATTAAGTAATTTATTTGTAAACTTGGATTCAATTCTCTAAATACTGTGGAATTGATGGTGTTTTATTCTCTGTTTTATGGACAGGGCTGGGCAGAGACTTTTTTTTCCAATTATGCAATGATTTAAATTAAGAATTACTGCTACTTCCTTCTCATATTTACCCTTTGGCTCCTGCAAATGCTGATTACTTGAATCAGTTGCAGAAACATAAATAGATTGTTTCTGAAAATGTTCCTTTTGGTAATCAGAGAGGCAAATGTGGAATATCATGTTCACATCATGTAGGGCACTTGTGGCTTTGCCTGTCAGAAAGGCTTTCAACAGTGCCGATGTTCTCTCTCTTTCTCGCTGTAGTTTGTGAGCCTTTGAAACTGAACCCAGCAGACTGGGTACTTCATATACCTTCATTCTCTGTGAGAAATATTGGATGTGAGCAGTATGAAAGGTGGCAATGTCCTGCTCCTTTAGTTAAGTACTGGGATGTCTGATTCCACAACACAGAAAACTGGCGATTGTCTGCAGTTTTTCAAGAGCATTTTCAAGGGATAAATATGACCGACCATTGTTTGATGGTTGTAGAGCACCCATCTCTTAGGTGACATTGGTGTGGAACACACCATTTGTCTTGAACATCAGAGTTTAATTCTTTGGAATTGTGAATTCCTAAGAGTGTGCCAAGCTGTGAGGGTGGATGACTCACACGACTCACACTTTCACAATTAGTTTTTCAAACTTTTATTTTTTTCTCTTAGAGTGAAGCTTACAAAGTTAACAAGCATTCTCAAAACCAATAGATTTGGCTTTGACTGTTGTTTAAATGGAAATGTGCAATGGTACTCGCACCATTTTGGCAAACGTATTTATTCATTACACACTGCATACATATGGGAAGGGTCTTCAGGTCAGACTTCTTTCACTATTGTCCTGAGACATTGTTAACCATATTTTGCATCATTCCACAGTAGCATTTTATTTTTAAGTCTTTCTTTTGGATGTGATGTGTCTTTTTGCTGTTTGTGGAATGCGTGAGGAACTATTTTATATCTGAAAAGCAATCTGTCATCACACATTTAATTGTGTATCTTATTCATATATTGTATTATGTTTTTGTTTTTCACTGCAGCATGAACTTTCTATTTACTTTTGGCATTATTCTCCTCACTACGTAAAGATGTAAAAGGCTGGTTCTCCTTTTACCTACAGGGTCATAAGTTGCTACTGCCAATGACGTTCAAACCAGGGAAGCTACTTTTTTACTATACAGCCAACAGATATCCTCAAAGGAGAACACAATTGCATGAAAGCTGAAGTTGCACAATATATTCAAATGATATCCTCACAGAAAAATACAATGGAGATGGAAAGCTGCAGTTGTGCTAAACTACTGACAGTTGTACTCAAGGGAAGTCAGGTTTGCTCACATACCTTTTTAATGTAGTGGGGAGAGAGAACTGGAGCTGTGCTAAACAATTGCTTATAAAAGATTACTGCTGAAAGAGGGCATACGGCTATATAAAATTCGGAGGATGGCAGCACTTTTTAAGTGTCATTGCTCTTCCTGGCTGAACACTTATTGGCTCATCAAGTTCAACCTTTTCCTGCATTCTGCTATTTGCAATCTTTTGTTAATAACCATACACAAGAAATGCAATACCAGGTCTCAATGAAAATAAATCTAGCTTTCTTTTACTATTCATACATTGACTTTAGTTGAGTGAATTATTGTTTAAATGCAAGCCCATGCTTGCACTATTCAAAACAAAGGCCTGATTGTGCACTAACAAAGTTGACATCTGTAGAACATGCATACAACACTGCCCTGCATCTGGGTCCAAGTTTTCCAAAGCATTAGACAAGTACTAGAAAGCTGAAGTGTATGTAGTCCACAGATGTCCTCAAAGAGGAGTACATTAAGATGGAAAGCTTGTTGCACTGTACTGCAAACAGTTGTCCTTAGAGGAGAATACTAGGGTGCTGGAAAGCTGCAGTTGCACTATACTGCCAACACAGTTCCTCACAGAAGAGTGCCATGGAGATGGAAAGATTGTTGACCTATGCTGCCAACAAGGTTCTCAAAGAAAAGTACAATGGAGTCATAGCCATTTCTGAAAGTATACTAACACTTCGGAAGAGTAGTTATGCAAAAGGCACACACCATTGTCTTCTTGATAAAACACATACAGCACTGCTTTGCACCAAGGTCCCTGTTTTCCCCAAACAAGTGCAATAAACAAACATAATAATTTCTGCAAGATCACATTTGCCATGGACTGAATTGTACTGCACAACAATTTTGCGATGCTTCTTGGAATTTTCCCACTTATTGAATACATACAACTACAAAACCAGTGTATTGGAAAGAAGTGCAAGAGCTGCAAAGCTGCTGCAGTTCCTCAAGTCATTACTAGGGATCCCTCTCTTCAGATATATTTGCTTGAAATGTTAATCACAAAGCTGAAGGTTTGTTGCTTCATCCTAATATTTTGCATTTACAATCTTGTCACTCTAAAGCCCTGCGTTCGCTTGGATAAAAAAATACCAAAGCTGGTTGATAGTGATGAGTCAACATTGCAACTTTCTTGAGTGTCATAGAAATAACTGATGACACTCGACTATACATAGCAGGTGCCAATCACTAGGAAGTACAAGTATTTATAAAGTTCTATTCTCAGGTAGATATTTTTAGATTTTTGTATACATGTACAAGGAAAAAAAGCAGGCACTCAAAAGGAAGGCATCCAATGGCTGAAGTGGGTTGGTCCATTGACCCATTCTTTCTGCTGTGGCGGAAGATGTTTTTGGGTGACATCTGAACAGACAAATCACAAAAGAATTTTGCTTGAAAACGTATAGATATGTATGTATTATTGTAGGATATTTTTGGCCAAGACAGCTAAATCTGTCATTAGGCCAGATCTAAAAATTACAAAAAAATGGGAAGCTTTGTGGCTCTAATGCATTAGTGAGAGATTGCTATCCTTTGGGCTGCACAAGGCAGCATGTGGACTGCCAACACTTGGCAACTACTCTAACTTGTTATTTCACCCTCATCATATTCCGCTGCCTGCCCTGCAGCATGAGTAGAAGCACACTTGCCTCCAAAAGGTTTCCCATTGCCACAGCCAATCGCTGTACCCTGCCAGGAGCAACATACTCCCTACCCATTGCACATGTGCTGCCAACATCTCCAAACTATGCACCAGACCTTGTCAGAAGACTACATACTCCTACCGCATTCTACCTTGGTTGTTCTTGGGGAGAGTGACAGCTAAAGTTTCCTCTCATAGAGTGTGCTGACCATATATATTGTCAGTGATGGCAACCTGTACAGTTAAACCTTGGCTCAGGTTAAGTCACGAAACCTCTGTTTTTAGAGACCATGACCTTGTCAGTGTCTCATATCTGATTGAGATCTTCTTGTCATAGATTCCTTTTTGCAGTGGCACCTTCACAAATGTTATCTTGATTTTCCCATTCCCCATTACTCTCTGCCTAAGCAATAAGCTAGGGCTGTCGAATGATCAGCTTCTGCGAGCGTGCTCCTTGACAGCAATACAGAATCTGAAAGATCCCTTTGGCTAAGCACAGAAGGCCTCGGACATGCTTTTCCAATGAGTAGATTGTGAGCTACTGGTACCTCTCCTGTTGCCTGTGAGTAGCTTAATTAATTTCTGCATACCAAAATTCAAAAGCGTGTGTTTTAAGATGACAGTATGTATTTTCAGAACTGGTGTCAGGAACATTGCATCTATGGCTGTTATGTATGACTCTAAAAGAGGCATTCCACATTTATTAAGTTGCATTTACATTACTGCTGGCAATCTCACCTGATGCACTGAGGTGATCACAGCTGGCAGTCTCGTATCAGGTAGCCGCTAAAATATTTTTTCCTGATCCATACACCATTACAACACTAATAATATTAACCACTGATAAATTTCAGTGAACATAGGTAGCTCTTATTACAGAAATATTTGCAAACCCCTGCTCTTAAATCAAGAGGTATACGAAAAGGCAGAATTTTAGTAGAACTTGCCAATTAAAAAAACCACTGTCGTTCATAATATTAAGCCTCACTGATAGATGATTTGAGGTAAGCCACCTAGTACTTTGTAGTATCCCATATCTGATTGAATTCTTCTTGTCATAGCTACCCTTTCGCAGTGGCACCTTCCGAAATTTTATCTCGATTTGCCATCCCCATTACTCTCTATGCAAGCAATCAGCTGGTGCTGTCGAATTCTCAGCTTCTGGGAGTGTGCTCCTTGACAGCAATACAGAATATGAAAGATGATCCAGAAAATAATTTTCTATAATTCATTAAAAACCTTACCAGCCAAGTAACTGAGCCATAACACATGAGGCATCTAAAGCCATGTGAGAGCATCAGAAGACCAGAATTACATGTTTAAACAAGGATTTGGTCAAGAAAAGTCAAGTACACACAGGATAGGAGAAGAATGAGCCAGTGCAAATGACCAATGTTGTCAGAAATGCAGACAGATACTGAAGGAGGTGTTTGGGTAGTTCTTGTGCAAAGCAAGGATATTCCTGACCAGTAAGTAATTACAAGTAAAAAGTAATTATTTTATGATGTAGCCCATCATATAGTAAGAGAACCACTTCATAGTTTAATGGTCTCACTTCTTACTCCCAATCAACTGCCAGCATAGTATATTGTGCTGCCTCAGTTAGCCCTGGTACTTCCATTTTAGGGATTGAATACTTCAATGAAGCTGCAATCAGTGCCATGCTGGATAATGCGTCTTTTCTAATTTTATTCATTCAGGATATATCATGAATCAAGTGACAATTCCAATATATGGAAAGGGGCTACATGTGACGGCACAGGAAAGTGAACATAACAAATGTATAGTGTAAGAACCCTTAAGAGAATTAATGAGATTGAATCGATTTCACAAAGTCAGGCGATTAATGCAAATTCGGTTACCTTATGAATGTGTACGTTTCAACCCCTAATAATTATTTGACAGTGTCTTCCTCAGCACAGAAAAGGTAGAAACCTGACACAAAAGGCAAGCAGGACCGTTAATGTCCAGAGAAAACTGATTTGTGTCCCATGAAAAGGTAGCAAAGACCGATGGTCTCTTCACTACGACATACAAGTCCCGGTGTGCATTCATCACAATTCCCTGTACAGCGGGAAAGATCTATGCGCTCATCTTTAAGATCAGGTTGCCATCTTTCTGTCCTGATTAATTTTTACCGAGACATATATCCTGTTAGTTGAGAAACTCTTTTGTTATGCACACTGAATATGTTTTGAACATCTTTCAATTATTTTCACTTTCACTACACCGTCACAAATAGCCCCTTTCCATTTATTGGCATTGTCACCTGATTCATGCTATTTACTGATTAATCAAAATGAAGAAAAAAAATGTAATATAATTTATTGTCAAATCAGGTTTTGAATGTGTGAATGTTTTGATTGATTACCATTGGAACATTGTTCTAGTTTTTTGGCCTTAATTACCCCAGTCCCACTGGAATACAGGGCGCCCCCCCCCCGCCTTTTCTTTCTGATCAGCCGTAAAAGCAGTCTTAATTTACTGCTGCACAGAAATAACATTGCAATGCTTGACTTAAAACATTAGATTAGTTTCTGAGTTTCTCATCAGAAATGTCTGCAAATTACAAGGATTTCAAGACAATTGGTTTGGAAAATGTTTATGTAAAATGTGGCCCCATTTAAATAAAAATAATTATTCTGGGAGGAAACCCTAACCATCCTGCAGAGGATGGGCCAGCATGTTCAATAAAGGGCAGAAGGAAAACATTTTCCATTCCAGTGCTGCTTCAGCTCGCAGTCCAGACCCAATGTCTCTGGAGTGTGTCTATGATATGCTCTGCATCATGTGCTAATGTGCGAAATAGGAGCCTGCTCTGGGCTAACATCCATATTGGAGTGGAGCGTTGACTAGCCACTGATGCCAGGAGAAATAAGGAGATACAGACTGATGGTCCTTGAACGAAATCTTACCTCTATAAAGTATGCATGGCTACAGAACACCGAAGCCAAGCTGTGAGCAAACAATACAGATGTCCGCTGCAGGGACGTACAGTACAGCTGTACGTTCTGCGTTTGACTCAGACCTGCACACTCAACTATTAGTAAAGCCTGTAGTTTCACTATTTTATGTTGTCTAACGAGCAGTACACACGAAACGATTTGACTCTGGTCTAGCACTTTCATGTGTGAGAGGACAATACAATAAAAATAACTGTATAACTACAAATATTAACCACGCATTGGCAAAGCTAATGGGCCTCGGCTATGAGACCTATTGACTTTGCCAAATGCTTTTCGACATGCTGTATAGCATCATGGTTGGGAAGCAGCATTGCTAAAACCTTTTTTTTTTGCAGCCACGTTGTCATTTTGTAGGTGCAGGCATGCATTCTGCATGCATGCACAGACCTACAGAAGGACACAGGCATTTCTTTTTCTTTTTATTTGCCGGTTAAAGATGGATCTGTACATAAAAAGACAGCATGACCGTGCTTTGAAAAATTATAAAAAATGGATGAGCATGTTGCAGAAGTGGGTTTTAGAAATGGGTTGACGTGAAGCAACATGGCGGGGCGAGGGTGAATCAACACAGTGGGTTAGGGGGTGAAGCAACATGAGGGATAGAACAAAGGGCAAAGGGAAACCACATGGGCGAAAGACAGCAAAGTGGAATGCTGGGGGGAGAAGAACATGGACGGGGAGAAGAACTTGGGCAAGAGATAGCAACACAAGTGTGGGTGAGGGAGGAGATGCACATGAGTAAGAGAGAGCAACTTGAAGAGGGAGAAAATCATTGAGTAAGACATAAGAAAAATATATGCACTCTCATGGAGTATTTAAGCAAAATGAAAAAAAGTAGTTCCCTAAAAATGCGTTAGTATAGAAGCCAGCCAATCAAAGAGATGGTCAAGAGGCTATGCTCTTTTGCTTTTTTCACCCTAAATTGGCAGGGTATGCCCAGACGTTGGTCCCTTGCTCATTGTCACTGGATTACAGCTAGCCTGTCTGATGAGTGGTGTTACCCTGAAACCGGTCCCAGGATGCTTGTTTCTAGTACAGGGAAGACCTGGCTTGGCAGTTCAGGCTGGACTGTTCCCATGAGGAACAGCGTCAAGCCTTATTTGCAAATGGCTGGGTCTGAACTGGGGTGTTCAGCGCTCCGTCCATCATCTCCTTGTGTTTGCTGTGCTCCATGGTAGGAACACAAGATGCACAGGCAGAAACAAGGAAAACAATCCAATGGAAAGCGAGCCAATAGGGTGACAGCACAAAAACAACCAATGGCCCCTGTATATTCCTTGTAAGCCCACAATATGCCTTTCACAACTAGACCAATGGCGCTGTCTGGTAGGGTAGAGGTTAGAAGGGAGAAAACACAACCATTTGCCAACTGAGAAATTATTTCAAATTATTCAATCACAAGAAGATTCTGATTGGGAGTTAACAGGTTATTTCTACAGGGCTCCACAAGCAACTATCTAATGCTGATAAAGTCAGGAGTTCTAGAGCAATAATTTGCAATCATGAAGTCCAGTTCTTGAAAGGACTTTGTACAGAAAAGGCTCACCTTTTGAGAGCTATGCAATCTGCAGAACAGGTAAACTTGATACATTAATGACTAGTTGACTGCACCAATAATATCCCAACTTAAATGTGTCCATCTTCCATACCTATGCCTATCCACATCCTCAAGCGTCACCAGACAGTGCATAGTCGCAGCTTTAATGTGATGTGGTCGACTACTTGCTGATCTAGTTCCAGATGTGAAGATCGTATAAACAGTGGGTCTATTTATAACAAACAAATGATCAAAATACAATTTTTCAGGGTTATATGAAAAGAAGAGAGTCAGATATCGAAAGCAAGGCTATAGGCTTTGAGATTGATGCTTGGCAAGGTATGCAAGCGAAATACATAATTCGAAGTACTACAGTAATAGTACATGGAATTTCCATGAGTTATAGGATCCTGAAACAAAGGAGTCATATCAACTCATCGAACTTGACATTAACTTTTCATTTGTATTCACACCTTCTGATCTGGTAACTTGACAGTGACCTAAAGATTTAACATAACAATACAGTCCTAAAAAACACAAGGCTCCAATCTACCAAACCTTTGCAACTTCAGACCAGCCTTCAAAGGAAGCATTTTAAGCAAACTCTAGAAACATCAACTTTCACACTGCTCTCCATCTACCTCATTGAAAACAACATAACTTAAAAATATCAAAAAAGATTCTTCCTTTGGTGATGTCTAGAATGCTCCTAAAACCACATCTCTGAAGTCTCTAAGTCCATTATCAATCAGAACTAAACCTCTGTAATATTTTTGCAATTTAAGGTAATTACCTTAGTTAGGCATGATCTTTCTATGCTACAAGATCTCAAATAATCTTACTCTCCCATTTGTCTGTTAATTCTTTTCCTCCATCCCAGACGTTCATCATGGTTCCTCCATTGTACCACTTCTCACTTACACTAAACGCAGCCTCCTAACAAACAGCATCAACATATTAATTTGACCTGCTGTAACTATAGTGATAATACTAGGATTGTCCTCAAATTGAAAAAATCCTCAGACTTGGACTTCTGTGCCATCCGCTCCTGCTTCTTAATAGTTAAACAAAGAAGCCTCAGATGTCCCACATCCACTCACTTAAGTTTCAAATGTGTATATACTAACATGAATACAAGTGAAAATTAATCATATACAAAATCTCTCTTCCCTTAGGACACAAGACAATTGACTATCAATGAATACTGCTGGAGAGCTAAGGATTCAGAGACTCCACACTCTCTTCTCCGCAGATAAATCATGCAACCAAATTTCCCTTTTTTACCAGAAGGACACTGCTTTGTATTTTTTCACATTATGAGTTCCAATACAACTTATAAGTCACCATTGCTTTTAAAGTCTTCTGTCGAAATGTTACACAAACAGACTGTAATTAGTGGCTTTTATCCTTGTTCTTAACAAGCACCAGAGTAAAGAGAGTTTACGACTCCTCATCTATGATCACATCACCTGTCCTACTTCGAGCTCTCCACTTGCTGCCTGTGGCAAGACATATCTCCTTTGGGATACACAATATCGCCCATTGTACATCTATTGCTTTGAGCCTACCTTCCCATAACTCTGCATGTACTGCCCATGATGGACACATAGATCCAGAGACATATGACCACACCCAGAGTCAGAAAGTCCAGCTTTGGGGGACATCCTTTACCAGACCAAGCACCAACTCCAGAACTCTGTTGCCAGCAAGAATAAGGAACCTTCAAAACTTCATGGACTTCTAAAGAGCTGTAAAGATAGAGTTGACTTTGCTTTCCAATCAAAATTACCCTCAATATAGGCCCATTGCATGTGTTGAAACCAAATATTATAGACGGTTGATTTGATCATTGCAGGTGGCATGTAGCAACGGGAGCAACACTATCTAAGTCACCTACTTTTGTGTCACAGACAAGCTCAGTCCCAGCTCCATATTTAAAGCCAGCACAATCGGAGCGCCCAACTGATGCTCACACACAGCACCCAATGCCTCCAACCCCGGGCTGTACTGGGAACTGAAAGCGACCCTGGCAATTTTGTCAGATGAGCCTCCACACAGTGGGTAGCGAGTGAGTCTGACCACTACAAGGGGACTTTGGTGAAGCACTAACTGGCCCCAGGAGGTTGGAATGTAAAAGAGAGTGAGTTAATTATGCTTGCTTTCTGCTTTTGTTACTGGGGGCCGATATTGCAGCCCTGCCGCAAAACCAGCCCCCGTAACAAAACCGTCCGACACCTTTCTAGCCGCCCGGGGAAACTCCCAATGCCTGGTACGGCCAGTCCGGCCCTGCTCCCACATTGCACACACTATAAACAAACACTTGCTCAACCATTATCCGAACAGTGTCTTACCTGAACATCCAGGACAGCGCTACCAAGCAATACTATTAGTATAAAGCTCTACACAAGAGCAGCATTTTAATACTATTCGTATACCGTTTTTACTTTAGTTTAAAATGTCTCCACTTAATTTTGGAGGCATATTCCATAAAGCCTACCTTGGTCTAATAGTTTCTTGTTTTCTTAATTCCTACGCTTGTTATTTAACATCTTTAAAACAATCGTATTGACGATTATTATTTAGAATCAGATAACTCAAATCATCAATACTTTGCCAAAAAAGTTTAGGTCTTGCCTAGCGTTGCAGCGCATGCGCTACTCGCTTTACGAGGCATGTAGTATACACTATAGCGTGGAAGCTTAGTGGAAGCTTCGCCCACTCTCCGCCCAATTTTTTGATTGTCAAGGTCTGTGACCCACTTCTCAAACCAGTTGTGTCGACGGAGTTCTGATGCAGGCCGCAACAGGTTTGAGAAGTGGTTCACAGACCTTGACGAATGTGTGACTAAAGGTCAGCCACCCTCCCGGAACTCATGGGGCTTGTCTCTGCAATTATCAGAAAACTAAGCCACTAGAGAAAATCATCCTCTTACACATACCGCACCTTAGCGAGTGCACCACATAGCTGGTCTTCACATTATTTAGGCCACCTTAATTCTTTACTCACTTAATTTTTCACTTTACTATACTACACGAGGCCTGGCTGAAACGTGTTGACCTCACAGGATATGGGAGTCCTTAATCACCTCCACTCATATCCACCGCCTTGTTTTTAATACTGCCAAGGGCCCATTATTAAAATAGTCCTGTGGATATCTGGGACCCTTAGGACAGTTTTTTAATTCACACTCTCTTCACCATCACAGCACACAAAAAACCCACTCCGCTGTAGTCAGGTGTCGAAACACACCCGAGGTGCACTCGGAGCCTTGGGTGGGACCCGATTATGAAGCATGCCACCAACTAGGTTGGTGGGGGAGGGTCTTCTTACGAAAACAAATGTTTTTCCTGCCCATAAACAAACACTAGGAGCTTCTACCTACTAGCTAGTTCCCATGGGTTCACTGATATTCATTACTAATGGGTCAATTTAACTACACATGCTCTTGTTACACCATTGTGCCAGTTTTTGGTGCTCTGATATTGTCACTCTGTGTATAATGTAAGTACTGTACTTCTGTAAACTTACATTTTTTTTGCACAGTACTCTGATCGCTGGCTGCAGTCTCTGCTATTTCTTTAACTTCTATCTCGTCTTGCAATGGAATGAGTGATTGCTGGCGACCAGTATATCTATGATTCTAATTGTGTTACTTTTGTCTCTCTGTTACTATGTCTGCAATTGACTCTCCCACGTTATCGCAGCCTTGTCGTCATATGTAATTTTCTCAGGCTTGTCTCATTGTTTCTGACTTGATTTTCATTACTAAATCTCAATGCAGCAATCTCGTCACTTCAGGCTGTGACTTGGAGGGTCGCCCTCATGGCGGACCGCGGTGGGGGCTCAGGGGCCCCAGTCGCTTCCAACAGGGCTGCCGCTGCACTGGCTCCATGGCAGCCTCCCATGCCTTTGGGCCGCCCTGTGCAGAGGAACCTTTATGCAACCTGGGAAGTGGAGTGAAGCTCGCCCACCTGTGTGCCCAGGTAAGGGGGTGAAAGAGACTCTTCTGTCCATATGGGGAAATTGTGTCCAGGTAAGCTGCAGAGGATGCTTGCTGTGTCACAGTATGTAAGGGGGCGGGGATGTTGCATTGAGCAGTGCACCCAAGGCCAGTGGGTCTACTGTGGGGCCGACCACATCCATGTGCCCTAGTGGGGGCTGTCACCAGTAAGGGGGTCCACATATGGCCTGACTGTATAGTAATAAGTGCTGAGTCGCATATAAATGCAAAGTGTACACAGCTGGAGGTTCAAATGTTGAGAAGCAAGTATTATGGTTAGGTCAATTGACAGAATATATGCTTATGTGTTTAAAAAGTTCAATTTGAGCAATAACAATACTCAAATGGTCATTAGAGCACCTCACAAAGAATATTGGCATTTCGTATTCAATGAATACATGTTTGGGAATTACCCAGTGGATTTGGTGCTTCAATTATGATTCATAAGATTATAAGGTTCAGGATACAATTCCATACCTATCTAATGTTAAAAATATACAGAGAAGGTCACCCTTGTGATGTCCCTCGCATTGCCATGCCCACTACCCCTACCCCTTCTGTTTTCTTGACCTAGATGGTGTTTTAAGGCACACACAGTGGTCAGTAAAGACACATCCATATTTAATAATGTTTCTTTTAGTTCTACAGTGCCCACAGTGAAGGTTTATTTGCTGAAAAAGGATTTGAAAGCAGCCGGGTCATAGAGGACTGCACCACCAGGACTAGTCACAAGCAGTATGAGATATTGCCCACCTCAAATGATCTGCTGCTTGTAGATCACAAATATAATTATGTAAACTGGTTTGGATGAGAGGCAATATGTAGACATATGTAATCGGATATTCAGCAATACACCAATAAAAAGCATTAGCACATGAATGTCTTTAAATAACACTGTCAATATACATACCTGATGACCTACGCTCAACCATGAGCTTCATCAATGCACTTTAGGATTCACTTCAATTCGTCTTCTGACATACACGCCAGAGGACACGTTGTTTGTGTACATTATTTTGCCCTGAAGAAGCCTATGTTTGGGCGAAACGCGTTGGCTGGCTGTTTTCATATGAAGTGCAACAGAAAATAAAAGACCAGAAAACATTCATGTGCTAATGCTTTTTATTGGTGTATTGCTGTATATCCAATTTTATATGTCCACATATTGCCTCTCATCCAAACCAGTTTACAAGGTTTATTTGCTATGTAACACTTTATATTAGTGCAGTTCCAGGCGGTCATCTTTCCTCCTCAGCACTCTTCCCACTCGTTCCTGCCCCCACCACTCGCCTTGCATTCTTTCTTCTCTCCTCATTGCTTACCAGTCCCCCAAACCTCCCTACCTTGCTGCAGTAAGCAGAAAGCTGAGCAGGGCTAGGAAGGCAGAGAGCACGTGTGTGAGCTTGTTAGGTTGTTTAAATTATTTGCTTTGTCAATAGTAGTTAGTTACATATAATAAATAAGCACTATATTTGGCTTTGGTGTATAGAACATTGAAAATGCTTTAGGTCTAACATGATGATACTCTAAAACAACTAAAACAATTTTCTTTGAAGTTGTATCAAGGGCAGTGAAAGGTGGTACAGCTATAACAGTAAATGTTTCAGCACCCAGGCTAATATGCTGCATAGCTAAATACATATAAGGTCGCAAAGGCGAGACCGATTACATTGCAAATGCTTGTTAATGTAGCAACTCATCTGCCATCCTGAACAGAAAAGACCGAAATGTTACTATAATATTTAAAACTGTAAATACTGCAGTGCCTAACTTGTGCAGGAGGATGCAGGTGTTTGGCAAGGGTTATGAGTCATCCATCTACCTATACCTATTGTCCTGTTTTGGCAAGCCTCTTTCAGGTATTCGCTTAATGACTGACTTTCAAGCATTTGAACAAGCTCATAGCATATCATGCATGTGTACTTCGTTTAAAGGTTGACCTTAATCTACACCTCAATTGATCCTTATGTGACCACCTAGGGTTACCACTTAGCTGTTTTTTACTGGTCTGACCAGTATTTTACAGTTCAGGTGGATAACAAAAAAATAAGGAAATAACCTAACCCCGGCATTTTTCCCTTTATCAGTACACAGTAAAAATAAGCAAATGCAAGAAGAAAACACTTTCAAAAGTGATCTATAGCTGCTCTCTCATTGAATATTAAAGTAAACAGCGATGGGAAAGCCATGTTAAAAATAAATGCAGAGGATTTTGCATAAACTCATGTTTAGGTATCACATCCCCGCCCTTACATAAACTCACAACATAAACAAAAGGTCAGCATTTTTCTTTAGGAAGGTTGCATCCCTAAATTCAACACAGTAAAGAGGCACCACACACATTGTTAATGCAGGGCTGTAGCCACAGGGGGGCATTTTAGGGCTAGGCCAACCCAAAGTAATCTTTGCCCCCCTCCAAATGATTGAGGCAGCTGGCACAGTATTGAGGTGGGGGAGTTCAGAAGGTGTTTGGACAACAAAAATGCCGTTACCTTTAGTTTTTATATTGTTACATTTGCTGCATGTTCCAAGACAGCTCGAATGTCAGGCTATGTCTTCTGAAAAATTGCTTTCTTTTGTTCTAAGTGGAGATGTTGTTTACTTTTCTTTCCCTGGCTGCAAATTGACTGGAATTTGTAATGTGAACTATATGACAATGTTGCTGGAGTACAGACAGGACCAATGGAATTGTACGGAGGGAGGGCTAAATTATGTGGCAATGTTGACTAAATTGTGTGACAAGAAAACACAAATTATGCAGCTTATTGCGGCGCATTTTGTTTTGTGATAGTTTCACTTCATTGTTATGTCATTTTACACATTAGCACTGTCTGGATCACTTATTTACTTCATTAGTACCAGTTCCACATTCAAAAAGAGCTATAAAAGGTGACCAGTTAGCACTTTTGCGAAGGCAGCACATGTTGCAGCGTTTTTTGTAATTTTCGATCCGTCTAAATTAGAACAAAAATAGCCTTTGTTACAAATTGCAGATTATACAGCAGATAATGGACTATGTGGAAATGCAGCAAATTCATGATTAGGTGGGCCATGCCACAGAATCCTATACTTCCAGTGGCTTTGTGTACATGGAGTGCAAAAGAAAGAACTGTAGGATGTCATTTGGTTTCTAATTCACAAAGAATGTAAACACTTGTAAATTAACTATACAAATATTTCAACATATTCCAGCAGTTATGAAAGCACAAATGAAGCCCATTTTTTTGTTTAATAATTCTGAAGTGTGATGGAAACAAATATTTTAATAGGCTGGTCGTGGGGATGCAAAAAAGGTAAGTAATGTATTTTATTTGTATTGTGCTTACTATCTCTATGTGGGGCACTGAAGTGCTTATCTACATGAGCAGCAAGCTACATCCCATTGGTGGTGTGGTTGGAAGGGTGGTGCCTTTGTTTTGTGGTCGTTGTGGGAAGTGATTCTATGCTCTGCGTGATAGCCTCCAATGTGCGGTTATCGTGTTATGGGACGCATCTTGTAGCAGTGTGGTGGATGATGACACTGTGCTGATGTACTGTTTTTTCAGTACACTGGCAGCTTTGAACAGCTTGGCAGGTCCATTTATGGTAGTATACAATTATAGTCTGCTAGCTGGTTACTGCATTGGGTTGTCCAATCAGTCATTTTGAGACAGATTTACTTACATTTCACACAACTCAACAGAGCATGGCAACTTGCTTTGCTGCATTGTGTGAAAATGAAGCAGCAGGAATGCACCATATTTACAGTGATAGAACGCGTTTCTGCTGTCTCTTAGTGCTGATGCACTGTGCACTGCTTTGATCCAGCACAGGCACTCTTGGTGCAAGGGTGCCTGTATCAAGAGCATGATTGTTTTTGTGCAGAAAGGGGCACCTTCCCACACAAAACAATCCTTAGAGTAATATGCCTCTTTCTGTATGCGCTGTGGAATGCAGCACACATAGACAAAGAGCATTAAAGATATTTCTCGTCTTTATGCCTTTCTGAGGGTGGTATAGCAATTTGAAAAAATGTGCAGGTTTACTAGCTTTAGTAAAGCTGAGACTGTAAAATCTATAAACCATGTGTGGATGCATGCCCATGGAACACCTTCTCAAGATAAATATAGGCAGCGCAATGCACTACGCGCTGCCTTGTGTTACTTTGTATCTCCTAAACCTCGCAAAGCCATGTAAAGTAACTTTGCATTGCTTTGAATTTCAAAAAATTATTTTGTGTCAGGACAGCACCACAAAAGTGATGCAACCCTAATGCAAAATCTTAGTAAATCTGCCCCCAGTGTATAGTTCTTGCCCGGAGCTGAGATTGCTGGAGGGAGAGAGAGGTTGCTATCATCTCATATCTGAAAGTCATTGTCAGATGAAAGAAGTGGCTATAGTGTATAAATATTTAGGACACGCAGTCATAGACTGGATTAAAGTCCTCAGATTGACCGGCGGTATGCGACAGATCTCGTTAGTCATTCTATGTCTGTTGATTTAGTGATGGCTGGTTTATTGGCTGGACAGTACTGGTGAAGAACAACCCTCGTAGCAAATCTGCCTCAATTGAATGTAAGAGGTGTAAGTCACAGTTGGCTGCTGAACATGTAATCTTAGGGAATTTGTATTAGTGTGGGCTGGAAATGTTATGAATGAACATATGTAATTATATAATACCCTGGCAAAGCATTGGTCAGCCCTACTTAACTTACCTGCTTATCGAAAATAGTTTGCTGGTTAGGTTGTTTCCAGCCTGTGGATTGTAAGCTAAAGATTGAGCTTGAGAGTGTGACTGTCTTTTCAGATTCTTTTCTTGAAAATATCCATGTTTTCAACTGTCGTCTTACATGTAAAGGCTCCTGGATGCTTCGAATGCTGGCTGGTAGTGAGCTCCAGAGGTTTGCTGCTTGTACTGAGAAAGCAGTGCTTCCTACGGATTGCTTATGGTAAGGTAGAATGATGAAAAGTGGTGCAATCCTGGAGCACAATATCCTGATTTGTTTGAATTGCTTGAATTTAGCTTCTAGGTATAGCAGTCCTTTTCATTGGAGGCTCTGTGAACAAAGCAGAGTGCCTTGAACGTTGCCCTTCTAACTATAGATAGCAAGTTTAGTGATTGCAAGACTGGAATCGTGTTCTCTTGGGTGTAGGCAGGGACCAAGTCTTGCTGCAACATTTTGGATAAGTTGTATTTTGCTTATGATGAATGTAGGTGTGCCAAGGTGTAGGCTGCTGGCATAGTCAAACTTGGAGATTATAAGTGTGACAATGGCTTGCAGTTTCTATTGGTATCCAAGTTATGTGAGCATGCAACATAATGTATTCATTATGTAGAAGGCATTCTGTGTTATGTTTTTAAAATGTGGTATCAAATATAGGTCTGAATCCATAGTTACAACTAGGCTTCTTACTTCTCTTGACATTTGTGGAGGGACCTCATGTTCCTTAGGCCATACAGCAGTAGGCTGGTATTTTTGTCCGCAGGGTATAGTCTCTGTCTATGTGGAATGTAGCTTTAGATGGCTATTCATCATTCATGTGTTTAAGGGCCCAAGGGCAGTCATCAAGTTACAGAGGTCTTCCAGACCATCAATCTTTAAATGTGGATGTCATATTCATGGTTGTAACAGCTGAGGTTGAATGATTTTATCGGGTTTGATAAGTGGGCTAGGTAGATGTTGAGTAATACAGGGGATATAATGGACCCCTGTGGGATGCCACTGTGTTGTGTGTGAGGAGTTAATATGAAAGGAAGTACCACACTAGTTCTCAGTCACAGCTGAGAGGCCAAGAATTCAAAGGACATTAGCTGAACTCCCTTTGCACCTCTAATATATGTTATGTCAAACAAGAATTTGCAGCGTGAAGAGATTGCACAACTTAACAGGACATTCCTGATACATAAGTGGTTGTCACTAGCTAAACCTAACAGTCATTCGGAAGCAATGTCCAATCAGGGAACTTCCAATTTCAATATGGCATTGTGCTTTGATTAGCCTTGGGTGCTGGGGCAGGCATCACAAGTCAGGTACAACTTACATTTGACTGACATTAGCCCACACTGGCCTCTTTTGAAATATAGCCTGGTGAGATAATGTATCTGCTGTAGAGATCTCTGTTTTGTTTGCAGGAGCTAGATAGATTTCAAGTTTTATGTGCCTGTTGCAAAAGGTGGCAAATACCTTAACTAGCAGCAGTGTGAATCTGAAATGACCTGATATAGCCTGCATGTCACAAAGGGCTGCTATAACAGACTATATTCCAAAAATTGGTTTATAGCTTGATAACCCTGCCAGGCTCGACACGCTGAGGATAAATCTCTTTGAACCAAATATTGTTGAGACAATAATCAAGGCATTTGACGCTGAAAACATTTGTATTATAATTGACCTCTCTACACATCTCTGCAGAACATTGACTAACATTTTGTGAGTTTTGTTTATTGTGATTTAAAAGGGAAACAACCTTTACAACGCAGTCATTACATAGCACAACCTTTACACAGCAGTCATTACATTGTAACATCCTTTACATCGCACGTCATTACAACGCAGCATTACATCGCATGTCACTACAAGGCATGTCATTACAACGCATGTCGCTACAATGCAGGCATTACATCGCAAGTCATTACAATGCATACCATTACAACGCATAGTACCCTTACACTATCCAACATTTACCCTACTGTTGCACTCACTGGAGTTAGAATAGTAATTTTTACCCCTACACTATCCAACACTTACCCTACTGTTGCACTCACTGGAGTTAGAATAGTAATTTTTACCCCTATACTATCCAACATTTACCCTACTGTTCCACTCACTGGAGTTAGAATAGTAATTATTACCCCTATACTATCCAACACTGACCTTAAACGCGATGTAATGGAATGCAATGTAATGGTATGCATTGTAAAGGTATAATGAGATGTAATGGAATGCATTGTAAAGGTAGTTTCTGAAAATGCGATGTAATGGCATGCAATGTAAAAGAATGCTTTATAAAGGATGTTGCGATGTAAAAACTGCATTGTAAAAGCATGCGTTGTAAATGTATGCGTTGATCTGTGCAGTATAAATCTGCTTTTTGAAATGTATTGACTCCTTTGAAAATCTGCTGAACCTTTATCTAATTTATGGTCATAGCCCATAAATTGCTGCTTTGAGGTCCCATAAAAGTAACGTACTAAATGCGCAATATTTGATGAACATTTGGGCTGGCATTTTTAATGGGAGAAGTGTGGTAATGCTGGGTGATAGGAATTTCTAAGATTTAGCCAAAGGTTGGTGTTTGCAAGGCATTACGTCTATGAAAAGGTGGTGGGATCTATACAAGCTACACCTCACCAGACTACCCTAGGTATCTTGTTTTTAGAAATGTCAGGGCCTGGCAGGTTTTCCTGGATGCTGAATGAGCCCTTGCCGACATACCGCAGCTAACCACATCACCAAAGTTGATAGATATGCAAGGCAGAATCTTGAGGTTTCCTTGTGTATGAGGGGCCTTTGAGAGCCTCTCCTTTCACGGGTGATAGTTCAATCTCAAAAGTGGGGTACTATTGTTATTGGAAGAAGTGTAGGAATGCTGTGTGGTAGGACATTTGTAGATCCCCACAGACTCCATCAGTGTGGTTTGCTTCACTTTTATTTTTCTGTGTAATGCAATACACCAAAACAATAGCTCAAACTCAGGATTTTTGGGAAGCATTTCCCTCACATGCTGACTTTGATTCTGGAAAAGACAATGTTTCTGGTGTTTTTACCGGAAACATTTTCTTTTCCAGTACTGTGGATCACCCGTCTATATTTACTGCACTGTGATGGTTGTGTAGTGGCCGTCTACGAGTTGTCATCTGCCCTAAAGCAGTTAAAAGCTTGTTGTTCTGTCTAACAAGAATTGACAACGAGCTGTAGCGATGTTATGGCCACATTGCACTAACTTCATTGTTCAATGATAGTAAGGGACTACTCCAGTTCCAGGAGGGCCCCAGGATGGTAGGGTTCTGTGACTGGGGAACAATGGAAAGAACAGTTCTCAAAGAAAGGTGGCAGGTGCTGCTAATGGCCATGCACAGCCAAGAAAAAGTTTCAGTTGACATACATGTTCCATGGAGAAGAAGTTGAGAAGTATAAATAAGATGGAAGAAAAGATAGAGATACATGGTTCCAGAAAAGGAGAGAAGATTGAGAGAAAGAACGGAGAGTAAATAGAAAAGGCCAAGAGAGAAAGAATGAGAGACAGTGATGCGAATATAAATGCAGCAGCACACAGAACAGGATAGTGGGGATAAGATTGAGAGAGGCAGTGGGGACAGAGATTGGAACAGAATAGAGAAAGTAAGAGAGACCTAAAGGAGAGCTAGGTACACGTAGAGAAATGGTGATTGACGATTGTAAGTGGAATTTTGGCCAATTCTCCTTGTCTAATGTGATATCAAAGCACACTTCTGCATTTTATTTTCTGGAAGGAATCTTACAGTAAGATCAAAAAAATCAACTTGCCTGCTGGTCTTTAAAATCCTAAGAAGGTCTTACCATTGTTACTTGATCCAAATTTCTTTTTGAGAATTGATCATCAATGGCACTCCTTGTTATTTGTTACCATATGCTTTTGCCAAGAAGTGATGCCACTTTATCTTATAATGCATATCAACCACATCTACATTTTCTGCTATAGTCACTGGAAAGGACAACCCACTTGCTCAGAAGTTCAGGTTCTCTTAAGGAGGTGATTTACCTTTCTAGTGTACACTTGAAAATGTCAGTCTCTTAACTGTTTCATAACATGAAGTTTGACTTTTATCTGCACCTGTGGGAATGCCAAACAATACGATAGCAATAACATATTTCTCATTTCTAGTAGAAATGGCAAGCCTCCATGTTTTCTATATTCACCACTCAAAAAGGTGCATGCTCGTCAAAGCAATGTTAGCCACATACGTGAGGATTCTATGCAAGATGTCATCTGCATGTGAAAGAGTAGGGAATGTCCATAATTATGGTGCTGCCTGCTAATCTATTGCTCCTCTAATTGAAGATGAAACTAATGTCCTCAGTGAGGCAATGGCCCAAATGGACCCATCTCAGGCTCACACAATCATCTATCCTTCAACAGGTCTACCAGTCTTGCTGGTGGACGTCTAGCAAATGTCTCCTTTTGTACAACACCTTTCGCACAACCTGCCTGTAACTATGAGAGGTGTGATGCAGCTGAAAAGTTGTGAAAACTGTTGCTTGACACATAAAGCGATTAAGAGAAATTTTTAGTAACCTATGAATAACTGTGCACAAACCACAAGTTAAAGAAACATGACAAACAAATGTCAGAGAACTTAGTTACTGCATCACCAAAGCCTGAAGGTAATTGTAGAATAGGTTCATTTATATTCATTTCAATAATATAGGTTCCTATTTATTAACTAGATTCAATATGTTATTTCATTGTGTAGTAAAATGTTAAGGGAAGATAATCACATGTTATGAGATCCCTAACCATCCTCATTGAAATACTACTGTGTGTAGAGAATTAATGGAATATAAGGTAATCTACATGATTTTACGAGTAATATTGAAGGGTTTCATTTTAAACGTCATCAGTTGCATATGTGAAATTGTGCATTAAGCGTGAAAAGCAAAAAGCGGTGCTATACACTCATATTGAATGTAGTTATAATGAAACCGTCAGATAATAATCTTCATATACGTACTAATCTAAACCAAGTGAAACGAGTCCATGCAGTTTTGACCACTACCTTTGATCAAATATAATCAATATATTATAATCTTTTGTCACAACCTTATAGTCAAATTTATTGTGGGACCTTCCCAACATCACCTCTAATTTAGTTTTCAGCATTGTTGCAGCCCTAAAACGTTTAAAGCACACTGTTTGCGACTAGTTTCCCAAAACGTTCTGGATGGATATACTCTAATATCTATGTACAGTTAGTTTAAATTAGAGGCAAGCTAAATTAACACATCACAACAGAATTTGATCAGAATTAGGAAATTCCACACTTTACAAATCAGATGAAATTTCCTAGATTTACATGAGGTAAGGTTTATCCTTTTGGGACTCCCAGGTGTGATGATTTCCTGAGGTAGACTATCCCTGATAAGACAGCCTCCAGCAAAGAATTTTGAGTGTGGAGGCTGGACATCTACTGCATAAGAGTGGAAGGGAGGGCTCTGGGCTGAGGCCAGCCTATTTTTTTAAACCTTGAACAGCTTAGAAAACACAGAAGGGTGCGAGTCAGCCTACTTTACAACTTTAGACCCTTCTACTTTAAATCCCATCTAATTGATAGAATTAACAGTGGGATTGTGAAAAGTCGGTTGGAAGTTCTTTAGTAAGTAACTTAAAAAAAAACCATGTTTTCCTTCACATAGAATCACATGGCGTGCACCTGAATATCAAGGGCACAGAATAGCAAGGACAGCACAATAAATCTAAAATGACAACATGTGATTAATTTTTTCCTATACCTATCTCCACATATATGTACCTATGTGATGCATATATCTTCAAGATATGTAGAGTTAGCTACAGAAAATCTATACTTCCCTATATCTACTTATTTTTTCTACTTATTTTTTAATATTCTGTCATCGATATTCTTGTATCGCAATATTCTGGGGGTCGTTATTTAGGGGTGCAACCAGCACTTGGGAAAGAATGCACAGTTTTAATGTCTGGTCATAGCTGAGGGCCGTGCCCCCCTATAAATATACTTCTGGCTATGGGCCTGTCTTACAGCCTTATTTATTGGCTTGATTAGACCAGGCCTGCCCAGAGCCTAGTATGGATGTTTACATCCTTTAAAAGACGTCACTAATGGGTCCCCTAGTTGATAATAACATGCCCCTGCCCCCCCCATCATTGTGAATACGGCTCTGCTGGAGCACACTCTGTCCATCTCATCATAGCTGAACTTCCATTCTAGCGACAAGCACCTCTTTCCACTGTGCTTATGACAGCATTGCATACGTTTTGCTCCCTGCATTGCCTTATCTTCACTAGAAGAGAAAATGCAATCATTAGAATGTTGTTTCATTAGAATGTTGTTTGCTTCAACATGAAACGCTCAGAGGAGGAAAATAATGGCTGCATACATTTGTCAGGAATCTTTAAGTGGCCTCATAGATATGGAGTAAGGCAAGGCAGCACAAATCGCTTTGTTATCTTACTCTGCACTTGGAAGACATTCCATGGGCATTGCGGTGGGTTTTCCCATGTAACACCCATGGATTTTGGCACTCTTCCAGATTTACAAGAGCAGTAAACCCGGTGAAGCATCAAATCTTTACGACTCCTGAGGTGCGACGTAACAAGGAGAAATTTCTTTATTTCTCCTCATTATTTCCACTTTCTTTGTGTGGAGCAGAATGCAGCACATATTGAAATAGGAAAATGCCTCTTAGTATTGTTCTGTGCAGGGAGGTGCGCCTTCCTTCACAGAAACAATATTGCCAACAACAAAGGCATCCTTGCACATTGGTGCAAGGATGCCTGCCTTGGCGCTAGTCTGCAGGAATGGCGACAGAGCAGGGAGAAAGGCCTGGAATGCACTGTATTGCATAAACACTGTGCATTCCTGCCCTCTCACTTTGGTGTAGGGCAGTGCAGCAAGATCACTTGCTGCGCTGCTCTACACTAAATCCCTGTAAATAAGGGCCTAAATGTTTCCTGTGTTAACTGTGATTAATGTTTTCAAACCTCCAGGCTTTAACTGTTTACTCCATGAACTAAGGTAGCACAACCATTTTAGCAATCTGGCTTCCCATCATAGTTAAGAGCATGTAAACTCTAGTAAAGATTTGAAGGGTAGAAAACATTAGGTTCTGATCAGGGTGCAACTTAGAGTAAATATGAATCAACTAAGTAAAGTATCCCTTGCATCAAATATGTAAGTCTTTGAGATTCTGACAATGTCAGTTCCTGGTCGGTGTAGTGTCCTCTCCAGCCTGTGAGCATTCAAGTGAATACTGTACACACGGAGCCCTGGATTGTTCGTCTTTATTACTCTGCATACAATCACACACTGTTCTTTAAGCGACCGGCATACTTGTGTAAGAGCCCTGTCATGCTCCTTTAATGTTGCTCCAAATTCCAGTATATCATCACTGTAGTTAAAATCATTTGTGACAGGTATAACGTCCTAATATTTTCTGCTGCTGATGACACTCAAACTCAACCTCTTATATCTGAACAAACCAACATGAGTTGAAAAAGTAGTGATGTACCTGCAATTCTCTTCCAACTCAAGTTGATGGTATCCCATGTTCAGGTCAAGACGGAAGAACAATTTGGCGCCATTCAGCTGCATGATCATGTCCCATATGTCCCATATTTGTGAACCAGGATTTCTTCCTTTCTTGATCTCTTTTTTGGTCTTGTGCATACCAATGAAGATGCGCACTGTATCCTTACTGCCTTTTTTTGGCTCCACCTCAATGGGCAACACCCGTGGCATAGGACCAGTGGAGCACTTAATGATGTCATGTTCCAATAGCATTTCCAGTTCTTTTTCAACAGCTTCTTACAAGTGGCAAGTGGCAAGCGACCCTGAGGTGTCGGTAGGCAACACAGTGAATGTCCTCATTGATGGGAAGTTGCACTTTCCTTGTCTTGAGTCTGCCTAAGCCGTGAAATAACGATGGGAACTGACACACAAATTCAGATTGAGTGAGGAGGTTTTAATTAAGAGATATCAGTCCCACGCAGTGGCAAAACTGAGTAGGTAAGCACTTGACGAAGCTCCTTGAAGAACATGAACTGTTTGAGCCCTACTTTGTTCAACATTTATGTTTCTCCCCTGGCTAACCTCCTTAGGACCCGCGGCTTAACTCCCATTTCATACGCTGACGACACTCAACTTCTCTTCTCAATTAACAAATACACTCCCTGTGTTCAGTCTACCTTCTCCTCTGGAATGATAGCCATCTCCAATTTGTTGAGAAGTAATTTTCTCCAATTCAACGTAGGGAAGACTGAGATTATGCTTTTCGGAGAGGCACCTTTGCTGTGGACACCAGAGTGGTGGCCGGCAGACCTTGGTGCTCCTCCTGCCCCCAAGACCCTTGTTAAAAATCTAGGCATCCACCTAGATCAGGCACTGACCTTGAAGGAGCATGCAGCTTATACTGCTGGCTCCTGCTCCCATGTGCTGGGTTTGTTACGGCAAGTTTTTCCTTTTCTCCCAGAATCCACACGTAAAACCCTTATTCAGACAATGGTATTAGGCCACTTACTGGCACATGCATAAGGCATAATTGCACTGGCAAAAAAAGCGAAAATGTAAAATATGCCCTTAGCAACCGCAAAACTAGACTTTCCAATGCATCAACCGAAATACCGAAAAGACAAGAGAATCGCAAAAAAAGCTCTCGCAAATTTAGCCATTAGCAAAATAGGGAAACCATAACAGCGAAACATACAACTGCTCCAGCAAATAGTGAGGATCAATGCAGCAGCCCAGCGCAGAAGGAGGATACAGGAGAGGGTATTCCAAGTGCGCATAACATTGCTGGGCCAAAGTGAAGACGAAATATATGATAAGTGCTGGCTGAACCGTGCTATGATAATGTGCCTCATTGCAGATTTGGAACCCCTGCTGTAGCACCAGACCCATAGGACCAATGCCATCCCTGCACATGTACAGGTTCTATGCAGCCTGCACCTACTAGCGTCAGGCCGTTTCCAGGGGATAGTAGCCGTAGCCGGCGGTGTATCCCAAAGCGCACTCTCACGCTTCTTCCGAAAATTCTTTGACGCCATGTTGACAATGATTCACACCAACATCACCTTCCCCACAACCCCACAGGAGTTGAAGCAGACAACACTGGAGTTCTACCAGGTGGCACATTTTCCACATGTCATTGGATCCATTGATTGCACGCATGTCCCCATCTGTCCACCAGCAGCCAACGAGTACATCTTCTGGAACAGGAAGTTGTACCACTCCATCAATGTGCAGGTCGTGTGCAATGCAAAGCATATAATAACGGACATCTTGGCCCAATTTCCGGGGAACACACATGACTCATATATATTCCGCCACAGTGGCATCCACAGGCGTCTGCTCGGGGTTGAATTTGGAGAAGGACACCTACTTGGTACAGACATATATCTAGTTGAAGTTGAAGTTGAAAAAGCTTATAAAGCGCACTGTGACCAAGCGGTTTCCTGGCGCTGGCAGATTGCATGCATGGGATGAAGTGACGGGGAGGGTTAATGAGGGAGGAACGCTAGGGTGAACAGGTGAGTCTTGAGTGCCTTCCTGAAGTGTGGGTAAGAGGTTATGGACCTGATAGAAAAAGGAAGGTCGTTCCAAAAACGAGGAGCAAGAACAGAGAACCTGGTGCCGCCTGCTCTCAACTTGCGGAAACGGGGGATGATGAGGCGGGCCTGGTTAGAGGAACGAAGAGTACGGCTGGGGATGTAAGGTGTGATCAGTGAGTTGATGAATAGAGGGGCAGTGTGAGCTAGGGCCATGAAAACAATGCATCCCATTTTGAAAAGGATGCGGTACATAATGGGGAGCCAGTGAAGGGATTTGAGAAGGGGAGAGACATGATGATATTTAGGAAGTAGGTGGATGAGACGAGCCGCCTGATTCTGGATGGTTTGGAGACGTCGCAGCTCATAGGCAGGGACTCCCGCATAAAGGCAATTGCCATAGTCTAAACGGGAGAGGACCATGGCCAGGACGATTATTTTAAGAGCATCCGAGGAAAAGAAGCGAGAAATCTTACGGATAATACGTAAAGCGAGAAAACATGAAGAGACTACGGAGCTGATCTGTGGACGCATGGAAAGATCCTTACTGATTTTGATACCAAGGGTTCGTACAGAGGCAGAGGGGGCAGGGGGGGAACCAAGGCTGGGAGGCCAAAAAGCTGAGGACCAAGGGTTGGAGATTCCACCAGTAACGATTAGCTCCGTTTTATCCGGGTTAAGTTTAAGGTGATTTGAATTCATCCAGTCAGAGATAAAGATAAGTGTACTTTGAAATTTAGGAAGGGGGTTGGACAGGGGGGAAAGATCAAATATTAACTGGAGGTCATCCGCGTAGTTGTACACGGTGACCTCCTGGTTAAGCAAGGATGCAATAAGAGGATAAATGTAAATGTTAAAGAGAAGGGGGGAAAGAGAGGAACCCTGGGGAACCACACAAGACACCGTACGTGGTGGGGCAGAGAAGCCAGAAAGCTGGACAGCTTCTGACCGGCCCTGGAGAAATGAGGCGAGCCACAAGAGGGCGGTGCCCTGGATGCCCGCCGCCCTGACACGATCGAGAAGGATGGTATGGTCGACCGTGTCAAAGGCGGCGGAGAGGTCGAGGAGTACCAGATCATGAAACAAAATGTTATAGCATTACTGTGGCTAACCCTTTGCTTTCCACCCTGTAGGTGACAACGCATATGCCTTGCGCGAATATCTCCTGACACCATACCTCAACCCAGCCACATCACAGGAACAGAGGTACAACGCGGCACACATAAGCACAAGGAATGTGGTAGAATGGATATTTGGCATACTCAAAAGTCGTTTTCGCATCCTTCATAAAACTGGTGGTGCATTGCAATATAGCCCTGAGACCTTCTGCAGGATTGTGGCTGTATGTGCCATGCTGCACAACATTGCCACCAGAAGGGGCATTCGCATTGAGATGGACAACAGTGACTCTGATGGTGACGAGCAACCACCGGCACAACACTGACAGGTGCATGTGGCAAGCACAGCAGAGGGTCAGAGGAGATGTGCACACATCACACAACATCATTTTTGAGGTAGGTAAGAATGAGCCATTACAAACAAATGCTGAACGTAAATGTTTATTAACATGAGCAAATGACAAACTGGAGAAGTACGTTTTGTAAATTAGGAAGGTGATTGCATTGGTCTATAAAGTCAAAATTAAATTGTACTCAGCACTGGAGGGCAATCACCAAGTAGAATTGACCATGGTTACCCCACCATGGCCAAAAAGGAGTATATGCCTGGCCAGTGCCTCTTGCCACGTACCCCCAGCCTCCTGTCACCTGCCTCTGCAACATCACCCTGACATGATCCCGTGGATGTTGAGCTGCGCGAACAGCGCCTCCTGTTAGTGGCCACTGGCACCGATAGGCTACTCAGGCTAGAGACCTCCTGACTCCCCTCCTCCCCTTCCATGTTGATGGCACTCACAGTTCCGGACTGGATGTGTTCCACAGCAGTGGTCAGTTGTCCTAAGGACTTGGCAACATCCCCGCAGAAATGGCCTAGATCAATCTGCATTGCTTGCTTATTGCCCTTGTATTTGCTGCCTTGCGGATCAGGCTCTGGTGATGCCTTCTCCGCTTATAGCATTGTCCTGCAAGCACTGCACGGGTGAGCTCATGTAGGTTCAAGTTTGTCTGTCGATTCCCCTCAGCAACCACAGATGTTAGTTTGCGCACATTGTCTGCCATTGTGCTTATGTTTTTGGCCAGCTTTGAGATCTACATATTGATTGTGCCCAAATGTCTCCACTGCAGGCGCTGCACACGTAGCATCTGAGACTCCACGCCCCCATATACATTTGGAACCTGCTCATCATGTGCCGCAATATGGGCCCTAGGCCTGCGCCGTCGTCTTGTTTTCACCTGTGCCTGTGTTGGAGTTGGTGGAGGGACACGGGGCTGGCTGGAGGATGTAGTGGGTGCTGGAGTCTGATCGGATCCCATTACTAGCAGGGAGGGTACGTGTGCCCTGTGTTTTGGTGGTGGGGGTGGTGTGTTTTCTGGGATCACAGGAGTCTCAGCGTCCGTCTCTGCAGGTGTTTCTGAGATGACGAGCTGGTCACTATCGTCGGAGTCGGCCTCCGCTGCATCTGTGGTGTGAAAAAGTGCAGTGCTAGTCTTGTATGATCTTAATTCTGTTTATCATTTGGCATACTTATATCAAAATAAATCACTGATTTATAGACACTGTCTGGCATGCGGTATTAGTATGTATAATTAACCATTTTAGCTTTTGAATGACCACTTGTCTGCCATGACTACAACTCCCATGATGCATTTTGTGTATGTTAGAACCGGCGGTCTCTAGTTGGCAGAGGTATACACTTCTGACAAATAGGGACCCACCAACTCTAGTCAGGGCAAGGGGATTACACACTCAGATAACCCCTGCTACCCCCTTAGTAGCTTGGCAGAGCAGACAGGCTTATCTCAGAGGCAGTGTGTTAAGCATTTATGACCACATACAGTAATAAAGTGAATACACTACAAATGGACACAACACAGGAGTTATTATAAAAATAGTATTTTTATATAAGGCTTAGCACAAGACCAGATAACGACAAAAATATACCACAATCTTAATAAATACTATTTGGAAGGAAAAATAGTAGTTCAGGTAAAGTTTCTTCTTAGGAAATAGTTCTTTAGCAACAAAAGTAAGTATTCTTCTTAAAACACAGTTCTTGGCAACAATGTGACCCCCACAGGAGTCACACGACGTCGAGTTTACGATATTCCAAAGGTTCGGCGTCGACCGCGAGGAGCGCTACGTCGAGCCTGGAGTCGCATCAGAACCCCCAAACACAGTACCTTTGGAAATGAAGAAAACGATGATCCACGGCGTCGAGATGTCGGCGTCAAGGTCGGCGTCGGTCGTGCCTCGGATTCGGGTCGATCCGCAGCGGCGTCGAGGGGTGTCGGGCCGGAGCAGCGCTCACGGCGTCGAGAAGGGCGTCGAGTCGACGCGATCAGCAGCGGCGTCGAGACGGGGTCGCTTCGATCAGGAGCCGATACTCACTACTCAGCGGCGTCGATACCGGCGTCAGGACGGGGTCACTTGGAGCTGGAGCCGATACTCACTACTCCTGGCGTCGCTACTGGCGTTGATCGGTCCCGGCGGCCGGCGTCGAAGACTCGGAACACTGGAGCGGTTACTCACGATGTCAAGCTGGATTCGGCGGCGTCGGCGGTGTCGGCGACGTCGAGACTGCAGATTTTCCCCTGTGCACTGGAAATAACACTTTCCAGCAACCAGCAATTCAGTAGAGGGTGAAGTCCTTTGGCCCTGTGACTTCAACAGGAGGCTGGCACTCTTCCAGCCCTTGGAGATTTTCTAGCAAGCTTTTTGAGAGTACACACCAAGTTCCTCTCTCCTTGTTCCTTGGCAAAAATAAAGAAGCAGCTTCAGGTTCCCCCCAGCAAACAGCACACTGGCAGAAGGGGGAGGCAAGTCCTTAGATCAGCAGGCTTCTTGTCCTTGGTAGAGGTTGCCTTGTCAGAAGTGATCTGAGTTCTTTGGTTCAGGGGTCCTTCTTTTATACCCCTTTTCTGCTTTGTTCCCTTTGTCCAAGCAGGGAAATTCCCCCCATCTCAGGTTTGTTGTGGGTGTTGCCAGGCAGAGGCACCTGGCCTATTCACTGAGCAGGGCAGGGTCCTCAGCCGCCCAGCAGGAGGCGGAGCCAGTATTGTCACTGGCAGGAGCAGGGCTATCAGTCGCCCGGCAGGAGGTGGAGCCAGCATTGTGTCAAGCAGGGCAGGCTATCAGGGACTACTCTTCCCCCACTCTAAGTGTAGATGCCTCATTCACCCCACACTGACTCATTCAGACCTCTGGAGCCACCCAGCCCCTGACACACACACACCAAACCAGCAGAGACCGGTGGATAGTTGGACAAGAAAATAGCCACTTTCTAAAAGGGCTATTTTCAAACACAGAATTTAAAAACCATCCATCCTAAAGGGTGTGTTATTAAATTCTGAGTTCAGGGATACTAAACTCGACCTGCTACCATGCTCCCTGAGTCAGATAGATTATAATGGAGTTAATAATCAGTCTGCCCATTCTGGCCTATTGGAGGCAGGTAGCCCTTCAATAGTGAAAAAACGAAAATGGCTGTAATTCACTATTAGGTCATGCCACACACATCAGGGCATGACCTACCTTTTACCCACAATGCACCCAGCCCTAGGGCCTACCATAGAGGTGTCTGAAATGTGGCAAAGTGAAGGTTTTAGAGACTGGCAAGTAGGTTTCCTTGCCAAGTCGACATGGCAGTTAGGGACTGCACACAGGCTCTGCGATGGCAGGCCTGAGACACATTTTACACGCTGCTTCTGTGGGTGGCACAACCAGTGCTGCAAGCCCACCAGCAGCAGTTAATTTACACACCCTTGGCACACGCACTAGACTAGGGTCTGAACAGTAAGTCAACCAAGCCAATCATGGTAACACCAATCAATGTCTCAATTTAACATAGGGAGCACATGCACTGTGGCACTGATCAGCAGTGGCACAGTGCCCAAAGCAATATTCCAGCAAAAACATCGTAAACAGAGGAGGCAAACGGAAAAAAATGGAGGAGAGACTCATGCCAATGATGCCAGGTCTAACAGTGTATAAAGGTGAAACGTGGCATGGGGTTTTACCTGGACACTGTGATTTGCCTGGGGGAATTAGCACAATTATACAGTACGCAGAGGATTAGCGCTTGCATGCATCTTACCTTGTGGTTTTCCTGCTACGCCGGATGTGTCCAATTGTGTCACTCCGACAACTGCCTCAGGCTCGATTGCCACCTCAACAAGGTCCTCCAGGGCTGTGTTTCCTCAGGTCATACCACCTTTTCTTCAATTCCTCTATGCTGTGGTGTGTGACTCCATCAGCATTCACTTTTTCCTTTATGCGCAGTCATATTTTGCGTTTTTCAGCCTCTGGCACCTTCAGGGACAATTTACCAAATAGTTTGTCATTACTGCTGCTGACACCCTCAAGCAGATGTTCAAGTTCCCTCTCAGAGAACTTCAGCTTCCTCTTCCTAGATGTGTCCCTCTCCCTGCATCGTTTTAGTCCATCCTGGGTCTGGGAACAGTAGCTGGATACAGGGTGAGAGGTTTCTCAGTTCAGCTTCAGTTCTCTGCCTCCTCCTCTAAGCTCCTCAGGGTACTGAATGAAGAATGGACTGGATGACTTCCTAGTTGTGATGTCATCAGTCTGCTTCCAGTGCGACCCGTTTCTTGCGATTTCGCTAATAGCGATTTCGCTAATACCGAAATCGCTATTACTGAAATCGCTTTTTGCGATTTCCTGTGGTTGCGAATCGCTTTTGTGTACTCGGTCTTGTTTTTGCGATTTATAGCGATTCGCTATTTTTTGGCGAATCTCATGATGCATTCCAGTTAGTGATTTTTTATTAGCGATTCCTTATTTATCGCAATTAAGGAATCGTTTTTTCTTGTTTTGATGCATGTGCACCTTTGACTACTGCAACATTCTCCTGGTCTGAGCCGAGTCCTCGTTATGCAGATTGCAGGTGGTTCAGAAGACCGTGGCACGCCTTGCCTTGAATGCCCTCCCAAAAACTGCCACTTCCCCTCCTCCAACAGCTTCATTGGCTCCCGGTGCATAAGCGGATTAAGTTTAAAATCTGCTGCACCATTCACAAGGCCTTGTATAACAATGGTCCCTCCTATCTCGCTGAGAAATTTTAATCACTATGTCCACTCCAGGACTCAGGAACCAAATCTCTTCTCTTGGTTCCCCGGGTCAGGAAATCAAGTTTGGGCGGGAAAGCTTTTTCCTACCTTGCTCTCTGTTGGACTTGACCTTTTTTGCAGGGTCATCCCTAAACTTTTTGCCTTTCTCCTAGCCTTTTTTATGACATGGTGTTGGTGGTTTTAGGACGCTGCACACTTTAGCACTGCTGTCCAGTGTAAAGTGCGTGTGCACTCTGTGATAAACATGGTAAGGTTGGTCTACACTTGTTTGGCCTACTTAATTTACCTGTCAGTCCCTTGTAAAGTGGTATCTCATATACCCAGGGCTGGTGAATCAAATGCGACTGGTGGGCTTGCAGCGCTGACTGCTTCACCCACCAAAGTAGCCTTTCAAACCTATCCCAGGCCTCTGCCATTGCAGGGCCTGTGCGCGCAGTGTTACTGCTGCTGTAAAGTGACACCTAAAGTGTGTGCCATGTCTGTGACCCCCTTTTAACTGCATGTCAATCACCCCTAAGATAGGCCCTAGCTAGCCCTATGGGCAGGGTGCATTGTAAGTAAAAGGTAGGACATTTACCTTAAGTGTGTGACATGTCCTGGTAGTGACAAACAGCCATTTTGGTTTCTCACTACTGTGAGGCTGCCCTCCCATAGGAATGCATTGGGGATTCCCTGATAAGTGTTTCAGAGGTAATTCCTGATATGAGAGGAGCAGCGTGGTCAGGTTTGGTATAATTGGAATAGTGATAATAAATGCTACGCAATGGTGTGCACAGATTTATTAACTAAGAAACACCACTTTTAGAAGTTGGCATTTCTGTGTGCTATGTGTCTACCTGCCTGATGTGGATTGCATGTCTGGTTTTGGAGTGACAGGGGCTGGTGAGGTGTGTGTGGCTCCAGGAGGGGCAGGGTGAGTCAGCGCTAGGCTGAACAGGGCATCTGCATTTGGAGTAGTGGGTGGAGTAGTCCCCTGATCCTGAATAGACCTGTGCCTGTCTATGTGAATGCTGGCTTCGTCCCCCTGTGATGTGTCTGATGGCAGAGCCCCTATCTCACAAAGTAGGGTGTGAGCACTGTACACAAAGTGCTCTACACCCCCCAGAACCAGTTGCAACTGGTTTCCCCAGCCCCGCGACAGGGCAGAACAAAGAAAATGTTGATATAAATATAGGGGCTGAGACTCCATGAAAGTTGAGCTGTTCCTGTGCTTCCAGATGACCTGCTGCTGCTGGGCCCCAGGAGGAACCACCACGAGGGACTGCCTCCCTGCTGGAGGGCCCTGTGTGCGACCTGCCTGGGCCCAGACTTTGCCCTGGACGTTTTTGAGGCATAGTGCCTCGTGAGTGCTATATCTTTAGCACCAGGAGGGAATCCTGGTGCTCTGCAGTGCTGTGTTGCATTCCGAGGGAACCCCGGCGTGAGATTCCCCCGAGTTGCCGAAGGAAGCGGAAGCCTACCCCTCATGGTGGGTGCATTTGCTACTGAGCGTGAGCCCACCCCGCACGGCCGTTGCTGAGGATAGCGGGTGCCTACCCCGCACTCGTGTTTATTTGGCCTAGCGGGAGCCCACCCCACGTTTTGCCATTGGAGCGGGAGCCCACCCCGCTTCTGTGCATATTTACAGAAAAGCGGGTGTCCACCCCACCTTCGATCTTCATTTTAAAGAAAAGCGGGTGCCCACCCCACGTTTGAGCCTCCTTTTAAAGCGGGTGCCCATCCCTCATTGCACCGCCAAAAGAAATGAGACACAGCGGTTGAGGATCCAGCCCGACCTGGAAGCCAGGCAGCCGTGCCTGACTGTGGGCGGGGCCAGAGTCTGGAAGTCAGTACAGGCCTGATCGGGGCTCCTGTGAGCTGGTAAGAGCCATGCATATACATTGGAGGAAGCTTGGAGCGGAGTCCCAGGAGAAGCCCCGGTGAGTGAGGCACGTTGGGGCCTTTTCCTCTTCTATCAGCGTGGTGCCAGGAGCTGCTCCATCGCAGACCGGTGGAGATCAGAAGCCCCGGTGGGTAGGGCCTGCAGAGCACTGTTGCAGAGGAACCACCAGGCCATCTTTTACAGCGGATGGCTGCGACTTCCCCTGCCCAGCCCCCAAGGAGCAGTGAGTGGGGCTTGGCTCAGGTTGCTGTGAGGCTGGGGGAGGCAAGATATCGGCTTCCCCCCGGATTGAAGTTCGGGACCGGGGGGAGGCCTCGTGCACAAGGGGGCACTTTGGTTAGGAGTCCCAACAGGGCTCACAAGGCACTGTTGGTGCCGGGGGCACTAGAGGTGCCTACGATTGTCAGGAGCACAGCTGCCTCGCCGGACAGCTGGCAGCTGCAAAGTTGGTGCTATTTGGCTTGGACGTCTCAGTGGGGACCCCGGAGGTACAGTTCGTGTCAGTGCCATTTATCTTTGGGCAATCTTATTTTAGAGTCCCAGTGGGGGCTCCAGAGGCATGGCAGTGCCAGGGCTCATTTTCACAGCTGCCCCGCCAGACAGTGGGCAGCTGCAACGTTTGGGGGGCATTTTCTTTGGTGACGAGGAGGGGGGTGAGAAGACCCTCACGCCGCAGCACAGTGCACACTTTGTGTGGGCTGCAGAAGTGGAAAAGTGCCAGTGGAAGGCCCCAATACAAGCCCTGACATTTTAGGACATAGGGCATTGGGCCTCAGAGAAAGGCCAGTCGGCCTGGGGACAGTTGGCGACTTTGGTAGAGCGCCAGGCTCCACAAAACTGCATAATGTGTTTATGCCGACTATGATGGTTGCCAAATATGATTTATGCCCATGGTATTTACGCGAATGTGTTTATGCTTATAAGGTGATTGCATAATGTGTTTATGCTGGTGAGACCTAATGCATAATGTGTTTATGCTTATGAGGTTATTGCATATTGTGCTTATGCTGGTGAGGCCTAATGCGTAATGTGTTTATGCTAATGAGGTTTGGGCCTAATGGGTTTATGCCTAATGTCATGCTATGATATTTTAGGATGGTGTCTAATGCTAATGAGATTATGCTTAGGTCATTATGGTACCAGTAGTTACTGGTTGTGTTTTATGTTTACTACCTACATTCTGATGGTTCTGACCATTGCCCGATTGGACTGGTCCTGTATATAATCCCCTGTGAATATTTCCTAGTGCCAGTTGGTACAGTGTATATTGTGTAGTTATGATTCTAATGTGCTTTGGTTAATACAAAGGCTATTTTTTGTGTGGAGGTCCTTTTGTAGTGTGCCTAGTGTGTTGCTGCTGTGTGTGTGTGTTGCGCAAACGCTTTACACATTGCATCTGGGATAAGCCTGCCTGTTCGTGCCAAGCTACTGAGGTTCTGTAGCGATCCGAACCCGTGTATTCGGTATCGTAGTACTGACACGATTTTGGTACCAATGAACCGTAAATGATCCATTATATGCATGACAGTGTTTTCGCTGCGCAACTAGCATGAATTCACTGAGAAATAGGGCATTCTGTTGTTAAGTCATGGCATCCATTTTAGTTACGGCATCCATTTTGTTTCTTGCCCTCACATAGTCAATGAACGGGCGATGACCCCGGCAGAATCACCTTGTTAAGGATACGTAAGCTCGAGCCCCGAGAAAGGCTGACGCTGCATGACTAGGCAGAATCAAGCTGCCTCCCTTGCCTAAGGCCAGTCCTGCTATACTGGCTCTCGTGTCCATTGTCCTGACTGAAAGGCCGAAGACGGTAGCCATGCCCGTTTATGATCCATAAACACCTCTTATCCTACTTTTAAATCCTTTGCACCTGGCTCTGCTCCTCTCCTTCTGGGCTTTTACAATGGGGAGGTTACGATTTTTATGATGGGGAGGATCGGGCAAAGAATGGAAAACTGACAAGGGGACCTGATCGAAGACCGAAAACCTACGACTATTTATTGTTTAACCTCTTCAGCGCTGCGCGGATTCCCGCGCGGTGCTGAAAGATCTGAGCGTGGGCGGGGCCATGACGGAACGGTTCCGTCATAAGCACAGCCCAACCGACGTGCATGACGGAACCGTTCTGTCATCGGCGTCGAAGAGGTTAATGTCTATTTACTGTTTGTTTGGGATACCGGGTTGGGCATGAGAAATATTCGTGTAATGTTGCCTAAAGACATTTTTCGTGTATTTAAGGAACAACCCACTTAATGCAATTTGAACAGTCTCGTAGATTCTGCCTCTGTGTGGTTCCTATGACTTCTGTGTCCCTGCAGTGAATAAATCTTGGTCTCTGACGCCACCATCGAGAAACCCGCGTCTCTGTTTATTTGTGCACCGAGACAGGAAGGAACTCAGGGGTCTTCGGGTGTTGTTTCCCTGACACCTCTGGACTCTTAAAAGTCCAGAACCTCAAATTGGCGCCCAAAGTGGGGCGACGTCATCCGGTACCGGTCCAAAGCCTGAAAAGTTCGAGGAGTTTCGTGTGAAGATTCCGGAGGGAGGTACCCCGCTTCATCGATCCCTGCATGTCGTAAAAGTGGCCCGACGATCTCTTCCACGAGGGTTCCCGTTCCCAGATGGCTACAGAGGACCGCTGCCCTGACTGTCGCCATGTCTTGGACCCGAGGTGCAGACCTTAGTACGGCGAGACGTAGACGGGTTCTCCTTGGTGACGTCTTCCACATTTCAGTTAAGTACTAAGTGGGTTACGCTCAGTTTGGTTGTTCTTTGTTGCTCTGGTTTAATTCGTAGATTATCATTGGTTGCTCTTGTTTAGATAATCTTTGTTTTGGTATTGGTTCATTTTGGTAGGCCTAAGTTCCCTGCGCATTTTTGGTTGGAATTTGTCTTTGTTTGTCATGACTAACAGTAGTAATTGTTTCCTGTCCTGGTTACGTTGCAACGGGGATTCCCGGTTGGAGGATTCGTGTTCGGTTCCTCCGATTGGAACTCCTACATATGAGCTCTATTGTAAACACGGTGTAGGTCCTATTGCGTATAATGAAGTATGGGTCCGTTATACCAGAAAAGATGATGTCCTTAGTTGGCCACCGCATGGTAGCTTTGAAGTTGAAATTCTAGACAATCTAGAAATGAAGTTGTTTAAAAAGAAAGCCCGGCCGGCAATGTTTGATTCTTTTCGCGTATGGCGTAAAGAAGCCAAACAGAGAGAAATTAGGAAGACGAAGAAAGAACAGAAAGAGAAAGGGTTGACTTTAATGGAGTCTGCTAGGCAGCTGCATGTCAACGAGACTGAGAAAGCAATGGAGATGGCGAATAGAAAATATAATTTGGCAATTGATAAATGTTACCCTGTATTGCCATCTTGTCCTACTAAGCCGATAGAGGACCATGAAAAGGATCCTCTGTTGTCTTACCTGTTGAATTCACCTCCACCGTATGCACAGGGTATTACAGCACCACAGTTACTACCTGTTGTACAGCCAGCTGCTGGTCAGCCTGGAATAGTTGCTCCACTTCCTTTGATTCCAGCTCCTGTCCTTCCCATGGTTAATCTTCCTTCGGCACCCCCTCTTCCTGAGTCGCCTGTTCCGCCTTTGCCTGTCGTTTCGCAAACTGCTTTACCTGCTACTCCCACCCTTACTATTTCATCTGCTCCAGCTGCCCTGTCCCCGAACCCTGTGGACATTCTGACTCCGCTTTCCGTTCGTCGGAAAATAACCGACTCTGTAACTAATATCTTAACTCCTCTCTACAGGTCTTTAATTGGGACCCCCGTTTCTGACTCTATACAGAGACGTAGCCAGCTTCCTGGTCCCCAGGAACGAGAAATGTTAGATTCGACAGCTCTTAGGTGGATGTCGAAAGCTGCGAAGTATGATGCACGAAGAGTGTTAGATACCTTTATGCAATGGAATGAACCAACTCAACGTTATGTTTTTGACGTGATGTGTTCTCTTGTGCGTGAGGAATGGGAAGATGATGACTTAGATTCCGTCCCCTCTGATCTGATAAATGTTCAGCAGAAATTTGCCGCAGGAATGGTGATAGGTTCAGAAGTAAGAGAAGCGATATAACTGATTTTAGCTTATAGGGATGATTTCCCTCTTCGAGCGCCAAGGGACCCTGATGGGTCACCGATTACTAGGAAAAGACGAGGTCAATATCCGATGAGGGAAGTTCCACCGATATGGCGTGATGCAGTTCAAGCTGATGGGGCTAATGGTATTGCAACTGCCCCGGCACATTTCCAGAGAGTATGGATACACATCCCTTGGAAGCGGGCCGAAGTATTAGCAGTAAAACAAGCGCTGCCGGACCCGCGTAAAAACCCTGCTGGTTATTATAAAGAGTTAACACAGACAGTTCAAGCGTGTGTCATGAATTTGGCAGACATTGAAATGCTATTTGGCAATGTAGTGCCACAGCCTATATGGGCCAAGATTCGGCAAGAGAACCACCCAGTCGCCCTAGGAGGTGATTGGCCAGCTATTGTAGCAGCAGATGCGCAACAAGTTGGCGGTGCTAAACCTGAACCTCTGATTGCTGCCTTACCTGGCAGAATAATTAATCTGATGAAAACGCTGATGCCAGCGTTACGAGTTAACTGGGATAAACTATCGGCATGCAAGCAGAAGAAGGATGAGAGCGTCTCTGACTTCTTCACTAGATTTGAAGAGACCTTTGTAGACCACAGTGGGCAAGATATGAGTACTGAGGGAGGTCAGAGGCTGTTTGTCGACAAGTTCGTGTTTAACTTACTACCTGAGCTTAGTAACAAGTTAAAGGATTCTGAAAGTGCATGGGCAGTGTCGACGACAGCACAGATACTTGCAACTGCTCAGTATTACGAGAATAGAGAGAAAGAAGAGAAGGAAAAGTCAGAAAAGAAGACAAAAGATTTGAAGACTAAAGTACTATTGCAACAAGCGTATCCGCCTCGCCCGAATCAGTCAGATTCACAGCAGCGACCCCAGTTTCAGCAACAGCCACAATTCCAGCAAGGGACGTCCCAAAGATTTAATTATGGTTTTTCCCGACAACAGTTAGCATGGAATCAGTGTGCCTATTGTAAAAAGGAGGGTCATTATAAGAATGAGTGTCCGGTACTGCACGCACAGACTAGTGGTGTCCCAGCTCAGAGAGGTAATGTTGGGTTTCTGCAAGCTCCTAGAGGTAGAGGACGTGGTACAATGACACCACAGGCCGATCGCCCATCAAATTATTTCGATCAGCGAAATGTACAACCTGCGCAACTAGGTAGATCTCCACAGTATCATGTTGAAGATTACTATGATCATAATGAAGAGATTCAGAGAAGCGAGTACTAGGACAGCCACAGGCAAAGAGAGGGAGTAGTATCAGTTCCAGTTGATCAGAGTGGACCTTATGTCGCAGTAGTTACATCAGGCGTGGTCGAACCGTTTCTGTTGGATACTGGTGCGGCAAAAAGTTCAATTATGCATGCGAAACTCCCTGGCGCACCTTTGTCTGGCTTAACGAACACTTCAGTAGGTTTCTCAGGCGCCCCTGTTCACAATCCTGTTTCTAGTCCTTTATCAATTTCTGTTGGGCCATGCGAACTAGAAGCACCCCTTATCCTAACAATCGGTTGTAATGAGAATCTGCTTGGTTTAGATCTGTTGAAACGCCTGCATGCGACACTGTACTGTTCTCCTTCAGGAGTACAGCTCACATTAGGCAAAAGAGTCATCTCTCCAATGTATATGTCGATGGATAAGCTCCCACCGGAGCTGCGTTCTCTCCCTGATACTCTTTGGGCGACTGGTCCTAACGATGTAGGCCTCTTGGAAATCCCCCCTTATGTGGTAAGTCTGAAAGCGAATGTTAGATTCCCACGAATCCCACAGTATCGGATTTCGAATGAAGGTGAATGTGCACTCTTGCTGATTGTGAAAGACTTAATACAGAAAGATGTGAAAGAGGAAACTAGAGGAAATGTCTGCAATAGTCCTGTTCTGCCGATTTTAAAACGCACTGACCCGTCTAAACCTCCAATCTACAGATTTGTGATTGACCTCAGAGAAGTTAACAAAATAGTGATTCTGCAGTTTCCTGTGGTACCAGATATCACTGCATTATTGACGTTGATTCCTGCCTCAGCCTCATGGTTTACAGTGATCGACTTGAAGAATGCCTTCTTCAGCATTCTGATAGCAGAGGAAAGTAGAGACATTTTTGGTTTCTCTTTAGGAGGTCGCAGTTTCAGATTCAAACGCGCTCCACAAGGTTATTGTGAGAGCCCTTCAATTTACAGCCAAGCCTTGAAGAGTCAATTAGATGCTTTTGTACTTCCTCCTGGTGTTGCTCTGATCCAATACGTAGATGATCTTTTACTGGCTGCTGATGACAAGGAAACTTGCAAAACAGCTACAATTTCTTTATTACGTAATTTGTCAGACTTACATCACAAGGTATCACCTTCTAAACTGCAATATTGTTGCCAAGAAGTGACCTACTTAGGTCATCTTTTGTCAAAGGAGGGAAGAAGGTTGACCCCAGAGAGAATCAAAGCAATTTCGCAGATGACTGTACCAAGCACACAGAGAGAAGTACGTGCGTTTTTGGGTATTACGTCATACTGCAGGCAATGGATCCCAAATTTTTCTCTCATGGCAAAACCATTGGTAGCCCTGACTGGAAAAGGTGTATCGAGCCCTTTGCCATGGTCTGATGAATGTCAACAGAGCTTCTCCGACTTACGTGATGCGCTGTGTTCAGCTCCTGTGTTGGGTACTCCTGACTACAGTAAGCCGTTTACTTTATATGTCCATGAAAGAGAAGGTTGTGCGTTGAGTGTATTAACACAACAATTTGGTGACAAACAGCGGCCTTGTGCATATTTCTCATCCACATTAGACCCGGTAGCCAGAGCATTGCCAAGTTGTTTGAGAGCTACAGCAGCAGCTGCAGTGTCTATTCGACAGTCTGCTGGACTAGTCATGAACAACATGTTAGTAGTCATGGTTCCACATGCTGTGGATACACTCATGAATCGAACAAAAACTCAGCACCTCACCAGTGCTAGACTATCAGGCTATGAGCTGACGCTTTTGGCAAGTCACATTCAGATCAAGCGATGCAACATATTGAATCCAGCAACGCTGTTGCCGACTACCCAAGAGTCGAGTGATTCAGAGCCTCATGATTGTTGTTTTAGAACTGAGGAAGAGACAAAAGGTAGGATTGACTTAAAAGATACTCCGTTACTAGATCCAGATGGCACTTTGTACGTCGATGGGTCATGCTTTAAACTACAGAATGGTGATGTGACGGCCGCGTATGCAGTTACGACTTTGAGTACGATTGTGGAGACCGCAAGAGTGAGTCAGAATTCTGCTCAGGCTGCAGAATTAATTGCATTAACAAGAGCGTGTGTTTTAGCTGAGGGAAAGAGAGTGAATGTGTTTACTGATAGCCAATACTCCTTCGGCGTAGCACATAGTTTTGGACGTCTGTGGAAAGAAAGAGGATTTCTCACGTCCCATGGGACTAAGATCCAACATGGACAGTTAGTCAGCGAACTATTGGAATCTCTGACCCTACCGAATGAAGTTGCGATTGTGAAGTGCAGTGCACATCGAAAGATTACGGATGATGTTGGCCGTGGGAATGCGTTCGCTGATGAGGTCGCCAAAGAGACGGCCAGGAACATGACGAGCCGAATGTACGTTGCAACGTCTGCAAGATGGATTGCTGAATCAGGAATGCGTGAGAATACGATTGAAAGTGTGAAGGCAATCCAGAATGAAGCAACTGAAAATGAGAAGAATGAATGGAAGGAGAAAACGGGTAAAATGGATTCAAGTGGATGTTGGGTTGATTTGTCTGAACAGCAGCGTTGGATGTTACCTGATGCGTATGTGCTCGCAGTAGTCACGATGGCGCATGGAGCGGCGCACATCAGTTCGAAAGGGATCTGTAAAATGTTAGCTCCAGTATGGAAGAATGATGGAATTACTAAGTGTGCGGAAAGAGTGGTGAAAAACTGCATGATATGCCTGATGCATAATCCTGGCAAGGGAACCCCAACCCCAACTGGTCATTTTGCTCTCCCTTCTTGTCCCTTTGAAGTGATTCAGTTGGATTTTATCCACATGGACAGGTGTAACAATCTTAAATATGTCCTAGTGGTAGTCTGTGCCTTTTCAAGATGGATTGAGGCATATCCATTAAAGGATAACACTGCTATGTCCACTGCCAAAATCCTCCTCAAAGAATACTTCCCCAGATATGGTATGCCACGGATTGTTTGGTCGGACAATGGAAGTGAGTTTGTAGGGAAAGTTATGAAGAGTGTGTGTGCAGGTCTGGGAATCGTCCAGAAATTCCACAGTGCGAATCACCCACAATCAGCAGGTTTGGTTGAAGGGTACAATGGTACCCTGAAGCTGAAACTTGCTAAAATTCAAGCTTCCACTGGTCTATCTTGGCCAGATGCACTGCCTTTAGCTCTACTGTCCACCAGAGCGACTGTACACTCTCGAGTAGGGCTTAGCCCATATGAGATTGTGTTCGGTCGTCCTGCTAATGTTTGGGGAGTCCCTAGGCCAAAGGAATTCAAACAGATTGAATATCCAATGTTGATTGATTATCTTTATGACCTGACTGCTAAACTAAGCCTTATTCATCAACAGGTATTCGAATCCTTGCCTAAACTGCCAGAGAGTCCAGGCCACACGTTGAAACCAGGTGACCAAGTGGTGGTGCGGAATTTTGAGCGAACCCGGAATCTCCAGCCAAGATTCGTGGGCCTGTTCCAAGTGCTCCTAACAACGAGAACTGCTGTACGCCTAGCTGGAAGGAAGAATTGGGTGCACGCTCGCCATACGAAGCGTGTCCCTCTCCCACTCCCCTATGACAACTGGGTTAGACAGGGATTTGGTGTATCCGAGACAGAACCTGTTCCTAGGCTCCTCCGTTTCAGTGATGCAGAGTACATAACGGACCCACGAACTGAAACGCAGAACTCTGACACCTCAGCAGGAACCGCTCCTTTGAACTTTGGACAGAGTGTTGTACAAAGTGAACATTTGTCACCTGTGGAGTCGAACATTTCTGCACCTGTAGACCAGCTATTCCAAGATCAGACAAGACCCGGGAAGTACAGATATAATCTACGATCTCATGCTATGAACTAATGACATTGCATAATTACCTTTCCGTTTGAAAACTGTTTTGATCTTATCGCATTCCATTCAGTCAGGAAGTTTGCTCTAAATTTTTATCTTTTTGTTTTTGTTGTTCTCTCACCTTGCCGTCTGGGTTACCGTAGGGTCGTAACGTGTGCCTTGTTTTAATTTGCAGGGAACCAGACACAAGGTCGGTTCCTTCTGTTCACTTTGGGAACTCCCAGGGTAGACAGAGGCAATTTTTTAACAGGTACAAACCATCCGTTGCGAACGGTTGTAGAAGATGGAGCTTCCTGAACTGCGACGGGTTAACGTCATAAATGTGCACAAGACAAAACTATATGACATATTGTATAGCAAATGTTTTCTAATGCAATGTGCTCTGACACTTCTGATTGTTTTAATAACTTTGGTAGGCGGAATTATTTTTGGTATTCAGTTGATCTTTACACCTGTTACATCTACAGTATCTCCCCGTGTTCCCGTTTCTCCGACTGTTGTTTCTCTTCATTCTTTCCATCCTTTTCCTGCCCACGAGCAAGCTCGACGCTCTGAGTTTATAAATAACACTTTCATTCAGCTCTTGCACCAACATCAACTAGTGGTTAACACAACGAACTGCTGGGTGTGTGGCTTGATACCACATACCATGGACAAGGGCATCCCTTATCTGGTTCTGCCCTTTAGTTATAATGGATCATTCTGGGCATTTCAGACCATGTTCGCTTATGCCCTAGAGACCTATCCTCCACGACCTCCGCGTTCCACTAGGTATAACTCCGCTAATAGAGCCTTGGTAAAAGGAATCACTGACATGGTTAGAGACGTCAATAACACTCCGTTCATTCCCAAGGATGAATTGCGAGTTTACGTGGGTTGGAATGTTACGGAATATGGCATTACTTTGGGTGAGAACAAACATAAAAGCTCGACTCCGATCTGGGTCGTACCCCACCAGGGTCAGGTCTGTTTGCAAGGAAATGGGAGGAATCCGAAAGCTCGACTAGGGAAGAGGGACTGTATCGAAACATACGTTTTCCCGTCACAGTCTTCCCCTGCATTTTTAGCTGCTAAGGGCACCTATTTTGTTTGCAAAGACAGAGCATACACATGGCTGCCTGCTGACTTCTCAGGCTCATGTTATATCGCTCAACTGTTACCTCCGACATACACTGCTGCACCGGACTATCACAAAACTAGAGTTGTGAGAGGTGTTTTCAGTAAAAAAGATACTGCTGGCCAAGAAGCAGGAGACTTCTTCAAAGGTTTCCTTCCATTCTGGGGGCCTATGGCCAACAGTAGAAACTTACGTCAACTAACACGGGTAGTTGAATCCACTATCACCGAAACTGCGGGTGCCCTTAGTAACCTGACAGCTGAGCTTCAAGCGGATCGCCTCATGATGTTACAGAACCGTATGGTCCTTGATGTGTTACTTGCAGACCGAGGTGGGGTATGTAAGATGATCCAGTCGAGTTGCTGTGTTTTTATCCCAGATAATGCGCCAACGGTATATAAGGCCATTTCTAAGTTACACAAAATCTCTGACTCTATTCATGTAGAGGAAGGTGACTGGTCATTAATGGGATGGTTCTGGAGTCTGTTATCTGCGTGGGGATGGAAGGTTCTGATAGTCACTGGTGTTGCATTGGTATTTTTATTCTCATGCTGTCTCATTGTTCAGTGTGGTCCTGCCTTATGTAGCCTTTGTGTTTCGACATGCGTAAGAAGACCACCTGTTTTTAGAGATACGCCACGGGATAGAGTAATGCTTCAGCAACATATCAGTGACCTGATGAACATAGAAATGGACTCTGACATAGAGTAAGTTATTGCCTATGTAAGGGCAAAAGGACGGTCTGAGGTACTGTAGCGATCCGAACCCGTGTATTCGGTATCGTAGTACTGACACGATTTTGGTACCAATGAACCGTAAATGATCCATTATATGCATGACAGTGTTTTCGCTGCGCAACTAGCATGAATTCACTGAGAAATAGGGCATTCTGTTGTTAAGTCATGGCATCCATTTTAGTTACGGCATCCATTTTGTTTCTTGCCCTCACATAGTCAATGAACGGGCGATGACCCCGGCAGAATCACCTTGTTAAGGATACGTAAGCTCGAGCCCCGAGAAAGGCTGACGCTGCATGACTAGGCAGAATCAAGCTGCCTCCCTTGCCTAAGGCCAGTCCTGCTATACTGGTTCTCGTGTCCATTGTCCTGACTGAAAGGCCGAAGACGGTAGCCATGCCCGTTTATGATCCATAAACACCTCTTATCCTACTTTTAAATCCTTTGCACCTGGCTCTGCTCCTCTCCTTCTGGGCTTTTACAATGGGGAGGTTGCGATTTTTATGATGGGGAGGATCGGGCAAAGAATGGAAAACTGACAAGGGGACCTGATCGAAGACCGAAAACCTACGACTATTTATTGTTTAATGTCTATTTACTGTTTGTTTGGGATACCGGGTTGGGCATGAGAAATATTCGTGTAATGTTGCCTAAAGACATTTTTCGTGTATTTAAGGAACAACCCACTTAATGCAATTTGAACAGTCTCGTAGATTCTGCCTCTGTGTGGTTCCTATGACTTCTGTGTCCCTGCAGTGAATAAATCTTGGTCTCTGACGCCACCATCGAGAAACCCGCGTCTCTGTTTATTTGTGCACCGAGACAGGAAGGAACTCAGGGGTCTTCGGGTGTTGTTTCCCTGACACCTCTGGACTCTTAAAAGTCCAGAACCTCACTACCAAGGGGGTGAGCAGGAGTTATCTTCAGCGTGTAATTCCCTTGCCCTGACTAGATTGGTGGTTTCTTCCTGGCTTAGGCGCAAGCCCTAGCCAACCAGAAATCCCATTTCTAACACTCCCCTTTATTGGAACCAGTTCCCCATCCATTTGAGACAATGTTCTGACTATCTCCAATTCAGAAAGCTTCTCAAGACTGTTCTGTTCTAAAAACTGTCCCTTCAGCCTTCCTGCAGCACTGTTCGAAACGCAGAGATACCCCTTCGGGGTGATTCGGTGCTATACAAAACCTATAAATAAATAAATAAATACTGCTTTATGTTGCAATGTCCCAGTGAATGACACTTGACTCTGCAAATGGTTTAGAAGCAACCCACTTGTGTAATTTTGTGGTTGAGGCATAGCACAGGAGACAGACTGTTAAACTTTTCAACAGGCATGATGTTAATAGATGCACCACTGTCTATAATAAAGGTTATAGGGTAACTGTTGACCTTTAGTGTGATCTTGAGGGAATATCCAAATTACTTCTGTTGTTTTGTTTGGGGGTTTTCTTTTGTCATTTGGTCTTCTGTGCAAGCAGCCAAATCTACATGTGCCTGTCGTTCCTTGGTTGATGCCATCAGCGCACATCCATTTTCTTCACTGGCGCTTGCCAATGACATCGACAAGCCTTTGTAGGATGAACTTAGCAATGATTGACTATTGCAGGTTTCTACTTGTCATAACTGATATTGCCTTTTGGCTTCGTGGGCATGGCGAGTATGCTTCTGGAACCTTCTGAAATCCATTTTCTCTTTTGCTTTGCAAACCGTTATGAAGTTGTTCTCTTCACCGCAGCATTTGCACATGTGTCATATGGCTTCCTGCAGAAATAAAAAACGATATCGGAAACACAATTTTGTCTTCTTTGGAGACATCAACTTGCTGGAATCTACCTTGTGCTTGCTTTTCATTAACTTTTTGCTGTCCCAGCTTCCATGTCAGTGGCTTGTCAATTTGATCTTTCTACGCCCTTGCACCCATTAGCACTTTCTCTAAGCTGAGCATCTCTCTCAACATATATCTTTTGAAAGAGTCTGAGAAACAGCTATCGATGACTCCGAGACGTATTGCATCTTCATCCTTTAATTCACTAAACTTGTAGTGTTTGATAAGCACACCAAGTCTTTTAACAAACTTATCTGTCATTTCACCTGTTTGTTGTCATGCTTGATTGAAAATGTACCCTTCTTAGTCGACAGTTGGCATCAGATTGAACTTGGCTTCCAATGCTTCCTTGATTTGACGGTATGGTACTGCATCAGTTTGCGATATTGTTTTCAGCACTTCTGTTACTCCATCACCGGCAAGGTTCTTCAAACACTTATTGATTTTCTTACCATCTACTTCTTCTAGGGCATCTATGAAATCATTGAACCTTTCAATCCATGCAGTCCAAATGGCGCCAATATTCTGTTTCTTTGCTGTGTTGAATGGTGGTGGTGGTTTCAGAAACGCAGTGTCATCTTACTTCTGGCTCTTTTCTACTGCCATTGACAGTATATGTTGTTCAGATGACAGCAGCTGTTCTTCTGCACCAGTACCTTCTGCAAGCAATGGTCTTGTGCTTGTACTTGGATCCTCGCACTCGATTGGAGGTCGTAAGGCGTCATCTGCTCTCTTGACTGTAAGTTAAGGTTTTGTCTCTGTACTTGTTCATCACTGTTTTTGGCTTTTAGCAACGTACCTGATTGTGACTGCCTTTAGCATTTTCCTTTGTATCAATGATGGCTCTGTGCTATGAAGTGGTGCAGTAACTCTTCTTTTAGACTTATCATTTGGTTTCTTGCAGGTTTTTTGAATGTGCTCCTCTGCAGGGCCTTCAACTTCTTTGAAGTTCATATATGGTCATGAGCAGGACTTTGATACCACACACGCCACCTTTGATCTGCTTCTCATTGAATTGGGTGCACGTGGCACACACAAGGAAATTGCTGTAACATTGCAAGGGAGAACATTCTCGTTTGTTCGAGGCAAAGATCCCGCACTTGTTGCCAGTTGTAGAGTCCTCTCCAGCCTGTGATCATGCAAGTGAATATGACACACAGACAGTCCTCTGGATTGCACATCTTTATTCCTCTGCATACAATCCCACAGTGTTCTCTGATTACGTCAAAACCGTTAATAACCACACCTTAACACCGTCCAGACTGTTACATACTTCCGCTGTTGAGTCTGCCAAGAACCGTATGGGTCCTAGCACACATAGTCTTACAACACTACAGTCGATTCCTGGTTGTGAGGCCCATGGACTCTACTAATGTTGCAAATTAGACTTTTTTGCATAGGCTCCCCGGATTCTGAATGATATTTGTTCCTGGAATTAGGTCACTGTACCCTGTAACACTGCTAAGCAGTGCCGAAATGCATGTGCTCTGGCACTAAAATAGAACTGATTTCACCCAATTTCTCTATTTTACTGTAAAGTAAGGCCATTGTCAATGGCTTAGAAAATGCACCAATGGTTTGGAAGTTTGGGTCTGTATCATAGCAAGCAAGGCAACTTACTGCAGTATTGGGTGAAAGGGAGAGAGCCGGAATGCATCATATCTACTAAGATATGGTACACTTGTGCTCTCTCATAGTGCTGGCGCACATCAAGCAGCCGTGCACCAACAAATCCGCCCTTGAGCAATGGTGCAGGTGTACTTGCTTTATAGGCAGGATTGTTTTTGTGCTGAAAGAGATCGATTCCTGCACTAAAACAATCCTCAGAGGCATATTCCTCTTTCCGGAAGGGGACTATTTCAGTGTAAAAGCATTTTTCAGTGTAAAAGTACATTTTATTGAGGCCACACCGTAAGTTACACAATAGAAATGCAACAGTTGTCTGATTGCTGTCAATGGTTGATCAACAACAACCCAGTCCTTCTTTAATAAGGCCTGCAGCCAGAGAGTAATAGCAGCTAGACTTTAGCATTCCATGATGTCATGTAATGGGGCACTGCTAAAATGGGCAAACCTTGTAGATCTAAAACATGGTGCAAAATGACTATCTAAAAATATGCCTTGCAGTTGGATGCAAACATTGTAGTCAGAATACATTCACCTTGAACAACAGAAATGTATACAATACAGAGTCATTAACAAGAGGGCCCTGGATTTGGCTTCAGCTGTAGACAATGACATAGGAAAAGGTGCCGACCTGCACTAAAGCTTAGACAAAAAAAGCTGTATTTTTAACATTGATCATTGATCTGGCTTGGACTGGGGAACTAAGCGCAGCAGTTCTGATGCTTTACTTCTGCCAGGAGATTTATCTGTCATCTACACAGATAACGTTCCTTATCCTAGGTCTTACTTGTATAGGTTTGTACCAGCTACAATTGATTTGGTCTTTCAATCATTACATTTAATTATTAAGGGCTCCTGAACCAAGTAGTTTGCAAGGAGTATTTAGGAGCACTACAGTGGTGCAGTGAATTAAGATGATCTTCCCAAGCATTGAATGTGCTAGGTATGGGAAACTGGGTGTTGGTTGACTTGGGTGTTAGCCCTGGTCAAGCAGCAGCCACAAATTCCATATGAGTGTGAACCACAAAAAAGTTACTAAATTCATGTGTGCTTAACCCTGGGTAGCTTGGCACACAATGCAGTCAAGCTTAATGTTAGAGCTGGCACCCTTGGCGTGGTTTCCCCTGACTTTTTGTCTTCTGCCCCCCTGTTTTTACTGACTTCGTTTTTGCTGGCTTTAGGAATCTGAGCACTTTACTACTGCTAACCAGTGCTAAAGTGCATGTGCTCTTTGCTTAAAACATAGTAACATTAGTTTATCCACAATCAGCATATTTGATTTACTTATATTTCCCTAGTAAAGCGCACTACATGTGCCCAGGGCCTGCAAATCAAATGCTGCTAGTGGGCCTGCAGCGCTGATTGTGCCACCCACTTAAGTAGCCTTTTAAATATGCCTCTGGCCTGCCACTGCAGAGCCTGTGTATGCAGTTTTAACCTACTTGCCAGGTCCAAACCTTTTTTTTAATTACATATAGGTCACACCTAATTCAGGCCCTGGGCAGCCCATGGTCAGGGTGTATTTAAAAAGTAGGACATGTACTTTTAAGTTTTACATGTCCTAGCAGTTAATTTGTGATTCACTACTGCAAGGCCTATCTCTCCCATAGGATAACATTAGGATTACCTTATTACATATTATAGGTGTAATTTCCAATTGGGATGAGATGGGTCCTCCAAATGTGGTGTCTACGGAATCACAATCTTAAATCACAACTTATGGTGAAGTTTACTTTTAAATTGCAGTTCTGAAAATAACACTTTTAGAATGTTGGCATTTTCTTATGGTAACCATTTGGTACCTTCTGCCTTTCTCTGGAACACACGTCTGGGGTGGGTGACAGCTGATTCAGCCATTCTCTATAAACAGCCACAAACAAAGGAAGGGTCGGAGTGATGGAGTTGCCATCAGCATGCTGATGGGTCATCCTGACCAGGATGGGAAGGAGGAACTGACACTTATACACAAAAGGGCTTGTCCTGTCCACAAACAAAGGACTGCACACCCCCCTGTAGTGAGTCTAGAGCCAGGTCAGGAAAGAAAGGGGCTCCATGCACTTCAAAGCATCTCTTTGAAGTCTCCCCCACTTCAAAGGCCCAACTGGGAAAAAGTACTGGACGTCTGCCACCACAAATCAGAACACTTCGGGAACTGAGGACATTCTACCAGGAAGAAGAAATACTGTGCTACTATGCTGCTGGAGGGCTGGGCCTCACCTTAAGCAGTAAGGACTGGGAAGAGGAGGATTGTGGCTCAGGGCAATGAAGGTTACAGTAAGTAAAGGATTCATCCATTTGTTATAAATCAATTATCTAATAAAGCGGTAGGTGAAGGTTCTAAATAAGCCTGACTTGTATCCTTTCTAAAAATATGAGACTTAAAATTTGTGACAATGTATTAGAGTAGACATCACAGTGCTTACATTTTTTCATTAGGAAATTCAAAATTCATGTGTCTGATGACAGAAGTATGTAAATTAATCGTGCTGCATGCAAACAAGTAAGCATATTTGCACCTCTCATTTTAAACTGTGATCTCAGAACAGTTTTACTTATCATGTTTCTATACTCCCAAATTGCATGAGTATGAATTACAAAGAGTCAGGCTATGTGGACATATTGCATATTCCTTCTTAATAGGGTCATCACAAATTTTTGACTAGTGGTATTTCATGTCCTTGTGATGGGTAATGGCAGTGCACCTTTTACCACGGTATTAGCATCACAGTTTTCTTGAATAGTTAAAGAGCTGGAGCTGCACTATTTTATCACCCTAGACAATTTTTTACAACTTTTTTTTCTTTTTGCGATTTTATTGTATTTAGTTTGCAAAAGAGCAGTTGCATAAAAGTAGTCACAAAAAACATTTTACACAGTTACATAAGTTTAAACAAAAGTCAAAACATGAACAAATGTGTGAGATTTTGGAATTTGGATATGTGAACTAAATTGAATAATAACAAGGGGGTGCTATTTTTTACTTCCACGTGGCCACTGCCATCCTACCCAAATAGAGTGGAAAAGAAAGCAAGTGGTTATCAGCCCAGTTGTTCTCAGGACGATCAAGGAACAACATAATGACCTGCAAGTGATAAGGGCTCTATCTCCCACCCTATCTTTCCTAAAGAAGATAACGTTTTTATTCACTGCCATAAAGAGTAACTAGAAAATACCCCAGTTCACCTCCTGTGGAGCCACGGACATGTTGGTCCAAACTGCGAATTTCCTCTTATATGCTCATGTCCTGGTAGCTGGCCAGTGGCTGGACACAGGCTTCCAGCTCTGGCAGCTGTTGGCCTGTGAACTTTGTGTACTGCACCTGCAGCTTCGTCATCGATAGGTCATTGCCACATCATATTCCAGCTTCTGCTCACAGCTTCAGTCTAACTCCTTCACCTCGAGGCTCAAGTGCTCGCTGGCTGAGTTCTCTGCAGCATCTTGGAAATTGGCCAGTTACAGGGGTATACCGCAGAAGGGGGATGTAATGAAGGCAATACATCTTGTACTCTACTAAACTCAAAATGATGGCGGTCAGTCAGACAAACATATTAATACGGTTTTCAATGCTCTGCAGTCAGTTGACCCCCACACGACTCATCCTGTCCAAAGCCATCTAACTTGTCCAGTCTCCAGCCCCAGACTAGGCCTGACAGTGCTCTTATCTTAGCCTTACCGGATCAGATTAGCCAATGCACCAGCTCCACCTCCTCCCAACTACCACACATCTCAGGACTGGGAGTTCATGTGGAGTCAAGTGTAGCATGAAGTCTCGAAGTGCAAATAAATCTAAAACATAAGGAAAAAAGAGTCCATCAAATAAAGCTGCAAAGATAGGGAATGGGATCGCTTAGTGTAGAACGCTCAACACTCCTGCTATTTACAGGATCCCTGCTTTACGCCTATCAGCTCCAAAAACTGTGGCTCTCGGTCAAGAAGCCTGAAATCAGGCAAGGACATCCAAGTAAACAACTAAATATATCAACATCATACAAAAGCAACATTACAAAACAATTTGACAATAACCGAGTACAACAAAAGAGAGAAAATGGACTGCAACGTAACACCAATAAATAAAACAACACCACTCTGCAATAATGCAACAGTAACACATAATCACAAAACACAACAGAATACCACCACCACAGCAAAATTCCTCAACATCATTAGCAGCCGGTGTCAGAGAAGAGTGGTGAACAACGACAAAGGTAAACAAATAAAAAATAACTTACCTGCTACCTGCAACCCTCCCCATCGCCGGTCTTCTGCTACGCTCTTGGCTCCACTGCAGGCACTGCACTGCAGGCACAGGCTCCCAGACTCCCCTGCAGCCAATCCTGAAGCTGCTCTCATAAATGAGACCAGCTTCAGGATTGACCTAAGCGCCGATGATTTGCATTCCCAAGGAGACAGGGAGCCTGTGCTTGCTGTCTCCAACCCAGCAATGCAGCTGGGTTGGAGACAGTTTTAGTGCGCCTGACCGTTTGGCGAGCCTGAGACGGCTGGCCAAACCGTCATGCGCACTGATAACAGTGCATACCATTTCCCGTGGGTGCCTATTATCCCCCCTTGCCCCGCCCCCAAGGCTCCGGGAAACAAAATAAAATGATAATGAGCCCAGGTTTATTATTATTATTTTTTTTTACACTGCTGGAAGTGAGGGGGGGGTGCGACTCTCCTCTGCTGCTAAACATCCTTGTCACTCATTGCCACCTTCAGAACCTGCTTTCATAATACAGTGGTAAAAGGTGTCCGCACCAACCACTGGCTTAGTTACCACCGAGGACATGCATAATCGCCATTCAGAATGTTTTGTGATCCGCCAGCTTGTCTTAATGTAGCCCTCTCAGCGCCTGCTTTATGATAGGGCCCGGTGCAGTGTGTTGGCACGGGTGATCCCAGTGCAGTGTGTTAGCACGGGTGATCCCAGTACAGTGTGTTAGCACGGGTGATCCCAGTACAGTGTGTTAGCACGGGTGATCCCAGTGCAGTGTGTTGGCACGGGTGATCCCAGTGCAGTGTGTTGGCACGGGTGATCCCAGTGCAGTGTGTTAGCACGGGTGATCCCAGTGCAGTGTGTTGGCACGGGTGATCCCAGTACAGTGTGTTAGCACGGGTGATCCCAGTGCAGTGTGTTGGCACGGGTGATCCCAGTGCAGTGTGTTAGCACGGGTGATCCCAGTGCAGTGTGTTAGCACGGGTGATCCCAGTGCAGTGTGTTGGCACGGGTGATCCCAGTGCAGTGTGTTGGCACGGGTGATCCCAGTGCAGTGTGTTGGCACGGGTGATCCCAGTGCAGTGTGTTAGCACGGGTGATCCCAGTGCAGTGTGTTGGCACGGGTGATCCCAGTGCAGTGTGTTAGCACGGGTGTTCCCAGTACAGTGTGTTAGCACGGGTGATCCCAGTGCAGTGTGTTAGCACGGGTGATCCCAGTACAGTGTGTTGGCACGGGTGATCCCAGTGCAGTGTGTTGGCACGGGTGATCCCAGTGCAGTGTGTTGGCACGGGTGATCCCAGTGCAGTGTGTTAGCACGGGTGATCCCAGTGCAGTGTGTTGGCACGGGTGATCCCAGTGCAGTGTGTTGGCACGGGTGATCCCAGTGCAGTGTGTTGGCACGGGTGATCCCAGTGCAGTGTGTTGGCACGGGTGATCCCAGTGCAGTGTGTTGGCACGGGTGATCCCAGTGCAGTGTGTTGGCACGGGTGATCCCAGTGCAGTGTGTTGGCACGGGTGATCCCAGTGCAGTGTGTTAGCACGGGTGATCCCAGTGCAGTGTGTTAGCACGGGTGATCCCAGTGCAGTGTGTTAGCACGGGTGATCCCAGTGCAGTGTGTTGGCACGGGTGATCCCAGTGCAGTGTGTTGGCACGGGTGATCCCAGTGCAGTGTGTTGGCACGGGTGATCCCAGTGCAGTGTGTTGGCACAGGTGATCCCAGTGCAGTGTGTTGGCACGGGTGATCCCAGTGCAGTGTGTTGGCACGGGTGATCCCAGTGCAGTGTGTTGGCACGGGTGATCCCAGTGCAGTGTGTTGGCACGGGTGATCCCAGTGCGGTGTGTTGGCACGGGTGATCCCAGTGTGGTGTGTTAGCACGGGTGATCCCAGTGCAGTGTGTTGGCACGGGTGATCCCAGTGCAGTGTGTTAGCACGGGTGATCCCAGTGCAGTGTGTTGGCACGGGTGATCCCAGTGCAGTGTGTTGGCACGGGTGATCCCAGTACAGTGTGTTAGCACGGGTGATCCCAGTGCAGTGTGTTAGCACGGGTGATCCCAGTGCAGTGTGTTGGCACGGGTGATCCCAGTGCAGTGTGTTGGCACGGGTGATCCCAGTGCAGTGTGTTGGCACGGGTGATCCCAGTGCAGTGTGTTGGCACGGGTGATCCCAGTGCAGTGTGTTGGCACGGGTGATCCCAGTGCAGTGTGTTGGCACGGGTGATCCCAGTGCAGTGTGTTGGCACGGGTGATCCCAGTGCAGTGTGTTGGCACGGGTGATCCCAGTGCAGTGTGTTGGCACGGGTGATCCCAGTACAGTGTGTTAGCACGGGTGATCCCAGTGCAGTGTGTTGGCACGGGTGATCCCAGTGCAGTGTGTTGGCACGGGTGATCCCAGTGCAGTGTGTTGGCACGGGTGATCCCAGTGCAGTGTGTTGGCACGGGTGATCCCAGTGCAGTGTGTTGGCACGGGTGATCCCAGTGCAGTGTGTTGGCACGGGTGATGTACCCACACACAGCGAGTGTTCGGGAGCAACTGCAACAATCTTCAGTACCATTGCTTTACACAGTTCCAGGGATGGCCTCCTGGCCGTTAATTCAGAGAGCACTAGTTTCCTACTGGAACCCCTAAATGTTCGTTAATTAAAGCAAACTTTTCTGCTCATGCTGTCTCTCTGCTGTCAATTGAGCGTTTCGAAAGAAGAAATGTAGCTTGTCTGGGCGTCCCGCGCATTCCGATCTCTCTGCCTCTTTAGATGCTGCTGTAAATCAAGAAATATCTTTGTGGGCTGACTTGGAGCACGGACCGCCACCCACTACATATGAGTTCTGAAAGGACTATTGACTCAATGACTATCATCTATTTTGGAGAGCCAGAGGAAAAACTTACTTATGAAGTTCACAACCAGCTCTTGGAAATTATATTCTCGGGGAACAATCACTCTCTTTCTTGTTGGAATTACATTGACATCCGTCAGGGTTCAATTGGTTCTTTGTAGCTGTCAATTGTTTTGTATTTTCAGAGTTCTTCTTTGGGTGAATATGAAAAGCATCTCTGTCTTTGAAAGACTGAGTGGTCGGATCATGGATTGTTTTTCTGCCAGAGAAGCATAAGAAGCTGCTATTATGCCATACACTATCCAACTCATAACACTGGAAATGAATACGCGGTGCCATTTCACAGACACTGTGAAATGTCAGCTTGTCCATTAAGAAGTCTTTTAAATAACTTGAAAACAGTCGATTCATTAGACATTTGAAGCACTAGACAGAAGCTAGAAGTGGTGCTGCAAACTATTATCAAACCTTTCTTCACTGTAAAGAATGACAGCTCTCTGTGAACTTCAGTGTCTTGGCCTAATTGCCATTAGGAACTCAAATTCATCGCCTTGGCCTTTATTGTTTTGGCAGTAGAAATATTTGTGGAAAAATAGTCAACAGTGGAATTTGTAAATGCATATCAAATATACATTTAATGTCACAACAATCGGCAGCCTAATGTTAGACGTTTAGATCTCCAATAAGTCTTTTTACCAAAATATTTCAAGTTGTTGATGCATATATACAGGGTCCTCTGCTGTAGCTCTCTCCTTATATGTGGCTCGAGCTGAATTACACGCGGCTTGCAAACTTTGCGCCTGTGATTCCATTACCTGCCACCCTGGCAAGAATCTCCCTGAAAGCAGCATTTGGTAGTGCCTTAAAGAAACCTGTGTGTCATATACCGCTGTAAGTGTTTGATGGTTTTGTCATGTAGTTAACAAGTTTGAAATGACTGAGTCTTATTGATTTTAACTTGACTATTTCACAATGCCTCCTACACACACTTGCCATGTTCAAATTCTACTGAACGTATTAATAAACAAATGTGATCTATGTGGGTTCTCCTATGGCGGATTAGGTTTTTGCTCCATCTAACTTGAACTTTCTTCAGTAACCAAAATCCAAATGTGTGGGTATTCGCTCAGTGCTGGTTCATAATGCCCACATTACCTGTACTTTCACCAAAGTAACCGGAGCAGTCATCTCTACAATGACAAGGAATTTCCCGTAAGCTATGGGTACCATGTAGTGTTCCTAAAGTTGACCAATTATTGTTACCTTCTTGTGTGGATCACCAGCCCACCAGATTCATTGTGAGCACTTGCACACATTCATTTGTGCTCTTTGTTCCCATATCTGAAAGCGAAATGTTCTGTAAATAGTAAAAAAGATTAGTTCGATTTTCATTGGCTACCAAACTGCCACAACATTTATAATGAATCAACTAATGAACCTTTTCGTGTTAGCGTCGTGTAAGATGTGTGCCAAGACTGTGCACCCAAAAGACAGCTCAAGGAATAAGGCCACTGGGACAGCAAGAGCCAAAGTGACAGGCTCGATTGGGTAAGTGGATGACTGTCAGACTGCCAAAGAATAATAAAGAAAAACATCATGAAAATGTGTGTGTTTGTTACTCAATGAAAAACAACACATGAAATACATCTGGCCAACCTGCTCTGCTTATCATGGTTTCTACTTGTGTTTGTTATCGATAAACACATAAAAATACGTGTAGCTATTTCCATATAAACAAAAAAATAATACAGTCTGACAGTTAATTCCCAGGCCTCCCTCTGTAGGTTGCGCAGCGCATGTGCACTTATCATCACTGCTTCAACCTTATGGAAGGTCAGTGCGGCAGACATCCTGCACTCATACTGCAATGCCGTATGCATGATAATCACAAACCTGCCCCTTACTTTTGACTACATGTACGGCTTGTGTTATCAAAACATAGATAAATACACAGTGCAATAAACCTTGTGTACCTGCACACCATGACAAAAAACATAGCAGGTGCCATTCCAGGGTTTCCAGATGACTCAGTGACGGATCGACCTCATAAGCAGGGCTATACATTCACCTACTCAGAAATGTGATGTCATTGCACCTCTCTGAGGACCTGGCCTCGTAAAGTCGCCTGCATCTCCTAAGTGTGTAGCAGGGGGAGCAGTGTCTGATCGGAGCCAGCCCCTGCCTAAAGTTATCTACTTATCTCCATAGTTTTTAGGTCTCGCGTAGCGTTGCTGCACATGCGTTGCTCGCTCGGCAAGATTTATTGTTAACGAGGACTTTGAGAAGAGGACTTGAAACCCCACCCCTCATTTCCATTGGTTTGCGTCACCGTTTATGGTAAACGGTGGGCTGTCATTGAAAATGAGCTTTTTGGGTTTCCTCCCTTTTGCCTTTTAGTCCGGCCCACCCGGACTGGATGGCCTGCTTCATGGCTGTCGTGAAGCAATTTCTTATCTTTATGAGGCTGTTATATAAACAAGCCGTGAGATGCAGTCCGGCTGGGCCATCCCAAAAGGAGACAGGGCGCCGCGTGTTTATTTTTGCATCGTGCTTTCACATAAAGTGAAATCGCGATGCAAAAATAAACAGCTCCTGCCTTCCCGTAATGGCGAGGATTGTTTTTAATGTAACGCTCACTTCACACTTGTAATCGAACACAAGCACAGCCACAAAAATTATCCATGTTAAATGTCATGTTTGTTCGCCTCATGACTTTAAAAAGGTTATAGCATTATAGTGGCTCAAACACATTCACACAAAGCCGTACATGAACCATGTGATCGAAACCTGTAGGTGTACAAACTTTTTTTTCTTAAACTCACTTTTTTCTCATGTCAGGCGTGGGGACCAGTCTCGTTGCATCCGCCCCAGAAAGGTGACGTAACTCAAGTGGAGAATCACTGCCTGAAGAAGTTTCATGTTTACTGAGACACTGTGGGGAAAACACAATATAATGGGATTTTAATAGTTTGCACTTCATCCCACAGATACCAGAGTTTGCCCTGACCTCTGTCATCTACCCGTGCTATCCCGTTGCCCGTATTTGCCTGCCATTTTATCACAGAGTCGTCCCCCAAGGTCTGCCCTTGTCATCTATTTACCGGCTGTGTTAGCTGAAGGCCGCCCGCTGTCTGCTCCCACACGTCCTGTCAGGAGACCTAGAGTTGTATACATCAGTGTGCACTATCAGTACTGCAAAAGCTTTGCGAATGTAGCTGTTTTGCGGCACACGCTCCCGCAGAGACAGTGTGCAGATGCACCGGCAGACACGCTCGGTCTCCGCATGCAGACTCCAGATCACAGTGGTGTTATGTTGCTGTCCTTGTGGGTGCGTACAGGTGTGCTGCAGTGCGGCCACTGAATGCCAAATGCACAGCGAGACATCGCAATGGTGGGTAGCACATACAGTGTAGGACCAGTGGAGGCAACATGCTGAACGGGTGACCGCATGCCCCCAGGTGCACCCTTGCAGGGCATGTGCGCGTCCGCATCTACCACTGTCTCACAGTGTGTTTCTTCCTTGTAACGTTCTACCCATTCATTACATAATGAGGCCGCCGTGCTTCACTGGGTCATTGAGTAGGAAAAAAATGTACTTGGGCTAATGCAATTAGGGTAAGTAATTGAGGCAATAGGCATTCAGTGGCTGTTCTTCAGCACACCTGTGCATGCCACATGCGTCCGACCTGTGCCTTCGGGGCACGTGGTTGTCCCCATGCACGGGGTGCCCAGTAGTAGAAGGTCAGCCCACCCTAACCTTATCGAAGGGGTCGTGGTTTACGTGGCCCACGAAGAGCGCAGACAAGCGTCCCTCCGGTGAGAAGCACGCCATCACAGGTGTTCTCTGTGTATGGAAAGAGACACTTTTGAAGCACTGCCCAGACCGCTCCAACGTTTTTCACACCCTGGCCATGTTAAATGACCATGCTGTTATAAACCCCGCACCACAGACGTGGCAGCCTCTTACTAGAGCACCCTGTATGGTGCATGAGGTGCTACTGCGCTAGAGACATACTACACTAAGTAGTACTGCCTGCCCATATCCCAGTGCTGTGTCCAGCAGTGAAGATGGGTGGTGGTGGAAAAGAGGATTTTCAGTCCTGACCCCTGACACGTAAGCACTAGCTAGGGGCGCAGTGAATCATTTTTTAGCAGCTAACTATGAGTATCAGAAAAGGGAACAAAGTGAAGAACAAGACAGAAAGAGACAGCGAGAAAAAGGAAGAGGGAAAGCAAGAAAACAAGAAGAGGGGCGCTTTGAACGAAGAAATGAGAGTAAGGTAAGGTAATGAAGGAAGTGTGAAAGGAAAGCATGGTGAAAGGCAGTGGGAAGACTGGATTGCTGAATGATGAGAGGATAAAAAGAACGAAGGGAAAAAGAAGAGTTAAATTCAAAGGCACAGTGTGAGTGAGAGTGCCGCTGGGAACCCCAGCACTCTCTTTCATTATCACTCCTTTTATCACTCATTGGGTTGTTCCTGAACTTTTCTTTTAATGCATCTCAACCTTATTTCTACTTTCTTTCATTCTTTTATTCACGTGTCCACTATAACTCCCTTTCTTTTTTCTCTTTCTTTCATTGCCACTCTCTTTCCCTCCTCATTTATTTCGTCCCACATAGCTTTCTTCCCTTGTCTCCCTTCTGCACCTTTCCTTTTTTATCCATTTTCTTTCGTAGTTCGTACTTCTCATCTTCTGATGTTATTTCTCTTTCTCTTTCTACTGCTTTGCTACATCTCCTCATCTTCACTCCATGCTTTCCCCATTCAGTCCTCGCTTCCAGGGTTCCGTGTTTATTGTTGTTCGGCCCGTAGCGCTGTCCCTGCACATGGTACTGAGCACGTCTAATAAGAAAGGATACTTTTTTCACCCACTAGTCCAAATTGACTCCGATTCTGTGCAGTCCAAAGTAATCGCGAGTCACTGCGGCAATACATAGCAGGAGACAACCCTCGATCCTCACCCCAAGGTGGAATACACAGTGAAGGGCACGGAGCGGGGCACCAACTCCTCTTGGGAGCGCTTTGTCTGTCAGGAGCAGACAGAGAGGATGAGAGGACGTGTTCCGGCGGCTAGTCTGCCGACTTTCGTTCTGGAACCCAGAGTTCGAGCCTCCAGGTCGCGTCCACATCCTGTGATTCTGGGCAAATCACTTAATCTCCCCGTGCCTGAATGTGTAATGTAAATACGGTGCTCATGTAAAGTGCTCCAATACCTTTGGGTTGAGTTTGCGCTATTTAAATATGCACAAAAATATAAACAGAGACAGCGGTTTTCTCTGGTGAAAGGCCAGGGCACCTTACCTTTCCTGGGGTTAACTTGTGCCGCTGGATGCATCTTGTGGCCATAGGCGCTTATTTTCAAGGACCGTGATATATTTTTCACTATCTGACTTTGACCCAAAGGGAAAAAGAACACGCAATGAAAATGCAATAGGTCTTGCCTTTGATTAACCCCTTCAGTGCCCATGACGAGCTGGACTCGTCATGGGCCGCGGTGGCGCTGTGCCCATGACGAGTCCAGCTCGTCATAGACCCCGCCCGCTAATGCAACGGCCGGCACTGGGCGGGGAAAGGGGCGGGCACTGAAGGGGTTAAGTTAAAGCCATTTGCTTTGCTAATGGTATAGTATAGCAAAACTAAATGGCTTTAACTTAATGAAAGGCAAGACCTATTGCATTTTTAATGTTTGTTTTATTTTTGTCACTCTTCAAAGTCTGGAAGATGAAGTTAACAGCTGAAGGGTGATATGTTAATGTGTCCAAAGGCTGAGGTGCAACATTTCACACATTGTACAGCAAGTTTAACAACTTACGTCCTCTTGAGCTAATAAAATTTTCATCTATTGTCCCTGGTTATGGGCGAAAAGGATCATATTCCATATGCAGAGGTGACTTTATGGTTGTCTCGGGTCAACACACAGCCTTTTCTAGACGTTTTAGCATAGAAAGTTATATTCTGAAGGAGGAGGAGCCAGTTATCGTAGTGTACATCTTGCGGGGGTAACGTGCGTGAGTATGTGGTGATTGTGGCTTTCTGCTGCGATCTACTGGTGAGCCACACATGTACCTGTGAGAAATAGTTAGGTTAAATGCCCATAGGCACCGACGTTTACAGAGGGGCCTGGGTGCTGCTAGACGTGCGGGTTGAGCACACGTATTATGTTACTTTATTACTTGTCTGCAGTGGTTGGTGCACTTTTATATTTTAACGGGCACTGGAACATGCAGCGTGGCCACTGCCGAGCGCAGCACCTGCTTTGGGGCATGGGCTTGTGGCCTGTGGCTCCTGAGGGGACCAGCGGGAATCCTGGCCGCCTGCGCTCCTATTCAGCATGGAGAGCCGGATCCCTCCCTGTCCCTGACCGGGGCTAAGCATCTGGCGCCAGTGAAGTCCTCGCTTTCCCCCCATTCGGCTCATTAGGTTAATCCCGAGCCTCAGTTTGCGCTCGTTTTTTTTTTCTTTCTAAGTTTAACACTGAGCGTGGTGTCTATAAGCGGGTGCTGAGCTCAGTGTTAAAGTTAAAAGAAAAAACAAGCATTGGCATAGCCAATAGGTCTTGCTTTTGGGACCTTCTAAGTATTTAGTTATGCAGCACAATATCCTTGTTGCAACCACATCAACTGTTGCGTGGCTAAACACTTATAAGGTCCCAAAGGCGAGACCTATTGGCTATGCCAATGCTTGGTGTGGTTGTGTGTGTGGTTGTGTGTGGTTGTGTGTGTGTGGTTTGTGTGTGTGTGGTTGTGTGTGTGCTTGTGTGTGTGGTTGTGTGTGTGGGTGTGGCTGTGGGTGTGGTTGTGGGTGCGGTTGTGGGTGCGATTTTGGGTGTGTGTATGGATGTGTGGTTGTGTGTGTGGTTGTGTGTGTGTGGTTGTGTGTGTGTGGTTGTGGTTGTGTGTGTGATTGTGTGTGTGGTTGTGTGTGATTGTGTCTGTGCTTGTGGGTGCGGGTGTGGTTGTGTGTGTGGATGTGTGGTTGTGTGTGGTTGTGTATGTGGTTGTGGTTTTGTATGTGTGGTTGTGTGTGTGTGGTTGTGTGTGTGGTTGTGTGTGTGGTTGTGTGTGTGTGGTTGTGTGTGTGATTGTGGGTGTGATTGTGTGTGTGGTTGTGTGTGTGGTTGTGTGTAGTTTTGTGTGGTTGTGTGTGTGGTTGTGTGTGTGTGGTTGTGTGTGTGTGTGTGGTTGTGTGTGTGGTTGCTTGTGTGATTGGAGTTGTGTGTGTGTGGTTGTTTGTGTGGTTGTGTGTGTGTGGTTTTGTGTAGTTGTGTGTGTGGTTGTGTGTGGTTTTGTGTGTGTGTGTGGTTGTGTCTGTGTGTGGTTGTGTGTGCAGTTGTGGTTGAATGTGTGGTTGTTGGTGCATTGTTTGAGTGGTTGTGTGTGTGGTTGTGTGTGTGTGGTTGTGTGTGTGTGGTAGTGTGTGTGTGGTTTTGTGTAGTTGTGTGTGGTTGTGTGTGTGGTTGTGTGTGGTTGTGTGTGTGGTTGTGTGTGTGTGTGGTTGTGTGTGTGGTTGTGGTTGTGTGTGGTTGTTGGTGGTTTGTTTGTGTGGTTGTGTGTGTGTGGTTGTGTGTGTGGCTGTGTGTGTGTGCTTGTCTGTGTGTGGCAGTGTGTGTGGCTGTGGTAGTGTGTATGGTTGTGTGTGGGGTTGTGTGTGTGGTTTTGTGTGTGATTGTGGTTGTGTGTGTGGTTGTGTGTGTGTGGTTGTGTGTGTGAGGTTGTGTGTGTGTGGTTGTGGGTGTCTTATGTGTGGTTGTGTGTGTGGTTGTGTGTGTGCGTGTTAGAAAGGATAGACGGACCGGGAGGGTCGGCCGGGGTCAGGAGGGGAGGTCTCCGGGGAGAGCCGTCTCCAGCGATCGTACAGACAAGTAACTTCCCCCCCACAGACAGATACCACACACGGATAAGGTTCAGTGTTCTTTATAAGCACTTCTTAAGGTACGGTTGAATGGTACAAGGAGGTCTGGACTCAGGGGTCCCCTCGATTCAAGTCTCTCAAAGCAGGGTAAGGGGTAGCGGGACAGTCTGTCTACCAGTCAGGTAGTTTGGATGAGATGATGATTAGCTCACAATCCTCGAGCTTAGTTGGTACGGGCCGCGGCAGCGCCAGCAGGTCCCGGAAAGATGGTCGATGTACGGTCCGCGGCAGCGCCAGCAGGTCCCGGTGAGGATGGTCGTTACAACGGGCCGCGGCAGCGCCAGCAGGTCCCGGAAAGATGGTCGATGTACGGTCCGCGGCAGCACCAGCAGGTCCCGGTGAGGTTGGTCGTTACAACGGGCTGCGGCAGCGCCAGCAGGTCCCGACGAGGATGGATGTTGTAGAAGGCCGCGGCAGCGCCAGCAGGCAGGACGATGGTTCACAAGAGCGGGCTACGGCAGCGCCAGTAGTCCGTCAAGGCTGAGTTCTCTCGGTGTCTCTCGACTCCAGGATACAACTGCCTTCCTGCTCCGGAGTTGCCCCAGTTATAGGGCAGGCGCCCTTTGATGTCCGGACCCTCGCACTTGGAGGTCGGAGGGCCCGGGATGAAGGTGTCCAGACACCCAGCAGGGGGTGGAGCCAGCGCCTGGGGGAGCTGGAGGCGATCGGCACCTGGCGGGGGAAGAGCTCTTGGCACTTCGTCCTCCCATTGACCTGCCAAGTGGTCCGCTCACCTCCCGGGTGGATGGTGGTGCCGGAATGTCGGGGCCGGCCAGGCCCGGGGTTAGGGTCGGGGCGAGGCCACGCGGCCTCGTGGTGCAGGGCCCAAGATGGCGGCTTGAACCGGCCGGGGGAGCCGGTGGGGCTGGGCCCCGTGATGAGTAGAGGTCCGAGGGCAGAAGATCCGTCGGGAGACGGGGTACAGGTGCTTTTCGTGGATTAGGCCTGGTGGGCCGGAGCTCGGGCCCTGTCGTGCGGGGAGGGAGCAAGCCCTTCGTGTGGCCTGTCCAACATGCGTCCCCCCCAGCTGAAGGCGGGGAGAGTCACCCATCTCCTTGGGGACTTTCTTCGTCGAGGCGGAAAAAGCGGGACAGGCCATCCGCGTTGGCGTGGTCTTGGCCTGGTCGGTGCTCCACAGTGAAGTCCATTCCCTGCAGGGAAATGGACCAGCGCAAGAGTTTTGGGTTCTCCCCCCGCATCTGCATCAGCCACTGCAGGGGTCGATGGTCGGTTTGTACCCGGAAGTGGGTACCGAAGAGATAGGGCCGGAGCTTTTTGAGGGCCCACACCACTGCGAAGGCCTCCCTCTCGATGGTGCTCCAGCGCTGTTCTTGGGCCAGGAGACGTCGACTGATGAAGGCCACCGGCTGGTCATGACCTTCGGGGTTTAACTGAGAAAGGACGGCTCCGATGCCGTGGTCGGAGGCGTCGGTCTGTACCACGAATTCCCGACCGTAATCGGGGGCCTGGAGCACAGGGGCGGTGCACAGGGCGGCCTTCAGCTTCTCGAAGGCCGCTTGACAATCGGGGGTCCAGTTAATCCGCTTCGGTTGGTTCTTGGACGTGAGACCCGTGAGGGGCCCCACGATGCTGCCGTAGTCCTTCACGAACCGCCGGTAGTAGCCGGTGAGCCCCAAGAAGGCTCGGACCTCGGTCTGGGTGACGGGGGGCTGCCAGGACTGGATGGCAGCAATCTTAAGTTGTAGCGGGGCCACCAGCCCACTTCCCACTTGGTGCCCAAGGTAGGTCACAGACCCTTGGCCAATTTGGCACTTGCTGGCCTTAATTGTGAGGCCGGCCCGCTGGAGGGCCTGTAGGACCTCTTGGAGGTGACGGAGGTGGTCGGGCCAGTGGCGGCTGTATACAGCGATATCGTCCAGGTAGGCAGCGCTGAACTCTTCGAGCCCCGCCAAGACCTGGTTCACGAGGCGTTGAAACGTGGCGGGGGCATTCTTCATGCCGAAGGGCATGACCTTGAATTGGTAGTGGCCATCGGGGGTAGAGAAGGCTGACCGTTCCTGAGCCCTGGGTGTGAGGCCGATCTGCCAGTAGCCCGCTGTTAGGTCGAAGATACTGAGGTAGCGGGCGGCCCCCAGCCGGTCGATCAGCTCGTCTGCTCGGGGGATCGGATGAGCGTCGGTCCGGGTGACAGCGTTCAAGCCCCGGTAGTCGACGCAGAATCTCAGTTCAGGTGCGGTGCCGGGGGCAGCGGCTTTGGGGACCAATACAACCGGACTGGCCCAGGGACTGTCCGAGGGTTCGATGACCCCGATTGTGAGCATCTTGGCCACCTCCTTCTGTATGCAGGCCCGTACCCGATCTGGTACGCGGTAGGCCCGGTGTCGGACAGGGGGACTGTCCCCGGTGTCCACGTCGTGCAAACACCAAGGGGTGACCCCGGGGGTGAGGGAGAACAGGGTAGCGAACTGCAGCAGGAGGTTCCGGCAGCCCTGGCGTTGCTCCGAAGTGAGGGCGTCAGAGAGCCGGACCCCGTCCACGGAGCCGTCATTCTCCTGAGTCTTCAGAAGATCCGGGAGGGGTTCTGAGTCTTCCTCTGCCCCACTGTCCGTAGCCATCAGGAGGCTGAGTTCTGAGCGCACAAAGTGTGGTTTGAGTCGGTTGGTGTGGAGGACCCGAAGGGGGTTCCGGGAGGTCCCCAGGTCGATGAGGTAAGTGACGGGGCTTTTGCGCTCGACCACTTTGAAGGGCCCCGTCCACTTATCTTGCAAGGCACATGGTTCGGTGGGGGACATCACCCATACTTGTTGTCCAGGCTCGAACTCAACGGAGGAGGCATTGTGATCAAACCACTTGTTCATGTCCTCCTGGCTGGCCTCGAGGTTCGCCTTGGCCATCTTTCTGAAGCGCCGGGTCTGATTGCGGAGGGCCAGGAGGTATTTGAAGACGTCTGGAGGGGTCTTTAGGGGGGCCATCTCCCAACCTTCTTTGACTAGGCTGAGGGGCCCTCGCACAGGGTGCCCGTACAGGAGTTCGAAAGGGCTAAAACCGAGGGACTTCTGGGGAACTTCGCGGTAGGCGAAGAGGAGGCACGGGAGTAGTACATCCCACTGGCGACGGAGGGGCTCTTCCAATCCCCCAATCATCCCCTTGAGGGTGCGGTTAAAACGCTCCACTAGTCCGTTCCCTTGGGGGTGATAGGGGGTCGTGAATCTGTAGGTGACCCCGCATTGTTGCCAGAGGGACTTCATGTATTTGGATATAAAGTTCGTGCCTCGGTCGCTGACGACTTCTCGGGGGAAGCCTACCCGGGAGAAGATCCCCATTAGGGCCCGGCCAACCACCGGAGCTGTCACGGTCCATAGGGGCACCGCCTCGGGGTAGCGGGTGGCATGGTCCACCAGTACTAAGATGAACCTGTGTCCTTGTGCCGTGCGGGGGTCCAGAGGCCCCACGATGTCTATCCCCACCCTCTCGAACGGGGTGGTGACCACAGGGAAGGGTTGCAGAGGGGCTTTCAGCTTCCGACCACTCTTCCCGCTGGCTTGGCATGTGGGGCAAGATCGGCAGTGGTTCAGGACGTCGTTCCTCATCTTCGGCCAGAAAAAGTGGGTCACTAGGCGGCTGTACGTTTTATCTTGGCCCAGGTGTCCAGCCAGGGGGACATCGTGGGCCAGGTTGAGCAGAAAGTCTCTGAAGCGGAGAGGTACCACCAGTACTCGACCGGCCCCCAGCTCGGCGATTCTTTGCTCGCTGTATAGCAGGTCGTTATCCCAGTAGACCCAGTGAGTTCCGGTGGAGTCCCCTGCGTTCTGGGCGCTGGCTTGTTGGCGGAGTCCCTCGAGGGAGGGACAGGTCTTTTGTTCCTGACGGAACTGTGCTTGGGTGGGCCCCCCCTCTTGACGCCACTGAGCCAGGTCAGGAAGGTCCTGGGGTTGCGCGTCCCCTTCGGCCGTCGGGTCTGGGAGGCTGGCCTCATCGTTGTCTTCTACTGGGGCGACTGGGGGTGGAGGTGCTGGCCATTCTGGTTCTTCTGATCGAGGGACGGCACGGGCGGCCTGGACCGGGTGGTTATGCAGGCCCAGTCCGGGAGGCCCAGCATCCCCAGGTGCTCTCTTCTCTCAACGGTGGCCCACGGGGAACTCTCGAGGTCATTCCCCAGGAGGCAGTCCACGGGGGCATCGTCCCGGACCGTCACCTTCAACAGGCCGGAGACCCCTCCCCATTCGAATGGAACGCAGGCCATTTGACACATACTTTCAGAGTTGTCTGCCGAGCGGACGGGGCAGAGAATGTTCGGCAGGATCTGCTCGGGCTTCACCAGGTGACAGCGGACGGCCGTCACACTGGCGCCTGTGTCACGCAAGGCCTCGGCTCGCTGTCCATTAATGGTCACCCACTGACCGTATTTCCTGGTGTTAGCGGGTAGGGGAGCCCGCGGGACCATGTCTCTTCCCCCTAAGCACGCCAGGACCATGGCGGCCGGTTCCCACTCTTGCTGGGCCGGCTCATACTCCTCTGGTTCCTCCAATGATCGCTCTTCCCCCAGGGCGGCGGCAGCTACCTGGCGGGGCTTGGGTGTTTGGTTCTGCGGGCAGCTCGGGTCATTGGCGTAGTGGCCGACTCGCTGGCATCGGTGGCACGTGACGTTGGCTCGGACCCCAGGACGCCACGGGGGGTTGCCCCGACCGGCCGGGGCCGGGGTGCTGGCCACGGGTGTTGCGGGCAAGGCGTCTCTCCCTCGCCCCTGGCCCCCTCCTCCTCCCCGAGGACGGTGCTGGCCTTGGTTGTTTCTGTTCTGTTCGTGTGGCCCCCTCCGGCCCACTCGGGTGCTTTCCCATCGGTCAGCTTCGGCGGCGAGCTGCCGGGGGTCAGTCAGCTTACTGTCGAGGAGGTGCTGCCTGAGCTCGACGAAGCAGTTGTTCGACAGGTGCTCCCATACCATCAGGTTAAAGAGTTGTTCGTAGGTGGTGACCTGGCTCCCCTTTATCCAACCCTCGAAGGCACGGCTGAAATAGTTCACGTATTCTACCCAAGTTGTACCTGGGATCCGGGTGCAATCTCTGAATCTCTGGCGGTACATCTCGGGTGTGAGGCCGTAGCGGGTGAGGAGGGCAGCCTTCATGTGGTCGTAGGACGACATTTGGTGATCTGGGAGCTGCAGTAGGGCATCGCGCCCCTCGTTGACAAACCTCCCCCAGAGTCCGGCTCCCCAATCACTCCGGTCGATCCGGTGGGAGGTCATGGCGATCTCGTAGGCTTTAAACCACTGTTGTATGTCGTCTTCTCGGACATACTCGCGGACAACATCCTTGGGGATGTGGACTTTTTTCTCGATTGGCCCCGGGGTGTGTGGTCGCTCAGGCACCCCCAGTTCTTTATTCTGTTTCCGAAGTTCTATCTCCGCTAGTTGGCGCTCGTGCTCGAGCGTTATTTTTTTCTCCTCCAGCTCTCTCTGTCTCTGCTTCTCTTCTCGTTCATCTCGGAGCCGCATGTGCTCGAGGTTGAGTTTCTGTTCAGCTAACTTGAGTTCCCCATCCATCTTGAGTCGTGCCATTTCCAACTCGTGCAATCTGGTTCTTTCTCTTTCTCGGATCTCCTCCTGCGAGAGGCCCGTTCCCCGCTCCTCGGGAGCCGTGGCGTTCCCCTCTGGTGTGATGCTGCTTTGGTCGGAGGGTCCGGCGACCCCAGTTTCTGTCCACGACTCTAGGGCGTGCTTTAGATCATCTTTGGTACTCAGGCCGGTGGTAGCAATGCCAAGTTCTATGCAGAATTGTCTCAGTTCGCGGTGGTTGTATTCTTCTAATTTATCCATTTGGAATTTCTCGGTGGAGTTGCTATCTTTGGCTGACATCGTGTTGTTGTCGTGGGGTGAGCTACTCTCTGTACGATTACGCGTTGATTCGGATCGCGCCGCTGGCCACCAATGTTAGAAAGGATAGACGGACCGGGAGGTCGGCCGGGGTCAGGAGGGGAGGTCTCCGGGGAGAGCCGTCTCCAGTGATCGTACAGACAAGTAACTTCCCCCCCACAGACAGATACCACACACGGATAAGGTTCAGTGTTCTTTATAAGCACTTCTTAAGGTACGGTTGAATGGTAAAAGGAGGTCTGGACTCAGGGGTCCCCTCGATTCAAGTCTCTCAAAGCAGGGTAAGGGGTAGCGGGACAGTCTGTCTACCAGTCAGGTAGTTTGGATGAGATGATGATTAGCTCACAATCCTCGGGCTTAGTTGGTACGGGCCGCGGCAGCGCCAGCAGGTCCCGGAAAGATGGTCGATGTACGGTCCGCGGCAGCGCCAGCAGGTCCCGGTGAGGATGGTCGTTACAACGGGCCGCGGCAGCGCCAGCAGGTCCCGGAAAGATGGTCGATGTACGGTCCGCGGCAGCGCCAGCAGGTCCCGGTGAGGTTGGTCGTTACAACGGGCCGCGGCAGCGCCAGCAGGTCCCGACGAGGATGGATGTTGTAGAAGGCCGCGGCAGCGCCAGCAGGCAGGACGATGGTTCACAAGAGCGGGCTACGGCAGCGCCAGTAGTCCGTCAAGGCTGAGTTCTCTCGGTGTCTCTCGACTCCAGGATACAACTGCCTTCCTGCTCCGGAGTTGCCCCAGTTATAGGGCAGGCGCCCTTTGATGTCCGGACCCTCGCACTTGGAGGTCGGAGGGCCCGGGATGAAGGTGTCCAGACACCCAGCAGGGGGTGGAGCCAGCGCCTGGGGGAGCTGGAGGCGATCGGCACCTGGCGGGGGAAGAGCTCTTGGCACTTCGTCCTCCCATTGACCTGCCAAGTGGTCCGCTCACCTCCCGGGTGGATGGTGGTGCCGGAATGTCGGGGCCGGCCAGGCCCGGGGTTAGGGTCGGGGCGAGGCCACGCGGCCTCGTGGTGCAGGGCCCAAGATGGCGGCTTGAACCGGCCGGGGGAGCCGGTGGGGCTGGGCCCCGTGATGAGTAGAGGTCCGAGGGCAGAAGATCCGTCGGGAGACGGGGTACAGGTGCTTTTCGTGGATTAGGCCTGGTGGGCCGGAGCTCGGGCCCTGTCGTGCGGGGAGGGAGCAAGCCCTTCGTGTGGCCTGTCCAACACTGCGGTTGGGTGTGGTTGAGTGTGTGTGTGTGTGTGGTTGTGTGTATGGTTGTGGTTGTGTGTGTGTGTGGTTGTGTGTGTGGTTGTGTGTGTGTGTGGTTGTGTGTGTGTGGTTGTGTGTTTGTATGTGGTTATGGTTGTGTGTGTGTGGTTGTGGGTGTGGTTGTGTGGTTGTGTGGTTGGGTGTGGTTATGGTTGTGAGTGTGTGGTTGTGGGAGTGGTTGTGTGTGTGGTTGTGTGTGTGGTGGTGGCTGTGGGTGTGGTTGTGGGTGCGGTTGTGGGTGCGATTTTGGGTGTGTGTATGGATGTGTGGTTGTGTGTATGGTTGTGTGTGTGTGGTTGTGTGTGTGTGGTTGTGGTTGTGTGTGTGATTGTGTGTGTGGTTGTGTGTGATTGTGTCTGTGCTTGTGGGTGCGGGTGTGGTTGTGTGTGTGGATGTGTGGTTGTGTGTGGTTGTGTATGTGGTTGTGGTTTTGTATGTGTGGTTGTGTGTGTGTGGCTGTGTGTGTGGTTGTGTGTGTGGTTGTGTGTGTGTGGTTGTGTGTGTGATTGTGGGTGTGATTGTGTGTGTGGTTGTGTGTGTGGTTGTGTGTAGTTTTGTGTGGTTGTGTGTGTGGTTGTGTGTGTGTGGTTGTGTGTGTGTGTGTGGTTGTGTGTGTGGTTGCTTGTGTGATTGGAGTTGTGTGTGTGTGGTTGTGTGTGTGGTTGTTTGTGTGGTTGTGTGTGTGTGGTTTTGTGTAGTTGTGTGTGTGGTTGTGTGTGGTTTTGTGTGTGTGTGTGGTTGTGTCTGTGTGTGGTTGTGTGTGCAGTTGTGGTTGAATGTGTGGTTGTTGGTGCATTGTTTGAGTGGTTGTGTGTGTGGTTGTGTGTGTGTGGTTGTGTGTGTGTGGTAGTGTGTGTGTGGTTTTGTGTAGTTGTGTGTGGTTGTGTGTGTGGTTGTGTGTGGTTGTGTGTGTGGTTGTGTGTGTGTGTGGTTGTGTGTGTGGTTGTGGTTGTGTGTGGTTGTTGGTGGTTTGTTTGTGTGGTTGTGTGTGTGGTTGTGTGTGTGGCTGTGTGTGTGTGGTTGTCTGTGTGTGGCAGTGTGTGTGGCTGTGGTTGTGTGTATGGTTGTGTGTGGGGTTGTGTGTGTGGTTTTGTGTGTGATTGTGGTTGTGTGTGTGGTTGTGTGTGTGTGGTTGTGTGTGTGAGGTTGTGTGTGTGTGGTTGTGGGTGTCATATGTGTGGTTGTGTGTGTGGTTGTGTGTGTGCGGTTGGGTGTGGTTGAGTGTGTGTGTGTGTGTGTGGTTGTGTGTATGGTTGTGGTTGTGTGTGTGTGTGGTTGTGTGTGTGGTTGTGTGTGTGTGTGGTTGTGTGTGTGTGGTTGTGTGTTTGTATGTGGTTATGGTTGTGTGTGTGTGGTTGTGGGTGTGGTTGTGTGGTTGGGTGTGGTTATGGTTGTGAGTGTGTGGTTGTGGGAGTGGTTGTGTGGGTGTGGTTATGTGTGTGGTTGTGTGTGTGGTTGTGGGTGTGGTTGTGTGTGGTTGTATGTGGTTCTGTGTGTGGTTGTGTGTGTGTGGTTGTGTGTGTGATTGCGTGTGTGGTTGTGTGTGTTGTTGTGTGTGTGGTTCTGTGTGCTTCGTTTTGGTTGTGTGTAAGTGTGGTTGTGTGTGTGGTTGTGTGTGTTTGTGTGTGGTTGTGTGTGTGGTTGTGTGTGTGGTTCTGTGTGTATTTGTGTGTGTGGTTGTGTGTGGTTGTGTGTAGTTGTGTGTGTGTGTGGTTGTGTGTGTGTGGTTGTGAGTGTGGTTGTGTGGTTGTGTGTGGTTGTGTGTGTGTGGTTGTGGGTGTGGTTGTGTGGGTGTGGTTGTGGGTGTGGTTGTGGGTGTGGTTGTGTGTGGTTGTGTGTGTGGTTGTGAGTGTGGTTGTGTGTGGTTGTGTGTGTGTGGTTGTGGTTGTGTGTGTGTGGTTGTGTGTGTGGTGGTGGTGTGTGTGGTTGTGTGTGTGGTTGTGTGTGTGTGTGGTTGTGTGTGTGTGGTTGTGTGTTTGTATGTGGTTATGGTTGTGTGTGTGGTTGTGGGTGTGGTTGTGTGGTTGGGTGTGGTTGTGAGTGTGTGGTTGTGTGTGTGGTGGTGGTGTGTGTGGTTGTGTGTGGTTGTGTGTGTGTGGTTGTGTGTGTGTGGTTGTGTGTGTGTGGTGGTGTGTGTGGTTGTGTGTGTGGTTGTGTGTGTGTGTGGTTGTGTGTGTGTGGTTGTGTGTTTGTATGTGGTTATGGTTGTAGGTGTGTGGTTGTGGGTGTGGTTGTGTGGTTGTGTGTGGTTGTGGTTGTGAGTGTGTGGTTGTGGGAGTGGTTGTGTGGCTGTGGTTGTGTGTGTGGTTGTGTGTGTGGTTGTGGGTGTGGTTGTGTGTGGTTGTGTGTGTGGTTCTGTGTGTGGTTGTGTGTGTGTGGTTGTGTGTGTGATTGTGTGTGTGGTTGTGTGTGTTGTTGTGTGTGTGCTTGTGTGTGGTTGTGTGTGGTTGTGTGTGTCGTTGTGTGGTTGTGTGTGTGTGTGGTTGTGTGTGTGGTTGTGTGTGGTTGTGTGTGGTTGTGTGTGTGGTTCTGTGTGTGGTTCTGTGTGTGTTTGTGTGTGTGGTTGTGTGTGGTTGTGTGTGTGTGGTTGTGTGTGTGTGGTTGTTAGTGTGGTTGTGTGGTTGTATGTGGTTGTGTGTGTGTGGTTGTGTGTGTGGTTGTGTGGGTGTGGTTGTGTGTGTGGTTGTGGTTGTGTGTGTGTGGTTGTGTGTGTGGTTGTGTGTGTGGTTGTGTGTGTGGTTGTGGTTGTGTGTGGTTGTTGGTGGTTTGTGTGGTTGTGTGTGTGGTTGTGTGTGTGTGTGTGGTTGTGTGTGTGGTTGTGTGTGTGGCTGTGTGTGTGGTTGTCTGTGTGTGGCAGTGTGTGTGGCTGTGGTTGTGTGTATGGTTGTGTGTGGGGTTGTGTGTGTGGTTTTGTGTGTGATTGTGGTTGTGTGTATGTGGTTGTGTGTGAGGTTGTGTGTGTGTGTGTGTGGTTGTGGGTGTCGTATGTGTGGCTGTGTGTGTGGTTGTGTGTGTGCGGTTGGGTGTAGTTGAGTGTGTGTGTGTGTGTGTGGTTGTGTGTATGGTTGTGGTTGTGTGTGTGTGTGGTTGTGTGTGTGGTGGTGGTGGTGTGTGTGGTTGTGTGTGTGTGGTTGTGTGTTTGTATGTGGTTATGGTTGTGTGTGTGTGGTTGTGGGTGTGGTTGTGGTTGTGAGTGTGTGGTTGTGGGAGTGGTTGTGTGGGTGTGGTTGTGTGTGTGGTTGTGTGTGTGGTTGTGGGTGTGGTTGTGTGTGGTTCTGTGTGTGGTTGTGTGTGTGTGGTTATGTGTGCGATTGTGTGTGTGGTTGTGTGTGTTGTTGTGTTTGTGGTTGTGTGTGGTTGTGTGTGTCATTGTGTGGTTGTGTGTGTGTGTGTGGTTGTGTGTGTGTGTGTGGTTGTGTGTGGTTGTATGTGTGGTTCTGTTTGTGGTTCTGTATGTGTGGTTGTGTGTGGTTGTGTGTGGTTGTGTGTGTGTGTGGTTGTGTGTGTGTGGTTGTGATTGTGGTTGTGTGGTTGTGTGTGGTTGTGTGTGTGTGGTTGTGGGTGTGGTTGTGTGGGTGTGGTTGTGTGTGTGGGTGTGGTTGTGTGTGGTTGTGGGTGTGGTTGTGAGTGTGGTTGGGTGTGGTTGTATGTGTGTTGTTGTGGTTGTGTGTGTGTGGTTGTGTGTGTGGTGGTGGTGTGTGTGGTTGTGTGTGTGGTTGTGTATGTGTGTGGTTGTGTGTGTGTGTGTGTGGTTGTGTATGTGTGGTTGTGTGTTTGTATGTGGGTGTGGTTGTGTGGTTGGGTGTGGTTGTGGTTGTGAGTGTGTGGTTGTGGGAGTGGTTGTGTGTGTGGTTGTGTGTGTGGTTGTGGGTGTGGGTGTGGTTGTGTGTGGTTGTGTGTGTGGTTCTGTGTGTGGTTGTGTGTGTGATTGTGTGTGTGGTTGTGTGTGTTGTTGTGTGTGTGGTTGTGTGTGGTTGTGTGTGGTTGTGTGTGGTTGTGTGTGTCGTTTTGTGGTTGTGTTTGTGTGGGTGGTTGTGTGTGTGGTTGGGTGTGGTTGTGTGTGGTTGTGTGTGTGGTTCTGTGTGTGGTTCTGTGTGTGTTTGTGTGTGTGGTTGTGTGTGGTTGTGTGTGTGTGTGGTTGTGTGTGTGTGGTTGTGAGTGTGGTTGTGTGGGTGTGTGTGGTTGTGTGTGTGTGGTTGTGGGTGTGGTTGTGTGGGTGTGGTTGTGTGTGTGGTTGTGGGTGTGGTTGTGTGCAGTTGTGTGTGTGGTTGTGAGTGTGGTTGTGTGTGGTTGTGTGTGTGTGGTTGTGGTTGTGTGTGTGGTTGTGGGTGTGGTTGGGTGGTTGTGTGTGGTTGTGGTTGTGTGTGTGTGGTTGTGGGAATGGTTGTGTGGGTGTGGTTGTGTGGGTAGTTGTGTGTGTGTCAATAGCTTAAACTCACGTGAAAGCGAGACCTATTGCATTGCAAATGCTTGTAATTTTTGGAAACAGTGGGCAGACAGCCAATCATCTCACTACGGGGGATATTTACAACAAAATGCTGCAGGGCGGTGTTATGCCAAAATTGGTAACGCTGCACTCTGACCCTTTTAAAACGCAGGGATGTGACATATTTACAAAAATACGGCACACCCCTCTGTATCCCCTGCGCTGGTGCTAAAAAAGCTGCCTAGCGCAGGCACCCTTGTGCCATGTTGCAAGGGTGCCTGCAATGCAGGGGCGATTGTTTATGTGCAGGAAGGTACAAATTTCTACACATAAACAACCTTGAAAGGCGATTTGCTTTTTCTATGTGTGCCCATGGAAAAAGCAAAAAAAGGCGATACATTAATAATTTCTCCCTGTATCCCAGTCTAAGACCAGGTATTCCCTGGTCTTAGTTTTGGCACTGCCCCATCCTTGTGAATATGTGACAGCATCAAAAAGCAATGGGTGTTGCATCAAAACACCCACTCCTACACCCATTGCACACCCCTTTCACGCTACGTGTAGCATGAAAAGGGGCCTTATTTACAAGGTGGTGTAACATCGCTTTGTAAATATCGCCACCAGAACATTGCTAAAAGTGACATTTCTGGTGCTGATATCCCCTTGTAAATATGCCCCCATTTGTGACTTCTGTCTGAGGACTATTGACCTCAGCCGCTGAGAAGCCTCCTGGGCGAGGTCCTTCTCCTATGATCGTACCAGCCAAGCAACCCCACCACCACAAAGGGACACAACAAGGGTATCAATTCTCACAAGTCTTTATCGGTATTTAAAAGGCAGGTTTCTGTGGCAATATTTACAGGCGGATCGAGGGATCCCAAAGAGTCTCAGGGTCGTTCAGGGATGGGGTAGCGGGGCAGTCTCAGTACCAGCCTGGTACAGGAACACCCTGCGACCAGCTCTCAATCCTCGAGCTGGGGGGTTTCCGGGAGCCGGGGCGTCGTCCGCAGGGCTTGGAGTGTTGCCTCGATGAGGTCGAGCCGCGACGAGGTCAGCAGGGCTCCGATGGTTACTTCTGCGAGGTCGAGCCGCGACGAGGTCAGCAGGGCTCCGATGGTTACTTCTGCGAGGTCGAGCCGCGACGAGGTCAGCAGGGCTCCGATGTTCCGTGAGGGTCTTCTTCTCAGCAAGGGAGAGCCGCGACACAGTCAGCAGGGCTCGAGTTCCAAGTTCCAGGCAATGAGTCTCTCTCCGTAGGGTCAGCCGCGATCCGATCAGCAGGGCTCTTGACTCCAGGATACAACTGTCGTCCTGGTTTTGGGCTGCCCCAGATATAGGTCTGGAGCCCTTTGATGTCCGGACCCTCGCGCCTGGGGAGGTCGGAGGGGCCGGGAGAAGAGCGTCCAGACCCCCAGCGGGGGGTGGAGCCAGCGCCCAGGGAGGCCAAAGGACGATCGCAACCAGGCGTCGGGGGGACGGCTGGAGGCCCCATCGAAACTCTCCTCCTCCGGCATCTGTGGAGTGGCCACTCGACCCCCTCCGGTCAGGTCTTGGTGCCTTGAGGTCAGGGCTTCGCGGGGACCGAGGCCGGGGGCGGGTTGCGTCGCGACGGCTGGAGGGTAGCGGGGTAAAATCCAGGGGGACCCCGAAGGGTTCAGGTAGCCCCCGTTTAGTCTGGTCGGAGGGTTCGGGACCACGCCACGAGGCCGGGTCCAACAGGCGTTCCCCCCAGCTGAAGGCAGAGAGAGTTACCCATTGTTTTGGGGGTTCTCCTCGCCGAGGCGGAAGAAGCAGGACAGGCCGTCGGCGTTGGCGTGGTCGTTGCCGGGCCGATGGTCTACAGTGAAATCCATCCCCTGCAGAGAGATGGACCATCGAAACAACTTCGGGTTCTCGCCTCTCATCTGCATTAACCACCGCAAGGGTCGGTGGTCGGTTTGGACCCGAAAGTGGGTGCCGAAGAGGTAGGGCAGGAGTTTCTTGAGGGCCCACACCACGGCAAAGGCCTCCCGTTCAATGGTGCTCCATCTCTGCTCCCGGGGCAGCAGGCGCCGGCTGATGAAGGCCACCGGCTGGTCAATCCCCTCAGAGTTCACTTGGGACAAGACAGCCCAGACTCCGTACTCCGAGGCATCCGTCTGTACCACAAACTCTTTGCTGTAGTCGGGGGCTTGTAGCATGGGGGCGGTACACATCGCTGTCTTGAGGGTCTCGAAGGCCGCCAGGCAATGAGTCTCTCTCCGTAGGGTCAGCCGCAATCCGATCAGCAGGGCTATCGACTCCAGGATACAACTGCCGTCCTGGTTTTGGGCTGCCCCAGATATAGGTCTGGAGCCCTTTGATGTCCGGACCCTCGCGCCTGGGGAGGTCGGAGGGGCCGGGAGAATAGCGTCCAGACACCCAGCGGGGGGTGGAGCCAGCGCCCAGGGAGGCCGGAGGGCGATCGCAACCAGGCGTCGGGGGACGGCTGGAGGCCCCATCGAAACTCTCCTCCTCCGGAATCTGTGGAGTGGCCACTCGACCACCTCCGGTCAGGTCTTGGCGCCTTGAGGTCAGGGCTTCGCGGGGACCGAGGCCGGGGGCGGGTCGCGTCGCGACGGCTGGAGGGTAGCGGGGTACAATCCAGGGGGACCCTGAAGGGTTCGGGTAGCCCCCGTTTAGTCTGGTAGGAGGGTTCGGGACCACGCCACGAGGCCGGGTCCAACAGGCGTCCCCCCCAGCTGAAGGCAGGGAGAGTCACCCATCGTCTTGGGGGTTCTCCTCGCCGAGGCGGAGGAAGCGGGACAGGCCGTCGGCGTTGGCGTGGTCGTTGCTGGGCCGATGGTCTACAGTGAAGTCCATCCCCTGCAGAGAGATGGACCATCGCAACAACTTCGGGTTCTCGCCTCTCATCTGCATTAACCACCGCAAGGGTCGGTGGTCGGTTTGGACCCGAAAGTGGGTGCCGAAGAAGTAGGGCCGGAGTTTCTTGAGGGCCCACACCACGGCAAAGGCCTCCCGTTCAATGGTGCTCCATCTCTGCTCCCGGGACAGCAGGTGCCGGCTGATGAAGGCCACCGGCTGGTCAATCCCCTCAGAGTTCACTTGGGACAAGACAGCCCCGACTCCGTACTCCGAGGCATCCGTCTGTACCACAAACTCTTTGCTGTAGTTGGGGGCTTGTAGCACGGGGGCGGTACACATCGCTGTCTTGAGGGTCTCGAAGGCCGCCTGACAGAGGGGCGTCCAGTGCACCTTCGTTGGTTGCTTCTTTGATGTGAGCTCCGTGAGGGGGCCCACAATGCTTCCATAGTTCTGAATGAACCGCCTGTAATAGCCCGTGAGTCCCAGGAAGGCCATCACAGCGGTTTGGGTGGTTGGGGGCTCCCAGGCCACTATGGCGTCGATCTTTGGCTGGAGGGGAGCCACATGGCCGCTCCCCACTTGATGTCCCAGATAGGTTACGGATCCTTGGCCTATCTGACACTTGCTGGCTTTTACGGTGAGTCCGGCCCTTTGGAGGGCGGTCAGGACCTCCCCGAGGTGCCTTAGGTGCTCGGCCCAGTGGCTGCTGAACACCGCAATATCGTCCAGGTAGGCGGCGCTGAACGCTTCTAGGCCGGCCAGTACCTTATTCACCAGTCTTTGGAAGGTCGCCGGGGCATTTTTCATGCCGAAGGGCATCACTCGGAAGTGGTAATGGCCATCGGGGGTGGAGAAAGTGGAACGCTCTTGGGCGCCTGGGGTGAGCCCGATCTGCCAGTATCCGGCGGTGAGGTCAAAGGTGCTAAGGTAGCGGGCTGCTCCTAGGCGGTCGATCAGTTCATCTGCCCGAGGAATGGGATGGGCATCGGTTTTGGTGACGTCATTCAATCCCCGATAGTCCACGCAAAACCGGAGCTCCGGGGTGGTGCCGGGGGCGGCAGCTTTCGGCACCAGGACCACAGGGCTGGCCCAGGGACTGTCGGAGGGATCGATGACACCCAGGGCCAACATCTTGGCGACCTCGGCGTGGATGCAGGCCCGCACCCGTTCGGGGACCCGGTAGGCTCGGTGTAGCACGGGGGGCTGTCCCCGGTGTCGACGTCGTGGACGCACCATCGGGTGACTCCGGGAGTGAGGGAGAAGAGAGCAGCGAAGTGATGCAGCAGTCCTTGACAATCTTGGCGCTGCTCTGTAGTCAGGGTGGCGGAGAGGATGACTCCCTCTACGGAGCCGTCCTTTTCGGAGGTTTTCAGGAGGTCGGGCAGGGGCTCGGAGTCGTCTTCGGCCCCATCGTCTGTAGCCATCAGCAGGCTAAGTTCCGTTCGGGCAAAGTGGGGTTTGAGCCTGTTGGCGTGGAGGACCCGGAGGGGCTTCCTGGGGGACTCCAGGTCGACCAGGTAGGTGACGGGGCTCTTCTTCTCGACCACCTTGAAGGGCCCGGTCCACTTGTCTTGGAGGGCACAGGGGTCGACGGGCGACATGACCCAGACCTGCTGTCCTGGCTCGAACTCGATGGCGGAGGCGTTCTGGTCATACCAGCGTTTCATTTCCTCCTGGCTGGCCTCGAGGTTGGCTTCGGCCAGTTCCCTGAATTTCCGGGTTTGGTTTCGCAGGGTCAGGAGGTACCGGTAGACGTCGGGCGGAGCATCTTGGACGGTGGTCTCCCAGCCTTCTTTGACCAGGCTGAGGGTGCCTCGGACAGGGTGTCTATACAAGAGTTCGAAGGGGCTGAACCCCAGAGACTTTTGCGGGACCTCCCGATAGGCAAACAGGAGGCAGGGCAGCAGGACTTCCCATTTGCGTCTCAGGGGCTCCTCCAGGCCTTTGATCATTTCGTTCAACGTCCGGTTAAATCGTTCGACTAGTCCGTTCCCCTGGGGGTGGTACGGGGTGGTGAACTTGTAGGTGACCCCGCATTGTTGCCACAGGGACCTCGTATACTTGGAGATAAAGTTTGTGCCTCGGTCGCTCACAACCTCCCGGGGGAAACCTACTCTGGAGAAGATTCCCATCAAGGCCCGGCCCACCACGGGGGCCGTCACTGTTCGGAGAGGGATGGCCTCGGGGTATCGGGTGGCATGATCGACCAGGACGAGGATGAAGCGATGTCCTTGGGAGGTTCGGGGGTCCAGGGGCCCCACGATGTCGATCCCCGCTCGCTCGAACGGGGTGTTTACTATTGGAAAGGGCTGGAGAGGGGCTTTGACCCTTCCCCCACTCTTCCCGCTGGCTTGGCAGGTCGGGCAGGTTCGGCAATGATTGTCCACGTCCTTCCGCATTCGGGGCCAGTAGAAGTGAGTCACCAGGCGGCTGTATGTTTTGTCTTGCCCCAGTTGCCCGGCGAGGGGCACATCATGCGCCAGATTGAGGAGGAAGTCCCGGAATCGGAGGGGGACCACCAGCACTCGGCTGGCCCCCAATTCTGTGGTCTTCTGCTCGCTGTAGAGGAGGTCATTGTCCCAATAGACCCAGTGGGTCCCCGTCTGATCTCCGGCGGCCTGGGCGGCTGCTTGCTGTCGGGTCCCTTCAAGGGAGGGGCAGGTCTTCTGTTCTTGGCGGAACTGCTCCCTTGTGGGGCCACCTTCTTGGTGCCATTGGGCGACCTCGTCCGGGGTGAGTTCTGGCGGCCCGGACTCGGCGTCGGCTTCTTCTTCGACGGAGGGAGGTGGTGGCTCGGGCCACTCCGGCTCTTCGAGGGGGGCAGCTACGCTCGGTCGGATGGCCCAAGCGGTCGTGGACCGGGTGGTTGCGCAGGCCCACTCGGGCATTCCCAGCATCCCCAGATGCTCACGGCGCTCGACGTGGGCCCAGGGGGAACATTCCAGGTCGTTCCCAAGGAGGCAGTCTACGGGGGCGTCGTCGCGGACGGTCACCTTCACCATGCCCGACACTCCCCCCCACTCGAAGGGGATCCGGGCCATCTGGCACAAGCTCTCGGTGTTGTCTGCCGACCGGACGGGGCACAGTACATTAGGCATGATCTGTTTGGGGGTCACCAAGTGGCAGCGGACGGCTGTCACGCTGGCTCCGGTGTCGCGGAGGGCTTCGGCCAGGCGTCCATTAATGGTGACCCACTGTTGGTACTTCTGGGTGTTGCTCGGGATGGGGGCCCGGGGCACCATTTCCTGGCTGCCCAGGCATACCAAGGTCATGGCGGCGGGTTCCCACTCGGTTGGCCCGGCGTCGTAGTTCTCTTCCTCTTCTCCCCCTTCCCCCAGGGCAGCGGCCGCCAACTGGCGGGGGGGGTAGCCCGGTGGTCCCAGCTCGTCGGTTCACGGGGCAGGTTGGGTCACTGGCATAGTGCCCTGGCTGTTGGCAGTTGTAGCACGTTACCGTTGGTCGAGGTCCTGGACGGGCTAGGGGGGCCCCTCTTTGGGCGAGGGTCGGGGACGTGCAGTTCGGGGGCGGTCTTCCGGCCCTGCTGGGAAGTCTCTATTCCTGTTCGATCCTCCTCCTCCGCCACGCTGGCGAGGGGTCCCGTGGTGTTCCGTTGGTACTCCCCCATCGAGTTCCGAGGGACCCGGGTGTTCACCCATCGATCGGCCTCGGCGGCGAGCTTCCGCGGTTCGGTCAGCTTTCTGTCGAGGAGGTGCCGTCTCAGCTCGATGAAGCAGTTGTTGGAAAGGTGTTCCCATACAATGAGGTCGAACAGCTGTTCATAGGAGGTGACCTTGCTGCCCTTGATCCAACCTTCCAGGGCTCTGCTGAAAAAGTCTACGTATTCCACCCAGGTGGTACCGGGGAGCTTCTTGCAGTCCCGGAAGCGCTGGCGGTACATCTCTGAGGTGAGACCATAGCGGTTGAGCAGGGCCTCCTTCATATGGTCATAAGAGGTCATCACCGCGTCTGGGAGCTGTAGCAGGGTGTCTCTGCCTTCGCTGAGGAACCGTCCCCATAGGCCGGCACCCCAATCTATTCGGGGTACCCGATGGGTGGTCATGGCGACCTCGTAGGCCTTGAACCATTGTTGGATGTCGTCGTTCTTGTAGTACTCTTTGACGACATCCTTGGGGATATGTACTTTCGCCTCGGCCGGCGGGTGGGTGTCCCTGTTTCCGGGGGTGCCGGTCTCCCCATTCTTGGACTTAATTTCAAGTTCTTTAAGGCCCCGCTCATGCTCGAGGGTTAGCCTCCTCTCTTCCAGTTCTCGGTGCCGCTTTTTCTCCTCTATTTCTTCTTGCAGCCGCAGTTGCTCTAGGGCCAATTTCTTTTCGGCTAGTAGGAGTTCGCCGTCCAGGCGGAGTCGGGCGAGCTCCAACTCGTGGGTCCTGACCCTCTCCCGTTCTCGTATCTCTTCCGGGGAGAGGCCGGTCTCCATGTTGGTTCTTCTCCCATCTGCCGGGGCTGCGGTTGGTTGCCGGTGCCCGTTTGGCACCGGGTTTTCTTCGGTTTGGGGGGAGGCCGCTTCGGACTCTACGCAGGCCTTTAGGGCTTTTTGCAGGTCCTCTTTTGTGTTTAATCCGGTGGTCGCGATGCCTTTGTCTTTACAAAACTGTCTTAGCTCCTTATGGGTATATTCCTCCAACCGTTCTTGATGGAACTCCGCGGTTGGGGTGGTCTCTTGGTTGCTCATGGTTACTCTGTGTCTGGGTAGGTAGTGCGTGAGTTACTCGCTGTATGATTTGCGTCGGGCTCGGATCGCACCGCTGGCCACCAATGTTAGAAGGGCACTCTCTGGGGAGTCAGAGGGTGTCGGACTGACCACCCCGAGAGCCACCGTTCCGTAGGAAAGTAGCCGAGCGCCGCTGAGAAGCCTCCTGGGCGAGGTCCTTCTCCTATGATCGTACCAGCCAAGCAACCACACCACCACAAAGGGACACAACAAGGGTATCAATTCTCACAAGTCTTTATCGGTATTTAAAAGGCAGGTTTCTGTGGCAATATTTACAGGCGGATCGAGGGATCCCAAAGAGTCTCAGGGTCGTTCAGGGACGGGGTAGCGGGACAGTCTCAGTACCAGCCTGGTACGGGAACACCCTGCGCCCAGCTCTCAATCCTCGAGCTGGGGGGTTTCCGGGAGCCGGGGCGTCGTCCGCAGGGCTCGGAGGGTTGCCTCGATGAGGTCGAGCCGCGACGAGGTCAGCAGGGCTCCGAGGGTTACTTCTGCGAGGTCGAGCCGTGACGAGGTCAGCAGGGCTCCGATGGTTACTTCTGCGAGGTCGAGCCGCGACGAGGTCAGCAGGGCTCCGATGGTTACTTCTGCGAGGTCGAGCCGCGACGAGGTCAGCAGGGCTCCGATGTTCCGTGAGAGTCTTCTTCTCAGCAAGGGGGAGCCGCGACGCAGTCAGCAGGGCTCGAGTTCCAAGTTCCAGGCAATGAGTCTCTCTCCGTAGGGTCAGCTGCGATCCGATCAGCAGGGCTCTCGACTCTAGGATACAACTGCCGTCCTGGTTTTGGGCTGCCCCAGATATAGGTCTGGAGCCCTTTGATGTCCGGACCCTCGCGCCTGGGGAGGTCGGAGGGGCCGGGAGAAGAGCGTCCAGACACCCAGCGGGGGGTGGAGCCAGCGCCCAGGGAGGCCGTAGGGCGATCGCAACCAGGCGTCGGGGGACGGCTGGAGGCCCCATCGAAACTCTCCTCCTCTGGAATCTGTGGAGTGGCCACTCGACCCCCTCCGGTCAGGTCTTGGCGCCTTGAGGTCAGGGCTTCGCGGGGACCGAGGCCGGGGGCGGGTCGCGTCGCGACGGCTGGAGGGTAGCGGGGTACAATCCAGGGGGACCCCGAAGGGTTCGGGTAGCCCCCGTTTAGTCTGGTAGGAGGGTTCGGGACCACGCCACGAGGCCGAGTCCAACATACATAGTAGCAAACAGTCCCTTTATCCGTGTCCATACATATGTAATATCTCAAAACGGGCATCCTAGGGGTAGTATCACAAAAACAAGCACTGTGGACCGCATCAGTTGCTGCTATGTAGCATGTCTTAAAGTTAAAACAAAAACACAGTTATAATGCCAAGGATGTCTGCGGCATAGCTCTTTTAAGAAAAAAAACTTTAAGCAATATTGTACAGCAGCTGGCGCCACTGTGCAACATGACTATGCGCTGACTTTGTCAATTGCCACCACTGGAGCACTGTGCCATTCATTCTGACCTAATGCATTTTTTATATTTTTTGCAGCCTTAGATATTAATGGCGGTAGGTGGTGAAGAGAGTTATGAATGAAGTTTGAGAGGTGCTGGCACTGCCATGGATGGACTAAGGAACTCGGAGAATGTCTTATTTATAAAGTGCATTTCAAGAAATAAATGCGAGTTCTGTACAAGATAGGAATCGAAATGCACAATTCTTGAGATAATGCAGCACTTATAGTACATACACTGTGAGTGCAGTGGGTTATTCATGGCATGTCAACTCTCGTTTTAATGAATTTCCCTAAACCAGTCACTCTTTGTAATCTTGCCAATGCTTATTACTTCCGAAATTACACTTATAAGTAGCAAACACCTGAGAAGTCAAGTCAAGTCAAGCGCTGCTCAACGTAGCCCAGCGGTAAAAATGAAGTCAAACAGTTAGCAAGTAGAAAAAATGCACTTGCAAGGGATATTTGGTAGAACATGTTAAAATCAGTACCTTTGGGGTGTGTAGGCAGTGGAAGGATACTGGAAGCTGTATTGGGTCAAAGCTCCACACCAGGTAGCGACGGCAAGAAGCAGAAGTGAATGTAGACGATGTGCTGACGACTACTGGCCAATCAGAAGCACTAGGGGGCATATTATCAAGCCAGGCGATAAAATTATAGCCGCTTTAGCGGCAGAAAACTGTTGCTAAAACGGCGATAATGGGCTTGATAATATGCTCTATGGAATTTCAATTGAAGCCCATGTTAAATGTGAAGGACATCTAACATGGACTTCAATTGGAATTCCATAGAGCATATTATCAAGCCCATTATCGCCGTTTTAGCGGCAGTTTTCTGCCGCTAAAGCGGCCATAATTTTATCGCCTGACTTGATAATATGCCCCACAATTAGATCAAAGGATGCCTCATAATTCTCTTTCGGATTACTCAAATAGATTCACATGGTACAAAGGAGATTCTTCTAAGTAAATAAGGCATCATGGGACATATTTATGAAATAATCACGCAATGATAGGAAAAGGGCAGTAATGCACTATAGTTAACGTAATATGGCACATTTCTGTCTTTTCCCACACTTTCTATGTGTGCTGCAGCACACATAGAAAGAGGAAGTAATACAGATATTTCTCCTCATTACACTTCACCTAGGGAGGCATAGCATTTTGATGCATTCTCAGGTCTACTACTAACAGCAGTTCTAGGAATGCACCAAAACCAACCCTGGCTTATGCAGGTAAGAGGAGTGAGGCGGTGGGGCCGGGTGGGGGGAATTAAGACTGATGACGACAAGGGAACATTCATTATTTATTTAATTTCCCCTCGTCGTCTGTTGAAATCCTCCCCTACCCGGCCCACCCCCCCACCACTCTTACCTGCACGAGTCGCGGCTTACCAAAACCCATGGGTGGATGCACATCCCTTGGGCAGAATAATGCAAAGTAGAGATTTGCACTGTGTTGCGTTACTCTAGATTTATCAAGCAATGCAATGCAACACAATGTGGCCTTGTGTGGCTTGAAAAATCTAGCTTAACAGTTGCGTCGCGCTTGTGCTCCATTGGCACAAGGGAGACAGAACTCTTTATTAAATATGCCCCAAAATGTCTGCCTCACTTCTGAAAGCACATGATGTTGCACCCCCAAGACTCGAACTGGGATCCCCAGCTCTTAAGTCAACAGCTCGGGTTTAATGTTTGCCTGCACAGTGCTTGTTTTCTTGTGCCTTTCTCTTGAATGGCTGGTGAGGCGTTGGTTTGGCCCCTCATGATGCGGCCATTCTTCAGGTATGTTTATATGCCAATTGTACAAATTTATTTTGGTTGCCGGGACAGTGTTGTTTAATTGGCATTTGCGGGCGGTTGTGAGGATGCAGATTCTTTTGTGTTGTCTTTATGTGCTTTTCGGCTGCAGCGTTATGGTGGCTGCAGGTACACTGCATTGGGCCAAAAATGGGGGCAGCACAGACCACAGACTAGCTTGTTGGTGTGAAAAAGGCAGCTTTATTGGAAACAGGTGCACCTTACATACAAGATCACTTGGCCTGTGCCATACAAAACTAAACCTCACTAAATATTGTCTTCCTACTTTACCCCCCACCCCCTCCCCTAAACATGTTCCCCCTGCAACAATTATAAACACAACTTGCCATTTTCTAACCTTTCTAGGTAAACTTCTTATGTTCTTTCATAACTGTAACTATACATCATTATAGCACGACTGACCTAGGAAAAACTCCACTCTGAAAGTTGACTCCGGCGGCTTTCCGACCCCCCCACTAGGACTCCTGACGCTTCGGTATCTGCACACCCCTCTTGCCCTGTCCAAAGCCTCCTTCAACTGCACCATATACAATTCCATGCCATAGCGGGACAGATGCACCCCATCTTCCCCGAAGATATACACTGCCGCATAGCGCAGCTCCGAATGTTCCATCCTTCCAAACCCTTCTTTGTCGCAAAAAACTCTCATGTCCCTATTAATCTTCCTCCGCGCCCTATCTATGGCTGCCGGCCGTTCAGCCCCTTTCCAACATTTCCTCAGTATAAACTCAGACCATATCACAAGACAACCAGACCAATGCCGCTGAATCTCCAGCAAATCCCTCTTCAATTTGTTTCAGCAACGCCAAGCCTTTGCATTGCCCCAGATCATTTCCCCCTAAATGAATAACCAGGACATCCGGGCAAACTCCCCCCTTAACTACCTTACTCAGTGCTGGAATTAACTCATGCCACCTCATGCCCCCTTCCCTTGCCAATAACAATGAAAAAGCCTAGGATCCAATTCTAGATTGAAATTCCTGGTCGAAAGAGTGTCCTAAGATGAGGATGGGCAATCCTGCTACGGTCAGTCGGTTCCGCCACCGCACCTGAAAAGACACATATGTGAGACAAGCGACAACAAATCAAGCCTCCTCCTCCCCGAAACCCCGCATCCTGATGTATGTCATATAACAGTCCGATTTCCAGCACCCCAGTCGCATCAAATCCTCCCTCCCCCACCCCTTCTTCACCGCGTCTGTTGCTGCTCCTATACAAAAGGAGTGCGTCCCAAACTGTCTGGGGTTCTCACCCATAGCACAAAGGGCGTGCTGCAGAACCGAAAGTAGTTGTGCCGCTGACCCCCGGCTACCCTCAGCCCGTCAAAAAACCTCACCCGCCTCATCACTCGCCCGGGATGCCAGCATCTCACCCCACACCACGGGGCACACCACCCGATCCGCCACGGGTCCCATGACAACCCACTTCCCTACTCCCCATTGATCAGTTTTCGAGCGCCGCAAAAGAACCGCCACCTCCCTGGTCCGCAACTCCACCGCCCCCTACCGTACCCCCTGTTTTCTTCTTGTCCCCAGGAGCTCTGACACCCGAAAAGCCCCGAAATACATCCACGACATTAGCGTGGAAAACAGAATAGCTTCCTCTCTGTTCTGGCAAATCTCCGGCATGGGCCTTATCAAGCAGACAAGAATCCCCACTTTTACGGGGAGGCGCTGCGAGGCATTGGCGCCTAGTTCCCGCACCCATCTTTCCAATAAGCATGCACCCAGTTCACCCGCTAACAGCACATAGCCCATCCACAATTTTCCCATGAATGCTATGGCCGACAGCTTGCCCGCGGTCATCACCTTGGACATTCCTTTGTCCATCATTGCCAAAATGAAGTGCACCACCTGCACACCCCTCACCCAATGACTGTCGTGCCGCGTCACCCCACTGTCCAAAAAGTCCCGCCAAGCCTGCTCGTACGCCCTCCACGTTGAAACGGCCACTGACCCTCTTACCAGTTGAACGACCCTTTCTCTCCTACTGACCACATCCCCGTTGGCACCGGCATCTTGCGTTCGTCCGCCTCCATGGCTACTGCCAATACAGTCCAAAAATACCCAACCCCGCCGTGTCCTAGGAGATGGTCGCGTCCCATTCCCACTCCTCCGGGGGTGCCATGAGAATACCATTAAATCGTTCCAAGAACGCCCGCCACATGCACAGGTCTTCCTTCGTACCCGCCGACAGGTGCAGATGATGGTGTGGTAGTGTCAAACCAGACAGGGACACGCCCAGACGTCTGCAAAGGGTTCGCCCTGCTCGCACCACCCGGCAAGTTCAAGTGCCCTAAGAGAACCTGCACCTCCCGTACTGGTAAACACACATAATATCGAATTAAAAATATCGACAGGACAGAATATCGAGTTTTTAATATAGCATGGACAGAATATCGAAGTGCCAAAATATAGTGCTGAAGAATATCGAAAATCAGGTAAGAAATATCGATTTAAATAATATAGAAGTAAGTAATATCGACAGTCATAATATAGTTGTTAAAAATATCGATTTTTTTATAGTGTTTTAAGTGTTAGTATATGTGTTAAAAGTATGTATTAATTTTGGAATGTATGTTTGAATATTTTTAAAGAAATGAATTTTATGGTATTTAATTTTTGTGTAATTTAATTCCGTAGCGGGTTGTGGGTTTATAGGGGATTAGGGTGGGAAGTAATTTAATTATAGTACATTAAATAATAATTTTTAGGAATTATCAATTATTTTTAATTTAATTTTGCGTTTTACTTCTGTAGCGGGTTGTGGGTTTATAGGGGAATAGGGTGGGAAGTAATGTCATTGTTATTAGGTAATTATTAATTGGTATTGAAAATTAATTGGTTGTTGATTAATTATTAATTGGTAAATAATTTGTAATAATTGGTAATTAATTTGCATTAATTGATAATTATGTTAATTGTATCAATTTCTTACTTGTAGCGGGTTGTGGGTTTATAGGGGACTATGGTGGGAAGTAATTTAATTGTAAATAATTAATTATTGAAATAATTGTTGTATATTGATAATTAATTTATTATTAATTAATTATTAATTGGTATTAGTTGTATTTATTAATTTTTGGTATTGGAAATTAATTGGTTGTTAATTAATTACTAATAGGTAATTAATTTAAAAAAAAAATTGGTATTTAAAATTAATTAATTATTAAATATTGTGTAATTGGTAATTCATTTTAATATTTATTTTGGGTATTAATAATTAATTTATTTTTAATAAAATATTACATTATTATTTTCCCTACTATTACACTGACTGGAGTGGGAATAGTAATTTTTACCCCTACGCTATCCAACGCTTTCCCTACTGTTGCACTCTTTGGAGTGGGAATAGTAATTTTTACCCCTATGCTATCCAACGCTTTCCCTACTGTTGCACTCTTTGGAGTTGGAATAGTAATTTTTACCCCTACGCTATCCAACGCTTTCCCTTCTATTGCACTCACTGGAGTGGGAATAGTAATTTTTACCCCTACGCTATCCAACGCTTTCCCTACTATTGCACTCACTGGAGTGGGAATAACAATTTTTACCCCTACGCTATCCAACGCTTTCCCTACTGTTGCACTCTTTGGAGTGGGAATAGTATTTTTTACCCCTATGCTATCTAACGCTTTCCCTACAGTTGCACTCACTGGAGTGGGAATAGTAAATGTTACCCTCCCTCTATCCAACGCTTTCCCCACTGTTGCACTCTCTGGAGTGTGAATAGTAATTTTTACCCCTACGCTATCCAACGCGTTCCCTACTGTTGCACTCTTTGGAGTGGGAATAGTGATTTTGACCCCTACGCTATCCAACGCTTTCCCTACTGTTGCACTCACTGGAGTGGGAATAGTAAATTTTACCCTCCCGCTATCCAACGCTTTCCCTACTGTTGCACTCTCGGGAGTGGGAATAGTAATTTTTACCCCTACGCTATCCAATGCTTTCCCTATTATTGCACTCTCTGCAGTGGGTATAGTAATTTGTACCCTCCCGCTATCCAATACTTTCCCTACTGTTGCACTCTCTGGAGTGGGAATAGTAACTTTTAGCCTCCCGCTATCCAACGCTTTCCCTACTATTGCACTTACTGGAGTGGTAATAGTAAATTTTACCCGCCCGCTATCCTACGCAAAAACTATTGAATATTTTTAATTAATATTACGTTAATATATATGTATTCATTTTTTTTTTTACTTACATTAATTATTTATTAATGTTAAAGTTATTTAAGTATTTTTAAGTATGTTTCAGTTAATTATATGTATTATTTCATTAATTTTACATTACTTTTAAGACATTTAAAAAATTCTATATTTTGACTAACTATATTTTTTACAACGATATTTTGGATTCTATATTTTTGTACTTACCTGTTTGGAGATAGGGATTCGATATTTTGGCATTCTATATTTTTTCCTCTATATTTTGGTAGGTCGATATTCTCCTTCTCAATATTTTGTCAGTGATCCCCAGTACCGTCACCTTCTGCTTGGCCAACATGGTGTTGATCAACAGCAGCATGTGCACCTTCTTATCTCCCGGCAAACGGGCCTCCATGGCTACCTAGTCTAGTTCGATACCCAGAAATGACAGCACCGTGCTGGGACCTTGTGTCTTCTCTAGCGCCAGGGGCACACCCTGGTAGCCCATAAGCTCTGTAACACTGTCCAGCTGCTGCTGACAGTCCGCCGAACCGGGCAGTCCCACCAGGAAAAAGCCATCCAGGTTGTGCGTCACCCTCTCTTTGCCTGTGTGCGACGGAAAATAAAACACTGCAAGAAGGTGCTGAACTGTTCAAACAAAGCACAAGAGATGGAACACCCCATGGGCAAAGCTTTGTCCACGAAGCTGGACCCCTCAAACTGAATCCCCAATAGTTGAAACTCCTCCAGGTGTTCCGGGAGCAGCCGAAAAGCTGACTTGATGTCGCATTTTGCCATGAGGGCGCCTGTCCCCACCGTCGCGACCAGCCGCCGTGCCACGTCCATGGAGGAGTAAGAAACCGTCGACAGATCGGCCGCTATGTAATCATTGACCGACGCCCCCTCTGGCCATGACAGATGCTGAATCAGCCGATACTGTCCGGGCTCCTTCTTCGGCACCACTCCAATAGGGGAGATAATCAGGTCCCGAATAGGGGTCACTTGAATAGGCCCCGCCATCCGGACTTCCTTTCCCAGTGTATCCCATACCACTGACCCGTGTGTGCTGGCAGATTTTAGATTTTCGGCCCATTTGGCAGCTCTCGGACCCTTGTACCCTAGCCGGAAACCCTCCTGAAACCCCTGCTGGAGCAGTCCCGTGTCTTCTGTCCGTGGATAAGACGGTCCTGTTTAACAGGCGTATGAGCCTTTCCCCAGAGACCCCTGTCCTCCCCTACCTTCCCTGCCCCCGACTGTTGCCCCGCTGGCGCAGACTGCTGACCCTGACTGCCGCCTCCCGTCCCCCAGCATTGCCCCACCGGGTGCCGCCCTGCGCATTTGGAGCATATGTGCCGGAACCTGCAATATTGTCTCGCACAAGCGCCCTTGTTGTAGTCCCAACACGCTCCCACTGTGGCACCGACGGAATTCCCTCCCTGCCCCACCCCACCACGGGTGGGGTGGGTTTTAAAGGGGCGAGGCGCGAGTGGTAAACCACTGGCTGTATATATCGTTTTGCCAAACTTTGCCTCCCCCCCCATGGTCTGCTGGTATAGATCTGAATCGATTTCCCCCCATTTTGCCTCCGGGTCGCAGGCCAAGCGCGCTCCAAACTCTTTGTCATAGTGCAACCATGCATAAACCCCGTACGTGACCTGCAACCCGCCGGATCACGTCCATGTATTTAAAGAGCGCGACAGACTGGGCAGGATACTTTTCGCTACACACTGGCAAAGATCAAGAAACCCGCTGTCCAATTTTCAATGTTCAGGGGCACCCTTGGCCGCTTAGCCAACTCCCGCTCCTCCTCCTTAGACCGCTCCTTTGCCATCCGCTCACAATGCAGGAGCTTTAAGATATCCACGTACTCCCCTTTCCATATCTTCTCCTTGGTGGCCAACGACAAGTGTGCCCCCAAGGGCTTCATAATGCCCATATACGGCAGCTTGCGCACCGGGACCTCATGACTCTCCTTACCTTCCTTACCCTCCCCCTCCTTGGGTATCCCCCATCTGCCTTTCCGCCCGTGGCCCCACTCGTGCCTAGACCCGTCTCCTCCGGCCCCACCTGTGTCCCACGCGTATGTTCCTTTATTCAAACGCACCCCCTCTTCCTACCCCCCTCGCATCCATGCCGACCGAGACCTTTTCCTGTGGGGCCCCCGTCCGACCCGCTCCCCACTCTGTCCCCGTGCCTTACCTGGCGTCAAGGTCGGCGTCCGCACTGGATCCCGCCACCTAACCAGTTGAGCAGGGGACGCCGTCACTCTCTCTGCCTCGGGTCTCTTTCGCGCACCCTGCAAGAAACTAGGAACAGCATTACTCCGATCCCCCCATCCTGACCCACCCCCTGCCTCTGCTCCAATATTTTTCCTTCCTCCACACTCTCCTCATCGTAATCCAACTGTGATGGGCCGTCCACCTTGGACTCACTCCAGCCCTGTTATCCCCATGCGTTCTTGCCACAGGCTGCCCTCCGCGGGCTCCAGCCTGCTCAGCCCTGCCCGCTCCCTACATGTGCACCCAAATCCAAACTCTCTCTCCTCTGCCCTGTGCGCCACTCTTCTGGGTCCCGATCTGATCTGATGGACCTCCGCCCCGTCCCTCGGTGGCCGCATCGACCCGTCGGGGTAGAGCTGGCGGGGACTTACTGCCCCGCCTCCTCTAGGACGCTACCGTCAGGTCCCTCATGGCAGCGCGACCGCCCGCATGAGGCAGAACTGGCCCATCCTTTCGGTGGATTGGAGCCACATGCTGCTCCCCCAAGCACCTCGCCATGCTGTCCTGCCGAAAGAAAGAGGTGGAGTCCAACATGCCGGGTTAAACCTGTCCCCAAGCCACCAAACCCACCAGTGTCTCTCTGGGATCCCCCTCCACCCCCACCACACCGGACGAATGGCCCCTGTGCTGCGACGGGGTAGACCGCCAGGCCCCACTCCCCCACCCCGAGCGCCCCCCCCCAACCGCCTGCACTTCCCTCCCTGTCACTCCATACCAAGGACTCCAGCTCCCGTGGACCGCGCCTCCCCCCGGGCCCCCCAGCACCCCTGCAGCCCCCCGACACCTGACGATCCCGCCTGCTCACCCCAGGCCCCAGCAGCCGGTCACCGATTGCGCCGGTCCTCTGATGCCCTCCCGCACCACTCCCCGCAACCAAAGCCGGCATGGACCCCCCAACATGGAAAATCCCTGCCCACCCCCCTCACCCTCCACCCTCCCTGGATATTCTTGGGGAGCCCCCCTCCTCTCTCCCACATGGCCCCTCTCCAACACCTGGACTCTGCGGCCTGGCCTGGACCCACACGCCCCTTGCATCCCCCCTCGGACCTTCTAATGCCACCATGTCCCTCCTTGCCCCCTCCCCTTCCCCCTCCTCCGTGCTGTCAATAAGCGAGGGGGAAGACACCCCGCTGTTCCCCGGGGTGGGCGCACCCCCCACCGCTGTGCCCCTGTTCTGGGACCACCACACCTCTCTTATTGCCCTGTTTCCACTTGTGGGTGCCACCTCCACTCGCCCGCTTCACCCCCTGCATCCCCTGCCCCTTCCTGGGTCATGCCACCCCCTCCCTAAACACCAAGATAGGCCCCGGAGCAGCGCCCCGCTTCCCACCGCGCGGGTGTTTGACAGGCACAGCAGCGTACACCTTGCGGCCGTGCCCCCTGCCTCCGCTGTCACCCACTTCTGCGCTCGCGGTGGCACGCAGGTGATTTCTGCCTCTGCGACGCCACTTGCTGCGCGCCTAGGGGCCCTCACCTTCACATCAGGCCGCAGCATGTCAGTACAGCCCGCATCCTCTAAAAGGCGGGTGTCCTCTAGGACACGCGGATCCTCCAAGTGCGCCATCCCTCTCCGTCAATGGGCCCCGTGCAGAGACGCTCCTCAGATCTCCTCGCTGACACCGCGCACCATCCCTTGCAGCTGGTGACCAAAGGCTCCCACTGCCACTATCACCGCAAAACGCAAAACAGAACGCCACCACACCAACCACAAACCTAAACAAAGCTGAAGTCAACAAAGCTAAATTGCCCAGTGTCCTCCCTGACTGGCTGTAGTGTCACAAACACCAAAATGGTGGCTTGTGACACAAGATGAGGGTTATAATACCCCCAAGCCCAAAACTAGCCCAAACCAAGCCCAACATGCGCAACGCCAGCCCAACCAGCCCAATGGGCTCTGGCTGCCAAGCCCAAAACTAGCCCAACCCAAGCCCAACAAGCCCAACGCCAGCTCAATGGAGCCCAACCAGCCCAATGGGCTCTGGCTGCCCCCCCCCGGCCCAAAACTCCCCGGGGGGCAGGCCTCCCGCTGGTCGGCTGCCCCCCCCAAAGCCCTGTTTGCCACATTGATTTTATGAAGCATTTCTTATTGCTTAATTTTGAGCGGCTGCGGTGGCGCCGTCTCTCACATTTGATTCTGTGTACCAGTTGACCGGCTGCAGTTTTGTATGGGTGCCGCTTTATTCATGCTTAAACTGCACGAGGTTCCCTGAACATTATAGTGCATGATCGCTAGCCGTCTTGCCTCAGCCCGCTCTTGTCAGGGGAACATTGCCTTCACTGATGCTCCAGCTTGGTGCTTCATTGTGTTCTGGCCAGGCTTTAGCCCCCTGTAGTTACAATGCACCGCTGGGGTTTCTAAGCACTCATGTGGCTGCGTGCCTGTGGTCTTTATGTAGGCTTTGAGCCTTTCTTCTGTGCTATGGCATTACTTCTGGTGCTGGGACACAACATTCATACTTGGTGTCTTGGGTTACCTACTCTGGTCAGATTACAGAGACCCCTCCCTTGCTGGGCTTTCTTTCTTTTGGAGGTAGTTTGTTTTTTGTCTTTACAGGCATTTGTAATTTACAGGCATGGCATGTTAACCGGTCAACTCCCGCCGAGATTCTTACCGGCCACATCCTCTTTCCCGCTCTTTTGTTTACCCACCCCCTTTATATTGCCACCAGTTACTGCACAATATATTCCCTTTCTCAGGAAACAATTCAAAAACCTTTTACGGAGTAGTCTACTCACTCTACTGAGCCTGCTGTTCTAATTATTTCAGTTAGAGGTAAAGGAACTGTTTATAAAAAACAAAATCCCATTTTTGATGTTCTCAATTTACCAGGCAAGTGCTGTAAACATGGCACTGTCTTGGAGAAACTGCAGTGCTGTGCAGGGCCGGCTTTGGCACGGATGGCAAAATTGTGAGACAGTCTTTTTTGTCCCCCCATGGCCTCCCCCTCGAATTCCCTCACTATCACCAGGTAAAAGTGCCCTTCATCTCTCCATAGCCCCTCTCTCATAAACGTATCATTTGTTTTAAAGCACTGGTAAAGGCTAGCTTTACTAATCCATTCAGCTATCCACATAAAATACAGATCTGTTCTTTGCAGCAGGCATATTAACCCTCTGTGCTACTTTATGGCGTGTCAAAACTGCCACCAGACAAAGATTTCGATCTCTCTCTAGCTGGAACATTAATCACAAAATGTATCTTGACATTTGTATTGCTGCCTGAACGCTGGATGCTCCTAGAACTCTGCAGCAGGTGCATTTAAATTGTACTTTATGGTTAAACACCGCGCAAGGGTCAGTGCCCCCCTCCAGGCAAGCGCCCAGTGCAGCCGCACCAGTCGCACTGCCCTAAAGCAGGCACTGGTACTGTGAAATGAGACATTGTAGCAAGGTTCTCTAAATAGGCTTTCTGGCCCTGAGCCAAGGTGGGAGAAGCCATGAGCTCTTCCCTACTGGCGGAATGGAGGGACCTCTTTCAAGGCCTAAATGACCCCTTAAGGGCTTATGGAAATGAAGCAACAATGTGCACAAACAAAGTTTGGTGTACTGCAGGTTTGGCTTGTAACATGGGTAAAGCCATGAGTTGCAGGGTTTCATGCATGACAGGCCTTGGCTTTGCAGGATGTTGTACGCAGGATATGGTCACAGACAAGGTCCTGCTTGCACATAGCTGAATGTTCGATGCAATAAAGAGTTATGAAGTATATCATCAAAAAAGCATAAAAATCATGAGGAAATAGTTTTCAATCCATAATTTATGGATTCTGATGCTCATAAAATGGCAACATCATAAGTAACAATAAAGCCCGGAAATACACAATTAAAGTGCGGTTATGGTTAGAAACAAAAATAAAAAATAACCTTCAAATTGACCAGTTATAGTTAGGTGAGCAAACCATAACTCATGCCAGGGCCTTGAGAACGATCATTAACACCCCACGACTAAGGGCCAGATGTAGGTGGCTAAATACCGGTCGGTAAAGCCGAAATTCGGTAAATTTCAGCGTTACCGACCGGTATTTAGCCATTCCTAATATATTTAAGGAATCGGAAAATAAGGAATCGGTAAATACTGATTCCTTATTGCTCTTGCATTTAAGGAATCGGTAATACCGATTCCTTAAAGGCAATGTAGGAAGCACATTGAAGAGTGCTTTTGAGCCTTAAGAAATCAGTAATTACCACCAACTTCAAGTTGGTGGTAATTACAGATTTCCTTTAAAAAAAATAACTTTTTTGTTTTTTGTTAAGTGCCATGTGGCACACATTCATGCCCTTAGGGCGGGTATGTGTGCCACATGTGCACACATGCACATTTCAGGGGTGCAACAGGGTGTCTTTTTGACACCCTGGCACCCTTGAAAGTGCTCCCGCTATTAGCGATTCGGTAATACTGAATCGCTAATAGTGAATGTCTTCACATTCATTTCTATGGGCCTCCAAGCCCATAGAAATGAATGGGTAGGTATTCCTTATTACCGAATCTCAATTACCCATTTGGTAATAAGGAATATTAAGGATTCAGTATTTTTTACTGAGACTTTACCTACATAGGAAATACCGATTTCTTAATAGCCAATCAGTAAAATTCGCTATTAGGAAATTGGAATTTCAGATTTACGTACATCTGGCCCTGAGTCTCCAAAGGCAACACTCATTACTTCACAATTTATAAATCAAGTACTTGCAGGACTTAACTTAAAGTAATCAACTAACAACACATACACAAGCAAGGAAATTATACTGTATCCATGGTGAAATCTAAGGTATAAAATACCCCATGTAATACATTATAAGGATATTGCAAGTCACTGAGGAGTTCCATAACTATATGGACTAACAAGGCCAAAGGCCACGTTTCTTTATAAGACTATGGAACACCAACTGATGGACATGTGATTCCCCCTCTGTTGATCTAATGCACCACATCTTCTCCTGTCCCACTGTTCTTGTCTTTTGGATGAAAATTTGGTAATTCATCTCTCTTAAATTTAAGGTACATCTTCCTTTTTCTAATGTCGCCCTTTTCTTAGGAAGTTTATTAGATTCCCTAGATCTCCCTACTCATAACAATGGCCTTTTTGACCTTATGCTAGCTTTAGCCTTTCAACAAATCACAGTTAATTGGAAAGACTCTTCAAAACTTTCTGTCCAACATTGGTGGAACCGCCTTGATATTGCTTTTGCCTCCTCCTGCAATCCATTTGTTAATAGAGATCTTGTTTGGTTGCCATTTACAACATATTTTAGTAAGAATGTACAAAGCTCTTGTATACGTGCTGAAAATGTTAAACCTCCATAATTATTTTACTTTGTCTGGTCTTTTTTCATTGAATTCTTGTTGGCATATTGTTGTTCTAATTTATTATACACATGTTTTTATAATCCTTTATTCTTATGCAATATAACACGTTCCTAATTTAAGAGTATCTTCTCTTCTCTCCTCTTCTCTCTACCCCCTTTTTTCCTCTCTTTTCTCTCTTCCCCTTATTGTTATTATAAACTATAAAATAGATTTTCTTTCTATTCATATTGCTGGGTGTACATTGTACTTTATCATTTCTTTATTCTAGTTGTATATTGCCAGTCTTCGGTATTTATCCTTTGTTATTTTATAAAGCTTTTAAACTTAAAAAAAATACTACTTTGAAAAAAAACCTTTGAAAAGTTTGACAACTTGTCATGGCTGTTGATTCTTGTCAATGTAGAGGAATGTCATTTGAGCTGGAGGACATCTCATAATTTAGCAGGTGAAGGTCCCTCATGATGGCACAGGTTAAAAAAGGAATCCATATATCATAGTAAGCTAGAAAGAAATCTATAGGATCCCTGTCAGGTCTGGGGCTTTTAAGGGGGTACATTGCGCCAAGCCCAGTCTCAGCTCTTCAATGTCAAATATCAGGGTCTCCTTAAGAGGTACCTGCAGAGAAGTATAAGAGGGATCTGAGAGCGTATCACCTGCACCAAAGATTTGCTCAAAATGAGCCACACAGCCTTCTTACCCCACATGAGTATCTAAAGTGGATTATTTGTCTCACTTGCGCTTGACAGGTTCTCCCATGCTTCCTCCCGGAGGCCCGTAATCTTACAATAGCTTTTGGGAGATTTGGACTTAAAAGTTAGCAATGCCAAATCATACATCATGCAACTGGGGATGCAGCCTAGCAGATCATATGCCTTTAAGTTAGGACCTACCCCGATTCCTAAAACATCCTCTTTCTCCTACCTGGGGGTACTCATGGATGATAAACTGAACTGGGGCCCACAACTTACACATAAGAGAAACGACCTCAATAGGGAAACTGCCGCAATTTTTTATTTTGCTGGTAGACAGGTAAAAGACCTGTGGGGGTCTTGAAATAAAATTCATGAGACGTCTGCTGTCAGTTCCCCTGGGTATCCTCTCTTTTATTGCCAATGAAGAGTTAGGAATGCCCAATATTACAGATCATATAGCCTTGCGCCCGCTGTTACTTTGGTTAAAAATATGGGTTAGGGCGGGGGATTTGCTAAATAAGGCAATCCTGAAAGACTGCCTGGCCCTGGAACAAGTATTAAGGATTCCATGACTGAAATATATCAAAAGGAGTCTAACGAACCTGGGAAGAGGTGACCTTTTCTCTAATCCTGAGGGAACTCGAAAGGTAGATATACCCCTTCTTAAGATGGCATTCAGTATGCGTCAGACCATATTAAGGGAGGAGAGGGAGCTCATGAAGCCAAGTGTTCGCCACTTTGTTATATTAAGGTCCACAGAGAACGCTGAGCCGTATTTACTTGGTTTCGTGAACTCTAACGATAGATTCCTTCTGACCAGGTTTTGGTTTGATTTGTTTTACTTACTCCTTACTTACCCAAGGGGCTCTAATAGAGGGCAATCCTTTCCTCCCTGCGGCTGCAATGGAATATCTCTGCAGGAATAGGTTACATTTCACTATGTTTTGTTCATTTTACGACATCCCTGGAAAATCATATTTAATTCCCATCTTGAAACAGCCAACTTTAAACAAATTCGGCCTGCCTTTATAATTCTCCAGATGTTGACTGGCAATACTGTATTTCATGTTCTAAGTTTTTTAACATCCGCTATGAAGCTTAGGGCGAATTGTGATTAGTTGGCTCGTCCTTTATCACCACCTTTGGTTTCATGTATATGTATTGCTAACAGGTCGTGGATCTAGTTATTGCCATTTATGTAATGTTTTTAGCTGGTATATCCTAATATAATTGGTGTCTGGGATTAGTTGCAATTTGTACATATAACTCGAATTATGAACTGCATAGACCTGCTTTCGTGATTGTGTATATTGTATCATATCATTTTTATTCCGGTTTTTATATTGTGCTTATGTGTAATATGAAACCGTATAAAGAAATTTGACTTGACTTAACTTGCAATATCCTTATCATGTATGGTAGGGGATACTTAGTCCCATATAATACATGGTCACATCATCACCTTTTCCTCAAATCACTTAAAACCTTGGTACCTAGCTCTTTCAGAAAGAGAGTGCATGCTTGCAAACCAAAGCATAAAATTTGAATCTCGAGTGCAAAATTAAACACATCAAAAATCTGTTAAATATTTCTTGCAAAAAGATCTTAGAAACAGTACACTACAAGTCCAATAAAAACAGCTCTAGTTACTCAGAATGTGAAGAAACATGCAGAAAGATTCTAACTTAGATATAATTATCTAAGGAATGCAGAAAATAATCAGATTCTTTCTGATAGTCACTGTAAGCTAGAAAAATAGAGCAGGAGAAAAAAGCAATGGTTCATTTCCTTTGCTTTAAACAGCTGCTCTATGACCTGACCTGCTTTTCCCCTCTTGTGATAACAGAACTTAATTGCAATATTATTACTTATTACAGTCAAGTTCCGACATATTTCCTATATAATTGCCGACCAAGTGTGTCACTAGCCGATTACAAAAGAAATTAGAGGCATGCATTTATACAGGGATTGAAGAATCTCATGCATTATCAATGAATAATGTCAATGTTAAAGCGATATGTCACCAGTAATGCCATTGATGTTATTCCTGATGTCATCTGACATATCATGGGTGATGTAATGAGCAAGGGTGCAAGTTATGGCAATAACAGTACTGAAAAGTAATATTACCAAGTTTTGTTCACTTACTTGTGGCTCTACCGTCAGCCAAAGAAGCATTGATATTATTGCATATATACATCTTGATCCTGCTTTGGTCTATTTGGCATGCCGTTGAGTTCACAATGTGGGTTCGAATTAATACATGTGTGCAATCAGGGCTGAGCTGGCTACCAGGTGATTTGGTGGGCAGGCAGGAGTGGGGGCCAGTTTCATTGCACATGTTATGTAAAGTGGATTTGTAGAGCACTGCTTCTCACCCTTGAAGGTATCCAGGTAGTGTGGAGCGGTTTTCTCTATGGGGACATGCCGGCCATGTTCCTACTTGCAGCATTTTTCAATAAGCAATGCAGAAACAAATGATTTTAAAGCATGCTTAAAGCATACTTTAAAACCAATTGTTTTAGCATTGTTTATTTAAAAGCACTGCAAGTAGCAATGTGGCCGGCAGGTTCCAAGCAACAAAACCGGCCTCCACTAGTAGTGAAAAAGACCCCCACCCTGCCAGACCAACGAAGCACCAAGACCCGGTAGGTCATTCTAGCCTTCTGTGCAATGTATCATTGGATATATGGATAGGATTAATGATGGCTTTCACAGATATATTGAGGGAGATCAAAGATAAACTTTTCCAGAAGAATTCATGTCACAATAGCATGTCAGTGGGTTGGTTCGACAAGACTTTCTCAAAGAATTTGTACAAATCACTTAGAGCCACTCCAAGAGATCAAAAGTGGGTAAATGTCCTATGTAAGCAATATAGTAAGGCTCAGGTAGCAAGGATTACGGGCCTCCGGGAGGAAGCATGGGAGAACCTGTCAAGCGCAAGTGAGACAAATAATCCACTTTAGATACTCATGTGGGGTAAGAAGGCTGTGTGGCTCATTTTGAGCAAATCTTTGGTGCAGGTGATACACTCTCAGATCCCTCTTATACTTCTCTGCAGGTACCTCTTAAGGAGACCCTGATATTTGACATTGAAGAGCTGAGACTGGGCTTGGCGCAATGTACCCCCTTAAAAGCCCCAGACCTGACAGGGATCCTATAGATTTCTTTCTAGCTTACTATGATATATGGATTCCTTTTTTAACCTGTGCCATCATGAGGGACCTTCACCTGCTAAATTATGAGATGTCCTCCAGCTCAAATGACATTCCTCTACATTGACAAGAATCAACAGCCATGACAAGTTGTCAAACTTTTCAAAGGTTTTTTTTCAAAGTAGTATTTTTTTTAAGTTTAAAAGCTTTATAAAATAACAAAGGATAAATACCGAAGACTGGCAATATACAACTAGAATAAAGAAATGATAAAGTACAATGTACACCCAGCAATATGAATAGAAAGAAAATCTATTTTATAGTTTATAATAACAATAAGGGGAAGAGAGAAAAGAGAGGAAAAAAGGGGGTAGAGAGAAGAGGAGAGAAGAGAAGATACTCTTAAATTAGGAACGTGTTATATTGCATAAGAATAAAGGATTATAAAAACATGTGTATAATAAATTAGAACAACAATATGCCAACAAGAATTCAATGAAAAAAGACCAGACAAAGTAAAATAATTATGGAGGTTTAACATTTTCAGCACGTATACAAGAGCTTTGTACATTCTTACTAAAATATGTTGTAAATGGCAACCAAACAAGATCTCTATTAACAAATGGATTGCAGGAGGAGGCAAAAGCAATATCAAGGCGGTTCCACCAATGTTGGACAGAAAGTTTTGATGAGTCTTTCCAATTAACTGTGATTTGTTGAAAGGCTAAAGCTAGCATAAGGTCAAAAAGGCCATTGTTATGAGTAGGGAGATCTAGGGAATCTAATAAACTTCCTAAGAAAAGGGCGACATTAGAAAAAGGAAGATGTACCTTAAATTTAAGAGAGATGAATTACCAAATTTTCATCCAAAAGACAAGAACAGTGGGACAGGAGAAGATGTGGTGCATTAGATCAACAGAGGGGGAATCACATGTCCATCAGTTGGTGTTAGTGGAATGAGAAAACTAGCAATAGTAGTAGTGGTAAAATAGAGTCTGTGATATAAGAATTAATAGATTGAGTGAGAGAGGCAGATCTAGAGATTTTAAGAGATCGGATCCAGAATTTGTCCCAAAAAGTGATGCTCCAATCACAGCCCAGATCAGATTCCCAGGTCAGTTCACCTTTACTCTTAGGGAGGGCAGGATCAGAGGAAAGAATATGCTTATACATTAGAGAGGCATTAGGGAGGGTAACTAAAATCTTAAGAAGAGAATTTTCCTCAGAGGATCGAGGAATAGAAGGGAGAGGATAATATATGTAAAAAATGATCATTATATGGGAAGAGAATCTGTGCCAAAAGGAACGAGGACATTTAAAAGTGGATTGAAATCTAGGAAATGAACAGGGGGACATACCATCAAATAGGTGTTTGACCCAAACTATTCCCATAAGCCTCCAGGATTTCCAAAAGAAAGGTCTATTATTAATAGTAATAAGACGATTGTGCCATAAAGGGGAGCATGGAAAGGATTCCTTCAAATTTATTAAGTTCAGAAATTTTTTGTTGAAAATAAAATCAGGGTGTCAATACAAAATATACACTATAAATCGTACATCATCAGGTTCCATACGTAATACATAGAAGATAAAATAAGAATTGGTTGAGTAAGGGGTTTTAATAAAGAGCATGTATGTTTAAATAGAGGAAGCGAAGTCTGAGGGGTTTTGGCAGAAAAAGCCAATATTTCCGTCAGCGAGAAGGGTAGAAGCAAGGAACGCTCAATAGTAAGCCATAAGGGTGTGAAGGGGGAGGAGAAGCCATTTGGAGGCTTGACGAAGGCTAAAGGATTTATGATAATTTCGAAAATCTGGAAAATTGACACCGCCTATGGATTTTGTTTTCCAAAGGAATGATAAGGATAGTCTAGATTTTTTACCTTTCTAAAGGAATTTGGAAAGTGGAGCGTCTGTCTTCTTAAAATAACAAGACGGAATAAAGACAGGAAGCATAGAAAAAATATAAAGTAAGATAGGAGTAATCATCTTTTTGATGGAATTAAGTCGTCCCCACAATGAAAGAAATAGAGGGTTCCAAGAGGGGAGTAACTTATCAGTACGGGACAGATCTTCTTTCATAATAAGTTTGACTGAGGAAGGTCTAGAATTAGAGAACCATATTCCTGAATATTTAATTGTTGAACTATTGCACGAAAAACCAGTGGAAGAAAAAGAGTGGTGTGTACAGAATTTTGTGAGGGGGAGAATTTCAGTTTTATCAGCGTTGATTTGTAGCCCGAGAGGAGAAGGAAGAAATTTCATGTAATAACGAAGAAATAGATCAGTCAGGATTGGAAATAAAAAGTTAAATCTCATCAGCATACGCTGAAAGTTTCAAATGGGGATCACCATAAGGAAAACCTGAGATAGAATCATTATTGCAGATCGAAGACAAAATGGGCTCGAGACCCAGAATAAAAAGGATAGGGGAGAGTGCACAACCTTGACGGACTCCACGCTGCAGATAAAAATAAGAAGAAGTGCAGCCATTAACTAGATTCAAGGATCTAGAGGCAGAGTATAACAAAGAGATAAGAGAGATTATTTTAGGATCGAAACCATGCCAATTAAGAGTTTGAAATAAAAAGGACCAATTTACCCTATCAAATGCTTTTTCAGCATCAATGGAAACAGCTGTCAGGGAAGTGGAAAGAGAAGGGATTTTGTTTAAAACATTAAGAAATAATCAATAATTATCTGAGGGGAGTCGACCCTTAACAAAGCCACATTGTTCTTTAGTAATCAAGTAAGGCAAAAGGGGTTCCAATCTTGAAGCGATTAATTTAGAATATACTTTATAGTCAACATTGTCGAGGGATATAGGACGATAATCTTTACAATACTTAGGATCGCTACCTTATTTGTGTATTAAACAAATCGTAGCTTCTTGGAAAGTACCACTCGCCACGGCGGAGAGAGAAAAAGAATGAAAAAGGTGAAAAAGTTTAGGAAGTTTTAAAGCAGAAAATTGTAAATAAAACTCAACCGTAAAGCCATCCAGGCCAGGAGATTTACCTTTTTTTAGAACTGATAAAGCAGAAGAAATTTCTTCTAGAGATGGATCCAATTCAAGTGTGCAGAAATTAGGAGATTCATTGATTGGGGGAGGGATATTGGCAAGATAAAATTGAATAGAAGGAATAGAAGGAGGGGATTCTGGAGTGTATAAGTTTTTTAATAAAATAACATAAATTGATCAAGGATGTCCTCATTTTTATGAATAAGTTTCCCATCTGAAGAATATATGGAATCAATGAGAGTGCAATCCTTCCGAAATTTAAGATAATTGGCTAGCAGTTTACCCATTTTATTACGGCCGCCATAATAGCGAGCGTGCTACGTAGAAGTATAGTTGAAGCATTGTCAGTGGCGGTTCTATTAAATTTGAATTTAGCATGAACAAGTTCTTGATGGAGAGGTATAAAATTTGTGTTCCACGGATTTGATATTCGCAATTTAAGAATTGTGTTGTTGGAGGAAACGTTTCTCTTTTTGGGGAAACAAAATCGATAATAAAATCTCGAGCAGTAGCTTTAAAGGACTGCCACATTATCGGGTAAGGAGTATTGGGATTATCATTTAATATAAAAAAATCTTCGGCAAAGGAGGTAAATGCAGAGGAAAAGAGAGGGTCTAGCAAAAAAGGAGTTATTAAAGCGCCAGTGGGAAGTCCTAAGCTGCAGAGGGAGCAAATCAAAATCAGTGACAATCGGAGCATGATCAGAGATAACAATAGGTTCAATTGAGGAAGAGATAAGATTTTGAGAAAGAGATTGTGTAAGGAAGATATAGTCTGGGCGGGAGAGAGAGTTATGAGGAGAAGAGAAGAAGCAAAATTCAATAGTATCAGGATGGGAAAGCCTCCATGCATCAACAAGATGAGATTGCGAGATAGAGTTCAGAAATTGCTTGTGGGATTTATGAGGGATGAAAAGTACCTGGGATTTGCGGTCAAGAAAGGGGTCAACAACTTGATTGCAATCACCTCCAAGAATAAAGAAATCATCTCTAAATTGCATAAATTTTTGTGTAATAGAAGGCCAAATGGAATAATCCGGTTGAGTGGGGCCATAAACATTAAATAATGTCAAAGAAATGTTATTAATAAGCAACTTGGCTAAAATCCATCGCCCTTCTGTGTCAGTTTCTTGTTAGACAATTTTAAATTTCTATTTTTTTTTAGATTGAGTGGGGGATACTAAAATAGAACCAACCTAGCCCTTTTTCAATTTTAAGGCTTCGGATTCTGTGAGATGGGTTGCTTGTAGAAAAACCAAGTCAGGATTGTAAGAAGCAAGATGAGATAATATTCTCTGTCGTTTAGTCGGATTAATAAAACCTTTCACATTCCAAACAATAACTCTGAATGAAAAAAGATCAACAATATCTACGGAACAATACGTTCAACAGTAAAATAATAATCCAAAAGAGTGAAGACAAAATAATAAAGCGGAAGAGTATACTGGAATGATGTCACAGGGAGAAAAAGGAATGGAGCTAAGGAAGAAGCCGGGGAACGATGTTAGGAGGAGATTATGAAGAGAAAATATTGAAGTGACACCAAAAGAAAAAAGGAAAGAAAGACACTAAAAAATAAAGAGGAAAAAGGGAAAAAAAATAAGAGGAAGAAGAGACAGTACTAGTCAAAAAGACGACTGTGATACATACCTGTACAGGGAGACACAAGGAGAAGGTGAGAGGCGGCAACGGACAACAGGGATGACACAGCCAACAGAGGGCAACTCACCACACCTGAACATCAAGGAAACATACTCAGGGGTGAGAGGGGAGGCAGGAACAGTTAGGAGTCCAAAGGACCTGTAATAAGAATCAAAAGGTTAGATAAACAATGTACAATGAAACTAAATAACATGCATCAATAAGGGAAGATTCCAAAGATATACACAGAGTAATGTATTTGGGGGAGGATCAGTGATCTCCATCTAAGAAGATGAATGAGAATGGATATATTTACGAAGATCAGCAGGATCCTCAAATGTAGAAGTTTTATTCATGAAGGTGACTTTAAACAAACATGGGTGGAATAGGCCATATCCAGCACCCAAAGACCGAAGAGCAGGGCGAAGATCCAGGAATTCTTTGTATCATTTGGTGGTGAGCGAGGAAACATCCTGATAGATAAAGAGTTTTGTGCCCGGCCAGTTTTATTGCTTCATGGCTTTAGCTGTGTTGAGAACCTGTAGAGGTCAGTGAATTGCAGAAATAGGAGGATCACTGCGCTTGGTTTGCATGGAGCAGAAGAGCATAAATGTGGACACAGTCGATGAGCTTGTTGGATATTTAATTTGGTAGTAGCAGGAGGGTTCAAAAGCTGTGGAAGAAAAGAGGTGAAGTACGATACCGGGTCATTACCCTCAAGACCCTCAGGAAGACCATATAGGCGAAGGTTGTTACGGCGATTTCTATTTTCAAGATCTTCAGAAGCTCTTCTTAGTTGCAGGACCTCCCGCTCCAAACATGAAATTCTGGAGGACAAATCCTGTACGTCCATGATTTGTTGTTCCACCACGGTAAGGCGAGAATCGCTGACCATTTATTGTCCATCGCTTGCAAACAAGAGTTAGTATCTTCAATAACTGGCCTGAGAGCTCGAATTTCCTCCCGAACTATATCCAACGAAACAGGAGAGGCAGGTTTAGGAGGAGAGGGAGGATCCTGTTTGAGTTGTTTGACAGTAGACGATGGTAATTGGGTTTTGGACGCCATGGTCGAAAAAACTGAAGGACGTGAGAACATCGTTAGAGGAAATTCCTCAGGAGATTGGGAAGAAGTATTGAGAAGAAGTATTAATAGTTGTCGTGGAAGTAGTAGAAAGTACTGTGTCGCTAGGGTTAAGCTTTTTGGAGGAATGAAGGAATTTCTTGCTCCTACCCATGAACAGTGCTGCCACAGATGAAGAGACGATATGTAGAGCAGGAAAAATGAATATTTGCCGCAAAGTTTAAAAGCAAAGTCTAATGTTTAAGTATTTAGTGAGACCTTGCGATATAAGGCTACTGCTCAAGAATTATCCCCAAAAATTTTGAGGAATTAAAGACGAAAAATTGCACTCCAGGGCTAATATTACTGAAAAATTGAGGTAAATCCATGCGGGGAGAAAAACAAAATTGCGGCTGCAAAGCTCCAAGAAGTCACCTGCAGAGAAACAGACTCATTTCCAGGCTGCAGACATTAGCAAAGGCAGCCTCCCACAGCGTTGGTATTCCGCTTCAGGAATACATCAAAGCAGTGCTGAAAACAGCATTGGGAGCGCTGAAATCAGAACTTGATGCTCGGTGCGGCGCGGAGCTCTGCTAGTCAGTGGCCATCTTGGGTCACGGTGCGCGCGACTCCCCTAGTTTTTTTCTTTTTTTTTTACTAATTGCCCCCACGCTGTGTGTCTCCTTCCAGAATGTGGGAGTATTTTTAGGGTACTTCCTGTCCCTCACCACAAGGATTTTCCTGCTGTGACAGACAGGAAAAAAGGCTTTACACTGTTCACCCTGGGGTGGAAGGTGTAATCTATTTGTGACCTTTTGCTGTTCTTTCTTTTATTCCACATTGTTAGATACATATTTGTTTTTTTCAATGTTTTGGTGAGGCTCATTTTAACACTTATATAGTCGCTTCTGCTGCAATTATGCATTTTGCTGATCAGGCCCACTGTATTTTAGAATACCCAATACTTTCCCTACCGACATTAGTATAAAATATTTGTTTCCATTTAGTCCATTTCTGTGTAATATGCAGCTTTTAGTTACTGTACTGGTAATGTTCAGTGCAAATATATAGAGTAATTAATTAAAGTTTAATACGTTTATATCCACTATGTGCCATATGTGTGCTGTGCAGCATTATACAAAAATACCCATAAAATGCTCGCAGCTATTATAAAGGTTAGTGAGGTATGAACATGCTGATGTGTAGATAAGATGCAGGTCACATGATGCCTCTTCTTTCTTATCAGGCTCATATAAAGAGAACAAAACATTACCTACATGTTTCAGCCACGATCTGATACTTGTTTGCGTAAGTATGTAAGTGACCGGTCTGTCATTGCTTGAATTCGATAGCAGTATTTCATATTTTGTTGTGTAATGATTTACTCATGCACCCAAGTGCATTACCTTATATGTTCCCGGTCAGGTATTTCACGTTTTCTGGTGCTGGAGGTGTTCTGACGAATTGCATATGCACATACAGGCGCTACATGTGTATGTATCTGGTGCAACTTACAATGATTTGCTGTGTGCTGAATTTGGTTTCTGCTGCTTTACACGTGGGACAAGGTGCTTTCTAGTACATATATCGGAAGCTGAATGGAATACAAGATACCCTCAAGTTGAAAGGCTCGTAAGATGCTCTTCTTTTACATGGCTGTAAGGTTCCGAGTTGAGTGGGTTGAACAGTTTACAAAATAAGCAACTTATGGAAAAGCAGGAATATGAAATATGAGCAAGAAACCTTTCGTCGTGGCGAATGTATCCCAGGATATCATGATAAATCCCGTAGGACGCTTGGTTCTGTAGAAAACAGTAGAACGATTGCTATTCCACGTGCCATCACCATTTCTTGTGAGCTACATTGTAGTCATCATCTCTATAAACTCAGCTGTAACACCTGATAGTAACTGGTAATATTTGGGAGCTGTAAGTTTATGTACCACACGAGATAAAGCATCTTAACTAATCGCTAATATTCACAGAAAGAAATTTATGTAACAGAAGGGATTGCAAAAAGAAGATTATTCAAGGCAGAATATTCTTTTTAACAGATACCCTATAAGGTTAGGATTGTTTACAACTTAACCAAGGGTGTACAAGTTAGCTATAAAAATGTTGAAGTGGCTGTTAGTCTTATTGGGAGGTAAGAATGCAGAGCATCCCCAAGTCCTTTTGTAAGTAGACCCACACTTCACAGATTTAGAAGCTTTTGATTTCAAACCCAGAAGTCCAGAGTCTATTTAAAACATACTTGTGACACTTTTCAAAACCTGACATCACAGGCATCTTTTCCAACCACATGTTTCTGGTCATTTCATGTTACATGTATTAAGGTAGAACATCAGGCACCTCTTCAAGTGCTAAGGACATGTTGACTGACCTTAACCATGGACATACTTGTGTATAACCCTGAACACGATTACAAATCGGCATGTATTCTTATCTGTCTCTCGGCAATGCACGCTGGACCACGTTGCAGTAGGTACCTTGTTCAACTAACAGATCTCTGCGAGGAGTTGTGGACTGATCTGATAGGCGAGATGGGTCAATTTTCTTCCTGTACAGTCAGTGCATTTATTTTACTGTTGCTGCTGCCGGTTCATATCTCACCCTGCTGCCCCTCACCGCCCCTGGAGATTCAGAGATTCTACCTGTGAGAGAGGAGGAGAGGAGCTGTCAGGATTTCCTGCACAGACCCAAAAATGTCAGCTGCAGCACGGAATCACAGAGGCCCCCAGCTTTGAGGGCAGACCGCCCTTTTTGTACCAGAGGCTGTGAGAGTGCTACTGCCCTTGTCTGCTGAGAAATACTTTTAAATACCATCTCCCTCCTCATGAGCCCTTATTTGTGACCCTGGCCTGTAACAGCAGGTACGTCACAGGCATTGCTGATCCCAACAGTTGGCAATACCTATCAATTGCTGCCTTCTCCGCACTTGAAATTACAGCTATTTCTTTCCCATATAGAATGTTTAGTTTAATAAATGCTCCTGTGCCAATGTTGTCAAGGTAAGTTCACACCCACTTTGATTCATAATATTACCTACAAAACCCTATTGAAGCTAAGTTTTTTTTACTACTGACTCGTGTGCTAAACCCAGCATAACACTCAGACCAGACTTAATTGTCTCATTGCCACGTGTCCTGTCTCGTTGATTCTCAAACCGGTTGGCTGAATTCAGCTGTTGCTTTGGTCCTTTTCCAAGCTATTTACACAATCCTGCTGCGCAGCGTATTCCTTGGCTGACGTGCAAATGGACACAAACTGCAAAGATACGTTTTCTCTGTGGAATGCGTGCCATGCCTGACCTGCTTGGTGATGTGGCACGCGATTGTAACACGTAACCACATTTCAGGCCAGAATTAGAATTGGTAGAATTGTTTGAAGAAACGCAGTGTTATCAACAACTATATTGATGGCTTGAAGTAAAATGATTTTGGCTTTCAAACGAGTTTTAGAGCGCAACATTATGTCAAACTGTCCAGATGAATTAGTCATGCTCATCTTAATAAAGAGTTTAGTTTCAAGATATGGCAGTACTGTAACCCAGCAATAAGTTTTAGGTTAGAGACGACATCGCTTGGTCGCTCGGCCAAGGCTCTCGTTTCTTGATGACTGCAGCTTCAGTGGACTCTTTGCAAGGGATTAGAACAACACAGTGATGTGTGCATTGCCTAATATCGGTTTCATTCTATGAAACTTTGACTAACAATAAAATGCCACAAAAGAAAGCAAATCACACGTTTATGCTGTTCCAATCCACAGTCATGATTAGAAGAGTTTTGTAGTTGAATGAAAATCTTGAAAGTTTACTATTTCACAGCATGTCTGGGCGACAATGCTTGAATGTTAATTTTATAGTATGTTTCTTATACTATATCCGAAAATGCAATTTTACTATTTTTTGGTCTAGTGTTAGCCAAGACCTTTTTAATTTGTTAAAAAGTATATTTGTTATATGTTTAAAGGGAACTTTCAGCCACCTCTCTTCATCCATTGGTCTGTTTATGTGTCATTCACATTTTGCTTCTGCCCACTACAGCAAACCGGATGGGACAATGGGTCAGCCTACTGTAGTATGTAATGTACGCCCTCACTAGGGCTTTATGAAGCGTGACATCCTCGAGTGGCTTGTGAGCATGGGGATGCCGTGATAGTGGTTATTGTTTGACCAGTGTTCTACAGTCGAGTAGAATGGGGTCTGTGTGGTTTATCACAATGTTAGTTCAGTTGCTGCTGAAACTAACGGATGCCAGATGCTCCTGGTTGTGGGTGCACTTCGCTATTGGAATAAATGTTATGTTAAGTTATGTTCTCCAAATTTCTATAGCGCTGCCTAGAAATCGTACCTGAGACTTGGGAAGCTGAAAGAACAGATCAGAAGCAAGATTAGAACAGAAAAGATTTTAATAGTTTCCTGAACGTGCTGTAAATGGTGATTTTTCGCAGAGTCATAGGTAGTTTATTCCAATATCTTGGAGCAAGATATGAACACGCTTTACCCGCTGTATGAATCACGAGTATACGGCGTACCTGTAGGAGGCCTAATGTGCTTGATCTAAGATTTCTGCACAGTGAATATTTTTTTTGCAGATATTGAGGACCTCTACCTTTCAAGGCATTATAGGTAAAACAACAGATTTTAAAAAATGATCTCTTCCTTACTGGTAACCAGTGCAGCTCTCTGAGCAAAGTGGCCGAGGGGGAGCCTACTGGGCGGTTTAGAATCATTCTAGCTGCAGTGTTCTGTATCACTTGTAATTTAGCAAGCAGGGTCTCATCCACTTCGACCAGCAGTGCGTTTTCGTAGTCCAAACGGCTGATTACCATAGCCTGAACTAGAGTTCTACGATGGTTAGTAGGCATATAAGGAAGGATTTTTCGTAGCAGACGTAGACTATTTAACAGGAGCTGGTAGTGGCAGCAATATGGTCTTTCATGGTCAGCGCCTGGTCCAGCTTTAGACCTAGGTTTTTAACACATTGTTTAGGAACAGGGGCTACTCCCAATTGTGAGGGCCACCATTCATCAGACCAGATATCTGAGGCTTTCCCCATTGCCATGACCTCTGTTTTACCCGGGTTCAGCTGAAGGCAGTTCTCCGTCATCCAGCTGGAGATTGCGAGCATTCCGGTGGCAAATCGATTTTTCTCTGCTTCTGGATTCGGGCCGATAGTAAACATCAGCTGAGTATCATCAGCATATGAGATTATCTCAAATCCTAGTTGTACAACTATTTTTGCCAGAGGAGCCATATATATGTTAAATAGAGTCGGGCTTAGGCAAGAGCCCTGGGGTACACCCCTATCTAGACGCATTTTTTCTGACATGTAAGGCCCTGACATGATGGTTTGCCTTCTATCTGACATAAAATGTTGCAGCCATTTCAAGGCAGTCCCTTAGATACCGCAGGAGAGTAATCTCTCCGCAAGCTTTGAATGCGAGATGGTATTGAACACTGCAGAGAGATCTAAGAGTATCAGTACTACTGATCCTCCCGCGTCTATTGTCTGCCTAAGGGAGTCAGTCACGGGCAGGATGGCTGTCTCCGTTCTGAAGCCCGGTCGGTAGCCAGATTGCGATGGATCCAAAATTTGATTGGATTCCAGGTATAAACTTAGCTGTCTGTTTATTATACCTTCCAGCAGCTTGTCCAATAGCGATAGTAAGGAAATAGGGCGGTAGTTGCAGAGTATAAAAGGGTCAGCTGTTGGTTTTTTCAATATTGGGCGAAAAAACGGTTCCTTCCATGTCATTGGGATAGTACCTGATAGTATTGAATGGTTATAGATATCTCGGATTGTAGGAGCACAACTCGTGGCTATGAGGGCCATTGTCTTTGGCGGACAAAGGTCTTGAGGCAAACCAGATTTAGCAGTGGACAGACCTTTGGAAACCTCCTCAATCGAGGTTAATTCAAAACGGTCTAAGGTACTATATGCTATCTTTTTTGAGCCCTCAAGTTTAGTAAGAGATTCAGGGTTTAGAAAAGCTGTAGATGGAAAGTTTGCATAAATGTTGGATATCTTGTCTTGGAAATAGATTGCTAAGGAGTTGCAAAACTCCTGTGATTCCATTGGGGACTGTCCACAGACTTTTGGGCATACAAAGTCTATTACTATATTAAAAAGGGTTTTAGGGGAATTGCTCGCGTGTTCAATTATGTTGATAATAAACAGACATCTGGCTGCTTTTAAATTCAGATGATACCTGGACAAGGACTGTCTATACTGCAGTCTATTTTGAGGGTCATTGCTAGCTCACCAGAGTCTTTCCAGTCTCCTATATTTCGATTTTTCAGTCTTTAACTCCACAGTAAACCTTTGAAGGGAACCAAACTTTTTTAATGGGATCACAGAGTCCAAAGCTGATCCAAAAGCGGAATTGAAGTCCTCCAACATATTGGATACTTCCATATCGTTCTTAGCTGGTTCCATGGAAAAGGCCTTGTTGAAGGCTTCTAAAGAGAGATTTCGCCATGGTCTGTGCGACTCTTGTTTATGTCCTGCATTTTTGTCTAGGCTCATCAGACACGGGTGTTGGATGGAGAACCTGATCATGGAGTGATCTGTCCATGTGATGAGGTCCGGGGGGTTGCTACTCAAAGGTCCATGTTAGAAAAGATTAGGTCTAACGAGTGGCCAGCCAGATGAGTTGGGCCTTTGACTCTTTGAGTAAGTCCAATTAAGTCAAGGGAGGAAAGGAGTTTATTAACATCAGGGTTATTTAGATTTTCACGATGAAAGTTGAAATCCCCCAACAGAAGAAATGTATTTGATGCAAGCACATGTATGGCTATTTGTTCCACCAATTGATCCGGGAAATTGGCTCTCGATCCTGGAGGGCAATAAATTAGTGCTCCATACCAGCTATCTGTAGGTGATAGAATGATCTTAAAAATTCCCAATTCTATACTATCGTTACTTAGGGTGGAGACCCAGTTCACAGTGAGATGATTTTTAAAAGCTATGGCTATGCCCCCTCCTGTTTTCCCTTCCCTGTCCAAATGTAAGAATTTATAGCCCTCTGGGATAGCCAGTGGGTGATTGGAGGGATTTAGCCATGCTTCTGTAAAGAAACATATTTCAGGGGAATGGGAAGTGATCATAATCCCATATTTCAAAAGGATGCTTTACTAATGATCTTACATTACATAGTATGCTGTTTAGACCGATTGCATCTTGATCCATGCCCTTCCTTAAATTCAGTGTGCTAACTACTGTCAAATCTCTTTGAAATAGGCAGTGTCTGCAGGCTACTGGACCCTCCAGCATACTTGGGAACTTCTGATTGCAGTATAAGTGGGTTCGGCGCTTGGATTGTTCCTTAGTTCTGATCATAATTAGAGATTTAGCGGAGTATGTTATGGGGGTTAAGTGTGAAGTATTTACCTCTGTTTGGGCAGAATCTCTGGCCTCTGGGCTTAGCTGGGCGCGGATGGGCGCAGACGGACTTGCCTTTGGCGCAACTCCGGCGCGCCACTGGCGAGCCCGCTGTGCGCATCCGCTGCGCGTTGGCACCATCTTTTTATGGTGTTGGATGTAGTAAAAGACTAACCTGCTACCCTGCAATACCTCCAAGATGTCTGCCCGCTCCAGCGGCAGACTCGGGACCCCGATCTCTCTCCACCACCAGTGCCTCAATCGGCTGAATCACGGTGAGAGAAGGTATGCTTTGCCCACAAATTAAAAAAATCGTTCCTATAATGTTAAAATATGTGCAAGTAAAGCAATGAAAACAGTGTGTTAGATGTTCTGCTCCTGGCTTTCCGCCTCAGGAGTATCTAAATCCACTGAAACTTACCTGCTTTGTCTGAACCCTTCATTTTACACCTACTTACGCCACTGGTTAACTTCACTTTGAGTGACTGCATTTTGCTCTTTCAGAAGGAGCACATCACCAGACAAGGTAGTTCCCTTCAGTGGCAGTGTTTTTGTTCTATAATTACTTTAAGTTTGTCTTTGTGTTTAGAGCCTAATGGTATAGCAGTATGTTTTTAAAGTGACCACAGGGCACATTCCAGCTTTCTCCAATCCCACCTGCTGCTAATGCTGTTGTAAATTCCTTTGGAGTGGTCTTGCTTAAATGACTGCTGCTATTTCACATCAGGTGAAAAAAATCTTAACATAAGCTAATCAGTGTGTTCTATCTTAATTGTCTAGTGTGTTCTATCTATGTATTTTTTTGTTTAATAATTTTTATTGAGTTTTAGAGAGATAAAAACATCATTAAACAAATGAACACATTACAAATATGATATAACAATTAATGTATGGGAATAAAACATGTGTGAATAGTTTATGAAAATAGAGAAAAGAAAGAGGAAAAAAGAAAAAGAAGAAAAAGAAAAGGAAGAGAAAGAGAAGGTTAAGATAGAGACTAAGATGCAGGTGTATATGTGGAGAGATAGGAGGTAAAAGGTAACCAGCTCAGATTTAATTTTCTGAGGTAGGGAAAGAGAAGAAACATTAGCAATTCTGTGTTCATCACAAATATGATTCCACCATGTTAATGAAGATAATTTAGAATTATCCCTCCAGCAGCACAAAATCACTTTAAATGCAAGAGCAATAAAAAGATCAAGCAACAAAGAAGTAGGAGAAGAAACATCAAAAGCCGGTGAGGCAGTACCCAAAAAAACATTTTGCATTGATAATGGAATATGACATTGAAATATTATCATGCATATAGACCAAATAGAGTGCCAACATTTCAATACATTAGACCATTCATATAATTGGGGAATTAAGGTCCCAGTGGACGTAGAACAGGACTAACAAAGGGAAGAGGAGGAAGGGGAAAACTTGGATATACATACAGGAGTAATGAGAACTTTACTATAGATAAAGTTTAAAGATTGAGTGATGCAGGCGGTACTAGAGGTTTAAATAACTTGAGCCAGAGTTTATCCCATGAAGAAATGGGAGAAGAGGGAGGGAGTGAGGGAGAAGCTAAAGGAAAATTGTTAGTAGTTATATAGGACTTTAAAGCAGCTGATATCAAGAGGTATTCATGCAAAAAGGAGTTAGGCAAGCTATATTGAGACTGCAATTTGGAGAAGGAAATGACAGAGTTATGAACAACCAACTGATAAATAAACATAATTCCCTTCTCCTTCCAGTGTTTGTAATAGAATGATTTACGTCTGAATTGAATACATTTATAATACCAAATAGTAGAGGATAAAAAACATTGGTATGGGTCGAGACCTGCTTATAGTATTTGTTGGGAATATTTCAAAATAGAATGAAAGTGCAATTGGACATATATATTATGTTTTTGAAAGAAAAATCCTTTAATAGGGATAGGGAGCGTTCAAATGTAATCCAACGGAGCATAGGATCATCAGCAAAGTCATAAGTTAAGGCAAAATATTGTCTGATTAAAAATGCAGAGTGATATAATTTAAAATCAGGAAAGCGGGCACCACCTTCAGTTTTGGGACATTTAAGTTTCACAAGGCCAATATGGGGATGTTTATTATTCGATAAAAAATTGATACAAATATAATTAATTTGAGAAAAATATAATATGAAACCGGAATCCGAAAAGGTAACGTGGATAATGTGTAAAGGACATGTGGAACAATCATCATTTTAATAGTTTCCAAATTACCCCACCATGAAAGGTGGAGAGGAGAACAAGAAAGAAGCAATTTCTGTAATTTGTTAAGTAATGCATTAAATGAAAAACTGATTGTATTAGTAAGAATAGAGGAGAACCAAATACCAAGATATTTTATTTTTGTAGGACACTAGGTAAAGTTGGTATTAGTGAACATATATTGGTAGCAAAGGGGGTTTAAAGGTGGTACCTCTGCTTTAGAGAAGTTCAATTTATATCCAGAAATGCTAGAATACAACTGAACTTCATGTAAAAAGGGAGGTAAGGAGGAAATGTGATTAGACATATAAATCAAATTGCCATCAGCATATGCTGACAATTTGATTTCAGTGGAATTATGTATATCTAATATCATAATTATCTAATTATGTATGTCTATACAAGGGAAAATATGAAGAGAAATGGTTATTCACAAAAAATACTGGCACGAGAATATAACAATTTAACATAAGAGATAAAATTTGGTTCAAAACCATACCATTGAAGAGTATTAAACATGAATTGCCAATTAATACGGTCAAAAGCCTTCTCGGCATCCAGGGATAACTCTGCACGTGGAGACTGGTACTTTTTCCCAAAGTAGATGACATTGGAAAACATTCAAGCATTGTCAGCAGCCAATCTGCCCCTAACAAAACCAGATTGATCAGTTTTGACCAATAATGGGACAATATTCTCCAGATGAGAGGCAAGGATTTTAGCAAAAATCTTGCAGTCATAATTAATTAATGAGATAGGACGATCATTTTTACAGAGGGTGTGTTCTTTATCAGGTTTGGGGATAAGGACAATCAAAGCTTCCATAAAGGAACCAGATGCCTTAGAATCGAGAAGGAAGGAATTAAAAAGAGTAAGAAGTTTAGGAGCAAAAATAGAAGAAAAAGTGGAAATAAATTCAGCTGAGAGGCCATCAGGACCCGGTGCTTCCAATTTTTAAAAAGATTTATTAGCATCCGTTATTTCTTGAGGAGTAATCTCAGCTTCTAATAAATCAAATTTGACTGACAAGGATTGGGGTTTAGGAAGTCCATGGAAAAAAGTGTGTATATTTTGAGTAGAGGGGCTCGTGTCATCAGAATAGAGTGACTGGTAATAATCTTGAAACGTAGTCGCAATATCTTCATCAGAGGCCACCAATTTGTTGGTATATTCATTTAGGATAGGACCAATATTCCTATGTTCAGATTTAATCTTTGAAGAATTTTCCACCATTTTGCCAGCTTTATTTTGGCCCCCATGGTATTTGAACTTAATTTTAAGAAGGACATTGCAAGCATCTACTGTAGCAAGTTTGTTAAGAGCAGATTTGACCTTGGTTAGTTCATGGAGAGTCAGGGGGATTTAGAAGTAAAGTAAATATGCTTCATCAACTGTTGAAATAAAGTTGTATACTTGGCCTTGGTGGTTTTCTTCTTTCTCGCTGAGTATGCATTTTACAGTGAAATTGTGGTGGATTCCCAAAATTACAGCATGCGCTGCTCTGGCGAGACATTTAGTGAGTGGGCTTTTTAAAGTCCAACCACTGCTTTTTCTGTGGCATTGAGCATGCGGTTACGCGCACAGGCTCGAGCAGAGGCGCCATCTGGCTTTCCTCTCTCGTCATGGTGCGCGCACATCGCATAGTTCGCGGCACCCAAAAAGCTGTGGTCGGGCTTTTTAAAGCCCACTCAAACCGCGCGATCACTTTCGCGGACGCTCACTTTTTCCTATCTTTTCTCTCCCGGTCGCCCCACTTTTGCTGCGTATATATACTCTTTCACCCTATGCCTCCTCTTTCTGTATCTGTCACCTCTTCCTCGCTTGTACACCCTCCTTTCGTCCAAACTCGTTCTCCCCTCTCTCCCCCTTTCTTGTCTGGGCCTTTTACTGCCAGCAGTAAGCTAGCGCCAAGCAGTCGTCGGAGTGTGCTTCTTCTCAACCTTCTTATCCTTCAATAAATACATGTATTCCTCGAAATAGCAGCGTTAAAACGTCCTGGACACCTGAGAAGCCTTCAAAGCTGGACTAGGCAGCCGAGTTTGGAATCTCAACTTTCCGTGGTCCCTAAGAACGGCATTGTCTGTGTGACTTTAGCTCAGAGACAGGCAAATTCTGCCGTTGCTAAGGTCTTTAGCTGTGGTTACTTGACAAATATTGAAGTGTTGAAAATCAATTCACAAGCCACGTGGGGATAATTGCATATTCCAATTCAGTGCCCTGGCAGTTTATGATAAATTAACATTTACACAGCGAAAACGATAACAATTCGCTGGTACTGTTCTTGTGCACTGTACAGCAGCAGCTTGTTTTATTTTTAACATAGATCCTCTTGGACACGTGCCCACGCTCACCATGCCTCCTCCGTGGTTTCCTAACAAAGGTGGTAGGGCGGCACTCGGCCTGCATGGAAGTTTGGGGACAGTGCATCGAAAAAGTGTAATAAGACAGTAACTTTATCAAATACGGATTCCTGTTACCATGAGCACAACGCTCCTCCCCCTCCCTCATCACAGAGCGCGTTCCGCTCTTCCCGCTTCCTCTTTTCCTCTCACGCTTGCTCTACTGAAGTTGTTTCCTATTTCTATTTGTGTTATCTATGTCTATGTTCTATTTGTGCTATCTCATTATAACTCACTTCTCTTCCTATCTTATTTCTCACTAGACCTTGCCCCTTGGGTTGGCACCTTTCTTACCAGTCTACGTTTAAATCTGCATGCCAGGCCTCTAAAAACAAGCATTGGCATAGCCAATAGGTCTCTCCTTTGGGACCTTATACGTTTTTAGCCATGCAACAGTTGATGTTATTGCACCAAGGATATTGTGCTGCATAACTAAATACTTATAAGGTCCCAAAAGCGAGACCTATTGGCTATGCCAATGCTTGTTTCTTCAGCCCTCGGGTGGACTAGATCCCAGGGGCCTAATGTAATTAATATTTTGGGGAAGAGGGTGGATGTGGTCCCCCTACCCAGGCCGTTTATGGCCCCAGGGACCACCAGCTCCACAGGGTCAGGCTGATATACCAAAAGGAGGAGGGGGGACACAGCCCCATTCCCGGGCCATTTTAGGGCCTGGGGACCACCATTTCTCCAGGGCCAGACCCTGCAAATACAAAGGAAGGGGGCCTGCAGCCTCTTCCTGCAGTCATATATGCCCCTGGGGACTGCCACCCCACAGTGCCATCGCCCTATGTCCCGAGATGCCCACCCTGGGGACATAGATGTTTGCTTTTGCTTGGCAAGAGTTTTGACAGCTCCTGCCAAGCAAGAGCAAACAGTAATTCTGTTCCCAGCGGGCGGGAGCAGGAAACTCGCGCCAGCTGGGAGCAGACTATTCATCTGTTTTCCTGCACGCCGTCATTTATGTCTGCTCCGCGCGTACTGGAGCAATACCAGCTCTTGATGGAGGCATGGATCTGGCAGGTCCGCGGGCGCTTTGAGGATCCACTGTCATCTCCAGCATTGCAAACTGGGTGCCGTCGTTGGGGCCAGGGAACCCAGCTAGAAGTGGCCAGGCCAAAGGGGATGGAGTAACTATAACTTATGCCCTTGCCATGCACTGCTGCTTACCTCACATACTACATCAGTAATGAGATCTTCTATGACATCAGTTCTAATGTAACTGCAACATTTGCAATAAAAGTATTGATGAGAAATCTGTGAATGGTGAAGGCACAAGTTTAGTTATCTTAGGGCATGAATTATAGTTTCTTGATGTTGATATAAATCCATATATATGTATGTATCCCAGTACCTTCCAATCGCGATGGACCCATGCCTCTTATTGACAGCGGGCTGTGGTGGTGTAGCGAACCCCTCAAATCAAGCAACCCTTTCATCTCCTCCGTCTTCGTAGAACAACACAGCACAGCCCCAAATGATTGTTTGCCAATGCAACTCAACGCATTTCGGAGAACAAGTCTCCTTGATCAAACATTCCGATATGATTTCAGCTCTCATGTCGATGATGTAAGCCTGACGTGTTTCTGAGCCGCTACTGGTCTTCAGAGGCTCGACACTCAGTACATGCTTGGACACTCCCACATTATTAATGAGTAAACGCCCAAATATGGGCTACTCTAATAAGTTTGAATGCAATGTCTTCTGGGATTTGTGGTACGTGTCAAAAGATCTTCCCTTGATGGGTGCACTTTAATAAGGCTGGTTCCATTTCAAAGCCGTTCGATGGGACTCGGAGTGCTTGTTGTCCAAAGATCCCCAACTGCTGCTTCACTTTGCAGGTTCTGCAAGATTCCGGGCCCCGTGACTCCTAGTGATCGCAGGGTGGTGCATCCTTCGCGACCGGACTGCCGCGTATTATATCAAGCACCAGGTACCCACAAGCAAACAAGAACGTACTCAGCCAGCAGTATCTCATGGTATTTATTCGGTTAAGGCTCAACTCCGCATTGATTTCAGCTCTCATGTCGATATGATTTCAGCTCTCATGCCGATGATGTAAGCCGGACGCGTTTCTGAGCCGCTACTTGTCTTCAGAGGCTCGACACTGAGTACGTGCTTGGACACTCCCACAATATGACCACAACCTTCCAAACAAAGGACACAGACACTTTTTTCATCATTCATTTAATTGATTTTGCAATTACCAATCTATCCAGAGTTGCCAAATCGAAGAGCTTTGGCAAAAGACTTGCTCATAACATCAGCTACTCGGTTTTAGTCCACTATCTAAAGTGTTAGGTGGCAATTTATGACCCAGTTTGCATCGTGTTTGCACCATGGTACATGGGCAACACAAACCTTAAGTGAGATTCATGAAGCCCTGAGTGGCTCCATAGATCTGGAGTAAAACAACACATTGCCTTACTCTGTCCTGGGAAGACATTCCATGGGCATTGTGTGGGTGTTCCCACGCAACTCCCATGGTTTTTGTTGCATTCCCAGATTTACCAGAAGTGGTAAACATGTGAATGTGACAAAATGATATCACTTCCCAGGGGAGGCGTTATGAGGAGAAATATCTTTATTTCTCTTTGTTCCTTCCTCTATCATTCTGCAGCGCACATAGAAAGAGGAATAATCTCAGGATTGTTTTGGTGCAGGACGGTGCCCCTTATTGCACAGAAACAATCTTACATGCAACAGAAGCACGCTCGCACCATGGTGTAAGGGTGCCTGCGTGAGCGAAAATGATACCAGGGCAGGCGAAAAGGCAGAAATGCACTGTATTGGCTTAATCACAGCACATTCCTGCTCTGCGTAATAAGTTTGTAAATAGGCCCCTTAGCATATCCCAAAGGGTGTAGACATAAACAACATGAAGCTCCACAAATTGAAAATAATATATAAATAGATAAAAATATGTAGGCCAAAAGAATGACAAAAAGTGCCTTTCTGTATGATATCCTATCAACTGCTAGACAGTAAACAAAATATTCTGCTTCTCACAGTTTAGGGTGTCTGCTGCATGAAGAACACCGGGCCTAATGCAAGTTATGCTCACAATGAACACACTTGAAACATAGTTAGAAGCCAGTAAAGATGCACATCATTCTTCCTGACTCAACCAATCATTTTTAGATAGGCATTATCCAAGGTGGGAGTAGTACATAAAGTCAGACGACATCCCATCAAAGAGATAGTAGTGACTCTCCATAGGAATACCTACAGGGAGTATTTTGTGCACAGAAAGGACGTGTGGTAGCACATGGCAATCTTTAAAAATAATACCTATGATTTTCTCAGTTCCTTCGGAATATCAGAGCAGAATAGTTCATAGAAGTGTAGTTGGGCAGGCCTTTCTCTGGCAGACCTGTTAGAAAATGTTTATTAGCCCACATAAACCAATTTTGAATTACCAGTTCTCTGCCTCACTGATTAAAAAAAAGGTGATAAATATATGTTTTTTTTAAACGTTGTTTGAAGGATCACTGGTTTGAGAGTTAATACCGCAAACTGATTAAATCAGCTGTTCTTAATATTTTGACTTATGTGGATTCCTGCTGAATCAGTACTAGAACCTGTGTACCCCCAGCGAAGACATTTTTGCGAATTGAACCTCAAAACAATACATACAAATACAGAAACAACTACATATCAAACAAATACAAAAACTATTATCAAATTTACTCAAATGATAAACAAAAAATATGCAAATTGAAATTTCAATTATAATGAGAATATTCAAGTGTTTTAAAAAAAAGATTTCTAAAAGATTAAACAACATGCTAAATTCTAGCATATCACTTTGTCTTTTTTTGCTAATAGTCCATGCGGTCTTTTGTCAGCGCATACAAGAGCTGCTTCAAATGAGGTCACCAGTTGTCTATACTAGATTCGGTTTGCTGTACTTGTGCTTCTCAACGAATTAAGATAAGGATACCAAATTAGGCTTTTGCTAATAATTTCAAATGTCTTCACGTTATAAGGCATTATAGAACTTTCCATTTTGCTTTTTTTATGCATATGTACTTTATAAAACTGCTAATACTATTTAATTTTCAAAACAATCATTGACCACTTGAGTAGATGTTACAGGCCCATAGGGGTCCACGGATCACAGGTTAAAACGGATTATATCCTATGAGATTTATATTTCAGCAGGCGGGATATCGACCACCGTTGTGACAGAATAACCCGTCCGCCAAGATCTAAATCAGGCCCAAAGAATCCTAAATAATCAAAATGAACACACTCTGGACTTACCGTATGGCTTGTGGTGCATTGTTTCCAGGCCTTTCGTATTCATACCTTAGGCAGAAATCATTTTCGGTTCAAATTTCATAGTCATTCACCGCATTTTTCCTTATTTATGAGAATAAACTGAATTGATTCAAATGGATAGGTAGGATCAATGCATTTTGGGGAACCCTTCATCAGGGGTGTTATTTTTAGGCACGGTTAATGCCTATGGAAAAGAAAACTCATAACCAGTATTCAGATTGTGAGAGATTGGGTTGTCGGTTGTGGGTGGGGGAATGGGTGGGGCTGGGTAAGCCCTTCTCAAGCAACAGCCTGACAGGTGAACCACAAAAAGTCACTAAATTAACCTGTTCTTAACCCTCTGGTAATTTGGTACAAAATCAATCAGCCAGATTTAACTCTAAGATAATGTTTAGATTATTTGTGCATCACACGACCTGTAATAAAATGGAAATACAACACAAGAAAAAACCCAAACTGATATTGAAAAATTGAGTATTATTTATTGACACCAAAGAGACAAAAAGCCAATCAATAGAACTAGGGATATGCAATTTTAAAGATTTTGTTAAAAGTAGCTCCAAATGGCGAGAACCGCCTACTGACTGTGTCTGGTTGTGCTGTAAAAGTCACAATTTCAGGCCAACAGCGATGAAGCACAGGGCAGACACATGATCATGGAGGATTGTACCTTCTGTCCTTGAAGTGCGACTTGCCTGGTGTTGGTTTGCAAGGCTTTGCCTTATTTAGCATTTGTTCCGAGGAGCTGCGAGGTCTGCGATGCGAGGTCATGCATTGAGCTGTGTCATGCTGCATCAGTTCCAATGAAGCTGGAAGCTGAGCAGCGAGTCTTTAACGGACTTAGCGTCACTCGGGACTGATTATCATGAGGCTGGCAACTTTGCGGTAAAGGTTTGTGGGGATTTGGTACAGTTTGTGTTGATTCTGATGAAGCTTGCAACTGTGTGACGAGGCTTCGTGTCCCTCAACGCCCAATTTGGTTAGAACTTTCAGTTAGGCCAGAAGGGCCCAGGACTTGGGAAGGCACCAATTGGGAATCAATGACTCACTGAAGAAGAGGCCAGGATGGATCAAGGAGATCCAGTGCAGGACCAGGAAGATCCACTGCAGCAGGTCAGCTGGGCATCTGCAGGGAGGCCTGTGGGGCATGTTATGTTCCTGTAGCTCTGAACAGTATGTCAGTCAGATGACCCTTACCGTCACTCAGCCTGGGATGAAAGAAGCAGGTCCAGTCTTCATTTTCAGCACCCAGGCCAGATCTTATTCAGCAGGGCAGCAAGGAATCTTTCTTCTGTAGTATCCACAGGTGCAAGAGTCTACAGAAGAGTGGGTCTGAGGGTCCGCTTTTTATATTTGGTGCCCATGGTAAAATGGGAGCAGCTTCTGGAGGTTCTTCCTGCACAGGTGTCTGGAATTTCCTGCCTCCCTGCCAAGTTCCCAGTCTGTCTAGGGGCACAATAGGCTACTGTGAAGTCTTTTGTGTGTGAGCTGAGCCAGTACCTTTAAACTACTAATGGGGTAGGTGACATCTCCACCCACCTATCCTGCCAGAGATGGCCCATCCTGCAAACAACAAGACCCTCTATTGTGATAGTGTCTGGGACGAATATACAAAGGCCAACTACACCTAGTCATGTGACCCAGGGACAGGATGAGCACCAAATAGTTAGGACAAGAAAATTACAGCTTCCTAATAGTGGTATTTCAGAATTGTAACTTATAATCTGACTTTGACATCAAATAGGATTTTAAATTGCATTCTAGAGACACCAAACATGACTTTCCTACGTGTTCCCAATCAATTAAATGTAATAAGGTAACCAAATGATATCCTATGGGAAATGTAGGCCTTGCAATAGTAAAAAACAAATTTAAGAATTTTACATTGCTAGTACATATAAATCCAAGTACATGTCGAACTGTTTAAATATAATGTACCCTGCACTTATACCTATAAATGTCATATGCATTAAAAAGGAAGGTTTAGGCCTAGCAAAAGGTTCATCTTGCTATGGCCAAATGGAGGTTTAAAAATGCAATACAGGCTTCAGTGGCAGGCCTGAAATTTTTTTTAAGTGCTACTTTAGTCGGTGGCACAATGAGTGCTGCAAGACCACTAGTAGCATTTAATTTACAGGCACTGTCAATTAAATGCTACTAGTTGGCATGCAGCACTGAAAGTGTCACCCACCTAAGTAGGCCTTTCAAACTTGTCTCAGACCATTGCAATCTCTGTGTGCAGTTTCAAACTGCCAATTTGACCTGGCAAAATAAACCTTTTGTCAGGCCCAATCCTTACTTTTTAATACAGGTAAGCCACCCCTAAGGAAGGCCCTGGACAGCCCAGTGGTCAGGGTGCGGAGGATTTAAAATGTTGGATCTGTACTTTTTAGTTTTACATGTCCTGGTGGTGAAAATCCTTTGCATTTGTTTTTCCCTTCTTCAAGGCTTACCTTTCCCATAGGCTAACATTGGAGTTACTTTATTGCATCTAATAGGTGATAATTTCCAAATGGGAGAAGGTACCCAGTTCATGTTTGGAGTCTTTTGAGTTGTAATGAAAAGTCCTCTCTCAGGGTGAATCTGGATTTTAAATTATGATTACAACTTTTAGAAAGTTGGCACTTTCCTACCTCAGCCATTTGGTGCCTGTAGCCTGTCTCTGGATCACTTGACTGGGTGCAGCTGACAGTTGGGCTCTGTGTATAACCCCTAGGCAGCCACACACAATAGAGAGCTTAGGTGTGCCTGGATGGGCGATCACTGCCATGATGGGAAGCCCTACTTACACTTGAATAGGCTGTTTCTTGTCTGCAAACAAACAACTATATACCCCCTGTAGTTAGTCTGGACTCAGGACTTAAGAAGCTTCTCTCTCTTGAAAGGAAGGCCCAGGTATAAATATTTGTCCCCAGACACCAACTCTTCATTACACCTTTGGACCTGTGGATACTCTGCCAGGAGGAAGGACTGGTTGGCCGTTGAAAGCACTGCCACTCTGCTGGACTGCTGCTCCGAAGGACTGGTGCCCTGCCGTGCTGACCTGCTGCTCTTTTGGCTGAGTGAGAAGAACTCAACCTGCATCTGTTCAACCCAGGACCCCAGAGTGACTCCAAGAGCTAGATGTGTGACCTCCTGACTACAACCTCAGGGGCAGAAGGCTCCAAAAACCTTGACCTCAGCACTTGCACTCTACCATTTGTGAGTCCTACCCTGCCAAGTGGTGACACCCCAGTCCTGGGCAATTAGAAGTTGGTCTGAAGGCGCTCTGCCAGCACATCTTCAGACCCAGCAGAACTGCACAATCCCAAGCAGAAATTATGCATTGCGTCTGCTGTGAAAGCTCTCCCAGCTCAATGACTCCAAAGCTTCACCAATACAGGCAATTGCACAGCAAATCACTCATTGATGGCACTCTCGATGATGATGCAGATTCTCTCATCCCAGCCTCACAGCTGTTCGGAACCAGCACATCACCTTGACTCTGAAAGATATCCTCAATGCAGGACTTTGCATTGCAATTCCTAATCAACGGGAAACTCAAGGACGACACAGGATCTCTCATCGCTGCTCCGCAGCTCCTCGGAGCTGACGCATTTACTCAGCTGCACAACAGATCCTCAAAGAGGGACATTACAATGCTCTGCAACCAGGATTTAAGGTACTCTTGTTCAGCAGTCCTTACTCGTTCCCAGTAGCTGGCCTTTTCTCCATCATGGTAGGCATGAACATGTAACTTTTTCCCTGCCCGGTGTAACTAGATATGCACAGCTGCCACTTTGTGCTTTTTGGCGCTATTATATTGAAATCTTTAAAAGTGCATATCTCCTGTTCTACTGATTGGATTTTTGCCATTTTGAACTTATTTTATCTATTATAATGTACTCTATTTTTCTAAATTGCTGTGAGAATTTTCTGGTGTTGTGTTTTCACTTTATTACTGTTTTAAATGCTTCATAAATACATTACACATTGCCTCGAAGATAAACCTGACTGCTCTGTGCCAAGCTACCAGAAGGGTGAGCACAGGTTAATTTGGTATTTACTTGTGCCTCACCCTGACAAGGATTGTAGTTGCAGCTTGTGTAGGGTTTCACCCCCCTCAATCAGTAACCCAATTTCTCACAAAATCTGAATAACTCTTAGGACGCCACAATGATCAGCATTCCAATAAAATAATGGAACATATTTGTAAATACCAAACAATGATAAATGTAACTCAACACATAATCCCTGTAGCGAACTGGTAAACTTCATAACCTCAAAACAACACCTATCTCAGTATCACCATCCACCACGTCTTACATTGTCCTGGGTACATTCTCCGGAAATGATACCCAATTCCTTGTCTCCAACATCCAAGAACACATTTCCTTCATATTCATTTTCCATTTCTAGTTTTTGTACTTCTCATTTACATACTCTACTCATGTTCCATACTCTCCCATCCTGAACTCTTACTGAAGTTCTCATGACTTCAACAACCCATTGTGGATCAGACAATAATGAATGACATTCAGAAACAATTCTTGGTCTCCTTATTTAAGACCAACTCCCCACTACTAACCCAGAAATGTTCTTCTCTATCCTACTAAATGTTAACATGTGACTTCTCTTCCTCTCTTGATATTTTTTACCTGTTGATGTCACTATAACCACGAGGCGAATTTATCTATGGGTCTTCATCCTCTTAACAATTCAAAAGGGTCCTGCCAGTTACAGCATTAGGTGTTACTCTATATAATAGTAAAGTGGCTTGCAAAGTACTCCTCCAACAAAACCCAGACTTAAGAGCTAATTGGATTGCCTCATTTACAGTTCTATTGCACCTCTCCACCTGACCATTTACCTCAGAATGATACAATGCAAAAGTTGTCAGTTTAATACCTGATGACATCAAGAACTCCTTCATCTTTTCTAAAACAAACCGCATCCCAATATCTGTAACAACCTTTTCAGGATTACACTATCTTCCAAAAAATGTATTACCACATCAGTGGTAACACTTCCTAAAATCCTCAAATGTGGAAGCAACCTCACATTCCTCTTCCATTTCACTACTTCCTTGAGTCTCATCCAAAGGCAATATGAAAAATCCTTCAGTTTGTTCATGAACATATTCAATCCAATAATAGTAAGCTTGTAATTTAGACATCAACCTGGCCAGCCTTTGTGCAATAGTCCTCCCACCTCATAGTGCCAAAAGAAATGCAAGTGTCTTATGATCATTTCTAAGTAAAAATATAGTGCCCCACAAATAGTTCTTTAAATGGTCGATGTTACAAGTACATGCTAATAATTCATGTTCAATCACAGAATAATACTTTTCAGCTGGTGTCAGAGCACATGAACCATATGCAATGACCCATTCTTCCGATTCATTCCTTTGTACCAACACTTCTTCCAGAACATAACCAGAAGAATCCGTCACCAGCACATATTATGCCCCACTGATGGTTGGTTTCAAACAGAGTGCATTTAGGATTTCCATTTTCAACATTTTAAAACTCTATTCTTGGTCATAATTCCACACATACTTTACTTTTGTTTTTTAGCAACCTTCTAATTGGCTTCATTTTGCTGAAGTAATTCTCTATAAATCAGGCTAACCCCAATAATGATCTTAATTGATTCTTTTCAGGAGTTACAGGAGCATCAACAATCGCGTTTACATAATCATACTTTTGTGTAATTCCAGCACTCGAAATTTTGTCCCACTAATACTTCACCTCTGTTTTACCAAATTTATGTTTAATTTTTTTCACCATTAACCCAACTTTTTGAAAAACATACAAAACGTTTTTAAGATTCTAATCATGTGTTTCAATATCCTTCCCATAAACCAACACATCATCTTGAAACACTCTGTCCCATCAATGTGTTTTAATTTCTCATACATCTACTTTTTAGAACATGGCTGAAGCACTCACCAATCTATTTGCGCTGACAGTAATATGTTCCTCACTTGATTGGTTCGAAACCAATCAAGTATGACTGTTTTCCATGACATCACACGCAACACTCCTTTTCTCAGTAATTGGGTCTGTGACCAATCCAATATGGCCAACGCCGATGATGTCACTCCCAGCACTCCTTCCTTCCTCAGTGATAGGATATGTGACCAATCCAAAAGGGCCACCATTGATTACTTCATCATCACTGAGCAAGTACATCCTGGCTGTTTCAGAAATGGGGGGGGTCACAGTAATTCGCGTTGAGTGCTCACATCACCAATAACCTTGGCTGTCAGTAACAGTGTGCCTGATTTAGAAATCAGCGGAGGGAATACTCCATCAAAAACATGACGAATATCCTGTCCCATAGCATAGAATGTGAACATAATACGGTGGATGGGATATCTGTCACATTTTTGATGGATTGTTCCCCTCCGCCGATTACTAAATCAGACCCAGTGTCTTTGTTTCATCATCCCGCCACTCACCAATTTCTACCACACGAATGCGTTGATCATCGCTTCATCAGGGCTGCTCTCGTTCGTCACCATAGTATGAATGGTCTTCACCTAAGGTTATTTTCCAAATCATTTTATTATCATACAATTAAAATCAAGCAATATACAAGAGTGGCTTTTCCTAATGTCCCTGCTCCCAAATGTAATTCCTCACATTCCTCATTCTACAACCCATCCCAACTCCCTTTAACATTCCATACTTACTCTCACTCGCAGATACATCCAACACACATCCAGACTACCACACCACCTTAAGGCTGACAGATCTAATATAGAGACTATCTATGCACCATTGCCACAATTAACTTCAGTGGTAAGAGAGTACTCAACATGAGGAACCATTAAATGAAGTAAAAAATCTGAACCAAAAACTCATAACTCATAAACTAAAACATATCCCCTCAGATAGTGTTTATCATGAAAAAACTATTGAAGCTAGTCAACAATAAACAATTGATAAAGAAGACTCACAAGAGTCAACCGACCAGATTGAAATGCACAGAATTTTGAAAAGTGGAAAGTCATGGCATGAAATTCTGCCAATAGAAATTCATCGATCCTTAAAACACCACTGTGCACGGTAAACGGACCATGATTCACTGATAAGGAAAGCCCAATGGAGAACACAAACATGCAACCACCCATACTGGAGAAAGATGGTGAAAGCAAGAGACAAGGAAATGCCTACCAAAGCACCAGACTGAGGACTCGCATCTAGTATATGGTTCAGTAGCGTGTTATAAGTAGGAGGAACCAAGATGATGAATGCAATAGAAATGTGAACATGAAGTGGAAGTACGAGGCAGTGAAGGGCTGAGGTGCTAATCAGGTCCTTAAAACAGGAAGTGCTGCCATATTATGTGTGAGATTGCAGTGAGCTATGGAAGCCGAAATTAATACATATGGGAGAGAGGCATGCACACTTTGTACTTGACTCTGGTCACTGATTAAATACGAGGCAGTGAAGTGCTGAACACTACCTTCTGATAACAACGGAAGTGCTGCCATGTTAGGTGTGAAATTGCTCTGGGCTAAGCAAACAGGGATAAGTGCATTCGAGATAAAGACTAGTACAATGGGTAGTGAATTCAGAAACCAATCAGTTGGGGGGAGGAGGGGGATCGTGTTAAAAAAGGTCATGCAAAAATAGATGACAGATGTGTAGTAAACAACATATGGAATCGGTATTATGTTTTGGTTCAGATTGTTTTATATTATTTACCCCAAATAGAGCATTTTAAGGATGATCGTCTTCTAGTTGGGAGGCAACCCAGTTTTTAAGTATGTGCTGCCTAGACTAACACTTTTCTACCAATCGTAGTATTCAACAAAGGTGACCAGGTGTTTCAGTAAAATGCACCTCATTACAGAAGGATTGCCTTTGCTTTCACAACTGCGAAATTTGCATGTTCGTGGAAGCAGTTAGCAAAGAATATTCTTCCTAAATAAGAGAAATTGATTTCTTTCTTTGCATAATGAGGTCAAAGGGCGAAGACCTGAGTTATAGTGAGAGTAAAGGTGGTGTGCAAGTCTAAGATGACAGGGGGGTATGGAACCTTATTCTGGTTTAGACATTTGGCCAGGGGGTAGATAGACAGTTTAAGGCATTTGAGAACAATTCTGATTTAGTATTGATGAGAGTTGTGTGTTTGGAGGGTGCTACCAAGGATGGCCAAAAGTTGGATGATTATATTTCAGCTGGCACCATGCCATGGTGTAGAGCTGAGTATTTATTTATCATGATGCTGCCTTGACAACTTACTTCTTTCACCTTTTCTTGACTGATTTGACTGTCATTGACTCGATTACTGTAATTCGATGTTTCTGGGCATTGATAAGCATCAGATTAGCTAAATTCAATCTTTGCAGAACGCCGCTGTCCGTGTTGTTTTACAACATCCGAAGGGTCATCCCACCTCCAACACAAGAAGGTCACTACATTGGCTTCCTGTTCAACAGAGAATTGAGTTTAAGGCACTCTGCTTGGTGCACAAGGCTCGCTATGGTGGTGGTTCCGTAGACTGTCAAAACAGGTTCAGGCTTTATGTCCCCCCGTGAGACTTACGATCGGCCAATCTTGGCTTTATCTGCACTTCTAGATACAGACGTGTCAGATGGGCGGCCGTCTATTCTCCAACTGTGCAGCTCAGTTATGGAATAAACTTCTTGTTGCCTTACGTCTTCAGCCAGATTTCTCCTCTTTCAGGAAAGCCCCTGAAGTTCCAGCAGTTCAATCTTTATAGCTACCAATTTCCACCTTTGTCATCTTTTTCAGACTTCAGCGCCAAGACGCCTTTGGCATTCGAGCGCTTAGTAAGCTTCTTTATACTTATACTTATTGATAGTCTTCCTTATTGAGTTCTACACAATCTCCCTATTTTTGATTAGATTTTGCTATTTTCCTTAGATAAAATGCTGTTATTACCTGAATTGTATATTCACTGATTACTTGTACTAGAGTGAAAAATATTTATGGCAGATAATGTATGTGAAACAGAGCCACTGGCCATGCAACATGCCCTAGGCTGGACATACAGTGCCATTGGGGCACAAGTTATGGCTCAGTTGCTAGTGGGGATACAAATAACTTGCATATAACATACATGAGTGGAATTGTCCATTCTGAAACTCCAGATCCATTTATCCAAAAAAAAGACAACACACATAGTAGACACACTAAAACACATATCGTTCTTAACAGCAACAAAATACACAACCCCAAACACAGGACCATTTTCAATAACATATGCAATAAAACACCAGACAATTCTGATATTTAAAAAACAGTCTGGAATTTTGCCTCTTCTATTTTCCATTCTTCACGCAACTTTCTTCACTAGGGGTATTATTACCAGAGGCTTGCATCGCCGTAGGGGCACTTTTTTGATGCTCTGGTGGCTGAAGCCTCTCAATCATATCTATAAGGACACAAAAAGCCACTCTGTGTGGCTTTGCATGGCCTCATAGATATGGGATAAGACAAAGCAGCGCCGGTCGCTGCGTTACCTTACTCTGAGCCAAGGAGACATTTCATAGGTATTGCAGTGGGTTTTCCCAAGCAAACCCTATGAATTTTGACACTGCCCTAGATTAACGTAATCATGCAAACCTGGGGCAGAGCCAAAACCTCACACATCCCCAAAGTAGGCGTAATGATGAGAAATATTTTTATTTCAGCAGCACACATGGAAAGAGGAGAACGCCTCTTGGGATTGTTTTTGTGCAGGAAGGTGTCCCCTCCTGCACAAAAATAATCATGCCTGCAACGGAGGCACACTTGCACCTTGGTGCAAGGGTTACTATGTTAGTGCTAGGCTACAAATTGTGCACCAGTGCAGTGGTAAAGGACAGGAATGCATCATATTTCATAAATACGGTGCATTCCTGCCCTTTCACATTGGAGTAGGGCAGCGCATCAAGAAGACTTGCTGCATTGCCCTACGACAATTCCTCATTAATGAAGCCCTAGGCATTCTTTCTCAACACCCTCATTAGATTTACTACTAATCTGCAAACTGAGGTCCTGTCCAGAGTGCACATATTTCTGTCTGCACTACACACAGAATATTTGATCTTATGTTGAGAACAATATGTTTGCAAATCTACCCAAAGCACCCTTGTTACCGCAGGCAATTTTACTCATATTTCACACTAAACATGATAATTTCGTTATATGGTGTTCTTTCGCAACACCATCATTCATTGTTCTACTAAATATTTTACAAACTGAGGCCCTGCCCAGAGTCCACATATTTTTATCTGCATTACACACGGAATGTCTCATCTTATGTTAACAACAGTAGGTTTGGTAAATGTAACCAAAAGCACACTTATTACTCCAGGGAATGTCACTCATGTTTCACATATCCATTATCATTGTCTGTACCTGCCTCTTGGAATCAAGCCATGACTTAGGCCAATTTGTTTTGAATTCACACATTCTGACAATTTTGTATCTCTACACAGCTTCCTTAATGCGCTTCACTGTCAAAGAAGAACACGCTCTGATGTAAGGCCTACTTACCTTTCGTACCTCAACGAAATTCAGGGTTATGGTAGATTGTGGAGTCGTTCTGTTTACACACAGGTGGCACAGCTTAAATGTGATTACTTTAGTCACAATCGGCACCTTCATAGCTTACACCACCTCTTTCAAAGTGTGCTGCAGAATACAGCACAGTTAGAAAGAGGAAACGAGGAGAAATACAGATATTTCTCCTCGCTGCAACTCCCCTGGGGAGGCATAGCATTCTGATGCATTCCCAGGTCTACCTGTGTTGACAAATCTGGGAATGCACCAAAATCCATGGGTGGATGAGTGAGATAATGCTCCACCAATGGAACGCCTCCTTGGGGCAGAGTAACGCAATGCAGCAATTTGTGCTGTGTTGCATTACTGTAGATTTATCAAGCCATGCAGGTTGGACTTGCGTTGCTTGGGAAATCTTACTTTAGTGTTGCGTGGCACAAGGGTAATACAACACATTGATAAATATTTCCCTATGTCTTTATGTTATGGAGAGATGTGGGTTGATGCACAATGACTTTACAGAATTACCACCTAGATTCTGGAAATCACTCAGGAGAAAAGAATGGATTTATCAAAAGTGAATGTATAATTATTTATATATCCTCAGTGTGTTATCCATAGTCCAATGGTAGTTTTGAGTGTTATAATAAAACCTTGAATGGAATATGTGAGAGTGTGTGTGTGCACACACACAAAAGTTTGTATATGGTGGTAAGCTACACCCAAGGAAAGAAGGTACCCCTATAAATATAATTCTAGGTCTAGGATAAGGTGGAAAAAAACAATTGAACACGAGACAAATTCCACTTGACCTGTATTTCTTCTATTATGTCTAAATAGTACAGTGTGTTCTGACCTTAAAAAACACTTCACAATATAAATGCTTTGTAGGAAAGATTTTTTATTTATGATTTCTTTTTAACTTTTTTGGGTCTACTTAGTACTATCAATAAATGTATTACTATCATATATCTTTATATTTTTATAATATTTGCCATATCATTACAACAACATCTGAAACATCGCATTTGTTCAACAAAACCTGAACATGAAACATACTACACAGGAAGTACAAGAAATGATACCCATTCTGCACTCATTCATACATACTACAAACATACCAATCATACCATCCTTGCATACCACAAACATCCCAGCACTAACACACATACACACATACACAGAACAAGTAAGACAATGGGGAAGGAGGTTCTCTTTCTGCCATTGTGGTGTTGATGTAATGATATGGAGAGGATGTAGCCTTACAGCTAGAGCGGTCGCCATCGAAGCTGGGGAACCGGATCGGCAGGGATTCTCAACATCCTGTGATCTGGGCAAATCACTCAATCTCCTCACGCCTAACAAAAATGAATGTGTCCATCTACAACGAAATTGGTGCTCATGTAAAGATCTCTGACACCTGATATCTTCGTGTCGAGTTTTCACTATGTAAAACAAAAAAAATATATAGCAAATAGTCCGAAGTCTAACTGTAAGTCTTGAACTGATTTCATGTGGGATCCTCCCCAGACATCCCCACGTTTCGAAATTCTAATCAGATTCCATTTACCAATTTCCTCCAGTGAGGTCCCCTCATGCAGCCATGGCCCCTCAAGGGCGGGGTCTCCTGGGTGCCATTGCGTCAAGCATATTGCCACTCTCCATACCAACAGGACCATCCTTGATAATTCAGTGACACATCGTGGATAGGGGCTCCATACAGTATGTCTACAACGGCCTCCCACCCCATCTCACCAACTTCCCTCCTGACTACTGTGTCTGTCCCACGTTTGCACAGCGAGTTAATCCGACCACCAGATGTAATGTCCAGCAGTAAAACATCAGCTGCAGCCATGTATGCTCATGCAGCCTTCCATCGACGTGAGGTCAAAGCGTACTCCCTGGGACGACGGAAGGCTGCACGAGCATACACTCGGAAGGTAGTAAAACTGATGACAAAAAATAATAAGGGATAATACTGACACCATTGGGAGAGAAAAACTAAGGAAGACATTTGGGGAAACCGGGACGGAAATACAACCGATTAAAAGATAACACTAACCATACCGACGAAACAGCGCTGAGGAAGTCGCGGCCACCAGCCATGGGTGACGAAACACATGTTGGCTAAAAAGAGTCTAAAAAATGAACTAAACAAGAACATATGAGAATAAACCTAACAAATACAATGAAAGACAAGCACTGCTGATATTATTTTATTTATGTAATACATGTTGACATTAGCGTGTGCTGGGGAAACACATTTCTCATCTTACAAGTGCTGACCTGCCCAGGACACTCAGTCACAGGCTACTCCATCTGGTCAGAACCCTCCTCTGTTGGCCACCCGTGGGTTTAGGGTTAGAGACCAGGCTAGGCCTGGTAGCAAGAAGATATGAACCCCCAGGTATTGGAAGCTGAGGTATTAGATAGGCACTCTGTATTGCCAGTCATCGGTGGACACTGTGCCGCTGATCGGGAACAGCAGAGACTTGGACCAATTAGCCAGGAGACCCGATGCCTGCTTGTAGAGATCAAGAATGCAGAGGACTCAAGGACCAGTGGTCTCGGGCAAGGATACAAAAACAGGACATCATCTGTGTGTAGTGCTCTGCAGTCCTCAAAGCCACCCCTTCCACCCAGGCCCAACACTTGTGCATCGCATCTGACCCATGTAGCCAGTGACTCCATTGTGAGTACAAAAAGCAGTGGGTATAAGGGGCACCCATGTCTAGTTCTATGCTCTAGCTGGAATTCTGAGAATAGGACCCCTTTCACCCGTTCATGGGAGAGACATATAGTACCTTTGCATAAGATATGAAACGTGTGCCTGGCACCATTCAATGGAGCACATCCCAAAGTAGCTCCCAGGTAAGAGAATCAAATGCCTTTGCAACGTCAATGAGAAGCAAGGTGCTGGGCCCATTCACAAGGGAATAGTAAGCCAGTGTCACATGCCCTCATCAGATGCAGTATCTAGTACTTCTCTGGAGGGCAAAGCCACATTGGTCCAGGTGGGCCAGGGTTGTTAGCACCTTGAGGAACCGATTCAGCAAATCCTTAGCATAAAGCTTAAGTTCAGTGTTAATCAGTAATATAGGCCGGTAGGATACACATTCCTCCGGTGGGCTCCCTTCCTTATGGAGGACCACAATTGTGGCAACGTCTAACCCTAGCATTCACAACCACCAGAGTCTCCTCCAGATTGTCCAGCGAGAGTGGGCATCCCAGTTCCTTCTGATCCAGTTCCAACCCTTACGCCAGTGGCAAGTCAGCTATCAACAGCACCTCGGGCTCCCGGAAGGGCCTTTCGCAGCGTATTTTTAGAACCTGGTAATAGTTTTTGAAGGCATCAGCAATTGCCTCGGCCTCCGTGAGTCTCATAAGAGAGGAACCCCTGATTCCTGGAATTACCCAGGTCGCCAGTCAGTAAAGAAGTTTTCTGGACTTACCCCCATTCATATACTGTACTATTGGATGCCAACCAACATTGACGAGCTTCATTGTGGAACGGTTGCCACATTCCATCCTATCAAGTGTCACTTGGCAGAACTCAGTTTCCTTCAGTGCAAACTCTCTCTCCAGTCATGTGATGCAGGCCTCTGCCTCTGGAATGTGCTGCCATCCATGCCTGTCTCAGTCTCTGATGTGCGATTGAGCCACTTCCTGACTATAAGCCTTCTCTGCTTCCCACAGCCAGTGAGCCAGTAGAGTCTACTGAGCCCTCGTTTTGGTTTAGGAATAACTTCAGTTCCTCAGGCAGGAGGTGTGAGAGCCATCTGTACTGGATGGGCCAGGCGTTTAACCTACACATAGGGTGCAAGTCTTCGCCATTGCCTCTGACCCGTAACACCACCAGCGAATGATCCAAAATGAATTTGGGCAGAATTTCTGCTCCTGTGGCCATCCGCAAAACTGTCACTGGCATAAGAAAAATGGCAATTCGCAACCTTGTTCCATGAGCTGCTGAGGTGTATGTGTATTCCTGCTGGGATGGATGCCATACCCTCGATACATCACACAACCCCAAGCTGTAGGCCCAGCCACCGAACTAGACTCAGGCTTTTAATTGCCTCTCTCCCACTTGAACAGCCAGTCAACACATTCATCACAGCATTAAAGTCACCCCCTGAATGGTACAGCCAATGGGGAGGCGCAACACTTCCTATTTCCTCTTGTCAAGTGTTGAGACTCTCAGACGCAGAGGCACATATACTTTCACAAGGTTATTGACCTGTCCTGCCATCATCCCCTCAATCACCAGGTTCTGGCCCAGGTCATCTGAGACCACCTGGGACACCATCAAGGGCAAACATGAGTGCATGAGAACCGCCATCCCACTGGACCCACTGACAGGCCTGACATGAGACACCTCAATTATACCCAAACCCGGCCATGAACTGATATTTAGTGCCCAACAGGTGCGTTTGCTGAAGCATTAATATCTCTGGTGTATGTGGCTGTGCAAAGCCTTGGACAGCCCCCTTCTTTATCTTATGCAGCAATCCACTAGCATTCCATGTCTTGACCATGAATCTTGTCCTGTTTGGTTGAATGGACTATGCGCAGGAGCTGGAGTATACATTTGTGGCATGTCAGTTGCCCCATCCGAACTAGCAATCAGCGTGGGAGGCCCACCATGGAATGATGGGTGGACCTTGACCTGCATTCTGACCTTTACTGGCCTTGTAGCGTTTGTGCTCCCCAGGGTGAAAATAAGTTTGGTCTTAGGCACCAGGTAAGATCCTGGTGTCCCTAGTTCTGCCGCCTCTTCCAAGCCCTCAGAATCCAGTGGCAAAGTACCCAGCCCACCTAACCCACTTGCCCAGGGAAGGAGCCCGTGGACAGCATGAGCAGTCAGGCCAGAGATCACCTCGCTGCCTGCATGTGACACCTCCAGGCTCTTTCCAACCCTCACAGAGACTGTGCATCAAAAACTGAGGCCTGGAACCCAGGGCAAGGTGTGGCGACCTCCCTGGTGCAATCATCTTCGAGCCATAAGCGGGGAGGCCCCCACCTCCTAGAGCCCTCCACCCACTTACCCGGAGGCATGCCCCTCGAGGCAGCACAAACAGTCAGGCCCCCGGAGTAGGACCCCTCCTGCTAGGCCACTGGCAAATCCACAGTGCTGTTCCCCAGGACTTACTCATTGTGGCTCCACAGGCCTCTCCTCAGGGTATGCACTTGGTCACCTCGCTCAGCGAGGCCGGCGCATCTGAGGTCATGCCATTCCTCAACCCACCGCAGGTTCCCACCGCCAAATACCTCAACGTCTTCAGGAGACTCCCAGCCTCCAACCGGCCACCACCAACTTCTGTGCTGCTTCCTGCTTTTTGGTCTGACCCACACAGGGGAATGGCCACACAATTCACCTCACCCCAGCTCCTGGGGATCCCAAGTCGGCCTGCAGGATCCCCATGAGCTGTGGGCCACGGTGGCACCTTCACAGCACCATAAGCACTAGCCAGCAACAGGATACAGGTCTTTTCGGACTCCGGTGTTGGGAGCTCAGGATAGAGTGCCCACCATCTTAGCCGCCTAGGCCAATACCACCACATTTATGTATCTAAAAAGCAGACATTAAACAAGAGTAGGCTTAATCACAATAATTCATTTCTGAAGCGCATTGCATCCAGTACAGATGTACCTTTTACAACATAGATAATGTTAACTCTTTTGTTTTGGGGCGAAGAGACCAAAAAAATCATCAACGTGTACCTTACTCCTTTTCAAACCAATCTGGGCTTAACATTAAGATAAAGAGATGCATATTGGAGTTGAGTCATTCGCTCATTTGAATTTAGCGTGTAGTGAAAACGATCCCTTTCAGGGAGCTTGTCATACATGCACACTATAAATGAGGCCCATCAAAACCACGCGGAAAAAGTTCATAGACATTGGAGAAAGTATTAATGCATTGTTGTCATAAATAGGAGAACCACATTCTGATAGAGTGGCTTTATCTATGATGACAAACAGATGTCTGCTTCTCCATTAAAGATATAAGTTAGAGTTTAAAAACCATTTTGACTGGGCATGAGCATGTTCTTTGATTCTGCAGGTATACACACCCCTCATGCAGATATTTCATTACACATGATAAGCCCTTATTAATTTACTTTAATGATTTATTGCTCCACAGACCAAAGAGGATCCAATGACAATTGTGTTCCTGTTACCTCATCTGTCAAAATGCAGATCTTCCATTAATTTATTTCGTATAATCTAAATCGTATGGTGCCATAAATGCATCTGACATAAATAGTTTGACCTAAATATTGTCTACAAAAGTATCACCCAATTGAAGTTAATTATAGAAAATCTACAGCTTTAGGGTTAAAGTTGCATCTTTCAGGGACCTCCTGAAAATGTGGCTTTTTAAATAAGGTTTTGATTAATTTACACCTCCATCCCCACTGCTGATATTTATTTTGGACCACACAGTGACATCTATGTGGTATACAGTGGCATTCACACCCCTAAAAATAACTACATAAATAAACAAATATATCCTCCTTCCTTTTAAGATGGATATTTTGGAAGATATCTATGTGTGTGCAATTATTTTTGAGGCTACTATGTTTGAGAAATATATTTGACTGAAATATCCCTTTATATTAATAGCCAGATCTACATTAAAATGGTTCTGGGATTCTTACACCATCAAACGATAGGCTACTGCATAAGTATTATATACATCCCTGGATGAAAAGATTTGTGCTAGGAATGGACAAGTCTTCACAGATCTAATCATTTTCGATAGCACTATTTCCATATACCCTTTATTATATTGTATATCAAAGCCTTTGGTCGGAATTCCTGCAAGGTAATTGTGATGATGCGACTTTGTGAATATATATCAAACATTGCTAAGTGGGAACCACGTTAATCATGCTGAGTACACAAGGTATAGGTATAACACCAAAGACAAAAAAACGACACATAACCTGCTTTTTACAATCATCATTTGGTCTCTATTTTTCATAAATAAAACCCTTTGAAGAATGTGGGAATTTGTTAATTTCAGTGAAGGCCAATATCAAGTCAGCCAGTAAATCATATTTACATCAAATCTCCTTTTTGAGGAAAATGTTTCGTTCTTACTTTACTGACAAATTAAACAATAGAAAACCCACCACTTATTCAAGGTGACACTAGTTTATGTCACCTTACAGGATGCTTTCTCACAATTGCTCTGTGCATAGCAAAATATTCAAAAAGCAGTCAGTAGATCACTTATGAAGCTGATGAAGAGTAAGAATCTATTAGCTATGTTCCAAAATTCACCTCTGAGATTTCTACTTTGGTGCACCAGACTAATTAACTAGGGCCAGATGTACAAAGGATTTTTGAGGTCACAGAATCAGGCCATTTGAGACTGCAAAAAGCTTTTCTTAATGAACACAAGGAAAAAAAGTGATTTGGGCCCATATGTATGAAAGCAAAAATTAGTCGCAAACGCTGCAAATCGCAAAAAGCAGCGTTCACAATTCCACATGTATGACACACATATTTAGAGAAAACGTAGAAATCGCTAAATTAGCGATTTCCCAGGCTGCGAAACAAGATTTTTGCGATTTTCCTTGCGATTTCTTAAATTGTGATTTCTCAACCTAGCGATATTCCCTAAAAGGATATCGCAAAATAAGAATTCGCTGACACATGTATGAAAAAATCGCAAATTGCCAATTCACGAAATTCGCAAATTAAGAAATCGCTATTAACACCAATTGCATGCAGGTGGTAAACTGGTGCAAGGTACTTAAACCACCCCACAATGCAACAGACCCACCCACACTTTTCCACTATTGTTACATCATTTAATAAAACTGCGTTTGTCTAATGCGCGACGAACATATGGTGTAAAAAATGTATATCTAATGGAACCATCTTAATGTTACTCAATTTTTATACAAAACAGCTATGCTATGTGTATATACACTGTGGAAAGCAATGTTCAAACTGGTCCATATGAACTGCCTGAGTTGATACCCTTGTCCACTACTGTTACACTATTTAGTAGAACTGCCATTGTCCCTTGAGGCATGACTTCGGTACATGATGCAATTATGGGTTATTTGTTCAACGTGGATGTAAATTGACATGAATAAGGAAAGACTCGGAAGTTATACTCTGAAAATCCGTGCAAGGTTGAGAATCTGCATCCTCTGCCTAAATATTTTACAAATATTTTATATTTTCGCCCGATTTAGTTATCATGCGCTTAAACATTGAAAATAATTTGGCACTTTGGCTTTTGCCGTTAACATGTATGAATACTGTCATGAATAAGGAAATACTCGGAAGTTATATTCTCAAAAGCCTTGCAAGGTTGAGAATTTGTATCCTCTGCCCAAATACTTTACCAGTATTTTATATTTTCCCCGGTTTAGATATCATGCGCTTAAACATTGAAATTAATTTGGCATTTTTGACTTTTGCCTCATACGCACGAATAATTAGTTTATTTTAGAAAGACCAAACGAAATGGCCCACAATAGTCCTGTTTCTATGTCCGTTGACAGCTCCAATTTAGCTGCTGCACGCTCTGCTCTTGGGCTGGCGGCGTGCAACAGACGGACTCCCCTTGACTAAGAGAAACAACCGGAAAACATCAGGTAGGAGGCGTCCCAAATTGTTTTGTCGGACACTTGTTTATCGCTAGTAGACTAAATTACCGGTAAAATGACGGCGGATCGGGTAATTTGTTTATATTAGTTAGACATTGGCCCATCGGGTATCTATATTTTCAGTTGTTCGTTAAGAACTGGGTGGTGCACGTATGTATCGAATATATCGACCCGTTACTAGCCTATGTCACTTGGGGAGTTGATCTCCACTGGGATAACATTGTGGATACTGTAATTAAAATTTGTTAGTGAAAGGAATCAAGGCACGTTTTTCATATTTGGAAACTATGACCTTATTTTGGGGTCATTTGAACTTTTTAACAGACTAAACGAATCCTGTGGTACTAAATGTGGGTTGATTTATGCTTTTTTAGTTGAACTTGTGTCCTGATGACTGTGCCTCCTGCAGTACTATACGCAAAGTATCTACCCTGAAGTCAGGTGAGCCATCACGTGGGCCATTAACTTATAATGGTACCTAATGTCTGTCACACGAATATCATTCTGATTATCCCTATCTGGGTTTATATCTGTAGCAATCCACAACAGGTCCCAGTAATCAGAACGTAAAGAGATGAAAAAGATTTAATAATTAGACCAAGACGAATCAAGATCTACTACGATTCTGGTAATTAATTTTCTATGGTCTCAATGTTGTAAATTAATTTTTGCATCTAATATATGCGTACTAATGTGCACACATGTCACCAGGTAGTCTCTTCCGATTGAAATCGAGTGGCAACTGCGTCATATTGGTGGACATTTGTCCTATCACCTACAATTTAGGTGAGTTGATGGGGAAACTCTTGTTCTCCTTGCCTTAAAACCTTTAACACAGCTTAGATACTGATCTATATATATTTATCTTATGTAGGCTGTTATACACCTCCTGGGTCCTGAAGAAGACCCGATATGACTGTGTACAACAACTGGTTGATATAGGGTCGAAACGTTGACGGTTCTACAGTCCCGTACCAATTGGAATTCCTTGTATATACAGAAAAGTTAGGACATGTGCCTTACAAGGTCTATTCTCTATCCATAATTAAGCTGAGGACTTTTTTTGCAAAATTTCTGCAAAAATTTTTGTGTATTTTATTGATAATCACGTGCATACATTGTAAATATTCACACTTTCACTATCACACTTAGTCACCTTATTCACTTTGTCACTGCGTCGTTTCTCTGTAAATATCATTGTATATACAGCCTTTTTCATTTTTGTCCATATTCAAATGAGTTGATATTCATATGAAAATCAAAAAATAAATTATTGTGTTTTTTTTGAATTATTATTCATTGTTTAATATTGATTATTTGGTTGATCTACTAATGCTGTGTTTTGTGAAATTTGATTTATTTCAACTGTAAGTAACTGCTTCCCTTTGGAACCATTGTTCATATTATGTCGATGAGGCCCAGGTTCCTTGGGTTATAGGGTTACCCCTGTGTGTTTAACTCTTGTCCTGTGCAAGCGCTGGCTTGCGAGGGTTTTCTTCTGTAAATTCATCTCGAACAAAATATGTCAGATACTCTTTCATATACTGAAGAATATATAGCGAAATTAATAGCTGAACAAGGTGTAACAAATGCTTTTGGAGTAGAGTTATCTGCTATTAATACAACACTAAATGATAAATTGACAAAATTGGAACGCTTGGAAAAGAAGTTAGTAAGAACGACTACATGGACACTTCCTGACTAAATATTTGCAGGCCAATATTATCCCGAAAGGTCTCCAAGTCAGAAACGAACCCGCCATTTTCATTGACATTCCTAAATTTAGACAAGGTTTTAGTTTTATTTCAAACAACTGCTCCAGGTACTGGATGGTACTTGGAGTGGAAACCGCTTTGGAATATTCGAAAAAACTAATCCAAGAAATTAATGACCTTAAAAGGGAAATAGTGGGAGACAAAACTTTAACAAACGCTAAAGAAGCGTTGGAAAAGGCTGAGAAAACACTTGCCGAATTCCATACTTTTACGCTACAGAAAAAGGCAGACAAATTACAGAAGGATATACAGAACTATGACAAAAAGATAACATATCCTTATATCTCAGACGATTACTACCAGCAGGACAATCAAGGTTTTTACACCAATCGTAGCAGACAGGGGCCACGAAGGTTTACCACTCTGTCCAATTCCTCTTTTGGGAGCAATTCTGAAGGAGAAATTGAGCAAGCTTCGACACGTACAGCACAAAGACCACAAGGTCCTCAACAACAGTCTTTTTTAGGGGACGGACCATGGAGTTCCAACAGAGGGAGGGGCTTTCCAAGGCAGAGAGGTTGGTATCGTGGCAGGGGTGGGAACCAGCAGGTCTACACCCAGAGGGGAAATCAGAATCCCCCACCCCAAAGAGGCAACCAACAAGTGAGATTCTTCGACCAGGGGAATCATGGGGAAATCTCAACAAGACGTCAGACATATCGGTGGTAACTTCGACCCCCCTAAATACAACGTCTGATACTTCACTTCCTGAGAATACTAATGTAACTTTATTACTTACAAATGCCTCTCCTAGAGTGGATGACACTAGAGACGCTTTGACTGCCAATAATATCCAAAAGGAATCTGTGGTTCTAAATGACAGCGATCCCATTATTAATCTTTCTAATTATACTTTGTCACAAGAAGAAAATAATATTCTTTCCAAGGGGCTATCTTTTGTGCCCACTCAAAGAACGGATCCCTTTATGGTGAAACTTGAACTTATGCAGTTTTTCAGAAAGGTCAGACTAAAATATTTTTTTGCACAAAGAGAACCTTGTGTTCGATCTATTGCAGCAACACCTTTTAAACCTGATTCTGTTTTTACACCTTCTATACAGACTATGAGCCAAAAAATTGTAGCTTTTGGGCAAATTGTTACACAAGAAGTTTTGTCTACATTGGACAAACCTAGATTTGTCCCCTACAATATCTCAGTAAGAGAAAAATTGGCCCTACAGTCCCTTAAGAACAATGAGCAAATAATTATCAAAGCTGCCGATAAAGGGGGTTCAATCGTAATACAAAATCGGAGTGACTACATCGATGAGATCCAGAGACAACTCAATGATCGTGATAGTTATCAACCAATCACAAAGGATCCAACATCTGAAATACAAATTCTGATAGACTCCCTACTGGCACATGCCCTTGAATCAGGTTTTCTGAGTATCCCAGAGTCTAAATTTCTTTCTAAAACTAACCCTAGAATCCCCACAATCTATACCTTGCCAAAGGTCCATAAGAACCTTGATAAGCCACCTGGACGCCCAATTATATCGGGTTGTGGCTCTGTATTAGAACCCCTTAATCAATATATTGATTACTTTCTACAGCCATTTGTGATTGCCACTAAATCTTATGTTCGGGATTCAACACAAATGATCCAGTTCATAGAGGATCACCCTTTTGACAAGGAGAAACAACTCTTAGTAACCTTAGACGTGTCCTCCTTGTACACGAGCATTCCTCAGCACAAGGCACTTGCTGTAGTACAAGAGGTACTCAATACAAGACCTACTCCCCATAGAATCCCCACGGATTTTCTAATAGCAATGCTGGACATCGCAATGACTAAAAATTCTTTTGTTTTTCAGAACCAATACTTTTTCCAATGCAAGGGCGTTGCTATGGGTGCGAGCTATGCGCCGTCCCTGGCAAATCTCTACATGGACAATTTTGAGTGGACCTTTCTGTATGATGAGAATAATCCATACAGAGACAGCATCGATATGTGGAAAAGATATATTGATGATGTCTTTATGATCTGGACCGGTTCAACCACGACCTTGAGGTCGTTTTTTGAATGGCTAAATGGAAGATCAAACGACATAAAATTCACAATGAGTGAGAACAGTGAAACTATAAGTTTCCTAGACCTTAATGTGAAAACGACGGAGGGGGTACTCTATACTGGACTTTATAGAAAACCTATTGAGAGAAATGCTCTCCTCAGCTATAATTCCAACCATCCCCGCAGTCTCCGTGATAATCTGCCCTACGGGCAGTTTCTTAGATTGCGCCGTAACTGTACTCAGAGAACAGATTACTTTGCTGAAGCAACAGTTTTAACACAAAGGTTAAGGGACAGAGGTTATCCTAGTACCCTTTTAAAACGGGCCAAAAAGAGAGCTTGGTATTGCCCACGAGAAACTCTATTAGAGACTAAAAAAAGTGAAAAGGCGAATGATAGAATGGTATGTGTCACCACCTTTAACCCAGACAGCCAAGCCATCAAGAAAACAATAGTCAAGTATTGGAACTTGGTGGCTACAGATATTGGGACTGCTGAATTACCATTATTTGCTTTCAAACGTGGCAAGAGTGTGAAAGATGATGTGGTTAATGCCTACCTTCAGAGTCCCCCTAAACCAGACTTACGCTCACAACTATCTCTACCACCGATCTTGGGCCACAAAAAAATGCGGCAATTGTAAAGCTTGTGTTTCATCGATAGAGGGCACCGTATTTGTTTATGGTACAAAAAGCTACACACGACCTACATTTACTAACTGCAATAGCAACAACGTTATTTATGCAATCTATTGCCCATGCGATAAAGTGTATGTAGGGCAAACTACACAAAAAATTAAGTGTAGAATTTTACAACACATGAGCAGGATCAAGTGTAGAACACAAGGGGCACCGTTGGTGGATCATTTTTTAAGTCTCAACCATTTACCGAATAGTATGAGATGGACAGTAATCGAGAGGGTGCGGCTGCATTTGAGAGGTGGTAACATTCATTCCATTCTCAACTATAAGGAGTGTAGATGGATCCACTCTCTGGACTCTGTAAAGACAGGGCTCAATGAAAATGAGGAGACCAATAAACAACTGGGAATGTTATGCTTTAGATAAGTAGAGATTTTCTTAAACTTCGCCTGTCTGAGATAAGTTTGTTTGATTATTGATACTTATTTATAGCTTCCTGTCATGTTCAATGTGTTTGTCTAATGCGCGACGAACATTTGGTGTAAAAAATGTATATATAATGAAACCATCTTAATGTTACTCAATTTTTATACAAAACAGCTATGCTATGTCTATATACACTGTGTAAAGCAATGTTCAAACTGATCTAGGTGCACTGCCTGAGTTGATACACTTTTCCACTATTGTTACATCATTTAATAAAACTGCGTTTGTCTAATGCGCGACGAACATATGGTGTAAAAAATGTATATCTAATGGAACCATCTTAATGTTACTCAATTTTTATACAAAACAGCTATGCTATGTGTATATACACTGTGGAAAGCAATGTTCAAACTGGTCCATATGAACTTCCTGAGTTGATACCCTTGTCCACTACTGTTACACTATTTAGTAGAACTGCCATTGTCCCTTGAGGCATGACTTCGGTACATGATGCAATTATGGGTTATTTGTTCAACGTGGATGTAAATTGACATGAATAAGGAAAGACTCGGAAGTTATACTCTGAAAATCCGTGCAAGGTTGAGAATCTGCATCCTCTGCCTAAATATTTTACAAATATTTTATATTTTCGCCCGATTTAGTTATCATGCGCTTAAACATTGAAAATAATTTGGCACTTTGGCTTTTGCCGTTAACATGTATGAATACTGTCATGAATAAGGAAATACTCGGAAGTTATATTCTCAAAAGCCTTGCAAGGTTGAGAATTTGTATCCTCTGCCCAAATACTTTACCAGTATTTTATATTTTCCCCGGTTTAGATATCATGCGCTTAAACATTGAAATTAATTTGGCATTTTTGACTTTTGCCTCATACGCACGAATAATTCGTTTATTTTAGAAAGACCAAACCAAATGGCCCACAATAGTCCTGTTTCTATGTCCGTTGACAGCTCCAATTTAGCTGCTGCACGCTCTGCTCTCGGGCTGGCGGCGTGCAACAGACGGACTCCCCTTGACTAAGAGAAACAACCGGAAAACATCAGGTAGGAGGCGTCCCAAATTGTTTTGTCGGACACTTGTTTATCGCTGGTAGACTAAATTACCGGTAAAATGACGGCGGATCGGGTTATTTGTTTATATTAGTTAGACATTGGCCCATCGGGTATCTATATTTTCAGTTGTTCGTTAAGAACTGGGTGGTGCACGTATGTATCGAATATATCGACCCGTTACTAGCCTATGTCACTTGGGGAGTTGATCTCCACTGGGATAACATTGTGGATACTGTAATTAAAATTTGTTAGTGAAAGGAATCAAGGCACGTTTTTCATATTTGGAAACTATGACCTAATTTTGGGGTCATTTGAACTTTTTAACAGACTAAACGAATCCTGTGGTACTAAATGTGGGTTGATTTATGCTTTTTTAGTTGAACTTGTGTCCTGATGACTGTGCCTCCTGCAGTACTATACGCAAAGTATCTACCCTGAAGTCAGGTGAGCCATCACGTGGGCCATTAACTTATAATGGTACCTAATGTCTGTCACACGAATATCATTCTGATTATCCCTATCTGGGTTTATATCTGTAGCAATCCACAACAGGTCCCGGTAATCAGAACGTAAAGAGATGCAAAAGATTTAATAATTAGACCAAGACGAATCAAGATCTACTACGATTCTGGTAATTAATTTTCTATGGTCTCAATGTTGTAAATTAATTTTAGCATCTAATATATGCGTACTAATGTGCCCACATGTCACCAGGTAGTCTCTTCCGATTGAAATCGAGTGGCAACTGCGTCATATTGGTGGACATTTGTCCTATCACCTACAATTTAGGTGAGTTGATGGGGAAACTCTTGTTCTCCTTGCCTTAAAACCTTTAACACAGCTTAGATACTGATCTATATATATTTATCTTATGTAGGCTGTTATACACCTCCTGTGTCCTGAAGAAGACCCGATATGACTGTGTACAACAACTGGTTGATATAGGGTCGAAACGTTGACGGTTCTACAGTCCCGTACCAATTGGAATTCCTTGTATATACAGAAAAGTTAGGACATGTGCCTTACAAGGTCTATTCTCTATCCATAATTAAGCTGAGGACTTTTTTTGCAAAATTTCTGCAAAAACTTTTTGTGTATTTTATTGATAATCACGTGCATACATTGTAAATATTCACACTTTCACTATCACACTTAGTCACCTTATTCACTTTGTCACTGCGTCGTTTCTCTGTAAATATCATTGTATATACAGCCTTTTTCATTTTTGTCCATATTCAAATGAGTTGATAAATGAGTTGATATTCATATGAAAATCAAAAAATAAATTATTGTGGTTTTTTTTAATTATTATTCATTGTTTAATATTGATTATTTGGTTGATCTACTAATGCTGTGTTTTGTGAAATTTGATTTATTTCAACTGTAAGTAACTGCTTCCCTTTGGAACCATTGTTCATATTATGTCGATGAGGCCCAGGTTCCTTGGGTTATAGGGTTACCCCTGTGTGTTTAACTCTACTCTCCCACCCACAATGGCAGCAATGTTCGTGATAGCCAGGAGGCTGCGTATTCGGGCTCTTGCACAGAGGAGAATGAGACAGGAACGTATATTCAGGCTGCGCATCACTCTGTTCCAGCACACTGAAGAGGACATCTATGACAAGTACAGGCTGCACCCACAGACCATAATGGACCTGATTGAGGAGCTGAAACCCTACTTGGAACACCCTACACGCAGGACACAAACAATTTCCACACATGTGCAGGTCCTGTGCTCCCTGCACCTGCTGGCGTCAGGGAGTTTCCAACGGGTAATAGCGGAGGTTGGTGGGGTGTCACAGAGTGCACTTTCGTGCTTTCTCCATGCCCTTCTAGATGCAATGCTACAGAGGCTATCACCTCACATATACTTCCCCACCACCCAACAGGCATTACAGCAAACAAAACTGGACTTCTACCAGATTGCACGTTTCCCCCACGTCAGTGGCTGCATCGATGGGACCCATGTGGCCATCACACCCCCATCAGAAACTGAATATGTCTACTGAAATCAGAAATGCTACCATTCCCTCAATATACAGATTGTGTGCAACGCAAAGTATATCATCACAGACATCGTACCCAAATACCCCAGCAGTACACATGACTCTTTCATCTTCAGACACAGTGGAATACACAGACGTCTGAGTGCTGGAGAGTTTGGGGAGGGGTACCTGCTGGGTAAATTCATGGCACACATCAATACATCCACTACATCACTTGAGGGGGGGACATTGACTTACCTATTGTGTTTGTCCATGCAGGTGACAGTGCCTATGCAGTGCGCGACTTCATCCTGACCCCATATCTGGATCCTGCAAATGCAAGTGAGAGGAGCTACAACAGGGCACACAGATCTACACAATGCGTCATTGAGCATACCTTTGGAATCCTGAAGAGCCGCTTCAGGTGCCTGCATAAAAGTGGAGGCGCACTGCAATACAGCCCTGAGACCTGCTGTAAAATCTTGGCAAGCTGTGCAATGCTACATAACATGGCAATGAGGAAAGGCACCACAATTGATGTGACCGATACAGACACATCGGATGACGAGCGCCCTGCTCCCCTGCCAGACCTGCATCAGGAGTGGGGGCAGCTGCTGGATGCCAGAGACGGACAGAGATCACACAAAACTACTTCTAGGTGAGTAATGATGAAATGAGACAACAAAGCTTGATGATGTGTGAAGTGTTTATTCATACTTCACATTAAAGAAATAGTAGCTGTCCCCAGCACATGTTGTGCACACAGTGCAGGTAAGGCACAAGTAACTGTGCAAACAGCATTGTAGGGTTCATTCACCCGTGTTGCAGTAAGTGTCACCGCACATGTTCACCTCCTTCGGTGACGTCCAGGCTGAGTGCCCCCCATGGTGTTCCCTTGTCCTGCGCCCTGTCTGGCACTGCGTCGTCTTTCCCCTGGCAAGGTGGGAGTGACGCTGCTCCGACTTGAGGTGTCCTCACTGTCGGCAGAGGCCATGAGTGCGCTGCCACCAGCAATAGCCGTCTGCAGCTGCTCCACAGCAGTGGTTACCTGCGCAAGTCCTCGGGCTATATCCTGGCAGCAGTGCGCCATCTCGACCTGCATAGTTACGCTTCTGCGTGTGAGGGTGCTGGTGGTGGTGCAGAGGCGGTTCACGGCCTTCGTGTAGTTGTGGAGGCGTGCATTGGCACGTCGGCCAGCCCTGTTATTGGCGGCTTGGTTTTGCCTCAAAGTGTCACAGAGCTCACGGATCGCCCCTGCCATGGCCATGAAGCCCTCCCCCATGTTCTTCTGCTCATTGTGTATGTGGCATAGCTGCCTATTTATTGATCTCAGTGCTTTGCTTTGCAGGCGCTGTTCCTGAATCATGCTCTGTTCCAGGCCTGAGAACACGGATCCTTCTGCTTCAGTCGCAGTGCTGCTCCTGGGCCTTGATCTGCATGTGTCCTGTGGTCTACTCCTCGGCCTTTGTGTGTCATGAATGGGCATGTGTGACACACCCTGACTCCCCTCTCTCCTGTCGGTGTCATCCCCTTTGGCAGGTAATTCGTCCTCAAATGGAGGCAGTGGGGGCACATGTGCGCGCTTCCTGCGCTGGATTGGCTGCTGCTCAGTGTCGTCACTGGAGTCCGCAGGGTGTGCAGGCTCCTCTCCCTCTGCGCTGTCTTCTTGTGCCCTGGAATGTGCTGTGGATGTAAAGGGGACTACATGAGTTTGTGTTATTGTCTGCATGTGGCAATCAATAAAGTTCCTACAGTTTTTTTTGGCTAACTTCTGACACTGTATCATTCACTTATCCCCAACCCACATGTTGCATTAAATTTCCTTTGTCTCATGGACACACTGTCAGACATAGTACTACGAGTCCCATGATGCATTGCTGAGTGTGCTGTAAGACCAGGGCTGGAATGACATTTTGGGAGTTTACTATGCGCATTTGGGGAAGTGTGCATGGGATGGGGAGGAGTGCAGATTGATTTTGCATGCATCTTACCTTGACTGCTGGATGCAGGGTCGGAGCTGTCTATGTCAGACACAACACCAACGCTCTCAGGCAGGAGAGTTGACTCCACAAGCTCCTCATGGGGTGTTGGCTGCTCTGCAGTGGATGGTCCTCCTCCAGTCTGTTTTGCGTCCTTCAGTCTGGCTGCCACCGTCTCCTTGGACCTCTGGCGCATGTCGTACCACCGCTTGCGCAGCTCTTCGATGGTACGATTGGTGACTCCCACTGCATTCACCTTATTTTGTATTTCAAGCCAAATTTTCCTCTTCCTCGCCTCTGGGACACGCAGTGCCTTCTTGCTGAAGAGGAACTCATGGCTGCAGACCATCTCCTCAATGAGGACCTCCTGCTCCTTTTCTGAGAACTTATGCTTTCTCTTCCTCTTCTCTGCATCCTTGCCCTGCTGTTGTTTGGTGGAATCCATTGCTGGTTGCACTCTCCTGGGATGCCTCCTCACACTTCCCAAGCAGCCTCTGGGTGTGGCTCAGGTGAGCAGGTGCAGGAAATCACTCCAGTTTCCTGTTTGTGATGTCATCAGGCTGCACCTGGATTGCAGATTCCCGTTTTTGCGATTTCTTAATTAGCGAATTTCACTATTAAGAAATCGCAAAACGGGTGACTGAGAATAATTTGCGATTTTTCAGAAATCGCAATATATTTGCGATCAATTTTTTACATCCCGCTTAGCGAATCTCAATTTGCGAATCGCAAAATATCGCGAATTAGGATTCGGTAACTTGTTACAGAATTGCAATTTGCATTTGCGATTCGTTATTTGAAAGGGGCATGTTTAGGGCTTCTCCTCCAAATAGCTAATTACTGTAGTATGTTTTAATGTTTTACGCCTGAATTCCAGTCATAAAACATTAATACTTTGCTACCAATTCTAAAGTGGTGGTAACCCATTCCAAATGGTAAGGGATCTCCATGGGGCACCTTCCCCTTTCAGAATGTTTAAAAATATTTTTAGGAGCAAGCAGTGGTCCTACGGACTACTGACAACTCTTAAAAAGTGAAATGTAAAGGTTTCATTTTATTTTTTTCAATGCATACCATTTTTCTTTAAGGAAAACCTGCTGCATTTCAAAAGAATTGCTTTATTAAAAAGCATTACAACAAACAAATGATGGACGGAATGCTGACAATGCAGACATTCTCCCCCAGTCAAGAGATCTGGGTTAAATCCATCGTTCTTTTGCCCACTACGCCACCCCAGTTCAGACATGGCCATATGCAAATCAGTCTTGACCCTGTGCCTCATGGGAACAGTCCAGCCCGAAACCCGAACTGCCAAGCCATGTCTTCCCTGGACCGGAATCAAGCATCCTAGGACCGGTTTCTGGCTATCAGCCGTCATCAGCCAGGATAGCTTGACTCCAGTGGCGTAGTGAGCACGGGTCCCACGTCTGGGAATACCCATCCCACTTAGGGCGAAAAGCGTTACAACAAACAAATGATGGACGGAATGCTGACAATGCAGACATTCTCCCCCAGTCAAGAGATCTGGGTTAAATCCATCGTTCTTTTGCCCACTACGCCACCCCGGTTCAGACATGGCCATATGCAAATCAGTCTTGACCCTGTGCCTCATGGGAACAGTCCAGCCCGAACTGCCAAGCCATGTCTTCCCTGAACCGGAATCAAGCATCCTAGGACCGGTTTCTGGCTATCAGCCGTCATCAGCCAGGATAGCTTGACTCCAGTGGCGTAGTGAGCACGGGTCCCATGTCTGGGAATACCCATCCCACTTAGGGCGAAAAGCGTTACAACAAACAAATGATGGACGGAATTCTGACAATGCAGACATTCTCCCCCAGTCAAGAGATCTGGGTTAAATCCATCGTTCTTTTGCCCACTACGCCACCCCAGTTCAGACATGGCCATATGCAAATCAGTCTTGACCCTGTGCCTCATGGGAACAGTCCAGCCCGAACTGCCAAGCCATGTCTTCCCTGGACCGGAATCAAGCATCCTAGGACCGGTTTCTGGCTATCAGCCGTCATCAGCCAGGATAGCTTGACTCCAGTGGCGTAGTGAGCACGGGTCCCACGTCTGGGAATACCCATCCCACTTAGGGCGAAAAGCGTTCCAACAAACAAATGATGGACGGAATGCTGACAATGCAGACATTCTCCCCCAGTCAAGAGATCTGGGTTAAATCCATCGTTCTTTTGCCCACTACGCCACCCCAGTTCAGACATGGCCATATGCAAATCAGTCTTGACCCTGTGCCTCATGGGAACAGTCCAGCCCGAACTTCCAAGCCATGTCTTCCCTGGACCGGAATCAAGCATCCTAGGACCGGTTTCTGGCTATCAGCCGTCATCAGCCAGGATAGCTTGACTCCAGTGGCGTAGTGAGCACGGGTCCCACGTCTGGGAATACCCATCCCACTTAGGGCGAAAAGCGTTACAACAAACAAATGATGGACAGAATGCTGACAATGCAGACATTCTCCCCCAGTCAAGAGATCTGGGTTAAATCCATCGTTCTTTTGCCCACTACGCCACCCCAGTTCAGACATGGCCATATGCAAATCAGTCTTGACCCTGTGCCTCATGGGAACAGTCCAGCCCGAACTGCTAAGCCATGTCTTCCCTGGACCGGAATCAAGCATCCTAGGACCGGTTTCTGGCTATCAGCCGTCATCAGCCAGGATAGCTTGACTCCAGTGGCGTAGTGAGCACGGGTCCCACGTCTGGGAATACCCATCCCACTTAGGGCGAAAAGCGTTACAACAAACAAATGATGGACGGAATGCTGACAATGCAGGCATTCTCCCCCAGTCAAGAGATCTGGGTTAAATCCATCGTTCTTTTGCACACTACGCCACCCCAGTTCAGACATGGCCATATGCAAATCAGTCTTGACCCTGTGCCTCATGGGAACAGTCCAGCCCGAACTGCCAAGCCATGTCTTCCCTGGACCGGAATCAATCATCCTAGGACCGGTTTCTGGCTATCAGCCGTCATCAGCCAGGATAGCTTGACTCCAGTGGCGTAGTGAGCACGGGTCCCACGTCTGGGAATACCCATCCCACTGTCTGAACTGGGGTGGCAGAGTGGGCTAAAGAACGGTGATGGATCAAACCCAGATCTGTTGACTGGGTGTGAGTGTTTGATTGGTTCTGATGCTCCGTCCATCACCATCCCCTTTTGTACCGCTTTGTTCGCCATAAGTTGGCAGGGTATGCTCAGACGTGAGTCCCTTGCTCACTTTGCCACTGGATTCAAGCAAGCCTGGCTGAAGACGGCTGAAATGCCAGAAACCAGTCCTAGGAAGTTTGTTTCCGGTCCAGGGAAGGCATGGCTTGGCAGTTCGGGCTGGACTGTTCCCATGAGGCACAGGGTCAGACTGATTTGCTATGGCCATGTCTGAACTGGTGTGGCAGAGTGGGCTAAAGAACGGTGATGGATCAAACCCAGATCTGTTGACTGGGTGTGAGTGTTTGATTGGTTCTGATGCTCCGTCCATCACCATCCCCTTTTGTACCGCTTTGTTCGCCATAAGTTGGCAGGGTATGCTCAGACGTGAGTCCCTTGTTCACTTTGCCACTGGATTCAAGCAAGCCTGGCTGAAGACGGCTGAAATGCCAGAAACCAGTTCTAGGAAGTTTGTTTCCGGTCCAGGGAAGGCATGGCTTGGCAGTTCGGGCTGGACTGTTCCCATGAGGCACAGGGTCAGACTGATTTGCATATGGCCATGTCTGAACTGGGGTGGCAGAGTGGGCAAAAGAACGGTGATGGATCAAACCCAGATCTGTTGACTGGGTGTGAGTGTTTGATTGGTTCTGATGCTCCGTCCATCACCATCCCCTTTTGTACCGCTTTATTAAAAAGCAAGCACAGACATGGTGTTCTTCCTAAAAAGTCACACATTTCGACCTAACTTATTAATATTCATGAGGTAGGTCAATTTACTACCCATTACGAACCTCTAATTGGGAGAAAAATAAAATCAGACATCAGAAATGCCGATTTCATAATTGTGATTCAGAGATGATTGCAATTAGAAAATCTGTATTTCTAATGTTTGTGCATCTGACTTCAATAAGTCTGAATGCAGAACAGAACACAATAGGAGAAGGAGCAAGATCCCCCAATGGTGACCCTACTCAGAACTCTAACCAGGTCAAGTCCCCGCTGCTTTTGGCTTCAATAGGAACAAGAGGAAATGACATAATCCCAGAGACTTCACTTGGGTCCCTAGAGGGTTTGTTTCCGTCACTTTTGGGGGATATTAGGAAAGGCTTAACAGTTTTGGAAGCAAACCAGGGTGAAATAAGGAGCTTTTGTGAGGCCCTGGTTAAAAAATGTATCTACTCTATATAAGAATGCAGCCTTTAGAGAACATCGTTGGAGAGTTGAAGGAAGAATTGAACAGTACTAAAGCGGACATACAGGCAATAAGAAGAGAGGAGCAAGAAACCCAAGAGAAACTGGAACAGCTGGATAATAATTCAAGAAAAACAACTTACAGATTTTGAATGTTCCGGAGGGGAAGGAGGGAGAAGACATAAAGGCTTTTGTGGTTTCTCTGATAAAGGAAGGAGTTCAGATTGACTAAAGTAAGGCGGAGATAATAAAGGAGATAATAAAGGATATCCAAAGGGCGCACAGAGATCCTTTCAGAAGAAATCCCAACAGGGTCAAGCCTCGTAAGATCCTCCTTAACTTCCAAACCTATGCTTTAAAGGAAAACATTCTCTCAAAGGCACAGAAAATGAAGATGCCAAGGGTAAAAGACTTCTCGTTTGAAATCAGATCAGACCTGTCGTGAGCCACTTAGGATAGACAATGGGAGCTGGGTAAGTGCTTAGAAGAGTTTGAAAAGCTTGGGCCCTCAGCACACCTCAAGTTCCCTGCGTCCCTAAGAGTCATGCACCACAATAAAATGCATGATCGAAGGACCCAAAGGGAGACAGATGACCTGCTGGAAAGTATAACAAAAGGGGCAATCTAGCCTATTACTATAAGGCTGTGGATTTGCACAAAGAAAATGAGAGTATCTGGTTGGCCTTCGCCTGCACATTGGCGGACAAGGGGGGGCGTATGAAGTTAAGTTTGAAGTTACGAGGGTTTCCTTTTTAAATCATTGAGTGGGGGTGGGCATCCAGTAGCGCAATACAAAACAGACTAACATCAAGTCTAAAGAAAAGCAGGGATGGGTTCTCTAGGGGGGAGAATGTAAGGGGCCAAAGGGAGAGCACTGGGTGGGGGATCATTAGGGAAAAAAGCATATCAAACCTCATACACCTCAGTGACGCAGAATAGAGCTAGAATAGATGCTAGTGCCCCGGCAGAGAATCAAGAGATTGAAGGAGGGAGATGGCCATTCAGTTGTTAACATGGAATGTTAATAGGTTACGCACAAAAGGGAGAAGTGAAAGGATTTTGCATTATCTAAGGGATTCCCGGCACAAATAATAATCCTGCAAGCGACCTATCTAGTGAAGAGTGAGTGAATAGAGATCGTTGAAAAACAAACTTGGGTTCAGCAAGTGGTTTGTAATGATCAGAGTGAAAATATAAGAGGAGTGGCGATATAAGTAAAAAAACAGAAGGCATACATAATAGATATAGTAGCGAATAAGAGTAGTAGGTGGATTATAGCAAAAAACTAAACTACATGAGAGATTATTAACACTGATAGGACACTACGGTGTGAATTGTGATGACATAGGGCTAGTATAATCAGTATTTACTAATATGCAGGAGTTTCCTGATCCTGTGATTATGGCCAGTGATTTCAATGGAATAATGTATCTAGAACTGTATACGTCAAAAAAGCAGAGAAATAGCTACCCCTAAATCACATACCTATTTTAAGACAATGATTAAATAAAGCACTCTTTGTGATTTATGGAGGGAGAGGTCAGGTTGTTTGCAAGGCTCCTCCTTTCACAATAAAAAATATGGACATAGGTCCTGAATTTATTATTTTTTGGTAAGTCTGCATCTGAGAGAAAAAATCTAGGACATTACCTACATGATGACCCATCTCTTAGACCACTCTGCAGTTACATTAATAATTGAATAAGCTATTAGGCCTGCAAAAAAAAAATGGATGTTGGACCGTACTATACTTACTGATTTTGAAGCAATGGACCTCTTAAAAAAAGAGGAAGGCGAGTTTCTAAAGTACAATATAGGATTTACTTCCATTGTGGTGGTCTGGGACACACTTAAAGCCGACTTAAGTGGTAAATTCATGAAATAGGAGTTATAGAGCTGAGGTGAGCCGTTTGAAAGAGGAAATGAAAGCCCTAAAGACCGTAAGAATAAAAAAAAGGGTAAGGAGAATAAGTTCTCAGGGGAGAAAAAGCTAAGCTCGCTGAAATATCAACTAGAAACTATTCTTCAGATGCTGATCAAGAAGCAATGGGAGACCAGCAAGTTGGCCCATTTCGAATATGGGGAGGGAGCAGGAAAGCTGTTGGCTTGGAAGGTAAATATACAAAAAACAGGGGTTTGCCCTCATTACCCCAACACATCTGGGCAAAAGCATACAGAAACAAAGGCAAATGATGTGTAGGAAATGATCAGACTCATTCTCTGTACGAAGAAAATCAATTAGTCCCTACATATGGGTACCTAGTCCCCAGGCTAATTATTTAAATAATTCAAATACTCACCAATTCTGCCACAATTGATTTACATTGTAGGTTTTTATATTTTTTCTTTGATAATACACAACAAACCAAAAATATAAAACAAAAGATAACATCATAATCAATAATCATTCATGATTCCTTCCTACCCATACAATCTAAACCTGGTTGCAAACAAAAACAAATGCATATGCAATCCTTGAGGAGATAGTCCAATACACACAAATGAGGTATGCTTCCACCTCCAAGAAGTGTGTATTTGAAAATTTGCACATATAGTTTTCACTCCATTAGACTTCTCCAATTTTTGTAGTTGACGTGTTTCAGCCCACTGGCTCAGGCCTCATCAGCACATGGGCAAAAAAGAAAAAACACGATGATTTCAGACTACCAAGAACTCGTACTGATACTCCACCTTGTGTGTCTCTAAGCAAGGCCTCTGCGGGCTAAGATACCCTCCTCCAGGAGAGTGCGAAGATGGAACTGGTTCATCACCATAAACAAACTTTCCTTTGCCAAATCGCTGTAGGACTTCTGACTGATAGCCTCCCTTCCTAATGCACCATCCGTCCTTGATGTTTGGGAACTCCTCAAAGACTTGGCGGCTCCAAATAACCGTCTGGGCAGCTCACACACGATGCTAGAGCCTCTCAGCCTGCCTTGCTTGGAAGATAAAAGCAGCCAAATTCAGAAATCAGATTAAGGAAATCGAGGGCACCCACAAAGGAGTTAAACTAATTAGTGAATTAGAGAGAGAGGAAGCATTTAAGAACTATTTTCAGGAACTATACGCTGAAGAAGGCGTAGTGTCTGAGGATGAGGTTGGCCACTGGTGAGGTCCGAATACCATAAAATCCCTGGATTTGAATCAGCAAAATCTCCTAAATCAGGTAATCACTCAAGATAAGGTTAAGAACACTATTCAGACAATCAAAGGGGGTAAAGCTGCAGGGCCAGATGGAATACCAGTAGAGCTATATAGAGACTTAGGAGGCGTGCTAATCCCGTTTATGACGTCGATGTTTGAGGAGATTCTGGAGAATGGACTACAGCTGCCTAAATCCTGGTGCGAGGCAATAGTTTCACTGATATTAAAACCAGGGAAAACCACCCAAGATGCAACTCATATAGGATGATATCACAGCTCAACGCAGACTATAAAATCTTTGCAAAAATTCTAGCAAACAGACTGAGTAAAATAGTTTGCTGGATAATAAATAGCAGTAGCGGCTCGTATAGGGTGTACTGTGTGGTGGTGAGGCAGGGCGGGGTGGGGGAAGGGCAGGGTGGGAGTAGCAAACACGGACATACGACGGAACGGAGGAATGTAGTTACTTTCCTCCGTTCTGTCGTATGTCCGTGTTTGCTACCCTCGATCCTGCCCCTCCCCCACCTCACCGCCCCACAGCATGCCCTATACGAGCCGCCACTGATACATAGTGATCAGAAGGGGTTCATCAAGGGTAGGTACTTACACAAATTAACATACAGCCTGATAGGGGCTATTGATCTGGCTACTGCTCATTCGATCCCCCTAGCCATTGTGACTTTAGATTCCACCAAAGCTTTTGACAGAGTAAACTGGTCATATCTGGTTACTATTCTAAAAAAACACAAATTCTGTAAGGTTATTCAGTTAATATAAAAAGAACAATTGATGGACAGAATGCAGAACAATGTCATACATTCACCCCAGTACAGAGATCTGGACCTAAATCCATTGTTTTTTTGCTCACCATGCCATTCCAGTTTGGACCCAGCCATATGCAAATCAGCCTTGACCCTGCGCCCAATGGGAACTGTCCAGCCGGAACTGCCTGGCCAGGTCCTCCCTGGACTGGAAACAAGCATCCTAGGACCGGTTTTGGGGTTTCACCCCTCATCAGCCAGTATACCTTGACTCCAGAGTCATGGAGAGCACGGGACCCCTGTCTGGGCATACCCATTCCACTTGGGGTGACAAATGCAAATAGAACAATTTTGTGGACAGAATGCAGAACAATGTCATACATTCACCCCAATTCAGAGATCTGGGCCTAAATCCATCGTTTTTTTTGCTCACCATGCCATTCTAGTTTCGACCCAGCCATATGCAAATCAGTCTTGACCCTGTGCCCAATGGGAACAGTCCAGCCCGAACTGCCAGGGCAGGTCCTCCCTGGACTGGAAACAAGCATCCTAGGACCGTTTTCGGGGTGCACCCCATATCAGCCAGGATAGTGTGACTCCAGTGGCATTGCGAGCACGGGACCCACACCTGGGCATACCCGTCTCACTCGGGGTGACAAATGCAAAAAGAACAATTGATGGACAGAATGCAGAACAAAGTCATACATTCTCCCCAGTATAGAGATCTGGGCCTAAATCCAGCGTTTTTTTGCTCACCACACCATTCCAGTTTTGACCTAGCCATATGCAAATCAGTCTTGAGCCTGCACCCAATGGGAACAGTCAAGCCCGAACTGCCAGGCCAGGTCCTTCCTGGACTGTAAACAAGCATCCAAGGACCGGTTTCGGAGTTTCACCCCTCATCAGCCAGCATAGCTTGACATATGATACCATCCACCTTCCCCATCCGCCTGACAGCGAAAACACTTATTTTCAACTTCTGGGAATCTTTTTTTTAGAGCTGCCAGGGTTAAATAGGAAAGCCAATGTGGTAAGAAGAAGGCCATCCTTTAAAAATTCGCAGTGCGCAGGGATTTGCTTCCTAGGTGGCATAAAGCCTCCCAATCATTAAAGGAAAAAATACATTGTGTCTCGCGAGCTATATTAACCAAATGACTCTCTATCGCGGGTACTGGACCCCGTTGATGTAATAACTGCTACCAGTTCCCTACACCACTGACTTTGGCTCCATAGAGAGCTACCACAAGTTGATTTGGAGCATCAAAAATGCCACTAGTATTTGTTAAAAAATGAACAACTTGTAAATATTCAAAAAAGGCAGGTTTCCTACGACTCTCTGCCCTTACCATTACCTCTTGCCAGGAAATTACCCTATTTTGAATAATAAAATGTCTTAGCTCGAGTAGTCCACAACCTTCCCAATTGTTAATATGACTTGATCGAAACTGGAGGCCGAGACTAGTACATTCTCTCAATTTTAAATATTGAGATCCGAGGAGCCCGTCTTTTTAAAAAAGGACTGAAGTCTAAAGGAATAATCCTTTAAAGTCTTGTATCTTGTTCCCTTGGGGAGTTTGGAAGTTTTTAAAAACACTCGAGTTTGAGAACCCATTTCTTGTGTTATTTTATCTATAAAGAAGCTATCTCTAGTACATTTAGATTAGGCCTGGGCTAAAATTCCGTTCCGCTCGCGGAAATTGCGATAATTTGACATTTTCGCGTTCCGCGGAGAGCGCGAAAATGTAAAAATTTCTGCAATCCGCATTTTACCGGAAATTTTTTGCTTGCTCGCGCTGTAAAATAATACATTCTCGCTTGCGCGCGATCGCCTTACCTGAATCCCCGCGTTCGCCGACAAGTTTTCCCGATCCAGTCGCATTCTCCACGAGATGTTGGATTGTTGGTAGCCATTTGCGCTGTCTCGCGACAGTTCGCGACCGCAGTAACATCATTCGTCACGCGATCACGTCTTTCTTCAAGTGAAAACAAGATGGCTGCGCCCGCGAGCAACCGCATGGGTAAGTTGGCGAGCCGCGACCACGCAGAAAATACCGCAAACGGGCGGGAAAAAAACTTCCGCATCTTCGCCATATTTCCGCGTGTATGCGAAGATTTTTAAAAGTTTCGCGATAATATGCGAAAGTGAATTTCGCAAATTCCGCCCACCCCTAATTTAGATCCCCTCAAACCAGACACTTAGGGGCCGATTCCGATCCGGGTCGGAAAGCACTCCGACCGAGTCGGATCCGGAGTGTTTTCCGACCGAGCCGGACCCCTACAGTCCAACCGAGCGAGTACGATGCGCACGTATGCGGCCGGACTCGGTTCGGTCGGACACCCATAGAAGTCAATGGGTGCCGGTCATACGAAGAATATATGGGCTCCCATTGACTGAATGGGTATGTCTCGAACAAGTGCGCCCCCTACAGTGGGTACGCGTCGGTGCCATCCACACCGTACATGCCTGTGTTGGGGAGACCCATAGGTCTCCCCCTGTGTCTGAGTCATAGGGCTGCGGGTGTCAGGGGGTCCGATGCAGACCCCCAAAGTCCGACTCCGGGAGCTTTTGCGAACCGGACACTCCAGCTCGCACAGGCTGTCCGACGTGCGCATCGTACTGGCTTGGTTGTAAATCGCATCCATTGCACGCCACGGTTAGCTTGTGACCGAGAGGCACGGAGTGGTTCGGACCCGGAGACGACTCGGTCGGTGTATCTCACGTAGCTCGCATCGTACTTGCTCGCTCGTACAGCTGTACGAGTCGGCCAGAAAACACGCGTACAGCTCGTAGTCTTTCCGGCCGGATCGCGTTCGGTGCCCTTCCGACACGGATCGGATTCGGCCCCATAATCTAAAAAAGCGGCCTCATAATAGGTTCTTAAATGAGGCAAAGCTAAGCCCCCCCTGTGCGATAGGTAGTTGCACCACAGTCAATTTAACTCTTGATACTTTCTTTCCCCAGACAAATTCTCTAAATAAGGTTTCTATTTCTCTAAAAAAGGACAAATTTATCTTGATTGGGACATTAATAAAAAGAAATATAAGCAGCGGAAGTAGGGACATTTTGATTAATGAAATTCTACCCACTAACGATAGGGGGAGTAGAAGCCATTGTTCCAGAAGTTTCTTAATTTTCTCTTTCATTCTTAAATAATTCAATTTTTATAGCTGTTGGTATTGGCTAGACACAAATATCCCAAGATACCTAATTGGATCTGGCTTAGTGGCTTTTGCCCTCAAACAAGATGGAAGAAAATGTAAATCTGTATTGAGGGCGAGAACTTCTGTTTTATTAGAATTTATTTTATAGCCGCCAATTAGTTCAAAATTCCTAAATTCCCCTCAACCATTTCGAGATTATCTTTGTCGGGGGTCAAATATAAAATAATATCGTCCGCAAAAAGTTTCAACTTTGCCATGCCAGAGATAGGGGGTTGAATAGCAGCATTATTTTGTATCTTAATTACCAGTGGCTCTATAAAAAATGTAAAAAGCAGTGGCGAAAGCAGACAACCCTGCCTTGTCCCCCAGTTTATTTTAATAATTCCTGCTTGTTTTGAATTTATTGCTACCAGAGCCGTTATGTAGCATATTAACGACCTGTATAGGGAAGCCAAACCGACCAAGGGCAAAAAACAGGGTTCTCCAATTAACTAAGTCGAAAGCTTTCTCGGCATCGACCATTATAATGCATGTCAGGCTAAGATTGGTATTAAAATAATCCAAGGCATGCATTAAAAACTCAGTATTGGCCGTCATTGATCTACCTGCTATAAAACCAGTCGGATCTCTATGAATTGTCTCTTAGGCGGCAAATAAAAAACGCTCCGCCCATACTTTCATTAAAATCTTATAGTCTGAATTCAATAAACTGATGGGCCTATATGAATTGACATCTATAGGATTTTTATCTTTTTTAACAAAGGACACAATTATCGCCTCTTTAAAACATGCGGGAACCAAACCACCCTTTTTAATACAATTACATCGTTTTGTCAGAGGAGTAATCAATTCCTTTGAAAAAGCGTTATAAAATTCAATAGGGAAGCCATCCTGCCCACACTCTTTGGCCCCTGCTGTTGCTTTGATGGCTGCCGAAATCTCGACGGATTCCACATCAGATCCTAGTTGACTGATCCGATTGTCTGAAAGTTTAGGAATATTCCCATTTGTGAAATAATCCTGGATGAGCTCCTCTTCCACTAGATATTCAGCAGAATAAAGTTGGTGGAAATGTTCTAAAAAGATCTGGGGGATCTCGTCGCTATTGACAACTTCTTGACCGGTCTGAGGGTCGAGCACTTTAGATATTATGGCTGCTTCTTGTTTTTTTCTTGTTTCATTAGCCAAGAATGTACCAACTAGCTGGCTTTCTTTGTAAACCCTCTGTTGATACATTTGGGAACTACAGATCTCCTCCAAAACGAAAAAATCCCTCAAAGCCGTTCTTGCCTGCTCGAGTTGATTAGGGAGTGGCTGAAGTTGGAGGGCGTACTCTTTTTCAACCGCTGTTTGTAATTCAGCTATTTTAAGCCTCTGGGCATTTGACTGGGCAGCCGTAAAGGCGATTATTTGACCGCGGGCTGCCACCTTAAACCCGCCCCACACCGAGTAAGGCTTCTCATTGATCTTAAAATATTTGGAGACCCATTCAATAAAGCTTTTTACCCAATCCTAGTCCTGCGGAAGGAGGCGGCCCAGCTGCCACCTGGGCCACTCTCTGCTCCCTCCCCCGACTATCATTTTAAGCCCAACATACGCGTGGTCAGAGAAGGGATTACATTCTATATCTGCCTTTAAAACCTGAAGGGAAGTAAAAAATTCTGTATCCGAGTTGATATCTCACCAAGGATCTACCAGTTGATATTCTTGTCTAATAGCCTCCACCAATCTTTGGGTGTTAGGTTTCAGTTGATTTTTGTTTTTATTTGAAGTATCCTTTCTTAAATCCAGTATAAAATTCAAATCCCCTCCTATAATAAACTGACCAGGGGCTCCCATCAGAAGCTCATTAATTTTGACCAGGGCTGAGATGTCATCCGAGACAGGACCGTAATGATTTATAAAATTCAAGATCCTTTCCTGTAACCTTCTTGCCTTCCATATCCATCTACCCTGTGGATCCCTGTGTACTTGTAAAAATTCCCAGGTAAGTTTTCTAGAGAAATAGATGGCAACTCCTCTCATAGCGAGGCCTGCAGATGCAAAAAAAACTTGAGAAAAAACCCTGGGTACAAATAACTTAGGAGAATTTGATTTTAAATGTGTCTCCTGAAAAAACAAGACTTCGGGGTTGAATTATGTCAACCATCTAATAAGAGAACCGTATTTTTCTTAATTTAGAATTCCATTAGCGTTGACTGATAGGATCTTACATTTACTGGTTTCTATTATTAATTCTATCTCTAGAGTAAGCTACTGGTTTACTCAATAACATAACTTTAAGTTGCTTGCTATCTGTACCTTTTGCTCCTACTCTTTTTCCTGCAATGAGCCCTATCCCGACCCCACCCTTCCCACCCCAAAAAAGAAGAAACCACCCGTTGAAATGTGGAAAACCCCCCACTGACCAGGCTATTCACATTTCGCCCCTCCCAACTAACCTCCTGGGTGTCATCGAATTACACCCTGAGTGACCCCACGAGCCCCAGAAATAAAATAATCAGAAATTGACTAGCTAAAAATCGCATCTAGCACAAAAGCAGGGAGAGCCCTTTTTGTTACCATATGATGGGTCTACATATAGATCATTCCTTTAGGCATGAGATCCTTGCGAGACCTCTTTTAATAGTGCCTGGGCTTCTTCCAAATCAGACAACATAAAATACTTTCCCTTGACTAAATCTCTCAGTTTTGATTGTTGGGCAATTGATGCTTGGGCACCATGGGCTTTAAACAAATGAAGAATCTGAACAAACACTTTTCTACGCGCAGCAGCGGCGGTCATATCAGAAAATATGAGACACTTGATGGTTTCATTTACTAAGAACTGCCTCTGCTGTATTGCCTTTGTCAAGATTCTTTCCTTTATTCGAAAGTCTGCAAAGTTCAGCAAGATTGTTCGCGGCATCGTGGAATTGGGGAAAGGATGGGCTGGGACACTATGTGCCCTGGTAATGGTGAGATCTCCTTCGAGCTCCAGAAGAACTTTCTGCTTGATGAAGGAGTTAGCCCATTGCACAGTTTGAGAACCTTCAAGACCTTCAGGGACCCCAACTATCCGGAGGGTTGACCTCCGAGAATGGTTCTCAAGATCCCCCAGTTTGTTCTCCAGATAGTTCTTATTTTTTACTGCTTCTTTCACTTCCCCAATGACCGTGTTCATTTGATCCTCTAAAACTGAGATTCTGGCTTCTGCCTCCTGAAGTTTGATTGGAAAGCATGTAATTACTTCTTCGATTTTCCCTAGCCATAGGTGCAAAGAGGCAATTTCCAATTTCTGAGTTTTTTTCATCTCGCAAACCTCGTCCAGTATTAGATTCAGCATATCTCTAATATCTAATTGATAAACGCCTGATGTCTCCGTACTTTGACTAGGGTTCCTTTGCAATTCATCAGTACCGGGAGACATATTTCCAACTGTGATATCCTCCTGAGCCAGCTGAACCTCTGGCAATACTTGACCCTGAGGCAACGAAAGGGACTGTAACTGAAATTTTAATTGGGGCGATGTTGGGTTTAAAGAAGCATTCAAGGCGATCTTTCTGCCTTCATCTGATGTTTCTCGTAGCCGAGAATAATTTATGCTAGGAACAATAATTTCTGTTGATACTATTAATGAGGTCGCCACATCTTGATCTTGACCTAGATATGACTCCGGGTCTACCAACTGATCGGGTTCCATATTGCATTGTAGCTTCTCCTGTAGTTTCTCCTGATCTTTAGAAGCCAAGTCTATTGGTAGTACTGGCAATACTGGTACCACTGATGGGCCTTTAGGTAAATTTGGAATTGGACTAGAGCTTGGAGAAGGGGGTTGTAAGGTAGCTTTCTTTAAGAATAGTGGAAATTGCTTTGCCTCTTTTAGTCCTTTCTTTAGTCCATCCTCTACCGAATTGTCCTGCTGGGATTGACGCAGTTGTGGCTTCTATCAAATTTGTCTTGTCCATCAATGATCCCTCCTGCTCTGGAGAGGTGATGGGGGGCAGGTCCTCCTCCGAGCTCTCCAGGGTACTATCAAGCCCATAGAAGTTGGTAGTATTCCCCTTACTAGCTAATTGTGCAGCTTCTTTTGCCTGGGCTAAACGTGTTTTGGCTTTAAGACGGGCAGCAGAGTCGACTTTAGCAACTGCATTTGGATGTTTCAGAGGTTTACCCATTTCTTTACCTCTTTTCAATTCTTACCCTTAACTTTAATGTGCCTTTAGTGTGTATTTTTTGTGTCTTTTTGTAACTTTTTTCTTATTCCCCCCCCGGAGCCTCTAATGACCTTCTTGATTCCCGATGTCACCCCTTGAATCTTCCGTACGTTGAATTGTATACTTCTTCAAAATTTCCAAAAAGCTCTCAGTAATGTCCCGGAGATCTTCCCTACTGATATCATTTTTAGTTTCTTGCAGCTTGATACGGAATCAATGCTCGCGGAGTGGACAAACCTTCCTTCAGCTGCTCCCAGCCTCTCGCTGCAGCCAAGCCGAACTGCTAGCAGAGAGCCGCAAGGGAACAGTAATGCCGTGAAGCAATGAGGAAGCCGCTGAAAGAACCAGCCACAATTCAGGAAGCAAGCGCCCGCCTCCACCTCACCTCACCTCACCTTCTCAAACTAATCTGCCAGATTAGCAGAGGTTGCCGTCCGCTCTCTAACGGTGTCAACTGTGTCCAACTCCCGTTATCGCCGTTATCGCCGCACCTCCTTGACACGAGCGCCGGAGCAACAGCGCTCAGGAGGGATGAATTTACAGTCCAGGCACCTTGTTTCTCCTCACCCGCGCCTCGATATCCTCGAAATCCTGGACCTGTCTCCCCTCGCAGAGGCCACAAAGAACTTCACACTACAAAGATCACCGGAACGCCAGCCAGCCAGGTACGAGCCGCCATTACTGGGGGTGGAGCAGCGGGTCACCTGTGGCTACACGGAGGCGTGGTTCTCCGTAGCCATCACCCGTCCCTGTCCTAAAATCACATTCTTGTTTAACACAATCCCTCAGCACTTCGATAAGTTACTGATTGATAAAGTGCAGCAGCCCATAAATGCCTATATCTGGGCTTATAAGGGCGTAAGAATCTTATGGAAAAAACTGTGGCCGAAGGGTGTTATTCCTCCCAGATATTCAGTACTATGCCTGGGCTTTCCAGCTGTCAAACACCAGAATGCTGCTCAATGTGCCAGACTGTTCGGATCTGGGAATTTTGTTTAAGTTCATGCTAAAGGGAGTTAATTTAGGCACAGATCAGTTGTTATTTTAGTTTAGAGACCCGAAATTCTTCAAAAAGATCAAACTTAAAGTTCTGCAAGTAATAGCAAGAATATGGTCTAGTATAAGACCTCTGACAAGTTTAGACTACTACTCTAATTTGGCTCCTATATGGGATTCACCAGGGACCTCGGAGTGCTTGAAGGACAAATTAGCCATGCCAATTAGTGATGCAGGAATACGCTATTGGGGTGAGTTAACCCAGAACGGCATTCATAAATCCTGGGCAGGGCTAAGTAAGAGGACTGGGGCAAAATGTTGAAATTTAAAATATATCCCCCTGAAAAGCTGGGACCAAAGTCGGATGTCTCCCTTGGGTTTTGGAAATTGTCTGGAAAAACAGCTGGTGGGGAAACCTCCTGGAAGCAAGGGAGTGTCTGGTATTGGACACTACAAGAGGCCATGGATGGAGAGTTCATTCTGGCAGATGACCTGTGGGGACCCGTGGGGAGAATGCTTGCCAAGGGAGCAGTTGCAAAACATTTAGCAAGTATCGACGCGCACATTATATTCAATTGTCAAGCATGCTTGGTTAAGGAGAAATCTCCTATTTTCCCTCCACAGCGCATAAATAACACTGGAAACGGTATCAAAGATGTAAAAAGGAAGATCTTCCAAATGCATGAAATGTGGATTAGAAAAGGCATCTGATGTGAATATATTTCAGCAGTTCCCGGGTATTTTGAAATTGTGGGAGGAAGTGGGTAAGACCATCTAAAGCATTTTGGAGTTCCATGTTAAGGTAAGCCTTTCAGTGATTATCTTTGGAGTGTTGGAGGGTATTACAGGTCCCGCCAGAGATCTCTTGTTCTATGATATATTACTGGCAAGAATGAAAATTTGCCGTAAGTGGGTAGGAGTAATCTCTCAGCAAAACTTGGAGTGGTTAGAATCTTTATTTTACATGTCCAAATGGATTTAATGGGGAGAGCATAAAAAAGGAAGAAATTATTATTATTATTATTATTATTATTATTATTATTATTATTATCAATTAATAACCAAGAAATACTGGAGATTCTTATTAAGGTGGTCTAGGGAGTAGTTGCGGGGTAAAAAACAAGAAATACAAAAGAGCATGTGTCTTTTGCTCAATGATTACACCAACTCTCTAAGCTGTGATGGCTTCCCACCCGGTACATATTGAAGTCAGAGGTGAATGACAACAACATAAATAAATAAATAAATAAATAATGAAGGAAGAACCAGAAGACTGATTGAGGTGCTTGTTACATGAGAGAAATCTGTGTGTTTTATTGGAATAACTTCTGTCTTTTGCTCAGCTGTTTAGATTTGCAGTAGAAGTCCCACAACATATTATATAGCTTCATTAAAGAGTGATGCTATGTCGATGATTTTCTCCCCTTTATTACTCCCCTTATAAATCGGGTTGATAATCAAGCCTCTCCATGAGTCTGATATAGCCTCACTCAAATTCTGAAGTGACAGACATGGTGCAGCTTGACCGAGCGCTGAATAGGATTTGCTGCTGCGGAGAAGAACGTAGCAGAAGTAACTGCAAAGTAAGGCTGACCAGCGATGCACCTTAGGCAGATAGACAAGCAGGTTGGTTCAGGTCTTCCCTTGGTTCTCAGAGCAGTTTTGGATTTTGGCCATCTGACCATCTTTAGCACCACAACCAAGGACTGGTTGGGCACCACTTGCGGAATCAGGACTCACTCAGGCTGGGTCCAGTTACGGGTTCAAGATGGACAAGTCTTATATCTCTGTAACTCTGAACAGGAGGCTAACAAAGTAGCCCTTGGAGTCACTCTGGGAGTCATTGGTGTAGATGAAGATGCAGGGCTCAAACAGCAGGACTGGCCTCTGAGGGTTCAAGTCAGGCTCTAGGCAGCAAATAATTCCTTCTCGGTATAGCAAAGCAGTCGTGCAAATTGCACAGCAGATCACAGCAGCAGGCAGTCCTCTAAGAGACCTTCTCACAGATCCAAAAGTGAACTGAAGAGTGTGTTTGAGGGTCTTATTTTCATGCGGTATAAGAAAAGGGGTGGGTAGCTCCTTTAACACAAAGGTTAAAGTCTACAGTTTCCAGGAGGGGAAATATACCAATAGGAGCACTGGCACTCACCCCGCCCCCCAAAGGGTGTCATGCTTCATCATTGGGCTAGCTTCTCATTGTACCAGAACTGCAATGCCCAACAAAAACCCACAATGGAGCTCTTTACCGGAGATCTTTCCATAGCCGTCAGGTGAAGTGAGGGTGTGTGGGCTCAGGAGGTATGTGTGGGGTGGTGATGAAAAAGTGGGCTAAAGTAGGTGTTGTGATGCTCAGGAACACTCACTACCCTAATTATAAAATCAGTGCTAACTTAGGATATAATGGTCCTAGTTAACTAAGTAAAAAGAATGGTAAAAATGGTCGACATGTTTTTCGTCTAAATATGTCAGGAGGATCATGTGGCCATTCTTCAAGACTGTAGGCACTACACTGTGACTGGAGTCAGTAAATCAAAGTGCTGTGATAAAGCTAAACAGTCACACAATAAATAATAGGATAGTACTGTGTAACTTTGATAAAAATCTAGGTCAACCCGATTCGGGTCACGACTACAGCCGCATGAGGAAATGGTTATTAGCGTCTCGGATGCTGCGTGGCATCCGTCGTGAGACCTATTCTGGCTCTGCTTCCTCATACCTGGTATTGTTCCTCTGGAAGGTGGGAGAAGCTTCTAGAAGTCTCTTTCAAGTGCATGGAAGTTTCCTGACCCCCTGCTCTGGCTCCAAGCTGACTGCAGCGGGAGCTCCTGTTTTTGTTGTAGAAGCGGACACAGTATCCCACTTTTAAGTTTTTTATTCTTGGGTCACATTTCCGGCTCTGGACGCTAATGATAATACTTTTCATGAATACACAACGCCCATGACACCTGCTGCATGTCACCCATATGCACTTGTTGAAATTTCTCTTACCATCTGATAACAAAAAACTTGATTTAATGGCACCCTTCCCCCTGTACCTGTGAGTGTTCGCATGGTCTTCTTAGTAATTAAGGAGCCATGCGACTGGCACTAGCAGGTTATACCCCGATTCCAGATTTAGGTCATTTGAATTTGGTACAAACGCATACTTTGTATAATTATATTGTTGTGTTATATAGATGTCTTACTCAGTAGATTTTATGTACTTTGCTGGCTAGTCCAACGACACATGACCTGTAAGCACAAGCCCAGTTGTCAGCAGCCCCTACTATTAGTCCTGTAATAGTTCATTCAGTTATGGGCAAACGACACACAAACCATGAGGAAGTTACATTTTGGGTAGCCCAAAAAATCAATCAACTTGAAGCTATGCTTCCCCTAACAGGACTACAAGACAGGGACAGAATTTTCACCATGTGCTTACCCACTGGACTGGTTCCCACTCTAGCAGAATGCAATACCTTGGGGACTATTTTTGACACTGCTTTCACTCTCTCATGGCACTCCCTCGATGGCCGTTCTATGAAATGTCCACAAACAAATACAGAATGAACATGGGAGGTCCTGCTCTAGATTTGGGGATGAAACTTGTGGGTAATTTTCTCGTTGTCTCTAAAATTATTCTTTCTTATGTTAAATGGTGAAGCAGTGTCCTTGGTTGTGTGCCAGAGACTGCCCGTGGTGGCGGTAGCCAACCGTGAATGAGAGTTACCTATCATGATTGCTAATGAATATACATTTTTAAGGGCGTAACAGTTTGGGAACTAGACCTTCAGTACCACCACTTGGGAAACCTAGCTCTGACAAGGATGCCAGAACTGCCCTTAAGTTTACCAAAAAACCATGGCATAATTCTAAACAACAAACACTGAAAGCTAAACAGCGTGGAAGTTATCCACCCCCAGAGTCCTCTGAAAGACAATATGATTTTCATGATCGCACGAAAATCAAGACCACTGATAGGTATCAGATTCCTGATCCCCATTCACCTCATTCCTTTCAGGACTCATCTGACCAACAGTATGACAGAGGTTGGCGACCACAGACAAGAAGAGTATGTGAAACCAACAAGGGAGACACAATGCTCATCTGATATTAAGATAAAGAAGGAGGATTGACCACCTCCATATAAACCCCCTTTTCAGAATACGCAAGTTGCAGCTTTAACCCCTTCCCCGCGGGGGTAATTCCCCCGCGGTGCAGGGGGGAGGGGGCCGCGGCACCGCTGTGCTCATGACAAGCTCAGCTCTTCATGACTCACAGTGGAGCTGTGCTCATGATGAGCTGAGCTCATCACAACCCCGCCCACTCATTAATCCTCCATCACAGGCGGGCAATTAATTGCACGTGGGCTGGCCGCGGCCGTTATGATGAGCTCAGCTCGTCATGTTAGTACGCTGGAATCTCCACAAATTTCTGGTGGCGAAAGCAACTGAAACATTTATTACAGTTGAAACAGCAGCCACCCGTGTAGCCCCTCTAGACAGGCTATATCACTTGAATAGTCACAATGAAGGTGACGTTAAACGCACTTTAGAGCAATATTCTTGGACAGCTTGACTACTTCTTATGACATTCTCTTTGCGGAGGTCAATTGGCCCTTAACTTTTGTTCTTGCATGCCCCAGGTTGAAAATATCATTCTACCTTCTTTCTCACACCTCACCCCTCACCCTGACAAAGTCAAGTAAGCTTATGCATCTGAATGGGCCCTTGCTTTGGGCCCTGCTCTATATCATAAACATATTGGTTGGAGTGATGATTCCGCTAATCATGTTATTCCTATATGACCCCCACCTCAGGTACAACCACAGTATCCTATTAAAATGGATGCAAAAGCACCTGTTAAAGAAATTATTTCCCAACTGGAGTACTAGGGAGTAAAGGAATCCTGTGTTTCCCAAATAAATAATCCTCTTTTTTCTGTTCTGAAACCATGAAAATTCATATCGCATTGTGTTAAATTATAGACATTTGAACAGTCATACATGCACATTTGTAGTGCATATTTCCCGCAGTATGGCATTTATTAATTATGTGGTCCAATGTAGACATTTCCAATGTTTTTGTCAGTTCTAATCTGGCTCTTAAGAGCTGAGACTGGTCAGCCTTTAGAGCCTTAGGCTTTCAAATTTGTTATGCATGACTTCCTCAGGGCCATAAGAACATCCCAGGGATTTTTGCAGCACGAATTGTGTTGATTCTTCATGATGTGGCTCAGACCAGATTCGGACTTCGACATTGCCCAGGCCCTACCTCAGGGTCTTTTACTTCAACATCTAGACCGAGCGAAGGGTAAGGGAGGAGGTATCGCGATTATTTATAACAATCAATTCACATGTCCTTTTTACGACAGCCCCCTATCGAACTGTGAAAATATACATTTCAACATCCAACTGTCCCCTTGTAACTCCCTCTCAGGAGTCCTCATTTATCGCCCACCAGGGCCTTTAGGCCAATTTTGTAGCTCTCTACTAGAATTTTCAACTGCTCTCTTGAGCACTTCATCTAACATGATCATCCTAGGAGACCTCAACATTCATTTTGATAGAGACAATGACGATACTGCAGTAGAACTACTGGCAGATTTAGCAACTCTCCAGCTCCAGCTCCAGAACAACCAACCTACACATAGGTTTGGACATCTTCTTGACCCGATCATATGCAACATCGATGATCTTAAAACCAACGCCCCGATCCCTCTGCCATGGTCGGACCACTTACTCATCCCCTTCAGATGGGAAATACCTAACATCTCCCCCCCCAACAAGCCCTCTGTCGCTCCCTCGCGTCCCTGGGCCAAACTAGACATTGAAAAATGGAAACTAGTTTTAGAACGCCGTAAACCAATCCACGAATTAGACACAAAATTTTCCTCCTGGATCGAAAATTCCCTTAATACGATCCTCCCCAAAAAACAACACCTTACCTCCCGTAAAAAAACCCCAGCCCCTTGGTTTACACAGGAGACCCGCCACCTAAAAAAACTCTGTAAAAAAGCTGAAAGAGTGTGGCGGAAAGACTTCGACCCTGAACGTAAGAAAGACTACAGACTGTCCATTATTGCGTACAAAAAAGCCTTGAAAAATGCACAAACCATCTTTTTCCAAGAGAAAATTAGTGCAGCATCCTGCTCATCAAGGGAGACCTTTCAAATCGTCAAACAACTTTTAAAAATATCAGAACCGTCAGGATCTGTCGATCCCTCAGATAACCAATGTGACAAACTGGCTATATTTTTTGACCAAAAAATCCAAAATATTTTACAAAAACTCCCCCCCCTTTCTAACACGGATCATCTGCCTGTAACGGCAAAACAGATCAACGTGCCTAACACAGGACTTGATTCATTTACCCTCTTAAGCCCCGACACTCTGGCGCCGATTCTCCAGTCACTCAAAAGTGGCTCACCTTCAGATCCTGCCCCAGTAAAAATCTTAAAACTTGTAACACCAACTATTCTCGAACCACTGGTAAACGTAATCAATTCCTCTTTGATTAATGGTACGGTTCCCCCCAGCTGGAAGAAGGCGAAGGTTAGGGCTCTACTAAAAAATCCGAATTTGGATCCCCTTAACCTTTCTAACTTCAGGCCGATCTCCCTCCTCCCCTGCATTAGCAAGATAACTGAAAAATGTATAAACTCTCAGCTATCCAACTATCTTGAGACCAATGAACTACTCAAATCCTCACAGACAGGCTTCCGTCCGGGTCAGGGCACTGAAACCACGTTGCTGACCGTGGTTGAGGAGGCCAGGAAGATCATGGATACAGGAGGATCAGTGAGAGTGATCCTCCTGGACCTAAGCACGGCCTTCGATACGGTCAACCATCAGATCCTGGCCCAGCGACTTAGCGATCTTGGGATTTCAGGCCTCGCCTTATCCTGGCTAAAATCATTTCTGCAAGACCGCTCATTCCAGGTCATAGAGGGCAACTACTCATCCAAGGAGACCCCTGTACGCTGTGGAGTGCCTCAGGGCTCTTCCCTGAGCCCTACACTCTTTAACATATATATGTCCCCCTTGGAACAGATAGTCACCCCACACGGCATAAAACTTCTAACATACGCAGGTTATACACAGCCGGTGGTTTCCCTCACCCAGCAAAAAAATCCCAACATAGACCTCTATTCCTGCCTGACTGACATTGTTAGCTGGATGGACAGATCCTGCTTAAAGCTTAACGGCGACAAAACGGAGATCATGGTGATGGGAAATCACGCCCACCTCCTCACAGACTCCCTCTGGCCTCCTTGCATGGGTAAACCTCCAACCCCCAAGCCAGAGCTTAAAAGCCTCGGTCTATGGCTGGACAAAAACCTCACCATGCAAACCCAAGCAAGAAAAACTGCCGGAGTCTGCTTTGGTCTCCTGCGATCCACCAGAAAAATCTTACCTTTACTCCCTTTCCAATCAAGGAAACTTCTGATACAGGGTCTCATCCTATCAAGGTTGGACTACGGCAATGCACTCTACCTTGGTGCACCTCTAAAAGTCACTACTAAACTTCAGGTAGTTCAAAATGCTGCCGCCAGGATTCTGACCAACACCGGGAACCGCTGCTCAGCCAAACCAGCCATGCGAGCACTGCACTGGCTACCCATCACAGAAAGAGTGCAGTTCAAGTCACTCTGCCTTACTCATAAAATTTTGAATGGCAAAGCCCCCCCCATACTAAGAGATTTAGTTATTCCCTACAACACATCCAGACCTCTCCGATCATCCAATGCCAACCTTACTAAACCACCCAAGATCTTTCGAGCACGTTCAGGAGGCCGACGCTTTTCTTATAATGCGTCCAAGATGTGGAACTCCCTCCCTCCTGACCTCCGCGCCCAACCTAATCTTCTGGCATTTCGAAAATCCTTAAAGACATGGCTGTTCCCATAAGCTTCCTTCCCTCTTTTTCCATCAGTACTTGTTCAGCGCTGGGACGCTCACCGGCAGCTATGCGCTCTAGAAATCCGATAACATTAACATTAACATGTAGACCCTAGTGGTCTTTCCTACGTAGATAACATCTACCTGACAGATAATTAATTAAACTCCCATCTAGTGAGAGTGAATTGCACAATAATGCGATTTGCTGAACTTGTCTACAAGTTTAACTTCAGATAATCAAACATAGCTCTTCTGAGTGTCCTTTTCTTAGGATATGAACTTACCAATGAGGGAAAGAGTCTTGCCCCTCACTTCCGCAGAAATGTGCACAATTGCAGCCTCCAAGTACACATAAAAGCTACAATCCCTACCAGGATTTTTGAATTTTGGCCGAACATACGTACTTGGTTATGTACTATGTATTAAATCACCTAGGGCCAGATGTAGGTGGCCAAATACCGAGCGGTATTTGGCTGAGTGCAATGTAGGTGAGTTGAAGCCTACTTGTAAAATAAGGAATCGCAAAATAGTGATTCCTTATTTCGCTCTTGCATTTAAGGAATCGGAAATACCGATTCCTTAAATGCAATGTACATAGCACTAAAAATAGTGCACTTAAGCCTTAAGGAATCGCTAATTACCACCAACCACCACCAACTTCAAGTTGATGGTAAGTAGCGATTTCCTTTGAAAAAGCACTTTTTTGCTTTTTTAAATGTGCCATGTGGCATACATCCATACCCTTAGGGCATGTATGTGGGCCACATGTGCACACATGCACATTTCAGGGGTGCAACAGAGTGTCCCTTGGACACCCTGGCACCCTTGAAATAGCTCCCCTGATTTGCGATTCAGTAATACCGAATCGCTAATAGCGAATATCTTCCCATTCATTCCTATGGACCTCCCAGCCCCTTAGGAATGAATGGGTAGGTTTTCCTTAATAACGAATCTCAATTACCGATTCGTTATTAAGGAATGTTAAGGAATCACTAATATTTTAGCGATTCCTACCTACATTCCATTTAGAGAGTCCTTAATAGCGATTCGGTAAAAATCGTTATTAAGGACTCGCTAAATTGAAGTTATCTACATCTGGCCCTTTATGCCATAATCCGTCATGATTTTTCTGCTTCCTGTTGGACATCGGAGCACACTGACACCCTCACATCTTTACAATCGAACTTACATGAAACATTCTACTTACAGATGTGTGTCACTACCACAAATTTAGTCATCCGTCTTTTGCTGGGTGCAATTGAATTTACATGTCTCACCTTTAACTAAGGTGAAATGGTTCCTATAGCATATAAATCACATTTATATTCCACTTCAGAAATGTGTTTTGCTTCTACTGAAAAAATATTAACATCCTTAAAGGACGGCCTCTTGCTCAGGGAAAACGCATTATTGTAATTTCTCCAGTCCCAGCTTTAGAGGTCGTCATCAAAGCTTGCGTTCCTAATGCAAATTCCCTCCATCCTAGGAGGATCCAATGGGCTATGTCCATAACAGTCATGGATGTAGACTTTGGTGCCGATTACGATCCGGTAAAAACCGGGTACGAACCGTCGGTCGGAGCGTATTCTCCGTCCGACGCGTACCCGGTCGTCAAAATATACAAACATGGAATTACGATTCGCACGGGTACACCATTACCGTACGAATCGTAAAAAAGACCGACCGAACAAAAAACACCTACCAATGCGATCCGGGAAAGCGCCGACCTGACGTCGGGACGCACGCAGCCAGCCATTCACGACCCAGGAATCACGATTCGCACCGACGTCACCCCGCACGGTGAAGATTCTGCGGCAGCCAAAAACTGCCGGGAAATCAGGACGACGCGAACAAGGACCACCAGTACGCGACGGACAGACGACGACGCGAACAAGGAGGACCAGTACGCGACGGACACACAGGACGACGCCACCAAGGAGGACCCGTATGCGACAGGACGACGCCACCAAGGAGTACCAGTACGCGACGGACACAGGACCACGCGACCAAGGAGGACCCGTACCCGACAGGACGACGCGATCAAGGAGGACCCGTACGCGACAGGACGACGCGAGCAAGGAGTACCAGTACGCGACGGACAGACATGGACCCGAACCTACGAGTCATCCCTGCCCTCATAGCAGTCCACCTGCTCTACAGGCACCGACGCAGACGCCGCAGAAGGTAAGAATAACTAAGGGAGGGGGGAAAGTGGGGTGGGGTGGGGGTGGCACGACCAGGGCAGGCCACTAAACAACCACATAAGTCACACATGGCCTGGACATACCTGACTCCCATGCCCTGGTCACCACGAGGGGGTGGGGGCGTGTCCTGATAAGCCAGCTACCGCCACAACGGAAGGCCGTCACCACGCGAACCGACAACACAACCAGACAGGTACGTCCCGTACCCACGCCTGAAGAGCGTGGGTACGAGTCGTACCACGCCCACACACACGTCACCCCAACAATGGCGGGACGGATCGTACCCACGTGGCAAAGGCCTGGGTACGGCCCGCACAAGCATCACATAGCGTGGGGATGGATATGTACGGACCCTACCCCCACCCTATATGCATGGAGCGTACCCCCCATGCCAACAGTGTAGTACGACTCGAACCCTCACCCGCGGACCTACGGACCGTACCCCCACCAGTGTAAGTAGGACTCCGACCCCCAACAGCGGACTCAGGGACCATACCCCCACCCCAACAGTGTAAGTACGACCCGTACCCCCACCCGCGTATGCAAGGAGCGTACCCCCACCCCAACAGTGTAAGTACGACTCGAACCCTCACTCGCGTATGCAAGGAGCGTACCCCCACCCCAACAGTGTAAGTACGACCCGTACCCCCACCCGCGTATGCAAGGAGCGTACCCCCACCCCAACAGTGTAAGTACGACTCGAACCCTCACCCGCGTATGCAAGGAGCGTACCCCCACCCCAACAGTGTAAGTATGACACGTACCCCCACCCGCGTATGCAAGGAGCGTACCCCCACCCCAACAGTGTAAGTACGACCCGTAGCCACACCCTATATGCATGGAGCGTACCCCCCATGCCAACAGTGTAAGTACGACTCGAACCCTCACCCGCGGACGTACGGGCCGTACCCCCACCCCCACCAGTGTAAGTACGACTCCTGGACTCACGGACCGTACCACCACCACACCAGTGTAAGTACGACTCGAACCCTCACCTCGAATGCATGGAGCGCACCCACACCGTGTATGTCCCAAGCGTACATATCCAGAAATTGGAGGTGTGTGTGCAGAGTCCTCCCAGCAGTGCCCAGAGACAGGAGGGGTGTGTGCAGAGTCCTCCCAGCAGTGTCCAGACCCAGGAGGGGTGGGTGCAGAGACCTCCCAGCAGTGCCCTGAGACAGGAGGGGTGGGTGGTGAGTCCTCCCAGCAGTGCCCAGAGACAGGAGGGGTGTGTGCAGAGTCCTCCCAGCAGTGTCCAGACCCAGGAGGGGTGGGTGCAGAGACCTCCCAGCAGTGCCCAGAGACAGGAGGGGTGGGTGCAGAGACCTCCCAGCAGTGCCCTGAGACAGGAGGGGTGTGTGCAGAGTCCTCCCAGCAGTGTCCAGACCCAGGAGGGGTGTGTGCAGAGTCCTCCCAGCAGTGTCCAGACCCAGGAGGGGTGGGTGGTGAGTCCTCCCAGCAGTGCCCTGAGACAGGAGGGGTGGGTGCAGAGACCTCCCAGCAGTGCCCTGAGACAGGAGGGGTGGGTGGTGAGTCCTCCCAGCAGTGCCCAGAGACAGGAGGGGTGTGTGCAGAGTCCTCCCAGCAGTGTCCAGACCCAGGAGGGGTGTGTGCAGAGTCCTCCCAGCAGTGTCCAGACCCAGGAGGGGTGGGTGGTGAGTCCTCCCAGCAGTGCCCTGAGACAGGAGGGGTGGGTGCAGAGACCTCCCAGCAGTGCCCTGAGACAGGAGGGGTGGGTGGTGAGTCCTCCCAGCAGTGCCCAGAGACAGGAGGGGTGTGTGCAGAGTCCTCCCAGCAGTGTCCAGACCCAGGAGGGGTGGGTGGTGAGTCCTCCCAGCAGTGCCCTGAGACAGGAGGGGTGGGTGCAGAGACCTCCCATCAGTGCCCTGAGACAGGAGGGGTGTGTGCAGAGTCCTCCCAGCAGTGTCCAGACCCAGGAGGGGTGTGTGCAGAGTCCTCCCAGCAGTGCCCAGAAACAGGAGGGGTGTGTGCAGAGTCCTCCCAGCAGTGTCCAGACCCAGGAGGGGTGGGTGCAGAGACCTCCCAGCAGTGTCCAGACCCAGGAGGGGTGGGTGGTGAGTCCTCCCAGCAGTGCCCTGAGACAGGAGGGGTGGGTGCAGAGACCTCCCAGCAGTGCCCTGAGACAGGAGGGGTGTGTGCAGAGTCCTCCCAGCAGTGTCCAGACCCAGGAGGGGTGTGTGCAGAGTCCTCCCAGCAGTGTCCAGACCCAGGAGGGGTGGGTGGTGAGTCCTCCCAGCAGTGCCCTGAGACAGGAGGGGTGGGTGCAGAGACCTCCCAGCAGTGCCCTGAGACAGGAGGGGTGGGTGGTGAGTCCTCCCAGCAGTGCCCAGAGACAGGAGGGGTGTGTGCAGAGTCCTCCCAGCAGTGTCCAGACCCAGGAGGGGTGGGTGCAGAGACCTCCCAGCAGTGCCCAGAGACAGGAGGGGTGGGTGCAGAGTCCTCCCAGCAGTGTCCACACCCAGGAGGGGTGTAACACATGTGTGTGATGCCACAATTACCCACATCCATACTGCCTACAAGGGAACATGTCCCCATGAACTCATGTCAACTGACTCCACACACAAGTACAGTGATCACCAAGGATGCCACGATTGTTGCAGGTGGAGACATGGCCATGCATGCATGGCCAAAGTAGAAGGGCTCCGTCACACACACAGCTCATGTACACACAGCTCTGCGCTAAACATTGGGAACACCCTGCAGGGAAGAAATCTGGGTACACAGAGGAAGGAATACACCCTGGGACAATTGAACCATGCAGTAACTGCTGACATGACCTAAGGAAGTTAGCCAACACCTTGTGATGGCACACAGATCCTAGGGTGGCCCCAAAGAGCAGAACACTACTACAAATCCCACACACCCAAAGCCTGAAACACCACCCAAAACAATGTAGCAGCCCCACCAACACCAATACCACCATAGCAGGAGTGTGATGATGAAAAAAAAAAATAAGCTTTATTCAGCATGAGCACAATGTCCGTGGATCAAAGGCAGTTCAAAGTCAACAAAGGCCATAGGGCAGTCAATGATTCCCAGCTGCATGGGGGACACAGTGGGATGTGTGTCCCCTACCTTGCCTGCACAGTCAAATGCCATCGTCTTCCATACTGGTGAGGGCATCAGGGGGGGGGGAAGCAACAGGCACCGCAGGGACATCAGGGCAAAGGGGCGGCGTTGTGGGTGCAGGGATGGAGGACTCAACCACAGGGGGTGTGTCATGGCCAAAGGCGGAGGCCAGGATGGCACTACACACCTTAGCAAGGTCCTCCAGGGACTCCCCTGCACCCGAAGTGACCTCAGGCCCCAAGGAGGGGGGGGGGGTCAGAGGGATGGGTTGCAGCGCCACCGGGGGAGGGTGGAGACAGGGGGGGAGACTCAACCACCCTGACCGAGGACTTCCTTGACCGCTTGCGTGGTGGCGTAACTGTGGGGCTCAGGGACAGAGCGGCCATGAAGGAGTCCTTGGGGGAGATGTGGCCAGGAGAGCTGAGGGGAGGGGATTTGGAGGGAGTGGATTGTGTGGAATGCGGACTCCCACTCTGGCTGCGTGTCACACGTTTGCCCCCCGACCCAGTGGGTGTGCCTATCTCACCCTGTGTGTGCGTGTCAGGAGGAGTGCGGTGGACCTTCCCTGCTGGTGTGGTGCCTGTGTCTGTTGTGGTGGGTGCATGCCGACGTCTGGGTGTACGTGGGACAGGCATGGAAGTGGGAAGTGTGGATGGGGCAGGGGTAGGTGGGGGGAGGTCGCGCTGCAGGAGACCCACTGCTGCAGTCAGTGTGGAGTCTAGGGACCTCAGCAAGTTGCGTTGGTCAGCCTGCAAAGAATGAATGCCCTCCAAGAATGCCTCGATGTTGCTGAGGGTTTTCCCGTGGGAATGGAGGACATTCAGGATCGCAGCCTGACCAACCTGCATTTGCCGCTGGATGTCCATAGACTCAGCATTGGCGGCAGCAGTGGAGACAGGGGCAGGGGGTGCGGTGCCTGGCAGGAAGGAGACATGCGGTGACCGGGCACGCTGGGAAGGGACACGAGCAAGTGGGAGGCGGTTGGTGGGAACTGAGGGGGCGGTGGCAGGTGTTGTTCCACTGTCAGCTGCTGGTGCAGCCTCCGCCAACTCTGAGACATCCTCCTCGGACCTGTCAGCTTCGTAGTCTGATGTGCCAGTCGACAGGTCCTCGGCCACACTATCCTCCGCCCCTGTCCCACTCGATGTGCCAGCCCCGATGTCACGGCTGCCACTGGTGCTCGGTCCCTCCGCCTGGTCCGTGTCCATGTCTCCCTCTGTGTCCCCCGACGATGCTGTGGGCAGGGTGGAGAGACAGAAATTAATCAGACACCTGTACACATCTGTCACATGAGTCCAATCTACATAGTCAACATTGCATAGCCTGAAGAGGCAGATCCCTAACATCTGCAAAACAAGGTACCGATGTAGGGCATGAAACACAGTTGGTTGAGCCACCATGCCACTGAAATACCATGGAGAGCATGAGACAATAGCTGATGACAGGAAACGGAGTCTGACATAGCACCCAGGCCCTGGGAACAATCCTGCACTGCCTCTGCACCACACAGCGTATGTGAAAATACCTATGACCAGGGACAATATCCATGAACTTGAGACACATGCTGCATAGGTAATGCTGCAAACATGCCCAACATAACTCGGTCACTGCACCTTGCGTGTGTGTCCAGTAACATCACACACTGTCCAGACCCAGCAATTAGGAATCAGGATTTGACACATAGGCATTGCCCGCCCCAAGCAACCCCCACACGATGCTAATTGCTGAGACACAGGTGGCACCAACATCTCATAGTCTGGGTGATAAACACAGTGGCAGGCAAAAGGCAAGATTGGACGCAAAACAGCAAAGGTGCGCCTGTACAAATAATGAGGTACCAGTGCCCATCCTCAGATGAGTATAACAAGACACACAGGCACTGGCAACTGTGAGTATGAAGAAGGACAATCAGGTCAGGCTGCACAGTGGACACCTGTACATAATAGCACGTCTATATACATGGTGACAGGGTACAATGGCACAGAGCACAACCTACGCTGTAGACAGTGAGAGTGTCCACGTTGATGATGACACAAACAACACTGAGGATAAGGTGCCCCAGGGGACAGTATTGGGCACGCAACTACATGCAACTGAATGGGAATGACTGCTACACACGTCACCATCCCTGCACTATGCGTAGCGCACACTCATGCACATCATGTCACAGGCCACTACATAGGACATGCGCGCTGTAAGGCATGACACATGAGAGACCAACTCCCATGTCTGGAGCCAGCATCAGTGCCAACTGACATGGAACCCACATGCAGTGAACTTGACAGTTCACAGGCAAGGTCCCACAACCTGTTACCCACCACCACCACCCATGATGCTACAGTCATTGTTCTCGTGGACAAAGCGCCAGCCTACATTACCTTGTGAAGGAGTGACTACACACAGACCAGGGAACACATTGCAAGGAGGGGAAGGGTGGCAGGGGCGCAGCGCTACACTGGGGCAAACTGGATGGGCACAGCACCTTTAAACCCTGCCAGTGAATTAATGCCACTGTGCCCTTACAAATGCCGGTGACACACAACAAACGCACATGTACCTACCCCCTTCCGCCTGCTGCATCGCCTGTAAGCGCCTCTCCAGGTCTGGAAAGACCACCGGCAGCACACGCCTGTGGAGGTGGGTCAGACGGCGGCGGCCGCGGTTCTTGTGGCTCTCAGGTGAGTCCCCCAGCAGGAGCCGTGCAATCCTCCGCGTCCAGCACCGGATATCCTGCCAGCGTTTCCTCACCTGGGACAGGCTCCGCCTCCGACCATCCACACGCCTCACGGCACTGACGGCGGTCAGCCAGATCTGCTCCTTGGCAGTGGCGCCTACCTGTGAGGAAGAACAAGTGACACCACATCAATACACCAGCCACATGTCACAGAGGGACATATGTGAACATAATAGCTGGTTACTACATGGCATGTAATGCAGCCAACGCATTGCACCTCTGTCATAGGGACATCATCCTCTGGTGAGGGAAAAGGCAGTACGTGCCATAGTGGGTACTCAGGTGGAATGATGGCAATGTCACAATCAATGATCAAGGCTCACACTGTGCATCACACCCACACCTCCTGTCTCAGGGCACTGCTGGGAGGACTCTGCACACACACCTCCTGTCTCAGGGCACTGCTGGGAGGACTCTGCACACACCCCTCCTGTCTCAGGGCACTGCTGGGAGGACTCTGCACACACCCCTCCTGTCTCAGGGCACTGCTGGGAGGACTCTGCACACACCCCTCCTGTCTCAGGGCACTGCTGGGAGGACTCTGCACACACACCTCCTGTCTCAGGGCACTGCTGGGAGGAATCTGCACACACCCCTCCTGTCTCAGGGCACTGCTGGGAGGACTCCACACCCACCCCTCCTGTCTCAGGGCACTGCTGGGAGGACTCTGCACACACACCTCCTGTCTCAGGGCACTGCTGGGAGGACTCTGCACACACCCCTCCTGTCTCAGGGCACTGCTGGGAGACATCAGGCACCCCCCCCCTGGTACCCCCCCCGACAGTACATGGCATGTGTGTCACACCGGGACACAATGCCTGAAGACACAGTCACAACATAGGGACAGTCTGTGGCAGTGGCCTATGCACTCACCTGATACCCTGGTCGCCCATACAGCATGGGGTACTGTGGGAGGATCACATCCAGCAGAGCCATGTTCTCCTCCAGGGTGAATGGCTGTGTCCTTTCCACAGCCCTTGACATGGTTCCAGGGAATCAGTAGCAGCAGCTTGGTCGACAAATGCAAAGATGTGCAGGCAAGTAATCCCTCATGGGACCTGGCTGCCTTATATGTGGCCTTCTGCCCAGTCTCATGCACAGGAGTACAGAGTGATTGGTCACTCACATTTGCATCCTATGTTTCCACCAATCCCTTCAAACCTAGCAGTCTGTGGGTTCTCTATCGGTTACATCCTCCTGCATGATGTCAGCCCCACAAACACATTGCAACAAAGTAGAAGAATTCCAACTGACTTCTGCTGTGCACCTTCCAGAACAAAATCGAAATTTGAACCTGGTCGCCATGACAACCAGCATGCATGTAGGCCTTAATACTTGTCCCCTATGTAATTAGGAGAATCACACACAGGTACGGTGCGTTTCCGGGCCCTAGGGCACCCCAAATGCATGGCAACGGCCCGTACATGCATGCCTACGTTCAAAACCACTATGGGTCTGCACGCGTATGCGTACACGTAGTGGTACGGACCGTACACTCGCATGTACGCTCACTATCACTACGGGTACACAGACCCAAGTGATAGTGAGCGTACATGCGAGTGTACGGCCCTCTCACTATGGTTCTGCACGCGTATGCGTACTCGTTGTGGTACGGACCGTACAAATGCCTGTACGCTCACTATCACTATGGGTCTGTGTACCCGTAGTGATAGTGAGCGTACATGCGAGTGTACGGTCCGTACCACTACGTGTACGCATACGCGTGCAGACCCATAGTGAGAGGGCCGTACACTCGCATGTACGCTCACTATCACTATGGGTCTGCACGCGTATGCGTACACGTAGTGGTACGGACCGTACACTCGCATGTACGCTCACTATCACTATGGGTCTGCACGCGTATGCGTACACGTAGTGGTACGGACCGTACACTCGCATGTACGCTCACTATCACTATGGGTCTGCACGCGTATGCGTACACGTAGTGGTACGGACCGTACACTCGCATGTACGCTCACTATCACTACGGGTACACAGACCCATAGTGATAGTGAGCGTACATGCGAGTGTACGGTCCGTACCACTACGTGTACGCATACGCGTGCAGACCCATAGTGATAGTGAGCGTACATGCGAGTGTACGGTCCGTACCACTACGTGTACGCATACGCGTGCAGACCCATAGTGATAGTGAGCGTACATGCGAGTGTACGTCCCTCTCACTATGGTTCTGCACGCGTATGCGTACTCGTTGTGGTACGGACCGTACAAATGCCTGTACGCTCGCCATCACGATGGGTACACATACGGCAGCACTCCCACAGTGATTGGGGAACATACACAGGCCCTCTTAGCAGCAGTACGCCGGTTTGTACACATCACTGTGGTGATAGTCGACACACAGGTAGGAATAGGGCGGACATACTTGTCCAGGAATGGACATCAAGGCATCGTCTGTGCATTACTACATGTGTGGGGCACAGGTGTGACAGGCTGTGATGTGGAACATGCCTCCTGAGTGGAGGAGGCACCAGATGTATGATGAGATGTGTACAGGTGTACTGTGTGAGGGTGCAATGTGTGCCAGGCATGCCCTTGACTCCTTTGACATGTGTGCATGTCGTACTGCGCACTTGGGGTGAGCGTCACTGGCATGGCACGGACACCAACACACGGAAGTGTCCCATGATGCCCGGTACAGGGGTCATGACACCTGACTTGTCACTACCCACAGTGCACAATGTGACTATGTCATTTATGTGTCCGGGATTTACATCAGGTTGATGTTGTAGCACCCTCAAAAGCTGCAGCCGTTGCAGCAACCAACATGTGTCTGTGTGTAGATTGTCATTGCACACTGTTCCGCACACCATGCCACATGTGGTATCGGATGTGAGGTGCACATGTATGCATGGGACACGGAGTAGCGTGACAAGGCCATGTCAGCATCCTCACAAGGAATGTGTGGTGAGTCATGACATGTGCACCTTCATGGCAAGGTGTGTGGGCAGGCCTAGTGTAATGTCATGTGACCTGTGGCTCCGGTGTTCCGCTACCAGTCTCTACAATCGGCATCCTACTTCTGCTGATGTGTGGGTGTATGTCACTTCTGTCTTGCGTCGGGCTGTTCACTTGCACTGGGACACAGCTATTCCCATGGCGTGGCATGGGGAGGTTCTCAATCTCCGTGTGTAGCTGGGTCTTGGAAGGAGTGTCACCTTGCATCCATACGTGTCCTGGGCATGTAGCACATATGTGACTCCCTATGTAGCATGTGTGTATTGCCAGATTTACATGTGCTCAGTAGACATGAGTTGTTGTCGTAGTGCACTCACTCTTCCTTGTCACTTCCAAATTACTGCAGAGCGCCGCCTGTTGCCCGAATAATTCCAGACTTGGCTGCCATGCAGGAGAATGACAGGATCCGGCTCTACCGCTTCACCCAACCGTTGATTCTGGAGCTGACAGCGAGACTGGCACCACACCTGCAACCGCAGCACAGGTATCCTACGGCACTGACACCCCAGCTGAAGGTAATGGCTGCCCTACATTTTCTAGCCACGGGTACCTTCCAAAATACCATAGCTCATGTTGGTGGCATGTCCCAGAGCATGTTCAGCGGTGTGCTGCATGATTTCTTGGAGGCCATGTTGATTCACCTGGATGACTTCATAAAGTTCCCAACCCCTGAACAGATGACAGAGGTCAAGCGTGGATTCTATGCCCTGGGAGGGATGCCCCATGTCATTGGGTCCATAGATGGGACACATGTAGGTTTGGTACCACCACACGCACGGGAGGTGGCGTACCGCAATAGGAAGCACTACCACTCCATCAATGCCCTTGTGGTGTGTCTGTCCAACATGGTGATTTCACATGTCTGTGCTCGTTTTCCAGGATCAGCACACGATGCCTACATCATGAGGCGTAGCGGGATGCCTGATATGATGATGCAGCTGCGCAACGAACGGGCATGTGTTGTTGGTGGGTACAGTCTGTCTGTCCTGTATTCTGTATAGCCTACCAGCACGACCGCCTCGCCAGTTCTAACGATAACCATGTGCTTTCCATGTAGGGGACGCTGGCTATCCCAACATGCCTTGGCTGCTGACACCTCTCCGCAACCCCATCACGCCGGCCCAGCTCCGCTACAACACCGCCCATGGCCGGACAAGGCGTGTGATAGAGAGGACGTTTGGCATGCTGAAGAGCCGATTCCGGTGCCTCCACAAGACCGGCGGCGCACTCCCATATGCCCCGGCGAAGGTTTGCAAGATCTTCATGGTCTGCTGCATGCTGCACAACATGGCAGTTGAAAGAGCTGTGCCACTCATCCTGAATCAACATGACGAGGACCATCCACCCGTGGAGGACGAAGGCCTTGGCAATGGGGCTAGTGATGTGGAGGATGTGGAGCCGCAAGAGGACATCCGGACTCGGCTCATACGCGACTTCTTTGCTTAGTGGTGAGTACCAGTGTCTTGAGTGTGCACGCCTTGGTCCCCGTGTGGCATGCGTTGTGATGTGTGTCTCCACCTGCATGTATGGCACGTTAGTCAGAGGTGTGTGTGGGTGTGTCACTGGAGTGATGGTGGCAGTGATGGCAGTATTTCCCCACTCATAATTGTGACCTAGCATGTTGTCATCCTAACATGTGTCGAGTACATGCACATGCAAGTGGCTGTGCTTTTTGTGGCTGACTTCTTGTGTGTCTCTCTTCCCCAGGTACCTGCGCATGCCATCTGCTGGTTGCATTGTTGTGGCACTGCTATTCCTCATGGACATGGCATCGTGGGCTGACTCAGCGTTACAGGCACGGACACGTTTGGAAGTCTCCATGGGGTAAGGGATGCATCAGGGGTGTATTGGGTGTGGCAGTTGTTCACGATGTGTGCACACTGCCCCGGTCGAGGTTTGGTTCCTCTGCAGACATGGGGCATCCCCATGGGACACGACATGCAGCTGGGTACACCAGAATAGATGTGCTGCCTGGTTGTCAGTCATCAGTGATGGGATAGTGGATTGTGATGATGCCATCAATGTGTGTGACACTGCCCTCGGACACATACGGTTAACAATTGCTTGACATGGCGTGGGACTTCCACATCAGCGGATCTGTGGTGTATGTTAGGGTCTCCGTGTGCAGCTGTGGGTATTTAGCTGTTGGCCGACGCTTGTGTGCCAGTACCATGGCTATCACGCATTTGTGCTGCAGAAGGGGGGTGCCAGTGTTGGACCCACATGTTACTCCACATGAAGTGTTCCTGTGTACTTCAAGTTGCCTCTGCAATCCCGAATACATGACTAATAAAGGTGTCCCTATGCCTCCAAGGTGCCTCTTCTCAGTCAATGCTGGTGTGTTGGCACGGTGCATCCAGCATGTCTGGCATGGTATCCCCTGATTGTGGCTATGTGTCAATGCGTCGAGTGGCAAGATGCAAGCTGTGTGTGTGTGCTGAGACTGTGTATTGGGCATGATGTCCATGACTGTGTGGGTAGTGTGACATGTGCCATCCCCATGCATCCAACGTTGTCCAGGCCCCCATTCTCTGCATCCACCGGACTCAAGCTTGCAGGACATGGTTCTGCCACCTGTCTACACGTACCTGGGTGCCCCCCAGGACACGGGCCAGGTTCCCTGACCTCTGCGCATGACTGTTGCTGTACTCAATGTGTCTGTCAGCACGGTTGTTCGGCCACCCCCTCAGCTGGTTCTGCACATCACGGGTGTGTATGGTGCTCCATGTCTGTCTTGCCTAATAAACTGTGACCCATGTGTCCTGTGCCAGACTCAGGCCCCAGGGTGTGGATGGTTGAAGTGAACAGATGACTCAGGCATGTTTAGACTGTACAAGACACATGTTAGGTAATAATGCTACCAGCAGGCATCTACTCTTAATAGTGTGATTTATTAGGGGGGGGGGTGGGACAAAGTGGGGGGCTTTCCGGGATTAGGGAATCCAAAGTTCAGTAGGGGAGTTGGTGTCCTTGCCATTGGAAATCCTCAGAGTCCATGCCACAGTCTTTGTCAACATTGGTCAGCCAGTGACCAGCAGGGCCATGTGGCAGAGAATGTCTCTTGATGCTGTGATGCTGTTGCTCCAGTGGGCCAGGTGCCAGGCCAGGTGTCCTGGGAGATGGTGATGTAGCAGCCACCCTCACGGTCCTTTCCGTGGACGACCCGGCTTCCTGCGGGGAACCTCAGCAGCAGGCCGTGACGACGTCTGGGATGCTCCGTCGGATGTTTCCTCCTCCTCCTCATGATCCCTCCCTGTGGGTGGTGATGTTCTCCGCCTTCTGGCACAGGGAGGGTCGGCCATGGTGTCGGCCATCCGACGGAGTTCAGCGTGAATCCCCTGGGACGCCGTCACTTGCTCAGCCTGTCTGTCCTCCATCCTCCGTTGGTGTAGCTGTAGACAGGCTATTAGCTCCGCATGTTGCTGGGCCTGCTGGACCTTGATCCCCTCGAGGACGGACACAACCTGGGCCATGCCCGTGGTGTCCTGCCGGTATGAGTCCAGGATGTTACGGACATGTGAAAATACCGGATCCCCAGCCAACTGGTCAGGCTCGCGCCTCCGCCGTCCTCCACTCCCACCACCCCTGCCCACTTGCGCCTGGCCTGCACTTGTGGGCACATCGGGTCTCCGGGACCCCTGAGGGGTGGCATTTGCGTTGTCGCCTGCCTCCTCCTGGGTGCCCGGGACACCATGTCCCTCCTGGCGAGCCTGGCTGCATTGTGGTGTTGGGGCAGGGATCCTGGGTGTCTCCTGGGATGTGGCAGGAGTGGGGGTGGTGGTTGGCACGGTTGTACCTGACGCAGGTGCTGCAGGTGGTTGGACACCAGAGGGGCCAGGTCGGTCGAGGTCGTCCGCAGAGTGGTGAGAGTGGTCGCTGCCGGTGGGATCGGTCTCCTGCAGATCCGGGTCCTGTGAGTGTTCCCCCCCAGTGTTGGGGGGTGCAGCACGACGTTGACCTGTGTGTGAGAGAGACAATGTTAATTTTGGTCCATGAAACATCCATGTTTCATCAGTTTCAAAGTTGGCACTTTTCCTCTTGGAATTAGGATCTGTCTTGCATTCCACTCACAGTGCACTTGTGCATGGGTGTGTCCCTTGGGCACCACTTTGGCCCCTTTCACTATGTGTGGCACAGTCTTACTTGCTGCGTCAAGTGTGACTGCAGTCAGCAGTGGAGTGTGCAGGTGTGGCGAGCCATGCATTTGCGCCTTCCTTGTAGCACTGTACATGTGCACATGGAGTGGATCCACACACTTATACGATGCAGGTGGCTATCCTTGTGCTCGTGTACAGGTTGTGACATGGCCCTGCGTTTGGCCCTGATGAAGAGGGGGGGTTCTTGCACTGGCCACCCATGTCTACATGCACGCGGTCCACCTGCTTACGAGCAGACATTCCCACACACCAAAGGACTATTTTGCTCTCCCTGTGTCTCCCTCCTTCTCTGTCCCCCTCTCCCTCCCTCTCTGTCCCCCTCTCCCTCCCTCTGTGTGACAGCCTCCTCCCTCTGTCCGTCTCCCTCCCTCTCTGTCCCCCTCTCCCTCCTTCTCTGTCCCCCTTTCCCTCCCTCTGTGTGTCCCCCTCTGTCACCTCGGCCCAGCTTCCTGGGCACAGACTGTTAGCAGATCTTTGAGTGGCCCTTGGCTTGTTGATGTGAGTTTGTTTCTGCTCTCCAGGCACCCATTTGGTGTGATGTGTGTCTGTGCGCTGCTGCTGTGGTGGTGTGTGCTGCCACTCTTTCACAATGTTGGCTGTTCATTAGCTGCCGTCATGTGCAAACCAGTGCCTTCACCCCCATGTGTTGATGCAAGGCGTCCGCCATTTGCTGGCAAGTCATTCCTGTGTTGGGACACACTGTTTGTCTGGCTGTGACCTAGGCCATATGGGCAGAGGGCATTGTTGTCTGCTTTGGAGTCGCACTATGTGATTGTTGGTGCCCAGCCTCCCGCCATCCGGGTTACCGTGTCATGTGTTGTTGTCTTCTGTGGCCTGTGACTTGACATTGTCCAGCTGGGGGCATGGGGCATGGTGGCAGCAGTGGCATGTGCCTGCTCATGGAGTGTGGTTGAGTCATGCGATGGCTTGTGGTAGTTGCGTGCCTGTTAGTAGTTTTGGTTGTGGTTGCAGTTCCCCCCATGTGAGGTGCGTTGTTTGTGTACTCACCCGGGTCTCGGAGTCCTTCTAATCCTTCAACTGCCTCCACCGGCAGTATGGCCATCACCCTCTCCTCCCAGGGATGGTACTGTACGGGTCTGCGGGAGGGCCCTCCTCCGGTGGCGTTGGCATGGTCGAGTTCCTCCTGCCTCTTGGCTCTGACCCTCCTCCGCAGATCGTACCACCTGTTCTGGCAATCCTGCTTGGTCCTCCTGGTGTCCGCAACGGCATTCACAGCATCGACGATGGTCTGCCACATGGCTGTTTTGGCAGCCTGGCTGGTGTTTCTGACCAATGTTCCAAAGATCTGTGGCTCGACTCTGAGGATTTGATCCACAAGGACCTCCAACTCTCGGTGACTGAACTTTGGATTCTTGGTAGTGGGCATGGTGAGGGGTGTGGGTGGGGATGGTGTGGGTGCGGGTGGTGTGTGGATGTTGGGGGGGGGTGTGGATGGTTGTGTGTGTGTGTGAATGTGATGAGAGGGTGTTTGTGAGGGTGGTTGTGTAAAGGTGTGCAAGTGTAAGGTGTGGTGTAGCTTGTAGTCTGGTTCTGTGGTGTCTGGCAGCAGTGAGTCTGTTGCAAAGGCTCATGGTTTGTGTGTGTGGGCCCTTTTTATTGGTCCATGGGTGGGTGTGGCAGTGTTTGAAGTTTGGGTGGGTGTGTTATAAGGAGTGGTGGTGTATTGGGCCTCTGTTTGTTTTTGGCAGTTGCAGGTCAGTGATTGTGTTATTTTAGTGGTTGTTGGCCATGTTTCGTGGCTTTGTGCCTTTCGAATGGTGTATTCTTGTGTAGTTTTGTTTTGTCCTGGTTGTGTACGTGCGTTTTGAGCATGTGTACGGTGTGTACATGGGCCATTTGGTTGTACGGTGCTGTCCTTGTATGTGACTTGGTACGAGTCGTACATGCGGTGGTGATGTTGGGGCCTGGGGTGCGCTCCGTACTTAGGAGGTTGTGTTGGGGGTAGGACCGGAACCTACTGGGGTGTACATAGACGGTGGTACGACACGTACTGGGGTGGGGGGGTGTACATTGACGGTGGTACGACACGTACTGGGGTGGGGGTACGACTCGAACGTACTGGGGTGTAGGTAGACGGGGGTATGACACGTACTGGGGTGGGGGTACGACTGGAACGTACTGGGGTGTAGGTTGACGGTGGTACGACACGTACTGGGGTGGGGGTACGACTGGAACGTACTGGGGTGGGGGTACACGGGGGGTACGACACGTACTGGGGTGGGGGTGCGACTGGAACGTACTGGGGTGTAGCTTGACGGTGGTACGACACGTACTGGGGTGGGGGTACGACTCGAACGTACTGGGGTGTCGGTAGACGGGGGTATGACACGTACTGGGGTGGGGGTACGACTGGAACGTACTGGGGTGTAGGTAGACGGGGGTATGACACGTACTGGGGTGGGGGTACGACTGGAACGTACTGGGGTGGGGGTACACGGGGGGTACGACACGTACTGGGGTGGGGGTACGACTGGAACGTACTGGGGTGTAGGTTGACGGTGGTACGACACGTACTGGGGTGGGGGTACGACTCGAACGTACTGGGGTGTCGGTAGACGGGGGTATGACACGTACTGGGGTGGGGGTACGACTGGAACGTACTGGGGTGTACATAGACGGTGGTACGACACGTACTGGGGTGGGGGGGTGTACATTGACGGTGGTACGACACGTACTGGGGTGGGGGTACGACTCGAACGTACTGGGGTGTCGGTAGACGAGGGATATGACACGTACTGGGGTGGGGGTACGACTGGAACGTACTGGGGTGTAGGTTGACGGTGGTACGACACGTACTGGGGTGGGGGTACGACTCGAACGTACTGGGGTGTCGGTAGACGAGGGATATGACACGTACTGGGGTGGGGGTACGACTCGAACGTACTGGGGTGTCGGTAGACGGGGGTATGACACGTACTGGGGTGGGGGTACGACTGGAACGTACTGGGGTGTGGGTACACGGGGGGTACGACACGTACTGGGGTGGGGGTACGACTGGAACGTACTGGGGTGTAGGTTGACGGTGGTACGACACGTACTGGGGTGGGGGTACGACTCGAACGTACTGGGGTGTCGGTAGACGAGGGATATGACACGTACTGGGGTGGGGGTACGACTGGAACGTACTGGGGTGTAGGTAGACGGGGGTATGACACGTACTGGGGTGGGGGTACGACTGGAATGTACTGGGGTTTGGCTTGACGGTGGTACGACACGTACTGGGGTGGGGGTACGACTGGAACGTACTGGGGTGGGGGTACACGGGGGGTACGACACGTACTGGGGTGGGGGTACGACTGGAACGTACTGGGGTGTCGGTAGACGAGGGATATGACACGTACTGGGGTGGGGGTACGACTCGAACGTACTGGGGTGTCGGTAGACGAGGGATATGACACGTACTGGGGTGGGGGTACGACTGGAACGTACTGGGGTGTAGGTAGACGGGGGTATGACACGTACTGGGGTGGGGGTACGACTGGAACGTACTGGGGTGGGGGTACACGGGGGGTACGACACGTACTGGGGTGGGGGTACGACTGGAACGTACTGGGGTGTAGGTTGACGGTGGTACGACACGTACTGGGGTGGGGGTACGACTCGAACGTACTGGGGTGTCGGTAGACGGGGGTATGACACGTACTGGGGTGGGAGTACGACTGGAACGTACTGGGGTGGGGGTACACGGGGGGTACGACACGTACTGGGGTGGGGGTACGACTGGAACGTACTGGGGTGTAGGTAGACGGGGGGTATGACGCGTACTGGGGTGGGGGTAGGACCGGAACCTACTGGGGTGTACATAGACGGTGGTACGACACGTACTGGGGTGGGGGGGTGTACATTGACGGTGGTACGACACGTACTGGGGTGGGGGTACGACTCGAACGTACTGGGGTGTCGGTAGACGAGGGATATGACACGTACTGGGGTGGGGGTACGACTGGAACGTACTGGGGTGTACCTAGTCGGGTGGGGGTATACATACACGGGGGGTACGTGTCGGACGTACGGGGGCTGGGGGGAGTGTTGGGCGCGTATGCGGGCACATGTCTCCATGGTTGCCATAGGAGTTCGGTGCGGACGGTGTTTTTTTCCATACGGTTGTACGCTCGGACGCACGGGATGGATCGTGATTCCTCGGTCGGACTTGGCTTTTCACGTTTGTAAGGTAAATCGTCCGAGGACGTGTCGGACACATTTTCAGACCCGAGGACGTGTGGGAAATGATTCCCAGTGCGGTTCGTATGGACTTTTTACCATGCGAATCGTGATTGCCAGTTCGTACGGCACTTGTACGATTCGTACGGTAAAAAGACCCGATACGAGTCGCACGGGGACATTTTTTGCCGGATCGTGATCGGCACCTTTGTCTTTGACCCTTCTTTTCAAACACAAGAATTTTTGCAATACGAACACATTTATCCTTTGCCTTCTTTGGTTCTGCCTCTTGGACAATATAAATACATAATTTATACTGATGGATCAGCTTAGCCTGCTATAGGTTCCATGCAGCAGTATTCTGTTGCATGCGCCATTGTCATTAGCACTACATCAACTGACGTTTTTCCCCCAAACGACTCACGCACAGTTGCACGGAGCCTGAACAGTGCAGTTGGCTGAACTAAAGACTTTACTTCCTGCACTTGAAAATATACATCCTGAATTCCCCATGGTTATAGTGTGTGATTCATATTTGTGTATAATCATTTAAAGATAATTTACATTTTTGGTGGCAGAATGACTTTAGAGATCCCAAATGTAGCACAATCAAGCATAAACAGATTTGGGTTAAACTAAGTGGTAAATCTTAAGGATAGATTGCCACAAACTCATGTTATATAAACATTGAATAATCGATGTGTGGGAGCACATGCTGTAGGAAATTCTCTGCTGATGAAGCAGCCAAATCTGCAGTAGCTATAGCTGGAATAGCAGCTGTAACCCACTTTAAAACTTGTATTGACATTGCTATCTAGGCTGCCAGGAATGCTTTTAAGAACAGCACCCATTTACCGATGGACTTTCTTTCTAAATATTCTTATCATTTAAATTACCAGAATTTTCTTTTTGTCAATATTCCAGGTGTTGGCGATCTTGTGATACCCAACTCACACCGCAGACATGATCTGATTGTTACCGCAATTGAAGGTGTAACTTCTGCTCATACAGGAGTGGCTGCCACTATTTTGCTCTTAAAGTGACGTTCTTGGTGGCATGGTTTATACTACTAAACTAGAAAATATTCCTCCGAAGTGCCATACTTTGATTATTTTTCCAAATTTATATATTTGTTTTATTAGTTTTTAGTAACTCTGATTCCTAAACTATGCTTTGAGTGTGTTTACCTTATGATTACTTTTATTACATTTAGTACTCATTTTAGTGGTATTATCCTGACCAAAGGGTGTGTTTTCACCATAGCCCATTGTAGTTTTTCCTATGTTAGCCTAATTGTGCTTGTTGTGGGCTGCATTTTCTTTTGCACATGTTACTATATGAACACGGACTTGGTCTGAACACCACAGACAAGGACAAATAACAATGCCCCCTGTTATTCTCTCTGGTCAGGCATTAGCACCTAGACATAACATGAGAACACAGCTGCTGTTTGTGAGGACACGTCTTGTTATATAACTGAGCGCATTTTAAGCACAGACATGGAGCAAGGGTTCTAAGACAAGATTGCTAAACCAGCTGAGATGAAGAATGTCGATCTGCATATGCTAAGGTACGGGGTCTGCCACTAATCCCAGATCTTTGATATAAAATCATTCAGCTTCAGTAGAAAGGGAGGGGGGTTTAAAATATTCTCTCTCATAACATGACAGGGCTTTTTATGGTATATGGTTTATTGACCATGTTAACAGTATTTTTGGTATACATTTGTTTTTTAATTGTGGCACGAATACTGCATTTTAGAACACAATAGTTTAAATAAATATTTTAAAATATATTTGTGTCTCTTATTGTGGACGAGTATGAGTGAGAGAGTGAAATGGTGTGTCCTTTACAGCAATCCCTGAGAGAGTCAGGTGTGTTGTGTTGTGGGGTGCCAATTCACTTGATTCTCTGGCAGTGGTGGCTGGCTTGTACTGAGGATGGTGAGCAGGGGGTAAAAAAAATAAAAAAAATAAGCAGACTCACCTTGTATCTTGTGGCACAACGTCCTCCTCCTTTGGGTGTCTTCTCTCCTCACGTAAGCTCCCGATTCAGGAAACTGCACTATCCAATCCTGCTATATTCAGTCCTGGTGCTGCTTTTATGCTGTGAAAGCAGTGCCAGGATTGGATAGAGTGGCCTTTCCCCACGGTCCTAAGAGCACTGGAAGCCTGTCCTTTCTCTAATGTACCTGTCTATGACAGCTAGGCTCGAGAATTTTTAAATGCACATGTGTGGCCTAAGAGGGCCAGCCAAAGAGACATGTGAATTTTAAATCACATAGCTCTCTGCTGCTGCCACTCTGCAACACTGGCCCGCTCTGTTTTGACACTTAGCTCAGGAGGGGCTGAAAAATAAAATGGTAATAAATTAACTTTCTTATAGTTTTATTTTTCAGCTCTGGGACTTGTGGGGTGAAGCTCCTTTGCTCACATGGAGGAGCCACCTCTGTTGTATGGTAAGGTTAGGAGGGCAAGTGAGGCACTATAGTTAGTCGGACTCTGGCTCATAGGTACTGAAGTGGAATGGTGACTCAGGTGCCGATCACGATCCGGTAAAAAATTCCCCCGTGCGACTCGTATCGGGTCTTTTTACCGTACGAATCGTCCAAGTGCCGTACGAACTGGCAATCACGATTCGCATGGTAAAAAGTCCATACGACCCGCACCGGGAATCATTCCCCACACGTCCTCGGGTCGGAAAATGTGTCCGACACGTCCTCGGACGATTTACCTTACAAACGTAAAAATCCAAGTCCGACCGAGGAATCACGATCCATCCCGTGCGTCCGAGCCTACAACCGTATGGAAAAAACACCGTCCGCACCGAACACCAATAGCAACCATGGAGACATGTGCCCGCATACGCGCCCAACACTCCCCCCAGCCCCCGTACGTCCGACACGTACCCCCCGTATATGTATACCCCCACCCGTCTATGTACACCCCAGTACGTTCCAGTCGTACCCCCACCCCAGTACGTGTCGTACCACCGTCTATGTACACCCCCCCACCCCTGTACGTGTCGTACCACCGTCTATGTACACCCCCCCACCCCTGTACGTGTCGTACCACCGTCTATGAACACCCCAGTACGTTCCAGTCGTACCCCCACCCCAGTACGTGTCGTACCACCGTCAATGTACACCCCCCACCCCTGTACGTGTCGTACCACCGTCTATGTACACCCCCCCACCCCTGTACGTGTCGTACCACCGTCTATGAACACCCCAGTACGTTCCAGTCGTACCCCCACCCCAGTACGTGTCGTACCACCGTCAATGTACACCCCCCCACCCCTGTACGTGTCGTACCACCGTCTATGTACACCCCCCCACCCCTGTACGTGTCGTACCACCGCCCATGTACACCCCAGTACGTTCCAGTCGTACCCCCACCCCAGTACGTGTCGTACCACCGTCAATGTACACCCCCCACCCCTGTACGTGTCGTACCACCGTCTATGTACACCCCCCCACCCCTGTACGTGTCGTACCACCGCCCATGTACACCCCAGTACGTTCCAGTCGTACCCCCACCCCAGTACGTGTCGTACCACCGTCTATGTACACCCCCCCACCCCTGTACGTGTCGTACCACCGTCTATGTACACCCCCCCACCCCTGTACGTGTCGTACCACCGCCCATGTACACCCCAGTACGTTCCAGTCGTACCCCCACCCCAGTACGTGTCGTACCACCGTCTATGTACACCCCCCCACCCCTGTACGTGTCGTACCACCGTCTATGAACACCCCAGTACGTTCCAGTCGTACCCCCACCCCAGTACGTGTCGTACCACCGTCAATGTACACCCCCCACCCCTGTACGTGTCGTACCACCGTCTATGTACACCCCCCCACCCCTGTACGTGTCGTACCACCGTCTATGTACACCCCCCCACCCCTGTACGTGTCGTACCACCGTCTATGAACACCCCAGTACGTTCCAGTCGTACCCCCACCCCAGTACGTGTCGTACCACCGTCAATGTACACCCCCCACCCCTGTACGTGTCGTACCACCGTCTATGTACACCCCCCCACCCCTGTACGTGTCGTACCACCGTCTATGAACACCCCAGTACGTTCCAGTCGTACCCCCACCCCAGTACGTGTCGTACCACCGTCAATGTACACCCCCCCACCCCTGTACGTGTCGTACCACCGTCTATGTACACCCCCCCACCCCTGTACGTGTCGTACCACCGCCCATGTACACCCCAGTACGTTCCAGTCGTACCCCCACCCCAGTACGTGTCGTACCACCGTCAATGTACACCCCCCACCCCTGTACGTGTCGTACCACCGTCTATGTACACCCCCCCACCCCTGTACGTGTCGTACCACCGTCTATGTACACCCCCCACCCCTGTACGTGTCGTACCACCGTCTATGAACACCCCAGTACGTTCCAGTCGTACCCCCACCCCAGTACGTTCCTGGCGCACCCCCAACACAACCTTCTAAGTACGGAGCGCACCCCATGCCCCAACATCACAACCGCATGTACGAGTCGTACAAAGCCACACACAAGGACCAAATCGTACAACCAAATGGCCCATGTACACACCGTACACACGCTCAAAACGCACGTACACAACAAGGACAAAACAAAACAACTCAACAATACACCATTCGCAAGGCACACAGCCACTAAACATGGCCAACAACCACTAAAATAACACAATCACTGACCTGCAACTGTCAAAAACAAACAGAGGCCCAATACACCACCACTCCTTATAACACACCCACCCAAAATTCAAACACTGCCACACCCACCCATGGACCAATAAAAAGGGCCCACACACACAAACCATGAGCCTTTGCAACAGACCCACTGCTGCCAGACACCACAGAACCAGACTACAAGCGACACCACATCTTACACTTGCACACCTTCACACGACCACCCTCACAAACACCCTCTCATCATGTTCACACACACACACAACCATCCACACCCCCCCCCAACATCCACACACCCCCCACACCCACACCATCCCCACCCACACCCCTCACCATGCCCACTACCAAGAATCCAAAGTTCAGTCACCGAGAGTTGGAGGTCCTTGTTGATCAAATCCTCAGAGTCGAGCCACAGATCTTTGGAACATTGGTCAGAAGCACCAGCCAGGCAGCCAAAACAGCCATGTGGCAGACCATCGTCGATGCTGTGAATGCTGTTGCGGACACCAGGAGGACCAAGCAGGATTGCCAGAACAGGTGGTACGATCTGCGGAGGAGGGTCAGAGCCAAGAGACAGGAGGAACACGACCAGGCCAACGCCACCGGAGGAGGGCCCTCCCGCAGACCCGTACAGTACCATCCCTGGGAGGAGAGGGTGATGGCCATACTGCCGGTGGAGGCAGTTGAAGGAGTAGAAGGACTCCGAGACCCGGGTGAGTACACAAACAACGCACCTCACATGGGGGGAACTGCAACCACAACCAAAATTAATAACAGGCACGCAAACACCACAAGCCATCGCATTACTCAACCACACTCCATGAGCAGGCACATGCCACTGCTGCCACCATGCCCCATGCACCCAGCTGGACAATGTCAAGTCACAGGCCACAGAAGACAACAACACATGACACGGTAACCCGGATGGCGGGAGTGTGGGCACCAAGAATCACATAGTGCGACTCCAAAGCAGACAACAATGCCCTCTGCCCATATGGCCTAGGTCACAGCCAGACAAACACTGTGTCCCAACACAGGAATGACTTGCCAGCAAATGGCGGATGCCTTGCATCAACACATGGGGGTGAAGGCACTGTTTTGCACATGCCAGCAGCTAATGAACAGCCAACAGTGTGAAAGAGTGGCAGCACACACCACCACAGCAGCAGCGCACAGACACACAGCAGACAAAATGGGTGCCTGGAGATCAGAAACAAACTCACATCAACAGGCCAAGGGCCACTCAAAGATCTGCTAACAGTGTGTGCCCAGGAAGCTGGGCCAAGGTGACAGAGGGTGACACACGGAGGGAGGGAGAGGGGGACACAGAGGGAGGGAGAGGGGGACTGAGAGGGAGGGAGACACAGGAAGATGGACAGAGGGAGGAGGCTGACACACAGAGGGAGGGAGAGGGGGACAGAGAGGGAGGGAGAGGGGGACAGAGAGGGAGGGAGACACAGGAAGATGGACAGAGGGAGGAGGCTGACACACAGAGGGAGGGAGAGGGGGACACAGAGGGAGGGAGACACAGGAAGATGGACAGAGGGAGGAGGCTGACACACAGAGGGAGGGAGAGGGGGACACAGAGGGAGGGAGAGGGGGACAGAGAGGGAGGGAGACACAGGAAGATGGACAGAGGGAGGAGGCTGACACACAGAGGGAGGGAGAGGGGGACACAGAGGGAGGGAGACACAGGAAGATGGACAGAGGGAGGAGGCTGACACACAGAGGGAGGGAGAGGGGGACACAGAGGGAGGGAGAGGGGGACAGAGAGGGAGGGGGACACAGGGAGATGGACAGAGGGAGGAGGCTGACACACAGAGGGAGGGAGAGGGGGACAGAGAGGGAGGGAGAGGGGGACAGAGAGGGAGGGAGAGGGGGACAGAGAGGGAGGGAGAGGGGGACAGAGAGGGAGGGAGAGGGGGACAGAGAGGGAGGGAGACACAGGAAGATGGACAGAGGGAGGAGGCTGACACACAGAGGGAGGGAGAGGGGGACACAGAGGGAGGGAGAGGGGGACACAGAGGGAGGGAGAGGGGGACAGAGAGGGAGGGAGAGGGGGACAGAGAGGGAGGGAGACACAGGAAGATGGACAGAGGGAGGAGGCTGACACACAGAGGGAGGGAGAGGGGGACACAGAGGGAGGGAGAGGGGGACACAGAGGGAGGGAGAGGGGGACACAGAGGGAGGGAGAGGGGGACAGAGAGGGAGGGAGAGGGGGACAGAGAAGGAGGGAGACACAGGGAGAGCAAATCAGTCCTTTGGTGTGTGGGAATGTCTGCTCGTCAGCAGGTGGACTGCGTGCATGTAGACAAGGGTGCCCAGTGCCAGAACCCCCCCTCTTCATCATGGCAAAACGCAGGGCCATGTCACAACCTGTACACGAGCACAAGGACAGCCACCTGCATCATATGAGTGTGTGGATCCACTCCATGTGCACATGTACAGTGCTACAAGGAAGGCGCAAACGCATAGCTCGGCACACATGCACACTCCACTGCTGACTGCAGTCACACTTGACGCAGCAAGTAAGACTGTGCCACACATAGTTAAAGGGGCCAAATTGGTGCCCAAGGGACACACACATGCACAAGTGCACTGTGAGTGGAATGCAAGACAGATCCTAATTCCAAGAGGAAATGTGCCAACTTTGTAACGGATGCAACATGGATGTTGCATGGATCAAAAGTAACATTGTCTCTCTCACACACAGGTCAACGTCGTGCTGCACCCCCCAACACTGGGGGGGAACACTCACAGGACCCGGATCTGCAGGAGACCGATCCCACCGGCAGCGACCACTCTCACCACTCTGCGGACGACCCCGACCGACCTGGCCCCTCTGGTGTCCAACCACCTGCAGCACCTGCGTCAGGTACAACCGTGCCAACCACCACCCCCACTCCTGCCACATCCCAGGAGACACCCAGGATCCCTGCCCCAACACCACAATGCAGCCAGGCTCGCCAGGAGGGACACGGTGTCCCGGGCACCCAGGAGGAGGCAGGCGACAACGCCAATGCCACCCCTCAGGGGTCCCGGAGACCCCATGTGCCCACAAGTGCAGGCCAGACGCAAGTGGGCAGGGGTGGTGGGAGTGGAGAGCGGCGGAGGCGCGAGCCTGACCAGTTGGCTGGGGATCCGGTATTTTCACATGTCCGTAACATCCTGGACTCATACCGGCAGGACACCACGGGCATGGCCCAGGTTGTGTCCGTCCTCGAGGGGATCAAGGTCCAGCAGGCCCAGCAACATGCGGAGCTAATAGCCTGTCTACAGCTACACCAACGGAGGATGGAGGACAGACAGGCTGAGCAAGTGACGGCGTCCCAGGGGATTCACGCTGAACTCCGTCGGATGGCCGACACCATGGCCGACCCTCCCTGTGCCAGAAGGCGGAGAACATCACCACCCACAGGGAGGGATCATGAGGAGGAGGAGGAAACATCCGACGGAGCATCCCAGACGTCGTCACGGCCTGCTGCTGAGGTTCCCCGCAGGAAGCCGGGTCGTCCACGGAAAGGACCGTGAGGGTGGCTGCTACATCACCATCTCCCAGGACACCTGGCCTGGCACCTGGCCCACTGGAGCAACAGCATCACAGCATCAAGAGACATTCTCTGCCACATGGCCCTGCTGGTCACTGGCTGACCAATGTTGACAAAGACTGTGGCATGGACTCTGAGGATTTCCAATGGCAAGGACACCAACTCCCCTACTGAACTTTGGATTCCCTAATCCCGGAAAGGCCCTCACTTGGCCCCCCCCCCCCAATAATAAATCACACTATTATGAGTTGATGCCTGCTGGTAGCATTATTACCTAACATGTGTCTTGTACAGTCTAAACATGCCTGAGTCATCTGTTCACTTCAACCATCCACACCCTGGGGCCTGAGTCTGGCACAGGACACATGGGTCACAGTTTACTAGGCAAGACAGACATGGAGCACCATACACACCCGTGATGGTCAGAACCAGCTGAGGGGGTGGCCGAACAACCGTGCTGACAGACACATTGAGTACAGCAACAGTCATGCGCAGAGGTCAGGGATCCTGGTCCGTGTCCTGGGGGGCACCCAGGTACGTGTAGACAGGTGGCAGAACCATGTCCTGCAAGCTTGAGTCCGGTGGATGCAGAGAATGGGGTCATGGACAACGTTGGATGCATGGGGATGGCACATGTCACAATACCCACACAGTCATGGACATCATGCCCATTACACAGTCTCAGCACACACACACAGCTTGCATCTTGCCACTCGACACATTGACACATAGCCACAATCAGGGAATACCATGCCAGACATGCAGGATGCACCGTGCCAACACACCAGCATTGACTGAGAAGAGGCACCTTGGAGGCATAGGGACATCTTTAATAGTCATGTGTTTGGGATTGCAGAGGCAACTTGAAGTACACATGAACACATCATGTGGAGTAACATGTGGCTCCAACACTGGCACCCCACTCTGCAGCACAAATGCGTGATAGCCATGGAACTGGCACACAAGTGTCGGATAATAGCTAAATACCCACAGCTGCTCACGGAGAGCCTGCCATACACCATACATCCGCTGATGTGGAAGTCCCACGCCATGTCAAGACAATGTTAACCGTATGTGTCCGAGGGCAGTGTCACACACATTGATGCCTTCATCACAATCCACCATCCCATCACTGATGACTGACAACCAGGCAGCCCATCTATTCAGGTGTACCCAGCTGCATGTCGTGTCCCATGGGGATGCCACATGTCTGCAGAGGACCCAAACCCCGACCGGGGCAGTGTGCACACATCGTGAACAACTGCCACACCCAATACACCCCAGATGCATCCCTTACCCCATGGAGACTTCCAAACGTGTCCGTGCCTGTAACGCTGAGTCAGCCCACGATGCCATGTCCATGAGGAATAGCAGTGCCACAACAATGCAACCAGCAAACGGCATGCGCAGGTACCTGGGGAAGAGAGACACACAAGAAGTCAGCCACAAGAAGCACAGCCACTTGCATGTGCATGTACTCGACACATGTATGTATGACAACATGCTAGGTCACAATTATGTCTGGGGAAATACTACCATCACTGCCACCATCACTCCAGTGACACACCCACACACACCTCTGACCCACGTGCCATACATGCAGGTGGAGACACACATCACAACGCATGCCACACGTGGACCAATGCGTGCACACTCAGACCCTGGTACTCACCACTAAGCAAAGAAGTCGCGTATGAGCCGAGTCCGGATGTCCTCTTGAGGCTCCACATCCTCCACATCACTAGCCCCATTGCCAAGCCCTTCGTCCTCCACGGGTGGATGGTCCTCGTCATCTTGATCCAGGATGAGGGGCACAGCTCTTTCAACTGCCATGTTGTGCAGCATGCAGCAGACCATGAAGATCTTGCAGACCTTCGCCGGGGCATATGGGAGTGCGCCGCCGGTCTTGTGGAGGCACCGGAATCGGCTCTTCAGCATGCCAAACGTCCTCTCTATCACTCGCCTTGTCCGGCCATGGGCGGTGTTGTAGCGGAGCTGGGCCGGCGTGATGGGGTTGCGGAGAGGTGTCAGCAGCCAAGGCATGTTGGGATAGCCAGCGTCCCCTAAATGGAAAGCACATGGACATCGTTAGAACTGGCGAAGCGGTAGTGCTGCTCGGCCAAACAGAATACAGGACAGACAGACTGTACCCACCAACAACACATGCACGTTCGTTGCGCAGCTGCATCATCATATCAGGCATCCCGCTACGCCTCATGATGTAGGCATCGTGTGCTGATCCTGGAAAACGAGCACAGACATGTGAAATCACCATGTTGGACAGACACACCACAAGGGCATTGATGGAGTGGTAGTGCTTCCGATTGCGGTACGCCACCTCCCGTGCGTGTGGTGGTACCAAACCTACATGTGTCCCATCTATGGACCCAATGACATGGGGCATCCCTCCCAGGGCATAGAAACCACGTTTGACCTCAGTCATCTGTTCAGGGGTTGGGAACTTGATGAAGTCATCCAGGTGAATCAACATGGCCTCCAAGAAATCATGCAGCACACCGCTGAACATGCTCTGGGACATGCCACCAACATGGGCTATGGTATATTGGAAGGTACCCGTGGCAAGGAAATGTAGGGCAGCCATTACCTTCAGCTGGGGTGTCAGTGCCGTAGGATACCTGTGCTGCGGTTGCAGGTGTGGTGCCAGTCTCGCCGTCAGCTCCAGAATCAACGGTTGGGTGAAGCGGTAGAGCCGGATCCTGTCATTCTCCTGCATGGTGGCCAAGTCTGGAATTCTTCGGGCAACAGGAGGCGCTCTGCAGTAATTTGGAAGTGACAAGGAAGAGTGAGTGCACTACGAGAACAACTCATGTCTACTGAGCACATGTAAATCTGCCAATACACACATGCCACATAGGGAGTCAGGCATGTGCTACATGCCCAGGACACGTATGGATGCAAGGTGACACTCCTTCCAAGACCCAGCTACACACGGTGATTGAGAACCTCCCCATGCCACGCCATGGGAATAGCTGTGTCCCAGTGCAAGTGAACAGCCCGACGCAAGACAGAAGTGACATACACACACACATCAGCAGAAGTAGGATGCCGATTGTAGAGACTGGTAGCGGAACACCGGAGCCACAGGTCACATGACATTACACTAGGCCTGCCCACACACCTTGCCATGAAGGTGCACATGTCATGACTCACCACACATTCCTTGTGAGGATGCTGACATGGCCTTGTCACGCTACTCCGTGTCCCATGCATACATGTGCACCTCACATCAGATACCACATGTGGCATGGTGTGCGGAACAGTGTGCAATGACAATCTACACACAGACACATGTTGGTTGCTGCAACGGCTGCAGCTTTTGAGGGTGCTACAACATCAACCTGATGTAAATCCCGGACACATAAATGACATAGTCACATTGTGCACTGTGGGTAGTGACAAGTCAGGTGTCATGACCCCTGTACCGGGCATCATGGGACACTTCCGTGTGTTGGTGTCCGTGCCATGCCAGTGACGCTCGCCCCAAGTGCGCAGTACGACATGCACACATGTCAAAGGAGTCAAGGGCATGCCTGGCACACATTGCACCCTCACACAGTACACCTGTACACATCTCATCATACATCTGGTGCCTCCTCCACTCAGGAGGCATGTTCCACATCACAGCCTGTCACACCTGTGCCCCACACATGTAGTAATGCACAGACGATGCCTTGATGTCCATTCCTGGACAAGTATGTCCATCCATGGACAAGTATGTCCGCCCTATTCCTACCTGTGTGTCGACTATCACCACAGTGATGTGTACAAACCGGCGTACTGCTGCTAAGAGGGCCTGTGTATGTTCCCCAATCACTGTGGGAGTGCTGCCGTATGTGTACCCATCGTGATGGCGAGCGTACAGGCATTTGTACGGTCCGTACCACAACGAGTACGCATACGCGTGCAGACCCATAGTGATAGTGAGCGTACATGCGAGTGTACGGCCCTCTCACTATGGGTCTGCACGCGTATGCGTACTCGTTGTGGTACGGACCGTACACTCGCATCTACGCTCACTATCACTATGGGTCTGCACGCGTATGCGTACACGTAGTGGTACGGACCGTACAAATGCCTGTACGCTCACTATCACTATGGTTCTGCACGCGTATGCGTACACGTAGTGGTACGGACCGTACACTCGCATCTACGCTCACTATCACTATGGTTCTGCACGCGTATGCGTACTCGTTGTGGTACGGACCGTACACTCGCATCTACGCTCACTATCACTACGGGTACACAGACCCATAGTGATAGTGAGCGTACAGGCATTTGTACGGTCCGTACCACGACGAGTACGCATACGCGTGCAGAACCATAGTGATAGTGAGCGTACAGGCATTTGTACGGTCCGTACCACTACGTGTACGCATACGCGTGCAGACCCATAGTGATAGTGAGCGTACATGCGAGTGTACGGCCCTCTCACTATGGGTCTGCACGCGTATGCGTACTCGTTGTGGTACGGACCGTACACTCGCATCTACGCTCACTATCACTATGGGTCTGCACGCGTATGCGTACACGTAGTGGTACGGACCGTACAAATGCCTGTACGCTCACTATCACTATGGTTCTGCACGCGTATGCGTACACGTAGTGGTACGGACCGTACACTCGCATCTACGCTCACTATCACTATGGTTCTGCACGCGTATGCGTACTCGTTGTGGTACGGACCGTACACTCGCATCTACGCTCACTATCACTACGGGTACACAGACCCATAGTGATAGTGAGCGTACAGGCATTTGTACGGTCCGTACCACGACGAGTACGCATACGCGTGCAGAACCATAGTGATAGTGAGCGTACAGGCATTTGTACGGTCCGTACCACTACGTGTACGCATACGCGTGCAGACCCATAGTGATAGTGAGCGTACATGCGTGTGTACGGTCCGTACCACTACGTGTACGCATACGCGTGCAGACCCATAGTGATTTTGAACGTCGGCATGCATGTACGGGCCGTTGCCATGCATTTGGGGTGCCCTAGGGCCCGGAAACGCACCGTACCTGTGTGTGATTCTCCTAATTACATAGGGGACAAGTATTAAGGCCTACATGCATGCTGGTTGTCATGGCGACCAGGTTCAAATTTCGATTTTGTTCTGGAAGGTGCACAGCAGAAGTCAGTTGGAATTCTTCTACTTTGTTGCAATGTGTTTGTGGGGCTGACATCATGCAGGAGAATGAAACCGATAGAGAACCCACAGACTGCTAGGTTTGAAGGGATTGGTGGAAACATAGGATGCAAATGTGAGTGACCAATCACTCTGTACTCCTGTGCATGAGACTGGGCAGAAGGCCACATATAAGGCAGCCAGGTCCCATGAGGGATTACTTGCCTGCACATCTTTGCATTTGTCGACCAAGCTGCTGCTACTGATTCCCTGGAACCATGTCAAGGGCTGTGGAGAGGACACAGCCATTCACCCTGGAGGAGAACATGGCTCTGCTGGATGTGATCCTCCCACAGTACCCCATGCTGTATGGGCGACCAGGGTATCAGGTGAGTGCATAGGCCACTGCCACAGACTGTCCCTATGTTGTGACTGTGTCTTCAGGCATTGTGACCCGGTGTGACACACATGCCATGTACTGTCGGGGGGGTACCAGGGGGGGGGTGCCTGATGTCTCCCAGCAGTGCCCTGAGACAGGAGGGGTGTGTGCAGAGTCCTCCCAGCAGTGCCCTGAGACAGGAGGGGTGGGGACCTATCACTAACAGCAGTGCCCTGAGACAGGAGGGGTGGGTGTGGAGTCCTCCCAGCAGTGCCCTGAGACAGGAGGGGTGGGTGTGGAGTCCTCCCAGCAGTGCCCTGAGACAGGAGGGGTGGGGACCTATCACTAACAGCAGTGCCCTGAGACAGGAGGGGTGGGTGTGGAGTCCTCCCAGCAGTGCCCTGAGACAGGAGGGGTGGGGACCTATCACTAACAGCAGTGCCCTGAGACAGGAGGGGTGGGTGTGGAGTCCTCCCAGCAGTGCCCTGAGACAGGAGGGGTGGGGACCTATCACTAACAGCAGTGCCCTGAGACAGGAGGGGTGGGTGTGGAGTCCTCCCAGCAGTGCCCTGAGACAGGAGGGGTGGGTGTGGAGTCCTCCCAGCAGTGCCCTGAGACAGGAGGGGTGGGGACCTATCACTAACAGCAGTGCCCTGAGACAGGAGGGGTGGGTGTGGAGTCCTCCCAGCAGTGCCCTGAGACAGGAGGGGTGGGGACCTATCACTAACAGCAGTGCCCTGAGACAGGAGGGGTGGGTGTGGAGTCCTCCCAGCAGTGCCCTGAGACAGGAGGGGTGGGGACCTATCACTAACAGCAGTGCCCTGAGACAGGAGGGGTGGGTGTGGAGTCCTCCCAGCAGTGCCCTGAGACAGGAGGGGTGGGTGTGGAGTCCTCCCAGCAGTGCCCTGAGACAGGAGGGGTGGGGACCTATCACTAACAGCAGTGCCCTGAGACAGGAGGGGTGGGTGTGGAGTCCTCCCAGCAGTGCCCTGAGACAGGAGGGGTGGGTGTGGAGTCCTCCCAGCAGTGCCCTGAGACAGGAGGGGTGGGGACCTATCACTAACAGCAGTGCCCTGAGACAGGAGGGGTGGGTGTGGAGTCCTCCCAGCAGTGCCCTGAGACAGGAGGGGTGGGTGTGATGCACAGTGTGAGCCTTGATCATTGATTGTGACATTGCCATCATTCCACCTGAGTACCCACTATGGCACGTACTGCCTTTTCCCTCACCAGAGGATGATGTCCCTATGACAGAGGTGCAATGCGTTGTCTGCATTACATGCCATGTAGTAACCAGCTATTATGTTCACATATGTCCCTCTGTGACATGTGGCTGGTGTATTGATGTGGTGTCACTTGTACTTCCTCACAGGTAGGCGCCTCTGCCAAGGAGCAGATCTGGCTGACCGCCGTCAGTGCCGTGAGGCGTGTGGATGGTCGGAGGCGGAGCCTGTCCCAGGTGAGGAAACGCTGGCAGGATATCCGGTGCTGGACGCGGAGGATTGCACGGCTCCTGCTGGGGGACTCACCTGAGAGCCACAAGAACCGCGGCCGCCGCCGTCTGACCCACCTCCACAGGCGTGTGCTGCCGGTGGTCTTTCCAGACCTGGAGAGGCGCTTACAGGCGATGCAGCAGGCGGAAGGGGGTAGGTACATGTGCGTTTGTTGTGTGTCACCGGCATTTGTAAGGGCACAGTGGCATTAATTCACTGGCAGGGTTTAAAGGTGCTGTGCCCATCCAGTTTGCCCAAGTGTAGCGCTGCGCCCCTGCCACCCTTCCCCTCCTTGCAATGTGTTCCCTGGTCTGTGTGTAGTCACTCCTTCACAAGGTAATGTAGGCTGGCGCTTTGTCCACGAGAACAATGACTGTAGCATCATGGGTGGTGGTGGTGGGTAACAGGTTGTGGGACCTTGCCTGTGAACTGTCAAGTTCACTGCATGTGGGTTCCATGTCAGTTGGCACTGATGCTGGCTCCAGACATGGGAGTTGGTCTCTCATGTGTCATGCCTTACAGCGCGCATGTCCTATGTAGTGGCCTGTGACATGATGTGCATGAGTGTGCGCTACGCATAGTGCAGGGATGGTGACGTGTGTAGCAGTCATTCCCATTCAGCCATTCAGTAGCATGTAGTTGCGTGCCCAATACTGTCCCCTGGGGCACCTTATCCTCAGTGTTGTTTGTGTCATCATCAACGTGGACACTCTCACTGTCTACAGCGTAGGTTGTGCTCTGTGCCATTGTCCCCTGTCACCATGTATATAGACGTGCTATTATGTACAGGTGTCCACTGTGCAGCCTGACCTGATTGTCCCTCTTCATACTCACAGTTGCCAGTGCCTGTGTGTCTTGTTATACTCATCTGAGGATGGGCACTGGTACCTCATTATTTGTACAGGCGCACCTTTGCTGTTTTGCGTCCAATCTAGCCTTTTGCCTGCCACTGTGTTTATCACCCAGACTATGAGATGTTGGTGCCACCTGTGTCTCAGCAATTAGCATCGTGTGGGGGTTGCTTGGGGCGGGCAATGCCTATGTGTCAAATCCTGATTCCTAATTGCTGGGTCTGGACAGTGTGTGATGTTACTGGACACACACGCAAGGTGCAGTGACCGAGTTATGTTGGGCATGTTTGCAGCATTACCTATGCAGCATGTGTCTCAAGTTCATGGATATTGTCCCTGGTCATAGGTATTTTCACAAACGCTGTGTGGTGCAGAGGCAGTGCAGGATTGTCCCCAGGGCCTGGGTGCTATGTCAGACTCCGTTTCCTGTCATCAGCTATTGTCTCATGCTCTCCATGGTATTTCAGTGGCATGGTGGCTCAACCAACTGTGTTTCATGCCCTACATCGGTACCTTGTTTTGCAGATGTTAGGGATCTGCCTCTTCAGGCTATGCAATGTTGACTATGTAGATTGGACTCATGTGACAGATGTGTACAGGTGTCTGATTAATTTCTGTCTCTCCACCCTGCCCACAGCATCGTCGGGGGACACAGAGGGAGACATGGACACGGACCAGGCGGAGGGACCGAGCACCAGTGGCAGCCGTGACATCGGGGCTGGCACATCGAGTGGGACAGAGGCGGAGGATAGTGTGGCCGAGGACCTGTCGACTGGCACATCAGACTACGAAGCTGACAGGTCCGAGGAGGATGTCTCAGGGTTGGCGGAGGCTGCACCAGCAGCTGACAGTGGAACAACACCTGCCACCGCCCCCTCAGTTCCCACCAACCGCCTCCCACTTGCTCGTGTCCCTTCCCAGCGTGCCCGGTCACCGCATGTCTCATTCCTGCCAGGCACCGCACCCCCTGCCCCTGTCTCCACTGCTGCCGCCAATGCTGAGTCTATGGACATCCAGCGGCAAATGCAGGTTGGTCAGGCTGCGATCCTGAATGTCCTCCATTCCCACGGGAAAACCCTCACCAACATCGAGACATTCTTGGAGGGCATTCATTCTTTGCAGGCTGACCAACGCAACTTGCTGAGGTCCCTAGACTCCACACTGACTGCAGCAGTGGGTCTCCTGCAGCGCGACCTCCCCCCACCTACCCCTGCCCCATCCACACTTCCCACTTCCATGCCTGTCCCACGTACACCCAGACGTCGGCATGCACCCACCACAACAGACACAGGCACCACACCAGCAGGGAAGGTCCACCGCACTCCTCCTGACACGCACACACAGGGTGAGATAGGCACACCCACTGGGTCGGGGGGCAAACGTGTGACACGCAGCCAGAGTGGGAGTCCGCATTCCACACAATCCACTCCCTCCAAATCCCCTCCCCTCAGCTCTCCTGGCCACATCTCCCCCAAGGACTCCTTCATGGCCGCTCTGTCCCTGAGCCCCACAGTTACGCCACCACGCAAGCGGTCAAGGAAGTCCTCGGTCAGGGTGGTTGAGTCTCCCCCCCTGTCTCCACCCTCCCCCGGTGGCGCTGCAACCCATCCCTCTGAACCCCCCCCCTCCTTGGGGCCTGAGGTCACTTCGGGTGCAGGGGACTCCCTGGAGGACCTTGCTAAGGTGTGTAGTGCCATCCTGGCCTCCGCCTTTGGCCATGACACACCCCCTGTGGTTGAGTCCTCCATCCCTGCACCCACAACGCCGCCCCTTTGCCCTGATGTCCCTGCGGTGCCTGTTGCTTCCCCCCCCCGATGCCCTCACCAGTATGGAAGACGATGGCATTTGACTGTGCAGGCAAGGTAGGGGACACACATCCCACTGTGTCCCCCATGCAGCTGGGAATAATTGACTGCCCTATGGCCTTTGTTGACTTTGAACTGCCGTTGATCCACGGACATTGTGCTCATGCTGATTAAAGCTTATTTTTTTTTTCATTATCACACTCCTGCTATGGTGGTATTGGTGTTGGTGGGGCTGCTACATTGTTTTGGGTGGTGTTTAAGGCTTTGGGTGTGTGGGATTTGTAGTAGTGTTCTGCTCTTTGGGGCCACCCTAGGATCTGTGTGCCATCACAAGGTGTTGGCTAACTTCCTTAGGTCATGTCAGCAGTTACTGCATGGTTCAATTGTCCCAGGGTGTATTCCTTCCTCTGTGTACCCAGTTTCTTCCCTGCAGGGTGTTCCCAATGTTTAGCGCAGAGCTGTGTGTACATGAGCTGTGTGTGTGACGGAGCCCTTCTACTTTGGCCATGCATGCATGGCCATGTCTCCACCTGCAACAATCGTGGCATCCTTGGTGATCACTGTACTTGTGTGTGGAGTCAGTTGACATGAGTTCATGGGGACATGTTCCCTTGTAGGCAGTATGGATGTGGGTAATTGTGGCATCACACACATGTGTTACACCCCTCCTGGGTGTGGACACTGCTGGGAGGACTCTGCACCCACCCCTCCTGGGTCTGGACACTGCTGGGAGGACTCTGCACACACCCCTCCTGTCTCAGGGCACTGCTGGGAGGTCTCTGCACCCACCCCTCCTGTCTCTGGGCACTGCTGGGAGGACTCACCACCCACCCCTCCTGGGTCTGGACACTGCTGGGAGGACTCTGCACACACCCCTCCTGTCTCTGGGCACTGCTGGGAGGTGTCTGCACCCACCCCTCCTGGGTCTGGACACTGCTGGGAGGACTCTGCACCCACCCCTCCTGTCTCTGGGCACTGCTGGGAGGACTCACCACCCACCCCTCCTGGGTCTGGACACTGCTGGGAGGACTCTGCACACACCCCTCCTGTCTCAGGGCACTGCTGGGTGGACTCTGCACACACACCTCCGATTTCTGGATATGTGCGCTTGGCACATACACGGTGGGGTTACGCACACTGCATTAGAGGTGAGGGTACGTGTCTACTGACACTGGTGTGGTGGGGGTACGCTCCGTACGTCCGCGGGTGTGGGTACGGGTCGTACTTACACTGTTGGGCAGGGGGGTACGCTCCTTGCATTCGTGGGTGGGGGTTCGAGTCGTACTTACACTGTTGGCATGGGGGGTACGCTCCGTACGTCCGCGGGTGGGGGTACGGGTCGTACTTACACTGTTGGGCTGGGGGTACGCTCCGTGCGTCCGCGGGTGGGGGTACGGGTCGTACTTACACTGTTGGGCAGGGGGGTACGCTCCTTGCATTCGTGGGTGGGGGTTCGAGTCGTACTTACACTGTTGGCATGGGGGGTACGCTCCGTACGTCCGCGGGTGGGGGTACGGGTCGTACTTACACTGTTGGGCTGGGGGTACGCTCCGTGCGTCCGCGGGTGGGGGTACGGGTCGTACTTACACTGTTGGGCTAGGGGTACGCTCCGTACGTCCGCGGGTGTGGGTACGGGTCGTACTTACACTGTTGGGCAGGGGGGTACGCTCCTTGCATTCGTGGGTGGGGGTTCGAGTCGTACTTACACTGTTGGCATGGGGGGTACGCTCCATGCATACGCGGGTGGGGGTACGGGTCGTACTTACACTGTTGGGCAGGGGGGTACGCTCCTTGCATTCGCGGGTGGGGGTACGGGTCGTACTTACACTGTTGGGCTGGGGGTACGCTCCGTACGTCCGCGGGTGGGGGTACGGGTCGTACTTACACTGTTGGGCTGGGGGTACGCTCCGTGCGTCCGCGGGTGGGGGTACGGGTCGTACTTACACTGTTGGGCTGGGGGTACGCTCCGTACGTCCGCGGGTGGGGGTACGGGTCGTACTTACACTGTTGGGCTGGGGGTACGCTCCGTACGTCCGCGGGTGGGGGTACGGGTCGTACTTACACTGTTGGGCTGGGGGTACGCTCCGTACGTCCGCGGGTGGGGGTACGGGTCGTACTTACACTGTTGGGCAGGGGGGTACGCTCCTTGCATTCGCGGGTGGGGGTACGGGTCGTACTTACACTGTTGGGCTGGGGGTACGCTCCGTACGTCCGCGGGTGGGGGTACGGGTCGTACTTACACTGTTGGGCTGGGGGTACGCTCCGTACGTCCGCGGGTGGGGGTACGGGTCGTACTTACACTGTTGGGCTGGGGGTACGCTCCGTACGTCCGCGGGTGGGGGTACGGGTCGTACTTGCACTGTTGGGCTGGGGGGTACGCTCCTTGCATACGGGGTGGGGGTAGGGTCCGTACATATCCGTCCCCACGCTATGTGATGTTTGTGCGGCCCGTACCCAGGCCTTTGCCACGTGGGTGCGATCCGTCCCGCCATTGTTGGGGTGACGTGTGTGGGCGTGGTCCGACTCGTACCCACGCTCTTCAGGCGTGGGTACGGGACGTACCTGTCTGGTTGTGTTGCCGGTTCGCGTGGTGACGGACTTCCGTTGTGGCGGTCGCTGGATTATCAGGACACGCCCCCACCCCCTCGTGGTGACCAGGGCATGGGAGTCAGGTATGTCCAGGCCATGTGTAGTGTGTCACTCATGTGGTTGTTTTGTGGCCTGCCCTGGTAGTGCCACCCCCACCCCACCCCACTTTCCCCCCTCCCTTAGTTATTCTGACCTTCTGCGGCGTCTGCGTCGTAACCTGTAGAGGAGGTGTACTGCTATGAGGGCAGGGATGACTCGTAGGTTCGGGTCCATGTCTGTCCGTCGCGTACTGGTACTCCTTGCTCGCGTCGTCCTGTCGCGTACGGGTCCTCCTTGATCGCGTCGTCCTGTCGCGTACGGGTCCTCCTTGGTGGCGTCGTCCTGTGTGTCCGTCACGTACTGGTCCTCCTTGTTCGCGTCGCCGTCTGTCCGTCGCGTACTGGTGGTCCTTGTTCGCGTCGTCCTGATTTTCCGGCAGTTTTTGGGTGCCGCAAAATATTCACCGTGCGGGGTGACGTCGGTGCGAATCGTGATTCCTGGGTCGTGAATGGCTGGCTGCGTGCGTCCCGACGTCAGGTCGGCGCTTTCCCGGATCGCATTGGTAGGTGTTTTTTGTTCGGTCGGTCTTTTTTACGATTCGTACGGTAATGGTGTACCCGTGCGAATCGTAATTCCATGTTTGTATATTTTGACGACCGGGTACGCGTCGGACGGAGAATATGCTCCGTCCGACGGTTCGTACCCGGTTTTTACCGGATTGTGATCGGCACCTCAGTCTCTATAGGCTGATGTTCTATGGTCCCAAGCATAGTTCAGTTCCTGAACAGAATCCCTGCAATAGTTATATTGGCAAGTCGAATTCACAGTTTAAAACTGCATTCAGGCTGAAATGGCAGACCAGAGACATGTTTTAAGGGGGAAACAACCTTTACAACGCAACTTTTACAACGCTATGCTATTACAACGCATTTTTTACAACGCAAAAGCTTTTACAACGCATGCATTTACAACGCATGCTATTATATGGTAAGTACTTTTACAACGCATATACCATTACAACGCATTCTTTGCAAAAGCCTTTACAACGCATGCATTTACAACGCATGCATTTACAACGCATGATGTTATATGGTAAGTACTTTTACAACGCATATACTATTACAACGCATTTTTTTTAATATTGAGATTTGTAAAAAATTAAATATATATTGTATAATTTAAAATAATTACTATATTTGTAAAATATGATAGTGTAATTTTTGATTAAAGTTTTTTTTTTAATTTTTGAAAAAATTAAAAATGTGAGTAGTTTAACAAAAGATTAATACTTGAGTATTTTTCGAATATAAAAGAGTATTTTTTAAGTTAAATTAAATAAATATATGATTAATACTTGAGTATTTTTCTAATTTCAAAGAGTATATTTTAAGTTAAATTAAAAAAATATAAGATTAATAAAAGAGTATTTTTCTAATATCAAAGAGTATTTTTTTAGTTTAATAAAATAAATATAATTTTAATATTAAATGATTTGTCTTTTGAAAAATTAATAATTGAATATTTTTAATTTTATGATAATATGTTAATAATTTAAAAATAGATTTATTAATAATTATTTATACTAGAGCTTTCTTAAAAAATATATAAAAAAATGTATTTAAAAATTAGTCTTATGAAAGAATCATACTTGAGTATTTTTAAAAAATTAAAGAGTATTTTTTAGGTTAATTTAAAAAAAAATATTATTAATAAAAGAATTGTATTATGAGAAATTAATAATTGAGTAATTTTAATTTTACTAAAATATGTAATAAAAAGAAAAATTAGGATTATTATAAAATATTAATACTAGAGCAATTATTTAAAATTAATATCAATTAATAAAAAAATTAATATTAGTATTATGAAAGATTAATACTTGAGTATTTTTAATCTTCTTATATAAAGTTTAATGTTTGTAAAAAAAATACAAAAAAAGTAAGAGTACTTTTGGAGTATTATAATATAAAATTAGAGAAATGTTAAAAAAAAAAAGATAAAAAACTAAAAATATTTTTAATATTAAAAGAGTAATTAGAAATGCATTTGAGAAATAATAATACCTAAAGAAAATAGAGCAAAGAAAATAGAACTTACTTTAAAAAGAAATTCCCACGCTTTTGCATTGAAGTCTATGAGCTTATTTGTCCTTCATTTATTTTGGCAGCTTCAGAATATACAACCCGCGGAACAAGAAAAGAAGGATCAGAAAGAGAAGAATGCGCAAGTTTAGAAGGAAAAAGAATATAGAGTCGAGGTAAGGAAAAGAATTAGTAAATTTACATTTAAAAAGTAACATTTTACATGATTAAATTACAATTTTTAAAAATAATAACAGTAAACAAATAATGTTTATAAAATATTTCTTTATTGAAACAAACTTAAAAAATAAACCATATTTTTATTGATTTTTGCAAAATAAGGTACATTTTTTAGAAAACATATAAATATTTTAATTACATTTTTAAACATTTATTTACAGATTAGTTAAATAAAGTAGTCCGTTATAAATATTGAAGCACGCGATGACGTAATGACGTGAGCGTCGACGTAATGCGCCATTTTGAAGAGCATCGGAGGAGGAAGCAGCAGGAAGCTGATCTGCGTCCAGGTAGGAAACATTTTCACTTTTAATTATAGATTAAACCTTTAATAGTGATACATATATAGTAAGGAAAGAATAAGGAGAGGTTGCGGAAAAACTAATTGATGTTTTAAATGTCCACATTTATGTCATTAATGTATGCCTATGTCGGGTCGCCCAAAGGTATTGGTTCATTTAAAAAATGTATGTAACTGTAAAAATATTTAAAGTTACTGTTCACAAAGTTTATTTCTTAACTTCGGAACTAAATATAGTGATTTTGATCTTCATTTCTAAGAGAAAAATAATAGCGTATTCGTAAATTTTGGGAAATAATGATTGAATATAAATTGGTGTTTATGCAGCAATGTGCATTTTGGATAATGGCTTGACAAGTACAATTTAGATTGGTTTGTTTTTTCGGTGAATTTTTAGGTCGGTAATTAAAAAAGAAGTTTTCTGTAATTAAACTAATGGCGTTCGGTTGTTGAAAAATTGGTCCAATACTATGGAACAGCAGATTTGATGACATTGGTAGTTTTGGTAGAAATGAAGATTTGAAAAAAAAAAAAGGACCCGACTTGTTAGTTTGAATTTTTTTTTAGAAAAAACATTGTATGCCAATTGTAATTTAAAAATATTTAAATTTGAAGCAAAGCAAGAAAGTAAGTACAAAACTAATTTTAGAAAGAAAGAATGTTAGAAAGATTTTCCAGGTAGTCTATAGCCACACACAACGAAAATTGTTGTACAATAGCCAATAGTCTCTCAGACATTTCCCTTGTTTTGACAGTTACTCGTGGGTTTAGACTACCTGCAAGTGTTTGGGCTATTCTCATTTCTTGAAAACTTTGCTCCTTCTTCAAAGTTTCCAAAAAAGAGTAGAAGTTTGGATGAGGTTTGCCAATTGTGTGGTTGAAGGAGTTATGCCATCCCTCAATGGCATTGTTTGTTTTTGCTTCTCCCTCTAAACAACTCGTGTAGCAGTTCCACCACTCCACATGGAATCGTGGCTTCCTCCTGCGACCCGATCTGCTTAGGTGTCCAATCCATGTGTCCTCGAAATAATTTAGAATGGGTGCCAATTTTTCTTCGTTACTTGTATAATAAACAGATTCTATAATTGCAGTGTAGTACTCGTCCACACTATCGGGAGCAACAAAACAAAGTGCTGTTAATTTTTTTAGTTCAAATTGTAGTTTGCTATCACGAGAATATTCTGCAACTAGGGATGTTTTTTGTAATTTACGCCAAAATGCCTGGGAAAAATGAAAAAAACATCCCTGAATTTGGGTATCCGTGTACGTTTTATTGATCACATTGATCATGCTCAATTCAAAATCTATAATTATTTTCCTAGGACTTTGAGATGTTTTACTTTTAATCACTGATAAAAGTTCAGTGTATGTTGCAGAAGTCTTATCAGGTAGCAAACTATATACTAAGGGGATTACACTATTGTTAATTTTGGCATGTATAGTGTAAATTTGAGTGAAAGGATGGGGTGTACTTTTAAACGTCCCATCCATCATCCAAATTTCACTACTTTCTAACTTTGCAAGGTTACGTGGGGTACTAAAAATGAGAATTCGTTTCTGAGGGTTTTCGTTGTCATGCAGAAGGAAAGGTTCATCAGAAAAAGAAATAGAAAGATCATGTGGAATTCTAATGTCAGAGAAAGAATGTGGTGTAGATAATTGAATGTTACTTGCCTGCTTTTGTCTTTGAATAATTCTTCTCAAATTAGGAATTATAGGCATGTTACTAGCAACATGACTGGGGACATGCTGTGCAACCTCTCTTAAAATTGATCCTGTAGAATCATTGGAGGTGCTTGCAATAGCTTTCATTTCGTTAACTGTTTCTCTAATTTCTACCTCCATTGCAGAGGCAGAGTGGTTATGTTCTGTGGTTTTTACAACTAAATTATCAAGAGTAACCGCTCTGCCACTGCAATGGGTAGTGTAGTATTGCACACACCTCCAATGATTTCTAGTTAAACTTATTCTTTCCTTACTATATATGTATCCTCCATGGTTTAATAAATTTTTTCCCTTCCTGGATTTAATGTACTTCGCAGCTTCAAGACTAGACATTATCTGAAAAGAGAAGAGAAGAAAAACAAATTAGGCTGAAAAAGTAAATGCAATACCTAAAATGTAACACTTACACCTTCCCACACTTTCCCTACTGTTGCACCTTCCTGGAGTATGAATAGTAAATTGGACCCCAACACCATCCAACACTTTCCCTACTGCTGCACCTTCCTGGAGTTGGAATAGTAAATTATACCCTTACACCTTCCCACACTTTTCCCTACTGTTGCAACTTCCTGGAGTTAGAATAGTAAATATTACCCCTACACCATCCAACACTTTCCCTACTGCTGCACCTTCCTGGAGTTAGAATAGTAAATTGCACCCCTACACCATCCAACACTTTCCCTACTGCTGCACCTTCCTGGAGTTGGAATAGTAAATTATACCCCTACACCATCCAACACTTTCCCTACTGCTGCACCTTCCTGGAGTTAGAATAGTAAATATTACCCCTACACCATCCAACACTTTCCCTACTGCTGCACCTTCCTGGAGTTGGAATAGTAAATTGCACCCCTACACCATCCCACACTTTTCCCTACTGTTGCACCTTCCTGGAGTTAGAATAGTAAATATTACCCCTACACCATCCAACACTTTCCCTACTGCTGCACCTTCCTGGAGTTGGAATAGTAAATTGCACCCCTACACCATCCAACACTTTCCCTACTGCTGCACCTTCCTGGAGTTGGAATAGTAAATTATACCCCTACACCATCCAACACTTTCCCTACTGCTGCACCTTCCTGGAGTTAGAATAGTAAATTATACCACTACACCATCCAACACGTTCCCTACTGCTGCACCTTCCTGGAGTTACAATAGTAAATTGCACCCATTCACCATCCAACACTTTCCCTACTGCTGCACCTTCCTGGAGTTGGAATAGTAAATTGCACCCCTACACCATCCAACACTTTCCCTACTGCTGCACCTTCCTGGAGTTAGAATAGTAAATATTACCCCTACACCATCCAACACTTTCCCTACTGCTGCACCTTCCTGGAGTTGGAATAGTAAATTGCACCCCTACACCATCCAACACTTTCCCTACTGCTGAACCTTCCTGGAGTTGGAATAGTAAATTATACCCCTACACCATCCAACACTTTCCCTACTGCTGCACCTTCCTGGAGTTGGATTAGTAAATTATACCCCTACACCATCCAACACTTTCCCTACTGCTGTACCTTCCTGAAGTTGGAATAGTAAAATGCACCCCTACACCATCCAACACTTTTCCTACTGCTGCACCTTCCAGGAGTAAGAAAAAAAAATTCTTCAATCTGAAAACTTTATGTTATACATTTTGGGAATATTTTAAAAATAAAAAGTAAATTGTTTGTTAAACTAATTGATGGTTTAAATACAATGTTGTATAAAAATACCTTGTTTTTTTGGAATTGGTGTCCTTGGTGAGGCTTTTGAAGTGGAATTGGCCTGCTGGCTGCAGTTGACACTTATGTGTTGGATGGAATCGTACAACACAAACAATTGTCTGGAAAAGTGATAAAAGGATAAAATGAGAAAACTGAACGTTGTTGAGAAATGCACATTTAAAATAACTTTTTGCAAAAATGATATTCAATATAACTAATAGTACATAACACTTTCCCTACTGCTGCACCTTCCTGGAGTTAGAATAGAAAATTGGACCCCTACACCATCCAACAATTTCCCTACTGTTGCACCTTCCTGGAGTAAGAATAGTCAATTGGACCCCTACACCATCCAACACTTTCCCTACTGTTGCACCTTCCTGGAGTAAGAATAGTAAATTGCACCCCTACACCATCCAACACTTTCCTAACTACTGCACCTTCCTGGAGTTAGAATAGAAAAATGTACCCCTACACCATCCAACACTTTCCCTACTGCTGCACCTTCCAGGAGTAAGAATAGTAAATTGCACCCCAACACCATCCAACACTTTCCCTACTGCTGCACCTTCCTGGAGTTGGAATAGTAAATTGCACCCCTACACCATCCAACACTTTCCCTACTGCTGCACCTTCCTGGAGTTGGAATAGTAAATTATACCCCTACACCATCCAACACTTTCCCTACCGCTGCACCAACCTGGAGTTAGGAAAAAAAATTCTTCAAACTGCAACTCTTATTTTAATTATTTTCGGATTATATTAACATTAAAAATAAAATGGTTAGTCTAACATATTGATGGTTTAAATACAATGCTGTATAACAATACCTTGTTTTTTTGGAATTGCTTTCCTTGGTGAGGCTTCTGAAGTGGAATTGGCCTGTTGGCTGGAGTTGTCACTTATGTGATGGACTGAATCTTTCAGCAAAGAAACAAACAATTGTCTTGGAAAAAAAAAGAGAAAATAAAATAACTTAACGTTGTTGACAAATGCAAATTCTGAATAACTTTTTAAAATTATGACATAGAATATAACTAATAGTACATAACACTTTCCTAACTGCTGCACCTTCCTGGAGTTAGAATAGAAAAATGTACCCCTACACCATCCAACACTTTCCCTACTGTTGCACCTTCCTGGAGTTGGAATAGTTAATTGTACCCCTACACTATCCATCACTTACCCTACTTCTGCACTTTACTGGAGTAACAATAGCAAAAGGAATGACTATTACATTGTGGAAATTATAACTCTGAAAATATAAAATACCTTTTTCTGTTGTTGTTTGTTTTCGTGGCTTTTTGGTAATGCTGGCTGCAGGATTAAGTTATTTTTTAAATTTATTTAATCCACAAACTTGTAACCGATTTACTGTGGAAATGAATTTTTTTTTTCATAAATTAATGTTACTTAGTCAACGTTGGTTAAAGCAAAAAAAACAATTTTTTGTAAATATGATATTTGACAAATGAGTATGAGTAACAATTGGTAAAGCAAAACATAATACACTTTGAATGCATTATTAAATAAGAGTAATAATGGATACACCTACACCATCACTCAATTACTCTACTGCTGAACATTCTGGGACTTAGAATAGTAATAGTTACCCTAGTAACATGAAACGCTTTTTCAAATGTAGTACCTAACTGAAGTCATATTAGTAATTGTTACCCCTGCACCATGGTATTATTTCGTTTATGATGTAGTGTGAATGACTAAAAAATTAATATAATCACCTTAACCATACTACACTTTTGCTAATGCTAAAAATATATTTTTAAAGTAAAACAATTACAATTAAATAACATTTACCTTCACAATAGTAAAGGTGAGTCGATTACGTTGAGGTGATGCAAAATTAGGTACACGAATTCTTGATTTTGAAAAAATAGCAAGTTTCTGTTTTTGGAAAAGAAAGTAGTTGTTTTAAGTTGGTATATATTTTTAGTGATTACAAATTAGAAACAGTACATTTTAAAAGTTAATATAAACATTTTTAAAACATATTTTGTATGGAAAGCAAACATATTTTATGCTAAAGCAAGGTGTTAAAATATTTTACTGACTTACTAGTAGTTGCAAACTAATAATGCTTTTCCAAACGAATTCAGTGCTCTCTCTGAGGAGGTCGCAGTGGAGGTGACAGAGGGTCAGGTTTTGACGTCTGATCTCTCTGGTAGTTGATAATCAACTGCTTGCAAAATGGTGTCTTCCTGGTATTTATAAGTTTTACTCAGTGTCACTATTAATTTTTTTAAAAAGTGCGTTCGTTGTGTTTTTTTTTATACTTTATTTTACTGTGGAAAATGATAATTTAAAAAAGCATTTAAAAATGTATTGTTTTCATTCATTTGCTCCGTTTTGGCATCCATTTTGGAACATGTCTTTTGCTATTGTTTCCATAGAAAGTGTTGTAGGACAAGTTTTACAAGTGAGATGGATAAAATGGCGCCTATGTGTATGTGTCTTCTGTTTTTCTCTGTTTACTTTCTTTCCGATGTAATCATGATAAAAATGTGTATGTATTGTTGTTAAATCTTTCGTTGTTTGTTTAAAACTTTGAAATGTGTGAATACGGAATTTTATGGGGGATTTTGAGTATTAATTTTAATACTCGAGTATTAATTTTAATACTCGAGTATTAATTTGGTAATGCATTTCAGTAGATTTACGTACAGTTTTGCTCCACATTTTAATACACTTCCCCACCCTAAAACCCCTAATTTCCCTGCATCCCGTGCCAGATTTTATTGTACTTTTTTAAAATTCGCGTTGTAATGGTATGCGTTGTAATAGATTTAGTTGTAACTGCACTTTTAAGTATTTTAATAGGTTTTGCATTGTAAAAGTATTCGTTGTAAAGTAATGCGTTGTAGTAGTATTTGCGTTGTAAAAAATGCGTTGTAATGGTATGCGTTGTAATAGCATGCGTTGTAACGTCATACATCCGTTTTAAGGTGCTGCGTAAGTTGGTGGCACAATAAGTGCTGAAGGCCCACTAATAGCATTTAATTTCTAGGCCCTGGGTATATGGCATTTCATATGGCAAGCAGTTGTAAGTCATTTAAACAATATCTAGGGGGCTGAGCACAAGCAGTTTAGCACAGGTTAGCAGTGATAAAGTGAACAGAGTCCTAAGGCCAACAAAAACAAATTCAGCAGAAGTGGAGGGTAAAAGGCAAAACGTTTGTGAGTGACCCTGCAGGGAGGGCTAGGTCCAACACATGGCAATATGACACGCTGTGCATTTCAGAGCAACCTTGTGGTTACCTTGCCTCATCAGTGTACCTAAACTGTTCTGAAAGCTGTGCTGCAAACTAATGAGGCTGGGTTAGGGCACTCCTGTAGTGATGAATTGTTTTAGCTCATTCCCTGCACTGAAATGGTCAGTTAGGAACTCTTCTCAAGTTGGTTGAGCTATCTTTGAACTGCTTATGGTACAATTACCTCTTCCTATTTTCCAAAAGGTTTTTGAATTATTGGCCATGCTTGCATGTAAAACCCATACCCAGAATTGGTCTACACACAATTCTTTAACCTCCACATTAGTTTTTTGTATGTTGTCCTTTGTCGTGCGGAGGTTATTAAGTAATTGATTGTGGAATGGTGCCTTTTTAAACCTCCTGAATGCCTGTTTGACCTTCCATTCGCCAGCCTGCAGGCATTAGATGGCCTTTTTTACAGAGCTTTAGATGCTTTAGATAAGTGGTCTTTACTGTGACACCTCGATTTGAAATATGGAATTTGAGCACTAATTTATTTATGGAATCTTTCCAGTTTCATCAAGTGTTTTTGCAATAAACTCAAAGGTGGAGATTAAGCAATCTGACCACTACAATTTTTGTGATTATCTCTATTAAATAGCCCTAGAAGGTTATAAGCTGGAATGTGTCTAAAGAGGGAAAGTTAGATGATTATGTAGAGTAAGAGTGAGTTTTTTTATAGAGATGCAATATGCCCTTACAGGAGGGGTTATCTCCCTTCATCCTTCCATTTATGACCCTCATCCCAATGTGTTGTAACTCTGTGATTAGGTTTTTGCCCAGCTTGTCTCAGCACTTAAATAGCCATGGCCCTTGGTGGTCCATAATAGGTTCCCTAGTCAACCGTATTTTGGCTGGTTTAGGTCATTTTCTCGATCAATAATCAATTAAACTAATTTTCTGAATGGTTGTGTTTCGTTTGTGAATTAGAATGAAAATTGAAGAGTGTACTGATTGGTGTGTTCTTGCCAACCAGTTGTCAAGCTGTACTTCCGAAAAAGATGGGTCTACTTCCTACATGTAAGTTGCCAGTCCCTCTTTGGCGGCCTTTTCTGTTACCTTCCATGCTGGGCTTGTAAATTCAATAATACCTGGCAGAGAAAGAGAATCCATGGACCGAGATTCTTGGAGCATTATTATTGGGATATCTTAGTCTTGTAACTTGTTATCCAGCCCTCCAATGTTTCAAGAGCAGATTCTAAATAGGGGTGATGTGTTGTTAATTGATGGACTAGGAAGTTTATAATTTTATTGATTTGAATTTTCACGTAGGGTGGCTGGTGGTAATGAGCTCCAATCTAGCAGTTCTTTTATGTTTCAGTGGAGTTGGCATTCAGGTGAAACCTGGTCTGCTTAAATGAACTGTTACGGTATTGCATTTTGAAGAACTGAACTCACTTTTTTGATCCCTGAGTAATTAGTAGTCCAGACCTGAAGAAGATGTGGTTAATCATTGTTCTCAAAAAGTGAGATTCTTAAACTACAGGTTTTGAGAAAGTTACTATCCGTCATTACCTTGAGTGTGAGGTCTTGTGTTTTCCAGGTGTCAATTGTTGGTTGAGTTGGTTGATATATCCTTGATGGGGAAAATGCAACCAATTCTATCTCATGTGAAAGACGAAGAGATACGGTTCTCAAAGATTTAAGTCACTTCACAATATTTTGATTATGTAGATTAGCAAAGCAGCCTTTAGAGTAATGTTTGGGCAAGAAGAGAAGAGAACTTTGTTTCCGTTCTATTCTTATGTCATTCCAAAGCTCTGCAACTGGACATGGTCTGAGTATGAGAGATCAATTGATCAACACTGGAGTTGGAATTATTAGTACTTATCTGTTGCACTCCATGATCTACATTTGACACTCTCATATTGCTACAGATCATTACTACAGCTGTCTTCATTTGATCCTCTTCAGCAGCATTGATCTTAATGTTAACAGCCTGGGGTGAAGAGCAAGGTGTTATCTTTTTGTGCATTGGTTGTAAATAAGTAATACTTTATTGCTCAGTGGTTGTTGTTAGACTGCTCCAGTTTTGAATTGAAGTGTCTTTTAACAGGATAAGTGGGGTCTCCAGATTCTTGTCTGTAATGACCATCAACTCAACATTGTGACTATCAAATGAAAGAACTGTGCCCTTTTTCTCCTGGTGGAAGTCCTGTGTATCATTAGATTGAATATATGGTTTTTCTGGATTGATGTCCATTTTTCCACAACAGGATTATCATTCATAACCCCAACTTCTTTGTTGCTGCCATTTTGAGATTTGAATAAACGTGAATTTCTTGTGTATATATAGGATTATACTGGTTGTTATGCATTTTTCTGAATTTTGAGTCCAGGTTGCACCATTTTGTTCCTGGCCTTCCATAGTTTTTAACACTCAGTCTTTGTTATAGGCGTTATAGGAAGAGTCTGAGAAGGCTATGCCTCATTTTTGCTAACTATTGCTTCAGGGGTATTCAAGTCTGCAAGGTCCATGTCATTTCTCCGTTGATGTATTTCAAATTGTAACTGTTGTGATCACTTTTCCATTATTACAGGTACTATGGTGGTAAAATGCTCTATTGCTAGTATGGAATCAGTTGTATTGTGATACAGTTTGTATATGCAGTTGCAGTTGATATATATATATAGATATATATCTATATATTATCTACTGGCGGTCGCCAGTAGATAGTTATAGTTAGAACCTATTTTCCATAAGAAATCCGCAACATTCTATTGGGAATTTCTTTGGCGCCGATTGACGAATCTTCGCAAAATTCTCCAAACTTTTGGCCAGCTCCGCTCCTACCCTGAAAGTTTCATGGTGATTCGTCAAGCGGGGGCCGAGAAAAAAAGGGGGTCCCAAAACGCGTTTTCCCCATGTAATTTCCCATAGGATCTGTTGTCGCAGCTACAGCCCGAACCGCTGAACGGAATGACACCAAATTTGGCAAAGAGGTAGTCCTCAGTTCGGACTCGTGCCTTTTGCATATTTGGTGTGAATCTGTTCAGTAGTTCCTGAGAAAATTAGGGTAAAAAAGTTAGTGATATCTATGGCCGGAGGATCCGCGGACCCTACCCGCACCGTAAGCGAACCCTCCCTGAACGGAGCGCGCACCCTCCCGATCGCGCGCTGAATGCTAATTGGCTGTCGAGCGTCTCTCTACATTCGAAACCAGGAACTGTTGGCGGCCATTTTCTGCCTCGGTAGAAGCGAGGCTGAAGAAGCAAGGGGAATAAGTGCGTAAAACATATAAAGGGGGCAGAGTGGAAATACTCTGACCCTCTAGAGGTGCTTAGGGGGTCCCAGAAGGACCCCCTGGGGCCCCCCTTTTTTTTAAAAAAAAGAAGCGGCGAAATGCGCGCACGGTGCGCGCATCCTATTGCGTTGGATGCACGAATTCTCTCGCGGTGGGTGCGCGGATCCAAGGCAACGTTTTTTGAGAAACGACAAGAAATCATTGGTTGCTTTCTACACTGAAAGGTAGGGTGTATATTTTTGTTTTTTAAAGGTATGATTGTTATTGGTTAACAAAAACAGATTGTAAGGAACATTATATATGATAAGCTGATATGTTGAAAAGTCAAGCACACTTCCTGTCTTGTGTAGGAACATTGTGTGCTGAACTTGTGACCTGTGAGCTCAGTGCAGTGTTCCATGACCTGTTTCTATGGTAACAGGCAGAAGGCAGATTGGGGGAAGGGTTGAAATGTATGTCAGTTGGAAAGGGTTGAAATGTTTAACCAATAGAAATGTGTGTTTGCTTTTGAGTTTATGTGCGAAAGATTGTGATTTGATGTTTACATGTGTATGTGTGGAAAATGAAAGGGAATCTTTTTCATTCTTTGCTTTTGCTGAGAGGCGCACAGTGCAGAGATTCTGTACAAGAAAATATGGTGAGTGATTAATATACTCCTTAATCTACAAAATAACTTTAAAGATGACTTATTTAATTGTGAGGGGATGTATGTAGACTATTTTAATCAGACTAATGTATTTTTCCTGCTAAAGTGTAAGGAGTACTTTTTTTCTCTACAATGTGTGTGCATGTAGAAACCATTCTGTGATAGGCATTTGTGTTTTTCATGTGTTTGTAGACAGATAACTGTGCAGTTTTTATATTTTGGTAGAATTAGAAACCAGTCATTGTTTATGAATTTGTGAAATGAGTTATGTTATATTTCTATACTAAAATGTAGTACTACTTCTACATGAAGAAATGTGTTTTGATATAGTGCAAGGGATAGTGTTGTTTGTCTAGAATCACACAGTGAGTCTGTGTGCATTTGGGAACCACTGTGAGAGAAGCATTTGGTAACATCGTGTATTTGCTGACAGATAACTGTTTTAAAACATGTTATGTTGTCAAGTTTTAGTAGCATCAGAAGACAGTTCTGGCTTATGCTTTCATTAAATGAGTCAGGCTTTGACATAAAAGTGCAGTCCTGAAATATGTAGATTGTGTGCAGTTCCCTTACCACTTGCACTGTAGTGGATGAGTTTTGGTAAACTGATAGGGATAGTGGTGTTTGTCTAGAATCACACTGTGAGTTAGTGTGTATTTGGGATCAGTGTGAGAGAATCATTTGGTTAAATCATGTATTTGCTGACAGATAACTGTTTTAAAATCTGTCATGTTGTCAAGTTTTAGTAGCATTAAAATCCAGTCTTTGCTTATATGTTGATTAAATGAGTCATGCCTTGACACTGATGTGCTGTACTTAAATATGTAGATTGTGTGCAGTCCCCTACCCCTTCCACAGTAGTGAATGATTTTTGGTAAAGTCCTAGGATAGTGTTGATTGTCTAAAATCACACTGTGAGTCTGTGTGCATTTGGGTAAGGATTGTGAGAGAAGCATTTGGTAACGTCGTGTATTTACTGACATAGTAATGAGTTTTGGTAAACTCCTAGGGATAGTGTTGTTTGTCTAGAATCACACTGTGAGTCTGTGTGCATTTGGGAATCACTGTGAGAGAAGTGTTTGGTAAGATCGTGTATTTGCTGACAGATAAGTGTTATAAAACATGTCATGTTGTCAAGTTTTAGTAGCATTAGAAGACAGTTATGGCTTATGCTTTCATTATATGAGTCAGGCATTGACAGTAAATTGCAGTTGTGAAATATGTAGATTGTGTGCAGTTCGCTTACCACTTGCATTGTAGTGAATGAGTTTTGGTAAACTCATAGGGATAGTGGTGCTGGTCTAGAATCACACTGTGAGTTAGTGTGTATTTGGTATCACTGTGAGAGAAGCATTTGGTAACATCATGTATTTGCTGACAGATAACTGTTTTAAAACCTGTCATGTTGTGAAGTTTTAGTAGGATTAAAAGATAGTTATCGCTTATGCTTTCATTATATATAGATATATGTTGTGAAGTTTTAGTAGGATTAGAATCCAGTCTTTGCTTATGCGTTGATTAAATGAGTCACGCTTTGACACTGATGTGGTGTACTTAAATATGTAGATTGTGTGCAGTACCATTAACTCTTCCAGAGTAGTGAATGAGTTTTGGTAAACTCATAGGGATAGTGGTGCTTGTCTAGAATCACACTGTGAGTCTGTGTGCATTTGGGAACCACTGTGAGAGAATCATTTGGTAACATCATGTATTTGTTGACAGATAACTGTTTTAAAATCTGTCATGTTGTGAAGTTTTAGTAGGATTAGAATCCAGTCTTTGCTTATGCGTTGATTAAATGAGTCATGCTTTGACACTGATGTGCTGTACTTAAATATTTAGATTATGTGCAGTCCCCTTACCCCTTCCACTGTAGTGAATGAGTTTTGGTAAAGTGCTAGGATAGTGTTGCTTGTCTAAAATAACACTGTGAGTCTGTGTGCATTTGGGTAAGGATTGTGAGAGAAGCATTTGGTAACATTGTGTATTTGCTGACAGATAACTGTTTTAAAACCTGTATTGTTGTGAAGTTTTAGTAGCATTAGAAGCCAGTCTTTGCTTATGCGTTGATTAAATTAGTCAGGCATTGACATTAAAGTGTAGTCGTGAAATATGTAGATTGTATGCAGTTCCTTTACCACTTCCACTGTAGTGAATGAGTTTTGGTAAACTCCTAGGGATAGTGTTGTTTGTCTAGAATCACACTGTGAGTCTGTGTGCATTTGGGAACCACTGTGAGAGAAGTGTTTGGTAACATTGTGTATTTGCTGACAGATAAGTGTTGTAAAACATGTTATGTTGTCAAGTTTTAGTAGCATTAGAAGACAGTTATGGCTTATGCTTTCATTATATGAGTCAGGCATTGACAGTAAATTGCAATTGTGAAATATGTAGATTGTGTGCAGTTCCCTTACCACTTGCACTATAGTGAATGAGTTTTGGTAAACTCATAGGGATAGTGGTGCTTGTCTAGAATCACACTGTGAGTTAGTGTGTATTTGGGATCACTGTGAGAGAAGCATTTGGTAACATCATGTATTTGCTGACAGATAACTGTTTTAAAACCTGTCATGTTGTGAAGTTTTAGTAGGATTAGAATCCAGTCTTTGCTTATGCGTTGATTAAATGAGTCATGCTTTGACACTGATGTGGTGTACTAAAATATGTAGATTGTGTGCAGTACCATTGACTCTTCCAGAGTAGTCAATAAGTTTTGGTAAACTCCTAGGATAGTGTTGCTTGTCTAAAATCACACTGTGAGTCTGTGTGCATTTGGGTAAGGATTGTGAGCGAAGCATTTGGTAACATCGTGTATTTGCTGACATATACCTGTTTTAAAACCGGTCATGTTGTGAAGTTTTAGTAGAATTAGAAGCCAGTCTTTGCTTATGCTTTGATTATATGAGTCAGGGTTTGACAGAAAAGTGCAGTCCTGAAATATGAAGATTGTGTGCAGTTCGCTTACCACTTCCACAGTAGTGAATGATTTTTGGTAAACTTCTAGGTATAGTGGTTGTTGTGTAGAATCACACTGTGAGTCTGTGTGCATTTGAGAACCACTGTGAGAGAGGCATTTGGTAACAATGTGTATTTGCTGACAGATAACTAATTTAAAACCTGTTATGTTGTCAAGTTTTAGTAGCATTAGAAGCTAGTCTTTGCTTCTGCATTGATAAAATGAGTCAGGGTTTGACACTAAGGTGTAGTACCATGTACTATTCTGTTCACTGTGGCAGAACTGAAAATTTAAAAGTTTTACCTAAGCACTGTCCTAGAAGAAGTCTGATTATTTAGTCAGAATCTAAGTACCAAATAGACTGCTTCAAATGTATATGCAGTATGCATGTCGTGTTCTAACATACTATACACTTGTCTTTTACACCTTCAATTCCCTAGTCAGTATCCATACACTTCCAGGAAACAGCCTGTCACTTCCTTTGCAGTCCTCTAGAGACCCATTCAATAGCATGTACTAATCCATTCACTGTGACAAAACCCAAACACTTATAAATTCACCCAGACACTCTCTTTCCAGTACTCTAATGATTCAGTCACTGCCTAAGTATTCATGCACAGAGCCAGGTCTTTGCATATGGACTTCTTCAAACCCCTATCCACTATGCATGCAGTCCTCTAAGCACCTACACACTTGTCTTTCACTCCTTCAATTCTCCAGTCAGTATCCGTTCACTTCCATCAAACACCCTGTCACTCCATTTGCACTCCTCTAGTGACCCATTCAGCATAATGTACTAATCCATTAACTGCGCCTAACCCTAATAAATTCACCCAGGCACTCTCCTTGCAGTACTCTAATCATTCAGTCAGTACCCAAGTACTCATTCAGTGACCCAGGCCTTAGTATATGGACTGCTTCAAACCATTATCCACTATACATGCAGTCCTCTAACCACCTACACAATTGTCTTTCTCACCTTCAATTCCCTAGTCAGTATCCATACACTTTCAGGAAATACCCTGTCACTCCCTTTGCAGTCCTCTACTGACCCATTCAGCATCGTGTACTAATCCATTCACTGTGCTAAAACCCAAACACGTATAAATTCACCAAGATACTATCTTTGCAGTACTCTAGTCATTCAGTCAGTGCCTAAGTATTCATACACTGAGCCAGGCCTTAGCACATGGACTGCTTCAAACCCCTATGCACTATGCATGCAGTCTTCTAACCACCTAGATACTTGCCTTTCACACTTTCAATTTCCTAGTCAGTATCCATACAGTCCAGCACTTGTGACTGCCTTTGCACTCCTCTAGTGAGTCATTCAGTACCAAGTACTAATCCATTCCCTGTGCGAAAAGCCTAGCACTAATACATTCACCTAGGCACTCTCTTTCTTGTAGTCTAATCATTCAGTCAGTACCCAAGTAGTCATGCAGTGAGCCAGGCCTTAGCACATGGACTGCTTTAAATGCCTATGCAGTATTGATGCAGTCCTCTAATCACCTACACAGTTGTGTATCACACCCTGAATTCCCTAGTTAGTATTCATACTCTTCTAGCAAACACCCTGTCACTCACCCAGTGTGTCTCCTTATAGTATTGTAATCATTTAGTCAGTTAGCATGTAGTCTTTTAGTGAGGTAGGCTGTAGGGCATGAACTGCTTCAAAGTAGTATGCACTATGCATGTAGTGTTTTAACGATCGTCACACTTGTGGTTCAGGGCTATAGTTTCTTAGTCAGTTTTTATATAAAATGTGTTTGTACAGTAATGGAATAGTATAAATTTGAAAGTTATTAATATACATTTATTTGTGATTCTTTTTTACAGATACAGAATAGGAGTGTTTCTCATCCGTTTGCACTCTTCTCATGCAAGATTGTTTGGATGAAGGGTCCTTCGGTGTTTCATCATACTTGCCGTGCCGTACGAGTATTTCTTGTTAGGATCCCCTCGCAACAGAACTCTTTTGCAAATCTTGCACGTGACCAAGGTGGCATTGATCTTTGTTTGCCCCTTGGGAAAAGTAAAAAATTTCCACACCACTGAAGGAAAACGTTGTGGGCGTGGTGCCTTCGGCAAAAAAAAATTCTCAGATTCGGTAAATATTTTAAAGCGGCAACGATTACAGTTTTTGTAAGTTAAACTTATAAAATTTTGTTAGCTGTATACATTTTATATATCTGTGATCTATTTCTTGTGGTATTTTGTTAAGAATACCATGTTGTTTTTTTTTTAATAATCTTTTTGATTTTGCAGGTCTGTCATCGACATCCATGGTTCCCACAGGAGTGTTCCGCTTTGTTGTTTGTATTATGGTTGTTACATTTTGTTTATTAGTTTATTGTTTATATTTATGTTAATAAAAATATAAATTCTGAAAATAGTTTAACGTTTATATATTTATTATTATAAAAAATAAAGTTTGAAAAAAAAATAATAATGTTTTTGGTTGTTCTCTTAAGGGCTGTGTGACTCTTTCTTGTTCTTATTACTGTTATTTGATGGAGTCCACCATGGTGTTAAATTTTGGGGCACTTATCGCTGGAATACTAGTGATATCTGCAGTTTGCACCAACTTCTGAATAGTGTGTTAGGTTTTTCTGAACTTTACCTCTGTTAAAGTGCTGATAATGAAATAGAGAGAAGCCGTTCCGGTGCAAAAAGACATGAGGTGCACGTTTGCGATGTATTCTAAATACTAAAATCCTGTATTGTATTGCACTGAGGTATTGGCCGCGCTTACAGTGTACACACGAAATTTATTAAGAAATCTCATTGTATTAATATTGATTGGGAATAGTGCGTCAGGTGCTGGTTCTTGACGAGATACACTGCTCAGTTCGTATATTGTTCTGCACACGAAAAAAATCACATCACAACTTTCACAGCAATTGCAATGCGAAACAAATTCCGGCGATAAGACATGTTAGCACCAGGGATTTTACACCTCCTTTCTGCTGGTGTTAAGCAGGACAACTACCTGCACCATGAAAGGGAACACAGCCAAGAGCCACACCAGAACACCCACAGGTGCCATAGAGTCAATGAGCATGATACAGGGATACCCATGAGGGCCAGAAGACTCATTGCAACAACTCTAGGACCACCAATGCCCCCCAAACCCACATCTTAGTAAGTGTGTCCCTGTGGTCATTGTCTTAGCATGATAGGCACGAGCCCTGCAACATCACAGTGTGCTGTAACCTCAGCGTTGGCAGTGAGCCTGGATGTGTGGCTACGTACGCATCCTCCTGCATGCACAACTGGCGTGTGCTGGTCTGGGGTTCACAGGTCAGTGCAGGGGTGTGCCTAACCGGCAAGGGGAACGGGGTGTCTCGGACATGTCCGTGTACAGGAAGTGCGGTAAGTGTGTCTCTGTGTTCTGGTGTGGCCTGTTGCAAGAGCTGCAGCAGTTGATGTTGTAAAGTGGCATGCACCACCTCCAAACGGCACTGTGAAGTTGTAGTTGGAATGTAGCAGGACATGCGCAAATAGGCATTACAATGGCGTGCTGTACGAGTGCACGAGATACAACAGCTCACCGTACAAAAGTGTGGGGGCTCGTGGGAGGGAGGAGCAGCCATTTGGCAACATAACACACAGTGAACTCGACCATGTGCCACATGCTGGGCATCTCATCCATGATGACCATGGTCGCAGATATTCCACAACACCAACGACTGGCCTTTGTACACATCCTGTATTAATGCAGCGTGGTTTTCACTTCTATGCTCGTTCAGTGGTGTGATGTTGGCGGGTTGTGTGACTTGTGCTCCTTGTTGGTGTGTTTCTATTTGGACATTGTTAGTCTATATGTGTTTTGTACTTAATTGTGCATGTGTGCCATTCTGCCGATCTCCCCCCCTCCCCCCACTCCCTGATTCTTCCTCTTCCTAGTGCTGTTGTGCCTATAATTTTATTGCTGCACACATAAATACATGTAAACAATAAATTAGAATAGTTCCTTGATTCTTTTGGTTTGAAAACTTCTCTATTGGTTTCTTTTTAATTTTCCATATGAACCGTTTTTTTAATATTCAACAACACATAGAAGCCAGAAGTGCAACGTATTCCATCAACACACTTTCTAGAACATTCTAAAACACGTGCAGGTTAAAAGTTCATCAATTTTTTAAAACTTAACAATATTTTTTTGTAACATTTTCTTGAATATTTAACGACACGTGCAGGTTAAAAGTTGATGATTGTTTTAAGTTCCAACAGTGCCTTCCAAATGCAAGTAGCAGGTGTGGTTGATCTGAGCAAATTTTATCCTATGATATGTACTCCACGTTGAAACTGCTTTTTCTTAACCAATCACAAAGATGCTTTTCCACAAAACTAATGTGCACCCTACTTTTAAAAAAGAATGCTTTTCATGATATCTTTAGAGATAAGTTATAGATAGGAATTAGCATTTAAAAAACCTTTGAAATTCACTGAAAGAACCATAGGTTTCAGGGGCGTTATAGTTAGGAATTGGCATTTAAAAAACCTTAGAAATTCACTGAAAAAACCATAGGTTTCAGGGGCGTTCTAGTTAGCTGGACATTTCCCTCGTACAAAACCCTAGAAATTCTCCTGTTATAGTTAGTTCAGCTAACTATAACTCGCGCCCCCGCAAAGCACTGCTGATGACGTCACATATTACATCACTCATGACATGGTCAGTGACATCACTGATGACATCACTGATGAAATCTCAAATGACATCACTGATGACATCACTGATGACGTCATCCATGTGATAAATTACTGCATCTTCTCACACCCTAATATAACCTTTGATACACCGACTCAAAATTTCAGACTTCCATTCTCAAAACCATAGATACTCAAAAACCAATATCTACATACCCACTCATTAACTCTTAGGTCTACATACACCCCCACTCATTCACCTGTACAGTCACTCATACTTACAGTCACTCCGTACAAGACTATCATATGCATTTATACACCTACATAGACACTCACACACCACCAATCATCCATAGAGGTACTCTCACACCTAGTCAGTCTGCAGTTATACACACACTCAAGTTCACTTACTCATAAAATAGTACCACATTCTTACGCTCTTATACAATCATTGATACAAGCACACACTTATCCAAACAGCCACTCTCACAATCACATACTCTTACATATACCCACTTATATACTCTTACACGCATATATACTGCCTTTAACATATGTAGTTAGTCACAAATGTACCACTGAGATATACATTCAATCCCTAACACACCCATACATACATACACTCACTCAACTATACAGTTAATCACAGATGCACTCTTAAAACCATGCACCCATAGAATCACCCACTCACACATCTATGCACAGAGTCACACACAGCCTACGCACACAAACACTCAGGCACCCATACAGATACTCAGACAACCAATCAATAACCCATATAGACACTCATATAGCTATTCACAAAACCATGCAGCCACTTATACACCAACACACAGACACATACAGACATTCACACAGTTTAGTCACTAGTCTGCAGTAAGATACATTTAATGACTCACTTATAAAGTCAGTTACACACCTAGAAAATCATCCATTCACACACTTGTACACCCACTCATTCTTCAACAGGCCTTTCAATATATATATTAAACATATTAAAACTTTACAGAAAGAAAGACTCACTGGATGACGTCATCAGTGATGTCATCAGTGATGTCATTTCAGATGTCATCAGTGATGTCATCAGTGATGTCACTGACCATGTCATGAGTGATGTAATATGTGACGTCATCAGCAGTGCATTGCGGGGGCGTGAGTTATAGTTAGCTGAACTAACTAAACCAGGGGAATTTCTAGGGTTTTGTATGAGGGTAATGTCCAGCTAACTATAACGTCCCTGAAACCTATGGTTTTTTCAGTGAATTTCTAAGGTTTTTTAAATGCCAATTCCTAACTATAACACCCCTGAAACCTATGGATTTTTCAGTGAATTATATATATATATATATATATATATATATATATATTATCTACTGGCGGTCGCCAGTAGATAGTTATAGTTACAACCTAGTTTCCATAGTAAATCTCAAAATTCTATTTTGAATAACTTTGGCGCCGGTTGACGAATCCTCGCGAAATTTTCAAAACTAATGGGGCGCTCCGTTCAGCTCCTGTCCTGAAAGTCTCGGGGTGATTCGTCAAGCGGGGGCCGAGAAAAAAGGGGGGTCCCAAAACACGTTTTCCCCATGCATTTTTCCATAGGACATTTAGACACAGCTACAGCCAGAACGGCTGAACAGAATTACTTGAAATTTGGCAAAGAGGTAGTCCTCAGGTCAGGCATGTGCCTTTTGCATATATGGTGTAAATCCGTTCAGTAGTTCCTGAGAAAATCAAAAGTAAAATCATATACATATCTGGGCGGAGCCTAACCACACATCTCATTGTGAGATCTGATTGGCTGTCAGCACTTCATCCAAGAAGTGTTGGCAGCCATCTTGGGACCAATATACATGATAGCACCTCATTAAAAAGCATTGCAGTTAATAGAAGGTTTTAAGACTTTAGTTACATTATAAATCATTTGTTGATGGTACCATACTCATTTTAGGAATTGTAGTATGTTCTAAGGTGATTTTACCATGTGAAAAAGCCTTCTGCTGGGATATCATGAATCATGTTTGAGAGAAAACTATTTTCACATGCTTTTCCCACAGAGGTTTGGAAGGTGATCTATAAGCTAAACTGAGAGCATATTTTCTGTAAATTCACATTATCTTTCTCAGTCATGTGAGAATGAAGTCTGACATTCTCAGTAAAACATGTACATCCAACAAGGGCAGAGACTGTCAGTTAATTCCTTTGTGTTCTACTGCAGCTTCCCAGAGTGTTCCAAAGAACAACTAGAGCGCTAACAGTCTTACTTATGACAAAGGTATGGCACACCTGAAGCCATCTTGATTGGAATAAAGTGGTAACATTTAAAACATTTAATTTAAAAAGGAACAAAATGAAAGGGTTCATTTTGCCATAGAATGCTGCAGAAAGAAAAATTAGGGCACATTTTGAGTAACTTCTCAAATCCTCTTCTATTTCATTAAAGAATTCTGACATGCAGACTGAAACATGCACTTTCAATATCAGCAGCAGACTTCCCTGGTAAGCAGAAGCTTTACTACAGTGATCTAATGAGCAACTAGAGTGCTAACATTCTGAATTTATGGCAAATGTGTGACACATCTGAATGCATTCTTCATTGAATCAAAGTAAAAAACTGACAGTATGCCTACTGAGGAGACTGCAGTAAATGACGAAATTAGGAAACTTCATAACAAGTCTCCCAAGATGGCCACCAGAGACAAAAGAGCCCAAATGTAGCACAAATATCACCGAGATGTAGCCCAAGTATAGCCCAATGACAGAAATTCCAGAGTGTTTTAAAGAACAACTAGAGCGCTAACCGTCTTACTTATGACAAAGGTATGGCACACCTGCAGCCATCTTGATTGGAATAAAGTGGTAACATTTAAAACATTTAATTTGCAAAGGAACAAAATGAGGGGGTTCATTTTGCCATAGAAATTATGACTAGTGCTGCAGAAAGAAAACTTAGGGCACATTTTGACTTCTCAAATCCTCTTCTATTTCATTAAAAAGTTCTGACATGCAGACTGAAACATGCACTTTGAATACCAGCAGCAGACTTCCCTGGTGAGCAGTAGCTTTACTACAGTGATCTAATGAGGAACTAGAGTGCTACCATTCAGAATTTATGGCAAATGTGTCACATCTGAATGCCTTCTTGATGGAACCAAAGTAAACAAGCATTGAAAATGCAATAGGTCTCGTCCTCGTTTAAGTTAAAGCAATTCTGTTTGTAATTAGGTGGCTTTTTAGCTTTGCTTTTCTTAGTGTTTTTCAAAATTTCATGTAAATAACATGCATATCTGTATATGTATGCATGCATTTATATTTGTATTTATATAGATATGCAGATTATATATATGTTTATATATGTATGTATAAATGGGAACAACAAGAGAGCGAGGAAAAGAAAAACTTGTCCTCTTCCCCAAACAATTTGACAAAACAAAATGGACAAGTTTTATGATTCAAAGCAAACTTTTTTTGCTGTCATTGTTGTAATAAACGTGAAAGGAGAGAGAGCACAACTGCTGTGAAAGAAACCCCTCACCCACCTACCTAGTAGGTGGCATGCTTCATCATCGGGGCCCAACTGGATTGTCTAGCACAATCCAGTTGTGCTACAACGCCTGGGATACAGCGGAGCAGGGTTTTGAGCAGAAAGTGGCGTGCTATGTGTGATGTGTTTAAGAGTTTAAAAAGTCTCTGGGAGATGCCCTATGGAAAAACTTTTATTATAACGGTCCTAGGACTAATGTAAAAAAGTTTTGCGGGATATGTAATTAGGAATGTTATTTTCCTGATATCCCTTGTAAATAAGGTCAACTAGTTTCAGCCTTCTCGATGGTTCTAGAGGCTTTCGTCAGGACCAGCAAAAAAATGTGAATGGCCGTATAAACAAGGTATAGGCCACGTGTAAATATCAGCACACACCCTAAAGTGTGCTGTGAGTGTAGTGGTAAGGTACTCAGAGTAACTCCGTTTGAGATTACCTGAAAATGAAGAATTAATTTAGATATGGAGAACAGTTGTGAATCATGCATATACACTAGATGCATGCTCCTTTCAACTAAAGGCTAGTGATCTGAAGCCAAATGACTTTGTGGGTGTGCATGAACACTATAAAGGCTTGCGTGGCTACAATGTGCCCCAAAAGTGTAAACATACACAGGGGATCCGTGAGTGAGTAGATATCGTAATATTGGGGCACACGGTGCGCATACTCTTTATCCATTGTGTGCGTGCCTATGGCGCAGTCATACACGTATTGCACATACTAGGTGTGACTATGCAAGTCATGAAGAAACAGGGGGCCAATATGCTAAGTGGCCAAGTGCGCGTGCAGTATGGTGATTGTTTGTTGACATGGTGGCGTATATTAACATGGTGTCCACTATATGTGGAGTTCAACAAACGGACACAAATAAATGAAAATGAAAGACAAACAACAGCTTAAGTGACAAACAACATGAAAGACGGTCTCACTTGAATAGAGAGGTAGTTATGCCTCTGGGATTAGATCGCTGTATGATTCTCCGCTTGACCTTAATGGAAAGGAGAGGTAATGGCGGGGAGAATTGTTTGTAAAAACGCCTAGCGGTAATGAGCATTACCGTAATTGATTGAATCGGCGTAACTTTCTGGGTCTAGACGGAACCAGAAGGTCGATCAATATTAACCCGTCCTTGTCTTGTACTCACAGTTGTAAGGGAGGAAAGGTCCGTAGTACCTAGGACGGTGATCGGGTCCGCTTGTTCAGCGCCGATATGGAAATGGGGAGTGGTTAAAGAAGCAGGCAGACAGGAAGTTGCGTGGTGCGGCTCAGAAAAACTAGAACGCCGTGTCTGCGAGTGGTGCAGACGTAGCCTATGTTTGATGGAAATAGAAGAAATATATGAATGAGTAAATGAAATAAAAGAGTATTACTCGATGTCACGTGTTGAGAGTTCTTTGTTAAAACAACACGAAATTCAAATTTAGAAATATGTATTTCCGTCCCAGTGTGGTGCAGCTGAACAGTGTTGGTAAATACATGGCTGCATACGGGACCTGGTGGGACAGAGCTGCGAGCCCCTCAATATTTGTACTTTAATAACAGGCATGTGTCTGTGTGATTACATACGAGTCGATCTATGCCTGTATGTTACAAAGAGAGAGTTTAGAGAAATATGTATTTCCGTCCCTCTATGGTGCAGCTGAGCAATGTTGGTAAATACATGGCTGCATACGGGACCTGGTGGGACAGAGCTGCGAGCCCCTCAGTATTTGTAATTTGATAACAGGCATGTGTCTGTGTGACTACATACGAGTCGATCTATGTCTGTATGTTAAAAGAGAGAGTTTAGAGAAAGGATAATAGCTGCCTCTTAGAGCTGCGTTTTGAGTTCTAAGTGTAGCGGTACTGTGTACTGTGTACAGATCAGATGGTAGCTACGGTGAAAAACGTAGGAGTCTGCACAGTGTCAGGAATGGGTGCACAAGACTGAGCAAGTCATATATTGCAGGCTAGAGAGTGATCGAATACAGTAATTATTTTAGTTACATTTGCTGTCATCATTACCGATGTATGCTGTTCCAGGGTACATTATCATTAAGTCCTGAGATGTGGGTTGAAAGTCTATATACCCAGCGTTGTTCTTTTTCGAACAAACGTTCCTGGATGTCGGTTAGGTTGGGATCAAGTTATTCAATTATGACCCACGACATGTCGTTGGTGGTATGCCCCTTGGCTAAATAGTGTTCTGTCAGTTTTGTCGTGCTGCGTTTGCAGCGGATGTTACTGCGATGCTCGCAGATTCTGGTTTTGACCTTTCTGGTGGTCATCCCGACGTATCGTAATTTGCATGGGCATGTGATGAGGTAGATGACATTTGCCGAATTGCAGTTGGTATGTTTCATAATTGTCCAGATTTTGTCTTGTTCAAGATGTAGTGTTTTCGTGGATTGGGTAAGATGGCAGATGCTACAGTTGCCACACGGGTAGTGGCCTGTCACTTCTGGTAGTCCCCATGCATTCAGTACTGTGCTAGGAGTGCTCAGAGTCTTTTTTGGTCTGGTCGGCACTAGACTGTCTCTGAGGTTATGTGACCTTTTGTAGGAAAATAGAGGTTTTTCCCATTGTAGCTTGCCTGAAGTTACAATTTTCCAATTGTTTTGTATCAGTTTGGCTACTTGATTTGAGATGGAATTAAAGGTAGTTACACATGTAAGTGGTATGGTAGTTGACAAGTTCACCTTGGGTTAGCGTATTGGCCCCCTGTTTCTTCATGACTTGCATAGTCACACCTAGTATGTGCAATACGTGTATGACTGCGCCATAGGCACGCACACAATGGATAAAGAGTATGCGCACCGTGTGCCCCAATATTACGATATCTACTCACTCACGGATCCCCTGTGTATGTTTACACTTTTGGGGCACATTGTAGCCACGCAAGCCTTTATAGTGTTCATGCACACCCACAAAGTCATTTGGCTTCAGATCACTAGCCTTTAGTTGAAAGGAGCATGCATCTAGTGTATATGCATGATTCACAACTGTTCTCCATATCTAAATTAATTCTTCATTTTCAGGTAATCTCAAACGGAGTTACTGTGAGTACCTTACCACTACACTCACAGCACACTTTAGGGTGTGTGCTGATATTTACACGTGGCCTATACCTTGTTTATACGGCCATTCACATTTTTTTGCTGGTCCTGACGAAAGCCTCTAGAACCATCGAGAAGGCTGAAACTAGTTGACCTTATTTACAAGGGATATCAGGAAAATAACATTCCTAATTACATATCCCGCAAAACTTTTTTACATTAGTCCTGGGACCCTTATAATAAAAGTTTTTCCATAGGGCCTCTCCCAGAGACTTTTTTAACTCTTAAACACATCACACATAGCACGCCACTTTCTGCTCAAAACCCTGCTCCGCTGTATCCAAGGCGTTGTAGCACAACTGGATTGTGCTAGACAATCCAGTTGGGCCCCGATGATGAAGCATGCCACCTACTAGGTAGGTGGGTGAGGGGTTTCTTTCACAGCAGTTGTGCTCTCTCTCCTTTCACGTTTATATGTATGTATATACATATATATACACATACATATATATAAATGCATATATGTGCATATGTGTGCGTGAAGAGAGAGGTAGAGAGAGGTAGAGAGGTAGAGATGTAGAGGTAGAGACGTAGAGGTAGAGACGTAGAGGTAGAGAGGTAGAGGTAGAGAGGTAGAGGTAGAGAGGTAGAGGTAGAGAGGTAGAGAGTAGTAGAGAGAGGTAGAGAAAGGTAGAGAGGTAGAGAGTAGAGGATGAGTAATAGAGAGTAGAGAGTAGAGAAAGATTAGTAGAGAGTAGTAGAGAGAGTAGCAGAGAGTGAGTAGGAGAGAGTAGTAGTGAGTAGTAGAGAGTGAGTAGTAGAGAGTAGTAGCGAGTGAGAAGTAGAGAGTAGTAGAGAGTGAGTAGTAGAGGGTGTAGTAGAGAGTAGTAGAGAGTGAGTAGTAGAGGGAGTAGTAGAGAGTGAGTAGTAGAGAGTAGTAGAGAGTGAGTAGTGGAGACTGAGTAGCAGAGAGAGAGTAGTAGAGAATGAGTAGTAGAGAATGAGTAGTAGAGAGTGAGTAGTAGAGAGTAGTAGAGAGTGAGTAGTAGAGAGTAGTAGAGAGTGAGTAGTAGAGAGTGAGTAGTAGAGAGTGAGTAGTAGAGAGAGAGTAGTAGAGAGAGTGAGTAGTAAAGAGTAGTAGAGAGAGTAGTAGAGAGTAGTACAGAGTGAGTAGTAGAGAGTGATTAGTAGAGAGTAGTGGAGAAGTAGAGAGTGAGTAGTAGAGAGTAGTAGAGAGTGAGTAGTAGAGTGAGTAGTAGGGAGTAGTAGGGAGTAGTAGAGAGTGAGTAGTAGAGTGAGTAGTAGAGTGAGTAGTAGAGAGCAAGTAGTAGAGAGTGTGTAGTAGAGAGTAGTAGAGAGAGTAGTAGAGAGTAGTACAGAGTGAGTAGTAGAGAGTGATTAGTAGAGAGTAGTGGAGAAGTAGAGAGTGAGTAGTAGAGAGTAGTAGAGAGTGAGTAGTAGAGTGAGTAGTAGGGAGTAGTAGGGAGTAGTAGAGAGTGAGTAGTAGAGTGAGTAGTAGAGTGAGTAGTAGAGAGCAAGAAGTAGAGAGTGTGTAGTAGAGAGAGAGTAGTAGAGAGTAGTAGAGGGTGAGTAGTAGAGAGTGAGTAGTAGAGAGAGAAGTAGAGAGTAGTAGAGTAGTAGAGAGTGAGTAGTAGAGAGTGAGTAGTAGAGAGTGAGTAGTAGAAAGTGAGTAGCAGAGAGAGTAGCAGAGAGAGTAGTAGAGAGTAGTAGAGAGTAGTAGAGTGAGTAGTAGAGAGTGAGTAGTAGAGAGAGAGTGTAGTAGAGAGTGAGTGGTAGAGAGTAGTAGAGTGAGTAGTAGAGTGAGTAGTAGAGAGTAGTAGAGAGTGAGTAGTAGAGAGTAGTAGAGAGTGAGTAGTAGAGAGTGAGTAGTAGAGAGTGAGTAGTAGAGAGAGAGTAGTAGAGAGAGTGAGTAGTAGAGAGTAGTAGAGAGAGTAGTAGAGAGTAGTACAGAGTGAGTAGTAGAGAGTGATTAGTAGAGAGTAGTGGAGAAGTAGAGAGTGAGTAGTAGAGAGTAGTAGAGAGTGAGTAGTAGAGTGAGTAGTAGGGAGTAGTAGGGAGTAGTAGAGAGTGAGTAGTAGAGTGAGTAGTAGAGTGAGTAGTAGAGAGCAAGTAGTAGAGAGTGTGTAGTAGAGAGAGAGTAGTAGAGAGTAGTAGAGGGTGAGTAGTAGAGAGTGAGTAGTAGAGAGAGTAGTAGAGAGTAGTAGAGTAGTAGAGAGTGAGTAGTAGAGAGTGAGTAGTAGAGAGTAGTAGAAAGTGAGTAGCAGAGAGAGTAGTAGAGAGTAGTAGAGAGTAGTAGAGTGAGTAGTAGAGTGAGTAGTAGAGAGAGTAGTAGAGTGAGTAGTTGAGAGTGAGTAGTAGAGAGTAGTAGAGAGTAGTAGAGAGTAGTAGAGAGTGAGTAGTAGAGAGTGAGTAGTAGAGAGAGTAGTAGAGAGGGAGTAGGAGAGAGAGAGAGTAGTAGAGGGAGAGTAGTAGAGAGTAGTAGAGAGTGAGTAGTAGAGTAGTAGAGAGTGAGTGGTAGAGAGTAGTAGAGAGTGGTAGAGAGTGAGTAGTAGAGAGTGAGTAGTAGAGAGTAGTAGAGTAGTAGAAAGTGAGTAGTAGAGAGTGAGTAGTAGAAAGTAGTAGCGAGTGAGTAGTAGAGAGTGAGTAGTTTAATTTAAAAGGAACACAACGAGGAGGTTCATTTTGCCATAGAAATTATGATTAGTGAGGAAAAAAGAAAAATTGGGGCACATTTTGAGTGACTTATCAAATCCTATTCTATTTCATTAAAAAATTCTGACATGCAGACTGAAACATGCACTTTCAATACCAGCAGCAGACTTCCCTGGTGAGCAGTAGCTTTACTACAGTGATCTAATGAGCAACTAGAGTGCTACCATTCAGAATTTATGGCAAATGTGTCACATCTGAATGCCTTCTTGATGGAACCAAATTAAACAAGCATTGAAAATGCAATAGGTCTCGCCCTCGTTTAAGTTAAAGCAATTCTGTTTGTAATTAGGTGGCTTTTTAGCTTTGCTTTTCTTAGTGTTTTTCAAAATTTCATGTAAATAACATGCATATCTGTATATGTATGCATGCATTTATATTTGTATTTATATAGCTATGCAGATTATATATATGTTTATATATGTATGTATATACATATATATACACATACATATATATAAATGCATATATGTGCATATGTGTGCGTGAACAGAGAGGTAGAGAGAGGTAGAGAGGTAGAGATGTAGAAGTAGAGACGTAGAGGTAGAGACGTAGAGGTAGAGAGGTAGAGGTAGAGAGGTAGAGGTAGAGAGGTAGAGGTAGAGAGGTAGAGAGTAGTAGAGAGAGAGGTAGAGAAAGGTAGAGAGGTAGAGAGTAGAGGATGAGTAATAGAGAGTAGAGAGTAGAGAGAGAGTAGTAGAGAGAGTAGTAGAGAGTAGTAGAGAGAGTAGCAGAGAGTGAGTAGGAGAGAGTAGTAGTGAGTAGTAGAGAGTGAGTAGTAGAGAGTAGTAGCGAGTGAGAAGTAGATAGTAGTAGAGAGTAGTAGAGAGTGAGTAGTAGAGGGTGTAGTAGAGAGTAGTAGAGAGTGAGTAGTAGAGGGAGTAGTAGAGAGTGAGTAGTAGAGAGTAGTAGAGAGTGAGTAGTGGAGACTGAGTAGCAGAGAGAGAGTAGTAGAGAATGAGTAGTAGAGAATGAGTAGTAGAGAGTGAGTAGTAGAGAGTAGTAGAGAGTGAGTAGTAGAGAGTAGTAGAGAGTGAGTAGTAGAGAGTAGTAGAGAGTGAGTAGTAGAGAGTAGTAGAGAGAGAGTAGTAGAGAGTGAGTAGTAGAGAGTGAGTAGTAGAGAGAGAGTAGTAGAGAGAGTGAGTAGTAGAGAGTAGTAGAGAGAGTAGTAGAGAGTAGTACAGAGTGAGTAGTAGAGAGTGATTAGTAGAGAATAGTGGAGAAGTAGAGAGTGAGTAGTAGAGAGTAGTAGAGAGTGAGTAGTAGAGTGAGTAGTAGGGAGTAGTAGGGAGTAGTAGAGAGTGAGTAGTAGAGTGAGTAGTAGAGTGAGTAGTAGAGAGCAAGTAGTAGAGAGTGTGTAGTAGAGAGTAGTAGAGAGAGTAGTAGAGAGTAGTACAGAGTGAGTAGTAGAGAGTGATTAGTAGAGAGTAGTGGAGAAGTAGAGAGTGAGTAGTAGAGAGTAGTAGAGAGTGAGTAGTAGAGTGAGTAGTAGGGAGTAGTAGTGAGTAGTAGAGAGTGAGTAGTAGAGTGAGTAGTAGAGTGAGTAGTAGAGAGCAAGTAGTAGAGAGTGTGTAGTAGAGAGAGAGTAGTAGAGAGTAGTAGAGGGTGAGTAGTAGAGAGTGAGTAGTAGAGAGAGAAGTAGAGAGTAGTAGAGTAGTAGAGAGTGAGTAGTAGAGAGTGAGTAGTAGAGAGTGAGTAGTAGAGAGTAGTAGAAAGTGAGTAGCAGAGAGAGTAGTAGAGAGTAGTAGAGAGTAGTAGAGTGAGTAGTAGAGAGTGAGTAGTAGAGAGAGAGAGTAGTAGAGAGTGAGTGGTAGAGAGTAGTAGAGTGAGTAGTAGAGTGAGTAGTAGAGAGTAGTAGAGAGTGAGTAGTAGAGAGTAGTAGAGAGTGAGTAGTAGAGAGTAGTAGAGAGAGAGTAGTAGAGAGTGAGTAGTAGAGAGTGAGTAGTAGAGAGAGAGTAGTAGAGAGAGTGAGTAGTAGAGAGTAGTAGAGAGTAGTAGAGAGAGTAGTAGAGAGTAGTACAGAGTGAGTAGTAGAGAGTGATTAGTAGAGAGTAGTGGAGAAGTAGAGAGTGAGTAGTAGAGAGTAGTAGAGAGTGAGTAGTAGAGTGAGTAGTAGGGAGTAGTAGGGAGTAGTAGAGAGTGAGTAGTAGAGTGAGTAGTAGAGTGAGTAGTAGAGAGCAAGTAGTAGAGAGTGTGTAGTAGAGAGAGAGTAGTAGAGAGTAGTAGAGGGTGAGTAGTAGAGAGTGAGTAGTAGAGAGAGTAGTAGAGAGTAGTAGTAGTAGAGAGTGAGTAGTAGAGAGTGAGTAGTAGAGAGTGAGTAGTAGAGAGTAGTAGAAAGTGAGTAGCAGAGAGAGTAGTAGAGAGTAGTAGAGAGTAGTAGAGTGAGTAGTAGAGAGTGAGTAGTAGAGAGAGAGAGTAGTAGAGAGTGAGTTGTAGAGAGTAGTAGAGTGAGTAGTAGAGTGAGTAGTAGAGAGAGTAGTAGAGTGAGTAGTTGAGAGTGAGTAGTAGAGAGTAGTAGAGAGTAGTAGAGAGTGAGTAGTAGAGAGTGAGTAGTAGAGAGAGTAGTAGAGAGGGAGTAGTAGAGAGAGAGTAGTAGAGAGAGAGTAGTAGAGAGTAGTAGAGAGTGAGTAGTAGAGTAGTAGAGAGTGAGTGGTAGAGAGTAGTAGAGAGTAGTAGAGAGTGAGTAGTAGAGAGTAAGTAGTAGAGAGTAGTAGAGTAGTAGAAAGTGAGTAGTAGAGAGTGAGTAGTAGAAAGTAGTAGCGAGTGAGTAGTAGAGAGTGAGTAGTTTAATTTAAAAGGAACACAATGAGGAGGTTCATTTTGCCATAGAAATTATGATTAGTGAGGAAAAAAGAAAAATTAGGGCACATTTTGAGTGACTTATCAAATCCTATTCTATTTCATTAAAAAATTCTGACATGCAGACTGAAACATGCACTTTCAATACCAGCAGCAGACTTCCCTGGTGAGCACTCTCTACAACTCACTCTCTACTACTCTCTCTCTCTACTACTCACTCTCTACTACTCACTCTACTACTCTCTACTACTCTCTACTACTCTCTCTGCTACTCACTTTCTACTACTCTCTACTACTCACTCTCTACTACTCACTCTCTACTACTCACTCTCTACTACTACTACTCTCTACTACTCTCTCTACTACTCACTCTCTACTACTCACCCTCTACTACTCTCTACTACTCTCTCTCTACTACACACTCTCTACTACTTGCTCTCTACTACTCACTCTACTACTCACTCTACTACTCACTCTCTACTACTCCCTACTACTCCCTACTACTCACTCTACTACTCACTCTCTACTACTCTCTACTACTCACTCTCTACTTCTCCACTACTCTCTACTAATCACTCTCTACTACTCACTCTGTACTACTCTCTACTACTCTCTCTACTACTCTCTACTACTCTCTACTACTCACTCTCTCTACTACTCTCTCTCTACTACTCACTCTCTACTACTCACTCTCTACTACTCTCTCTCTACTACTCTCTACTACTCACTCTCTACTACTCTCTACTACTCACTCTCTACTACTCTCTACTACTCACTCTACTACTCACTCTACTACTCTCTACCACTCACTCTCTACTACTCTCTCTCTCTACTACTCACTCTCTACTACTCACTCTACTACTCTCTACTACTCTCTACTACTCTCTCTGCTACTCACTTTCTACTACTCTCTACTACTCACTCTCTACTACTCACTCTCTACTACTCACTCTCTACTACTCTACTACTCTCTACTTCTCTCTCTACTACTCAAATAGTTTTGCTGTTTCAGCTTCATTGAAATAACACTGCTAAGGTTCGTTGGGGATCCCAAGATGATCTTACAGAAAGCTTCTCTATCAGTAATAAAGGGGTGCGCCAAAGGTGCGTTTTGGCCCTGACTTTGTTTTTATTGTTTATAAAGGGTGTTATTCAATTTCTTTCCTCTTCTCCTACTGATGCCCCAACATTAGCTGGAATAAAAATCCCAACAACATGCTATAAGTATCGAAAACCCTGAATGAGCTTCAGCATGCTTTGTCTCGTTTTGAGGAATTCTGTGGTCTTGTAATTAAACAGATTAAACAATGTATATGTCTTTTAATCAATATCAATTATTTAAAGGCAGTGTTTTATTGGGGGGGGGGGCATTTTGGAGTGTGCTGAGGCTTTTAGTTATTTGGATGTGACTTTATCTTGGAGCCCGCAAATAGAAATTATGTCTCTCAAACATCGCCAACTTGCTGGAATTTTAGTAAAGGAACTTAGCCTTTCTTACACTAAACCAATCAGCCCGGCTCTCTAAATTTATGATGCAAAGGTTCTGGGTTCAGTCCTTAAGGCGCTGATCTTTGGGGATTTTCTGGTACTAGTTCACTTACTAATGCAGAAAATAATTTCCTGAAGTTAGTAACACGCCCTCAACAAAGCACCCCCCTCAAACCCATGTTGAGGGTTCTGGGCAGAAAAGCTATAGCCAGAAAAACAAGACTTCATCCTATACTATATTGGTGTAGATTATGGACCACCCCAGAACTGTCCGACTATCAACTTGCTCTTAAAAATTATATTTCAGCAGACTGCTCTAAATAAATGGGTTGACTACAAACAAATCAAACAATCTCTTTCAGCTAATGGTATGAAGGAGCTATGGGACAATCCTGCAGGATCTCTTTTTCCAACTGCTGCTATCTTAAAAGAACAGTTTTTGCAAGCAAACCATATAGCCGAGACACGTATAGTGGATGCACATCACTGATGGGAAGGTTTATGGAATTTAAAACCAGCTACTCTTTTCAGTTGTATTTGGATCTTATATCACTTCCCCTCAATAGTAAACTATATTTTCAATTCAGGGAGGGATCCCTCCCAATGAAATCCTTTACCAAAAACTGGAATACTGATAGGGACGACAAAAGTCTTTGTAGTCTATCTAGTGAAGAATCCCTTTCACATGTCTTGTTTGTATGTCCAGCTTATTTCAATTCCCAAAGGAAATGGCTTTCACCTATATTGTGGTGTAGTTCCTATAGAAAATATACAGGATCTGCACATTTAGACAACATACACTGTAGATTTAGTGTCGGACGAGCTCTGATCAGCCCCACTGGGTATGTTAGACTTTCTGTATCAGCTTACTCACAGTGCCACTATAATCTCCTCTTACCAAGGAGAGAAAAGTTTCTGCCAACCTCAGAACATGACAACCCTGATCCCTCAGGACGGTGGAAACAATGCACTACCTTTCGCTCAGTCACTCGTGCTTACTAAGTTTCTCTCAGAGAGATACACCGAATAAAACAATCCTGGCGTTTTCAATAATCATTTATTGAACAGTTGTTATTCTGGTGTAGAATAGATGTGCTGCTACAACTGTTAGTCAGTATAGGATATAGATGAAATGAAAATTGGTTTTCATACAGCGCGTGTTTGCCTTGGCGTCTTAGCGCTTACTGCCATTACATCTGGATCAGATAAACTTACGATTTTGTAGGGATACCTGTGAATAGCCATGTATTTAGTCCCTTTCTGAATTGTAGTAAATCGTTTTGCATTCTAAGATGCGGCGGCATAGTGTTCCAAACTTTAGGAGCCAGGTGCCGAAAACTTCTGCCCCCCCACTTCAGAGTCCTTACTTTTGGCACCACAAGCAGGTGGGCTGACGCAGAGCGTAAACTTCTCAAAGGGGTATAACGTTTACAGTATTGACCTATCTGTGACGGTCCTAGCCTGTGCAAGCTCTTATGTAACATGCACATTGATTTAAACTGAATCCTCGCGGTTATGGGCAGCCAGTGTAGCTGTTCACGTGTAATTTGACTAATAGGGCTGAATTTAGGTAGATCCAGTAACAGCCTGGCAGCAACATTCTGCAGAGTCTGTTGCTTTTGGATTACATTTTTCTTGGCTCCAATGTAGAGTGAGTTACAATAGTCAATTTTTGACAGGATCAGTGCTGTTACAACCATTTTCCTCAACGGCATGGGAATAAACGGAAGGCCTTTTCTAAGAATTTTAATTGTGTAAAAGCAGGAGGAGGTTATACTATTTACCTGGTCAATAAGGGAGAGTTGGTCGTCAATGAGAATTCCAAGGTTTTTTACCTTCTTTACTGGCTGGGGGCAGAGTCCTGCTGCTTCCGGCCACCAATTTGAATTCCAAAGAGACATGTCTCCACCAAATGTAACTACCTCCGTCTTCCCGGTATTCAATTTCAGGCAGTTACTTTGCATCCAGCATATGATCTGACTCATACATAGCTTAAAACGCTCAGCCACAGTCTCTGGATTTGTGGCTAAAGAGATGATAATTTGTGTGTCATCAGCATAGCAAACAGCCTTAAAGCCATGTGAGCGAATAAGTTTAGCCAGAGGAGAAACATATATGTTGAACAGGGTAGGTGAAAGTGCCGATCCCTGAGGTACTCCACATGGCATTACAAAGTGAGAGGATGTATGCTCATCCAATACCACAGCTTGCTTAACTTAAAGATGATTAACAGTACTATGAAAGTAAAAGGATGTTATAGTTCTACCATCTTACTAAAATCAAGAATATATTCAAATATATAATACACATGTTAAAAGATGCATACTCCTATGATGCCTCCCTATCTAGATGTACCTACATGTACTTAGAATGGCTGCAGGTGTTAAACCAAGAATTCCTCTGGGATCTAGTCAACCCCATTACCTTACGTGAGACTAAGGGACCCCGTCCTGGTCTCGAGCAGGACACCCTGTGAGGGATGTTAGACCACTGCGAGCTGGAGAGTCTGCATGCAGGAACCTCAGCATCTCTGGTCAGTGTGCCAGCCGGGATGTCTCGATCTCCTCTAGCTATCTTAGCAAGATGTGATGTACATATACCCATAGGTCTCCCCAGGGTCCTACCTTGCTGTGTTACTGTGTCAGCCTAAGGATGACGTTGGACCTGAAATTTGTACATACATTTTATAGAGGAGATGGTAGTTCTGGTCTGCTTCCAAGAACCCTCATGCATAATGTATCAGATTTCGTGTAATATCTAGGTAAAAGGTCAGTCCCTGTAAACCGTGACAAGTGTAATGTAGGGAGAGAATATAGGTGATGGGTAACGAGTTTACTGAGGCCTATATTACAGTACCTATATGGAAAATAACACCCACTCCTCTTCCGAATGGACGACATAGTTTTGAAATTTTACACGTACCAGTAGGGGTTTTTGATATATGTACACAAATATACAAAAAATTAGTTTGTTATTGTGATAAAGACCTTAATTTAAAAACGTTTTTCTAAAAATTCTAAAAACAAATTGTAACAAAGGGAAATTATTAAGAAATTGACAGATAGGCTATTGCTCTAATATGTCCATATATATAGTCTGAACTACTACAAGCAGTTTGAAAGGCATACATGCATGAAAGGAATGCCAATTTTGATATAGAGTTTCAGTTTTCGGTTCTGTTTTAAAAAAAGCAGAATTTCTTCCCAGCACACGACAGGCCAAATGAATCAAATGTTTATGTGCTCTGGCTGGTAGATGCAACATTCCCATTGCTAGCTTCCTCAGTTGGCGCTCCCTGTAACACCTCACAGATTATGTCGATTGAGCACAGATGAATTTCCGTACTGTCCACAGCCGGTGCCTGGGCAGCCTGTGCACCATCCAAGGCCTGGGTGTCAGAGGAGGAGCCGGTGTCTGTACCAACAGGTGCTGATGTTACCTGTGGTGGCTCTAAGAATGCAGACATCAACAAAGGATTACGCTGGGGACACTGCAAAACATGGGCCATTATCGGGTCAGGTAAAGGGTCAACGTCCGGTCGCGCACATGATGGGAATGTCAGACAGAGATCCAACACGCATTCTTCTCCACAAAACAGGCATCGGAGGACAGGTAAGATGCAGTCTATCCACACTGGTCTAAACGATAAGAACCAAGAAGCACTTAGTTCCCTTAGGCTAGGTGTGCCTAGAAGTTGTACCATGCGATCACGGTATTTTCTCTCCAGGAGTACTGTTTCCATCTCCTTGGTGACTGGGACGTCCATTGCAAAGCAGAAAAACGACAATCAGGATACCTGCTATTAGAAACAGGATCATCGGCAGTCCTCCAAAAATGCTTCCCAATACGAAGTGTATAAAGTTTGGAATAACTCCGAGGACCGTCTGAAAGGTGCTTAGCAGTCCAGAACCTACTTTCTTAAATAGGTGGACAATGCCTATCATATCAGACATGTTAAAGATATGATTTTCCATCCCTGCGAAATGGAAGGGGCAGTTTGTACGTATAAGTTCTTGTATCTCTGCTGAAGACCTTGCTACTTGGAGATCAAAAGTCTCTTGAGCGGAGGTTAAGGGCACGGATTTCTGTGTAAGCATGGCTTTCATTTTGCTAAAAGTATCAAACTGTATTAATGAAATGTTTTATGAAGGCCACAGTGGTGCATCCCTGACTGTATGTGTTGGGGGATACAATACTTGCATACAACAAGTAACCCTGGAATTTATAGTTACCAGATATGCAATGCCCGGAAGCATCCCAGAGCAACCTTGATCGTTCAGCATCAACTAACTCCCATTCGAAAGTAGTTTGAATACTGGAGTTATCATGGCAGCAGGGGCACCCTCTAAGTGACAGGACAAATTTCATATTGAACCATTACAGGTCCCATGAAACATTATATCCTGGCATATATCAGTGATCCACTTGAGGTATTCTCACAGTTAGTACCGCTAAGAAATACTTCTTTTTCCCCACTCAGGCATAGAAATCTCTTTGACAATTTCCAAGATTCCTTGATGAGTTCCTTACCCATTTTCTCATATCTGCCTGCCTGCCTGCATTTGTTCTAGGCAATAGTGGAATTGAAAAGTTGTGACCGGGAGAGTTATGTGGCCATGGATTAACCATTCTTTGGACGGGGATTCTGCCACTGTAAATGTTAATCTGTCCAATTTTTCAATAAGCAGCATTGTATACTTCACTCCCCACTGTGCCATTCCTATCTGTTTTTCTGTCAGATTGTACAAGGAAAACAGGGACGTGCTGTTCATAAAACGTCATGGCACATAGCCTGCACGCAAAGATTGCAGCATCCTGCTTAACAACAAAGTAGAACGCAAATGCGATTGTAGTATGGACAAGTCTTGTTCTAGTACATTGATAGCAGAAGATACAATGTTGCCCAGTGAATATATCCTGGATGTTAAGGTTGTTAACCCATTATCGACCACTGATAGAGCTTGCTCTAGATTTAGACGATCGATTTCTCGTAATCTTTCTGCGGCCTCTTGTTGAGAAATGTTCCATATTTCATTATAGATAGCATATAAGAAACGTTTTTGATGTGGTTTCCTAGGACCTAATAAAAAATCGTGCAGGTCCACATCCCCTGTAAGTAAGGATAAGTGTTGTTTCACCTGTGTGGGTGTTGAGGTTTGTAGCCAATCGAGGCATAATTTCCCAACACTGTATGATGTCACTACCCCAGGGTGTTGTCTTTGTACATAATTTGGATCTGGCCTATTAATACTAAATACTTTAGTTTTACCCAAGAATCTTTCTTGACAGTTGTTGGTGTCTAAGGGCCAAATCAACCATTCCTTCCAATCAGGGTCTGATCTATTGCTTTGCAAGATGTAATCTATAGTAACCACTTTTTGTGATGTTGCATTCTCCCCAGTGTGTGATGGGGCTGGCACCCGAGGTGTATTCAGATCATTATTCCTGTCTAACCCAAGACAAGTTGTTTGTTGCACTGTTTCATTCAAAAACATTATTTGCTGCGGAATCAGACATCCTCTACATAGTGCCTCTGTTCCCTGGACTTTCTAGTCTCTAGTACTCCAGACTGATTTTAAGTCTATGGTGTCTTTCCATAAGTCGAAATCTTATTCTTACAACTGGGCAATAAAGGTAGCAGAATAGATCTGTTTGGGGTTTGTCAACATATTTTTCTGTGTCTGACGTGTTAAACCCTGAGAAATATGGAAAATTTTGTAAAAATGTCTTTGAACTGCTTTTCAGGGGTGTTGGGCAATGTTCCCATTAGTGATATGTGAAAACATTCCTAGGGTTAGCAGGTTTATGCAAAAAATGATGACCATAATGTTGATAACAATACATTTTGTCAAAGTCTGATGTGTCTTCTAACATTTCATTATTCGAAAAAGCAGCAGATTTCTCAAAATCAGACAGCATATTATTCACAGTTACACAGTCCCAATCATCGGAAAATGTCCTGAGGTAATGTAATCTTGAATAAATGTGGTATTTTTGTAAGTTCAGTCGGGCCAAATATATCGAAATCAACCTTGTCCCATACTATACAATCAGGTATAGGAACTGCTGTAATGTTCACTGTTGACAGGCCTCTTCTTTCACGATGTGATGATAGGTTCAGTATCACATTCACTTTTCATGCCGCAGAGTTTTCTCAAAGTTAAGTCCCATTAATAAGCAAACTAAAAACAATTATAAGGCCTATCCAGAAAATAAAGAAAAGTATTCCTGTAGATACCCTGAGTTGCACCCAAGGTGATACCAGGTAAGTCTTTTTGAGAAAGATCAGAAAGTCTGCAAATTGCTTTAGACAAGTTTTTTGGGCTGGCATTGTTTCAGTTTTGCTTGTATCTAATGAGAATGTATCAAAGGTATCAAAGTCAATGAAATGGCCAGATGCAGTTTGATCAATTTTCGGTAGTTCCCCAGGTTTCGTGGAAACTGTAGCTTGCTCTTGTTGGGGCATGTTGACGTAAATATCCGTGTTTGGTCGAATTGAAATGTGTCTTTCAGCTGAGTTCCCATGTTGAATTTCAGGATCAAGAGGAAAGAGTGACCCTTCAAACATGATGAGTCTTTCTGTTTGAACTTCTTGAATAGTTGTGAGAGGAGGGTGTCTGTACTTCGGAGTCCACGCGGCCTACTATTCAGTATTGGTTACATAGTGTGGTTTGATTAGGTTGATTGAAACAAATCTTTTCTCCTTTTTTCCGGCAAGAGGTGGAAGAAGTATGGTTCTTGTTCCGTCAACCGCCAGGACAGGTAAAGGCTTTCTGTATGATGGCCCAAATTCTTTTTTGTCTGCTGTTTTTTTCTCTGACCAGATCCCCGACCTTAGGGATCCAGATAGATCTTACTGTGACACTTTCTACTTCCCCAGTGGCTTTCTTCTTTGTATTGACATTACTCTGCTGTGCCCTGGTTTCAGTCAGGTCCTGTAAAACAGCCAAACGTTTATGAATGTCAAAAGGTTTTTTATCCGCCACTGTGCTTTCACAATCAAGATCAGGTACCCACAAGGAGTGACCCCACTAGAGAACTTCTTGGCTGATTATTTAACGCTCTTTTGACTCCATAAAGATGTTTTACCCAATTGCCACCCAAACCTAATACTCTAGCTGTTAAAGAGTGCTTTCAGTCACGGTTTTTCCTCTCCACAACCAAATTTCTCTTGGGATGATACAGAGAGTAGTACCGCAATGCTACATCCAGACTTCCCATAGCTTCCTTATCAGCCTGAGAGCTAAACGCGGGGCCACGGTCAGAACGAAGTGTGCGTATTACGTATGTTCGTATAAAGAGTCGCAAATCTTTTATAACAGTTCGAGCGTCAGCCGAGAATGCGGGGTCCACACCCATAGGAACCTAGAGCAGGAATTCACTGCAACCATGATATATTTGTAAGCCCCATCAGATTGTAAGGGGCCGCAGTGGTCCAAATAAACACATGCGAGTGGTTGGTCTGATATTAGTAATGGTGTCTGCACTGGACGTGTTATGGTGGAGTCTTTCATCTGCTGATAGATGTCGCATTTCAAGACGTAGTCTTTAGTCTGCCTTCTTAGCCCTGGCCAACAGTAATGTTGTTTCAATAGAGAAACAGTAGCCGAAACTCCTGCGTGTGCAGAACTTAAACCCTCCTGTGCTGCCAGAATTAAACCTAACCTTCGTTCCATTTTTGGTATTACTCTATCCCCCACTCCAGGAATCTGAGCAAATGGAACATTGTTTTCATCTAACTTGTAGGAGTACTTGAGTGGAATCTTTTTCGATACTGCTGAGTTATTGCGTGTGGCAATAATTGCAACCATTATTTCACTGTCTATCCACGATTTTGAACAAGTGATTGCAGCTACGGAAGCCGCGTGTACAGCCTCCTTTGCGGCTTTGTCAGCAAGTGAATTCCCTTCAACGTGAATGCCATCACATTGATGACTCAGTGTGTGTATCACGTGAGCCCTTGGTAGTTCGTTTTTCAACTCCACTACCTGTTCAAATAGCAGTTTGTGCTTAATTGTGCCACCTTTTACATCTTTAAACCCATTCTATCCCCAGTATTCATTGTATGACTCTATACAGTAAAAAGAATCGCACACGATTAGTGTGGGGAACTCTCGATCCGTATTTACCAGAGCCAATATTAGTGCTTTTAGTTCTGTCAGCAGCGTCATGCAGTCTCCAAGAGACTGTGTTTTTGTGCAATTCGGATGAAATTTACCATCCAGCATCTGTCCTTTAACGATAGCACACGGGGCGCTATATTGCTGTTTACTCCCTATGGCCGGTTGCCCAGAACCATCAGTATAAATAATGTATTCGTACTGGTCTATAGGCATTATTTCCTTTTGTAGAGGATATTCTTGTTCGTATAGCAGAAATGCTTGGTTTTTTAAAGAATGGGTCGTACCTGTATTCTACATCTGTTGCAGTGAGAGAATCGGCCCAATGTATCGATCTTGGATGTAAGGCTTTAGCGTTGGGAACGTTTGCCTTTGTTGCAGCCTCTATGGCTGGATCCGGGGTCACGACTATTACACGTTTCCCTTGAGCCAGGGCTCTTTCTCTGACTACAGATGTCTGTACTGCTGTTAGAATTGTTTCTGTAGACGCGAAACGCATCTCAACATTTGTGTACACGTGAGAATTATATGCTATTGGTAATGTTTCACCTGCATTATATATTAGATAGGTGTACCCTGATTGACCCGCAACTATTCGGATCACCAGGTTCCATACCTTTACGCTTGTCTGTAAGTGTTTGGAAGCTATCATGTCAGCTTGTAAGGAACAAAGTGTATCTGTGTGTTCCTGTGTCCAGTTTCTGACAGAAAAATCAGGTTTTATTAAATCGTAGAAAGATTTTACTCTTTCTGCGTAATCCAAAATGTATGTTCCTACAAAATTAAGGAATCCCAGTATTGATTGTTAGTATTTTTAATGATTTCGGAGGTTGGAGCAGCACACACAAAACGTTAGCTGCCACGCGTCTCCCTTCACTCAAAAGTTCATGTCCTAGAAAAAGGACATTAAGGTTTGATTTGGTTTGATTTGATTAGGTACTTGTAAAGCGCGTCTGTCACTCCGCCAGGAGTAGCATGGCGCTGAATTGGTTTGGAGGTGAGAGAGGACCATAAAGATAGTAAATAAGAGCAAGGCATGATTCGTCTGGGGCACTAAGTACCCAAGTCTTCAGGGCCTTCCTGAATTGAGTTTCTGAATTAAATAGTCTTAGATGAGGTGGAAGTAAATTCCAGGCTTTGGCCCCAAGGAAGGCCACTGTCTTCCCTCCTTTCAATTTATATCTGAAAGTGGGGGGTTTGAGCAGGTTCACTGAGGAGGACCTGAGAGATCTTGTTGTGGTGTATGGAGCAAATCGTGCTGCAAGATACTTGGGTCCCAAGTTGAGCCTGGCTCTATAGGTGATCAGGAGAATTTTGAAGAGAATTCTCTTGTGCACTGGGAGCCAATGAAGACTATTTAAAGCTGCGAAGGCTGAGGATTTTCGTGGGAGTTTAGACACTAACCGCACTGCCGCGTATTGAACCACCTGTAACTTCTTTAAAATAGCTTTATTAGCTCCCGCGAGAAGACTGTTACAATACTCTAAGCGCGAGAGAATCAAGGCCACTGACACTGATTTCCTTGCAGCCAGTGGGAGAAAGTTATAACATTTTTTTAGTGACTTGATATGGTTGAAGCATGTCCCTGCTACTGCTGTGGCATGTGGTAAGAAAGAGAGTAGTGCATCAAATTGTACTCACAAATTCTTGGCCACCTTTACTACATCTGGCATAGTAGTAGCTCTCTCGGGCCACCATTTAGATGGCTGGAAAAGGACATCTTTCCCTATCGGGAGGATTTCTGTTTTGCCCGTATTGCATCTGAGATGGTTATTCCTCATCCACTGGAGGACAGCAGACAGGCAACTTTTAAAATTGGATTCAGCATCTGTGGTAGTATCATCTATTGAAAGGATCATTTGGGTATCGTCTGCATATGAAGTGACTTCTATCCCAAATGATCCAATCAGGGAGTGGAGCGGGGTCATATATATATTAAACAGTAATTGGCTTAATGAAGAGCCTTGAGGGACACCTGCTGTTAAGTTGCGTTCTGCTGAAAGGAACGTACCCAGGGTAACAGCTTGTCTGCGGTTAGAGAGAAATGATTTGATCCATTCTAACACAATGGCCGAGATACCGCTGCATTCGAGACGCTTCAAAAGAATATTGTGTGAGATGGTTTCGAACGCAGCCGACAAATTTAAAAGAATCAAAACCGCTTTCCTGCCTTTGTCAGCAATCGTTTTTAAAATATCAGTGATTTCCAAGAGCGCCGATTCTGTGGAGTGCTTTGGGCGAAATACGGATTGTTGTGGATGAAGGAGATTATAATCTTCGATGAATTTAGTTAGTTCCTTGTGGATGAATTTCTCTGTTATTTTACCTAGTAAGGGAAGTAGAGAAATAGGGTGGAGGTTTGAAAGTAACGAAGGATCAATATTTTGTTTCTTTTTTAACGGTTTTACCAGCGCAAGCTTCCACTCGTCTGGTACTATGCCTGTTCTTAAGGAGGAATTAGCTGTATGATTTATGATAGGATTAACCATGTCTATGATTCTATGAAGAATCATCGGGGGCAGGCATCCAACGGTGAGCCTGATTTACATATTCCTATGGCCGCATGTGTCTGATCCAGTGAAATTGGTTCAAAGATTCCAATAGAACAAGCAAAGTTTATTGGAACAGGGTCAGAGATGAGATTCTGATTGTAGGTGGGGGACACAAGAAATTCTTTTTGAATTTTATGGATTTTTTCCTCGAAAAATAGTGAGATGTTATCACACAGTTTTTGCGAGGCAGGAAGCTCTTTCTGTTGTATTTTGGGGTTTGTAAACGACGTCACTACCGAAAAGATCATTTTCTGGTCTTGATTAGCTTCATTTATTTTATTAGTGAAGTATTCTTTTTTAGCCAATTTAATCTGATGATGATAGATCTTTTTACTCTTTTTGAACACTGTTTTTTGTTCAGCGTTATACAACTTTCTCCATTGCCGCTTGTGTTGTGTACATAGCAAGTGTGCTTGTGCCGATGAGGGTGTAAACAGGGGGCCTTCTAAGTTATTGATTTGACGGTGGGCTATTTTTGATTTTTTAAAGTTGAATTTGTAACCCTCAGAGTCGAATCCCAAAATTATGATATTTACTCTGTTCAAGTGTTCCTCCAGGTCATCGTCTGCTAGATAAATATCATCCACATAGGACAATGCCTTTTCAGCCGGATTTCACAGGAATTCAGTTACTCTGGCTGAGAACAATCGGGCTGTTCTCATATCCCTGGGGGAGTCGACAAAATTGTCTCTGTGACCCTAGCACTGAGAATGCTATCAAATATCTGCTCTCAGGCACTCTATTTTGGCAAAATAATCCATTTGAGATATCTATTGTTGTTTTGTATTTTTTCCGCACAATGTTGTTGATCAATGCGGCACTGTGTGCATTTTGAACTGAAAATATCTTGGCTGCAAGTGCCTGAATGCCTGTAATCTAAAACTATACAATATGAATTGTCTGGTTTTGATACTAGAAACAAAGGGTTATTGATTTGAGAGGTGCATGTTTCAATCACCTTCTGATATTCAAGTTGATCTAAGATTTTCCTGACCTGTTTTTTAGCTTCTTGCTTTATAGGATGTTGCCTTTGTGCAGTTGGAGTGTTTTATATTGGAATAATGTGGTGGGTTGAATCCTCATCCCATCTAACATGGTTTTTGTATAATGCTGGAGCCTGGACTACGCCCCACTCCCGCGCATATGTATATTTTAAATGTTTTGGACCATGGTCAGAAAATGCTGGTAAAATTACCGTTTTTCTTCCCTAGGGCAATCCATGATGAATGCTGGTGGCTAATCTTGTTCAGCTAACAAAATGTCATAGCCAAATGCCAGGTTCTCCCAAAAGAGACCTCTAGCTGTCCTACATTCATCCCCCTCCATTTGGAGTGTTATTTCATATAATTTATGTGGGACACTTACCCTAGTATCAGGTGTTTCCACCGTGATATAATCATTCAAGTCCGCTGTCACCAGAAATTCCAACAGGTTCTGGCGAGCTATTGTTACTTCTGCCGCACTGTCTAGCATTGTCAGAGCCCATTACCCGTTCAGTAGTTGAGTCTTCAGAACTTTAGAATCAGTAGTCGAGTCCTTGATCTTTAGACCTGCAACCTTCTTGTTTTTGAACTGTGATTTTGGTTTGGCTTTATCTTCTTTTTTGGAAGTATATTCTTGAGCGTGCTGCTTGTCTCTGGACTTTGTACCCTCTTCTTGTCTGTCTGACTGTCCTTCCCTTTCTGAGTTTTTCGGTGAACCCTGAAAGGAACGAGAGGAACATGTATCAGTATCCTGATACCTGTCAGGTTTCCTAATGATATCCCTGTTCCTAAGGTTATACCTCCTTTCGAAGGGCTCCTGTGGAAGAGACCTACCTCTGGACTGAGATCTTTTTTTTAAACATTTTTTTTTTGTTATTGTCCCACTTCTTTTTAGAAGAAGTAGGTATCTGCTTGAAAGTCTCCTTCTCGGAGCTCTCCACAAGTTGTGGTTTTAACGCTTTCCCACCTAAACTGTCCCTGCCTAAGTCTGCATATGCAGTATCAATTATTTTGGGTAGTTCCTGCTCCTGTTGTAAAGGCTTGAACTCCCCTAGGCGTTGGCGGATGGCCACTAAGATACCTAGTAACTTCATCCATAAGTTTAGAGCAGGTTCTGCTCCGTACTCATTTTGTATTTGTCTTAATACGTCTGTTACTACTGCTAATGACGGGATACCATAAGTTCTGGTATAAAAGGCAGGGAAAACTGTACCCCACGAGGTACAGTCCTCTAGTTGTGGTGTGATCCCCATGGGCAAGCAGATTGTTAGCATTCTGTGTTTTTCATAAGGGCTAGTATTTGGGAATACTGCTTCTATCTGTGTTATTTTCTGAGCTATCCAGAATGGCATTTGTTCAGGTTTTGCAGGCATTTTACCCACTGCTGCATGTAACGTTTGTGTTGTAATTTTAGTTGTTGTGTTTTGAACATGAGCTGTATTTGTTGTTACTATTGCTGGCTGGACTGTAAATGTCCTCATGACGTCTTGCGTCATGTTTCTGTAACGTTTTATTAATTCTTTGTGAAATATGAGTAAGTCTGGTCCTGGCATAGTTTCAATGTCACGATGTGGTGTGTAAGTTGCCAATATTGGCCATGTCACTCCTTCCCTTCCGAGCAGACGAGTCTTACTCTTCTTCCTATATAGTGTAGGGCGCCTTTAAACCAGTGTAAGTGTTCTTGGTACATAAGCGGAACCTCAATGTCCTCAAACGGACAATATTTCGCTGGTGCATCAACTTCTGTGTAGAAGTGAAATATTTTTGTTCTTGCGTTTGCTGTTGGTAATGTAACCTACAAATAAAATATCTCTGTTCGGTATGATTCATGTGTTTCAATCACAAAAGCTCCTATGCAACCGCTAGCTGTTACACCATGCACAAGCAGTTTCTGGGTGACTGTATTTCTAAAGTTTTTTCTTCTTTAATTTTGCACAACCCCTCGCAGGTTATCCGTTTATTCAGTCATTGTTTTAGAGACGAAGAACTATTCCAGGAAGTTTAAGTAAGGTGATTGCACAATGTTTGGAGCTTTTGTCCTTCAAGCTTGATTAACCAACAGCCAATAAATAGGATGTTTGCCTACTCAGCTTCGGCGCAATTTAGCCTACCCGCTCCAAACGTCTCTGGTGTTTTATGAATAGGGATTTCTGAGAATAGCACAACTGAACTACTTAGATTCTACTGTTAAATAAGTACCCAACCAATGTTGGTGGCGCCATGTCATGTAGTTCCTATAGAAAATATACAGGATCTGCATGTTTAGACAACATACACTGTAGGTTTGTTTTCAGCCGAGCTCTGATCACCCCCACCGGGTATGTTAGCCTTTCTGTATCAGCTAGCTCACAGTGCCACTATAATCTCCTCTTACCAATGAGAGAATAGTTTCTGGCAACCTCAGAACATGACAACCCTGATCCCTCAGAACCGTGGAAACAATGTACTAGCTTTTGCTCAGTCACTCGTGCTTACTTAGTTTCTCTCAGAGAGATACACCGAATAAAACAATCTGGGCGTTTTCAATAATCATTTATTGAACAGTTGTTATTCTGGTGTAGAATAGATGTGCTGCAACACCATTAGACGGTATAAGATATAAAGGTAAAAGGATGGCATAGTTCTACTATCTTACTAAAATCATGAATACGTTCAAGTATATAAAACACATGATAAAAGATGCATACTCCTACGATGCCTCCCTATCTAGATGTACCTAAATGTACCTAGCATGGGTGTAGGTGTTAAGCCAAAAATTCCTCTAGGATCCGGTCAATTCCAATACCTTAAGTGAGACTGTGGAACCCTGTCCGGGTCTCGAGCTGGACACCCTGCGAGGGATGTTAGACCACTGAGATCTAGAGTGTCTCCATGCAGGAACCTCAGCGTCTCTGGTTAGTGTGTCGGCCGGGAAGTTTCGATCTCCTCTAGCTATCTTAGCAAGATGTGATGTTTATATACCCATAGGTCTCCCAAGGGGTCCTACACTAAGTGAATGCTATGAGTTTATATTAATGTTTAAATGTTTTTTATATTTTAGGAATATTTCAATTGGATGATTTTTTTATGTGTTTCAATGTGCCACTTATTTTTGTACTTGCCCATTATGTTATATTTCACTCAAATAATATTGATGCTTATATCATAGTGTGTTATAATGCTTTACATTTTATTTACTTTAACCTTTTTTATTTGCTATTTTGCTTTTATTACTTTTTTGTCGAAATAAAGCGAATCAAATTGAATTAAATTATTCAACTCGGCTATTTTAGTATTGACCACTGATACAAACACTGGCAGCATGTTTAACAAATTCTCTTGTACATCAATTGTGTTTGAATAAGAATTTAATGCATCAAGAGTCGATTGTAGACCACCAGATACCATTCACTGGTCTTGCCAAAATAGGCAATTTGGGTGCATTAGCACCGTTGATTTGCAGAGTCTCCTATCCAGTTTTTTAGATTAAGAATAGGATTGTAGTTTGGCACCGTGCAAGCAGCACCATAAAGAGTCATCAGAGTTTGTTTTCTGACCGCTGGTGAGTATCCTACTTTTCTGAAGCAGTCAGGAGCAAACTTTGGAGACTGGCCATCCAAGTGTTTCATCTGCTTCAAAGCAATATCAATACTAAGGGCATCATTATGATGCTGGTCAGACTCTTGTCTGACCGGCACCGTAGCAGAAGCAGGACCGCCTGGCTAGAAGTCGGTGGTCCCACTGGCCTCCTCACAATGCGACAGTCTTCATGGCGGTTGCAATGTATATATCTTCTATTGCAGCATGTGCTGCGGGCTGCAGCACATGCCCCAATAGAACATACAAACTTTAAAAACATCACTGCACCATGATCTGCCTGAAACATGGTGCAGGCATGGCCAGGCCTCATAGCGGAGGGTCAGGGGAAAAGGGAGACCTGCTTGTGTCCCCCAAAGTCACTTTTTGCCTGCCGTTTCATGGCGGGTGAACCGCCATGAAAGGGCAGGTGGAAAGGGACATAGTAATCCCTATTGTAGGGATTACTAACCCTGCTTAGCACAGATGGGCTCCTCGAGCACATCGGAAACGCCACAGACAATCCCTCTGCCCGCCGCATCGTAATGCGTCGGGCAGACCACAAGGGCAGATGTTGGTGGGTCCGACATGACGAGCCGTCTGTGTCTGACTCACCAACATCGTAATAAGCCCCTAAGTATTTCAGAGAGCTTTTCTTTTACTGATATAAGTTGCATTTCTATTTTTTTATATGGATAATCCAGAGGGGATCACAATCCATTAATACTTACTGAGTATTCCTTTACTGCCTTATTGACTTTATCCTTGTGTGGAATAGATTTAGTAGGTGACTCTCAATGTATAATAAATTGTTGTTGAGAAGAGTTAATATGTTGTTGTTCTAGATCCTCTAAGTGCGATTGGGAAGGTGGCAGCTGTTTTAGTTCTGGAGACGTTAAGGACAGTTCTAAATTTCCAGCAAATTACTGTCCTTTTTTCATCCTGCCGGAATATAGAGAAATTATTACCAGTATAGATTCATCCAGATGCTCTGAGGGTGCCTTTTCCCAGGGAGCAATGATGCTCTGAGCCTGTTGAGTATGCGTGCTTAAAGATAAAATGGTGCATCAAGTATGATTGGGGTGTTTGCTGTGATGCACCCACTGATGTTCATGTTTTAGCAGGATTCACAATTCAATCTTGGGGTTTACTATTTTAGTTGGTGGATAAGATTCGTCTTTTTAATTTGTCAATGACATAGGTGTCGACACACCCCCTGATGCATTTAACCTGAAGCAAGTTGAGGTAGGAATGCCGTGAAAAAATATAAACTCCTGCCGACTGTAATATTCTTTTGGGAAATACAATTAAAAGCAGGAGTGAAACTCCATGCCTTGTGCGCTGCTTTCACTGTCTGGCCCTGGATTTGCTATCATTGCTTCTTCAACTTTGCAGGGAGTAAAGCTCAAGTTGTCCAAGATCTCATAGTGCGTTGTGGAGCTCTGGCATTTACTATAACTTTATTTCAGTCCCGGTGCTTCTAGGTCGAGCTTGATGGTTTACCTTGATGCTGGTAATGCCACATCTCATATACAGTTTATTTACTTCCGTCGGGAATATGGCATCACTTAACTCCAGTTGTTGAACGGCTGTGCTGTCATGATGACAGCAATTAGCTCTTTGCCGGGGGTACAGCCAGGGCAGGGGCTGGAGCAAGAAGTAATCCCGGGCAGTACTGAAATACCTGTATCTGTCACCCCATGTCACCCCACTCGTCAATGATGTTTGATGGAGCCAAGGAAGTAAAGCTAAATCTTAATGGATTGCTGGAAGCATGATCACTTGGGCTCTGTTGTTGCTGTGGGAGAGAGGAGATGAGGAGGCGGAGGCTGTCAAGGAGGCCATCAAAGGGGACGCTAGTCCACAAACAGCAGTGCTCAGAAGCCGCTGGAGGGGATTCCTTTTTTGTTTTATGGAAGAAGCGAGCTCTCCATTTATAAAAAGAGAATTTTGGCTATTGATAAGATTTGGAGACTCAATTCTTCCTCATAGTCACCCACAATTATTGAGGTTCCCCAATGAGACAATGGTCTTGAGGAGAGGGAAATATTTTCTATATTGGACACATCTATAGGCTATCAGACTGTCCACTTTGACAGGATGGATGACAGTTCTAAAATCTTCCACTACAAGCAGATGATGATAGTTGTCTCCATGGAGTCCGCTAGAAATGTTTTTCATCCATTGAAACCAATTAATTTCCTGGTTTGGTTACAATTTATTTTGTGGCTTTCATCATTTATCACACTTTTTGTATGCATGAATATTATCACAATGTATATTAGAGCAGTTACAACTGGGTTGTGAGCAGAGAGTATGCATCTTTTGCATCAAGAAATGTAGGTCTCATGAGTAGTATAAAACATCTTCATGCCACTTAGAAAGTAAATAAAGATCATATTTGACAATCATGAGGTCGGTGTTGCCGTTGCTATATGTTAACAGAGCCTATTCACAAGGTAACTTACACTTGTGAGTAATTTGCACATGTAAACACTTTTGAGACACTTTACTGCTTTGGGTTATTGACAACATCTGAGAGTAAAGTTAGTTAAAAGAGTAGTCTACATTTCTCCCACATCTGAAATAGGGGGTGGAGTGAAATTTGCTAGTGCCAAAAAGAAACTGTAGTAAATCCAACACCACAATGGCCAGCCACTGGTACTGCATCCCCCTCCCATAGAAAATAACGGTGTTAGAGACCTAAAATATTAACGATAGGATTTAAAAAAAATCAAAAGTCAAAAATATCAATAAGAATAATAATATTTACCATCCTTTTTTCAATTATTAAATAATTTAACAATGTATTTTGCTAAAATATATCCAAAATATGTTTAATTAATTTAAGACATCACCTTTAATAAATATTAGTCAATAATGAAAAGAATACATTTACTTTAGGTGTGAATATATATTTTAATTTAAACTTCGGAAAAAATATGTTTTACTTAATTTAACACATATAAATTATTTAAAGATTTCACCCAAATAAATGTATTAGTGCTGGGACATTTCTTTTAAAAATGTTCTCCTACATTTAAAATAGACATATACAATTAATTCAAATTATTATTACCATAAAATATTTTTACTAATGTGTTCTAAAGTATAATACACTTGTTTTAATTTCATTTATACTTTATCACATGCACATCTTCTCCCCAGCTGTGGTGTTCCCTTATAGTGAAGTATGGGGGAAAGTATAAACATTTATTTAACTATAAAAAGGAGTAAACATATTTTTAAGTTAAATTTAACTGTAAATTATTGCTCGTGTGCAGGTAGGTGGCTGTACTCTACCCTTTAGAGTTAGACTCAGGTTATCATGCTCATTTCAGATCTGGACAAGGAACAAAGGTCTAACTAAATGTCTAGCATGCATATATAAATCTGACAGACAAGAAACACTTGGGGATATGTACAAGAAAATGTCGGAGCACGGTGTTATACCAAAATTGATAACGCCATGCTCCAACATTTTTTAAACACAGGAATGTGCCATATTTACAAAAATATGGCACACCCCTGTGTTTCCCCTAACGCTAGCTCTAAAAAAGCTGCCAAGTGCCAGGGCAGGCACCATTGCGCCATGTTGCAAGGATGCCTGTGCCGCAGGGGCGATTGTTTATGTGCAGGAAGGAACACCTTCCTGCACATAAACAATCTTTAAAGGTGATTTGCTGTTTCTATGTGTGCTGCAGAATGAAAGCAATAGGTGTTGCGGTGGAATACCCACAGCAACACCCATTACCCTCCAATGTTCCGCAGCGGACTGCTGCTGTAAGGGGCATTTTTACCAAGCGGTGTTAAGCCACCTTGTAAACATGGGGTAGAGATCCGCGCCACTGGAGCGTCTATAAAGTGACGCTCCAGTGGCGTTAGGGGCTTGTAAATATGCCCCACTGTGACACAATGTTTAGCCATGTGTTCCCTTCATAAAATGTACAGTTTCTGTCTCATAACTGAGGCAAAAACAAAACTAGACTAGTAAAGCAGATATGGCTAAACTTTAAATGCGTATTATTTTGAAATAAAATCGTTTCCAATGTGCAGATGGTCTGAAGTGTGTTCTCAAGTACAATTCAATTCTGTTGAGTTTGGTGCGTTCACATGTTTAATTTATTGTATGCGTATGCCAAAAGAAAATATGTTGTGAGATGTGTTGGCGTTTTAACTTGTGACTTTTAAACAACGTGTCTACTTTTGTTATGCTGTATATGTACATGTTTGTTTGTTATCTATTGTTGCCAAGCATGACTTTCTGATGTGACTTCTCTACGGCAACCTCAATTAGCATTTGTATGTGTCATTTTACAAACCGTGTACTGCTTGACATGGTGGATATTCTTTTTTTAGGCAATAACAATACAGCTGTGCACAATTAGCTTTCCAGGTTTCAACAGTCCCCTGGTCAATCATTTGCAATCATACTGCCAAATCCAATTGACACTAAAGTATATTAGTATAGCAACATGATATGTTCCCCTATTAAGCGAATTTGGTTTAATTTGGAAAACATATGACTTGGAAAGTTATTCTAATATACACAAGAAATGATTACCCCAGATAT